>NC_140987.1:216757135-217957135 GCF_052327205.1 Somniosus microcephalus
ATAGAAGTGTACTGCAAGGCGAATGAAGTGCCAGATGAGAGGAAAGCGCTGGTATTGTTGAATTCCATGGGTGCAAAAACGTATGGCTTACTGCGAAACCTTGTAACCCCAGAGAAGCCAGTGGACAAGGATTTTGGAAACATAGTGTCAATCCTACAGAACCACTTAAACCCCACACCGCTGCTGATAGCAGAAAGATTTAAGTTTCACAAAAGGAACCAGCATAAAGATGAAAGCAATGCTGAGTATTTAACGGAACTGCGCAAGCTATCGAAACACTGCCAGTTTGGAACGTGACTAGCAGATACTTTAAGGGACAAGTTTGTGTGTGGGCTTCAAAGTGAAGGAACCCAGAAACGGCTTCTGTCAGAAAACGATCTTACGCTAGACAAGGCTTTCAGCATGGCAGTATCACACGAAGCAGCCGCACGGGGCGCTGCAGAGATACAACGGAGACCGCAAGAATATGGCACAAATGAAATGTCATACGGAACAGTGAAGTGCTATCGCTGCAGCAGAATAACACACGACCATAATGATTGCTGGTTTAAGGACAAAGTGTGCAGACAGTGTGGAAAAGTAGGACACATAGCAAGAGTCTGCAGGTCGGGAAAGAAAACCAGCAGCAAGAAATCTCCACAGGAGAAGTACAAGAAGGTACATAAGGTGACGGAGAGTAGTTCAGACGAACAGAAAAGTGATACAGACTCCGGAAGCAAGGAGCTGGGATGTCTGAAACTACATAAGGTGATCCAAACGGAGGATCATCAAACTATCTGGGTCACGCTCAAGATAGCAGGAGTCCAAGTGAAAATGGAATTGGACACAGGATCAGCCCTAACAGCCATAAACTGAAGGGATTACAAGCGGCTATTCTCACATATACCCTTGAGCGATACAGAGATTGTCTTGAAGACGTACATGGGGCAAAAAGTCTACCCCAAAGGAAAAATAAGGGTGAATGTTGTATATAACGGTAAGGAAACACCAAAAATGGACCTATATGTATTGCCAGATGGAGGACCACCACTACTAGGACGTGAATGGATCCGGAAGATACAGCTAGATTGGCATTCCATACAAGCACTGACTGTAGATGCCAAAAAGGATGACGACGCCACACCTGGACGACTGTCAAAAATGCTAACTGACGCACAAGAAGTGTTCCAGGAGGGACTTGGTACACTAAAAGGCATAACAGCAATGATCAAAATAGAGGAAAATGCAAGCCCAAAGTTTTTTAAGGCCAGACCGGTGCCTTATGCGATCCGCCCAGCCGTCGAAGCAGAGCTGTAAGGTTTGGAACGTTCAAGAGTACTGTCCAAAGTGGACTGGAGCGAGTGGGCCACACCCATCGTTCCTGTAATGAAGAGGTCGTTGAGTAATACGCCTGGGGAGCCAAAGAAAGTTCGCATCTGTGGGGACTTTAAGGTGACAGTGAACCCAGTCCTTCACACGGTACAATATCCGCTTCCGCGGATTGAAGATATTTTCACCTCGCTATCTGGAGGGAAATGCTTCACTAAGATTGATCTGGCCCAGGCGTACCTGCAAATGGAGGTAGAAGAAGCCTCAAAACAGTACCTCACGATCAACACTCATAAAGGTCTCTACCAATACAACTGGCTGGTGTTCAGGGTAGCATCAGCTCCAGCTATTTAGCAAAGGGCAATGGATCAAGTCCTGCAAGGGATTCCAGGGACCCAGTGTTATTTGGACGACATCCTGGTCACGGGCGAAAATGACAGTGCTCACCTTGCCAACCTGGAGCAGGTGCTCACTAGATTGGAGGAATATGGGCTCCGAGCAAATCGCCACAAATGCGAGTTTTTCCAGAAGCAGATCTCGTATTGTGGCCACGTTATTGATGAAGAGGGGTTACATAAGTTCCCTGAAAAGATTGAGGCAGTAGTCAAGGCTCCAGCACCGGAAAATGTGTCACAACTGAGGTCGTTCCTCGGGCTGGTGAACTACTACCATAAGTTCTTGCTGAATTTGTCTACAGTACTGCACCCACTGAACACCCTACTGCAAACGGAGGTACCATGGAAGTGGAATGACGAATGTAAACAAGCTTTCCAGAAGTGCTAAGAATTGATCACATCAAAAGAGGTGTTGGCTCATTTCAAACCAGCACTACCAATTCGGTTGGCGTGTGATGCATCACCCTATGGCATTGGAGCGGTGCTGTCGCACAAGTTCCCGGACGGCTCGGAGAGGCCAGTAGCCTTTGCGTCTCGGTCACTAACCTCAGCCGAGCGTAACTACACCCAGGTTGACAGGGAGGCCCTCAGCCTAGTGTGGGGAGTGAAAAAGTTCAACCACTATCTGCACGGGCAGAAGTTCACCTTGCTGATGGACCACCAACCACTTGTCTCCATCTTTAATCCAAAGAAGGGTGTGCCGGTGATGACTGCGCAACGGCTACAAAGATGGTCGCTTTTTCTAGGGGCGAACCAATACGAAATCGAGTATAAGGGCACGAAACAGCATGGAAATGCTGATGGGCTATCACGCCTGCCACTGCCTACTGCGGAGGAAGCACCAGCAGTGGACCCTGTCGAAATATTTCATTCGACTATAATTGAACGCTTGCCAGTAACTAACGCTGACATAGAGAAGGAGACCCGAAATGACCCGACACTGTCTCGGGTATATGACTTGACGGTGAAGGGATGGCCAACACATGGCGACTCACTGTTGCCAGCATTCTCGTCCAGAAGAGAACAGCTGTCAGTATGCCAGGGGACCTTGATGTGTGGATCCCGAGTGGTAATTCCACCCAAGTTAAGGGAAAGAGTGCTCAATGAGCTTCATGAAGGCCATCTGGGAGGGGTGAAAATGAAAAGCCTTGCTAGGGCTTATGTGTGGTGGCCGGGGATCGATCAGCAAATTGAGGACCTGACAAAGAGGCGGTCAGGATGCCAGAAGGTCCAAAATGCACCACCACATGCCCCTCTACACCCATGGGAGTGGCCCTCATCTCCATGGCAACAGGTGCATATTGATTTTGCTGGTCCATTCATGGACTCAATGTTTCTAATAGCCGTGGATGCACCCTCAAAATGGCCTGAGGTGATCAAAATGTCGTCCACCACCACGGAGAAAACTATTGCAGTCCTACGGACCATATTTGCCAGGAACGGCTTGCCAGAGCAAATTTGCTCTGATAACGGACCACAGTTTGTGTCCGAAGAGTGTAGAAGATTCATGAAAAGGAATGGGGTAAGGCATTACACATCCGCCCCGTATCATCCAGCCACAAATGGATTGGCTGAGAGGTTCGTACAAACCTTTAAGAAAGCAGTAAGGGCCATGTGCGATGACGACATTCCACTGCAGCATAAGGTGGACAATTTCCTGTTAGCCTACAGAAATGCGACACATGCAGTCACCAACCAGACCCCGGCCATGATGTTCTTTAACCGAAGGTTGAGATCTCGTCTGGATTTGCTCAGACCAAATGTACGAAGAGATGTTGAGAATAAGCAATTCCAGCACATCAATGAGAAGCCGACAAGGAGCTTCAATGTAGGGCAACCAGTCTTGGCCCGTGTAGTGTATGTACCTTTAAGAGGAACTATGTTTTTAAAGCCCCTGTATACTGTAGTACCAGTAGTGACCACTCGGGTATATAAGCCTGTGTAGCATCTTGTGTTGTTAGTTCACCTCCAGACTTTGTTCAGTAAACACTTGTTAAATCAACTCCTGCATTCCGTGTCTCCCTTAACACACGGATCTAACAGTGGCGACGAGTTAGAAACGAACTTACCTGCAATTCGGCAGCACCTCAATGGGATCGATTCCTCAGATGAAGGTCGAAGCCAGAAGAAAATAAATAAATAAATAAATAAAATTAAATAACTCGAAGAAACTCGAAAACGAGGGCCAGACTTGGTCTCCAGTCTGTGGTTTCCCCAGCTAAACGGGCTGGTGGCAGGTAGTGCACTGATCCTTCCTGGGCTGCGGCGGGCTAGAGCTCGATCGGGTGGCTCTGCAACGGGGCCGGGCAGCGAGGCAGAGGGAGGGGAAAGTCCCAGAGGGTCCGCTCCACGATGGGAACGGTTCTCCAAGTAACGGAGAAACTATTGAAACGATATATAAAAAAATATAGAAATACCGCGAAAAGCTGCAGGTCGTAACGGGAACCGTGGAGAACAGCGTTGGCAGCAGCGGCAGCGGCGGGAAAGCGCGGGAGGCGCCATCTTAACTCGGTGGGGAAGAAAGAAAAGCGTGAGAAGCGCCATTTTAGATTTTCAAGATGCCGAAGACTGGCAATATTACTGCTTTTGATAGTGATATAGAAGATTGGACCACATATGTGGAAAGAGTGGAGGTATATTGCAAGGCGAATGAAGTAGCGGATGATAAAAAGGCATCGGTACTTCTAAATCTGATGGGCGCAAGGACATACGGGCTGTTACGAAACTTGATCACTCCAGCCAAACCGATGGACAAGAATTTTAAGGAGATTGTTGATACCTTACAGGAGCACTTAAACCCAACACCGCTGCTGATAGCGGAACGATTCAAATTCTTCAGGAGGAATCAGCACAAGAATGAAAGTAACGCTGATTACCTCACCGAATTACGAAAGCTGTCAAAGCACTGCCAATTCGGGGCAGGACTGGCAGATTCTCTATGAGACAAATTCGTCTGCGGTCTCCTAAGCGAAGGAACACAGAAAAGACTACTTTCTGAGAAATATTTGACACTGGACAAGGCTTTCAGTGTGGCTGTATCATACGAAGCAGCAGCAAGAGGAGCTGCAGAGATACAGCAAAAGCCACAGGACTTCGGCACCCATGAAATGACACGGGATTTCGAGAGATGTTATCGCTGCGGCAGATCCACCCATGACCAGAAGGACTGCTGGTTCAAGGACAAAGCATGCAGGCAATGCGGAAAGATGGGACACATTGCACGTGTATGCAGATCTGGAAAGAAATCCGCTGACAGTAAAAAGGTCAATAAGGAAAAGTACAGAAAGGTACAAATGATGACGGACAGTAGCTCCGAAGACCAGAAGAGCGATAGCGACTCCGGAAACAAGAGACTAAGCTGTCTCAAATTACATAATGTAATTGCCAAAGAAGATTACCAGACCATTTGGGTTACCCTCATGATAGCGGGGTCCCCAGTCAAAATGGAGCTAGATACAGGATCAGCTCTGACCGTCATGAGTCGACGGGATTACGAGCGGCTATTTCCGCATATACCTTTGAAAGACACATCCATTGTCTTGAAGACATATACGCGGCAGAAAGTATACCCCAGAGGGAAAATAAGGGTGCCTGTTGTATACAACGGCAAGGAAATACAGAAGTTGTATTTATACGTTCTGCAAGATGGTGGTCCACCGTTGTTGGGACGTGAATGGATCAGAAAGATACGTTTAGACTGGCACTCCATTCAGGCACTGACGGTGACCAGTAAGAAAAAAAACAATGATGACGTCATACCTGGACGATTAAAAGAAATCTTGGCTAACGCCAAAGAAGTGTTTCAACAGGAACTAGGAACCCTGAACGGCGCCACCGCCTCAATAAAAGTGGAAGATGCGGCAATTCCCAAGTTTTTTAAGGCAAGGCCGGTGCCATAGGCAATTCGTCCAGCCGTCGAGGCAGAGCTGGAGAATTTGGAAAAAGCAGGCGTGTTATCCAAGGTAGATTGGAGCGAGTGGGCAACACCCATCGTCCTGGTCATGAAGAAAACGTTGAATAATGATAAATCTGAAGAACAGAGAAAAGTTCGCATCTGTGGGGACTTCAAGGTGACTGTAAACCCGGTTCTTCACACGGTACAGTATCCTCTTCCGAGGGTAGAAGATATTTTCGCCTCACTATCCGGAGGGAAACGTTTCACCAAAATTAACTTAGCACAGGCATATCTACAAATGGAGGTTGAGGAGGCCTCTAAAAAGTATCTCACGATAAACACACACAAAGGCCTGTACCAGTACAATCGACTGGTTTTCAGAGTGGCATCAGCTCCGGCTATCTGGCAAAGAGCTATGGAGCAAGTCCTGCAAGGGATTCCGGGGACTCAATGTTACCGAGGCGACATCCTTGTAACAGGAGAAAACGACAACGAGCACCCTGCCAACTTGGAGCAGGTGCTCACGAGGCTGAGAGAACGGAGCCTACGAGCAAATCGCCCCAAATGTGAATTTTTCCAGAAACAAATATCATATTGTGGCCATGTCATTAACGAAGAAGGGTTGCATAAGTTACCTGAAAAAATTGAAGCGGTCGTAAAGGCCCCAGCGCCTGAAAATGTCTCACAATTAAGGTCGTTCCTGGGATTAGTAAATTACTATCATAAATTTTTACCAAACTTGTCGACGGTTCTGCACCCGCTTAACGCACTGCTACAAACGGGAGTAGTTTGGAAATGGAGCGAAGACTGTAAACGTGCCTTCCATAAATGCAAAGGCTTGATCACGTCCAAGGAAGTGTTGGCTCATTACAACCCATCACTGCCAATCAGACTGGCGTGCGATGCATCCCCTTACGGCGTGGGAGTGGTATTATCGCATAGATTCCCTGATGGCTCAGAGCGGCCGATAGCTTTTGCGTCACGCTCATTGAACTCAGCTGAGCGTAACTATGCCCAGATCGACAGGGAGGCACTCAGCCTGGTGTGGGGGGGTGAAGAAATTCAACCATTACCTACACGGACAAAAGTTTACCTTGTTATCTGACCATCAACCCCTCGTTTCCATATTCAACCCTAAAAAGGGCGTTCCCATTATGACAGCGCAAAGGCTACAGAGGTGGTCCCTTTTCCTAGGGGCACACCAATATGACATAGAGTACAAAGGAACAAAACAGCATGGGAATGCTGACGGGTTATCGCGCCTACCGTTGCCAACGGTGGAAGAGGCGCCTACAGTGGACCCAGTGGAGATATTCCACTCGATCATAGTGGAATGTCTACCGGTGACAAATTCTACCATTGAAAAGGAAATGCGAAATGACCCGACTCTCTCACGAGTCTACGATTTAACGGTGAAGGGATGGCCAGCACATGGCGAACCACTGTTGCCAGCATTCTCGCAAAGAAGAGAACAGCTGTCAGTGTGCCGAGGAACCTTGATGTGTGGATCCAGAGTGGTGATTCCACCCAAACTCAAGGATAGAGTGCTAAAGGAGCTTCACGAGGGGCATCTGGGTGGAGTGAAAATGAAGAACTTAGCCAGAGCGTTTGTGTGGTGGCCAGGTATCGATGGAGACATCGAAGAAATGACCAAGAGCTGTCTAGGATGCCAGAAGGTCCAAAACGCCCCACCACAAGCCCCTCTACATCCATGGGAGTGGCCCTCACCTCCATGGCAAAGGGTACATATCGACTCTGCTGGTCCATTTATGGACTCAATGTTCTTAATCGCAGTGGATGCACACTCCAAGTGGCCAGAGGTAATAAAGATGTCCTCCACCACCACGGAAAAAACCATCACAGTATTAAGGACCATATTCACCAGGAATGGGCTGCCTGAACAGATCTGTTCTGATAATGGACCGCAATTTGTATCCGAAGAATTCAGGAAGTTCTTAAAAAACAATGGGGTTAAGCACTACACGTCCGCCCCATACCATCCCGCCACCAATGGATTGGCTGAAAGGTTTGTCCAGACCTTCAAGAAGGCCATAAAGGCCATGGGTAATGAAGACATAAATCTACAACATAAGGTAGATAACTCCTTGTTTGCGTACAGGAATGCAACACGTGGTTACAAACCAAACCCCCGCCATGATGTTTTTCAATAGAAGACCAAGATGCCGGCTGGATTTGGTCAAGCCAAACGTCAGAAGGGACATAGAGAACCGGCAATTTCAAAGCATGAATGAAAGGCCAACTAGAACCTTCCAGGTAGGTCAACCAGTTTTGGCCCGGGACTACCGTACCGAGAAATGGCAGCCTGGAAGTATTTACACACGACTAGGACCGCTGATGTATACCGTGGACATTGGAGAAAGCATAATAAGGCGCCATGCTGACCAGATCATAGAGTCATCCGAAAAACGACAACCTACACCACAACTCTATACGCCTAGTGACGAAGCAGAGATACCCATAGTATCTACCTCCGATCCGGTGATACTGGAACCAGATGAACCCGACACTAGCATTGAAGCCGAATCGACCTTGCCAAAAGAACCTACTACACCACCGAGGCGTTATCCGGACCGAGTCAGGAAGCCTCCAGAGAGACTGAATTTGTAATTGATTAACTTCAGCAAATGTGTATATTATTGTTCTTGTAAAAATGTTATTTAATGATTACTTAAAATGTTATGTACTATTTATCTAAACGGGGAGGAATTGTAGTGTATGTACCTTTAAGAGGAACTATGTTTTTGAAGCCCCTGTATACTGTAGTACCAGTAGTGACCATTCGGGTATATAAGCCTGTGTAGCGTCTTGTGTTGTTAGTTCACCTCCAGACTTTGTTCAGTAAACACTTGTTAAATCAACTCCTGCATTCCGTGTCTCCCTTAACACACGGATCTAACAGCCCGCGACTACCGAACAGAGAAATGGCAACCAGGAACGATATGCACACGGCAGGGGCCACTAATGTACACAGTGGATGTTGGGGAGAACATTGTGAGATGCCATGTCGACCAGATCCTAGAGTCACAGGAATGAGTCAACCCCATGTCTCGCGCACCTGGTGATGAACCCGACATACAGGTAGCATCTACCCCAGAAACAGTAGCATCGGAAGCTGATGAACCAACTGACGACAAGGGGCCTCCGCACCAAGAAAGGCATTCAGGAAAGGCGCTATCCAGAAAGGATCAGGAAGCCGCCCCAAAGACTGAATTTATAAATGGACTATTTTCAGTTAATGTGCATGTTAAAAGTGTTAATTGTTAAATGAATGTTATGGTACTGTCAATCTAAAAAGGGAGGAATTGTAGTGTATGTACCTTTAAGGGGAGAACTACTTTTTACAGCTCCTGTATACTGTAGTACCGGCAGTGACCACACCTGTATATAAACCCTGAGTAGGGATCTGTAAATTTAGTTTTAGAGTAACCCTCATCCAGTAAATACCTGTTGATTGTTCCTGCAGTCTCGTGTCCAGTTATTGAAGGACACACAACATCAAAAATACACGGATCTAACAGCTGATAGGTATGATTCTGTGAGTATGATTATGTCAGGCTGTTGGTTGACTAGTCTGTGGGACAGCTCTCCCAGATGAGCCCCAGATATATATGGGGAGGGGAAGAAGCAGGGAATAAAATTTTAAGAGTTACTTATTTTACACACTGTACCAAATCTGAAAACTTCATAGAAAATTGCTCTCAATATTTACTGAACAGCGTAGCAAGGCTTCCATAATTAACTTAGCTCTTCTATAAACATTTTTTTCTCCTCTCCTGAAGACATTGAGTACTTGCCAGGATAGGATTCCAAAAGCATTAATAGCCCTCCAGTAAAGCAAGAACTTGCATTCATATAGCATCTTTCACATCCTCAGGACATCCACAAACACGTCACAGCCAATGAATTATTTTTTGAAGTATAGACACTGTTGTTATTTAGGTAACTGCTGCAGCCAGTTTTCACACAATGAGGTCCTACAAGCAGCAATTAGATAAATGTTAGTGTGATGAAATATGCCATTCATCAGGCACTGTATTCCCTGTGTTTAGTTTAGTTTCAGTTTCATTTCCTTACCTGTATTGTATTGTGTGTAGGGCTCCGCCCATACCTGGCCCCTACTTAAGCAAGCCCCAGCGTGTCTCACAGCAGATCTCTGGATGAGAGACACTTCTCCAATGTGTATTACTTTCTGAGTTAATAAAAGCCTTGCTTTGCTCCGTTAATGTCGAGTCTCGGATTCATTGAGGCACATCAATTTTATTAACTCAATTTTCAACGCAATGGACCAACTCTTGAAACCCGAACGTTTGGATTTGGACCCGCATGCTTCGGACGCATCGGCACGATTCGGACACTGGTTTAAGTGTATGGAATTCTTCCTGGACAATTCCGCAGCCATCACAGGCGCTACGGATGCCGAGAGTATGAAACTCGGAATCCTGCGGAATTGGGTAAGCCACCGGGTTTACCTCCTCATCCAAGACGCCGACACATACCCGGCCGCCTGCGACATCCTAAAGGCGCATTACCAGCAGCCTACGAACGAGGTGTACGCTAGGCATCTGCTCGCTACTTGCACACAGCGACCTGGGGAATCGCTGGATGAGTTCCTAGTCACCCTGAAAACGCTTGGCAAAGACTGCAAGTGTCAAGATGTAAAAGCCGCAGTGTACACTGACGAGCTTGTTCGTGATGCCTTTATCGCAGGCCTCAGTTCCACTTACATCCGGCAGAGACTACTGGAAAAAACGGGATTGGACCTGAAACAGGTTGTGGACACAGCGCGATCCCTGGATGTGGCCCAGAGAAACTCAGACGCCTACTCTTCGGCCCGCGCCACCCACGCCGCCGCGTGTGCACCAAGGGCGCCGCCATCTTGGAAGGCATCTTCCCTGCCCGGCAGCCCGACACCGTCGGGGCCCCGCTCTCCCCCCAGAAGCCCTACGACAGCCGCGACGCGTCGGGGCCCCAACTGCTACTTCTGCGGGCAGCCGAAGCACATCAGAAACCTGTGCCCGGCGAAAGGCACCACCTGCTTTAAGTGCGGTAAGAAGGGGCACTTCGGGAAGGTGTGCAGAGGGAACCCCACTGGAAAACCCGCCACCGCCGCGTGTGCCGTGGGAGCGGCCATCTTGGACGCCATCTTGCCCGACCTCGTGGGGTCCGCCATCTTGTGAGCAGACAGCGTGGACGCCATCTTGTCTCGATCAGGGCCCTACAGTGGCATCGGTCACAGTGGACCAGACCAGACCGCACCCGCTATCCAAATCAATGGTGGACATCGAGGTAAACGGGTGCGGGGTTAAATGTTTAATTGACAGTGGAAGCACGGAGAGTTTTATCCACCCTGAACTAGCACAACAACTCTCTCTAACGGTGGTCCCTGCTCGGGGCACCATCTCTATGGCTGATAAAACCCAGACATCGACCATTATGGGTTACTGCGCGGTACAATTGTCCATTAACGGAACTGTATACGATAATTTTAAATTACTAATCATGAAGAATCTATGTGCGAGCGTGATCTTGGGCCTGGATTTCCAGTGCCACCACCAAAGCATCACGCTCAATTACGGTGGGTCCCAGCCGCCCCTCACAGTTTGCGGTCTGGCTACCCTGAAGGTAAAGCCGCCTTCGCTATTCGCGAACCTTACTCCCAACTGCCGGCCAATAGCGACCAAAAGCAGGAGGTACAGCTGGGAGGACAGGCGGTTTATTGCGACCGAGGTAGACAGGCTCCTGAAGGAGCGCATTATCGAACGCAGCAACAGCCCGTGGCGCGCCCAAGTGGTGGTGGTGAGGGGTAGCGAGAAGAAGCGGATGGTGATAGATTATAGCCAGATGGTTAATCTATACACCCAGCTAGACGCTTACCCGCTACCCCGCATATCCGAGATGGTGAACCAAATCGCCCAATACCGGGTGTTCTCCACCATCGACCTCAAGTCAGCGTACCACCAGCTCCCTATCAGACCAGAGGACCGCCCGTACACCGCCTTCGAGGCGAATGGATGCCTCTACCAATTCCTCAGAGTCCCCTTTGGGGTGACGAATAGGGTCTCGGTCTTCCAGAGGGAGATGGACCGCATGGTCGATGACCACCACTTGCAGGCAACCTTCCCCTCCCTCAACAACGTCACCATCTGCGGTCACAACCAGCAGGATCACGACTCGAACCTCGAGAGGTTCCTGAAAACTGCACAAAAACTCAACCTCACTTACAACGAGGACAAGTGCGTTTTCAACACCACACGCCTCTGCATACTGGGCAGCGTGGTGGAGAATGGGGAAATCGGACCAGACCCCGACCGATTGCGCCCCCTACGGGAGCTCCCCCTGCCCAACACTCCCAAAGCCCTGAAAAGGTGCCTGGGGTTATTTTCTTATTATGCCCAATGGGTCCCCAACTACTCCGACAAAGCCCGCCCCCTCTTGAAAGCATCCTCTTTTCCACTCTCTGCTGAGGCCCACGCCGCCTTCAAAAGCATTAAGCGGGATATTGAGCGGGCCACGCTACAGGCAGTGGACGAGAACACTCCCTTTCAAGTGGAAAGTGATGCGTCTGACTTTGCCTTGGCGGCCACCCTCAACCAGGCGGGGCGGCCCGTAGCTTTCTTCTCAAGGACCCTCCAAGGGCCCGAGATCAGACACTCCGCCGTGGAAAAGGAGGCCCAAGCCATCGTGGAGGCAGTGCGCCACTGGCGGCACTACCTAGCCGGCAAACACTTCACCCTACTTACCGACCAGCGGTCGGTAGCGTTTATGTTCAATAATAGAGGGGGAAGATTAAAAATGATAAGATTCTTAGGTGGCGGATCGAGCTCTCCACCTTCGAGTATGACATCATTTACCGGCCAGGGGCCCTTAATGAATCCCCCGATGCCCTCACGAGGGATGTGTGCCAGCGCCACCGGGGATCGGCTACAGACCCTCCACAACGACCTCTGCCACCCAGGGGTCACACGGCTGTTCCACTTCATAAAGTCCCGCAACTTACCCTACTCGATTGAGGAAGTTCGGTCTCTGACCAGGAACTGCCGTACTTGCGCTGAGTGTAAGCCTCGGTTCTACCGCCCAGATAGAGCCCACTTAATCAAAGCTACACGGCCCTTTGAGCGGCTCAGCTTAGATTTCAAGGGCCCCCTCCCGTCAGTCGACCGCAATGTTTACTTCCTGAACATTGTGGACGAATACTCCCATTTCCCATTCGCCTTCCCCTGCCCAGACATGACCAGCGCCACGGTCATTAAATGCCTCAACAGCCTGTTCTGCCTGTTCGGTATGCCAAGCTACATCCATACGGATAGGGGGGCGTCCTTCATGAGTGAAGAGCTACGCCAGTACATGCTGTCCAGGGGGATCGCCACGAGCCGTACCACCAGCTACAACCCCCAGGGTAACGGCCAGGTGGAGCTGGAGAACGGGACAGTATGGAAAGCAGTCACTCTAGCTCTAAGGACCAAGGGCCTCCCTATCTCCCGCTGGCAGGAAGTCCTCCCAGATGTGCTCCATTCGATACGGTCGCTATTGTGTACTGCCACTAATGCCACGCCTCATGAACGAATGTTTGTCTTTCCCCGGAAATCCACCTCAGGCGTATCCATGCCGTCATGGCTCTCCACCCCAGGTCCGGTATTTGTACGAAGGCATGTGAGGGGCCAAAAGACGGACCCCCTCATGGAGTCAGTGCACCTACTCCACGCCAACCCCCAATACGCGTATGTCCGGCACGCCGACGGAAGGGAGGACACCGTGTCCATAAAAGACGTCGCCCCAGCCGGTAACAACAACAACCACGACAACAACAGCAACAACGATCACAGCAATTCTTACCCACCCACTATCCTTTCACCACCCCCGGAAGAACATCGACCAACGGTGCCCCCACCAACTACCCCTTCAACAACCCTGGCGGCGCCCCCGGCAGAGACCCAGGAGGCCACCGCGGACACCCAGCCGACACCCGCGGCACCACAACAGCTACGTCGGTCACAGAGGACTATCAAACCCCCGAACAGACTAAATCTGTAGAAGGGGTGAATGTGATGAAATATGCCATTCATCAGGCACTGTATTCCCTGTGTTTAGTTTAGTTTCAGTTTCATTTCCTTACCTGTATTGTATTGTGTGTAGGGCTCCGCCCATACCTGGCCCCTACTTAAGCAAGCCCTAGCGTGTCTCACAGCAGTACAGCAGATCTCTGGATGAGAGACACTTCTCCAATGTGTATTACTTTCTGAGTTAATAAAAGCCTTGCTTTGCTCCGTTAACGTCGAGTCTTGGATTCATTGAGGCACATCAGTTAGCTCAGGGATAAATGTTGGCCAGGACAGTGGGAGAACTCCCCTACTCTTCTTTGACTAAGTAGACAGAAACTTGGTTTAACAGTTCATCCTAAAGATAGCGCCTTCAACAATGCAACACTCTCTCAGAACTGCACTCATGTCTCAGCCTAGATTACATGTTCAAGTCCTGGAAGGGGGGCTTGAACTCTTGAACTCACAACCTTCTAACTCAGAGGTGAGACCGCCACCACAGAGAAAAGCTGACACTAAATATAATTTAGGTCTGACATGACAGAAATAAGTGTAAAAGGCACATGTTACAGGAAGTGTGCTCATATGCAAGTCTTTTAATGTATTGCTCATCAATTTCCCATGGAGGTCAAGATCGGTACAATGTTGAAAAGTTTTATCTCAATGTTCCCAAAGAATGTGATGACAATAGAGAAGCTGCTACTACAATGACATAGAGATTTAAAAATAGTGGAATAAACTTGAGATTTAAATTTGAGCAGAATATATTACTCTTTTTTTTGACATGATACTTGGCAACAGGAAAACGGAATCCACACAAACCACACACAAACCACATGACTCACTGACAACAGTGAAAGGATATTGATGAACATTGCAGCAGTCATGTAGGCAGTAATAAATTAATAAGTTCATAAAGCAGCAGGCACATCAACAAATAACTTAATTAATCTATGGGCACCAGTGTATTAATAAACTCAAAACAGCAGTCCACCAATAAATAAATTATTGGAGCAACAGGCGCCTTGAATTTAATAAATTAACAGAGCAAACCAATCAGTAAAATGAGCAACAGGAACACCAAATCAATTCATTGATGGGGTGGATTTCTGCCACATGCTATCCTTCCCTCCCCCTACAATCTGTCACATCTGGTAACCAGATATTGTTCTTCCCAGGGATTATTTATACTTGTTGGGAGTGGTGACAGCTGCTGGGGATGCGATTTGTTTTTTTTAAATTCTCTCAGTGAAAGTTTATTAACAGTGCAGTTTTAACAGGCCTGTTGCAGAGCGGGGGTTGGGTTGTTCCCCCCCAGCCCAGAGTGTGTATTGGTTGCAAGCAGCAGCTTGGCTCGCGTGCGCGGCTCCTCCTCGATTGGTTTCCCGCGCGCCGCTGAGCGAGCCCTGTGCGCGTGCATGCGCCGTGGTGACAGAATGCACTCGGGCGGGCCGGCCGGCCGGAGAGGGGCAGCACCGGGGAGTTCGCTCGCTCGCTCTTGTAATCCAAGCTCCTGAAAAGGATTCCGTTGTCTTTTTTTGGAAAACTCAGCATTCCTCTCTTACCCCCTCAAACTGAAAGCGGCCGGGGTGGGCAGGTCAGCAGCACAGAGATAGCGACGACGACGGCTCCGGCAACAAGATGTCGCAGTTCGTGGAGAATTTCTGGGTACGTCGGTTGATTCCCGTTCCCCGTCGCGTCCCCCCCTTTTTTTACTCGCAGCGAATAAATAATCGCGTCTGCCGATTTTTTTTACGGTCCCTACTCATGCTCGCTGAGACCGTCTGGCGGGCCGGCGCTGCTGGCTGGAGTCGGAGTGTAAGCCGAACTTTCTGGTGTGTGTGTCTCTATCTGGGAGTCAGCTTTACGCGAGTGCGCCGGATCGGGCCTTCCTGCGCCGCGCTGAGCTGAGACCATCCGTGCAACCAAACCTTGGGGGCGGGGAAAAATAGGGCTGCCCCGCCCATCCTCATTTTGATTGGCGTAGCTCCGTTCGCAATTGAATGTTGATGTTTCTGATTGGCCGCGTTGCACGTCTGTCACCTGTCTCCGTTCTTCCGTAAACAAGTTAGTGTGGCGGGTGGGGAGAACCGCAGGCAGGAGACTCAAAATTTCATGTACCGCTAAAGAAATTGACACTAACCAATAACCAAGTGCTCTGTTTCTCTAAACTTTCTTTAAAATTAACCTGTTGCTTTAAGTTGTTAAATGCCAGAGTTTGGGGCAGTCGAACTGGATGGTTGTGGCAGTGGTGTTAGGAAAATTGGGTGTTTCCCATTTTCAACCAGTTCTTCTGAAATGGGGTAGGACTGTACTAAGAATCGCTGCTGTAAACTGATCGAGTCTGCACAAGTGAACAATCTTATCAGTAAAATCAGTGACCAGCGGGGTGCCGCAAGGATCTGTCCTGGGACCCCAGCTGTTCACAATATATATAAATGATCTGGATCAGGGAATTGGATGCAATATTTCCAAATTCGCTGACGACACTAAACTAGGAGGAGGGGTGGGCTCTGATGAGGATGTCAGGAGGCTACAGTGCGATTTGGACAGGTTGGGGGAATGGGCGGATACGTGGCAGATGCACTATAATGTGGATAAATGCGAGGTTATCCACTTTGGGGGTAAAAACAGGAGGGTAGATTATTATCTAAATGGCAATAGATTGGGAGATGGGGAAGTGCAGAGGGACCTGGGTGTTCTTGTGCACCAGTCACTGAAGGAGAGCATGCAGGTGCAACAGGCGATTAAGAAGGCAAATGGTATGTTGGCCTTCATATCAAGGGGGTTCGAGTATAGGAATAGGGATACCTTACTACAGCTGTACAAGGTGCTGGTGAGACCGCATCTGGAGTATTGTGTACAGTTTTGGTCGCCCCATCTGCGGAAGGATGTTCTTGCCATGGAAAGAGTGCAACGGCGATTCACCAGGCTGATACCTGGAATGGCGGGAATGACCTACGAAGAGAGATTAAATAGTTTGGGCTTGTACTCACTGGAGTTTAGAAGATTGAGAGGGGATCTCATCGAAACATATAAAATTATGGCAGGCCTGGACAGGCTGAATTCAGAGAGAATGTTTCCAATGGCCGGGGAGCACAGAACCAGGGGCCACAGTCTAAAAATAGCGGGCAAATCATTTAAAACAGAGATGAGGAAGAATTTCTTCACTCAAAGAGTGGTGAGCCTGTGGAATTCCCTGCCACAGAGGGCTGCGAAGGCTAATTCAATAAATATTTTCAAGAGAGAATTGGATATATTTCTGAAGGCTAAGGGGATTAAGGGTTACGGAGAAAAGGCGGGGACGGGGTACTGAACTGGTAAGATCAGCTATGATCTCAGACGAAGATCAGCCATGATCTCATTGAATGGCGGAGCAGGCTCGAAGGGCCGAATGGCCTACTCCTGTTCCTATCTCTCTATGTTTCTATGTTTTTTTTCCCTTTTTAGCCGCACCCAATTTGTCACCTTAGTTAACTTAATTAGAAATCTGTGATAATATGGGTGACACTTGTATACAATGGCCTTGTATTTCTTGAAATTGAGCCCCGATAACGCATGATGTACGATATAATACCAGACTTGAATTAAAGTTTCCGCACAAGAACTACGTGGAATAGGCTATTCCCACAAATAACCTCAATTTACATTTTAAAAAACTTTTTTTTACATTTATCTCCATTTGGGGCCAAAAGTACATTTCAGTTCCATTGGAAAGGTATTGTTCTGTGATTTCTTTGAGCTGGCATTTTCTTTGTATAGATCAAAATATAAGTGGATAGATTACTTGTGAAGTTTCCAGCTAAAGTGTGGTTGTTGGAAGTAGAATTAGTAAAATATAACAGTGTAACAGATTTCTGTGTTTGTGCTTTGAAATGCACAGGTGTGTTAAATATTTCTGTATTAGGGTTCCCATCTTTGCACTTAGATCAGGTACAGTGCTGGGATCAATAGCATTTGGAACTGCTACTCATACCAGTGATAGTGTCAAACATCAACAGGTCAGGTACAACTTGGTTGGATGTACACGCTCCCCCGACGGTGTGCCTCAGCCGCACGCTCCCCCGACGGTGTGCCTCAGCCACACGCTCCCCTGACAGTGTGCCTCAGCCTCAGTTGTATAGAGCCTTGCTCAGACCCCATCTTGAGTACTGTGTTCAGTTTTGGGCATCGAACCTCAGGAAGGAAATATTGGCCTTTGAGGGGGTGCAGTGCAGATTCACCAGAATTATACTGGGCTTTAGAGGGTTACATTATGAAGACAGGTTGCATAAACTTGGCTTGTGTTCCCTTGAGTAAGAAAATTGAGGAGTGATTTGGTTGAGGTGTTTAAAATGTTAAAAGGATCCGATAAAGAAACTATTTCCTCTGATGGGGGAATCAAGAACGAGGGGACATAATCTTAAAAATAGAACTAGGCCATATAGAAAGAAAATCAGGAAGCACTTTTCACACAAAGGGTAGTAAAAACCTGGAATTCTCTGCCCCAAAAGGCTGGGACAATTGGAGCTTTCAAGACGGAGATCGATTAAAATTTTTGTTAGATAGAAGTATCAAGGGATATAGAGCTAAGGCAGGTAAATGGAGTTGAGGTACCGCTCAGCCACAATCTAATTGAATGGCCTTTTGTTCTTGTGCTTTAGCTACACTCTCAGCAGGGTGCCTCAGCCACAACCTTGGAGTACCCAACAGCAACGGAGTGAACTTTTTTCTACTTCTTACACCAGCTATTGTGTTGCTTTTCTGAGTGAGATTGAGGGTTAGTGTCAAATTAGGGCCAGTTTTGTACTATAGGCCAATGCCCAATAGGAATCCGATTCAGACTACCCAAACTCATTTCACATAAGACCCTTTCAGCCATTATCCTGGGATGGATTTCTATCCTGGGATGGATTTCAATCCAGATCTTCGAGGTGAAAGCTCATATCTAGCCTGTTGGACCAGGATTGTTTAGTGTCACTGAATACATTCCCCCCATCCCTTCTCTATTCTAATGTCGATAGCAATATTTAGTTTGACCGTAACTCTAGCAGAGCTGATGTTGATGAAATGTCAGAAACCCATTTTATATTTGCTGTGGTATATTTTTGAATAATGTTAAAGACTAAATTTGTATTAAACCATTGAATTATGACATTATGATTATGACATCAGCGCCGACCTGTATGGCTGCTGTTTTACGAGCTCCTCCCCAACTGGTATTTTAATGTTGTATTTAATTTATTTATTTGTATTTAATGTATTTAATATTGTATTTTAATATATCGTACTGTTTTTAGTATTCTACTGTTTAGTATTTAGCACTCTAGTTTTAGTATTAGTAAATTAGTTTTTTTAAAAATATTCTACTGTTTAACCGACCTCTCTGGCTGCTGTTTTATGAGCTCCCCAACTGGTATTTTAATGTATTTAATGTTGTATATTTTAATATATCGTACTGTTAGTTTTTTAGTATTCTACTGTTTAGTATTTAGCATTCTAGTTTTAGTATTAGTAGTTTAGTTTTTTTTTAAATGTTCTACTGTTTAACTGACCTGTGGCTTATGAGGGTAGCCGCTGTTTTACGAGCTCGTCCACAACTTTCCACTTTATTTTATTTATTTACTAGCTGGGGAGCCCCGCGTTGCGAGGGCAATTTTGGGGTGCGAGGGCTATTTTGGGGCGTTTGGTCTCCCTGCCCCTGTGTGTCCCCCCTCTCCCTGTCATGTCCTCTCCCTGTCCTATCTCTCCCTCCCCTCCCCTCTCTCCCTCCCCTCCCCTCCCCTCTCTCCCTCCCTCCCCTCCCTGTCTCCCTCTTTCCCCCCCCCCCCCCCCCACCCCTCCACTCCCCTCTGTCCCTCTCTCCGGCCCCTGCCTAGCGCCTGAGGTCCGGTGCCGTTGCTGAGGTCCCCCGCGTATCGCGCGGCTGATGGACGGCCGCTGCGGGCGGGCAGCGCATGCGCGGTGAGTGCGGGCGGCGCATGCGCGGTCAGTGCGAGCGGCCCGCGGGAGCCGGCAAGGCCGTTAGCGAGCGGGAAACTTCGGGCGGCGCGCCCGCGCTCCGTCCGCGACACCTGAGAGGGGGAAGTAGAGAGAGACAGAGAGACAGAGAGGGAAGAGGAGAAGGAGAGAGAGGGAAGAGGAGAGAGGGAAGAGGAGAAGGAGAGAGAGGGAAGAGGAGAAGGGGAGAGAGAGAGGGAAGAGAGAGAGAGAGAGAGAGAGAGAGAGAGAGAGAGAGAAATTTTTTCAGCTTCAGGCCCCGAGTCCCCCCTGCGCGAGGGTGAGGAGGAGGTGGGGGGGGGGGGGTTGCTAAACACAATATAAAACTCAAATAAATTGTTAATTAATTGCCTAACACATAATTGAAATATTTACCTTAGTTCCCTAACACACAGAAAGTGTGGGGGAAAAAATCGTGGAAAATCAAGATGGTGGCCACTCACCTCGGTTCAGAAGGATAAGGCCCGCCCACACACGCACCGATTGGTCGACTGGTCAGGTCACCGAAGCGTAGGATTGGTCAATCGTCGAGTCACTCGACACTCAACTGTAGGAAGACCTCGACGTCACACGGTCGCTAATGAGATGCTAATGAGCGGAACGCTGAACGTTTTTGGGATACCGCGGGCGGGATTTTTGTCCGGCCGAAACGTAAATACGCCTATGACCGGTCCAGAATCGCAAGCTTTCTTTTGAGGCGACGCGCGCGTTGGTACGCTCTGTAACTTCCAAACGTATAGAGACCAGGCGGACAGACAGACATCGGGACAGACAGAAGAGCCGCTTTATATATATATAGATTTATTATTATTAAACAATTTTGTAAGCACTGTTTCTTCACTTATCCGCTATGACCGTCAATCACTTCTGGACATAAGATCGTCTGGAGATATAGGACCTACCCCTGATTTTTCGAACTGGGATTCTGCTGCCACTACCATCTACCCTCCCACCTGCTTACCTGACTTCATTCCTGTGATCAGGAAGCGACGACGGCGCAAGTGGGGCAGACGAGCAGGTGCATTAGTGAAGCTGAGGCGACGTGAACACCACCCCCCCCCCCCCCTCCGAGTATTCTCCTGGCGAATGTGCAGTCACTGGACAATAAGCTGGACGAACTCAGAGGGAGGCTTACCTTCCTGCGAGACATTAAGAACTGCAATGTCTTGATTTTTACTGAGACTTGGCTTGATCCATCGACACCAGCTTCGGCCATTCAACCAGAGGGATTCAGCATTCACCGGCTAGACCGGACTCGGGGTGGGGGGGGGAATAGAGGGGGTGGAGTATGCTTTATGATCAACAATTCTTGGTGTTCCGACGTGGAACTACTTACATCTTCTTGTTCACCCGATCTTGAACACCTGATGATCAAATGCCGACCCTTCTACCTTCCGAGAGAGTTCTCATCCGTGATCATTACAGCGGTGTATATTCCACCACAGGCTGACGCAAATAGGGTACTAAACGAACTGTATGGGACCATTAGCAGGCTTGAAACTTCCCATCCAGAGGCTGCATTCATCGTGGCTGGCGATTTCAACAAAGCCAATCTGAAGAAAGTACTGCCTAAATACCATCAGCATATCACCTGCCCAACGCGAGCCAAGAACACGCTAGATCACGTTTACACTCCATTCCGGGATGGATACAAGGCCCTCCCCCGCCCTCCCTTCGGCAAATCAGATCACGACTCCATCCTGCTGCTACCCACCTATAGGCAGAAACTAAAACAGGAAAAGCCTGTGATGAGATCTCTACAACGCTGGTCGGATCAATCAGACGCTATGTTACAAGACTGTTTTGATTCCACTGACTGGGATATGTTTCGGAATGCCTCGGACAATGACATCAACACATATACAGATTTAGTCATTAGTTTCATAAACAAGTGCATTGACGATGTTGTTCCGAGGATTGTTGTACGAACATTTCCCAACCAGAAACCATGGGTAAATGGCAATATCCGTGCTATGCTAAAAGCACGGTCCATCGCATTCAACTCTGGGGACATGGATGAGTACAAGAAATCAAGGTAAGACCTCAGAAAAACCATCAAAAATGCAAAAAGACAATACACGGACAAAGTGGAGTCATACTATCATAGCTCAGATTCGCGAAGGATGTGGAGTGGACTACAATCTATTACAGACTACAAAGGGAAACCCAACTCTGTCATGCCCAGCAATGCCTCTCTCCCGGATGAGCTTAACACTTTTACGCCCGGTTTGAGGCCAACAACAACTGGCCTGTTACAAGGGCGCCTGCGGCTCAGGACGACCGGGTCTTCTCAATCTCCGTGGCTGACGTGAGCAAGACCTTTAAGAGAGTGAACACCCACAAAGCACCCGGTCCAGATGGAATCCCTGGGCGTGTCCTTAGAGCATGCGCTGACCAGCTGGCAGCCGTGTTTACAGATATATTCAACCGTTCACTGTACCAGTCTGTAGTCCCCACCCGCTTCAAGATGACATCGGTTATTCCAGTCCCCAAAAAAACAAAAGTAACCTGTTTAAACGACTACCGCCCCATAGCACTCACTTCTGTCATCATGAGTGCTTTGAGAGGCTGGTCAAAACCCACATCAACTCGTTACTACCTGACACACTGGACCCACTCCAATTTGCCTACCACCCAAACAGATCTAGGGATGATGCCATCGCCACTGTACTGCACACTGCCTTATCACACCTGGATAAGAGGAACACCTATGTGAGAATGTTGTTCATTGATTATAGTTCAGCATTCAATACCATTATCCCCTCCAAGCTTGTCAACAAGCTCAGTGAGCTAGGACTTAACACCTCC
Source organism: Somniosus microcephalus (assembly GCF_052327205.1). Lineage (NCBI taxonomy): Eukaryota > Metazoa > Chordata > Chondrichthyes > Squaliformes > Somniosidae > Somniosus > Somniosus microcephalus. Next base: position 216,779,578 of record NC_140987.1, read on the forward strand.
CTATGCAACTGGATCCTGGACTTCCTGACGGGAAGACCCCAGGTGGTGAAAATAGGCAGAAACACCACCTCCACACTGATCCTGAACACGGGAGCTCCCCAGGGTTGTGTGCTCAGCCCCCTTCTGTACTCCGTTTACTCACGACTGCGTGGCCGTGCACAACTTCAACTCCATCAAGTTTGCTGATGACACGACCGTCGTAGGCCTGATCACAGATGGCGACGAGACAGGCTACAGGGAGATGGCGACGAGACAGGCTACAGGGAGGAGGCAAGAGCCCTAGGAGAATGGTGCAAGTACAACAACCTCTCCCTCAACATCAGCAAAACAAAGGAGATGATCGTGGATTACAGGAAGTGGCAGGGGGAGGGACACACCCCAATCTACATCGAAGGGGCTGAGGTGGAAAGGGTCAGCAGCTTCAAATTCCTGGGTGTATTCATTTACGGAGGACTTAACATGGTCCCATCACATTGACGTAACCAAGAAGGCATGCCAACGCCTGTTCTACCTCAGGAGACTGAAGAAATTTGGAATGGCCCCCCAGATTCTCTCCAACTTCTACCGGTGCACCATCGAGAGTATCCTGTCCGGCTGCATCACTACCTGGTATGGCAACTGCACCGCCACAGACCGCAAGTCTTTACAGATGGTAGTGAAAGCTGCACAACACACTATAGGAATTAAACTACCTGCTGTGCAGGATATCTACCTCGAGAGGTGCCAGGGGAAGGCCCTGAGAATCATTAAAGACGCGAGTCACCCCAGCCACAACCTCTTCGCCCTGCTCCCGTCCGGTAAGAGATACCGAAGCATACAGTCTCGTACCAACATGTTTCGAAACAGCTTCTACCCCCAGGCCATAAGACTCATGAACGATTAATTTATTATTTATTACTGTTTTATTTATTATTACTGTATTTCTATTATTTTTATAATTGTTATGCCATATTTATTCCAATGTTGGGAGGACTCGTAAAAATCAACATTTCATTGTGCAGTACACACGTCTGCTGCATATATGACAAAAAAAATTGAATTGAATTGAATAGTAATGCTAAACATGATTGGCTGAGGAACCCTGCTTTGTGACAAATAGTTTTCCCCTGTTGCTCACTGGTTTGTGATGATTTTCAGTGAGTGATGTTAGGGGCAAAAGAATGAAGGTTGTTGGCCCTTGATAATTCAAAGAAAGTGGGTTAGCATTTGATTTCTTTTCTAAAGGGGGGGAAGTTCAAGGTTTTGATTAAATATTAACAGTAAATTGTTGCCCCTTAATGTACCGATGCGCCTGAAATATTACCTTCAAATTCTTACCACAAGATTGCTTTTTTGAACTGCAAAAATTGCCTGTATATTGTACTTTTCATTAAAACCTGTAATTTTAAATGGTGTGTGAAAGTGCAAATTATTCTGCCAAGAGTTGTGTTTCTGTCATGAGTGAATTAAAACAAGTAATGCCTGATCACAGATGCAGTACAAGTTATTATTAAATGAATATTGGTGTTGCCCTTTCTGTATTTATGTTGGGGAGACATTTTACAATGTTTTCAACATTTTGAAATCTGCATTAAAAAAGCTATCTTTTGAGCTGTTTCCATGGCACAACTTTTCAAATCATTCTAGAATGTCTTGCGCAATGGTGGCAGTTACGTGATGGCTGCCTGCAGGTGGTAATGTCTGCAGGTATTTATGTTACTGAAGTGTGAAAATGATATTGGCACCCATGTAATATGTTGCATCAAAGTGTGTTTAGTCTTGGTTCTGTATTTACTAGCACAATCTGCAACTTTATATTTACACAAGAACATAGGAATTGCTGCACATAAAAAGGTCTATCTAGTCGCCATCTACCATCTTGGTAGTTGCATGATATAACAATAATAGAGTTTTTGACTAATTATGGCAATCAATCTCTATCAATTAGTCTACAACAGAGCCAGTCCTGAGGCGAGATAAAACCCCAGTAGTGGAGAGCTTTGAAAACCATAGGTCCAAAGTCACCTGTTCCTCCCAAACATGCTACACTAATGCACGTCACATCTTAAATTACACATATACTGCATCCCAAAAAATTAGCTTCTGAGAGAAATCTATCTAATTTTCATTTGAATGAATCAACAAACACTATCTGCTTTCACAATCTAGAGCACCAACTAGAGAGCCCGTGCATAGATTTACCACTTGCTTCCGCAGGTTAATTCTGAATATATCCCCTTTTTAAGTGCAGGTATTTTTTTTATTATTTGTTCCGGGATGTGGGTGTCGCTGGCAAGGCCAGCATTTATTGCCCAGATGGTTTGTGAGTTGGAGGGGAACTTGGAGGTGGTGGTGTTCCCATGCGCCTGCTGCCCTTGTCCTTCTAGGTAGACGAGGTCACGGGTTTGGGAGGTGCTGCCAAAGAAGCATTGGCGAGTTGCTGCAGTGCATCTTGTAGATATTGCACACTGCAGCCACGGGTACGCCGGTGGTGGAGGGAGTGAATGTTTAAGGTGGTGGATGGGGTGCCAATCAAGGGGGCTGCTTTGTCCTGGATGGTGTCGAGCTTCATGAGTGTTTTTGGAGTGAAAACATGTCCAATTTACATAATCGCTCTTTTAATCCAATTGCTCCATCCCAATCATTCTGGTTGCTTTCTTCTGTATCCTCAATAGCTGCAATATTCTTTTTGTACTGCTACAGAATAGATTATGTTTAAATGTCTCCTTTTTGAGAGTCTACTTGGCAGGTGATTATTTTGGTTATGGTAGCTCAATGGGCCAAGTGGTCGTCTTCTGTTTCTATGTAGTTATATACGCCGCCTCACCTTTAGCAGGGGTGATTATTTTGTCATGGTTTCTACCCATGGAATTGGTGTAGTCATTTTGTTAACTTAAATTACATCTAATAGTCACTAATATGCCTCTTGAACATTTAGGGTAATGTCTATGAAGAAATTATATTGTGAAGAATATTACTCTTATGCCTTATGGACAAATGTAAGAAGTCACACAACACCAGGTTATAGTCCAACAGCTTTATTTGAAATCACAAGCTTTCGGAGCGCTGCTCCTTCAGGTGAAGTGGAGAAATGCATAAAGACACAGCTTATATAGTCAGAGACCCACGGCGAAGAATCACTGAAAAGACTACACGATAACATCAACAAGTTCCATCCCACCATCAAACTCAGCATGGACTACTCCTCAGAATCAGTCTCATTCCTGGACACACGAATCTCCATCAAAGACGGACACCTCAGCACTTCACTCTACCGCAAGCCCACGGACAACCTCACGATGCTTCACTTCTCCAGCTTCCACCCTAACCACGTTAAAGAAGCCATCCCCTATGGACAAGCCCTGCGAATACACAGGATCTGCTCAGACGAGGAGGAACGCGATGGACACCTACAGACACTGAAAGACACCCTTGTAAGAACAGGATATGACGCTCGACTCGTCGATCGACAGTTCCGACGGGCCACAGCGAAAAATCGCATAGACCTCCTCAGAAGACAAACACGGGACACAACCAACAGAGTACCCTTCGTCGTCCAGTACTTCCCCGGAGCGGAGAAACTACGCCATGTTATTCGCAGCCTTCAACATGTCATCGATGACGACGAACACCTCGCTAAGGCCGTCCCCACGCCTCCACTACTCGTTTTCAAACAGCCGCCTAACCTCAAACAGACCATCGTTCGCAGCAAATTACCCAGCTTCCAGGAGAACAGCGACCACGACACCACACAACCCTGCCACAGCAACCTCTGCAAGACATGCCAGATCATCAACACAGATACCATCATCACGCGTGAGGACACCACCCACCAGGTACATGGTACATACTCATGTGACTCGGCCAACGTTGTCTACCTCATACGATGCAGGAAAGGATGCCCCGGAGCATGGTACATCGGCGAGACCATGCAGACACTGCGACAACGGATGAACGGACACCGCGCAACAATCACCAGGCAGGAGTGTTCCCCCCCAGTCGGGGAACACTTCAGCAGTCAAGGACATTCAGCCTCCGATCTTCAGGTAAGCATTCTCCAAGGCGGCCTTCGAGACACACGACAACGCAAAATCGTCGAGCAGAAACTGATAGCCAAGTTCCGCACCCATGAGGACGGCCTCAACCGAGATCTTGGGTTCATGTCACGCTACATGTAACCCCACCTGATGCAGGGTCATCCAGACTCGAGCCGACATTGGCTTGTTCTCTCTACACAGATGCGGCCGGACCTGCTGTGATTTCCAGCCAAAAAAAAAAAAAAAAATGTTTTTTGTCTTGTTTTTCATACAGACCCCAGCATCTGCAATATTTGACCCCTTGTGACCCCACCTCATTGTTCTTTGATGTAATGTTTCCCTGACTGACCTGTTTGGACACCATTCACACCTTTGCTGTGATTATCTCTCTGCCGAGGTGATAAATGGCAGTTGGAAAGGTTACCTGTAAACATCTGACATGATTCTCTGACTATATAAGCTGTGTCTTTATGCATTTCTCCACTTCACCTGAAGAAGGAGCAGCGCTCCGAAAGCTTGTGATTTCAAATAAAGCTGTTGGACTATAACCTGGTGTTGTGTGACTTCTTACATTTGTCCACCCCAGTCCAACTCCGGCATCTCCACACCATGCCTTATGGATGCCACGTGCTTACTTGTAGGGAAGGGTGGCAATCAGTGATCTGAGCAAGGGGTACTTATCCTCTCCAAGAGTATGTGAATTGGGGAGATCTAAGGTAAATACTGTGTAAATAACTTGTTAGAACTGGTAGCAAAATAGCACGGTGTAATCACTGAAGTACCAACTTGTAAGTGTGTAGCAGACATGTTACAAACGGGTGTGAAAGAATTAACGTAGTTATTCACGTGAAAACTGTAAAAGTAAATGCCATGATTTTGCTTCGTCCTCCCAATTTTTATTATGTATTTGTGTAACAGCCTTCCATAATTCCATAACTGACGGTCAGGTAAAAACCAATGATCCCTTTCATCTGTGCAGCCCTCTAGGAGTCCCGTGCAGCCGGTGAGCTGGTTTTTAAATTGGAAAAAATTGCATGTGCAGAACTTTGGGCTGTGCAGCCTCTTAAAAGGGGTTGCGCAGCCCGCAAAAAATTACAGGGAATATTGGTAAAGACCCTCTGGCCCATCGAGCCAGTCCTACACAATTTCAATACCTTGTGTATCACAGTATATACTCCACCCCACCCGAAACCATGTGATCCCCTGGGAGAGGCGAAAAACCACAAAAAAATGAGTTCTAACGAAAGGTCATCGATCTGAAATGTTAACTTTCTCTCTCCACAGATGTGCTTGACCTACTGAGTATTTCCAGCATTTTCTGTTTTTATTTCAGATTTCCAGCATCCACAGTATTTTGCTTTTGTACTCATAATCATAATCAACTTTGTTGTCATTGTTAGTGCACAAGTGCAGTACAACGAAATGTAGGCTTGCGGCTCCCGAGAGTGTACATTTAGATTAAGACATTTAAACATTCAACATACATTTGGCTTGTAATACATTAACATAAACATAACCATAATAAAGTGCATTGGCAGATGTGCAGGCTTTAGAGTTTATTTGTGGAGTTCAGTAGGATGACAGCCCTGGGAAAGAAGCTGTTCCTAAACCTGGTCGTACGGGTGCGAATGCATCTGTAGCGTCTCCCAGATGGCAGGAGGGCGAACAGACTGTGGCTGGGGTGGGTAGGGTCTTTGATGATGGACCGTGACCTCCGTAAACAGCGTTTCTGGTATATGTGCTCTATGGTCGGTAGCCGGGTGCCGGTAATGCGTTGGGCAGTTTTGACTACCCGCTGCAGGGCTTTCCGGTCATAGTAGCTACAGCTGCCATACCATACTGTGATACAGTTCGTCAGGATGCTCTCTATTGTGCATCGGTAAAAGTTAGAGAGCATCAGGGGTGACAGGTTACATCTCTTCAGCCTCAGGAAATATAGGCGCTGCTGGGCCGCCTTCACCAGAGAGGAGGTATTGAGGGACCAGGAGAGGTCTTCTGTGATGTGGACTCCGAGGAACTTAAAGCTGTCCACCCTTTCCACCACAGCCCCATTGATGTGGATGGGGGTGTGACTTCTGCTTTTAGACTTCCTGAAGTCCACAATGATTTCTTTGGTTTTCTTGATGTTAAGGGCCAGGTTGTTAGCGGCGCACCACTTCACGAGATGCTGGACCTCCTCCCTGTAGGCTGACTCATCGTTGTTGGTGATCTGGCCTACTACCGTGGTATCATCCGCAAACTTGATGGTGTTGGAACCATGAACAGCCACACAGTCGTGGGTGAAGAGGGAGTAGAGGAGGGGGCTCAGCACACATCCTTGTGGGGCCCCCGTGTTCAGGGGGTGGGGGGGGAGGTGTGGTTACCTAATTTGACAGACTGGGGTCTGTTTGTTAGGAAGTCCAGGGTCCAGTTGCAGAGGGAAGTGTTCAGGCCAAGAGTGTGGAGTTTGGTGGCCAGCTTGTTGGGGATGATAGTGTTGAATGCTGAGCTGTAGTCTATGAACAGCATTCTGATGTAGGTCTCTTTACCATCTAAGTGATTCAGTGCAGAGTGTAGAGCAGTTGTGATTGCATCCTCCGTTGATCTGTTTGCACGATAGGCAAACTGGTGTTGGTCAAGAGAGGCGGGAACACTGGCTTTGATGTGAGCCAGGACCAGTCTCTCTCAACACTTCATTATGATGGGTGTGAGTGCGACAGGTCAATAGTCGTTCAGGCACGTCACAGCCGTTTGTTTTGGCACAGGAATAATGGTAGCGGTCTTGAAGCATGTAGGGACTACTGCCTGGGCCAATGACAGATTGAAGATGGCGGTGAAGACATCAGCCAGCTGATCACATTCCTTGAGTACCCATCCAGGGATGCTATCCGGTCCAGCAGCCTTTCGTGTGTTCATCCGCGTAGAACACCCCTTACGTCGGAGGTCGACAGAGTGAGCACCTGGTCTTCCGGGGGTGGCAAGGCTTTGGTAGCCGGCTCCCTGTTGTCCCTGTCGAAGCGAGCGTAGAAGTTGTTAAGTTCCTCCGGAAGGGAGGCATCGCTAACCGGGGGGGCTGGTGTTTTTGCTCTTGTAGTCAGTGATGGACTGGATGCCTTGCCACATGCGCCGGGGGTCCGAGTTGTTGTGGAAATGATCCTCTATCCGCAGTGTCTGTTTCTTTTTGGCAGTCCTGATACCCTTTTTTAGGTTGGTCCTAGCTGCGCTGTAAGCCGCTGCGTCGCCAGATTTAAATGCTGCGTCGCGTGCTTTCAACAGCGAGCGGACCTCTCCGTTCATCCAGGGTTTCTGGTTGGGGTATGTCCTGATATTTTTATGGGTCGTGACGACCTCGATGCAACTGTTAATGTAGAATAGCACTGTGGATGCGTATTCCTCGATGTCATTATTATATATTATAATAATTATATAAATTATATATTATAAAAAAAAAAAAAAATTCAGGCCAATTTGGGGGGAAAAAATCTGGGAAATTCCTCTCTGACCCATCTAGGCGATCACTCTGGCCATGAATTCCCTGCAGTACCTACCTTCTGTAAGAGGTGATCTCCGCTCCAGCCAGAAACAGGTCCAGCTTTCGTCTGAAGGAATTCAGCGACTCAGCATCCACCGCACGAGATGGCAGCCTGTTCCAGAGGTCCACTATTCTCTGGGGGAAAAGAACCACCTCCTGACATCTAACCTAGACCTGGCCTTGTACAACTTAAAGTTGGCCCTTCCTAACCTATTTAATTGGAACAAACTGTCAACTGGAACACAATCTATTCCCTTCATTATTTGAAAACCTCAGTCCGATCACCCCATAGTCTACGCTTCTCTTAAAGTCTAGAGTCCCAGCCAATTTAGCTATATTGATAACTAAGATGCTTTAAACTAGGAATTAGTCTAGCGGCACTCCTCTGCACCTTTTCCAAAGCCTCAACATCATCCACCAAAACTGGACACAGTATTCCAAGTGGGGCCTGACCAACATCTTGTACAAGGACAAAATAATATGCCCTGTCTTGTACTCAATTGTCCTATGGATACACCCCAACATCCTACTTGCTCTAGCTGTCACTTCATGGCATTGCTCATGTACCTTTAGAGATGTATGCACTAGAATGCCCAAATTTCTTTCTATCTCCACCTTATTTAATACTTTTCTTTGAAGGGTGTGTGAATGTTGAGCATTTGCCCTGCCCACATGCATAACGCCGCACTTATCCAAGTTAGACATCATTTGCCAGTCATGAGCCCAATCCCCAACACATTAAGATCTGCCTGAAGCAGACGAGTATCGTCTGCAGCCCTTAACACTTGCACAGATCTTAGTATCATCTGCAAATTTGCAGATCGTGCCCTCCAACACCTATATCCAGATTATTAATAAAAATAAAGAGCAACGGTCCCAACACCGATTCCTTTGTTATTAATGCAGGGGTTACTTTGTCCTTTTTTATATTTATGGTGCTAAAGTGAGACCATTTTACACTTGGATTATATATAAGAAAGAAATGTTTTCGGTTGAATAAGCCAATTTATTTTCATTATCAAAAGCTAGTATTTTATGAACAATTAATTGGTTAAAATTTGCCAAAAATGGTATACCTTTCTTATTAAGTGGATGCGTTAAATTTCTGTGTAATGAAACTCTGCTCATTGGAATTTTATTTTTCAGCTTTAAAAAAAAAGTAAGTTTCTATTACTCTGTTATAAATTTCTAACATTTAATCTTGTATCTATGGCCCCTTAACTACTGAAAAAGTCTGCAAATATCTACTTTTCCCACCTTTCATAATTGTAAACACTTACATTGCCCCATAATCTGCATTTCTTTAAAAAGAAAAAAGCTGCAATTTTCAGGTCTGTCTTTGTTTTTCTTTTTACTCATATTTTCTCATACCAGGCAGCATTCTAATTAATCTGCATTGTACAGTCACTAAAGCCTTAATACCCTTCCTATAGTGTGGAGCCCAATACTGCACACAGTACTCTAACTTGAGGTTTTAATAAGGTTTACATAGCCTTTTAATTACCTCTTGGTGCTAATATTCTATGCTTCTTGTGATGAAATCTAGATTTCCATTAGCATTTTTTTCCACAGACTCCCCAATCTGTGATGCTGCATTTAATGTAATGTGACCCTGTACTCCCAAATCCTACGGCTCTTCCACAACCGAGCCTGATATAATGGACCAGATTTTCGTATCAAAATAATGGTGAGGCTAATGGCGCTTGTAGTTATTTATGCGCAAATGGTACAGCAACTTCAGATGAAATGTTGTGCCGCTCCACCATTAGCTTTGTGAAAATGGTTCACCATTGAAATGCATTGACTGGCGTAAAGTTGCTGTATTTGTTCGGTAGATATGAACTAAACTTGCCACAGCAAGTTAAGTTTTGTCCATTCCATAAGTATCCTTTTAAAGATGTGATAAGTGTGAATTACTGCCAATCAACCTTTCTGGCACTGAAAATTAGTGTGGAGTCTCATTCTTTCAGATTTAATTTAATTTTTTTTCCCTTTCTGTCACTCTCTTTCTCTCCCTTTTAATCCAATATTTCTTTCCCTCTCTCTATTTCACTTTCTGCATCTGATTTGACATTGAATTCCCCCACTCTCAATTTAAACTTCTTTCTCAGTCCTTGTGCTGTTAATTTCAGAATCCTTCAATCTGATTGAACAGGGCAACTGTGTATCTCCTTAACCAATCAGGTCCCAGATGTCTTGTTTCCCCTCACTGCGCCGTTATCAGCTTGCACATTCAGCAACTTGCCGCGCACAAATTTAAAAACCTAAATGTGCAAGGGCATATCTAACTAAGGCCACTGTTAGCTATCCTGTTACACTAGAAATTATGTCCCAGATTTTGCTGTATTAACAATTTCTGCCCTAATCTCCCTTGGGTTTCTAGGATATACCTCATTGAGCCCTGGTACTTTGTCTTTTAACCCAACTAACTTGTCTAAAACCCAACTAGTCTAAAATTTTCCTTTCATCATCATAAAGGATAGTGGCAGTCTGGATACGGCATTGGCTCAGTGACAGGAAACAGAGAGTAGCGGTGAACGGTTGTTTTTTGGACTGGAGGAAGGTACACAGTGGTGTTCCCCAGGGGTCGGTTCTAGGACCACTGCTTTTCTTGATATATATTAATGACGTGGGTGTACAGGGCATAATTTCAAAATTTACAGATGATACAAAACTTGGAAGTATAGTGAACAGTGAGGAGGAGAGTGATAGATTTCAGGAAGACACAGACAGGCTGGTGAAATGGGTGGACACGTGGCAGATGAAATTTAACACAGAAAAGTGTGAAGTGATACACTTTGGTAGAAAGAATGAGGAGAGGACATCTAAACTAAATGGTACAATCCTAAAGGGGTTGCACGAACAGAGAGACCTGGGGGTATGTGTGCACAAATTGTTGAAGGTGGCAGGGCAGGTTGAGAAAGCAGTTAAAAAGGCTTACTGGATCCTGGGCTTAATAAATAGAGGTATAGAGTACAAAAGTGTGGAAATTGTGATGAACCTGTATAAAACACTGGTTCGGCCTCAACTGGAATATTGTGTCCAATTCTGGGCACCACACTTTAAGAAGGATGTGAAGGCCTTAGAGAGGGTGCAGAAAAGATTTACGAGAATGTGGTGTTGGGGGTGGGGGGGGGGGAAGCGGAGACACTCGATGTTTTCAAAGGGAGACTGGATAGGCACTTGAGGGAAATTAATTTGCGGGGTTACGGGAATACAGCGGGGGAATGGGACTGACTGGAGTGCTCTACAGAGAGCCGGCATGGACTCGATGGGCCGAATGGCCTCCTTCAGTGCCGTTATGACTCAATAACTCAATGACCTCTGCTCTTGTAGACCTAGCATACTGCTTCTGAAGGAGTACTGTACACATTTTAGGTATTCATTCCCATTTCTCTATTTCTTTCCTCAGTCCCAACAGTAAGTGGGTAATTAAATTTCCCAGAAGAATAATTTTGTTATTCCTACTCGTCTGACTGCAGATTTTCTCTTCGATTTCCTTTCCATAATTTGGAGGTCTGTAATACACCCCTACTAATGTAACAGGCCTCTTTTAAACCTTTGAGCTCTAATCATATTGACTGTACCCATTTCTTGTCTTTATCAACCCTCTCTATAACATGTATACAACTTTTATCAATATTGCCACTTTGCTTCCTTTCTTTTTCAGTCCCTCCTAAATATATTATATTCTGATATGTTTGTTTTTCATCTTCAGTTTGCAGCCTGGTTTCTGTCACTGCTAGTAAGTTTTGATCTTCCTGTAAAATAATTGCTTTCAGTTCTCCAGTTCACATTCTATGCATTGCAATATGTGCATTTGAGCCTTTTCTTTGCTTTTTTAAACACTACTGAATTTCACTTTTTTTGGTCTAATCTACCCCCTACCTACACTTCAGTCTTTTCCCCATTTATAGCTAGTGCATTTGATTTTATTCCTTGACTCCATATCCCTCTTGCTAAATTGTTTTCTGCATGCATGTTAATCTCTTTCTCCATTCACTATTAGCTGATCCTGGTTGCTTTTATTTTTCCTGCCCTTTCCCCTTTTCCTAGTTTAAGTACATTGTCAGGTGTCAGCTGTAGCTCAGTGGGTGGCACTTTCGTTTTTGAGTCAGAAGGTTGTGGTCATTCCAGAGACTTGAACACAAAATCTAGGCTGACACTCCGGTGCAGTGCTGAGAGAGTGCTGCACTATTGGAGGTGCTATCCTTCGAATAAGATGTTAGGGCAGACGGGGCCTCTGTTTATCAGATGGATGTATCCTATGGCACTATTGTGAAGAGGAGCAAGGGAGCTCACCCTGGTGTCCTGGCCAATATTTATCCCTCGATCAACATCACTTGGTCATTATCATATTGCTGTTTGTGGGACCTTGCTGTGTGCATTGGCTGCCGCGTTTCCTACGTTCCAACAGTGACTCCACTTCGAGAGTACTTCATTGGGACGTCCTGAGTGTGTGAAAAACACGATATAAATGCAAGTCGTCTTTTGTTACTTCACTATAACTGTTTTACCAGGATATTCGCATCCCCCCCTCTGTTCATATGTAGCCAGTCCTTGTGGAATAGCTCCCAGAACTGGTGCCATTGTCCAGCAAAGTGGAATCCCTGTTTCTGATACCACACCTGTAGTCCTGCATTGATTTCTCTAATTTTTCTGTCCTTCCCTATCTTAGTATTTGGCCGGGGAAGTAATCTTGAGATTACCATCTATGAAGTCTTGCTTCTAAAATTGTTTCCTAATCTAAATTCATTTTGAAGACTTCAGGCTTTTCTTCACCTACATCTTTCACTCCCACGTTGACCACAATAACTGGTTGCTCTTTGTTCTCATGCAAAATCTTTTCCAGTCTATGCAGTATGTCCCTTATCCTAGCATCTAGGAGGCAGTACTGCATTGAGACTGTCGGTATGGACTGCAAAAGATCGTGTCAACCCCTCTGAATATTAAATCCCTATCACTACTCTTTCTAGCTGCATTGATAATCTTCCCCCTCCCCCTTGAGCCATCTATTGTTTGTTGGTGCCAGTTTTATTTATTTAATGGCCCAGCCCAGAGTACTCTTTTTTTTCCCACAGGAAGTTAGAGCTTCAAATCTTTGAGAATATAAGTTGCTCAGGGCACTCCTGTTCCAACCTTTCCTTCCTGCCTTTCCCTGTCCTCTCTGAATAGTCATCCATCGTTCCTCCTCCACTGCCTGCTCCCTGTTTCTCATTGATGTGACTACAGTGGTGCAGAGACTTGCTGGGGATGTGGGATGTTTATTGTTTTGGAACAGTTTCAAAGTACGGATGAAAAATAAAGTATTCTACTACAGTATTCTTGCTGATGCATTTTGCTGAGTGTTATTTCTGTCCCTTAAATGCTGATAATTTTCAGCCTGAATTAATGGTATTTTCCACCAGTTTTGGAAAAATGAGGAGTTATGGGGGGTAACCCATACTGTTTCCAGGAAAACTTTCAGTGGAAAATGATTAATTGTTTACACTGGCCATGCTACCTACTTCATCTTCTGTGCTTAAGATAAAGTTTCTGATCATAGGAGTGTGGGTTTACCCATGGAAGCTAATTTTTGCATAGTGCATTAGTAGAAAATATCTGGAGAGTTAAAATTCTAACATTGTGTAATTAGGCTATTGCTGTCAACTGGAGTTATGAGGCTTATTCTAATGTCTGATAAATCTGTGTACAACAACTTGCATTTATAAAGTACCTTTAACATAAACATTTTAAGCGCTTCAAGACTAGGCATAAGAAAAATCGACACTGAGCCAGGAACAGAGAGATGAGGAGGTGTCAATGGATGGTTGATCAGAGAGATGGGCCTTGTATTACTAGTGTCTATCTGTCCGCCGTCTGGAAGATAGAAGGACATGTGTGCGATTATAGTGTGCAGGAGACACAATGAGGGGTTGTGTTGTTACAAACCGCCCCCCCCCCCCCCCTTCCAGGTCGTGTTATTGTATAATTGGATCTTGAGCAGTAAAGGTAAACTCCTGATATAGAGGACGCAGGATCTGATTATGGGAGAGACTGCTGACGCTGAACTTTAGAGAATATCTATAAATATTGCTGGAACTATTAATCTTGGATGAGAACCATTACTATAGATTCAAAGTTTTATTTATCCCTCTGAATTTTATTTATCCCTCTGAATTTTAATGAAATAAAGATTGAGTATTAAAAGTGAGATAAAGAGGAAAAATGACCTATATAAATCCTACAAAGAAATGAGAAGGGGTTCACTGGCTTGGAAAGGCAAAAACACATTCAAAGTTTGATCAGAGGGCAGAGAGACCAGGAGAAAAGCATACAGTTGAAGCTAAGTACAAGTGTAAAAAAATTATTTCAATACCCCAACAAGAAGGGGACAGTCAGAAAAGAAGTGAAAACCTTAAACGGTGCAAACAGACTTGAAACTGAAAATGAGCACAACATAGTAAATATTGAATAACTTCTTCTTTCAAGCATAAGCAACTCCAATTGCCCTCACCAAACAATGATATTCCAAATAAAATGAAAACCAAATGGCTCAAAACTAATCCCTAAGGTTAGATGGCATTTATCCCATAGGGCTGAAAGAGACTAGGGAAGAGATTTGTGAGCCACTGACTTATATCATTATATAAGGGACTCATTAAACACTCGGAAGGTACCAGAAGATTAGAAATGAGCTAACGCAGTGCCCATACTCAGTGACAAAACTGACACAGGCAACTGCAGACTCATTACTTTACATGGAATCAAAGTAAGACTAATGAAATAGATTATTAGGAATAAACTTGAGAATCATCCACACAACAGTAGCCTAATTATTATTAATCAACATGGATTCAGAACTTTAAGATCCTCCCTGACCAGCAACAATGCCTTCTTTGTGGAACTGATAACCCAAATAGACTGATGGTAAGCCCTACTATGTGGTGTACCTCGACTTCCAAAAGGCTTTTGATAAAGCTCCACACACGAGGCTAATAATTAAACTCGAAGCTGTGGGAATTGTCAGGATTGGGGAGGAGTGGGGTGGCGGGGTGAGTACATTGGGGGAAGTACAGGGTGACGTGCTAGAGGGCTTGTTGTTGGGACTACTGTCCTTTCTAATTTATGCAAATAACCTGGATTCAGAAAATCTGAGCTAAGTAGTCAAATTTGTAGATGATACCAGACTAGAAAAAATGAGTTGGACAAGATTTGTCAGTGGCAGATAACATTTAATGCAGACAAGTGTAAAGTGCTACAAATAGGATGAAAAAGGACATGTGTGCTCAATGAACGGTGTTGAAATAGTTTAAGGAATAAGTTGAAAGAGACATAGGAGTTTTGAGTAGGTTCATTTCTAAACATGGCTAACCAATGCAGAGCCAAGAGAAATGTTCACCTATGTAGCCAAAACAGTAGAATCCAAATCCGAGGTGGTTTCCTGTAGTGTGACTACTCTAGAATACAGAGCAAACTGTATAGTGCTGCATCTTGCCTACTGTATCCAGTTCTGGTCATCAAAAAACAAGAAGCTTTCAAGCACTGGAGTTTGTGGACAGCAAGACTGTCCAGGTTTGTCACATCTTAAGGAAATATCTCCAACTTGAGTCACTCCAGCTCAGAGTCATTGAGCTGAATTTAGAGATACTCCGACACACAAGGAAGGGGGAGGAATATCTGGACAGTTTACTGTAGAGTACAGTCACACCTCTGAGGAAAGCACAGGTATAGGAAGGGGAGAGTGTGACTGTCAGTCAACAGGGTAGGGGGCATGTGGGGGAGGTAGAGCAGAAGTCCCACAGACACTTGTCCAATTGAACAGGTACAATGTACTTGCTGCGTGTGAGGATAAGGATGAAGGCTGCAGGGAGGTTGGCCACAATGCTAACCATGCCATCATGGAGCAGGAGGCAGTCCAAGAAGGAATGAACAGAATAGAAGGGTTGCAGTCATATATGTGCATATGCATGTAATATGAACATACAAATTATATGTACAATACAAATTCATTGGGAATAGTGCCAGAGGACTGGCAGACAGCTAATGTTATTCCTATATTTAAAAAGGAAGAACAAGTCTGGGGAACTGTAGACCCACGTTGGTAGTAGGAAAGATAATGGAATCTCTACTCAAATATGTAATAGAAAAACATCTAGAAACTGAAAATATAATAGTCAGTTTGGATTTCAAAAGGGAAGGTCATGCTTTTGATAGGGTAGACATTGAGAAAATGTTTCCACTTGTGGGGAGTCCAAAACTAGAGGTCATAAATATAAGATAGTCACCAATAAATCCAATAGGGAATTCAGGAGAAAATTCTTTACCTAAAGAGTGGTAAGAATGTGGAACGCTACCACAAGGAGTAGTTGACGTGACTACCATAGATGCATTTAAGGGAAAGCTAGGAAGTGTCAGGGATCTGCAGTTTGAGGAAAGACTGAACAAACTTGGGCTTCTTAACCTGGAAAAGAGATGACTTAATTGTGATCTTAGAGTGATTTATATAAGATAGCTAAGGGTACAGAAAAAGGTAAACTGCTATGTTATTTTAAATGAAACTGGAGTACAACTCTGGACACAGGTTCAAACTAGAGGGTACTTTTAGGCTAGATATCAGGACATTCTTCTTCATGCAGACTGATCAGCATATGGAATAAACTTTTGGAAGCTACAATGGAGGGATGTTAGAATCTCTCAATTGATGAATTGACACATTTTTTCAAAATTCGTTCATGGGATGTGGGTGTCACGGGCAAGGCCAGCATTTATTGATGGGGAGCCGCCTTCTTGAACCACTGCAGTCCGTGAGGCAAAGGTACTCCCACAGTGCTGTTAGGGAGGGAGTGCCAGGATTTGAACCCAGCACCAATGAAGGAACAGCAATACATTTCCAAGTCAGGATAGTGTGTGTCTTGGAGGGGAACTTGGAGGTGATGGTGTTCCCATTAGCCTGCTGCCCTTGTCCTTTTTAGATGGTAGAGGTTGCGGGTATGGGAGGTGCTGTCGAAGAATGACTTTCTTCGTTAATTTCTCATGAACTTCCCAAATAGGTGAGTGGATACAGGCAACAAGTAATGAGCCATATAAACCAGAATTTCCAGCCTTGATTTCTCGGTTGTGCCGAGTTGCCGTATATACTAGCATATATATATTAATGATCTAGACGAGGGAACTAGATGTAATGTCTCCACGTTTGCAGACGACACAAAGCTGGGTGGGCGTGTGTGCTGTGAGGAGGATGCCGAGAAACTCCAGTATGATTTGGACAGGTTGGGTGATTGGGCAGATGCAGTATAATGTGGATAAATCAAATCCAATCAATTCAAATCAACTTTTATTGTCATTGTTAGTGCACAAGTGCAGTACAACGAAATGTAGGCTTGCGGCTCCCGAGAGTGTACAATTTGGATTAGGACACTTAAACATTTCAACATACATTTGTACATATATATTAGCATAAATATGACCATAATAAAGTGCATCGGCAGATGTGCAGGCTTTAGTGTTTATTTGTGGAGTTCAGTAGGATGACAGCCCTGGGAAAGAAGCTGTTCCTAAATCTGGTCGTACGGGTGCGAATGCATCTGTAGCGTCTTCCAGATGGTAGGAGGGCGAACAGACTGTGGCTGGGGTGGGTAGGGTCTTTGATGATGGACCGTGCCCTCCGTAGGCAGCGTTTCTGATATATATGTTCTATGGTCGGTAGCTGGGTGCCGGTAATGCGTTGGGCAGTTTTGACTACCCGCTGCAGGGCTTTCCGGTCATGGGAGCTACAGCTGCCGTACCATACCGTGATACAGTTTGTCAGGATGCTCTCTATAGTGCAGCGGTAGAAGTTAGAGAGGATCGGGGGTGACAGATTACATCCCTTCAGCCTCCTCAAGAAATATAGGCGCTGCTGGGCCGCCTTCACCAGAGAGGAGGTGTTGAGGGACCAGGAGAGGTCTTCCGTGATGTGGACTCCGAGGAACTTAAAGCTGGCCACCCTTTCCACCTCCGCCCCATTGATGTGGATGGGGGTGTGACTTCCGCCTTTGGACTTCCTGAAGTCCACGATTATTTCCTTTTGTTTTCTTGGTGTTAAGGGCCAGGTTGTTGTCGGCGCACCACTTCACGAGATGCTGGACCTCCTCCCTGTAGGCTGACTCATCATTGTTGGTGATCTGGCCTACTACCGTGGTGTCATCTGCAAACTTGATGATGGTGTTGAAACCATTAACAGCCACACAGTCGTGGGTGAAGAGGGAGTAGAGGAGGGGGCTCAGCACACATCCTTGTGGGGCCCCCGTGTTCAGGGTCAGGGGCGGGGGGGAGGTGTGGTTGCCTAATTTGACAGACTGGGGTCTGTTTGTTAGGAAGTCCAGGGTCCAGTTGCAGAGGGAAGTGTTCAGGCCAAGAGTGTGGAGTTTGGTGGCCAGCTTGTTGGGGACGATAGTGTTGAATGCTGAGCTGTAGTCTATAAACAACATTCTGATGTAGGTCTCCTTACCATCTAGGTGATTCAGTGCCGAGTGTAGAGCAGTTGTGATTGCATCCTCCGTTGATCTGTGTGCCCGATAGGCAAACTGGTGCTGGTCAAGGGAGGCAGGAACACTGGCTTTGATGTGGGCTAAGACCAGTCTCTCTCAACACTTCATTATGATGGGTGTGAGTGCGACAGGTCGATAGTCGTTCAGACACGTCACAGCCGCTTGTTTAGGCACAGGAATGATGGTGGCGGTCTTGAAGCAGGTAGGGACTACTGCCTGGGCCAATGACAGGTTGAAGATGGCGGTGAAGACATCAGCCAGCTGATCAGCATATTCCTTGAGTACCCGTCCAGGGATGCTATCCGGTCCAGTAGCCTTTCGTGTGTTCACTCTGCGTAAAGCGCCCCTTACGTCGGAGGTCGACAGAGTGAGCACCTGGTCTTCCGGGGGTGGCAAGGCTTTGGTAGCCGGCTCCTTGTTGTCCCTGTCGAAGCGAGCGTAGAAGTTGTTAAGCTCCTCCGGAAGGGAGGCGTCGCTGACCGGGGGGGACTGGTGTTTTTGCCCTTGTAGTTAGTGATGGCCTGGATGCCTTGCCACATGCGCCGGGGGTCCGAGTTGTTGCGGAAGTGATCCTCTATCCGCAGTGTCTGTTTCCATTTGGCAGTCCTGAGAGGTTATCCACTTTGGTGGCAAAAACAGGAAGGCAGATTATTATCTGAACGGCAATAGATTGGGAGAAGGGGAAGTGCAATGAGACCTGGGTGTCCTTGTGTACCAGTTGCTGAAGGTAAGCATGAAGGTGCAGCAGGCGGTTAAGAAGGCAAATGATATGTTGGCCTTCATAGCGAGAGGATTTGAGTACAGGAGCAAGGATGTCTTGCTGCAGTTGTACAGGGCCTTGGTGAGACCACACCTTGAGTATTGTGTGCAGTTTTGGTCGCCTTATCTGAGGAAGGATGTTCTTGCCATGGAGGGAGTGCAGCGAAGATTCACCAGATTGATACCTGGGATGGCAGGAATGACTTATGAGGAGAGATTGGGTTGATTGGGCTTATATTTGCTGGAGTTTAGAAGAATGAGAGGGGATCTCATTGAAACTTATAAAATTCTAACCGGATTAGACAGACTATATGCAGGAAGGATGTTCCCGATGGCGGGGGAGTCCAGAACCAGGGGTCACAGTCTAAAGATAAGGGGTAAGCCATTTAGGACTGATGAGGAGGAATTTCTTCACCCAGAGAGCGGTGAACCTGTGGAATTCTCTACCACAGAAGGCAGTTGAGGCCAACTTATTAAATATATTCAAGAAGGAGTTAGATATATTTCTTAAGGCTAAAGGGATCAAGGGATATGGGGAGAAAGCAGGGACAGGGGACTGAATTTGGATGATCAGCCATGATCTCATTAAATGGCGGAGCAGGCTCGAGGGGCTGAATGGCCTACTCCTGCTCCGATCTTCTATGTTTCTATGACACTCGCACCAGTTTGAGATTTAAATGGGGAGGAGGTCATCTTGTATACAAGTATGAAACCTCTGCAGTTTTGTTGAGAAACCATCCGGAAGTTTAAAAGCCTAGTAATGTGAATTTTAGTTCTCATGCCTATACAGTACTTTGGTTTCAGCTCACTGGATGCAGGCTGAGTACTATACTTGTTGCCTGTACTTGTAATGCCTTGGTTAAACAAAAAGAAAGTCTCAAACACTATTAGCAATACTCAGCCCATACTATACAGCAATAAAGAGTTAAGTACAGAGCAAGTCTCAGTTGTACCTTCATGAGTATTGTCAGCAAATACAGCACTCAAATTGCAATCCATACAACAAATTGTGAACCTCAGATAAAGCTGTGAAGTACATGACTGGACTAATGCAATCTATTCACACATTTCATGCTTAAGTACATAAGGCCATTGTGAACTTCAAAACTGGTGCCAATACCTTCACAACTTTTATTATAAAATCAAAGTAATGACAGTATAAATTTTTAAAATATCTAACAATGGGAGATGAACTATGCACTCCTAATTTATTTATTGTTCACAAATCAAAAAGGTGTTTTCACTGTATATTAACACTAACTTTATATCTTTCTTTCTGTCCTGTGTCTTCACTGTTTTTCAAAATTCTGGGCCTATTTGAGTTTTTCCCTTGTTCTCTGCTACTCTTGTCATTTTTGTTAATGATCTGGTACAAATGCCTTTAATGTTCCTGGGGAAAGGGGACACAATAGAATGTTTCCTTCAAGCACATCCTGTTTTTATCAAGTGATGGAAAAGCAAAGCTTCTAATTAGCTATTAGAATAAGAGCAGTTTGCTGTGTCAGCTGTTCTGTCAGGATAGATCTCATTAAATATAAAAAATTGTTGCTTACAGTATCTGGCAAATATTTCTTGGCAAGATGCAATCTCCTTTATCTAAAATTATGAAAACAGGCATTCAGGAACAATATTCCTTAAAAATGCTGTCGTCTTGGTTATATGAGGAGAGGTCAAGGCAACATTTAATGGAGTATGGTACAAAGATATCTTAGTAAAACTGAGATCAATCGGGGTCAAGGAGAAAACCGTCCAGCAGCTGGAGTCATAACTGACACACCAGAAGCTGGACATGGCCATCAGAGTTCAGTCATCAGAGCCCAAGGACATTGCTGCAGGAGTTCCTCAGGAATGTTCTTGACTCAACCATTTTCAGCTGATTCATCAATGACCTTCCCTCTGTCACAATCCCACTGGGGGGCTGTTCGTTAAAGATTCCACAAATGCTCCGCTCCATTCCCAACTCCTTTGATAATGGAGCTGCCTACGGCAGGACTTGGATAACATCCAGCCTTGGGCTGACAAGTAGCAGACAACATTTGTGCCACTTAAGTCCCAGGCAATGACCAGATCTCAACAAGAAAGAGCATAACCACCTCCCCTGATTTTCAATGGCACCCTACCATCAACATCTTGGGTTCACCATTAACAAAGCCTAATTGGATGAGCTATGCTTAACAAGACTAGGGTAGAGATTGGGTACTCTGGTGAATGGCAAACATAGAAGATAGGAGCAGGAGTAGGCCATTCAGCCCCTTGAGCCTGCTCCGCCATTCAATGCGATCATGGCTGATCATCCAAATTCAGTACCCGGTTCCTGCTTTCTCCCCATATCCCTTGATCCCTTTAGCCTTAAGAAATATATCTAACTCCTTCTTGAATATATTTAATGAATTGGCCTTAACTGTCTTCTGTGGTAGAGAATTCCACAGGTTCACCACTCTGGGTGAAGAAATTCCTCCTCATCTCAGTCCTAAATGGCCTACCCCTTATCCTTAGACTGTGACCCCTGGTTCTGGACTCCCCCGCCATCGGGAACAGCCTTCCTGCATCTAGTCTGTCTAGTTCTGTTAGAATTTTATAAGTTTCAATGAGATCCCCTCTCATTCTTCTAAACTCTAGCGAATATAAGCCTAATCGACCCAATCTCTTTCCATACGTCATTCCTGCCATCCCAGGTATCAGCCTGGTGAATCTTCGCTGCACTCCCTCCATGGCAAGAACATCCTTCCTCAGATAAGGTGACCAAAACTGCTCATGGTGTGGTCTCACCAAGGCCCTGTACAACTGCAGCAAGACATCCTTGCTTCTGTACTCGAATCCTCTCGCTATGAAGGCCAGCACACCATTTGCCCTCTTAACCGCCCGCTGCACCTGCATGCTTACCTTCAGCAACTGGTGCACAAGGACACCCAGGCCTCGTTGCACTTCCTCTTTTCCCAATCTATTGCCGTTCAGATAATAATCTGCCTTCCTGTTTTTGCCACCAAAGTGGATAACCTCGCATTTATACAGATTATACTGCATCTGCCCAATCGCCCAACCTGTCTAAATCGTACTGGAGTTTCTCTGCATCCTCCTCACAGCACACACGCCCACCCAGCTTTGTGTCGTCTGCAAAGTTGGAGATATTACATCTAGTTCCCTCGTCTAGATCATTAATATATATTGTGAATAGCTGGGGTCCTAGCACCGATCCCTGCGGTACCCCACTATTCACTGCCTTCCACTCGGAAAATGACCCGTTTATTCCAACTCTTTGCTTCCTGTCTGCCAACCAGTTTTCTATCCAAGTCAGTACCTTACCCCCAATCCCATGTGCTTTAACTTTGCACGCTAGTCTCTTATGCAGGACCTTATTGAAAGCCTTCTGAAAGTCCAAATACACCACATCCACTGGTTCTCCCTTATCTATTCTACCAGTTACATCCTCAAAAAATTCCAGTAGTTTAGTCAAGCATGATTTGCCTTTTGTAAATCCATGTTGACTTTGTCCGATCCTGTCACTGTTTTCCAAGTGTTCTGCTATTACATATTTTATAATGGACTCTAGCATTTTCCCCACTACCGATGTCAGGCTTACCGGTCTATAATTCCCCGTTTTTTCCCTCCCACCTTTTTTGAATAGTGGGGTTGCATTAGCTACCCTCCAATCCATGGGAACTGTTCGAGTCTACAGAATTTTGGAAGATGACCAGCAATGCATCTACTATTTCTAGGGCCACTTCCTTAAGTACCCTGGGATGTAGATTATCAGGCCCTGGGGATTTATCGGCCTTCAAGCCCGTCAATTTCCCTAACACCATTTCCCTACAAATACTGATTTCATTCCGTTCCTCCCTCTTATTAGACCCTATGTTCCCTGACATCTCTGGGAGTTTATTTGTGCCCTCCTTTGTGAAGACAGAACCAAAGTATGTATTTAATTGGTCAGCCATTTCTTTGTTCCCCATTATAAATTCCCCTGATTCTGACTGCAAGGGATCTATGCTTGACTTTACCAATCTTTTTCTCTTCACATATCTATAGAAGCTTTTACAGTCAGTTTTTATGTTCCCTGCAAGCTTACTCTCATACTCTATTTTCCACCTCTTAATTAATCCCTTTGTCCTCCTATGCTGAATCCTAAACTGCTCCCAATCCTCAGGTTTGCTGCTTTTTCTGGCCAATTTATATGTCCTCTCCTTGCATCTTATGCTATCCCTAATTTCCCTTTTTCGCCAATGTTGAGTCACCCTTTTTTGTTTTATTTTTATGCCAAACGGGTATGAAAAATTTTGTAGTTCATCCATGCAATCTTTAAATGTTTGCCATTGCCTATTCACCGTCAACCCTTTAAGTAACATTCCCCAATCCATCCTAGCCAACTCGCGCCTCATACCATTGTAGTTTCCTTTATTTAAATTCAGTACCCAAGTCTCTGAATCAGCTACTTCACTCTCCATCTTAATGAAGAATTCCATCATATTATGATCGCTCCTCCCCAAGGGGTCTCGCATAACAGATTGCTAATTAATAATTTCTCATTACATAATACCCAGTCTAAGATGGCCTGATCTCTAGTTGGTTCCTCGACATATTGGTCCAGTAAACCATCCCGCATACACTCTAGGAATTCCCCTTCCACAGTATTGTTACTAATTTAGTTAGACCAATGTATATGTAGATTAAAGTCACCCATGATAACGGCTGTGCCCTTATCGCACGCATCTCTAATTTCCCGTTTAATGCCATCCCCAACCTCGGCATTACTGTTTGGGCGTCTGTATACAACTCCCACTAACATTTTCTGCCCCTTGGTATTTCTCAGCTCTACCCATACAGATTCCACATCATCAGAGCTAATATCCTTCTTTACTATTGTGTTAATCTCCTCTATAACCAGCAATGCTACCCCACCGCCTTTTCCTTTTTTGCCTGTCCTTCCTGAATATTGAATACCCCTGGATGTTGAATTCTCAGCCTTGGTCACCCTGGAGCCATGTCTCCGTAATCCCAATTATATCATATCCGTTTACATCTATTTGCGCAGCTAATTCATCCACCTTATTACGAATGCTCCTCGCATTAAGACACAAAGCCTTCAGGCTTGCTTTTTTAACACTCTCAGACATTTTAGAATTATTGTTTACTGCGGCCATGTTTGATTTACACCCTTGATTTCTTTGACTTCCACTTTTGCTTTTGCTTCTATCCTTGCTTACCTTTCCTCTGTCTCCCTGCACAGGTTCCCAACCCCCTGCCATTTTAGTTTAAACCCTCCCCAACAGCACTAGCAAACACTCCCCCTAGGACATCGGTCCCGGTCCTACCCAGGTGTAAACCATCCAGTTTGTACTGGTCCCACCTCCCCCAGAACCGGTTCCAATGTCCCAGGAATTTGAATCCCTCCCCCTTGCACGATTCCTCTAGCCACGTATTCAGCTGAAATATCCTTCTATTTTTAATCTGACTAGCACGTGGCACTGGTAGTAATCCTGAGATTACTACCTTTTTGAGGTCCTATTTTTAAATTTACCTCCTAACTCCTTATATTCAGCTGTTAGGACCTCATCCTGTTTTTTACCTATATCGTTGGTACCTATATGCACCACGACAACTGGCTGTTCACCCTCCCCCTCCAGAGTGCCTTGCAGCCGCTCCGAGACATCCTTGACCCTTGCACCAGGGAGGCAACATACCATCCTGGAGTCTCATTTGCGGCCGCAGAAACGCCTATCCCCCTTACAATAGAATCCCCTATCACTATAGCTCTCTTTTTTTCCTCCCGTCCCGTGCAGCAGAACCACCCATGGTGCCAGGAAGTTGGCTGCTGCTGTCTTCCCCCGATAAGCCATCCTCCCCAACAATATCCAAAGTGGTATATTTGTTTGAGAAGGGGATGGCCACAGTGGACCCCTGCACTACCTGCCTGCGCCTACTACTCTGCCTGGCGGTCACCCATTCCCTTCCTGCCTGTGCAGCCTTTACCTGCGGTGTGACCAACTGATTAAACGTGATATCCACGACGTCCTCAGCATTGCGAATGCTCCAGTTTGTATCCATTCACAGCTCCAGCGCCGCAATGCGGTCTGCCAGTAGCTGCAGCTGGATACACTTCCTGCACAGATGGTCGTCAGGGAACACAGGAAGTGCCCCTGATTTCCCACATAGTGCAGGAGGAGCATGCCACGGGGCCGAGCTTTTCTGCCAGGACTTAGCCTTTAATTAATTTAAATTAAATCAATACCACCAATTATACTACAATTATTAAATGATATATTCAAGGGCCCTTGTTTCCTAGCACTCCCTGCTACACAACAGAGACCTTAGAAACCAGAACCACAAAATTAAGGCCTTCTAAACTTTATAAACTATGAACCTTAACTGTCAAACTATAGAGTAGTATAAGTACTCACCCAATCAGCTGCTTCCTCCTGCCTGCGTCACGTTTTGAATCGTGACGTGGCTCTGGAATGCCGCCGCCGGTCTGCGAGATTGGTAAGCCTCTGTTTTTATTAAAAAAAAGCAGCCTGTGAAAGTAAGTTTAAATACTCACTGAACCTCCGCTCTCACCGCTCCTGACAATGGCCTGTGGGGAAAAAAAGCCCACGAAAGTGAGTTTAAACACTCCTGACACCTCAAAGCCTTTCCACCACCTGCAGAGCTCAAGTCAGGAATGTGATTCACCACTCACCTGGATGGGCAGCCGTAGCAACACCTGAGGAGCTCAACACCATCAGAATAAAGCAGCCAGTTTGATTGGTGCTACAGGCAACCCCTCCACCAGCGCACTGTTGTTGCAGTATGTATTATCCATTGGAGGAAAGCAACAAATTGCCGAGTTTATCTCCCCAAGCCTTGCAACTTCTACCATGAGAAGGAAAAGAGCAGCAATGTCATGGAAACGCATTCAAGTTCTACTTCAAGTCGTACATCATCCTGACTTGGATGTATATCGCTGTTTCTTTATTATTGCTGAGTCAAAGACCTGGAATTCCCTGCCTAACATTATCATTGGAGCACCATCATTACAAGGATTGAAATTATTCAACCTTGATAATATTTGCCCACCTCAACAATTTTTTTTCATCCTCTCCAGGATGCGGTGACCTGAGAGAGGTATGGTTCCACAGGCACTGACTTTTTTTTTAACTTGACCAAATGATAATTTTTCATGGGTGGGCTTAGTTATTTAATCATCTGGATCTAGCTGAGTGGAGGGTGGCAGCTTTTGTAGCCTGATGCAGTCCTTACCTTGATTGGTACACTCTGTACTTCCAGCAGGGTCATTTAAGATAGCAGTTGGGAGTATAAACCACAGCAGAGTTCCCTTTCTTCCCTACCTGGGGACATTCAAGCCAGATAAATTCTCCCCCACCTCATTCTGTTGCCTTTGGCCTCTGTGACTGATATCACGTAACTCAAGTTCAAGTCAAAATGTAAACACTGGATCTTTCCGGCACTATAGTACTATTGCAGTTCCTCACTGAACTATGAGGAAACCCAAGTATATTTTTAACATGTATAGTAGGGTCTTGATATATTGAACTTTAATTACTCAAATATGTGACCTTGTCTCAGTCTATATAATAAAATTGCATTGAAACTTACATCGATGTATCAAAGCAGTTTTGTGGCTCCATTCAGCTGCACTTACCGGCTCCTGGTCGATCTTGCTATTTTTTTATTAGTTCATGGGATGTGTGTGTCGTTAATTGCCCTGGAGAAGGTGATGGTGAGCCACCGCTGCAGTCCATGAGGTGAAGGTACTCCCATAGCTGGGAGGGAGTTCCAGGATTTTGACCCAGTGACGATGAGGGAAGGACTATTTATTGGCAAGTCAGGATGGTGTGTGACTTGGAGGGGAACTTGGAGGCGATGGTGTTCCCATGTGCCTGCTGCCCTTGTCCTTCTAGGTCGTGGGGTTGGGAGCTGCTGTCGAAGACGCCTTGGCAAACTGCTGCAGTGCATCTTGTAGATGGTACACACTGCAGCCATGGTATGCCGGTGGTGGAGGGAGTGAATGTTTAAGGTGGTGGATGGGGTGCCAATCAAGCGGGCTACTTTGTCCTGGATGGTGTCGAGCTTCTTGAGTGTTGTTGGAGCTGCTCTCATCCAGGCAAGTGGAGAGTATTCCATCACACTCCTGACCTGTGCCTTGTAGATGGTGGAAAGGTTTTGGGGAGTCAGCAGGTGAGATACTCGCCACAGAATACCCATCTGACCTGCTTTTGACTAGCCACATAAATACTGTGGCTACCAGTTAAGTTTTTGGTGACCGCCAGGATGTTGATGGTGGGGGTATTCGGCGATGGTAATTCCATTGAATGTCAAGGGGTGGTGGTTAGATTCTCGCTTCTTGGAGATAGTCATTGCCTGTCACTTGTGTGGCGTGAATGTTACTTGCCACTTATCAGCCCAAGTCTGAATGTAGTCCAGGTCTTGCTGCGTGTGGGCACGGACTGCTTTGTTATCTGAGGAGTTGCGAGTGGAACTGAACACTCTGGAAATCATCAGCAAACATCCCACTTTTGACTTTTTATGATGGAGGGAAGGTCATTGATGAAGCGGCTGAAGCTGGTTGGGCCTAGGACACTGTCCTGAGGGACTCCTGCATCGATGTCCTGGGGCTGAGATGCTTGGCCTCCAACAACCACAACCATCTTCCTTTGTGCTAGGTATGACTCCAGCCAGTGGAGAGTTTTCTTTCTAATTCCCATTGACTTCAATTTTACTTGGGTTCCTTGATACCACATTTTGTCAAAAACTGCCTTGTTGTCAAGGGCAATCACTATTACCTCACCTCTGGAATTCAGCTCTTTGTCCATGTTTGGACCAAGGCTGTAATAAGGTCTGGAGGCAAGTGGTTCTGGCAGAACCAAAACTGAGCATCAGTGAGCAGGTTATTGGTGAGTAAGTGCCGCTTGACAACATTGTCGATGACACCTTCCATCACTGCTGATGATTGAGAGTAGACTGATGGGGCAGTAATTGACTGTAGTCGAATAGCTTGGCTAGAAGCGCAGCCAGTTCTGGAGCACACGTCTTAAGCATAACAAACGTGATGTTGTCGGGGCCCATAACCTTTGCTGTATCCAGTGCGCTCGGCCACATCTTAATATCATGTGGACTGAATTGAATTGGCTGAAGACCGGCTTCTGTGCTGGTGGGGACCTCAGGAGGAGGCCGATATGTTTCATCCACTCGGCACTTCTGGCTGAAGATGATTACGAATGCTTCAGCCTTGTCTTTTGCACTCGCGTGCTGGGCTCTGGCATCATTGAGGATGGGGTTATTCAAGGAGTCTACCTCCTCCTGTTAATTGTTTAATTGTCCACCACCATTCACGACTGGATGCAGCAGGACTGCAGAGCTTTGATCTAATCCGGTGGTTGTGGGATTGCTTAGCTCTGTCTATAGCCTGCTGTTTCCGCTGTTTAGCATGTAGGCAGTCTTGTGTTGTAGCTTTACCAGGTTGGTACTTCATTTTTAGTTACGCCTGGTGCTGCTCCCTGCATGCTCTTCTACATTCCTCATTGAACCAGTGTTGGTCCCCTTGCTTGATGGTAATGTTAGAGTGAGGGATATGCCGGGCCATGAGGTTACAGATTGTGGTGGAATATATTCTGCTTCTGATGATGGCCTACAGTGTCTCATGGATGCCCAATTTTCAGCTGCTAGACCTGTTCTGAATCTATCCCATTTAACACCGTGGTGGTGCCACACAACGCGATGGGGAGTGTCCTCAGTGTGAAGACAGGACTTCGTCTCCACAAGGACTGTGCGATGGTCACTCCTAATACTATCTGATTGATGAAAACAAGGTCAAGTAGGTTTTTCCCTCGTGCTGGTTCTCTCACCACTTGCCGCAGGCCCACTCTGGCAGCTACGTCCTTGAGGACTCTGCCAACTTGGTCAGTAGTGTGTCTACCAAGCCACTCTTGGTGATGGACATTGAATTTCCCCACCCAGAGTACATTCTGTGCCCTTGCTACCTTCAGTGCTTCTTCCAAGTGTTCAACATGGAGGAGTACTGATTCATCATCTGAGGGAAGGTGGTAATCAGCAGGAGGTTTTCTTGCACACATTTGACCTGAAGCCATGAGACTTCATGGGCTCTGGAGTCACTGTTGAGGACTCCCAGGGCCACGCCCTCTCAACTGTCTGGACCACTGCCGTCACCTCTGGTGGGTCTGTCCTGCCAGTGGGACAGCACGTACCCAGAGATGGTGAAGGAGTCGTCGGGATTTTTTTAAAATTCGCTTATGGGATCTGGGGGTCGCTGTCAAGGCCAGCATTTATTGCCCATCCCTAGTTGCCCTTGAGAAGGTGGTGGTGAGCCGCTGCAATCTGTATGGTTAGGTAGGGAGTTCCAGGATTTTGACCCAGTGACGATGAAGGATCAGCGACACACTTCTAAGTCAGGATGGTGTGTGACTTGGAGGGGAACTTGGAGGTGGTGGTGTTCCCATGTGCCTGCTGCCCTTATCCTTCTCGGTGGAAGAGGTCAAGGGTTTGGGAGGTGCTGCCAAAGAAGCCTTGGCGAGTTACTGCAGTGCATCTTGTAGATGGTACACACTGCAGCCACGGTACGCCGGTGGTGGAGGGAGTGAATGTTTAAGGTGGTGTATGGGGTGCTTTATCCTGGATGGTGTCTGTTAGATCCGTGATTCTGAGAGTAGGATGTTTTTCAATAACCACACGGATGCTGTAACTTAACAATCAACAGGTATTTACTGGAGTAGGGTAGTCTCAAGACTGGGGTACAGAGGCATGCTCAAGGCTTATATACAGGTGTGGTCACTGCCGGTACTACAGTATACAGGAGCTGTAAAAGTAGTTCTCTCTTAAAGGTACATACACTACAATTCCTCCCCTTTTAGATTAGTAGTACCCATAATATTCAAATAACAATTAACACTTTAACATGTACATTAAACAACAATAGTCCATTTATAGATTCAGTCTTTGGGGCGGCTTCCTGATCTTTTTGGGATAGCGCCTTTCCTGAGGTTCTTGTTCTTGGTGCGGAAGCGATTCTGGCCCCTTTTCATGGGTTAGTTCATCGGGTTCCACTGCTACTGGTTCTGAGGTAGATGCTACCGGTATGTCGGGTTCATCCCCAGGTACACAAGACATGAGGTTGACTCGTTCCTGTGATGCTAAGATGTGATCAACGTGGCGTCTCACAATGTTCTCCCCGACATCCACTGTGTGCATTAATGGCCCCTGTCTTGTGCATATCGTTCCGGGTTGCCATTTCTCTGTTCAGTAGTCACGGGCCAAGACTGGTTATCCTACGTTGAAGCTCCTTGTCGGCTTCTCATTGATGTGCTGGAATTGTTTACCCTCAACATTTCTTCGCACATTTGGTCTGAGCAAGTTCAGACGAGATCTCAACCTTCGGTTAAAGAACATCATGGCCGGGGTCTGGTTGGTAACTGCATGTGTCGTGTTTCGGTAGGCTAATAAGAAATTGTCCACCTTATGCTGTAGTGGAATTTCATCGTCGCACATGGCCTTTATCGCCTTCTTAAAGGTTTGTACGAACCTCTCAGCCAATCCATTTGTGGCTGGATGATACGGGGCGGATGTGTAATGCCTTACCCCATTCCTTCTCATAAATTTTTGAAACTCTTCGGATACAAACTGTGGTCCATTATCAGAGCAAATCTGCTCTGGCAAGCCGTTTCTGGCAAATATGGTCCGTAGGACTGCAATCGTTTCCTCTGTAGTGGTTGAGGACATTTTTATCACCTCAGGCCACTTCGAATGAGCATCCACTGCTATTAAGAACATTGAGTCCATGAATGGACCAGCGAAATCAATATGCACCCGTTGCCATGGAGAGGAGGGCCACTCCCATGGGTGTAGAGGGGCATGTGGTGGTGCATTTTGGACCTTCTGGCATCCTGGGCAGCTCTTGGTTAGGTCATCGATTCCCGGCCACCACACATAAGCCCTAGCAAGTCTTTTCATTTTCACTCCCCCCCCCCCCCCCCCCCCCCCCCCAGATGGCCTTCATGTAGCTCATTTAGCACTCTCTCCCTTAACATGGGTGGAATCACCACTCTGGATCCACACATCACTGTCCCCTGGCATATTGAAAGCTGTTCTCTTCTGGATGAGAATGCTGGCAACAGTGAGTCGCCATGTGTTGGCCATCCCCTCACCGTCAAATCATATACCCGAGACAGCGTCGGATCATTGCGGGTCTCCTTCTCTATATCTGCGTTCGTTACTGGCAATCGTTCAATTATTGACGAATAAAATATCTCGATAGGGTCCACTGCTGGTGCTTCCTCCACAGTAGGCAGTGGCGGGCGCGATAGCCCATCAGCGTTTCCACGCTGTTTCGTGCCTTTATATTCTATTTCATATTGATTCGCCCCTAGAAACAGGGACCATCTTTGTAACCGTTGTGCAGTCATCACTGGAACGCCCTTCTTAGGATTAAAGATGGAGACAAGTGGTTGGTGGTCAGTCAGCAAGGTGAACTTCTGCCCATGCAGATAGTGGTTGATTTTTTTTACTCCCCATACTAGGCTGAGGGCCTCCCTGTCAATCTGGGCGTAGTTGCGCTCGGCAGAGGTTAGTGACCGAGACGCAAAGGCTACTGGCCTCTCCAACCCGTCTGGGAATTTGTGCGATAGCACTGCTCCAATACCATAGGGTGATGCATCACATGCCAAACGAATTGGTAGTGCTGGGTTGAAATGGGCCAATGCCTCTTTAGATGTGATCAATTCTTTACACTTCTGGCAAGCTTGTCTATATTCGTCATTCCACTTCCATGGTACCCCTGTTTGCAGTAGGGTGTTCAGTGGGTGTAATACCGTGGACAAATTTGGTAAGAACTTATGGTAGTAGTTTACCAGCCCGAGGAACGACCTCAGTTGTGACACATTTTCTGGTGCTGGAGCCTTGACGACTGCCTCAATCTTTTCAGGGGACTTGTGTAACCCCTCTTCATCGATGACGTGGCCACAATACGAGATCTGCTTCTGGAAAAACTCGCATTTGTGGCGATTAGCTCGTAGCCCATATTCCTTTTAATCTGGTGAGCACCTGCTCCAGGTTGGCGAGGTGATCACTGTCATTTTCGCCCGTGACCAGGATGTCGTCCAAATAACACTGGGTCCCTGGAATCCCTTGCAGGACTTGATCCATCGCCCTTTGCCAAATAGCCGGAGCCGATGCTACCCCGAACACCAGCCGGTTGTATTGATAAAGACCTTTATGAGTGTTAATCGTATGGTATTGTTTTGAGGCTTCTTCTACCTCCATTTGCAAGTACGCCTGGGCTAGATCAATTTTGGTGAAGCGTTTACCTCCAGATGGCGAGGCGAAAATATCCTCAATTCGTGGAAGCGGATATTGTACCGTGTGAAGGACTGGGTTCACTGTCACCTTAAAATCCCCACAGATGTGGACCTTCTTTGGTTCCCCAGGCGTATTACTCAACGGCCTCTTCATTACAGGAACGATGGGTGTAGCCCACTCGCTCCAGTCTACTTTGGACAGTACTCCTGAACGTTCCAACCCTTCCAGCTCTGCTTCGACAGTTGGTCTGATCGCATAAGGCACTGGTCTGGCCTTAAGAAACTTTGGGCTTGCATTTTCCTCTATTTTAATCGTTGCTGTTATGCCTTTTAGTGTTCCGAGTCCCTCCTGGAACACTTGCGTCAGTTAGCATTTTTGACAGTCATCCAGGTGTGACGTCGTCATCCTTTTTGGCCTCAACCTTCAGTGTCTGTATGGAATGCCAATCTAATTGTATCTTCCGGATCCATTCACGTCCTAGCAGTGGTGCTCCTCCATCTGGCAATACATATATATCCATTTTAGGTATTTCCTGGCCTTTATATATCACTTTCACCCTTATTTTTCCTTTGGGGTAGACTTTTTGCCCCGTGTACGTCTTCAAGACAATCTCTGTAGCTTTCAAGGGTATATGTGAAAATAGCCGCTTGTAGTCCCTTTGGTTTATGACTGTTAGGGCTGATCCTGTGTCCAATTCCATTTTCACTTGGACTCTGTCTATCTTGAGTGTAACCCAGATAGTCTGGTGATCCTCCATTTTGGTTACCTTATGTAGTTTCAGACAACCCAGCTCCTTGCTTCCGGAGTCTGTGTCACTTTTCTGTTCGTCTGAACTACTGTCCATCACCTGGTGTACCTTTTTGTACTTCTCCTGTGGAGATTTCTTACTGTTGGTTTTCTTCCCAGACCTGCAGACTCTTGCTGTGTGTCCGGCTTTTCCACACTGTCTGCACACTTGGTCCTTGAACCAACAATCCTTCTGGTCATGTGTTGTTCTGCCGCAGCGATAGCACTTCCCTGTTCCATAGGACATTTCATTGGTGCCATATTCTTGCGGTCTCCGTTGTATCTCTGCAGCGCCCCTTGCGGCTGCTTCGTGTGATACTGCCATACTGAAAGCCTTATCCAGCGTAAGATCCTTTTCTGATAGAAGCCGTTTCTGGGTTCCTTCACTTTGCAGCCCACACACAAACTTGTCCCTTAACGTATCTGCTAGTCCCACTCCAAACTGGCAGTGTTTCGATAGCTTGCGCAGTTCCGTTAGGTACTCAGCATTGCTTTCGTCTTTGTGTTGGTTCCTTTTATGGAACTTAAATCGTTCTGCTATCAGCAGCGGTGTGGGGTTTAAGTGGCCCTGTAGGATTTCTACTTTGCTTTCGAAATTCTTGTTCACAGGCTTCTCTGGGGTTATTAGGTTTCGCAGTAACCCATAAGTTTTTGCACCCATGGAATTTAACAAAACCAGTGCTTTCCTAGCATCTGGCACTTCATTCGCCCTGCAGTACACCTCAATACGTTCCACATATGTCGCCCAATCTTCGACTTCATTGTCGAACGTAGAGATACTGCCACTCTTCGGCACCCCTGGGTGTGATTTAACTGTCAAAAATGGAGTCTCCCACGCTGCCCCTTCTTCTCCGCTGGCACAAAATGGCGTCTCCTGCGCTTTCCTTCCTTCCCGCGCTCGCCCTTCTTCTCCGCTGCGGCTTCTAAAAATGGTGTCTCCCGCGCTCTTCCTTCTTCTTCTCCAATGGCGTCTCCTGCGCTCTCCCTTCTTCTCCCCGCGGACACTGTTCAGCCCTTGAGCCCTGGCTGTGCTATGCGCGTTTTTTTTTTTTTCTCTTTCTGTGCGCCTTTCCTGTTTCCACCGCTCGGTCCTGAACTGGCTGCTGCTTTACCCTCTCTCCGTTTTGTTTTTCCTCGACGCCGCTCGGTTTTCAACCCCCGGCTGCGCCCTGTGCGCTTCACCCTCTATCTTATCCCGTCGACGCTGCTCGGCTTTTTCTCCGCCGTCGGTCGGCTCCAGCCGCCGCTGTCCGGGAAGGGTCTGCGCTGTACCTGTCGTCAGTCTGTTGCTGATCGTCGTGGCTGGGGAACCAAGCCCGGCTCGCCACAGCCTCCCCTGCGATGTTCACTCTCTGCCGGACGACTGGGCGGTTGCTCGTGGTCGACGCCCGTGCTTTTGGCCTCGACTTTCTTCCACCGCCCTCCGGAGCGAATCCTCGAAGGGAAATGCAGAGTTGCAGGTAGATTCGAATCGACACTCGTCGCCACTGTTAGATCCGTGATTCTGAGAGTAGGATGTTTTTCAATAACCACACGGATGCTGTAACTTAACAATCAACAGGCATTTACTGGAGTAGGGTAGTCTCAAGACTGGGGTACAGAGGCATGCTTAAGGCTTATATACAGGTGTGGTCACTGCCGGTACTACAGTATACAGGAGCTGTAAAAGTAGTTCTCTCTTAAAGGTACATACACTACAGTGTCGAGCTTCTTGAGTGTTGTTGGAGCTGCACTCATCCAGGCAAGTGGAGAGTATTCCATCACACTCCTTACTTGTGCCTTGTAGATGGTGCAAAGGCTTTGGGTAGTCAGCAGGTGAGATACTCGCTGCAGAATACCTAGCCTCTGACGTGCTCTTGTTGCCACAGTATTTATGTAGCTGGTCCAGTTAAGTTTCTGGTCAATGGTGACCCCCCAGGATGTTGATGGTAGGGGATTCGGCGATGGTAATGCTGTTGAATGTCAAGGGGAGGTGGTTGTTGGAGATAGTCATTGCCTGGCACTTCTGTGGCACGAATGTTACCTGCCACTTAGCCCTAGTCTGAACGTCGTCCAGGTCTTGTTGCATGCAGGCATGGACTGCTTTATTATCTGAGGAGTTGTGAATGGTGCTGAACACTGTGCAGTCATCAATGAACATCCCCATTTCTGACCTTATGTTGGCTGAAAGGTATGATTCTGTGAGTAGGACAATGCCAGGCTGTTGCTTGACTAGTGTGTGGGACAGCTCTCCCAATTTTGGCACAAGTCCCCAGATGTTGGTGAGGACAATTTTCAGGGTTGACTCGGTTGAGTGTACCTTTGTCGTGTCTGGTGCCTAAGTCGATGACGGGTGGTCCATCTAGTTTTACATAAGAACATAAGAAATAGGAGCAGGAGTAGGCCATTTGGCCCTTCGAGCCTGCTCCGCCATTCAATAAGATCATGGCTGATGATCTACCTCCTTTCCACTTTCCTGCACTATCCCCATATCCCTTGATTCCCATAATATTCAAAAATCTATCGATCTCTGTCTTGAATATACTCAATGACTGAGCATCCACAGCCCTCTGGGGTAGAGAATTCCAAAGATTCACCACCCTCTGAGTGAAGAAATTTCTCCTCATCTCAGTCCTAAATGGCCAATCCCTTTTTCTGAGACTGTGACCCCTCGTTCTAGACTCCCCGGCCATGGGAAACATCCTCCCTGCATCTACCCTGTCAAGCCCTGTAAGAATTTTGTATGTTTCAATGAGATAACCTCTCATTCTTCTAAACTCCAGAGAATATAGGCCTCGTCTACTCAATCTCTCCTCATAGGACAATCCCCCCATCCCAGAAACTAGTCTGGTTAACCTTCGTTGCACTCCCTCTATGGCAAGTACATCCTTCCTTAGGTAAGGAGACCAAAACTGTACACAATACTCCAGGTGTGGTCACGCCAGGGCCCTATATAATTGCAGTAAGATGTCTTTACTCTTGTACTCAAATCCTCTTGTAATAAAGGCCAACATACAGCAAGCAATTAGGAAAGCAAATGGTATCTGCATGTTAACTTTCAGTGATTCGTGTACAAGGACACCCAGGTCCCTCTGAACACCAACATTTCCCAATCTCACCATTTAAAAAATACTCTGCTTTTCTATTTTTCCTACCAAAGTGGATAACTTCACATTTCTCCACATTATATTCCATTTGCCATGTTCTTGCCCAGTCACTTAGTCTGTCTATATCCCCTTGAAGCCTCCTTGCATCCTCCTCACAACTTACATTCCCATCCAGCTTTATATTGTCGGCAAACTTGGATATACAGGTTGAGCGTCCCGAATCTGGCAACCTCGGGACCGAGGCCAAGCTGGTTTTTGGGGTTTTCCGGACTTTGGAACGTGTTTCTGATGGCCGAAGTCCGGAAACGCCCGAGCCCAGGTTGCGATATTTCCGGACTTCGAACATCAGAAACACGTGCCTAGTCCGGAAATGCCTGGACCCAGGTTGTGCTATTTCCGGTTTTTGGTAATCCTCCCCCAGGGTGTCCGGATTCCAGATATTTTACGGATTCTGGACCCCTGCTACCAATTGCCCCGGATTCCGGAGCATTCCGGATTCCGGAACCCTGGATTTGGGACGCTCAACCTGTATTACATTTGATCCCCTCATCCAAATCATTGATCTAGATTGTGAATAGCTGAGGCCCAAGCACTGATCCTTGCAGTACCCTGCCAACCTGAAAATGACCTGTTTATTCCTACTCTCTCTTTTCTGTCCGTTAACCAATCCTCAATCCATGCTAGTATATTGCCCCCAATCCCATGAGCCCTAATTTTGTTTAATAACCTCTTGTGTGGCACCTTATCGAATGCCTTCTGAAAATCCAAATACACCACATCCACTGGTTCCCCCTTATCTATTTTGCTAGTTACAACCTCAAAACAGATTTGTCAAACACGATTTCCCTTTCATAAATCTGTGTTGTCTCTGCCCAATCCTATTATTATTTTCTAAGTGCCCTGTTATCACATCCTTAATAATAGATTCTAGCATTTTCCCTACTACTGATGCCAGGCTAACTGGTCTGTAGTTCCCTGTTTTCTCTCTTCCTTCCTTTCTTAAACAGTGGGGTTACATTTGCTACCTTCCAATCCGCGGGAACCGTTCTAGAATCTATGGAATTTTGTAAAATGACAACCAATGCATCCACTATCTCTATAGGCACCTCTTTCAAAACCCTAGGATGTAGGTCATCGGGTCCAGGGGATTTATCGGCTTTCAGTCCCATTAATTTCTCCAGTACTATTTTTTTACTAATTCTAATTTCTTTCAGTTCCTCATTGTCACTAGAGCCTTGGTTTTTCCACTTTCCGGGAAGTTTTTTGCGTCTTCCGTGAAGACAGACACAAAGTATTTGTTTAATTTCTCTGCCATTTCCTTATTTCCATTATAATTTCTTGGTTCTTGATTTTATTCCTGGTGTACTTCTTTGTAATGGTTTGGTACAACTGAGTGGCTTGCTAGGCAGTTAAAATTCAACCACATTGCTGTGATTCTGGAATTACATATAGGCCAGACCAGGACGGCAGATTTCCTTTCCTAAAGGACATTAGTGAACCAGTATTTTTATGGTCATGGTCACATTTCCAGATTTATTTAATTAACTGAATTTAAATTCCCCAGCTGCCGTGCTGGGATTTGAACTCATGTCTCCGGACCATTAGTCTAGGCCACAACATTTGTGGTACCTCCTGCATTGCTGTCCAATCTGGCCTTCATCCCTTCTTTCTCCAATTTACATCAGTGCTACTCAGGACTATGTCACTAAGTTTTTGTTTGAATTGGGTAGGCTCAGCAGCATAACAAATGACCGGTCTCAGTGTTTCCCCTTCAGTGCGAGTGAGCTAACTAAATTCAGGGTGATAACCCAGTAACATAGATAAGAATTGCGCTGACTGTTCTGACCCAGAGTGTAGAGCAGGATAGTAGACTGGATAATGCAGGGCACTAACATAAAATATATAGTAGCAGAATCCGATTAGTTTTAAACACAGCACAACTAAATATAACATCCGGAGAGTGAGACAGCAGCAGGAGTGTGGGACTGTACCAGGAACAGAAGCTTTGATATATCAAAGTTCCCCCCCCCCCCCATTTCCCTCGAACTTCGATATATCAACTCCACTGTATGAGAGAAAGTGGCAGTGATTTTCATGTAACCGAATAGTTTTAACAAAGGGATGTGTGTTTAGATTTGAATATATAGGTTCCACATCGGTCTCTCTGTTGACAGCCATATCTTGCACATTTAAATGTTGCTCCTGAATGGTTAGTCTACAAACTATACTTTACACATAAAGTTAGTTTACAGTTATCTGATCTAGTTTCTTACAAGAGAAAGGAAAGGGGGGAGACGAGCGTTTCTCGTGTTGCTTGGAGCTAGTAATTTTTTTTAGTGTGGTGTTTCGGAGGACATTTAAAATGAGATTACTAGTAAAAAAAAAAAGTGTATCTGTCATTACACCTGCAGATATTTAGAATCATAGAATGGTTACAGCACAGAAGGAGGCCATTCAGCCCATGGAGCCCGTGCCGGCTCTCTGCAAGAGCACTTTAGCTAGTCCCACTCCCCCGCCCTTTTCCCGTAGCCCTGCAAATTTTTTTCCTTCAGATACTTATCCAATCCCCTTTTGAAAGCTACAATTGACTCTGCCTCCACCACCCTTTTAGGCAGTGTATTCCAGATCCTAACCACTTGCTGCATAAAAAAGTTTTTCTTCATGTCGCCTTTGGCTCTTTTGCCAATCACCTTAAATCTGTGTCCTCTGGTTCTTGGCCCTTCTGCCAATGGGAACAGTTTCTCTCTATCTACTCTGTCTAGACCCCTCATGATTTTGAATACCTCTATCAAATCTCCTCTCAACCTTCTCTGCTCTAAGGAAAACGACCCTAGTCTGTCCACGTAAATGAAGTCCCTCATCCCTGGAATCATTCTTGTAAATCTTTTCTGCACCCTCTCTAAGGCTTCACATCCTTCCTAAAGTGTGGTGCCCAGAATTGGACACAATACTCCAGTTGAGGCCAAACCAGTGTTTTATAAAAGTTCATCATAACTTCCTTGCTTTTGTACTCGGCCTCGATTTTCATTGGGCTTGGAGGCGTGCGGGAGATTAAAATCGCAAAAACTGGTGGGCGGGAACCCCCCCCTCCCCCGCCTGGTTCCCGACTCCGAGCAATTTTAACTCGGTTGTGTCTGATGGTCCCGACTCCGTCCCGCATCCAACAGGCGGGACTGGTCGTTAAGGCCCTTAACCACTAAATGGCCTCTATAATCCTATTTTGAAAGGCCCTTGTGAATTTAACCCGTTTTCCCACATGAAACACGCCTGGTGGGAATCACGAATGTGAAACCTGGCGGGAGCACTATTGGATTGCTGACTATCAACGGCAGGTCAACCATTAAAGAGGAGATTTGATCAGCCATGATTTGCAGGTGGCAGGACTTAGTAGTCTCAGGTCTGGGGCAACTTTTAGAAGGCTTAACCAAACCTGTGGAAGGTTGGAGCCTCACACCCATCTCCAGTGTGACCTCCTGGGAAACCCCTCTCGCCACCTTCACTCAGCACTTCCTCAACGGAGGCATATACCAGAAGCATGGGAGCCATTTATTTCCTTCCCATCTGGGCATTAGAGGAGCTTGAGCACCAGCCGTGGCAGCAGCAGAACCAGGAACAACAGCAGGAGCACCAGGCTGCTGCTCAACCACCTGAAGCTGCACAGGCCAGAAGGGGCCAGCACATGGAAGCCCGTCGGCGCAGGAGATACCCTCCAAACAGGGTCTACAGACGCAGGGTCAGCTACCTCAACATGTCTGAGCAGCAGTGCCAAAGGCGGCTCTGATTTTTGTGAGAGGTAGTGACTGACATCTGCGCAATGCTACAGCAAGACCTGCTGCCCAGAGGACCAGGTGGACAAGCAATACCAGTGGCCATCAAAGTCACCACAGCAATCAAGTTTTTTGCTTCGGGCTCATTCCAGGGATCAGCGGCATCTCCCAGGCGGCCGCACACACTTGCATCACGCAAGTAACCGATGCCCTCTTTGCCCTCGCGCACAATCACATCCATTTCACCAAGGATCGAGCAAGTGTCACGGCGCGAGCGGTTAGATTAGCTAATCTGGCAGGCTTTCCAAGGGTGCAGGGCGTCGTTGACTGCACCCCATCGCAATCCAGGTATTTTTGTCAACCGCAAGGGCTTCCACTCTCTCAATGTTCAGCTGGTATGTGACCACAAGAAGGAAATTTTGCATGTTTATGCCATGTACCCTGGCAGTTGCCATGACTCCTTCATACTGCGCCAGTCTAGTGTGCCTCCACTATTCAGTCCGCTAGACCAACTTAACGGATGGCTACTGGGAGACAAGGGCTATCCCCGGAGGACGTGGCTAATGACGCCGTTGAGGAGGCCAGCCAACTAAGCTGAGGAGCGCTACAACTCCAGCCACATTTCCACCAGAGCCATAATCGAGCAAACCATCGGTTTGCTGAAGATGCGCTTCAGATGCCTGGATAGATCAGGTGGAACCCTACAGTACTCAGCAGCCAGGGTCTCCAGAATCGTCGTGGTTTGCTGTGCACTTCACAACATGGCACAGGGTCGTGGCTTGCAGATTCCTGAGGACCAAGTGCCTCCTCCTCCTCTTCCTCATCTGAGGAGGATATGTGAGGAGTGCGAAAACGAACATCCTGCAGAGGCCCATCAACCAGCGGCAGCATTACGCGAGAACATTGCTACGTGAGAACATTGCTGCCCGGGATGCAAGGAACGCACTCATCCTGGCCAGATTGGCTTAGCCTAGTCAATCAAACACTTTTGCCTCGCTGCTTCTTACCAGAGCTTTGACAATGGCCAAGAACCAGAGGATTCCTAGCACTCTGACCACCATACTGACAGTTGCAAGTATTCCTAAGGCCTCAATGTGGAAGTCCCAATAGCGAAATGACAGATGCCACAACTGCAACATTTGCCATCAGAATTTTTATGTTCAATAACAACGTGATGGCATTTTTACACTAAACACAAAATTGCACCCAAGTGACTACACTTGTGACTATTTGTGCAGAATTTTCCTCTTATGCGTGCTCCTACGTGGTGCCTCCCCTGTGGCTTCAGCAGATGTGGAGGCCCCTTGCTCACTTTCCTGCTGCTCCTGCCTCAACACCTTTGGTGGGCGTCCTCTGGGGTTGCGAACCTGTGAGGGCTCGTCAACAGTCTGCTGCTCCTGCGGCTGTGCAGGGGTTGAGACGTCTATCTCACTTGGGTGTGGACTCCGGTGGGGCTCTGACCGAGGGCTCTGCATTGGTATGGAAGTGTGAGCGCTTGGAGAGGAGCCCCCACTTCCTTGAGGTCTGCCACCAACCTCCCTCTCATGGGTCAGGTCCCCTTCAGCGCCTGCAAGTGGCTGGAGAGCACCTTGCTGCACATCAGGAGG
Source organism: Somniosus microcephalus (assembly GCF_052327205.1). Lineage (NCBI taxonomy): Eukaryota > Metazoa > Chordata > Chondrichthyes > Squaliformes > Somniosidae > Somniosus > Somniosus microcephalus. The sequence continues at coordinate 216,820,923 of NC_140987.1, forward strand.
GCCATGGGGACCCGTACCTGTAATGGCAGTCCTACTCAGAAGGACTTCCATGAAGGTCTGGTTTCTCTGTTCAATAGATGCCCATCGCTCCTCAAGAGATGTCATTCTATTCTGAACAATGACCATGTTTTCCATACCCTGGCGACTAAGCTCCTCCATGGCCGTAGCCATCCTCTCCTCTACCATAGCCATCCTCTCCTCTACGGTAGCCAGCCTTACCATGGAGGTAGCAATCCTTTCCACGGAGGTAGCCATCCTTTCCGTGGTGATGCGTTCATGCGCCAATGACTCCACAAAGGCTCTGCTCATGTTCGCTGTGGACGCCTCCATTCGCTCCACACTCGCAGCGACCCTAGAGACAAAACCTGCCAGAGACTCCTGCATCTGTGCCTGGAGTTCCATCACCTCTGATCTTATGGATGGATCCAGAGGCAGAGGGTTGACATGCTGCTGAGCCGAGCTGGCAGAGTCCTGCACCCTCCGACTAGGACTCTTCACTGCTGTCCCTGTCTCCACAATCTGCTGATGCTCACTTGTGAGCTGTGATACACCAGGTGACAACTCTACTCTATGTCCTGACAGTCCCACCGAGGTGTGAGTGTCTGCGCTGGTGCTGGGTGCGCTGAATTCTGCTGACGCTGCGCCCTCAGAGGTTGCAGCTTCCTCTGAGGAGTCTGGCTGCTCAGCCTCTTCTTCCTGGCTAGGGGGGGACGGATGCTTGTGATGGTCCTGTGGGGGAGAGATGTGATGCAAAGGCTACATGCACATAGCTTTTTGCAGATGCTCAGAAGTCCATCTGTTACAGCTTCACAATTATTATCAGCGACTCATGCAATGTCAAAGAGAGAGATGGGAAACTTTTCTGTCACCAGCTTGCTGTGTTACACCCGTCTGTCCGTCCCCCACGTGTGAATCATCCTCTATTCCCATAATTTCCAGGACGGCCTCCTCCCCAGGGGGTCAGGTGGGCTATTGAGGGTGGCCCTCCTCCTATCCTGGCTCGCGCTCTTTTGTTGTGAGCTCTCTCTTCCTGCAATGAGGGAGACAAGTGGAGGTTGAGTGAGAATGAAGGAGCGAGTGTAGAGATTGCATAGCATAGATACTTAGAAGGAGACAAAGATGGAGTGAGGTTGCAAGACCAAGGGCCCTCCCTGTGTTGTCAGTTGTGTTCAAAGCATCAGAGTGATGGGGAGTGTGAGGGCTGCATGGTCGAATAGTTATGTGAATGTGAGCATAGAGAGAGAGGGAATGGGTAAGGGTGCATGGATGTCGGTGTCAAGTAGGATGTGGAGGAAGAGATTGCTAAAGCGGAGTGCTGGTGAGGAAAGGCAATGGGGATCAGATTGAGGGTGATGGGAAATTCATACTCACTTTTCCAGTGCACTGAAGGTCATGAAATCTTTTCCTGCACTGTATCCCGGTTCTGCGGTTGACTCCCAAGGAGTTGACCTCCTCAGCCACCTGCATCCACACAGCCTTGGCCTGAGTGGGAGGCCTCTTCCTCCCATGAAGGGAAGAGCACCTCCCTGTTGGCCCTAGCCCCATCCACTAATGCCTGCAGTGCCACCTCGTCAAAGTGAGGAGCTGATCTGGCCCTCCCGCTTGTCATATTTGCTGCAGCTCCCTCACACTGCAGTCAAGAAGCTTGGCAGTCTGCAGAAGAAGCAAGGCTTGCTGTGGACCTTAAATGCAGCAGCAATGATGACATCATCGGAGGGGACTTTCAGTCATGAAAAACCCATTTGCAAAGGCTTCCCACACGTTGGAAATCAATTGGCCAATTCAGTTAAAATTGCATCAATTTCCCACATCCATTTAGATTCGTGTGGGAAACACGAAATTCGGATAACACAACACCATCCCGCACCTGAATTAAAATCCCCCCCATGCCTCTATTTATGAAGCTCAGTATTCTGTATGCTTTTTTTTAACTGCTTTCTCAACCTGCCCTGCCATCTTCAACGCTTTGTGCACATATATCCTCAGGTCTCACCGTTACTGTACCCCCTTTAGGATTGTGCACTTTCGTTTATATTGCCTCTCCTCGTTCTTCCTACTAAAATGTATCACTCCGCACTGTTCTGCGTTAAATTTTATCTGCCACGTGTTCGCCCATTTCACCAGCCTGTCTTTGTCTTCTTGAAGTCGATCACTATCCTCCTCACTGTTCACTATACTTCCAAGTTTTGTTTATATCTGCAAATTTTGAAATTGTACCCTGTACTCCCAAGTCCACATCATTAATATAGATCAAGAAAAGCAGTGGTCCTAGTACTGACCCCTGGGGGACAGCACTGTATACCTTCCTCCAGTCTGAAAAACAACCGTTCACCACTACTCTCTGTTTCCTGTCACTTAGCCAATTGGTATCCATGCTGCCACTGTCCCTTTTATTCCGTGGGCTTCAACTTTGCTGGCACGCCTATTATGTGGCACTTTGTCGAACGCCTTTTTGAAGTCCATGTACACTACGTCAACTGTATTACCCTCATCAACCCTCTCCGTTACCTCATCAGAAAACTCAATCAAGTTAGTTAAACCCGATTTGCCTTTAACAAATTCGTGCTGGCTTTCCTTTAATGAATGCACACTTGTCCAAGTGACTGTTAACTTTGTCCCTGATTATCATTTCTAATAGCTTCCCCACTACTGAGGTTAAACTGATTGGCCTGTAGTTGCTGGGTTTATCCTTGCACCCTATTTTGAACAAGGGCGTAACATTTGAAATTCTCCAGTCCTTTGGCACCACCCCAGTATCTAAGGAGGATTGGAAGATTATGGCCAGTACCTCCATGATTTCCTCCTTAACGTCCCTCAGCATCCTAGGATGCATCCCATCCGGTCCTGGTGACTTAATCAACTTTAAGCTTTTCTAGTACCTCCTCTATCAATTTTTATCTCATCCAGTATCTCCACTACCACCTCCTTTCACTATGACTTTGGCAGCATCTTCTACCTTGGTGAAGACAGATGCAAAGTACTCGTTTAGTCCCTCTGCCTCCATGCTTGGGTCTCCTTTTTGGTCCTTAATCGGCCCCACCCCTCCTTTTACTACCCGTTTATATGCCTATAGAAGACTTTTGAATTCCCTTTTATGTTAGCTGCCAATCTATTCTCATACTCTCTATCTTTACCCCTCTTATTTTCTTTTTCACTTCCCCTCTGATCTTTCCATATTCAGGCTGATTCTCACTTGTATTCTCAACCTGACATCTACTTCATCTTAACTCTCTATCTCTTTCACCATCCAGGGAGCTCTGGCTTTAGTTGCCCTACCTTTCCGTGGGAATGTACCTCGACTGTACCCGAACCATCTCCTCTTTAAAGGCAACCCATTGTTCATTACATTTTTGCCTGCCAATCTTTGATTCCAATTTACCCGGACCAGATCCGTTCTCAACCCACTGAAATTTGCCGCCTTCCAATTAAGTATTTTTACTCTAGATTGCTCCCTGTCCTTTTCCATAACTAATCTAAACTTTATCATATTATGATCACTGTTCCCTAAACGTTCACCTACTGACACTTGCTCCACTTGACCCACCTCATTCCCCAGAACCAGATCCAGCAATGCCTCCTTCCTCCGTTGGTCCGGAAACGTACTGATCAAGAAAGTTCTCCTGAACACACTTAAGAAAATCTTCCCCCTCTCTGCCCTTTACATTATTATTATCCCAGTCTATATTAGGATAATGTAAAGTCCCCCATTATTACTATATAGATCTTGCACTTCTCTGTAATTTCCCTACAGATTTGCTCCTCTAGATCTTTCCCACTGGTTGGTGGCCTATAGAATACATCTAGTAGTGTAATGGCACCTGACATAATAAAACTCTCTACGCACTTGGTTCGAGTATAAAGCAAGGCTTTAATCAACTTGTTTCAAAACATGGAGGTCTAGTTGTACTTCACTAGTTCCTGTCTTACAAAATGTCCCTGGGCAAGCTGGGCCCACACCCGAGTATTTATACTCCTTGGACAGCGCCACCAGCTGGCCGTCCAGTGTTATTTCATGAGTCATTTCTTCATGATGAGATTTATAACAGCACCTCTTATTTCTTAACTCTAACCAAATAGATTCTGTCCTTGGCCCCTCCAGGACATCCTCTCTCTCCAGCACTAACATTCTCCATAACCAATACTGCCACACCACCTTTCTTTCCTTCCCTATCTTTCCTGAACACCTTATATCCAGGAATATTTAAAACCCAATGCTGCCCTTTTTTGAGCCATGTCTCCGTTATTGCCATGACATCATATTCCCATGTGGTTATTTGCACCTGCAGCTCACCAACCTTTTTTACCACGCTTCATGCGTTTACACACATGCACTGTAAACCCGTCTTAGACCTCCTTGTATTTTCTCTTAGTCTGACCCCACCTAATACAGGAAACTTTCTGGTATCCAGCACCGACGGGACCGAGCTGGTGCCGTTGGATCAAAACTGCCATAGAAACCAGTGCTAATGTTAAAACATACGGAGCTCAGAGCTCCGTGTGAAGCAACAAACCCTGACGGCTTCAAAACAGTCGGCGCAGCTTGCAAGCGTCTAGCTGAAGCTGTTGCTTAGCTAGAGATGCTTGCAGAGCCAGGACTGGAGAAAAGAAGCAACGAAAAGAAAAAAAATTATCTGAACCGACTGCTGAATTTTGCCGGTAGATAGAGCTTTCCGGACATTTAACCTCCAGATAAACGAAAGTTTCTTGTACCTCACTATTTCTTACTCTAGTGCTATCTGTCTCTCCCCATCCTTTGTGCACTTTGTTTCTCCTTTCTAATGTTACATCCTGGTGCCCATTCCCGTGCCAAATTAGTTTAAACCCTCCCCAATAGCACTAGCAAACCCCCCCAGCGATGACCCATCCAGCCTGTACAGGTCCCACCTCCCCCAGAACCGGTTCCAATTTCCCAGGAATCTGAAGCCCTCCCTCCTGCACCCATTCATCGGCTTTATCCTCCTATTTGTATACTCACTAACTCATGGCACAGTGAGTAATCCAGAAATTACTACCTTTTGAGGTCCTGCTTTTTAATCTCTTTCCTAGCTCCCTAAAATCTGCCTGCAGGACTTCATCCCTCTTTCTACCTATGTCGTTGGTACCGATATGGACCACAACCTCTGGCTGTTCACCCTGCCCCCTCAGAATGTTCTGCAGCCGCTCAGTTACATCCTTGATCCTGGCACCAGCGAGGCAACATACCATCCTGGGATCAAATCTGCAGCCTCAAACGCCTGCCTGTTCCCTTAACTATCGAATCCCCTACCACTGTTGCCTTCCCGATCTTCCTTCTCTTTCTCCCCACCCCCCACCATAAAGCTGAGCCACCCGTGACTCTGGCTGTACTCTCCAGAGGAACCATCGCCCTCACCGGTTGGAGAGCGAGATGCACTCATAGTAGGAGGTCCACGCTTTAATCTGTAGAAGTCTTAAATTCTCAAAACAGAGATTTTTTAGAGCACTAAAGTTAAATAAAACTAATTATGATAGATTAGAATTTCAAGGCCTGAAATGCCAGTGTTGTGGAAAAGAATGACAAAAGAGCCAGAGGCGACATAAGGAAACACTTTTTTTCACAGCAAGTTGTTATGATCTGGAACACCTTGCCTGAAAGGGTGGTGGAAGCAGATTCAAAAATCTCTTTTAAAAGAGAATTGGATAAGTACTTGAAGGGGGGAAATTTGCAGGACTTTGGGGAAAGAGCAGGGGTGTGGGACGAATTGGATAGCTCTACCAAAGAGCCAGCGGAGGCACGATGGGCCAAATGGCCTCCTTCTGTGCTGTATTATTCTATGATTCTATGAATGTTTTGCTATTTGTTAGGTCGGAATGCAGATGCAATGTGGGTTAAATGTGAGGTAAAGATCCTTGTTTACTGCTTTAACAATGAGCATTTACCCCAACCTTCAGAGGAATGCAAGAATATGAATAGCACTAAAATTGAACATTTAGCCTCAAGTCTGTGATTGTACTTTTCTCCACATGAGACATAGTCTAATCCCATTCTCCTGCTTGCTTCCCATACTCTTTTTAATGTTCCTCTTTTTCAAGCAGCTATCTAATTCTCTTGCAAAAGTATTTATGGACTCTAACATTTTGTGACCTAGAATTCCACATTTTAACCACCCACTATGTAAAGATATTTTTTTCTAACCACCACTTTTAATTCAATTTTGTAACTATTTGAAATTTGTACCCACTCTTTACTGTCTAGTCAGTAGAACCAATCTTAACGCTTAGGCATGAAAAGCCCTTGAATCTCATAGACTGTTACAGAAACTGGTAATTTGACCAGTTGAGTCTGCTCCAGTGCTTTTCTCTGCAAGTCATCTAGCTTAAACTCCACCTATATGATATTTCCATCTCCTGCACTGTATATTCCATTGCCTTTATGTGTGAGACTAACAGTTTTGTACCAATTAGAACTATAATTGGAATTTTGATTTGCTGTGAACTCATCTTCTAGAAATTGAGATTGGGCGAAGATTGCCGAAACTCATTTAATTTAGGGACACTTGTCTATTGGAAAATGTCCCAAGGTGTTGCAGACGTATGAAGACCATGGATGCTGAGATAAAGGAGGGACTAGCAGCAGTGATCAAAAGTTTTCTGAAAGAGGGTGGGTTTTAAGGAGATTCTTTAAAGAGGAGAGGGAGTTAGAGAGGTGAAGGATCTAGGCAACCAACTCCAGAGTGGGACCTAGGCTGGAGTTGGAGGAATGGAGTTCAGGGACGGGACTGGAAGTTTGGAAGAGGTTAGAAATAGGGTGTGGAAAGACCATGGATAGATTTAAACTCCAGGACAAGAATTTTAAGTTTGAGGAGTTGTTGAACTGGGAGCCAGTGTAGGTCACTAAGGCCATGGGTGGTGGGTGAGTGGAACTTGGTGTGAGACAGATTATAAGCGGCAGAGTTTTGGGTGAGCTGAAATTTATTGAGGCTATACGATGGGAGGTTGTAAAGGAGATTATTGGAGTAATTGAATCTGAAAGTGACTAAAGTCTGGATGAGGGATACAGTGGCAGATGAGGTCGGGTGGGGTGGTGGTGATAGAGGTGGAAGGGGATGGTCTTTGTGATAGAGAGGAGGTGGAGTTGGAAATTCAGCTCAGGGACAAACAGAATGGCGAAGTTGCGAACTGTCTGTTTTGGCCTAAGACAGTGGCTGGTGAGTAGGACGGAGTTGGTAGCAAGGGACTGGAATTTGTGGCGGAGCCTGCTGCAAACACAATGTAGTAATTATGGGTCAGTATCAAAATATACTTGTGGTCTAAGAAATTGCAATATGAAATGCAGTATTTTGTTCTCTATTCCAATATGAAACTCTGGAACTTGAATTATAACCATTTTGGTCTGGATATTTAATGAATGATCTTTAAACCTTAGTTTTAGAACAGTCCTGACAAGTGAATGCTGCATATTTATAACCTTGCTTGAAAATATCTCTCCCAAGGGCAGTAATTGGGATGCCTTTTCTTACCAAGCTTCAGTGGTTCAGATCATTCACAACCACAGTTGAAAACTCAAAAGGAGACGGCAATAGCTATTGGAGTGGCTTGGTAAGATGTTGCCAAAGCAAGACATTTTACATTATAACCTTAGTTCTCAGGAAATGTTTTTTTTGGGGAACTGCCAACAGTTATACAGTTGGCTGCTCAGCATGTCACTATGATAATTAATAAATCATTAAAAAAAAAAAAAATGATACTTAAATGTTGGTAGTATTAAAATACTGGAGTTTCCATTGATTTGTATGCACTGCCTGAAAGGGTGGTGGAAGCAGATTCAATGGTAATATTCAAAAGAGAATTGGATAAATACTTCGAGAAAATACTTACAGGGCTATGGGGAAAGAGCAGGGGAGTGGGATTAATTGGATAACTCTAGCAAAGAGCCAGCACAGGCACGATGGGCCAAATGGTCTCCTGTGCTGTATGATTCTATGAAATTGTGGTAATCAAGTCGTGTATTGTATTGATTTTGAGGAATTGAAACACATTAAAAGCATAATCTGTGAAATAAAATAACTAAATAGTAACTAAAAGAACCATTTATATAGTGTTTTATCGTGCTACTGGGACTCTGCAAAATGCTTCACAACCAGTGAATTTCTTTTGAAGTGCAGTTACTATTGGATAGGTAATAAAAACCTTCGGTTTTTAGAGGGTTTCGGAAGTTCGGATAAAGGGTAAGTCGTGTGCACGACCCCCCCCCGCCGGCCCCGACCCCCGCCGACCCCAACCCCCACCGACTTATGCTGAGCGTCAGCGTAAGTCGTGCGCCCGACCCCCCCCCCCCCCCCCCGTGGACCCCCACCCCCCGCCGGCCCCGACCCTCCCCCCCCCCCCCCCCCCCCCACCGCCGACACCCCCGCCGACCCACCTTCCGAAACCCGAAATTCTCCGAAAACCGAAACACTGCTGGTCCCGAGGTTTTCGGATAAAGGATAGTCTACCTGTACAGTATTTGTACCTCCAGATTAGAATAACCTGCCTTCACTTATTGGGCTAATGTATGTTGATCACATGGGCAAGGTGGAACCATATTTCAACATAAATCAGCGCCTTTAGGAGAAGAAGGGGTGGGTCGTAGGGAAAAAGTAATAAGTTCCCATTTACTTTAAATTGGTCAAATGAGGTTTAAAATAAATTGTGTTTTTCAAGTTTAGATCATCATAAATATAATATAAACAAAATGATATAATTTTAAAGAGGGTGCAGGAACAGAGAGACCTGGGAGTTTATGTACACAAATATTTAAAGATGGCAGGTCAAGTTGATAAGGCTGTTAAAAAAGCATACTGAATCCGTGGCTTTATAAATAGAGGCATAGAGTACAAAAGCAAGGAAGTTATACTCAACCTTTATAAATCACTGGTTAGGCCCTAGCTGGAGTATTGTGGCCAATTCTGGGCACCACACTTTAAGAAGGATGTCAAGGCCTTCGAGAGAGTGCAGAGGAGATTAACTAGATTTATACCAGGGATGAAGGACTTTAGTTATGTGGAGAGATTGGAGAAGCTGGGATTGTTCTCTTTGGAGCAGAGAAAAGTAAGGGGAGATTTAATAGAGGTGTTCAAAATTTTGATAGAGTATATAGTGAGAAACTATTTCCAGTGGCAGAAGGGTCAGTAACCAGAGGACACAGATTTAAGGAAATTGGCAAACAAACTAGAGGGGAGATGAGAATCTTTTTTATGCAGCGAGTTATGATTTGGAATGCACTGCCTGAAAGGGTGGTGGAAGCAGATTTAATAATAACTTTCTAAAAGGAATTGGTTAAGTACTTGAATAGCTCTTTCTAATGGGTTGAATGGCCTCATTCTCTGCTGTGTGATTCAATGAAATTATGGCAACATGTAGAATTAAAACAGCAATGCTTCTGTCTGAAAGGTCCAAGATTATCAGATAGAAGAAAAGAAGCTGTACATAACTAGAATTTTACTACTTGGTGTGAAGAATAATGTATACACTAAATTTTAGTTAAACTCTAGGATATCTAGTTTAACTTTCTCAAAGAAGTAGTCATTTCTGTTATTTAGCAGGTATTCATTTACATTTTATTATTTGGCAAACTTAGGGTGAAATTATATTGTTACCTAAATTTGAGACTATGCTTTGAAGTAAAATTAATAGGATATGGAAGAATATCTGGAAGCCAAAAGGTTGCTCATAGCATCATAGAATGATACAGCACAGAAGGAGGCCATTTGGCTGATCCCGCTCTTTGATAGAGCTATCCAATTTTTCTCCTTCAAGTATTTATCCAATTCCTCTTTGAAAGTTATTATCAAATTTGTTTCCACCACCCTTTCACGCAGTGCATTCCAGATCATCATAACTCGTGTAATTTTTTTTCCCCTCGTCACCTCCTGGTTCTTTTACCAATTGCCTCAAATCTGTGTCCTCTGGTCACTGACCCTTCTGCCACTGGAAACAGTTTCGCCTTATTTACTCTATTAAAACCCTTCATGATTTTGAACACCTCTAGCAAATCTCCCCTTAACCTTTTCTGCTCTATGGAGAACAACCCCAGTTTCTCTCGTGTCTCCACGTAACTGAAGTCCTTCATCCCTGATACCATTCCAGTAAACCTTCTTTGCACCCTCTCTAAGGCCTTGACATCATTCCTGAAGTGTGGTGCCCAGAATGGGCCACAATACTCCAGCTGGGGCCTAACCAGTGATTTATAAAGGTTTGGCATAACTTCCTTGCTTTTGTACTCTATGCCTCTATTAATAAAGCCAAGGATCCCATATGCTTTTTTAAGCAGCCTTCTCAACTTGTCCTGCCACCTTCAAAGACTTGTGTACATACACCCCCAGGTGTCTGTTCCTGCACCCCCTTTAAAATTGTATCATTTAGTTCATATTGCCCTCCTCATTCTTATCCTTACACTTCTCTGTGCTAAATTCCATCTGCCATGAGTCTACCCATTTCTCTGCCCATTTCTCCAATGTGCCTATGTCCTCCTGAAGTCTGTTACTATCCTCCTCACTGTTTACTACATTTGAGTTTTGTGTGAACCGCAAACTTTGAAATTATGCCCTCTATACCCAATTTCAGGTCATTTATATAAAGAGTAGTGGTCCCAGTACTGACCCCTGTGGAACACCACTGCACACTTCCTCCCAGCCTGAAAAATAACCATTTGCTTTCTATCCCCTAGCCAATTTCTTATCCATGCAGCCACAGACCCTTTAATCCCATGGGCTCCAATTTTGCTAACAAGTCTATTATGTGGTACTTTATCAAACACCTTTGAGAGTCCATATACACAACATCAACTGCACTACTCAATCAAGTTGGTCATACATGGTTTTCCTTTAGCAAATCCATGCTGGCTTTCATTTATTTAACCCATATTTTTCCAAGTGCCAATTAATTTTGTCTCTGATTAGTGTCTTTGAAAATTTCCCCACCACCAACGTTAGGCTGATTGGCCTGTAGTTCCTGGGATTATCCCCCTCTGCTCTTTTTGAATAGAGGTGTAACATTTGCAATTCTCCAGTCCTCTGGCACCATTCCCATATCTAAGGAAGATTAGAAGATTGTGGCCAGAGTCTCTGCTATTTCTACCCATACTTCCCTCAGGAACCTAATATGCATCCCATCCGGACTGGGTGACTTTTCTAATTGGAGCATTGCCAACCTTTTAAGTATCTTCTCTTTATCTATTTTTATCCTATATAATTTCTCTACTACCCCCTCCCTTTACTGTGACACTGGCAGAATCCTCTTTAGTGAAGACAAATGCAAAGTACTCATTTAGTATCTCAACCATGCGCTCTACCTACACAAGGGCCCGGATTTTCCGGAGTCTATAAGTGCCCTGCAAGTTCCAGGTTCCCGCATGCGGTGTGCTTGCGCGGAAACCCAGAACTTGCGATCTGCCAAGTTTCAGCTTGACTGATCGTACGAATCCTCAGGAAGTGGACATTCGCTGGTGCAGGGTTGGGCTATTTGCCCAACTACTGTCCAGCGAATGCCCACGGAATTCTTCGTAAGGCCATCTTTTACCAGTGTATATGGGTTTAAATAAATATTAAAATATATATTTTAAACTGATTTAACCATACAATAACTTTTAAAATTAGGTTATTTTGGCCCCTTGAAAAATGTTTAAATTTATTTTTCAAAACATTAAATTTTTGTTTTAAATGTTTAATTAAATTGTATTTTAATTAATTTTGACCATGTGATGATTTATTTTTATTTAACTGCTGTGAAATGTATTTTTAGGGGGATTCCTAATTAGGCTTATGGGGATTCTGTACGTAAATGGAATCTCCATAAGCATAATGGGAATCCCCTTTCTGATTGGTTGGCCTGGCCCACGTGATCCCAGGGACGCTTACAAACCGTATGCGTTCCTGGGATACGTGGGCCTTTACACAGGCGTACTGTGCCTGCATGCCCAGGAGCGCGAGTCTTCAAAGCTCCGGAGGCACCAGGTAGCTGCTGAGTTTACTTGTGGTTCGGAGGCATTCGCCCGCAGGAAGCCTTCGACTGCAATTTCCAGCCCAATAAGTTCTCCTTTTTGGTCCCTAATTGGCCCCACCCTTCCTTTGACTACCCTTTTACTATTTATATGTTTATGAAAGACTTTTGGTTTCCCATTTATGTTACCCGCTGATGTATTCTCATAGTCGCTTTGTCCCTCTCATTTCCTTTTTCAATTCTCCTCTGTACATTCTGCATTCTGCTTGGTTCTCTACTGAATTATGAACCTGACATTTGTCAGAAGCCTCCTTTTTCTGTTTCATCTTTGTACCTACACAATGTGTGTAAGCATTTGTATATTACATTGGAAAAAACAATTCTGTTACTGATTTTTGTTTTGATATTTTAAGTCATTGTTTACATTTTTGTTTGAATTCACACGAAAAGAGATACACATACAACAACAACTTGTATTTATATGCAGGCATGTCATTAAGAATGTTTAGTGTACCAGTACACTATAGGACAAGCCACACTTCAGTCAGTATGTTTTACTGGCATGTGATAGTTTTCTTGCACTTTACTCTTAACTTAGAGTAGAAATTGCAGTTGGAGGCGCACCTCTGGAGTACGCCTCCGACCCGCAAAACGAATCCAGAAGTACCTCCTGGTGTCCAGGCCACGAAGAGTTGCAGTCTCGGGCCTCCAGGTGGACAGCAGCGTAAAGGCCCACAGATCCCAGGGACGCAGGCGGTTCGGAAGCATTCCTGGGATCACGTGGGCCTGGTCCTCCAGGAACAAAGGAGGATTCCATTGCAATCATTTACAGAGGGAATCCCCTATTGATATGCACTGGAATCTCCAAATAATTATACAATGTACAGAATTCTAATAATAAGTTCCTGCATTGCACCAACCTCAATAAAAATGTAATTTTTTGATAAATAATTTTAAACCTCTTAATCCGGGCCAATATTTGCATAAACTTATTTAAAGTGTATGTGATAATTTTGGATTTTCAAATGTTTTATTTAAGCCTTATATATACCCTTACGCTGATGAAAGCAGGCCCTACGCCTGCTTTTACCAGCCGTAAGAGTTGCGTGGGTAATTGCTGAGAGCACGCTGTTGAAGACACTGCAATTTCAGGGCCATCATTTCAAATTGTTCCGACCATCACCGCTACTACTTCGCTGTAATTATCCTCGGCTCAACCAACCTTAGCTGCTTCATCAATGATCTTTCATAAGGTCAAGAGTGGGGCAGTTTGTGACGATTCTACAGTGGTCACCTCTTCACAACTCCTCCAATAACAAAGCAGCCAAAGAAGTAGTCTTACAGTGAAGAAGTAGTGGTGATGGTCGTGGTCAAAGCAATTTGAAATGCTAGGTTTCTTGCATTATATTAGCTTATGACACACTGGCAAAACATACTGACTGAAGTGTGGCTTTTCCTATAGTGTACTGCTACACTAAATGTGCTTATTGACAACCCTGCATGTGTACCTCTTTGATTGTGAATTCAAACAAAAAAATGTAAATGATGGCTTAAAATATTAAAACAAAAATCATAGACAGATTTGGTTTTTCTATTTGAAATCCAAATGTTTTACTGTTTGCAGCAGGACCTGGACAACAATCCGGTTAGGGCTGATGAGTGGCAGGTAACATTCAAGCCACTTAAGTGCCTGGTAATAATCATCGCTAACAAGAAAAAGGGCCAGCTACCTCCCCATGACCTTCAACATCACCATGATCATTGAGTCTCCCACTATCAACATACTGGGGTTCACCATTCATCAAAAACTTAACTGGACCAGCCGTGTCAACAACATAGTTAGTTACAAGAGCAGGGCATAAGTGAAAGAAGAAAGAAAGAACTTGCAGGGGTGGCTACTCTGTGATGAGTGGCTCACTTCCTGACTTCTCCGACTCTCCACCGTCTGCAAGGCTCAAGTAAGGAGTGTGATGCAATGCTGCTTACTTGCCTGGATGATTACAGCTGCAGCAACACTCATGAAGCTCGGCATCATGCAGGACACAGCAGCAATGTTCCCTGTTTTTTTCATGCGCGGGCCCTTTAACTGGCTGCGCAACCCATTCAAATCTTCGTGCATGCGCAGTTATTTCCATTGAAGAGTTGGTGAGCGGCCCGCATGGGACCTTCAGACTTCTGCGCAGCAATGTTTCACAGCAGTCTACTTGATCGGTGCCTCTGCAGCTGGACTCAATATCACCTGTTCCACCATCAGCTCACTTTAGCTGCAGAATGCATTACTTGCAGGATGCACTGCAGCAACTCATCAAGTTTACTTCAACAGCACTTCCCAGCCTGAAGAATTCTACCCCCAAGAAAAATGACCAGCAGAATCATGATTACCTCCAATTTGTACACCATCCTGACTTGGAAAGAAAGAAAGAACTTCCATTTATATAGTGCCTGTCTTGACTTCAGGAGGATCCAAAGTGCCTCACAGCCAATTAAGTACTTTTGAAGTGTAGTCACTGTTGTAATGTAGGTAAATGCAGTAGCCAGTGTGCATACAGCAAGCTGCCACAAACAGCAATGCAATAAATGATCAGATGATCTGTTTTAGTGATGTTGGTTCAGGGATAAATTTTGGCCAGGACACTGGGGAAAACTCCTCTGCTCTTCTTTGAAATAGTGCCATGGGATCTTTTACAAGCATCTGAGAGGGAAGACTGGGCCTGGTTTAATGTCTCATCAGAAAGATGGCACCTCTGACTGGAATAGCTAGATGAAAAAAGACGAACATCCATCTAGTTCACCTTCTGTGACCCTGGTAGTCACATGATACAACAGTAATGGAGTTGTTGATTAATCATGGCAATCAATCTCTATCAACTAGTCTACAACAGACCCAGACATGAGGCAAGGAACTCCCCAGCAGTGGAAAGCTTTGTGAACCATAGGTCCAAAGTTGCCTGCTCCTCCTAAGCATGCTACACTAATACATGTCATGGCTCAAATTACTCATAACTGCATCTCAAAATACTATTTTCTGAAAGAAATCTATCTAATCTGCACAGAAGTGTCCGCCTAAATTATGTGCTCAGGTCTCTAGAGTGGGGCTTGAACCCACAATCATCTGACTCAGAGGTGACAATGCTACTATTGTCATTGGGTCGAAATCCTGCAATTTCCTACTTAACACCATCTGTGGGAGCACCTTCACAATGATTGCAGTGGTTCAAGGAGAGGGTCTACCATCACTTTTCAGGGCCTCTAGGGATGAGCAATATATACAGCTTTATCATCGTCCACATCCTGAGAGATTTTAAAAGAACAAAAACTGCTCACTCCAGACATAACCCAAGCTTGAAAGGTCAAAATCTATAATTGTACTTTTGTGTGTTTTTCACATTGAAGTGAACATAGTAAAAAAAAAAAAAATGTCACATTCGCAATTACATTTACTAAAATGCTGATGGCAGTAGTATATCTGACAAAGAAATGGCACAATTAAAACTATTTTTCCAAGAATCAAAAATGCCAAGGAACTTGAGCCAAAAAAGTCTGCATCATATATATCAAGTACACAATGTCCAAGAGAAGAAGTAGTCAGTAGTGGAAACTGCTAGCACAGTAGGTTATGTACAGTCATAAGATAGATATAGATGAAGAATGTCGTTGGGCTCATTTTAGCTCTCTTTACAGAGAATATACATTTACTATTTTGTATACTTCCTGTAAGCTCAAATTTCTCCAATCTTTCCTCCTATTTCAGTCCTATGATACTAGGAATTAGACCCTCTGCACCACCTCCACAACTTGAATGTTTTCCTGTTTTTTTTTACCAGAACTGGATAAATTTCTCTAGGTGTGGTCTGAACAGAGTACTGTATAGTTTAAGCATGACTTTCCCCTCCATGTATTCTCTTTTGACAACATAGATTAGCATTGTTTATTGCTGCTCTGTAGTGATTTGACATGAATACCAAGTTTACTAATTTTCTATGGAGTACATATCTCACCATTTTTTAACCTGCTTTCACCTTTTAAATGCAGGTGGAAGCAGATTCAGTCGTAAATTTCAAAAAGGAATTGGATACTTGATAAGTGTACTGGTCTCGCTAGACGTGCTCCTATCTAGTTATCCAGCAAGTTAAACACTTATTCAAATAATCCCTTGAGAAGCCAGTTTGCTGTTTTGAAGCTTTACTTGAACAAATTTGTGAAACTAAGACAAAGTATCTTTTGTACATAGATCTGAGTACTGTACATTAGATGTTACATAAGATATAAACCTATTTATATAACAATAGAATAGACTAATTGTATAACTAACATTTGAGCTAGACTTCTGTAAATACCAACTATTACTTATAGTATTGTCAAATACTACACTGACAAAGTTGCTATCATGTTAACAAACAAGGATACTCACGGATATTGCGTCTGGCCTAGCATATGAGATGAGATGGCATAAGATTGAGATTCTCACATGGAATTCTCCATTACTCAGTAAGTAGCTTCTTTCTGGCAAACTACTTCCGGGGTCAAACAGGAAGAAAGGTCAAATGACCTCTGCTGTATACTAACACTGCTATACAATAGTTACCACCAGAGGGTGCTATCTGCATGTAATAAGTCCAGAACAATAAGGAAACATTTTCAGGGCTGTGGGGAAAGAGCAGGGGAGTGAGACTAATTGGATAGCTCTTTCAAAGAGCAGGCACAATGGGCCAAATGGCCAACATCTGATTTAAGATTCTATCTTTGTGATATTGCTCATAGGTAGTCTGAATTACACAAACAGGCCTTTCGGTTGTAGAATTCGCAAAATTGAACATTGTCCTATAAGGGTCTATTGGCAGAAAAGGCCTTAACTTTTAAAGACTGTTTTAAAAGAAGCCCAGAAAAAGGGACACACAAAATGGCCACCAGACCCCGTGACCAGCTTTTGGGACACTTTAATATGGTTCCTGCAGTCCCCAGACAGCTTTTTGTGGATTCAGCCCACAGTAGGTTCTGGAAGGCAGTTTCAGGGAAAACGAAACCAGACAGAGCCCCATACATATAGATTGGATGCAGATCCGATCAGATCGGCCTATAGATAAAGGCCATCAAAATGTTTACCCAGACAAAGGGAAACAGTTTCATATTCATAGGGGAAACATCAAGTACCGTTTAAGACATCAGAAGGACATTAAAGACAATACAGGGTCGTTCCAGACCAGAGATGGCAGTTACCGGCCATCCGAAGATACTTTAAAAACAAAGACTACCCCGCTGTGCTACAAGCCCGCCAAAAGTTAAACAAAGACTAACCTTGATTTGGCGGGAGATAAGGGCTTAGTTGAGAAGTATAACTGGAGTCCCGGGGTAGCCATCGGGAGCTTTATCGGTAGCTTTTTGAGCTAGCTTGCTTTTTCGAGAGCCGTGGAGGAACGTCGATCCGGAGACCAGCCAAGAAGGTGATTCGAGTCTGCGTCCCGCCCTGGGGTAACCATCGGGAGATCATCGACAAACCCCGAGCTGTTGACGAGACAAAGGACAGTAGCCCTCCAGATGAAACCTATCTGAAAATGGTAAACCAGCTGGGCTCTGCGAAGAAACCTATCTAACCATGGTCAAATAGGTGGTCTCTGTCCACGCTGACGTCCAGGCCTGCCAGCATCCAGCCTGTCCGTGACCTTCACCTCGAGGAACAAGAGAGAGTGTCGCAGCCCGCAGCGTTGACCACGTGGAGACAGGACGCCTGAGAGGATCAAAACGCCGACCTTTCAAAATCTTATACAGGAAACTTTGTGCTATCCAGCACCCACGGGACCGAGCTGCTGCCGTTGTCTAAAAAGTGCCGTACTCTCCAGAGTTAATGTTGAGAGATATGGAGATTCTTATCTCCGTATTTGACAACAAACACTGTTGCTTAGCAACAGCTTCTAAACACTCGGGTGTGGCCCTAAAGCTCTGTAGCTGAAGCTGTTGCTATAGCTACAGACCTTGCACAGCTTGACTGTTCAAACAAAGCAAAAAAAACAAACAAAGAATAAAAAACGGCTGCTGATTTTTTGCCGGTGGCTCCAGATTGCCGGATAGCTCACCTCCGGATAGCACAAAGTTTCCTGTACTTCCTCATTGGATTGGTGAGCATGTTTCTGGCCCCTCATAATCTGATCTAGCTAGGCTTAGGGGGTGGGCATTTTGGGTATAATTAATTGAGTTGTTGTTCCTCGATGTTCCGTGTGTTTCCCCATTTCGAGATGACTTTTGCAAAGTATAACATGCCTGTATATACGTTGGTTAGTACTGTATTATGAATTGTTTTTCCCTCCCATGTACCTTTATTGGCTTACATTCAATTTGTTCCTTTATGCAATAAAATGTCATTTCGTTTTCATTAAACCTGATCTATAGAGTATTCTCTACACTGTAGTTCCTGCCTCAAAGTCCAGTGTATAGAACCTAAGGGGCAAGTGGGTCGAACCACTCAAGGTTTTACTGTGCAAGAGAGAGAGGCCTCTAGAGAGAGAAACCTCTGCGATCGAAAACCCCTTACAGGTCCAACTGGTCCATGCCAGTGTTTATGCTCCACATAAGCCTCCTCCACCCCTCTTCATCTAACCCCATCAGTATAATCTTCTATTCCTTTCTCCTTCATGTGTTTATCTAACTTTCCCTTAAATGCATCTATGCTATTCACCTCAACTACTACTTGTGGTAGCAAGTTCCATATTCTAACCACTCTCTCGATAGCCTGAATTCCCTATTGGATTTATTAGGGACTACCTTATATCTATGACTTCTAGTTTTGGTCTCCCCACAAGTGGGAACATTAAAACATAAGAAATAGGAGCGGGAGTAGGCCATTTGGCCCTTTGAGCCTGTTCTGCCATTCAATAAGATCATGGCTGATCTTCTACCTTATCTCCACTATCCCCATATCCCTTAATTCCCTTAATATTCAAAAATCTATCGATCTTGTCTTGAATATACTCAATGACTGAGCCTCTACAGCTCTCTGGGGTAGAGAATTCCAAAGATTCACCAGCCTCTGAGTGAAGAAATTTCTCCTCATCTCAGTCCTAAATGGCTGACCCCTTATTCTGAGACTGTGACCCCTGGTTCTAGACTCCCCAGCCAGGGGAAACATCCTCCCTGCATTTACCCTGTCAAGCCCTGTAAGAATTTTATATGTTTCAATGAGATCACCTCTCATTCTTCTAAACTCTAGAGAGTATAGGCCTAGTCTACTCGATCTGTCCTCCTAGGACAATCGCCCCCCCCCCCCATCCCAGCAACCATACTGGTGCACCTTCGTTGCACTCCCTCTATGGCAAGTATATCCTTCCTTCGGAAAGCAGACCAAAACTCTACACAATACGCCAGGTGTGGTCTCACCGGATGGAGCCCTATATAATTGCAGTAAGGCATCTTTACTCTTATACTCAAACCCTCTTGTAATAAAGGCCAACATACCATTTGCTTTCCTAATTGCTTGCTGTACCTGCATGTTAACTTTCAGTGATTTGTGTACAAGGACCCCCTGGTCCCTCTGAACACCAACATTTCTCAATCTCTCACCATTTTAAAAAATACTCTGCTTTTCTATTTTTTCCTACCAAAGTGGATAACTTCGCATTTCTCCACATTATATTCCATTTGCCATGTTCTTGCCCACTCACTTAGCCTGTCTATATCCCCTTGAAGCCTCCGTGCATCCTCATCACAATTTACATTCCCACCTAGCTTTGTATCATCAGCAAACTTGGATATATTACATTTGGTCCCCTCATCCAAATCATTGATGTAGCTTGTGAATAGCTGAGGCCCAAGCACTGATCCTTGCGGTACCCCACTAGTTATAGCCTGCCAACCCGAAAATTACTCATTTATTCCTACTCTGTTCTGTCCGGTAACCAATCTTCAATCCATGCTAGTATATTACCCCCAATCCCATGAGCCCTAATTTTGTTTAATAACCTCTTCTGTGCCACCTTATCGAATGCCTTCTGACAATCCAAATACACCACATCCACTGGTTCCCCCTTATCTATTCTGCTAGTTAAAACCTCAAAAAATTCTAACAGATTTGTCAAACACGATTTCCCTTTCATAAATCTGTGTTGACTCTGCCCAATCCTATTATTATTTTCTAAGTGCTCTGTTACCACGTTCTTAATAGTTTCTAATATTTTCCCTACTACTGATGTCAGGCTAACTGGTCTGTAGTTCTGTGTTTTCTCTCTCCCTCCTTTCTTAAATTTACATTTGCCACCTTCCAATCCGTAGGAACCGTTCTAGAATCCATGTAATTTGGACAATGACAACCAATGCATCCACTATATCTATAGCCACCTCCTTCAAAACCCTAGAATGCAGCCCAACAGGTCCAGGGGATTTATCGGTTTATCCTCACGGTACCCCACTAGTTACAGTCCCATTAATTTCTCCAGTACTATTTTTTTTACTAATACTTATTTCTTTCTGTTCCTTAGAGGCTAGAGCCTTGATTCTCCACTATTTCCACTAAAAATTTTGCATTGTCTTCCTTGAAGACAGACACACAGTATTTGTTTAACTTCTCTGCCATTTCCTTATTCCCCATTATAATTTCTCCTGTCTCAGCCTGTAAGGGACCCACATTTACTTTCGCTAATCTTTTTCTTTTTCCATACACAGAAGCTTTCACAGTCTGTTTTTAATGTCTCTCGCTAGTTTACTCTCATTCTATTTTCCCTTTCTTTATCAATTTCTTGGTCCTCCCAATCCTCAGGCTTACTTTTTTTGGCAACATTATAAGCCTCTTCCTTTGATCTAATACTATCTTTAACTTCTCTTGTTAGCCACGGTTGGACCACTTTTCCTGTGGGTTTTTTGTGCCTTAGAGGAATGTATATTTGTTGTAAATTATGTATTAATTCTTTAAATGCTAGCCATTGCTTGTCTACCGTCATACCTTTTAATGTAGTTTCCCAATCTACCTTAGCCAACTCACCCCTCATACCTACGTAGTTTGCTTTGTTTAGATTTAAGACCCTAGTTTCGGATTTAACTAAATCACTTTCAAACTCAATATAAAATTCTATCATACTATGGTCACTCTTCCCTAAAGGCCTCTTTACTACAAGGTTATTAATTAACCCTTTCTCATTGCATAATACTAGATCTAAAATAGTCTGTTCCCTAGTTAGTTCCTCAACATACTGATCTAGAAAACTATCTTTCATACATTCGATGAATTTGTCCTCCACACTATTACAGGTTGAGCGTTCTGAATCCGGCAACCTCTGGACCGAGGCCGAGCTGGTTTTCGTGTTTTTCCGGACTTCGGACATCAGAAACACGTTCTGAGTCCGGAAATGCCTGGGCTGCTCCACGTAGTGCTGACTCATTTCTCCACCCCATCCCTTCTGTTAAAGGGGAGGGACACTGCGAGCTCTGCAGAGCGTCCGATGGCCCACACTAGGCCACCAGGGCGGTGTGGTGCCGTGACCGCAGCTTGGCAGAAACACTTGGTGGAGCTGTGCAGATTAAGGAGGATAAAACACAACACTAAAGTTTTATTGCATCACTCGTATTTTTCATAGGATTTTTCAAAAAAAGAATAACAAAAGTTAATGACTTTTTGAAGTGCAGGTTGAGCGTCCATTTTACGGATTCCGAACGACCCTGCCACCAATCGTTCCGGATTCCGGGACTCCGGATTTGGTTTGCCCAGTCTATATGTAGATTAAAGTCACCCATGATTACTGTATTAGCCTTGTTACAGGCGCCTCTAATTTTCTGATTTTTACTCTGCCCTACATTAAACTACTGTTTGAGGGCCTATAAACAACTCCCAAATTGATTCTACTCCTTGATTTTCAGAGCTAAGATCCTTTCTCTTTACTGTCTTTATCCTCCTTTTCCATTTTGCCTATCTCTTCTAATAGTTAAGTATCCTGGAATATTTAGTTCCCAACCTTGGCCACTTTGCAACCACGTCTCTGTTATGGCTATTGGATCAAACCTGTTAATTTCTATCTGCGCTATTAATTCATCTATTTTGTTGCGAATGCTTCGCGCATTCAGATATAGTGCCTTTAGCTTTAACTTAGTTCTATTTTTCCCTGTTGTCCCCCTAGTCACTGATGCCTTCTCTGTCCCTTCCTGGCCCACTCTGCTTATTTTTACCCAAACTCCACTCTGCTCTAGAGCCTTGACATTTCTCTCGCTGCTTTTAAATTTACTCTTTCCTGAATCCTTCCACCCCATCCTCCGCCCCCCCTTCATTTGTTTAAAGCCCTGTCGAGTGCCCTGGTTATTTGGTTTCCCAGGACACTGGTCCCAGCCCAGTTTAAGTGGAGCCCGTCCCAATGGAACAGCTCCCTCTTTTCCGAGTACTGGTGCCAGTGCCCCATGAACTGAAGCTCCTTCCTCCCACACCACTCTTTCAGCCACGCATTTAAACCTCTAATCCGTTTGTCCCTATGCCAATTTGCACATGGCTCAGGTAACAATCCAGAGATTATTACCTTTTGTGGTTCTGCTTTTTAATTTGGATCCTAGCTCTTCAAACTCCCTCAGCAGAACCTCATTCCTAGTTCTACCTATGTCGTTGGTTCCTACCTGGACCACGACAACTGGCTCCTCCCACTCCAAGTTCTTCTCCAGCCGTGAGGAGATGTCTTTAACCCTGGCACCGGGCAGGCAGCACAACCTTCGACACTCGGTCGCAGCTGCAGAGAACAGTATCTAGCCCCCTGACTATACTGTCCCCTACCACAACTATATTCCCTTTCACTACCCCCACTTGAATGGCCTCCTGTGCCATGGTCAGCTTGCTCATCCATCCCACAGGCTTTTCCCTCATCCACACAGGCAGCAAGAACCTCCATACCTATTGGACAAGGGCAAAGGCTGAGGCTCCTCCAGCACTGCACCTGGGGTCCCCTTACCTGCCTGAGTTGCAGTCACACCCTCCTGTCCCTGACCACTACCTAACCTAAGGGTTGTGACTGCCTCCTGGATCAAAGTGTCCAGGTAACTCTCCCCATCCCTGAAACATTATCTCTTCATCTACCCTATCTAGGGTTGCAAAATTCTGGGAATTTTTAAAAAAGGAAACTTTCCATGGGAATTTTTGGGAATTTATGGGAATTTTGAGTTTTTTTGCACACTGATGGTTTTTGTCTCTGACCCTTATATTATCTTTGTCGTCAAAATAGACATACTGTTCCATACAAATAAAAACAGGCTTTCAAAACTTTATTTAGGTTATAATTTTGAACTTTATTGAACCCCCACAAAAAAGACCCATCTAAAATAAAATAAAAAGAGCGTCAGCTTATTTAGCCTGTAATTTGTCCTTATTTTGCCCCTTTGAGTCTTCTACTCATGAGTCTTCTGAGTCTTCTACTCCTCATTGCTCCTCCTGATTCTCTGACTCTGGCTCTGACGTGTCCATTTCCTCCTCTGTGTCAGTGTCTAGCTGTGTGGTGGACACTTCTGTATCTGGCTCAATAAGTTGTAGGTTCGCCCGGATAGCCACCAGTTTCTCCACTCTCTTGTTAGTCAGCCTGTTGCGCACCTTTGTATGCGTATTCCCAAAAAGTGACCAGTTTCGTTCAGAGGCCGCTGATGAAGGTGGGATTTGGAGTATCACCGATGCAATAGGTGACAGGGCCTCATGCACAAAGTCCCTTCCACCAGGTATGTGCACTGATATGCTTGCATGATTCCCATATCCCATCCCCATTCCAAAGACCTTGCTTGGTAGAGAACTTTGCCAGACTTCCCAGAACTTTGCCCACATCCAGATTGAGATGGTGTGAGAGGGTAGAAATCACACTGTACGCTCTGTTGATCTGTTCTCCAGAAAGTATTGGTCTCCCAACATGCTTTGGGTCCAGCATGTATGCTGCAGCATGAATCGGCTTGACACAAAATTCTTGACGCGTCTGTATGAATTGAACAATTGCCTTCTCCTCTGCTTTGAGCAGCAGGGATGTGGGTAGGGCAATGCTGATTTGTTCTTTTAAATCAGTAAAAAGCCTGAGAACATCTGACAAGACAGCGTCATCTCCTTCAATCTGAGCAATTGCAGATGCTACTGGTGAGAGTAGTTTAAGGCTGCTAACCACTCTCTCCCAAAACACATCATCCAGCAGTATTTTCTTGATGGTGGTTTCCATATCCCCAGACTGGGATATTGCCATTTCTTGCAGCGACTCCTTACCCTCCAGAAGGCTGTTGTACATTATGACAACACCACCCCATCTAGTGTTGTTGGGCAGCTTCAGTGTGGTGTTCTTGTTCTTTGTCATTTGCTTGGAGTTGTAGGTTGCTGCAACTACCTGTTTTCCCCTGACATACTTAACAACTTGCTTGGCTCTCTTGTACAGTGCTTCCATGGTTCTCAAACCCATGATGTCCTTGAGGAACAGGTTAAGCCCATGAGCTGCACACCCAATAGACGTAATATGAGGGTAGGCCTCCTCCACTTGAGCCCAAGCAGCCTTCATATTCGCAGCATTGTCAGTAACTACTGCAAAGACCTTTTGTGATCCAAGATCGTTGGATAAATGCTGCTGCATCTTTGTGGCATTCTTTACATATGGCTTTCTACAGTGTTTGCACATGTACACAGTCTTTCCATCTTTAATGCCTGGGGTAAAATGCTTCCACACATCCGACGGTAAACGTGGCATTGTTCTATGCAGAGAAATAAAGGGCATTCATCTCTGTGTCGAACTGCGGTCGATCAGCACGATTGCAACAGGGTGAGTACATTTTTGCTGATGCTCCATGTGATGGAAGCATGACCTGTACACACACGACGCTACATCACCAATAGTGTATTATTTTGTATATTTTAAATTGAAGGACAACAGAGTTCAACAAGTAACTGGTTTATTTGGTATAAAGTCTGATTTACTTACTGCATCATCACAACATCAGCAGAAAACAAAATGGCTTCCCTCAGGACCCCTAACCTGGATCTTAAAAAAAACTATAGCAGTCTTACAGATGCCTGCAGGCCAATCACAATTCGATATGCAAATATTACAAATAGAGGGAGCTAATCGCTCATCCACTCATCCAACCAGTCAGGACACATTTGTTCACAGTCACACACAAAACTTGTAATTATTAAAACAAGCCAAGTAAGAAGATAAACATATATTGATTAAGAAATTCCTTAATAATTAAGATTCCATCTCTGTTAGTAATTTTAAGAGAGGACCTGTGGGGGGGAAAAAAAAGAAAGAAATACAAAAAAAACAATATTATGCTAGCATATGCTTTTTTGGGCAAAATTTCCCGTGGAAAATTTCCGGAAATTTCCCGGAAACTTTCCACCCCTTTGCAACCCTAACCCTATCAAATCCTTTCATAATCTTAACAGACTTCTATCAGGTCATCCCTCAGCCTTCTCTTTTCCAGAGAAAAGAGCCCAGCCTATTCAATCTTTCCTGATAGGTATAACCTCTCAGTTCTCGTTTCATCCGTATAAATCTTTTTTGCACTTCCTCCAAAGCCTCTATATCCTTTTTATAATGTGGAGACCAGAACTGTACACAGTACTCCCA
This sequence comes from Somniosus microcephalus, assembly GCF_052327205.1. Lineage (NCBI taxonomy): Eukaryota > Metazoa > Chordata > Chondrichthyes > Squaliformes > Somniosidae > Somniosus > Somniosus microcephalus. The sequence continues at coordinate 216,846,401 of NC_140987.1, forward strand.
AGTGTGGTCTAACCATGGTTCTACAAAAGTTCAATATTTCTCTGCTTTTCAATTCTATCCCTCTAGAAATGAACCCCAGTGTTTTGTTTGCTTTCTTTACTGGCCTTATTAACCTGTATTGCTGCTTTTAGTGATTTGCAACGACCCTCTTGGTCCATGTGGTCAGACCCTCCCTTGTGCCTACTTTTTTTTATTATTCGTTTCGGGATGTGGGCGTCGCTGGCAAGGCCAGCATTTATTGCCCATCCCTAATTGCCCTTGAGAAGGTAGTGGTGAGCCGCCGCCTTGAACCGCTGCAGTCCTTGTGGTGAAGGTACTCCCTCAGTGCTGTTAGGGAGTTCCAGGATTTTGACCCAGTGATGATGAAGGAACGGCGATATACTTCTAAGTCAGGATGGTGTGTGACTTGGAGGGGAACTTGCAGGTGATGGTGTTCCCATGCGCCCGCTGCCCTTGTCCTTCTAGGTGTAGAGGTTACGGATTTTGGAGGTGCTGCCGAAGAAGCCTTGGCAAGTTGGTGCAGTGCATCTTGTAGATGGTAGACACTGCAGCCACGGTGCGCTGGTGGTGGATGGAATGAATGTTTAAGTTGGTGAATAAGGTGCCAGTCAAACGGGCTGCTTTGTCCTGGATGGTGTTGAGCTTCTTGAGTGTTGTTCGAGCTGCACTCATCGAGGCAAGTGGAGAGTATTATCACACTCACAGAAACATAGAAGATAGGAGCAGGAGTAGGCCATTTGGCCCCTTGAGCCTGCTCCGCCATTCAATGCGATCATGGCTGATCATCCAAATTCAGTACCCTGTCCCTGCTTTCTCCCCATATCTCTTGATCCCTTTAGCCTTAAGAAATATATCCAACTCTTTTTTGAATATATTTAATGAACTGGCCTCTACTGCCTTCTGTGGTAGAGAATTCCACAGGTTCACCACTCTCTGGGTGAAGAAATTCCTCCTCATTTCTGTCCTAAATGGCTTACCCCTTATCCTTAGACTATGACCCCTGGTTCTGGACTCCCCGACCATCGGGAACATCCTTCCTGCATCTAGTCTGTCCAGTCCTGTCAGAATTTTATAAGTTTCAATGAGATCCCCTCTCATTCTTCTAAACTCCAGCGAGTATAAGCCTAATCGACCCAATCTCTCCTCGTACGTCATTCCTGCCATCCCAGGTATCAGCCTGGTGAATCTTCGCTGAACTCCTTCCATGGCAAGAACATCCTTCCTCAGATAAGGCGACCAAAACTGCACACAATACTCAAGATGTGGTCTCACCAAGGCCCTCTACAACTGCAGCAAGACATCCTTGTTCCTGTACTCAAACCCTCTCGCTACGAAGGCCAACATACCATTTGCCGCCTTAACCGCCTGCTGCACCTGCATGCTTACCTTCAGCGACTGGTGCACAAGGACACCCAGGTCTCGTTGCACTTCCCCTTCTCCCAATCTATTGCCATTCAGATAATAATCTACCTTCCTGTTTTGACACCAAAGTGGATAACCTTGCATTTATCCAAGTTATATTGCATCTGCCATGCTTCTGCCCAATCACTCAACCTGACTTGTGCCTTGTAGATGGTGGAAAGGCTTTCAGGAGTCTGGAGGTGGGACACTCGCCGTAGAATACCCTGCCTCTGACCCGCTCTTGTTGCCACAGTATTGTGGCTGGTTCAGTTAAGTTTCTGGTCAATGGTGACCCCTGAGGATGTTGATAGTGGGGGGATTTGGCGATGGTAATGCCGTTGAATGTCAAGGGGAGGTGGTTAAACTTTCGCTTGTTGGAAATAGTCATTGCCTGGCACTTGTGTGGCGCAAATGTTACTTGCCACTTAATCAGCCCAAGCCTGAATGTCATCCAGGTCTTGTTGCATGCGGGCATGGACTGCTTCATTTTCTGAGGCGCTGCAAATGGAACTGAACACTGTGCAATCATCAGCAAACATCCCCACCTCTGACCTTATAATGGAGGGAAGGTCATTTGATGAAGCAGCTGAAGATGGTTGGGCCTAGGACAATGCCCGGAGGAACTCCTGCAGCGATGTCCTGGGCATTGGCTAGAGGCATGGCTAGATCTGGTGCACAAGTCTTCAGCACGGCAGCCGGGATGTTGTTGGAGCCCATAGCCTTTGCTGTATCCAGTGCGCTCAGCGGTTTCTTGATATCGCGTGGAGTGAATCGAATTGGCTGAAGACTGGCTTCTGTGATGGTGGAAACCTCAGGAGGAGGCCGATATGTATCATCCACTCGGCACTTCTGGCTGAAAATGGTTGCAAACACTTTAGCCTTGTCTTTTGCACTCACGTGCTGGGCTCCTCCATCATTGTGGATGGGGATATTCATGGAGCCTCCTCCTCCCATTAGTTGTTTAATTGTCCACCACCATTCACGACTGGATGTGGCAGGGCTACAGAGCTTTGATCTGATCCGCTGATTGTGGGATTGCTTAGTTCTGTCTATAGCATGCTGCTTCCGCTGTTTTGCGGATGTAGTCCTGTGTTGCAGCTTCCCCAGGTTGGCACCTCATTTTTAGGTACGCTTAGTGCTGCTCCTGGCATGCTCTTCTGCATTCCTCATTGAACCAGGGTTGGTCCCCTGGCTTGATGGTAATGGTAGAGTGAGGGAGATGCCGGGCCATGAAGTTGCAGATTGTGGTGGAATACAATTCTGCTGATGGCCCACAGTGCCTCGTGGATGCCCAGCTTAGAGCTACCAGATCTGTTCTGAATCTGTCCCATTTAGCACGGTGGTAGTGCCACACAACACGATGGAGGGTGTCCTCAGTGTGAAGACTAGACTTCGTCTCCACAAGGACTGTGCGGTGGTCACTGCTACCAATGCCGTCATGGACGGATGCTTCTGCGACAAGTAGATTGGTGTGGACGAGGTCAGGTAGGTTTTTCCCTTGTGTTGGTTGTCTCGCCACCTGCTGCAGGCCCAGTCTGGCAACTATGTCCTTCAGGACTTGGCCAGCTCAGTCAATAGTGTTGCTACCGAGCCACTCCTGGTGATGGACATTGAAGTCCCCCACCCAGAGTACATTCTGTGCCCTTGCTACTGCCCTTACATGAAGGAGTACTGATTCATCAGCTGAGGGAGGGCGGTAGGTTGTAATCAGCAGGAGGTTTCCTTGCCCATGCTTGACCTGAAGCCATGAGACTTCATGGGGTGCGGAGTCAATGTAGAGGACTCCCAGGGCCACTCTTTCCCAACTGTATACCACTGTGCCGCCAGCTTTGGTGGGTCTGTCCTGCCGGTGGGACAGGACATACTCCGGGATAGTGATGCTGTTGTGTCTGACCTCCCAACCTATCCTGTCCATAGCAAGTTGGAGGGGGAGACTAGAGCGAGAGGATACTGGGGCTAGGGGAATTGTAGGAATGCAGCACACTGCAAAAACAGACGAGGAGCAGCAGAGGTCCACAGGAAGCGGGAAGTGGGTAGCAGGAGAGGAGAAGCCTGGAGTCAGCCAGAAGGGATGCAGCAGATGATAGGAAGAGGGGAATCCAAATGAGAGGCTGAGATGGCAGGCAGTAAAGAGAGAAGCAGAACCCAGTTTGGAAGATATGACTTTCCTTTTACAAATTGCTGCTGGCTGTCCTTAATTAATTAACTCACGTCTTTGAGTGAATATCCATTTTATCCTGTATTAATTATGGGCTCTTAAAGCTTACATACTACTGATATTAGGCTGAGTAGTCTCTAGTTACTTGGTTGATTCCCTTTTCATCTTATGAACTGAGCTGTTGCATCAGCAACACTCTAGCTCTCTGGCACAACTTCCATATCTAATGATTTTTGAAAGATTGTGGTCAGAACCTCTACTATTTCCTATTTGATTTCCCTCAGCACTATAGAATGTATGCCATAAGCTTAAGAAACTTAAAAGCTTCTTGAATATATTGGAGATTTATAAAGGTTATTTGTGCAATATGAGTCTTAAGTGCTTTTAAAGAATTCTTAACAATTCCAGTGGTGGTTTAGCAGTTGTTGGGAGGAAAACTCCCAAAGGTAAGGCAGGGTGCAGATTTAGTGGGAAGCCAGAAGCCAGGAGCATAAAGAACGAGGTGGCAGGCTCAAAACATGACCACTATTATTCGTGGATATCTGGGCGGGCCAGGTATGGGCGCCATGGCCAAAGATAGGTCAAATGGGTAGTTTGACGGGTACTCCTGAAACCAAGTACTAGGCTTGAGGACGGGCACCATGGTGGATGAGGAACAGGTAGGCTAAGGCCTGAAATCGGCATACACAAATGGGTCAGATACAGGGGGTGGCTCATAAATTGGGCTAAAAACCCTGAATATTTGATTAAAAAGCAAAATGGGTGTTCCTAGGCTAACTCTTGCAGCGCCACCCAGTGGCAGAAGGCCTGGAACCACAATGTGATAAGTAAATGTGCACGTCAATTTGCATAATAAAATAGCAAAATACTGCGGATGCTGGAAATCTGAAATAACAACAGAAAATGCTGGAAATACTCAGCAGGCCAGGCAGCATCCGTGGAGGGAGAAAGAGAGTTAACGTTTCAGGTCTGGGACCCTTCATCAGAACTGGAAAAAGCAGGAGATGTAACATATTAAGCAGGTGCAGAGACGGGGGGAGGGGGTGGCGGAGGAAGGAAGTGTTTTTTTTTGATACAGTAAACTCTCGTTTAACCGGCACCTAATCAACCGGAATTTTTTAATAGCTGGTAATCTTGCCGAATCCATCCATTTTTCATTTTTCCGAGTTTCTCGCGGTGGCCAAAATAGTCACTGGTTTTTATTTTTTTTGTTAAAAATTGCCTACCTCTGTCATCCGGAATTTTTAATCAACCGGCACCATCCCAGTCCTGTCGGTGCCGGATACAAGAGTTTACTGTAGTGGGTTGGGACCCCGCTATCAACCCGCTGCCATGTGCCTTTCCCAATGTCTGTTCTGTCAGCGCTGGGAGACCCAATTAATCTCATTAGCATCCAGTTGACACATGCTTAACAGGCTTTTTTAACTTACCTTTTCACTTTAACTTCATGGCCATGGGAACCACGCTGTTTGGGGACCACGGCTGTTAACCTGAGGCGGGAGTTCAGTGGCCATTGCTCCAGCTGATTACTTGACAACTTCAAATGTACAGTAAAAGCTCCCACCTGACTCATCATCAGTTTCCTCAGCCACAAGTTGTATCTCAGTCCATTTCCAGCACAGATTCTGCAGGCTTTCCACTTTCCACTCTCCATCCAGTATCACCTAATTGGAAGAATTCTCTTACCATTGACAGAATGCTTCTGTCATCTGTACTTCACCTGCCATCTATTCCATCAACATGGGTGCCCTTTATACTGTCTCACCTATACTCCTCAGAATCCCCAACACCAGCAACACCAGGCACACCAGCAGCACCAACAACACCAACTTTCTCCGCAATCACCTGATGCTGCACAGGGCATCAGCACCCAAGCACATTGCTGCCTGGGAGGCCAGGGATGGCCTCACCATGGCCAGATTTACTTGCTGTATACCCTGACTGCCACATGATGCACCAGGTTGGCACCACCCAACACCATCAAGCATCCCTATAATGCCCAAGCCATTCCTTTCACACTTATCACCATTGGGGGGACAGATATTATGTCTCACCATTCACTGCAACTCACACAGCCACTTCCAAAGGTGCACACAAATCTGTCCAAGAACGCAAAGTGTTGGAAATAAAGGTCTCTGTGTTTGACAGCACACTAACAGAAACTTTACATGAACATTGGATAAAACACCCAAGTGGCTACCCTTGTGTGTTGATAGTTGGTATGATTGCACTAAGATGAGGGTGAGTGTGAGTAGTGGCTAGTGAGGTGGGGATGTGATAATGTTGATAGAGAGGGATGGGTGGAGGTGCAAGGTAAGTTGGTGTGATTAAGGATGTGTAGGAGTAGGGTAGGGAAGGCAGAGTGATGGGAATGTGATGAGAGGCACAGCAGGATGAAGGTGAGTGTGGCTTTGTACTAACATTTCATGATCTAATGAGATCATTAAAAGGTTTGAACCACTGCACCCAGGTCCACCTGACGACATCCCTGCTTGTGACCTCCTGCGCATTGTGCAACCAGGCTGTGTTGGTGTCCTGGGGAGGTGTCTTCCACCCATCGGAAGGAAGAGGACCTCCCTACGTACTCTGACTCCCTCCATAAGCACATGGAGGGAGTCATGGGAGAACCTGGGTGTGGCCCTGCACCTCTGTGCAGTGATTCAGTGTTTGCAGCACTTCAGTGCTGTGGAACACTGACAGAACAACTGTCAAAATAATGTTGGCCATGATCCCTTTAAGGAAACCGGCTGATGACACATCATGAAATGATGTCACCAGACCCGCTTCCACTAATTGGCCAGGAAACGCGCTGGGCGGGCTTAACAAGCCAATCACAGGAAATTCATTTCAGCCACCAGGATGGAGACAACAGCAGGGTTGGGATCCTCTAATTGGCGCAGGGCGGGCTTAACAAGCCCTATTAACGGAAAGTCATTTCACAGAGCGGGATGGAGCCAGCATCGGGGTTGGGACCAGACACCGCCCGTCACGGTCCCGCTGAGGTAAGTAAAATCACGGCCATACATTCTGTTCTTGGGTCCACTGGGGGAAGATCTAATTTCAGAGTGACAAAATTTATGTAGGCAGTTTCAATTATTAATATGAACATAGAACATTTATAATATACTTGACACAGACAGGTGGCAATCAGAAGGAAATTAATCATTCAAATTCGTCTTCCAGCTTGCTTGAAATCACTTGGCAAAAGGAACTGAAACTCACCAAGGAAAAATAAATCCATTGTCAATGAACAAGCTTTATTTTACTTTTTAAATATCAATCACAATTGTTGTTTAACATTGAGGTCAAAATGGAATAGTTCACAATAATTAGGGAGCAGTTGTTAATCTTGTAAGTGTGAAACTTGTCTGGAATAAAGCTTTTGAGAATTCAATCTCAAGTTTGTTTCAGTCTTTTGGAAAAGAGAAAAGAAACTCTCAAATCCCCCAACGATGAGGGGTGAAACCCTTGTACTTTAATTCAGAGAAACCTACTGATGCACCCTAAAAAATTCTGCAAACTACCCATACTCCATACACAGATATGGTTGGTAACTTCTTTCATCTAATCTGTGGGGGGAAAATACCCAGTCAAAGCCTAGGCTTTTGTGACAGGCTGAAGATACTGAAACACACAAATGGCAATTCAGTGTGTAATTAATTGTTACTGTGAAATACAACATTTTCATGTTTTTATTGTGTTTAAAACTTTACATTGGACATTGTAATTTCACTTACTGAGGGGGGGGGGGGGGAAATGGTTGGGCAAATTGTCTTTTCAAAAACTGTGATTTTAATTGGTTCACCACCTCTGTTTTACCAATAGGTTCTCTTGAGTGGTCATTCAGAGTTGGTGGTTTTCTCATTACCAGTTTCCTCACTACTTCTTCATTTTTGATTTTTATGTTCCCAACTTCTTCAATTCTGATATGTTGCTCTTTTACTTTGAGTTAATCAACAAATTGTGACAGAGAAAATGTTACAGGAAGTAAGTGACAAAGCAAATGCATGCTATGCACAAAACTCTTAATATATATTTGAGATTATTAGTGAAATTCCTGTGGCATTGCTCACTAGAAGTTGGTGGACGTGCTGTTTCCTAAGAACGGTGGTGTTATGTCACGTACAATTAACTGGGCCACTGATTTAAGGTGACTGAAAAAGATTCATTGTGTTTTTATTGCATTGTGCTTTGGATTTTCATTGGTGGTTTGGGATTGAATTTGTGATTCTGTACATTTCTCATGAAAACCATAAATCAGCAATAATAACTCCCTTTTATGTACTCAATTTCTATCTCTTACATTTTTTTAAAGTGCAAGATACGCACAGATAGTTGATGACGTGCACCAGATTGGGGATAAGTTTAGCTGTGGTCAGCAGAACTGGGGAAGGAATAGGATCATGGGATGGGAGGGCAAAATCCACACTAAGTCAGTGGGGTTAAGAGTTCTGCACACACATGCATATAACATAAGAAATAAAACAAGTGAGTTGGAAGTACAAATTCAGCTGAAAGAGTATAATGCAGTATTCTTTAGAGATTTGGCTACAGACTGGGCATGGGATCTAAATATTCCAGGCTACAAGATCTTTAGAAAGCACGGGAATCAGGAGAGGAGAGGGAGTAGCAATATCGATAAAAGACACAATGGAAAGGGATTTCAGTAAGAGTGATTGAGCAGTGGAAACAGTATGGGTAGAGTTAAGGAACAGAAAAGGATGCAAAACTCTGGTTGGAGTTGTCTACAGCTCTTCTGACAGTAGTGATGTAGTGGGAAGATGTATAACTATGGAGATCAGGGAAGCATGCAGCAAAAACATTGTGCTTATATGGGAGATTTTAATTTACAGGTAGACTGGGAGAAGCAGAACAGCTGAAGTAGTAAAGACAATGAATTTCAAGAATGTATTCAGGACAGTTTTCTAGAACAGTGTTTTAGACCCAACAAGGGAACAGGCCATACTGGATTTAGTGATGAGTAACGGACCAGAATAATTAACAATTTGATGGAAAGGAAGCATCTTAAACTGATAGGTCTGTAGTTACCTGGTTTAACGTCAAGCGTGAGAATGCTACTGGAATGTATCATCAGAGACAGTGAGACTTAGCACTTGGACAAGTATCAGTTGATCAAAGAGAGTCAGCATGGATTTGTGAAGGGTAGGTCATGTATTACTAATCTAGTTGATATTTTTGAGGAGGTCACTAGCATGTGGATAAGGGAGTATTTATGGATGTTGTTTATATTGACTTCCAGAAGACATTTGATAAGGTTCCGGACAAGAGATTATTTTCAAAAATGAGAGCGCATGGATTAGAGGTAACCTTGTGACATGGTTTGGTTGGGAGGTAGGAGACAGAGAATAGGGTTAAAGGGTTCGTTCTCTGACTGGTGGGATGTGACAAGTGGTGTTCCCCAGGGATCTGTACTAGGGCCTCAGCTTTTCATCAAAAATCAATGGCTTGGATGAAGGAATAGAGAGTTGTATATCAAAGGTTGCAGGTGACACTAAGTTAGGAGGCACAGTAAATTGTATGGATGGGAGCAGGAAGTTACAAAGAGACATAGACTACGTGAGTGGGCAAAACAATGGTAGATTAAGTTCAATGTGGGGTAGTGTGAGGACATCCACTTTCAATTGAAGAAAGACAAATCGGAATATTTTCTTAATGGTGAGAGACTAGGAGCTGTGGAGGAGCAAAAGGATTTAGGTGTCCATGTACACAAATCACTGAAAGTTAGTGCACAGGTAAAAAAGGAATTACAGGAAACTTTCTGACAGGACCGAGCTGGTGCCGTAACATCAAAAGTGCCGGACATACCAGAGTTAATGTTTAAACATAGGGAACTGAGAAGCTCCGTGTGAATCAACAAACCCTGTTGCTTAGCAACAGCTTCAAAACAGTCGGCTGCAGCTGCAAGCGTCTGTAGCTGAAGCTGTTGCTATAGCTACAGACCTTGCAGTGCTTGACTGGGGGAAAAAAAAAAGCAACGAGAACTAAAAAAACATATAGAAAACGGCTCCTGATTTTTGCCGTTAGATCAAGTATTCCGGACATATAACCTCCGGATAAACCAAAGTTTCCTGTAAAAAGGCTAATGGAATGTTGACCTTTACCTCAACAGAATTGGAGTGCATGAAGAGGCTATGCTTCAGTTGTACAGAGCCTTGGTCAGGCCCCATCTGGAGTACTGTCAGTTTTAGGCACCGCCCCTCATGAAAGATATATATATTTTTTTTATTGGCCTTGCAAGAGGTGCAGCATAGATTCACCAGAATGATACCAGGGCTTAAAGGGTTCACTTATGAGGACAGGTTGCATAAAATTGGCTTGTATTCCCTTATGTTTAGAAGGTTGAGGGTGATCTAATTGTAGATTTAAAAGGATTCGATAGAGTAGATACAAAGAAACTATTTCATTTGGTGGGGAATCCAGAACAAGCGGGCATAATATTAAAATGAAGCCATTTAGGAGTGAAATCGGAAGCACCTTTTCGCAAAAATGTTAGTGGAAATCGCGCTCCCCAAAAGTTTTAGATGCTGTGTTAATTGAAATTTTCAGGACTGAGATTGATAGATTTCTGTTAGGTAAGGGTACCAAGGGATATGGAGCAAAGATGGGTAAATGCAGTTGAGGTACAGATCAGCTATGATCTAATTGAATGGTGAAACAGACTTGAGGGGCTGAATGGCCTCCTGCTGGTCCTATGTACTTATGGTTAGTTGCATGAGGTTGGGGCCTGAGCTTTGGTAGCACGTGGGAGATGTCTCCTCAGATTTGATTGAAGTGGATGAGGGGTCTTTGGTTTAGCAGCACATGGATGGTGGCAGTATCTGGAGTTTAGCAGCACTGGGGAGGGAAAGGTAGCCTGATGAGAATCTTCTTATGTGAATTTCACCAATTCCCAGCATGAGAGGCCTGCTACTGGCCCAAAGCTGGTTTTCGTCACTGTGTATTTTTACTGTATTTATTGACTATACTCACAACTAGTCAGCAAATGTGAACTAGTTTCAGGCCAAATGGCTGGAAATGGGTCATGGTAAGTCTTGCCTTCTGGGGGCAGGTAGGCCAGGAACAGGTTGGGGCAGGACTCTTGTGCTGCCGCCCTGCTCCCTGCCCACAAGAGTGACAGAGAAGCAGAAGAGGACAGAGAGAAAAAAAAACAGCAACATGAAGATGACTGAGAAAGATAAGAGCATATCCACTGACTCGACCTTAAGTCACGCCAAGGGAGATCCACTAGTATATTTCTGTTTAAAATGTTTAGTTGACTGTGCTGTAGACTTATTACTTGCCTACTGAAAGGAGCATCTTTTGTAGCAGTACAATAGTTTGAAGCAGATATTATAGATATGGTCCCTGGTGTTTGTGCAATGCTTTTGTAGAAAAGGCTGAATTTGGATTTGTGATGATTATGGATTATTAAAAATGCTGTCACATGGGCTGTAATTTGGTTTACAGGCTCATCTAGAATTTTTTTCTCATTGGTTCTTGAGTCAAAAATTGTATTTATGTAAGCATGTGAAATAGTTGTGTGTACTAATAATTCGGCAATGTATTTCATTTTCGCCACAATTGGGTTGTTATAATGCATTCAAAAATATTAGTAACCATTTTAATGCTTGTGATGCAATTAAGTAATAGTTCTCTGCATGTAAAGTTATACCAGATCTCCCGTTGATTGTGATAGAATTATACTGGCATTTGTGATCTTTTCCTGTTCCTGATGTAAAAGATGTGCAGCGGCAATGCATAGCGCACTAAAGACTCAAATCTTGTACTAGTTTTGTTCAGTTGCCCTGTGTGTTTCATTTTGAGCTTGCTGATTAAATCAGTCATAGACTACTCAACTTTCATATGGGGGGAAAAAAATAACTTGTATTTATATATGCTTTTCACAGCTACAGGACATTCCAAAGCACTTCACAGGCAATGAATTACTTTTGTAGTGTAATACTGTTTTTACATGGGCCAATGTGGTATGCAATTTGTGTACAGCGAGGTCCCACACACAACAGAGAGACAAAATGACAAGTTAATCTGTTTTTCTGGTTTTAGTTGAGCGATAAATGCTGGTCAAGATACTGGAAAAAAAATTCCACTGCTCTTCAAATAGTGCCATTGAATTTTTTGACTTCCACCTGAACAAGTGTACAAGGCTGCAGTTTTAACATCTCATTTGAAAGATGTCGCCTCCAACAATCCAGTGTACTAAAGATTCAGCCTAGATTATGTGGTCAGCCTTAAGTGGAATTTCAATCCACAAGCTACTGACTCAGAGGAAAGAATTTATGCTACTGAGCTAGCTGACATTTGGGAAAGTATGTTTGAAAATCTCATTTAAAACATCTATAACTTAATCCTCTGAAATGCTGTTTTAATTCTGAAAATTTTATTTTGTAGTTTTACGTCTTTATATTTGGGTACAACAATCTAAAATTAAAACCGAATGTGTTATTTTGCTTTAAATTACAATTTGTACTTTACGGTAAATCTAGGCACCCTTTTCAAGTTCAAATATTAAAACAGATTTTTTATTGTTTTCAGGGGGAAAAGAACAATGGCTTTGATGTCCTTTATCATAATATGAAACATGGTCAAATATCGACAAAAGACTTGGCAGACTTCATAAGAGAAAGGTATTTCACTGTTTTTGGACGTTTCCACACTTCACTGGATTAGCAGAGTTACAAATCTAAATAAAATAAGGAGGATCTAAAGAGAGAGAGAGATGGAGAGGTTTTGGGAGGGAATTCCAGAGCTTGGGGCCTAGATAGCTGAAGGCACGGCCACCAAGGAAGTGGGAGATGCGCAAGAGGCCAAGGTTGGAGGAACACAGGATTGTAGTGTTGGAGGAGGTTACATTTTGTTTAGGACTCTTACAATTGGCAGAGAGGAAGCCTTTCATTAATTTAATCTGTGTTGGGTGGAATGCAGGATTGCAGATTCTACACTGCTCAGTCTGCCATTGATGCCCATATAGAAATTTTGATGGGCTAACTGGTTGAGTTTTTGCGACCACAAGAAATCTGTATCTTGAATATGGTATTTTCAAAGTTTAGACGTTCTTGATACTAGTGGATCTCTCATGGGTTGTCTTTGGTCTGAAACATGATTGTAATATTTACCTGCCATCCTGGCCACTGCTCCACATTAGCAAATCCAAGTAATTGTACCAATTAGTAATTGCTGGGGTCGATCAAAGAACATTTGTAACTTGTAAGTTTCAGGCTCCAGTGTTGTGTCCGTCAGTAGTAAGACACAGACTGCAGGAGAACGGTACAACAGGTGTTTACTCAATGTGGCTCACTCTGGAACTGAACTGTACAGATTACTACTCAGTGCTATATACAGGTGTGGTCACTGCCGGTACTACAGTATACATGAGCTGTAAAAAGTAGTTCCCCCCTTAAAGGTATATACATTACAATTCCTCCCCTTTTAGATTAACAGTACCATAACACTCATTTAACAATTAAATATCAAACTAATTACAATTAACACTTTTAACATACAACGTTAGCTGAAAATAGTCCATTTATATATTCAGTCTTTGGGGAGGCTTCCTGATCCTTTCTGGATAGCGCCTTTCCCGAGTGTCTTGCTCTTGGTGCGGAGGCGATTCTGGCCCCCTGTCGTCGGTTGGGTCATCAGCTTCCGATGCTACTGTTTCTGGGGTAGATGCGACCTGTACGTCGGGTTCCTCACCAGGTACGTATGGGCGAGGCATGGGGTTGACTTGTTCCTGTGACTCTAGGATCTGGTCAGCATGGCGTCCCACGATGTTCTCCCCAACGTCCACTGTGTACATTAGTGGGCCCTGCCGTGTGCATATCATTCCTGGCTGCTATTTTTCTGTTCGGTAGTCGCGGGCCAAGACTGGTTGCCCTACATTGAAGCTCCTTGTTGGCTTCTCATGAATGTGCTGGAATTGCTTACTCTCAACATCTCTTCGTACGTTTGGTCTGAGCAAATCCAGGTGAGATCTTAACCTTCGGTTAAAGAACATGATGGCCGGGACCTGGTTGGTGACTGCATGTGTCGCATTCCGGGAGGCGAACAGGAAATTATCCACCTTATGCTGCAGCGGAATGTTGTCATTGTACATAGCCTTTATTGCCTTCTTAAAGGTTTGTACGAACCTCTCAGCCAATCCATTTGTGGCTGGATGATACGGGGCGGATGTGTAATGCCTTACCCCATTCTTCTTCATAAAGCTCCGGAACTCTTCGGACACAAACTGTGGTCTGTTATTGGAGCAAATCTGTTCTGGCAAGCCGTTCCTGGCAAAAATGGTCCGTAGGACTGCAATAGTTTTCTCCGTGGTGGTGGAGGACATTTTGATGACCTCGGGCCATTTCGAGTGCGCATCCACGGCTATTAAAAACATTGAGTCCATGAATGGACCAGCAAAATCAATATGCACCCGTTGCCATGGAGATGAGGGCCACTCCCATGGGTGTAGAGGGGCATGTGGTGGTGCATTTTGGACTTTCTGGCATCCTGAGCAGCTCTTGGTCAGGTCCTCGATTTGTTTATCGATTCCCGGCCACCACACATAAGCCCTGGCAAGGCTTTTCATTTTTCCCCCTCCCAGATGACCCTTATGAAGCTCATTGAGCATTAACTTGGGTGGAATTACCACTCGGGATCCACACATCAAGGTCCCCTGGCACACTGACAGCTGTTCTCCTCTTGTCGAGAATGCTGGCAACAGTGAGTCGCCATGTGCTGGCCATCCCTTCACCGTCAAATCATATACCCGAGACAGTGTCGGGTCATTTCGGGTCTCCTTTTATATACGAGCGTTAGTTACCGGTAGGTATTCAACTATAGTCGAATGAAATATTTTGACAGGAGCCACTGCTGGTGCTTCCTCCGCCGTAGGCAGTGGCAGGCGTGATAGCCCATCAGCATTTCCATGCTGTTTCGTGCCCTTATATTCAATCTCATAGTGGTGCGCCCCTAGAAAGAGTGACCATCTTTGTAGTCGTTGCGCAGTCATCACCGGAACGCCCTTCTTCGGATTAAAAATGGCGACAAGAGGCTGGTGGTCAGTCAGCAAGGTGAATTTCTGCCCGTGCAGATAGTGATAGAACTTTTTCACTCCCCACACTAGGCTGAGGGCCTCCCTGTCAATCTGGGCGTAGTTACGCTCGGCTGAGGTTAGTGATCGTGACGCAAAGGCTATTGGCCTCTCTGAGCCGTCCGAGAATTTGTGCGACAGCACCGCTCCAATGCCGTAGGGTGACGCATCACATGCCAACTGAATTAGTAGTGTTGGGTTGAAATGGGCCAATACCTCTTTCGATGTGATTAGTGTTTTGCTCTTCTGGAAAGCTCGTTTACATTCGTCACTCCACTTCCATGGCACTCCAGTTTGCAGTAGGGTGTTCAGTGGGTGTAGTATTGTAGACAAATTTGGCAAGAACTTATGGTAGTAGTTTACCAGCCCGAGGAACGACCTCAGTTGTGACACATTTTCCGGTGCTGGAGCCTTGACTACTGCCTCAATCTTTTCTGGGGACTTATGTAACCCCTCTTTATCAATAACGTGGCCACAATACGAGATCTGTTTTTTAAAAAACTCGCATTTGGGGCGGTTAGCTCGGAGCCCATATTCCTTCAATCTCGTGAGCACCTGCTCCAGGTTGGCGAGGTGATCACTGAAATTTTCGCCCGTGACCAGGATGTCGTCCAAATAACACTGGGTCCCTGGGATCCCTTGCAGGACTTGTTCCATTGCCCTTTGCCAAATAGCCGGAGCTGATGCTACCTCGAATACCAGCCGGTTGTATTGGTAGAGACCTTTATGGGTGTTGATTGTGAGGTATTTTTTTGATGCTTCTTCTACCTCCATTTGCAGATACGCCTGGGTCAGATCAATCTTAGTGAAGCGTTTCCCTCCAGATAGCGAGGCGAAAATATCTTCAATCCGCGGAAGTGGATATTGCACGGTGTGAAGGACTGGGTTCACTGATCCTTAAAGTCCCCATGGATGCGAACCTTCCTTGGTTCCCCAGGCGTGCTGCTCAACGACTTTTTCATCACAGGGACGATGGGTGTAGCCCACTCGCTCCAGTCTACCTTGGACAGTACTCCTGAACGTTCCAAACTCTCCAGCTCTGCTTCGACGGCTGGGCGGATCGCATATGGCCTTAAAACAATTTTGGGCTTGCGTTTGCTTCGATTTTAATTGTTGCTGTCATGCCTTTTAGTGTTCCGAGTCCTTGCTGGAACACTTCTTGCGCGTCGGTTAGGATCTTTGACAGTCGCCCAGGTGTGACGTCGTCATCCTTTTTGGCAGCCACAGTCAGTGCTTGTATGGAATGCCAATCCAGCTGTATTTTCCGGATCCATTCACGTCCCAGTAATGGTGGTCCTCCATCTTGCAATACATACAAGTCTAGTTTTGGTGTTTCCTTACCGTTATATATAACGGTCACCCTTATTTTTCCTTTGGGGTAGACTTTTTGCCCCGTGTACATCTTCAAAATAATTTTTGTGCCTCTCAAGGGTATGTGTGAGAATAGCCGCTCGTAGTCCCGTCGGTTTATGACTGTTAGGGCTGATCCTGTGTCCAATTCCATTTTTACCTGGATTCTTGCTATCTTGAGAGTGACCCAAATGGCTCGGTGATCCTCCGTTTTGATCACATTATGTAGTTTCAGACAACTCGGCTCCCTGCTTTCGGAGTCTGTATCACTCTTTTGTTCGTCTGAACTAATCTCCGTCACCTTATGTACCTTCTTGTACTTTTCTTTTGGAGATTTCTTATTGCTGGTTTTCTTTCCCGACCTGCACACTCGTGCTATGTGTCCTACTTTTCCACACTGTCTGCACACTTTTTGTCTTTGAACCAGCAATCATTGTGGTCGTGTGTTGTTCTGCTGCAGCAATAGCACTTCTCTGTTCTGTATGACATTTCGTTTGTGCCATATTCTTGCGGTCTCTGTTGTATCTCTGCAGCGCCCCGTGCTGCTGCTTCATATGATACCGCAATGCTGAAAGCCTTGTCCAGCGTAAGGTCCTTTTCAGATAAAAGCCGTTTCTGGGTTCCTTCACTTTGAAGCCCACACACAAACTTGTCCCTTAAGGTATCTGCCAGTCCCGTTCCAAACTGGCAGTGTTTCGATAGTTTGTGCAGTTCTGTTAAATATTCAGCATTGCTTTCATCCTTATGCTGGTTCCGTTTGTGAAACTTGAATCTTTCTGCCATCAGCAGCGGTGTGGGGTTTAAATGTTCCTGTAGTATCATCACTATGCCTCCAAAACTCTCTTCCACTGGCTTCGCTGGGGTTACTAGATTCCGTAATAAGCCATACGTCTTTGCACCCATTAAATTTAACAATACCGGCGCTTTCTTGTCATCTGACACCTCATTTGCCTTGCAGTATACCTCTATTCGTTCGACATATGTAGTCCAATCTTCGACTTCATTGTCAAATGCGGTGATACTGCCACTCTTCGGCATTTTGGGGGTGGTTTAAAATGGCGTCTCCCGCGCTTTCCTTTCTCCCCCGCTGCTGCCAACGCCGCTCTCGGCGGTCCTCGTGGCAATAGCGGCACCCTGTAGGTTTCGCGCGCTTCTCCTGCGCTGCTGCCAACGCCGCTCTCGGCGGTCCTCGTGGCAATGGCGGTGCCTCGCGGGTTTCTGCGCGTCTCTCTCCCTCTCCTCGATGCTGCTCTGCCCCTGAACACCGGCTGCGCCCTGTGCGCTCTGCCCTCTCTCTCCCCCGTCAACGCTGCTCGGCCCTTTGCTGTGCCGCTCGGTCGGGCTCTAGCCGGCCGCTGTCCGGGAAAGGTCTGTGCACTACCTGTTGCCAGCCCGTTTCGCTGGAGCATCGCGACTGGAAAGCCAAGCCTGGCTCTCAACAGCCTCCCCTGCAATTTTCAAGTCTCTGCTGGATGACTGGGTGGTTGCTCGTCGTCGACGCCCATGTCTCTGACCTTGACCTCCAATCTACTGGTCTCCAGGAACGAATCCCTGGGAGGTGATGCAGAGTTGCAGGTAGGATCGAATTTGCCTCGTCGCCAATGTTGTGTCCGTCAGTAGTAAGACACAGACTGCAGGAGAACGGTACAACAGGTGTTTACTCAATGTGGCTCACTCTGGAACTGAACTGTACAGATTACTACTCAGTGCTATATACAGGTGTGGTCACTGCTGGTACTACAGTATACATGAGCTGTAAAAAGTAGTTCCCCCCCTTATAAAGGTATATACATTACATCCAGGTCGATGACTTGCTTTCTATTCATTTTTTTTTCTAAATTGTTTTGCATCTGTAAGAAAGTGTGATGTCTGTTTAATGGACATGCAATAAATTTATATATGCATTTGTATTTTTTATGGTACATATATATAAAACAACTTGCATTTGCTTTATGCATGTACAAAACATTCCAAATACTTCACATAAGAGAATGAGGAAAATTAATAGACGTAATGAAAGTATGGCCAAAAAGCTGGAGAGACAGCCTGCACAAGATGCCAGAATTGAAGGACAATAGCGTACGGGCTGGGATTGTAACGCTGGAGGAGGTAGCACAAATATGGTGGGGCAAGGCCATGGAGGGATTTTTTTTTTTAACAAGGATGAAGGATTTTGAATTCTGTGTTGGGAGACAGGGAGCCAATGTTGGTTTGTCAGGAATTAGATGATGGGTGAGCAGGAGTTAGGGCAGTAGAATTTGGACATTTGGGAAAGGAAAGAAACAATTTGAATTTGTATAGCACCTTGTCCTCAGGATGCCTCAACGTTCTTCACAACAAATGGATGTCTTTTCAATTATAGTCATAGTTTTGCAGCCAATATGCACACAGCAATTTCCCATAAATAGCAAATGCAATAAAATGAGTTTTTTGCTGGTGTTATTTGAGGGAGGAATATTAGCCAGGGCACTATCAGAGCTTCCTCCTCTTCCTTGAATAATGCCCTAGGATCTGAACCTGCACTCGTTCAGTACTGTACTGTACTCCAGGGAGCTCGAGCTTTGGATGCCCTTCCTTTTCCCCCCCATGGAAATGTGTAATGTTTGTAACCGAGCTATCTCCTCTTTGAAGGCCTCCCATTGCTCATCTACTGTTTTACCTGCCAACCTTTGATTACAATCCATCTGGGCCTGACCTCTCTCTAACTCGCTGAAATTAGCCCTCCGCCTGCTGAGTATTTTCATTGGTGGATTGGTCTGCCGATTTCTTATCTCAGCTAGCGATTAAATCACCTTGCTTCACTAACAGTGATAAGCACCTCCTGTTCCCCATGCCTTCATTCCGCATGTTCCAAGGATCAACATCAAAGTTACCATAATCCCATTCCCATTTTTTGGGTGTGAGCCATTCGTGGATGCTGACTGGTTGAGCTTCTGCTTGAGCAGCAGAGATTAATTTTGTGGAGTCGCCGGATGGTGTTCATGGAGGGACGGTTTGAAGATTGTTGTGTCTTCGCCAGTAGTATGGGTTTCTTAGATTTTTGTTCTTGTTAGGTAAGATATTCGGCTCCAGAGCTACAAATTACTGAGCTTTACCAAGGTGTCCACTTATCTTCAGTGATTACATTGGTGCTGTGCCACCCTGTGGTGAATGTAAAGTACTGCACTGACTTCAGCAAAACAACTGAACATCAGTTGATTGACCATCATGTAACATTAGAGGGAGTCCCACCTAAGTTAATAACATGACAGTGCCACCTACAGGTGCAATACCATTAGAATGTTGCAACGACTGATGGTGGTAGAGAGCTGACACCTGCTCTTCTCCGTCCCGTCCTTACTCTGCGCCCCCCCCCCCCCGTCTCGTCCTCTTTGTGCCCCCCGTCTCGTCCTCTTTCTGCCCCCCGTCTCGTCCTCTTTCTGCTATTAGTTAAGCTCGAAGCTGTGAAAATTCAGGGTAAATCTTGAGTATTGATAAACTATCTAAAGGGTAGAAAACAACTGCTGCTTGTCAGAGGATTTATATTGAGGTGGTGAGATGTACTAAGTAGGGCATTCACGGCTTGGTATTGGGACCACTCCTGTTTCTAATTTACATCAAATTTCCCCATTGCAAAGTGCTCACATTTGCAGATGATATCAAACTAGGAGAGGAGGCAGCTCAGAAATTATAGGTCGAGTTAGAGAAAATATGTAGGTGGGCAGAACAATGGCAGATGAAATTTAATGGGGACAAGTGTAAAGTACCCCATATATGTTGGTAAGCCGGGTAATGTACTCCATGAATCGTGTTGAAATAGTTAAGGATGAAATTGGAAAAGATGAAGGAGTCTCAATAGATTTTTGGCTCAACATGCAGAGCTGCTCTTAACGAGGCCTATAGAATATTTACAGATGACATCAAATCGGAGAGCGAGAACGGTAGAATATAAAACGGATCAAGTCTTGATCAAACTGCATAGTGCTTTGGTCAGACCACACCTGGGGTACGGTGTCCAGTTAGTATGATAGTATGGAAAAGATAAATCTGGAAAATGACTAAATTAAATTACTTTAATTTGTGAGAGTAGCAGCAGGGGACACATGTTCAAACTAGTAAAAGGTAAATTTAGAACTGATTTCAGAAAGCTCGTCTACATACAAAGAATGATCAATATACGGAACAGAGTCCCAGATAGAGCAATGAAAGAAAAAAATCCTGGAATCATTTTAAGAACAAATTTGATGATGCAATTCTGCACCGTTTTGCGTTTTCTGGATGGATGAGCTAAGATGGGCCAAATGACCCTCCTTATCTGTAATTATCTTGTGAATATCCTCATATCCACAAAAAGCAGGACAAATCCAATCTGGCCAATTACCACCCCATCAATCTACTCTCGAATCATCAGCAAAGTGATGGAAGGTGTCATCGACAGTGCTATCAAGCGGCACTTACTCACCAATAACCTGCTCACTGATGCCCAGTTTGGGTTCTGCCAAAACCACTCTGCTCCCAACCTCATTACAGCCTTGGTCCAAACACGGACAAAGGAGCTGAATTCCTGAGGTGAGGTGAGGTGAGAGTGACTGCCCTTGACATCAAGGCAGCATTTGACTGAATGTGGCATCAAGGAGCCCTAGTAAAACTGAAGTCAGTGGGAATCGGGGGGAAAACTCTCCACTGGCTGGAGTCATACCTAGCACAAAGGAAGATGGTTGTGGTGGTTGAAGGTCAATAATCACAGCCCCATGACATCACTGCAGGAGTTCCTCAGGGCAGTGTCCTAGGCCCAACCATCTTCAGCTGCTTCATCAATGACCTTCCCTCCAACATAAGGTCAGAAATGGGGATGTTCGCTGATGACTGCACAGTGTTCAGTGCCATTCACGACTCCTCAGATAATGAAGCTGTCCATGCCCGCATGCAACAAGACCTGGACGACATTCAGGCTTGGGCTGATAAGTGGCAGGTAACATTCGCACCACAGAAGTGCCAGGCAATAACTATCTCCAACAAGCGAGAGTCTAACCACTGCCCCATGACATTAAACAGCATTACCATCACCAAATCCCCCACCATCAACATCCTGGAGGTCACCATTGACCAGAAACTTAACTGGACCAGCCACGTAAATACTATGGCAACAAGAGCAGGTCAGAGGCTGGGTATTCTGCGGTGAGTGTCTCACCTCCTGACTCCCCAAAGCCTTTCCACCATCTACAAGGCACAAGTAAGGAGTGTGATGGAATACTCTCCACTTGCCTGGATGAGTGCAGCTCCAACAACACTCAAAGCTCGACACCATCCAGGACAAAGCAGCCCGCTTGATTGGCACCCCATCCACCACCTTAAACATTCACTCCCTCCACCACCAGCATACCGTGGCTGTAGTGTGTACCATCTACAAGATGCACTGCAGCAACTCGCCAAGGCTTCTTCGGCTGCACCTCCCAAACCCGCAACCTCTACCACCTAGAATGACAAGGGCAGCAGGTGCATGTGAACACCACCACCTCCAAGTTCCCCTACCATCCTGACTTAGAAGTATATCGCCGTTCCTTCATCGTCGCTCCTTCATCGTCGCTGGGTCAAAATCCATGCACTCGCCCCCGCCTCCCCTTAACAGCACTGTGGAAGTACCTTCACCACACGTACTGCAGTGGTTCAAGAAGGCGGCTCACCACCACCTTCTCGAGGGCAGTTAGGGATGGGCAATAAGAACATAAGAAATAGGAGCAGGAGTAGGCCAATCGGCCCCTCGAGCCTGCTCCGCCATTCAATAAGATCATGGCTGATCTGATCCTAACCGCCAATCCACTATCACAGAACCATCTCCTGAATCTAACAGAATTAGACACACGAAATAGGAGCAGGATCAGGCTACACGGCCCCTGGGCCCGCTCCGCTACCCACAGGGCCATGACCGATCCGAACCTAGACTCATGTCCAAATTCCTGCCCGCTCCCCGTAACCC
Organism: Somniosus microcephalus; assembly: GCF_052327205.1. Lineage (NCBI taxonomy): Eukaryota > Metazoa > Chordata > Chondrichthyes > Squaliformes > Somniosidae > Somniosus > Somniosus microcephalus. The sequence continues at coordinate 216,868,358 of NC_140987.1, forward strand.
TTAATTCCCTTTACTTCTAGGAAACTGTCTATTTCTGTTTTAAATTTATGTAATGATGTAGCTTCTACAGCTTTTTGGGGCAGCATATTCCATGGACCTACCACCCTCTGAGTGAAGTAGTTCCTCCTCATGCTGGCCTCCTCATAAATGCTGGCCTTGCCAGCGACGCCCACATCCCATAAACAAATATTAAAAAAAACTTTATTTTATCCTGTAGGCTAGAGCAATTGAATTTACATTCCCACTGTTTATTTCCTTCCTTGCATTTGTCAACATTAAATGAGCCTGTTGCCAGTTTTCAGACCACAACCTATTCAAAACCCTTTTTATTTGGTTTACCTTTTCCCTATTTGAGATCCTTTCTAATTCGGTGTCATCTGCAAACTTACAGTTCAGTTTCTATCCCCAGCCCCAAATTGGTTACATAGTAGTGCCAACCCCAACATCTCATAAGTCATGGGACAAGCTTTTAAAAATCATGAGATCTGGTAAGAAATTGAGTTGCTATTTTTTTCCTGACCCAACGCCTCGCTGACTGTTGCTTCCGGACAGGAAGCGCATTTGGCCATCACTAACCGATTACTGACATAACATAAGAAATAGGAGCAGGAGTAGGTGGATCGGTGGCCCCGCTGTCATGTCACTCGCAGGCCGGCCTTGCTCTGCTTTTGATCGTTAGCTTTCCGGAACATAACCTCCTACAACCCTCCGAGATCTCTGCGCTGCTCCAATTCAGGCCTCTTGCGCATTGCCAATTTTACTCGCTCCACCATTGATGGCTGTGCCTTCAGCTGGCCACACTCACTCTACAATCCAATACAACAGGTGACCTTTGTTGCCCCCAGGCGGTTTGAATTCTTCAGCAGACAGCTGTGCTAATTGGGTTGGCCTGTAGAAAGTGAGGTTCTAAAAATGTAAACCTGACACCAGAATTCTGATTTTCAAAAGTAAGCTCCACTTTTTTATGTTGTTACGGTTTTTATTAACTTACATCAGCAACAAGACTAAAACCATAAATCCACCCTTGGTGCAATATTGGACTTAGTAAAAAGTAGCTAATAAAAGTAAGTAAACTTGTGTAAATCACTCTTTTGTCCTCTGCTAAAATGCTTCCTTGCCTCACCTAATGATTGAAAGCCCGAACTTACAAACCCATCTGCAGTAGGATAATTTTATTTTTAAAAGCGGACTTGCGTACAGCACAAAATTTGCACAAACGTGTTTCTCATTTCCTCTCCTAAAACATGTCGCTGCCATCTGATAGCAACAAAGTTCTTTCTTACTCACCTATTGTGGTTGAAACTCGGCGACTCACTCACCTGTAATAGGTTTAATAAGATGATGAGATCAATTACCGCCCCATCAATCTACTCTCGATCATCAGCAAAGTGATGGAAGGTGTCGTTAACGGTGCTATCAAATGGCATTTACTCACCAATAATTTGCTCAGTTTGGGTTCCACCAGGACCACGCTGCTCCAGACCTCATTACAGCCTTAGTTCAAACATGGCCATAAGAGCTGAATTCCAGAGGTGAGGCGAGAGTGACTGCCCTTGACATCAAGGCAGCATTTGACCGAGTGTGGCATCAAGGAGCCCTAGTAAAACAAGTCAATGGGAATCGGGGGGAAAACTCTTCACTGGCTGGAGTCATACCTAGCACAAAGGAAGATGGTTGTACTTGTTGGAGGTCAATCATCTCAGCCTCAGGACATCGCTGCAGGTGTTCCTCAGGGCAGTGTCCTAGACCCAACCATCTTCAGCTGCTTCATCAATGACCTTCCCTCCATCATACAGTCAGATGTGGGGACGTTTGCTGATGATTGCACAGTGTTCATTTCCATTCGCAACTCCTCAGATAATGAAGCAGCCCATGCCCACATGCAGCAAGATGTGGACGACATTCAGGCTTGGGCTGATAAGTGGCAGGTAACATTCACCCCACACGAGTGCCAGGCAATGACTATCTCCAACAAGCAAGAGTCTAACCACAAAAGCTTCCAATTTCCACCCTTCCCTCATCTTCACATGGTCCATCTCCGACTCTTCCCTTCCCTTCCTCGACTTCTCTGTCTCCATCTCTGGGGATAGGCTATTGACAAACATTCATTACAAGCCCACTGACTACACTTCCTCCCACCCTGCTTCCTGTAAGGACTTTATTTCATTCTCCCAGTTTCTCCGTCTCCGCGTATCTGCTCTGACGATGCCACCTTCCATACTAGTGCTTCCGACATGTCTTCCTTTTTCCTCAACCGAGGATCCCCCTCTACTGTGGTTGACACGGCCCTTGACCGTGTCCGTTCTATTTCCCGCACTTCTGCTCTCACCCCTGCCCCTTCCTCCCAGAACCACAATAGGGTGTCCCTTGTCCTCACCTGCCACCCCACCAGCCTCCACATTCATCGGATCATCCTCCGCCATTCCCGCCACCTCCAGCGTGATCCCACCACCAAACACATCTTCCCCTCACCTCCCTTTTCAGCATTTCGAAGGGACCGCTCCCTCCGCGACACCCTGGTCCACTCCTCAATCACCCCCAACAGCCCTTCTCCTTCACCTGGCACCTTCCCGTGCAAGCGAAGGCGATGCAACACATGCCCTTTTGCCTCCAGGGCCTTCCCACTGTCCAGGGCCCCAAACACTCCTTCCAGGTGAAACAGCGATTTACTTGCACTTCTTGCAATTTAGAATACTGTATTCGCTGCTCACGATGCGGTCTCCTCTACATTGGGGAGTCCAAACGCAGATTGGGTGACCGCTTTGCGGAACACCTCCGTTCAGTCCGTAAGGGTGACCCCGAGCTTCCGGTCGCCTGTCACTTTAATTCTCTGTACTCGGACCTTGCCGTCCACGGCCTCTTGCACTGTTCCAGTGAAGCTCAGCGTAAGCTCGAGAAACAGCACCTCATCTTTTGATTAGGCACTTTACAGCCTTCTGGACTCCACATCGAGTTCAACAATTTCAGACCATAACCTCTGCCCCTTTCCTTTTCTTTTTCTTTTTCCATTTCATTTATTTTTTAAATTCTCTCTCCCACATGGCAGCTGTCTTTCATTTTACCAGTGCCATTTACACGTCATCATGAGCCATCTTTTGTTTCTTAAAACTTGTCCCATTACCATCTCCTTTTGCCTTGCACGATCTCTTAAATCTCTCAATGGCCCAGAAATTCGTCTCTCTCCAGGTGAGTACGCACGGGGTACTCACCCGTAGGCCGAATGGAATTGCCGGTTTCCTGCATGCACTGCGCATGCGCGGGAAACCGGCACTTCCGATCCTCTCGAAGAGGTTCAGAGGTCGAACGCGCGCGCAGGGGAGGCTGCGCGTGCACTTTGAACTTAGTTTTTTTTTTACAGGTTTTCCCGGGGAGGGTAAGCCTGCAGGATTTACACATTTAAAAAGCAGGTGTAAGGCCTGCTTTTTGCAAGGTAAGTGGTCAACTAATTAAAATTAAAACATTTTTTCCGCAGGTTTATTATTTTTAAATACTTTAAAGCAAAGTAAGTTTATTTTTAGCCCCGTTATAATATAAAATTATTTTTTTCAAAAATTTAAATTATTGTTTAAAATAGTTATTTAATGTAATTTATAGTTTATTTAAAAAGTGTGATTTAAAAAAAAAAAAATGTATTTGAAGGTTTACTGCTATTTTGGGCCTGTAGTATTTATAAGTTTTGACAGGTCTACCTGTCAATCTTATGAATGGGCTTTTCCCTTCGCCGATTGGCTGCCCATGGCTCACGTGATCCCAGGGGACGCATCGCACTAACTACGCCCCTGGGACACGCAAGCACAGCGCGCCGGCAGCTGGGCCAGGCCCCGGAGCGGAATTCCACGGGGCCCTACAGCTCAACTGCCGGCGCGCAAGGTAAGTGCAGGTCGGGGGCTTATACCCGTGGGAAACCCCCGACCTGAATTTCTGGGCCAATGTCTCTTAATCTCTCCTGCCTTCCATCCTATCACAGACCTTCCCTTTTGTTCTTTCCTCCCCTCCCCCCTTTTCCTGCCCCTACACTTGCTTAAAATCTGATACATCTCCAGTTTTTTCTAGTTCTGACGAAGGGTCATCGACCTGGAACGTTAACTCTGTTTCTCTCTCCACAGATGCTGCCTGACCTGCTGAGTATTTCCAGCATTTTCTGTTTTTATTTAAGAGTCTAACCACCACCTCTTAACATTCAAAAGCATTACCATCGCCAAATCCCTCACCATCAACATCCTAGGGGGGGGGTTACCATTGCCCAGAAACTTAACTACCAGCCACATATGTACCCTTGTAGCCACAGGTCAGAGGCTGGGTTTTCTGCGGCGAGTGTCTCGCCTCCTGACTCCCCAAAGCCTTTCCACCATCTACAAGGCACAAGTCAGGAGTGTGATGGAATACTCTCCACTTGGCTGGATGAGTGCAACTCCAACAACACTCAAGAAGCTCGACACCATCCAGGACAAAGCAGCCCGCTTGAATGGCACCCCATCCGCCACCTTAAATATTCATTCCTTCCACCACCAGCACACCATGGCTGCAGTGTGTACCATCTGCAAGATGCACTGCAGCAACTCGCCAAGGCTTCTTCGACAGCACATCTCAACCCACACGTCTACACCTAGAAGGACAAGGAGAGCAGGCGCATGGAAACACCATCACCTGCAAGTTCCCCTCCAAGTTACACACCATCCTGACTTGGAAATATATCATCGCTGGGTCAAATCCTGGATCTCCCTCCCTAGCAGCACTATGGGAATACCTTCACCACACAAACTGCAGCGGTTCAAGAAGACTGCTCACCACCACCTTCTGAAGGGCAATTAGGAATGGGAAATAAATGCTGGCCTTGCCAGCGATGCCCACATGCCAGGAATGAATGAAAACAGGTACACTTGGTATCTACTGAACGCTGCCACCTATTTGAAAGCTTCGTCCAGCCCCGTAGTGGTGGCTGGCTGCATTAATCTGGCCCGCTTTAATTTCTGTAACACAGCACCTGGAACCATGGCACCAAAGGAGAAGGGGTGACACTCTGCCCTCATCACCCTGGGAACCAGCTGATCGCTTTTTTTTTGTTCCTGAGGCATAAACATTGCTCGGATGTCCAGTTTTCTTTGGCAACAGAACGGCCTGGATGTTGGGCAGGACCCCTCCCAGAAACTTGTGCAGGTGAAGGGGGATGATCCTAGTGGTCTTGTTGTTGTGGGTGCATTGCCCACCAGCTCCAAGTTCTCAGCGGTCAGGTACTTGAGGTCAGTGGCTAGGTAGACGGGGTCTCTGGCCCTGACACCGTCGGCATAGTGACCCTTCCGCAGTTGCCGGTGAATGCGACCGAAAGGATTCTGAGACCTGCTCTGAATGAACAGGTCTTAGACTTCGTGCATCCTTTCCTTTCCCTCCAGTTTTACTGTGACCAGGCATCCTGCTAAAACTTTTAATGACTCTACAGCTTCTGCCTGCAGCATGTGGCGCTTCTCAAAGGGCAACACAATACGTCACCCATTGAGAACCCCTGGCCCTCCAACCCACATGTCCCCAGCAGCCAATCAAGACTTACCCGAGTGGAATTGCGAGTTGGGGAGCATTCTCAATAAAAAAAATTGTGTGTGTTGCGATTAAATCGCGGGACTTGGCATTACTGCATACACTGTAAATAGCAGTGGCCCCTATGGCACTCTTTGTCATTTGGATGCAGCTCCATTAAAACCACCTTTTGCTTTCTCTGGTTCAGCTGATTTTCACTTCACCTCAGTAGATTGCCTCGCACTCCATGCCTTTCTACCTTGTAGACTAATTTATATCCCTTTAGCATACTATTTTATCTATGTATGGCACTGACAACACATGGCTCCATTTTGACCTAATCAAATTTACCCAGAGCATCTCCAGCAGTGCCTTGCTTCCATCCCCTGCACCATCACCTCTAAAGTTCCCCAAAGACCTATATTGCCCCTCGTCCCACCACCTCATTTACATGCGTCCTATTGGCAGTATTAACCGCAAACACGGGGTCAGCTTCTGATGATATCCTCTTCTACCTACACCACCTCTCGACGACTCAAATGCCTATCTGACATTTTGTTACAGTTGAGCCACAATTTCCTCTAACTTAACATTGGGAAGACTGAAGCCAATTTTTTGGCCCTGGCTACAAACTCTACTCCCTTGCCATTGGCTCCATCCCCCTTCCTAACTTCTGTAATGATGCTTTTGTGTGTGTGTACTTGCAAATTTAAACTTTTCTATTATTAAATGTTAAGTTTTTCCACCAGCATTTCTTTGCATTTGTATTTTGTGTATTTACACAATCTTTGAAGTAAAAAAAAAAGAGATCTTATGAAAGCACTGTCATAGAAATGGTCAGGAACTTAGTTAAGGTGAGATGTGATGACTTTTTTAATAAAGTGCAAGAAATATTATTTCTGTTTTCCCCCAAACAGTGTAACGATAGAAGATATTTATTCAAGGTCTATGACCAAATTAGCCAAAACAACAAGCAATTACAGTCAGCTGGGGTAAGTCTCTCTGATGTTTATTCCAATTGTAACATGATATAGAGAACTAGATTTTAGAAGTATCTTGAAAATGTCTTAAGTTTACTTGATATCATTTTCTGTCCGCTACTGCTATAGTGTTTTATCTCTTTACATTATGTATTCCTTCAGAACATTTGCACCAGTATGGGATGTTTTAAAATTGTCAACTGAGAAACTAGCCAGTAGCCATTTAGATCTTGTACGAAAACTACAAGAATTAATTAAAGAAGTACAGAAGTATGGAGACGAACAGACCAAGGCACATAAGAAGGTAAGAAAACTTTGGTATCTTTATCATCCAGTATGATGAAATCTTTCTGGAAACAAATTCTGAAACAGTACTTTCACCAATAAAATATAAACTTTAGTACCATACCTGAAAAGAATAGTAGTAATGTTTTTTGCGGATTTTTGGTGTGTAGCAAGTCTCTTTTTATGAATTTAATTGCAACCAACCAAATATTTCAGTGCTGAGAATCTGGTTAGATAAATCATTTCCCTATCTTTAAACTAATGGAAATTGTTATTTTATATGGTACCTTGTTATGTAATTGAAATGTCTCCAAGTGCTTCACACATTGAATAACTTTTGAAGTGCAGTGTTTGCTATGTAAGCAAAAGCAGCAGCCAATTTGCACCAGCAATATCCCACATACAGCAGAAACATAGAAGATAGGAGCAGGAGTAGGCCATTTGGCCCCTCGAGCCTGCTCCGCCATTCAATGTGATCATGGCTGATCATCAAAATTCAGTACCCAGTCCCTGCTTTCTCCCCATACCCCTTGATCCCTTTAGCCTTAAGAAATATATCCAACTCCTTCTCGAATATATTTAAATGTATTGGCCTCTACTGCCTTCTGTGGTAGAGAATTCCACAGGTTCACCACTCTCTGGGTGAAGAAATTCCTCATTTCTGTCCTAAATGACCTACCCCTTATCCTTAGACTGTGACCCCTGGTTCTGGATTCCCCGACCATTGGGAAGATCCTTCCTGCATCTAGTCTGTCCAGGCCTGTCAGAATTTTATAAGTTTCAATGAGATCCCCTCTCATTCTTCTAAACGCCAGCGAGTACAAGCCCAATCGTCCCAATCGCTCCTCATACGTCATTCCTGCCATCCCAGGTATCAGCCTGGTGAATCTTCACTGAACTCCTTCCATGGCAAGAATATCCTTCCTCAGATAAGGCGACCAAAACTGCACACAATACTCAAGATGTGGTCTCACCAAGGCCCTGTACAACTGCAGCAAGACATCCTTGTTCCTGTACTCAAACCCTCTCGCTACGAAGGCCAACATACCATTTGCCTTCTTAATCGCCTGCTGCACCTGCATGCTTACCTTCAGCGACTGGTGCACAAGGACACCCAGGTCTCGTTGCACTTCCCCTTCTCCCAATCTATTGCCATTCAGATAATAATCTACCTTCCTGTTTTTGCCACCAAAGTGGATAACCTCACATTTATCCACGTTCTATTGCATCTGCCATGCTTCTGCCCAATCACCCAACCTGTCCAAATCATCCTGTAGTTTCTCGGCATCCTCCTCACAGCACACACGCCCACCCAGCTTTGTGTCGTCTGCAAATTTGGAGATATTACATCTAGTTCCCTTGTCTAGATCATTAATATATATTGTGAATAGCTGGGGTCCAAGGACCGATCCCTGCGGTACCCCACTAGTCACTGCCTGCCACTCGGAAAAAGACCCGTTTATTCCAACTCTTTGCTTTCTGTCTGCCAACCAGTTCTCTATCCAAGTCAATACCTTGCCCCCAATCCCATATGCCTTAACTTTACACGCTAATCTCTTATGCGGGATCTTATCGAAAGCCTTCTGAAAGTCCAAATGCACCACATCCACTGGTTCTCCCTTATCTATTTTACAAGTTACATCCTCAAAAAATTCCAGTAGATTAGTTGAGCACGATTTACCTTTTGTAAATCCATGTTGACTTTGTCTGATCCGGTCACTGTTTTCCAAGTGTTCTGCTATTACATCTTTTATAATGGACTCTAGCATTTTCCCCACTACCGATGGCAGGCTTACCGTGAAGTGAAGGACTAGTATATCTGGTTTTTAAATATGTTTGTTAAGAGAGAAATATTGGACAGGACACTAGGAGAACTCCTTCCTTTTCTGTGAGAACTTCCGTGGGATATTTACTAGGCAGGCAGACAGGAGCTTGATTTAACATCAGGGTAATTACAAGCCAGTTAGTTTAACATCAAAGGTCAGGAAATTTTTTAGAGTCTCTTAAGGGTGAAATTACCATGTAACTAGATAAAGATAAAATAGAAGTAGTCAGCATTGATTTCAAAAGAGACAGTTGTGCTTAACAAAAACGTTATGGAATTCTTTGAGGAGGTAACCGACTCGGAGGAAATGTAATGGATGTAGTATACATGGGCGTCAGGAAAGCCTTTGACAAGGTACCATACAGGAGATTGCAGAGAAGATTAAGGGGTATGGAATTAGAGGGAGGATAGCAAATTTGATTAAAATTGGTTATAAAAAAGAAAACAGTAAGAGTTGAAGGCAGATTTTCAGCGTGGTTAAAAGTGGCTAGTGGTGCCCCACAGGGTTCAGCTCTGGGGCTACTTCTGTTCACTGTTTATATAAACAATTGGGAATCAGGCCTTGAAGTGGTGTCAAAATTTGCAGATGGTACCAATATAGGAGGTATAGTTATTGTTTTTTAGAAGACTTCCATTCTAAGAACCTAGAAAAGCTGAAACAAGTTTTGTGGGACTGCTTGCTTTATGTGAAGCAAGTGTGAGGCTTAGAAAGGGTAAATTAGCCTCTTGTGGATTGTTTTCTTGCTAGACCTTTTGTGGCGTTACTATAATTTGCCATATCATAGAATTATACAGCACAGAAGGAGGATATTCAGCCCATTGTGTCTGTGCTGGCTCTTTTGAAAGAGCTATCTAATTAGTCCCCTGCTCTTTCCCCATAGTCCTGAAAATTTCTCCTTTTTGAAGTATATATTTGTCCGATAGCTTTGTTTCTGTGACTTTTTAAAATTGTAAATAAATAGACTAGTTATTTTAGTCTGTAAAAAGCAAGTCATGGGTGCCATACAATACACCTTCTAGATTGACAAGAGATGTAGTGAGTCTACTATGAAAATTCCTATGTGAGGTGATACTGATAAATAGGATAATTATTAGCCTTGAGTTTGGAGCCTAAAGCGTACATTATCTGATTACAAGAGGAATAGTCTACTCATGGGTAGCCTGGTACAATAGTTAGAATAGAAATTTTATTTCAAAAGCTCAAACCGGAAGAACTTTTTGGTATTCTCTAGTTTCTTGTGGGTGCAAGTGTGTAACATAAGATTGCATAAAACTTGGTGGTTAATTTTGGAAAGGCCAACAGGATTATTTTTTGTGGAAAATACATTGGTCCAATAGTGGTTGTCTTCTGAAGTAGTGTTCAGGCATGTGGAGGGATTGGTGCTTTGTAATATTACCTGTGCTATACACCAATTCCCTGGTGATTGGTGCTTTGCCCGCTGTGAACTGGGTTTGATTCCCGATCATTGAACATAACTTTTGGAGTCGGTATTAGGACTGCTATTTTTGATTTATATTAATGACCTGGACTTGGATATACAGGACATAATTTCAAAGTTTGCAGATGATACGAAACTGGGAAATGTAGTGAACAATGAGGTAACCGATTTCAGGAAGACATAAACAGACTGGTGAAATGGGCAGACACATGGCAGGTGAAATTTAACGCAGAAAATTGTGAAACATATAAGATTGTGAAGGGGCTTGATCGGGTGGATGCGGTGAGGATGTTCCCAATGATGGGTGAAACTAGAACTAGGGGGCATAATCTTAAAATAAGGGGCTGCTCATTCAAAACTGAGATGAGGAGAAACTTCTTCACTCAGAGGGTGGTAGGTTTGTGGAATTTGCTGCCCCAGAAAGCTGTGGAAGCTACATCATTAAATAAATTTAAAACAGAAATAGATAGTTTCCTAGAAGTAAAGGGAATAAAGGGTTACGGGGAGCGGGCAGGAAATTGGACATGAGTCTGGGTTCGGAATGGTCATGGCCCTGTGGGTAGTGGAGCGGGCCCAGGGGCCGTGTAGCCTTGTTCTGCTCCTACTGTGTTCTAATTCTGTTAGATTTCAGGAGATGGTTTTATTCCTGTTCCTGGCTGGGGTGGAGATCGCCTTTACAGAAGGTAAGTACTGTAGAAAATATAGGGACAGAGTGATCTCCTGGAAGAATTTCGATCGCCTAGATGGGTCGGAGAGGAATTTCCCAGATTTTTTTCTCCCAAATTGGCCATTGGGTCTTTATCTGGTTTTTCGCCTCTCCCGGGAGATCACATGGGTTCGGGTGGATGCAGAGTGATAGAAGATTTGAGGTTAGGATCAGATCAGCCATGATCTTATTGAATGGTGGAGCAGGCTCGAGGGGCCGATTGGCCTACTCCTGCTCCTATTTCTTATGTTCTTATGTTCTTATGTTCTAAAAGTGTGAAGTGATACATTTTGGTAAGAAGAATGAGGAGAGGCAATATAAACTAAACTAAATTATACAATTTTAAAGGGGTGCAGGAACAGAGACACCTGGGGATGTACGTACACAAGTCTTTGAAGGTGGCAGGACAAGTTGAGAAGGCTGTTCAAGCCAAGGATCCTATATGCTTTTTTATTAATAGAGGAATACAGTACAAAAGCAAGGAAGTAATGCTAAACCTTTATAAAGCACTGTTTAGGCCTTAGCTGGAGTATTGGCCCAGAAATTCGGGTCGGGGGCTTCCCACGGGTGTAAGCCCCCGACTTGCACTTAACTTGCGCGCCGGCAGTTGAGCTGTAGGGCCTCGTGGAATTCCATTCCGGGGCCTGGCCCAGCTGCCGGCGCGCAGTGCTTGCGTGTCCCAGGGGCGCAGTTAGTTCGATGCGTCCCCTGGGATCACGTGAGCCATGGGCAGCCAATCGGAGGAGGGAAAAGCCCATTCATAAGTCTGACAGGAAGACATGTCAAGACTTATAAATACTACGGCCCCAAAATAGCAGTAAACCTTCAAATAATTTTTTTTTTAAATCACACTTTTTAAATAAATATAAATTACATCAATTTAAATTATTGTTTAAAATATTTATTGAAAAAAATAATTTTATATTCTAACGGGGCTAAAAATAAACTTACCTTGCTTTTAAGTATTTAAAAATAATCAACCTGTGGAAAAAATGTTTTAATTTTAATTAATTGACCACTTACCTTGTAAAAAGCAGGCCTTACGCCTGCTTTTTACATTTCTAAATCCTGCAGGCTTACAATCCCAGGAAAACTTGCAAAAAAAAACCTAAGTGCAAAGCGCACGCGCAGCCCCTCCCGCGCACGCGTTCGACCTCTGAACCCCTTCGTTCAGAGGATCGGAAGTGCCGGCTTCCCGCGCATGCGCAGTGCATGCAGAAAACCGGCACTTCCATTCGGCCTACGGGTGAGTACCCCGTGCGTACTCACCCGTGGAGACCCGAATTTCTGGGCCGTTGTGTTCAATCAGAGCACCACACTTTAAGAAGGATGTGAAGGCCTTAGAGAGAGTGCAGAAGAGATTTACTAGAATGGTACCAGGGATGAGGGACTTCAGTTATGTGGAGAGACTGGAGAAGCTGGGTTGTACTCCTTGGAGCAGAGAAGATTAAAAGGAGATTTAATGCAGGTGTTCAAAATCATGAATGGTTTTGATAGAGTAAATAAAGAGAAACTGTTTCTAGTGGCAGAAGGGTCGGAAACCAGAGGACACAGATTTAAGGTGATTGGCAAAAGAACCAGAGGTAACATGAGGAAACATTTTTTTACACAGTGAGTTGTTGTAATCTGGAATGCACTACCTGAAAGGGTGGTGGAAGCATATTCAATAGTAACATTTAAAAGAGAATTGGATAAATACTTGAAGGAAAAAAATTACAGGGCTACGGGGAAAGAGCGAGGTTGTGGGATTATTTGGATAGCTCTACCAAAGAGCCGGCACAGGCACGATGAGCCAAATGGCTGTCTTCTGTTCTGTATCATTCTATGATCTTGAGTGTTTTATACTGACATTGTGTGTAAAATTGGATAAATGTTTTATTCCTTGACATTCCTTACCTTTATCATTAAATTAATCTAAAGCATTTTGAAACATATATGAATCATTAAGTGATTAAAAATTTATTATCAATTTTTTTTAAGAAACTGACCCTTCTATGAATTCTAATTAATTGACACCAATTAAAAGTGGTTATTGAACTTACATTTTTTAGAATGAGTACTAATTAGTAAAAACTTCATTTTTAATAATTTCTTTTCTATTATAGACTAAAGAAGAAGTGGCAGGGACCCTGGATGCCGTACAGAACATTCAAAGCATCACTCAAACATTGCAGAAATCTAAGGAAAACTACAGTGCCAAGTGTTTAGAATATGAAAGGTTAAAAAAGGAAGGAGCAACACAGAAAGAAGTAGAAAAGGTAAGTTCTATAAACTATTTGATTAGAAAATTAAAGTTAATGACCCCAAATTTTCTCAGGTTGAAGTGGAATTCCTGGGTAAAAGGGACAGGGGAGGACTAGTGGGGGTGAGAAATTGTACAGCCCCCCAGAAACACCAGGGCCCAGAATTTGCTGGGAAAATAACGGCGAGTTTAATGTGCACGCCGTTATTAGTGTGTAAATCATCCAGCAATTTGTGGCGAGGAAGAGATACCCCTTGAGTTGCAAATCACTGGATGATTTCCACTGCTCCACTGTTAGCCTTGCGCAAACAGGAGCTCACTTTCAACCTCCCCGTGAATTTCAAGAAATTGCTGCATTTGCGCAGTAACTACGAATTAAACTCGTTGCAGAAAGTTAGGGCTTGTACATAACAGCGTAAGGACCCTTTTAATTATGAGATTTATGTTCCTGCAATACCACTCAACCTCTCCGGCCCAGAAAGGGAACAATTGAAACTGTGGCGTCTCATTCCTGCAGTTAGTAAATTGTTCTTTGAGATTTTAAAAATTGTCTGTCCTTCCTTTCATCCATTCCCTGTTTTCTACCATGTCTCTATGCATCCCATATATATTCTTTTACTGAATTTGTATATTTTATACTATTTAAAAACAAAGCCATGCAGCAAGATGAGAGCGAAGATATGCTTGGTGGAAGGAAGGGATTTGGGCAAGGCAGGAAATGCTGTTATATGGGTGGGCAGGAGGAGGGGGCCCAATTCTGTGGAAGGCAGACCACAGCTAGAAGTGTGGTGGTGGGGTCAATATGGCAGACTACACCGGAAGAAGTGTGGTGGTGGGGTCAATATGGCAGACTACACTGGAAGAAGTGTGGTGGTGGGGTCAATATGGCAGACTACACTGGAAGAAGTGTGGTGGTGGGGTCAATATGGCAGACTACACTGGAAGAAGTGTGGTGGTGGGGTCAATATCCAAAGTTGTGAGGGGGCAAGGTCCAAATCCCGAAGATGGATTGAGGGAGAAGACGAACAGGACCAAAGTTAAAAGGGAGGGTAACGGTGAAGCTTGCGTAATGGTCTTTGGGTTTGGGGCCCAAAGGAGTATTGTTGTCAGGGAGTGGTGACAACCTGTTACTTTTCTGCCTTTTGGAGTGAAGCTTGTCAAATCAGCTGGCCTGCTGATCCCAAAGTTGATCAAAAGCAAAATACTGCGTGACGTAAGAAAACTACTAGGCACTTGGTCTAAGCATTAAACAAAGTTTTAATCAACTGTTTTACAACATGGAGGTTGAGTTGTGTCCTTCACTAGTTCCTGTTAAGAATGTCCTGCGCAAGCTGGGCTCGTGCCCTGGACAGCGCCACCCGTAGGCTGCTCAGTATTATTTCATAAGTCTTTCTTTCATGAATGATTGATTCATGTCACTGCGGATGCTGGAAATCTGAAATAAAAATGGAAAATGCCGGAAATACTCAGCAGGTCAGGCAGCATCTGTGGAGAGAGAAACAGAGTTAACGTTTCAGGTCGATAACCCTTCGTCAGAACTGGAAAATTCTGGAAATGGAACAGGTTTTTAAGCAAGTGTAGGGGCAGGGAAAGGGGGGAGGGGAGGAAAGAACAAAAGGGAAGGTCTGTGATAGGATGGAAGGCAGGAGAGATTAAGAGACAAAAGGGATGATGATGCAAGGCAAAAGGAGATGGTAATGGGACAAGTTAAGAAACAAGGCTGTCTTGCTTAAAACAAGTCTGGGGCAGCACCCTGTTGTATCTCCAACTTGGGGAGCAGGGCTTGGAGCCATGAGAATGGGTGGGAGCTTGGACAATGGTGTTGGAAGCAGTACAGGAAACTTTGTGATATCTGGCACCGACGGGACCGAGCCGTTGCCGATCTATCAAAACTGCCGGACATACAAAGTTAATGTTGAAGTATACGGAGGTTTTCATCTCCGTATCTGACAACAAACACTGTTGCTTAGCAACAGCTTCTAAACAGTCGGCTGCAGCTGCAAGCGTCTCTAGCTGAAGCTGTTGCTATAGCTACAGACCTTGCAATGCCTGACTGGAGGAAAAAAAAGCAACGCGAACTAAAAAAAACTTATAGAAAACGGCTCCTGACTTTTGCCGTTAGATCGAGTATTCTGGACATATAACCTCCAGATAAACCAAAGTTTCCTGTATAGACTGAGGGTCCAGCCCTACAATCCTACAAGGTCTCTGCGTTCCTCCAATTCTGGCTTCTTGCGCATCCCAGATTTTAATCGCTCCTCCTTTGATGGTCTTGCCTTCAGCTGCCTAGGCCCTAAGCTCTGGAATTCCCTCCCTAAACCTCACTGCCTCTCTACCTCTCTCTCTTGCTTTAAAACCTACCTCTTTGACCAAACAAATATCTCCTTCTGAGGCTCGGTGTCAAATTGTCTTTGATAATGCTCCTGTGAAGTGCCCTGGGACGTTTTACTACGGTAAAGGCACTATATAAATACAAGTTGTCGTCGTTTCTAAAACCACAGAGGAAGTGGAACTTGAACACCTTGCGACAGGACAGGCCTCCATGTGAAGGAGGAAGGGAGCAGGGCTGGAGTGTTCTGGGTGGGCCTAGCAGGGAGCTAGGCCCACTCTAGTTTGTGGTGTCATATGGCTAGCATGGACCAAATGGTGATAATATAGGCTCACTACTATATTACTATTATACAATATTACAATAGGATTAATCATAGACACAAACTTTCAATTATATAGATATTTATTTGCTTTTATTATTACCACATTTTCTTGTGGTTTAGTTTTAATGGAAATATGTTTGTTAATTATGAACTGTAGTCAATTTACAGATCAGTAATTGCTCTATGTTCCCTTTTTCAAATAGTATCTTTTTAAAAGGAGGAAAAATTGATATTCCTGATGAAGTGCAGAAAAGTCCAAGCTATTAATTTACTGATCACAGTAGATTGAGAAGATTTGTTTTTTCTAACTTTTTAGTGCATTTTTATTAGACTTCTGACAGTTGCTTTGTAATCCCAATAGTAATTCCATTGGTCTTTCAAAAAACACACGAATGCAGGTCTTTTTCTATCATACACAGTCCTCATATATGTAGTTAATCTTTAAGACAAAAAGAGGCATGTTTATGATTGCCAGTCCTGTTTTGTAAAGGTTCTTAAACGTTATGACTAACCAAGTGGAGGTATTGAAAGCCTTGTGTGAGCCAGATTAAACCAGATAGGTGGTGTAGACCAGTCTGTACCAAATGCATGTACTAGAGATAAACACTGAGAAGGTTGTCTTTTACAAAGAAAACATTAATCTGAAGAGGCAAGAGTACTGACAGAATACACTCTCGTTAATGGAATCGACAACATTATTACTTTTTAAAATTGGATCGTGTGTTCAGTTTATAAAAAAAAAAGGCAGACAGTAAAATAGTATACAGGAAACTTTGTGCTATCTGGCACCCATGGGACCGAGCTACTGCCGTTTTTTTAAAAGCTCCGGATAGACCAGCGTCAATGTTATCAGATAGGAGCTTTTCATCGCAGTATCTGACCACAAACACTTGCTCAGCAACAGCTTGTAAACACTCGGCCCGTGGCTTGGAAGCGTCTCTGAAGCTGTTGCTAAGATACAGAGACGCTTTCTCGAGCCTGCCGTGTCTGACCACAAACACCGTTGCTCAGCAACAGCTTGTAAACACTCGGCCCAGTAGCTTGGAAGCGTCTCTGAAGCTGTTGCTAAGCGACAGACGCTTTCCAGAGCCTGCCTGTGAAAAGAATGCAAGGAGAAGAAAAAAACACCTAACCAAAACGGCTGCTGATTTCTGCCGTTAGATCAAAGTTGCCGGACATTCAACTTCCGGATAGCTCAAAGTTTCCTGTACTTTGAATTGTATGCTCCACTGCTCTAAATTTTATGTACTGCTTAGCTCTATATGAATACATATACCCTATTTTGACCTTGTAAAATGGTTCAGTAGTTAATTTTTTTTGCCTTTTGTGTTCTGTTCAGGCAGTTGTAAAATCTAAAAAAGCTACAGAAACCTATAAACTATATGTGGAAAAATATGCTGTGGCCAGAACAGATTTTGAACAGAAAATGACAGAAACTACACGGGTATGTATTGTATGCTAGTTAATAATTGGTGTACTATATTATTTGTTACCTGATTTATAATGAAGCCCAAGTCATATGGAGTCCAATTAAGAATGTGATCTTTCATATGTGTGTGCATTTATTATACACACGGAATGTAAGTGACAAGTGTATTTCCTATACATAAATCCATTAAGGGATGGGGGGAAAAATACCTTTAATAGAATAGGATGTATCAATAAATAATTCTATTATTTGAGTGAAGTTCTAAAGGAAAAAAATTTGCAGGGCTATAGGGAAAGACCAGGGGAGTGGGAAGAGCTGAATTGCTCTTGCAGAGAGCCGGCATGGGCTCAAAGGGCCGAATGGCCTCCTTCTGTGCTGTAACCATTCTATGATTCTATGAAATCTGAAAGATTCAAATGGGGCAGTGTTATAGAATACAATAGGTTTTTAAAAAAAAATGGGGATGTCTAGTAATCTTGAAAAATAATTTCCTGGCTCCCACCTAAAATCTGCAGTTGAAACCTGCAAGCTACTTGATACTTTAATTCACTGTCTTTGATTTGAATTTGTCCATGTTTTTAGCTCATGAGTTAAATGAAGGAATGAACTGTAGCATGCTGTTGCATTAAATGCTAGACTAAAACTGGCAGAACAAGTTTTATCTGCTTGGATTTTATTGACAGTAACTCAGTAATGGAGTGGTGCTGACCATATGTGAGTATGTAATAATTCTTAAGAGAAAGTACAATTCTTCATCATTCAGCAATCCTTCACGCACTGTCAGAGCTTCTCCAATTTTGATTGATTCCAAGGAATCAGGTTTTTTTTTGTGTCCTGGTCTTTTTGGGATTGTGGTACACAAAACACCATTCTCCGGCACAGTATAACGACCGCGGACCTGCACAATAGCTCAGGATCTTTTTTGACTCACTTGATTAGATTCTCTAAGCTTTGAGTGTCATTTTTTACTCTACTTCTACAGCAAACCCCTTTCAATTTTTTGTGGTCTTTGGGAAAGACAAGTACAGTTTTTAGTAATTTTAAGGGCTTAGTTGTACTTTTATCTATATTATATTTGTTTCTTTTTCCACTTATTCATCGAGCACAGCAGGTGGGGCACAACTCCCTCGCTTTTTTTATCTAGTGTAGCTAAATTGCCTGTCTTGTACGCAAAATCTGTAGGTAACAAAGTCTCTGTTGGTATACTAACACCTTATGCTTTATGCTGCCTAATTGACAACAATAACAACTTGCATTTATACAGGAAACTTTGGTTTATCTGGAGGTTGTATGTCCCGGAATACTCGATCCAACGGCAAAAATCAGAAGCCGTTTTCTATAAGTTTTTTTAGTTC
Organism: Somniosus microcephalus; assembly: GCF_052327205.1. Taxonomy (NCBI): domain Eukaryota; kingdom Metazoa; phylum Chordata; class Chondrichthyes; order Squaliformes; family Somniosidae; genus Somniosus; species Somniosus microcephalus. The sequence continues at coordinate 216,886,784 of NC_140987.1, forward strand.
TCGTTCTTTTTTTTTCCCCAGTCAGGCACTGCAAGGTCTGTAGCTATAGCAACAGCTTCAGCTGGAGACGCTTGCAGCTGCAGCCGACTGTTTAGAAGCTGTTGCTAAGCAACAGTGTTTGTTGTCGGATACGGAGATGAAAATCTCCGTATGCTTCAACATTAACTTTGTATGTCCGGCAGTTTTGATAGATCGGCAACACGCTGGTCCGGTTGGTGCCGGATATCACAAAGTTTCCTGTATAGTGCTGTTAGCTTAAAAATAAAAATCCAAATATGCTTCACTAATAGAGGTAAATAAGAACATGGATGGGTGACTGAAAGCTTGGTTGAAAAGATGGGGTTTGAGGCTTTTTTTTTTTTTATAAAAGAGGTGGTGAGGCAGAAGGGTTTAGGTAGGGATTTCTAGAAAGAAGACTAGCTGAAGTCTCACGCCACCAATGCTGAAGTGCAGAGAGGGGGATGTACACAAGGCCAGAGTCACAGGAAGGGATTGTGCTGGAGGGAATATAGGGCTGGTGCAAATTGCAGACATAGCATTGGGCAGAGGTGTTGGAAGGAATATGTAGAAGAGGATCAGGATCTTAAATGTATGTGTTGGTGGACAAGGAGCCAGTGTAGGTCAACAAGATCAGGAGTGATGGGTAAGCATGATTTAGTGCATGACAGGACCCGGGTAGTAGAATTTTGGACAAGTTGGAGTTTATGGATGGTGGAGGATGGGAGGCCAGCAAGGAGAGCACTGGAATAGTCAGGTCGAAAGGTGACGAAGGCATGTGTAAGAGTTTCAGCAGCGGAGAGACTAAGTGAGCAGCAGAGAAAGGCAGTGTTGTAGAGGCAGAAATAAGTGGTCTTGGTGACAGGATGTGGGTAATAAAGCTGAGCTTAGGTCAAATTAGTCTGGTCAAGCCTGAGCGAATGGCCTTGAGAGGGTTGGAGCCAGTGGCAGGTGAGCAGCATTTATAGCGGGGGTTGAAAATGATGGCTTAGATCTTCCAAATGTTGGTCTAGAGGAAGTTGTGACGCATCCATAATGATGTCAGACAGCACGAGGTCACTAAAGGGGTTGGTGGTCAGGTAGTCAGCATACTTATGGAAGGTGACCCTGTCAATGTCCCCACTAAGCCGCCACGCAGTCATCTGCAAGGTCCTGTGTGGGCCGCTCACCGGCTTTTACATTGTAGATACCGCGCATGTGCAAAAATTTGAATGGGCTGTGCATTGGGGGAGGCAGGCCACACTTCCCATGCCCTGGACAACCACGTGTGCAGGAGGTGTCATCAGCTGGAGGAGCTCGAGTTCTGGGTTTTGGAGCTTGAGCAGCAGCTGGCGTCACTGCGGTGCATCCATGAGGCTGAGAGCTTCGTGGATAGCATGCTTCAGGAGCTGGTCACCCTGTAGCTAAGGTGTGCGCAGGCAGAGAGGGAATGGGTAGCCACCGGACAGAAATGGAGGACCAGGCAGGTAGTGCAGGAGTTCCCTGAGTGCATCTCGCTCTCCAACTAGTATTCGATTCTGAGTACTGGTGAGGGGGACGGTTCCTCTGGGGAGTACAGCCAGAGCCAAGTCTGCGGCATCACGAGTGGCTCAGCTGTATAAAGGGGGAGGAAGAAGAGTGGGAAAGCAATAGTGGTAGGGGATTCGATAGTTATGGGAGCAGACGGGCGTTTCTGCGACCGCAGACGTGACTCCAGGATGGTATGTTGCCTCCCTGGTGCCAGGGTTCAGGATGTCTCTGAGCGGCTGCAGAACTTTCTGAGGGGGGAGGGTGAACAGCCAGAGGTCGTGGTCCATATTGGTACCAACGACATAGATAGAAAGAGGGATGATGTCCTGCAGGCAGATTTCAGGGAGCTAGGAAAGAGATTAAAAAGCAGGACCTCCAAAGGTAGTAATCTCCGGATTACTCCCGGTGACACGCGCAAGTGAATATAGAAATAGGAGGATAGAGCAGATGCATGGCTGGGGAGATGGTGCAGGAAGGAGGGCTTCAGGTTCTGGGGGAGGTGGGACCTGTATAGGCCGGACGGGTTGCACCTCAACAGGGCCGGAACCAATATCCTCGCGGGGAGGTTTGCAAGTACTGTTGGGGAGGGTTTAAACTAATTTGGCAGGTGGATGGGCATCCGGATGTAACATTAGAAAGGGGAAATAAAGTGCTCAAAGCATTGGGAGAGGCAGAGAGCACTAAAGTAAGAAATAGCAAAGTATTAGGTGAGGTTCAACTAAGAGAGAATACAGGATGGTCCAAGATAGGTTTAGTGTATGTACGTGAACGCACAAAGCGTAGTAAACAAGGTAAGTGAGCTGCAGGCACAGATAGCCACATGGGAATATGATGTTGTGGCAGTAACTGAGACCTGGCTCAAAAAAGGGCAGAATTGGGTATTAAATATTCCTGGTTATGGGTTTTCCCAAAAGATAGGAGGTGGTGTGGCAGTATTGGTTCAGGAGAATGTTACAGTGCTGGAGAGAGAGAATGTCCTGGAGGGGTCAAGGACAGAATCTATATGGCTAGAGTTAAGAAATAAGAGAGGTGTATTCAATAGGCCACCAAATAGTGGGAAAGATATGGAGGAGCAAATTTGCAGAGAAATTAGAGAGGTGCAAGAACTATAGAGTAGTAATAATGAGGGACTTCAACTATCCTAATATAGATTGGGATCGTAATAGTGTAAAGGGCAGAAAAGGGGAGGAATTTCTGAAGTGTGTTCAAGAGAACTTTCTTGATCAGTATGTTTTCGGCCTGACGAGGGAGGAGGCATTGCTGGATCTGGTTCTGGGGAATGAGGTAGATCAAATAGAGCAAGTGTCAATAGGTGAACATTTAGGGAACAGTGATCATAGTATCATAAGGTTTAGGGAGCAATCTAGAGTAAAAATGTTTAACTGGGGGAAAGCCAATTTCAGTGGGATGAGAACAGATCTGGCCCGGGTAAACTGGAATCAAAGATTGGCAGGAAAACTAATGGAACAAGGGCTGCCTTTAAAGAGGAAATAGTTTAGGTACATTCCCACTAGGGGGAAAGGCAGGGCAACTAAAGTCAGGGCTCCCTGGATGATGAAACAGAGAATATGATGAAGCAGAAAAAGAGCACGAAATACAGAGGGGCAAAGAGAGGGTATGTGAATGGAATGGCACCCAACATAAAAGGTAATCCAAAAGTCTTCTACAGGCATATAAATAGCAAAGGGTAGTAAGAGGAGGGGTGGGGCCGATTAGGGATCAAAAAGGAGACCTATGCATGGAGGCTCAGGTACTAAATGAGTATTTTGGATCTGTCTTCACCAAGGAAGAGGATGCTGCCATAGACAGTGAAGGAGGAGGTAGTAGAGACACTAGATAGGATAAAATTTGATAAAGAAGCGGTATTAGAAAGGCTGGCAGTACTTAAAGTAGATAATTTACCAGGAGCGGATGGGATGCATCCTAGGATGCTGAGGGAATTGAGGGCGGAAATCGCAGAGGTACTGGCCATAATATTCCAATCCTCCATGGATACGGGGGTGCTACCAGAGTTACTGGAGAATTGCAAATGTTACGCCATTGTTCAAAAAAAGGTGTAAAGATAAACCCAGCAATTGCAGGACAGTCAATTTAACCTCGGTAGTGCGGAAGCTTTTAGAAACAGTAATCAGGGACAAAATTAACAGTCACTTGGATAGATGTGGATTAATTAAGGAAAGCCAGCACGGATTTGTTAAAGGCAAATCTGTTTAACCAACTTGATGGAGTTTTTGATGAGGTAACAGAGAGGGTTGATGAGGGTACCGGTTGACGTAGTGTACATGGATTTCCAAAAGGCGTTCAACAAAGTGCCACATAATAGGCTTGCCAGCAAAGTTGAAGCCCATGGAATAAAAGGAACAGTGGCAGCATGCATGCTAAATTGGCTAAGTGACAGGAAACCGAGAGTAGTGGTGAACGGTTGTTTTTCGGACTGGTTGATGCTATACAGTGGTGTTCCCCAAGGCTCGGTTCTGGGATCACTGCTTTTTTTGATATATATATTAATGACTTGGATGTCGGTGTACAAGGCACAATACAAGAAACTTTTGTTTAACCAGAGGTTAAATGCCCGGAAAGCTCTATCTACCGGCAAAATTCAGGAGCCGTTTCCGATAAGTTTTTTAACTTCTCGTTGCTTTTTTTTCCCAGTCAGGCTCTGCAAGGTCTAGCTGAAGCTGTTGCTTAGCTACAGAGACGCTTTTAAGCTGCGGCCGACTGTTTTGAAGCAACAGGGTTTGTTGATTCACACGGAGCTCAAATGTTCCGTATGTTTTAAAATTAGCGCTGGTTTCTACGGCAGTTTTGATAGGACCGAGCTGGTGCCGTACCGTCAGTGCCGGATACCAGAAAGTTTCCTGTATCAAAATTTGCAGATGATACAAAACTTGGAAGTATAGTGAACAGTGAGGAGGAAAGTGATAGACTTCAGAAACACATAGACAGGCTGGTCAAATGGGTGGGCACGTGGCAGATGAAATTTAACACAGAAATGTTTGAAGTGATATATTTTGGTAGAAAGAATGAGGAGACGGCATATAAACGAAATGGTACAATCCTGAAGTGGGTGCACGAATAGAGAGACATAGAAACCTAGAAGATAGGAGCAGGGGTAGGCCATTCGGCCCCTCGAGGGAGATCATGGCTGATCATCCAAATTCAGTACCCTGTCCCTGCCTTCTCTCCATATCCCTTGATCCCTTTAGCCTCAAGAAATATATCTAACTCCTTCTTGAATATATTTAATGAATTGGCCTCTACTGCCTTCTGTGGTAGAGAATTCCACAGGTTCACCACTCTCTGGGTGAAGAAATTCCTCCTCATTACTGTCCTAAATGGCTTACCCCTTATCCTTAGACTGTGACCCCTGGTTCTGGACTCCCCAGCCATCGGGAACATCCTTCCTGCATCTAGTCTGTCTAGACCTGTTAGAATTTTATAAGTTTCAATGAGATCCCTTCTCATTCTTCTAAACTCCAGCGAGTATAAGCCCAATCGACCCAATCTCTCCTCATATGTCATTCCTGCCATCCCAGGTATCAGCCTGGTGAATCTTCGCTGCACTCCCTCTTTGGCGAGAACATCCTTCCTCAGATAAGGCGACCAAAACTGCACACAATACTCAAGATGTGGTCTCACCAAGGCCCTGTACAACTGCAGCAAGACATCCTTGCTCCTGTACTCGAACCCTCTCACTACGAAGGCCAACATACCATTTGCCTTCTTAACCGCCTGCTGCACCTGCATGCTTACCTTCAGTGTATTTAGACTTCCAAAAGGCATTTGACAAGGTGCTACACAAAAGATTATTGCTTAAGATAAAAAATCACAGGATTGGGGGTAATATTCTGGCATGGATAGAGGATTGGCTATCTAACAGAAGGCAGAGAGTTGGGATAAATGGTTCATTCTCGGACTGGCAATCAGTAACTAGTGGTGTTCCACAGGGGTCAGTGCTGGGTCCCCAACTCTTTACAATCTATATTAACGATTTGGAGGAGGGGACCGAGTGTAACATATCAAAGTTTGCAGATGATACTAAGATGGGGGGGAAAGTAGTGAGTGAGGAGGACATAAAAAACCTGCAAGGGGACATAGACAGGCTAAGTAAGTGGGCCAGAGATTTGGCAGATGGAATACAATACTGGAAAGTGTGAGGTTATGCACGTTGGCAGGAAAAATCGTAGAGCAAGTTATTATCTTAATGGCAAGAAACTGGAAAGTACTGAAGTACAAAGGGATCTGGGGGTCCTGGTGCACGAAACGCAAAAGGTTAGTATGCAGGTGCAGCAAGTGATTAAGAAGGCCAATGGAATATTGGCTTTCATTGCTAGGGGGATAGAATATAAAAATAGGGAGGTATTGCTTCAGTTATACAAGGTATTGGTGAGACCGCACCTGGAATATTGCATACAATTTTGGTGTCCATACTTAAGAAAAGACATACTTACTCTTGAGTCAGTATAAAGAAGGTTCACTCGGTTAATCCCGGGGATGAGGGGATGGACATACGAGGAGAGGTTGAGTAGATTGGGACTCTACTCATTGGAGTTCAGAAGAATGAGAGGCGATCTCATTGAAACATATAAGATTGTGAAGGGGGTGGATGCGGGGAGGATGTTCCCGATGATGGGTGAAACTAGAACTAGGGGGCATAGTCTTAGAATAAGGGGCTGCTCTTTCAAAACTGAGACGAGGAGGAACTACTTCACTCAGAGGGTGGTAGGTCCATGGAATATGCTGCCCCAAAAAGCTGTAGAAGCTACATCATTACATAAATTTAAAACAGAAATAGACAGTTTTCTAGAAGTAAAGGGAATTAAGGGTTATGGGGAACGGGCAGGAATTTGGACATGAGTCTAGGTTCGGATCGGTCATGGCCCTGTGGGTAGCGGAGCGGGCCCAGGGGCCGTGTAGCCTGATCCTGCTCCTATTTCGTGTATCTAATTCTGTTAGATTCAGGAGATGGTTCTGTGATAGTAGATTGGCGGTTAGGATCAGATCAGCCATGATCTTATTGAATGGCGGAGCAGGCTCGAGGGGCCGATTGGCCTACTCCTGCTCCTATTTCTTATGTTCTTATGACTGGTGCACAAGGACACCCAGGCCTCGTTGCACTTCCCCTTCTCCCAATCTAGTGCCATTCAGATAATCTGCCTTCCTGTTTTTGACACCAAAGTGGATAACCTCACATTTATCCACATTATATTGCATCTGCCATGCTTCTGTCCAATCACCCAACCTGTCCAAATCATCCTGTAGTTTCTCGGCATCCTCCTCACAGCACACACGCCCACCCAGCTTTGTGTCGTCTGCAAACTGGGAGATATTACATCTAGTTCCCTCGTCTAGATCATTAATATATATTGTGACTAGCTGGGGTCTTAGGACCGAACCCTGCGGTACCTCACTCGTCACTGCCTGCCACTCTGAAAAAGACCCGTTTATTCCAACTCTTTGCTTTCTGTCTGCCAACCAGTTCTCTATCCAAGTCAATACCTTGCCCCCAATCCCATGTGCCTTAACTTTACACGCTGATCTCTTATGCGGGACCTTATCGAAAGCCTTTTGAAAGTCCAAATACACCACATCCACTATTTTATCTATTTTACCAGTTACATCCTCAAAAAATTCCAGTAGATTAGTCAAGCACGATTTACCTTTTGTAAATTCATGTTGACTTTGTCCGATCCTGTCACTGTTTTCCAAGTGCTCTGCTATTACATCTTTTATAATGGACTCTAGCATTTTCCCCACTACCGATGTCAGGCTTACCGGTCTATAATTCCCCGTTTTCTCTCGACCACCTTTTTTGAATAGTGGGGTAACATTAGCTACCCTCCAATCCATGGGTACTGTTCCAGAGTCTATCGAATTTTGGAAGATGACCAGCAATGCATCTACTATTTCGAGGGCCGCTTCCTTAAGTACCCTAGGATATAGATTATCAGGCCCTGGGGATTTATCGGCCTTCAATCCCGTCAATTTCACTAACACCATTTCCCTACAAATACTGATTTCTTTCCGTTCCTCCCTCTCATTAGACCCTATGTTCCCCGACATCTCTGGGAGGTTATTTGTGTCCTCCTTTGTGAAGACAGAACCAAAGTATGAATTTAGTTGGTCTGCCATTTCTTTGTTCCCCATTATAAATTCCCCTGATTCTGACTGCAAGGGAGCTACACTTGACTTCACCAATCTTTTTCTCTTCACATATCTATAAAAGCTTTTACAGTCAGTTTTTATGTTCCCTGCAAGCTTACTCTCCTACTCTATTTTCCCCCTCTTAATTAATCCCTTTGTCCTCCTTTGTTGTATCCTAAACTGTTCCCAATCCTCAGGTTTACTGCTTTTTCTGGCCAATTTATATGTCCTCTCCTTGGATCTTATGCTATCCCTAATTTTCCTTGTTAGCCACGGTTGAGTCACTTTTTTTATTTTTATGCCAAACTGGGATGAACAAATTCTGTAGTTCATCCATGCGATCTTTGAATGTTTGCCATTGCCTATCCACCGTCAACCCTTTGAGTGACATTCCCCAATCAATCCTACCCAACTCCCGCCTCATACCATCGTAGTTTCCTTTATTTAAATTCAGGACCCTAGTCTCTGAGTCAACTACTTCACTCTCCATCTTAATGAAGAATTCTATCATATTATGATCGCTCCAACCCAAGGGGCCTCGCACAACAAGATTGCTAATTAATCCTTTCTCATTACATAATACCCAGTCTAAGATAGCCTGATCTCTAGTTGGTTCCTCGACATATTGGTCCAGGAAACCATCCCGTATACACTCCAGGCATTCCTCCTCCACAGTATTGTTACTTATTTGGTTAGCCCAATCTATATGTAGATTAAAGTCACCCATGATAACTGCTGTGCCCTTATTGCACGCTTCTCTAATTTCCCTTTTTAATGCCATCCCCAACCTCCGCATTACTGTTTGGAGGTCTATATACCACTCCCACTAACGTTTTCTGCCCCTTGGTATTTCTCAGTTCTACCCATACAGATTCCACATCATCAGAGCTAATGTCCTTCCTTACAATTGTGTTAATTCCCTCTTTAACCAGCAATGCTACCCCACCTCCTTTTCCTTTTTGCCTGTCCTTCCTGAACATTGGATACCCCTGGATGTTGAGTTCCCAGCCTTGGCCACCATGGAGCCATGTTTCCGTAATCCCAATCATATCATATTCTTTTACCTCTATTTGCACAGCTAATTCATCCACCTTATTACGAATGCTCCTCGCATTAAGACACAAAGCCTTCAGACTTGTTTTTTTAATGCTCTTAGACCTTTTAGAATTATTATTTACTTTGGCCATGTTTGATTTAAACCCTTGACTGCCACCTTTGTTTTTCCCCTTCCTGTCTTTTGCTTCTACCCTTGTTTCCCTTTCCTCTGTCTCCCTGCTCAGGTTCCCAACCCCCTGCCATTTTAGTTTAAACACTCCCCCAAGGACATCGGTCCCAGTCCTGCCCAGGTGCAAACCTTCCGGTTTGTACTGGTCCCACCTCCCCCAGAACTGGTTCCAATGTCCCAGGAATTTGAATCCCTCCCCCTTGCACCATTCCTCTAGCCACGTAGACCTAGGGTTATGTGTGCACAAATCGTTGAAGGTGGCAGGGCAGGTTGAGAAAGCAGCTGAAAAGGCTTACGGAATCCTGGGCTTCATAAATAGAGGTATAGAGTACAAAAGTGTGGAAATTATGATGAACCTGTATAAAACAATGGAACCATTGTTTATATCAGCTAGCATGATGGTCAAGAAATGGAGTTAAGTGTGAAGAAGATCAAGGGAGCAGGAGTTGGGTCTCGTGGAAGAGATGAGCAACTCTGGAATAAAGTCTAGTTGGAGACAAGTGGGAAAAGCTTGGTGCCAGCCGCCAGCTAGTGAAGGAGAGAGGCCCGATTCAAGAGTCAGTTGAGATGGTAGGTTCAGGGGTAATCGTAGCAGCAGTGCATTAGTCAGGATGCTAGCAGAGGTTGATCCAAAGATCCAGTCGAGGATTGAAGATGGATTCGGGAGTCAGAGGAGGAGCAGATTATTGAACAAGACACAGGAAAGTTTAATCCAAGGTTTGGTAGAGTTGAGGAGATGGTTTCAAGAAACCAGTGGAAGAACGGAGATTGATCAAGTAGAACAGGAGAGGAGAAATTGTGGAGGAGTGACATGAACATATAAGCCTAGAAGGTGGGCTGAGTCCAGGAGATCAGTGGAGCAGCAGACTTTAGTCCCAGAGTTAGCAGAGCAGTTGATTTGTGCAAGAAGTTGGCGCAGGGAGCCGAGTCCAAGTCTGAAGTGCAGTGGGGCAAAGATGGGTGAAGAGCAAAAAACAGTGGAAGCTGGGGCACCTGACTTTACGTTGGGTGCCTGAAGATTCTTTCTAGGAATTTATCAAGCATTGAAGAGCTTGGGCAATCCAGCTGAGTTTTTTATTGCATCAAGTGAAAAATCCAGATATAATTTCTGTGTTTTTATTTTCTTTAAATGTATCCATCCTGATTGACCGTTTTCCTCCAAGGATGTAGCCTCCTGGACCTTGTAAGATTTAGAACGTGATACTCTGGCTTTGATGGGATATAGACTCTAGCACAATGGCTTGATGTAATTAGAGTAAGGCATCTCAGATGCACCATTTTGCTCCCTGTTGCATAAGAAATTGGAGAGGAAAATCTATTGCAGTCTCGGTGCGGTCTTTTATTATTCAGACCCAGTAGTAATGTATTCTATAGCCTGTTAAAGAAAAGGAGAGGTGGAAGGTGGACCTTGGAGAGGAAAGTGAGTTTGGAGAGGGAGCGGAAGTTGGAGAGGATGGATGGCTTGAGGATGGGGTTTTTGAGGGGGAGGCAGAATAACTACTGTTAAAAGAATGAACTTGCTTTTATAGAGCACCTTTCATGACTGCAGGATGTCCCAAAGCGCTTCACAGCCAATGAAGTACTTTTGAAATGTACTCACAGTTGTAATGTAGGAAAATGCAGCAGCCAATTTATGCACGGCAAGGTCCCAAAACAGCAATGAGATAAATGACCAGATAATCTTTTTGTGATGTTGTTTGAGTGGTGAACGTTAGCCAGAACACCAGGGAACTCTGCTGCTCTTCTATGAAAAGTGCCGTGGTATCTTTTATGTTCATCCGAGAGGGGAAACAAGGTCTCTGTTTAATATCTCATCTGAAAGACAGCACCTTCCTCAATACTGCACAGACGTGTTGGCCTATATTATCTGCTGAATTTCTGGAGTGGGGCTTGAATCCACGACCTTCTGACTCAGACGCAAGAGTGCTCAAACTGTGCCAAGGCTGATACCCTGAAGGTTCAGGGTTGGTGGCCAAGGTAAGAGATGAATTGATTGCAAGCGTGGAGATCAGGAAGTGGAATTGAGTGGGTAGAAAATCAAGGGAGAAAGAAGTGGGTCTCATGGATGAGCTTGGAGAAGATAGTGGGAAGGTGAGGGAAGAAAGTACAAAATAACACAGCTTCAGGCTTGGAATGAGTGGAATTGGGGCTGGGGGTAGGGCAGTGGGGGGAAAGGTCAGAGCCTTGGGAAAGTAGGGAGAGCACCCAGGCAGGGAGGCTTCTGTGAAGACAATTGCTCCCTATTTCTATCAGTGCAAGGTTCCCAATGATCGACCATGAGGTTGTGAATGGCGAAGGCCATGCTGCAATGAAGCAAACATATATACTGGTGATAGTTGATTGGCCAGCAGGGTCAGAGTCAGAGCATCCTACAATTTTCAGATTGCGGTGGGGGAGGTCTTCACATTGAGGACACCCTCCATCGTGTTGTATGGCACTACCACTGTGCTAAATGGGATAGATTCAGAACAGATCTAGCAGCTCAAAACTGGGCATCCATGAGGCGCTGTGGGCCATCAGCAGCAGCAGAATTATACTCCACCACAATCTGTAACCTCATGGCCCGGCATATCCCTCACTCGACCTACCATTACCATCAAGCCAGGGGACCAACCCTGGTATAGAAGAGCATGCCAGGAGCAGCACCAGGTGTACCTAAAAATGAGGTGCCAACCTGGGAAAGCTGCAACACAGGACTACATGCATGCTAAAAAGCGGAAGCAGCATGCTATAGACAGGGCTAAACGATCCCACAATCAATGGATCAGATCAAAGGTCTGCAGTCCTGCCACATCCAGTCGTGAATGGTAGTGGACCATTAAACAACTAACTGGAGGAGGAGGCTCTATGAATATTCCCATTCTCAATGATGGTGGAGCCCAGCACGTGAGTGCAAAAGACAAGGCTGAAGCGTTTGCAACCATCTTCAGCCAGAAGTGCTGAATAGATGATTCATATCGGCCTACTTCTGAGGTCCCCACCATCACAAAAGCCAGTCTTCAGCCAATTTGATTCACACCACGTGATATCAAGAAATGGCTGAGTGCACTGGATACAGCAAAGGCTATGGCTCCCGACAACATCCTGGCTATCGTGCTGAAGACTTGTGCTCCAGAAGTAGCTGCGCCTCTAGCCAAGCTGTTCCAGTACAGTTACAACACTGGCATCTATCTGACAACGTGGAAAACTGCCCAGGTATGTCCTGTCCACAAAAAGCAGGACAAATCCAATCCAGCCAATTACCGCCCCATCAGTCTACTCTCAATCATCAGCATAGTGATGGAAGGTGTCATCAACAGTGCTATCAAGCGGCAATTACTCACCAATAATCTGCCCACTGATGCTCAGTTTGGGTTCCGCCAGGACCACTTAGCTCCCGACCTAGAGTGTATACGGGATGGTTTCCTGGACCAATATGTCGAGGAACCAACTAGAGATCAGGCCATCTTAGACTGGGTATTATGTAATGGGAAAGGATTGATTAGCAGTCTTGTTGTGCGAGGCCCCTTGGGGAGAAGCGATCATAATATGATAGAATTCTTCATTAAGATGGAGAGTGAAGTAGTTGACTCAGAGACTAGGGTCCTGAATTTAAATAAAGGAAACTATGATGGTATGAGGCGTGAGTTGGCTAGAATGGATTGGGGAACGTTACTTAAAGGGTTGACGGGGGATAGGCAATGGCAAACATTTAAAGATCGCATGGATGAACTACAGAATTTGTTCATCCCTGTCTGGCATAAAAATAAAACAAAAAAGGTGGCGCAACTGTGGCTAACAAGGGAAATTAGGGATAGCATAAGATCCAAGGAGAGGACATATAAATTGACCAGAAAAAGCAGCAAACCTGATGATTGGGAGCAGTTTAGGATTCAGCAAAGGAGGACAAAAGGATTAATTAAGAGGGGGAAAATAGAGTATGAGAGTAAGCTTGCAGGGAACATAAAAACTGACTATAAAAGCTTCTATAGATGTGGAGAAGAAGATTGGTGAAGTCAAGCGTAGGTCTCTTGCAGTCAGAATCAGGGGAATTTATAATGGGGAACAAAGAAATGGCAGACCAATTAAATACATACTTTGGTTCTGTCTTCACAAAGGAAGACACAAATAACCTCCCAGAGATGTCGGGGAACATAGGGCCTGATGAAAGGGAGGAACTGAAAGAAATCAGTATTTGTAGGGAAATGGTGTTAGGGAAATTGACGGGATTGAAGGCCGATAAATCCCCAGGGCCTGATCATCTATATCCTAAGGTACTTAAGGAAGCGGCCCTCGAAATAGTAGATGCATTGCTGGTCATCTTCCAACATTCGATAGAATCTGGAACAGTACCCATGGATTGGAGGGTAGCTAATGTTACCCCACTATTCAAAAAAGGTGGTAGAGAGAAAACGGGGAATTATAGACCGGTAAGCCTGACATCAGTAGTGGGGAAAGTGCTAGAGTCCATTATAAAAGATGTAATAGCAGAGCACTTGGAAAACAGTGACAGGATCGGACAAAGTCAACATGGATTTACAAAAGGTACATCATGCTTGACTAATCTACTGGAATTTTTTTGAGGATGTAACTGGTAGAATAGATAAGGGAGAACCAGTGGATGTGGTGTATTTGGACTTTCAGAAGGCTTTCGATAAGGTCCCGCATAAGAGATTAGCATGTAAAGTTAAAGCACATGAGATTGGGGGTAAGGTACTGACTTGGATAAAGAACTGGTTGGCAGACAGGAAGCAGAGTTGGAATAAACGGGCCTTTTTCCAAGTATCAGGCAGTGAATAGTGGGGTACCGCAGGGATCGCTGCTAGGACCCCAGCTATTCACAATATATATTAATGATCTAGACGAGGGAACTAGATGTAATATCTCCAAGTTTGCAGACGACACACAGCTGGGTGGGCATGTGTGCTGTGAGGAGGATGCCGAGAAACTCCAGTATGATTTGGACAGGTTAGATGATTGGGCAGATGCATGGCAGATGCAGTATAATGTGGATAAATGCAAGGTTATCCACTTTGGTGGCAAAAACAGGAAGGCAGATTATTATCTTAACGGCAATAGATAGGGAGAAGGGGAAGTGCAACGAGACCTGGGTGTCCTTGTGCACCAGTCGCTGAAGGTAAGCATGCAGTTGCAGCAGGTGGTTAAGAAGGCAAATGGTATGTTGGCCTTCATAGCGAGAGGATTTGAGTACAGGAGCAAGGATGTCTTTCTGCAGTTGTACAGGGCCTTGGTGAGACCACATCTTGAGTATTGTGTGCAGTTTTGGTCGCCTTATCTGAGGAAGGATGTTCTTGCCATGGAGGGAGTGCAGCGAAGATTCACCAGACTGATACCTGGAATGGCAGGATTGACGTATGAGGAGAGATTTGGTCGATTGGGCTTATATTCGCTGGAGTTTAGAAGAATGAGAGGGGGTCTCATTGAAACTTATAAAATTCTAACAGTTCTAGACTGACCTAGATGCAGGAAGGATGTTCCCAATGGCGGGGGAGTACAGAACCAGGGGTCACAGTCTAAAGATAAGGGATAAGCCTTTTAGGACAGAGATGAGGAGGAATTTCTTCACCCAGAGAGTGGTGAACCTGTGGAATTCTCTACCACAAAAGGCAGTTGAGGCCAATTCATTAAATATATTCAAGAAGGAGTTAGATATATTAAGGCTAAAGGGATATGGGGAGAATGCAGGGACAGGGTACTGAATTTGGATGATCAGCCATGATCTCATTAAATGGCGGAGCATGCTCGAGGGGCCGAATGGCCTACTCCTGCTCCTATCTTCTATGTTTCTATGACCTCATTACAGCCTTGGTCCAAACATGGACAAAGGAGTTGAATTCCAGAGGAAAGGTGAGCGTGACTGCCCTTGACATCAAGGCAGCATTTGACCGAGTGTGGCATCAAGGAGCCCTAGTAAAACTGAAGTCAATGGGAATCGGGGGGGAAAACTCTCCACTGGCTGGAGTCATACCTAGCACAAAGGAAGATGGTTGTGGTGGTTGATCGTCAACCATCACAGCCCCAGGACCTCACTGCAGGAGTTCCACAGGGCAGTGTCCTAGGCCCAACCATCTTCAGCTGCTTCATCAATGACCTTCCCTCCAACATAAGGTCAGAAATAGGGATGTTCGCTGATGACTGCACAGTGTTCAGTGCCATTCACAACTCCTCAGATAATGAAGCTGTTCATGCCCGCATGCAACAAGACATGGACGACGTTCAGGCTTGTGCTGATAAGTGGCAGGTAACATTTGCGCCACACAAATTCCAGGCAATGACCATCTCCAACAAGCGAGAGTGTAACCACTGCCCCTTGACATTCAACGGCATTGCCATCGCCGAATCCCCCACCATCAACATCCTGGGGGTCACAATTGACCAGAAACTTAACTGGGCCAGCCACATAAATACTGTGGCAACAAGAGCAGGTCAGAGGCTAGGTATTCTGCGGTGAGTGTCTCACCTCCTGACTCCCCAAAGCCTTTCCACCATCTACAAGGCACAAGTCAGGAGTGTGATGGAATACTCTCCACTTGTCTGGATGAGTGCAGCACCAACAACACTCAAGGAGCTTCGCACCATCCAGGACAAAGCAGACCGTTTGATTGGCACCCTATCCACCACCTTAAAACACTCCCTCCCTCCACCGCCGGTGTACCGTGGTTCCAGTGTGTACCATCTACAAGATGCACTGCAGCAACTTGCTAAGGCTTTGGCAGCACCTCCCAAATCCGCAACCTCCACCACTTGGAAGGACAAAGGCAGCAGGCGCATGGGAACACCATCAGTTGCAAGTTCCCCTCCAAGTCGCACATCATCCTGGCTTATAAGTATATTGCCAATCCTTCATCGTCGCTGGATCAAAATCCTGGAACTCCCTACCTAAGCACTGTGGGAGCACCTTCACCACACGGACTGCAGTAGTTCAAGAAGGCGGCTCACCACCACCTTCTCGAGGGCAATTAGGGATGGGCAATATATGCTGGCCTTAACAGTGACACCCACATCCCATAAACAAATTTTAAAAAGGTGACCGTGAGAGAACTTTCAATTGTGATCAAGAACAGTAAATAAGAATACCAGTAATTAGCGATAATTTAGTCTTTGGGAACAAGGAGGGCAAATGAGGGACCTGGAAATAGAATTCTGTTGCATTAATTGAGGCAAAGACACATTGGAGAATACTGGACGGAGAGTTGCTCTAAATTTATGGTTACAAAATCACTTTATTCACAGATTTGTGGTTCTATATTCTAATGAAATTAAAACTACCTAAATTTTGCTTTTTTGTTGGCACCTGGGTATACCCTGTCCAATGTTCCCTATATTTCTTTTTGGGCAGCTTAAAGAAAACATTAGTCCTGTCCCACCAGCAGGTCAGACCCAACAGAGCTGGTGGCACAGTGGTATACATTCGGGAAGGAGTGACCCTGGGAGTTATCAACATTGACTCCGGACCCCATTAAGTCTCATGGTATCAGGTCAAACAAGGGCAAGGTAATCTCTTGCTGATAACCACCTACCGCCTCCCTCAGCTGATGAATCAGTACTCCACTATGTTGAGCACTACTTGGAAGAAGCACTGAGGGTAGCAAAGGCACAGAATGTACTCCGAGTGGGGAACTTTAGTGGTCCATTACCAAGAGTGGCTCGGGAGCACCACTACTGACCGAGCTAGCCGAGTCCTGAAGGACATCGCTACCAAACTGGGCCTGCGGCAGATGGTGAGAGAACCAACATGAGGGAAAAAACTTACTTGACCTCGTCCTCACCATCTACCTGTTGCAGATGCATCTGTCCATGACAGTATTGGTAGGAGTGAACACCGCACAGTCCCTGTGGAGACAAAGTTCCTTCTTCACACTGAGGACACCCTCCATCGTGTTGTGTGGCACTACCACTGTGCTAAATGGGATAGATTCACAACAGATCTAGCAGCTCAAAGCTGGGCATCCATGAGGCGCTGTGGACCATCAGCAGAATTGTCTTCTGCCGCAATCTGTAATCTCATGGCCTGACATATCCCTCACTCTACCTATCATTACCAACCCTGGTTCAACGAGGAGTGTAGAAGAGCATACCTAAAAACAAACATGAGGTGCCAACTTGATGAAGCTACAGGACTACTTGCATTCTAAACATCGGAAGAAGCATGCTATAGACAGAGCTAACCGATCCCACAACCAATAGTGCAGATCAAAGGTCTGCAGTCCTGCCACATCCAGTCGTGAATGGTGGTGGACAGTTAAATAACTAACGGGAGGAGGAGGCTCCATGAACATCCCCATCTTCAATAATGCCGGAGCCCAGCACGTGAGTGCAAAAGACAAGGCTGATGCAACCAATGTTCCTGCTAAGCTGCTTGGCTGCGCAGTCATCTGCAAGGTCCCTCGCAGGCCGCTCACCGGCTTTTCCATTGTAGATACCGTGCAAAAATTTGAATGGGGGTGGCAGGCTGCGCAGGAGGCAGCGCAGCTTACGGGGGATATTGTTTGCAACTGTCTTCAGCCAGAAGTGTCGAGTGGATGATCCATCTCGGCCTCCTCCTGAGATCCCCATCATCACAGAAACCAGTGTTCAGCCAGTTCGATTCACTCCACATGATACCAAAAAATGGCTGAGCGAACTGGATACAGCAAAGTCTGTGGGTCCCAAAAAATCCCGACTGTTGTGCTGAAGACGTGTGCTCCAGACTAGCCGCGCCTCTAGCCAAGCTGTTCCAGTACAACACTGGCATCGACAAAGTGGAAAATTGCCCATTATATCCTGTCCACAAAAAGGACAAATCCAATAAGGCCAATTACTGACCCATTAGCCTACTCTCAATCATCGGCAAAGTGACGGAAGGTGTTGTCGACAGCGCCATTAAGCGGCACATACTCACCAATGCTCAGTTTGGCTTCCCCCTGGACCACTTGGCTCCCAGACCTCATTACAGCCTTGGTCCAAACAAGGATAAAAGAGCTGAATTCTAGAGGTAAGGTGAGAGTGACTGCCCTTGACAACAAGGCAGCATTTGACCAAGTGTGGCATCAAAGAGCCCGAGTAAAACTGAAGTCAATGGGAATTGGGGGTGGGGGGAACGCTTCACTGGCTGGCGTCATACCTAGCACAAAGGAAGATGGTTATGGTTGTTGGAGGCCAAGCATTATGGTTGTTGGAATTACACCATCACTTCTTTGACTGACTTGTGAAAGCTTAGCTGGTTTTAAAGGCAGGAAGTTATTTTTTGAGTGAGGATGGGTTTAGGCTTGCCTTTGATGCCATAGTGGTTGAAGAACCAGACACCAGGTTCACATGTGAAGTACAGCTACTTGGACAAGAAATATGCTTGCCGCTGGCGTCTGTGAAATCATGAGCCGCTGCTTTCAGAAAGAGCAAGTATGAGCATCTTTACCTCTTGTGGTGGCCATCCTTATGGCCACCATTCCATAAGAGCAGTCTTACTGCACAAATGTAAATTTTTACATTTCCTGGCCTAGCCATCATTATGGCCTCTCAATTATATGCCAAATTAAGGTTAATTTAATGCAGGGGGCTCAGTGCCTGAATTGAGACTGCCCATATTACTTTCACGTCAGACTCCCTGTACAGGGAAGGGATTCCTGTCACCTCAGTCTGTGTAGGATTTGAATATAGATCTCAAGGTAAAAGGAAATGTCCTAATCCGCAGTGCCACTGTCGCCTTAAAATTATATTTTAATTGTAAGTCATTGGTGGTGGAATGATCATATTCGCAATCCTACCATTAGGGAAGGAATATCACTCTTAAAGGGGCAGTGTGAATAGTTGCCAGGATAAAATCTGCTTTTTCTTTTTTTTCTGAAGCTTACATATGGGCTTTTAGAAGGTATGTAAGAGGTTGAGAAAAGTAGTGAGGATAGACATTGGTGAGTGATGGTGTATATATATATTTTTTTTTTAAGTGTTACAGTGCTGATGGGTTGTTTGCATCATGAATGGAATTTTTTTTTATCTGCATCATGAATTAGATTTTTGTTCTGTAAACTACTGCTTGTTACTTTGTATTTGCTGTGCAGAGAATGGTTTTAATATTGGATGATATCACATCTTTAAAGCTCATAAGAATACCACCACCAGTACATATCCTACTGATGACATACAATTGCTTGCCAAATCATTTGGGTGCTATATATGGAGCGTAAATAAAACATAAAACCTTATGTCCGAACAGCAATTATGGCAAATGGGATTGGACCTCTGCTGTTGACTAGTGCTTTCTCCATAGGTATCTGGATTCTGTAAGTGCCAATAACTGAAAACTTAATGCCACAGAATTGTCCAGAGTTAATCAGTCCTGATTTTATTTACCTTTGGCTTTCTCGTTTAAACTGGGCCCGCAGTGCTTGTTCATCAAACTCGTTTTGTCCACCGCAAGTTTTTTTTTACCTGTGACCTACTTTCTGTTTGTGCTCAGCCTTTAATAGCAGCATCCCTGGCACTGTCAAAATAAATGGCATAACACTTTATTTGATGTTGCTTAATTTATTTTTTTATTGCTGCCTTTCATATATATGTTACTTTTTTGTTTACACTTAGAATTGTGAAAACTTGGAATTAATTTTTGTTTTAAACATTGTTGTGGTTGTATTTTTTCCCCTTCAGAAATTTCAGGAAATTGAAGAAGCGCATCTTAGGCACATGAAAGAAATATTGAGTTCTTTTGCACAATCAATAGAAGAAACTCACATACAGATTGGTCAGGTAGGTTAGCAGTGAAAATAAATTGTGAAAAACTTCAAACGTAATAACATTATTCAAGTTTCCCAGGCTTTTGTTAAGTAACGTGATTTGCAAGAAAGTATGGAACAAGAAAAAGCCATTTGGTGATCACAAGCTATTCAACAGATCATAACAGGGCTATGTGACTGTAGAAACTGCAGATATGTAAGATATGTTATTGCTGCCAGTCTCTGAATCTACCCGACATTGTAAAAAAAAATGGGAGGGAACCAGATCACTACAAAACTGCTTCCATTGGAGTTTAACTGGATAAACTTTTATGCGCTATTAACATTTGAGAAGGTTAAATCAAAAGGGTTAATGACTTAATGAAATACCAGACAAAGGAATTTTATACAAGTGTTAGTTTTTCTACATAGTGGACAGCATGATTTCACCGTATAAGTGTCCTAGTTTACATCAATACAGCAGATTGCAGTACTGATTCAAAAACATGTTTAAACAAAATTAAGATAATATAATGGACTATATGTGGCACTTAGTATTTTAAGCATTGGAAGTTGCCAATGCCACTTTTACTGTAATAATCTAGTCCATTTTGGGATGGGTACTGGGTGCTAAATAGTTGGCAGTGTGATTATCTAAACCAATAGTATGGTTGCACTTTGTAGTTGAGTATTACCTGAAAATTATTTGTGCTGTCTGGTAGCTAGCATAACCCTTAATCTGTTATCTGTCTCCCAGTTCCATTGTTTTAACTGCACCTCATTAGTTTATAATATTGGATAAAAAGAAAAACTTGACCTGGTTTGAAAATAGTATAAGTTGCAAATGCTCTTTTATGATTACAAGATAATAATGAATGAGGAAGACCATTCGGGTCATATTAGGTCATCCATCCATACATACAAACATACGAATTAGGAGCAGGAGTAAGCCACTCGGCCCTTTGAGCCTGCTCCGCCATTCAGTAAGATCATGGCTGATCTGATTACTCCACATTCCCGCCTACCCCCGATAACTTTTCACCCCCTTGCTTACCAAGAATCTATCTACCACTGCCTTAGAAATATTCAAAGACTCTGCTTCCACCGCCCTCTGAAGAAGAGAGTTCCAAAGACTCGCGATCCTCTGAGAAAAAATTTCTCCTCATCTCTGTCTTAAATGGGTGACCCCTTACTTTAAACAGTGCCCCCCTAGTTCTAGATTCTCCCACAAGAGGAAACATCCTCTCCACATCCACCCTGTCCAGACCCCTCAGGATCTTATATGTTTCAATCAAGTCACCTCTTACTCTTCTAAACTCCAGTGGATACAAGCCTAGCCTGTCCAACCTTTCCTCATAAGACAACCCGCCCACTCCAGGTATTAGTCTAGTAAACCTTCTCTGAACTGCTTCCAACGCATTTACATCCTTCCTTAAATAAGGAGACCAATATTGTACACAGTACTCCAGATGTGGTCTCACCAATGCCCTGTATAACTGAAGCATAACCTCCCTACTTTTGTATTCAATTCCCCTCGCAATAAACGATAACATTCTATTAACTTTCCTAATTACTTGCTGTACCTGCATAGTAACCTTTTGTGATTCATGCACTAGGACACCCAGATCACACTGCATCTCAGAGCTCTGCAATCTCTCACCATTTAGATAATATGCTCCTTTTTTATTCTTCCTGCCAAAATGGACAACTTCACATTTTCCCACATTATACTGTACTCCATTTGCCAGATCTTTGCCCACTCACTTAACCTATCGATATCCCTTTGTAGCCTCCTTATGTCCTCTTCACAATTTACTTTCCTACCTATCTTTGTGTCATCAGCCAATTTAGCAACCATACCTTCGGTCCTTTCATCCAAGTCATTTATATAAATTGTAAAAGTTGAGGCCCCAGCACTGATCCCTGTGGCACACCACTCATTACATCTTGCCAATCAGAAAATTACCCATTTATGCCTACTCTCTGTTTCCTGTTAGCTAGCCAATCTTCTATCCATGCCAATATGTTGCCCCCTACACCATGACCTTTTATTTTCCGCAATAACCTTTGATGTGGCACCTTATCAAATGCCTTCTGGAAATCTAAGCACAGCACATCCACCGGTTCCCCTTTATCCACAGCACATGTTACTTCCTCAAAGAACTCCAATAAATTGGTTAAACATGATTTCCCTTGCACAAAACCATGTTGACTCTGCCTGATTACTTTGAACTTTTCTAAGTGCCCTGCTATAACGTCTTTAATAATAGCTTCTAACATCTTCCCTATGACAGATGTTAAGCTAACTGGCCTGTAGTTTCCTGCTTTCTGTCTCCCTTTTTGAATAAAGGAGTTACATTCGCTATTTTCCAATCTAATGGAACCTTACCCGAATCTAGGGAATTTTGGAAAATTAAAACTAAAGCATCAACTATCTCACTAGCCACTTTTAAGACCCTAGGATGAAGTCTATCAGGACCCGGGGACTTGTGAGCCCGCAGTTCCAATCATTTGCTCAGTACCACTTCCCTGGTGATTATAATTTTCTTGAGTTCCTCCCTCCCTTCCATTTCCTGATTTACAGCTATTTCTGGGATGTTACTTGTATCCTCTATAGTGAAAACCGAAGCAAAATACCTGTTTAATTCAACTGCCATCTCCTTATTTTCCATTATTAATTCCCCAGACTCACTTTTTATAGGACCAACGCTCGCTTTGTTAACTTTTTTAAATATCTAAAGAAACTCTTACTATCTGATTTTATATTTCTAGCTAGCTTTCTTTCGTACTCTATTTTTCTCTCCTTATTAATCTTTTAGTCATTCTTTGCTGTTTTTTATATTCTGTCCAATCTTCTGACCTGCCACCCATCTTTGCGCAATTATATGCTTTTTCTTTCAGTTTAATACTATCTTTAACTTTTTTAGTTAACCACGGATGGTGGGTCCTCCCCTTGGAATTTTTCTTTCTTGTTGGAATATATATATTCTGTGTATTTTGAAATATCCCCTTAAATGTCTGCCACTGCAACTCTATTGAGCTATCCCTTAACCTAATTTGCCAGTGTGGCGGAACCACCAGAGGATTACGGACAATTGTATATAATTCCTTTTACAGCAATGTAGTACAGCTGGGGGCTGCACCTTTAATGTATCTGTTAACTGTACTAGGGCTTCTTTCCTGTACTCCGCGTGATGACGTTACGCCGTCCGTCACGTGATCTCTCAACAGCGGGAAGAACGTCATGACGTCAGAGCTCGGAACCTTCTAGCAGTAGAGCTCGGAACCTGCTAGCAGTTGAGCTCGGAACCTTCTACCTGTTTCCAGAGAAGCTTTCAAGCAGACCAGACCTATTTGCATTGTATCCTACAGTTTCCTGTACAGCTTCATTTGTTCATTAAATTTTATTGTTTTTGATTTTCTGAGTCGATCTCTATTCTTCGGCTAGGAACCCCAGTTCCTACATTGGTGACCCCGATTTCTTCGAACAATTTTCGTTGAAGTTACATCATGGACACGAACGCTGTCACCCTCAAACTGCCGCAATTTTGGGAGCAACAACCGGTCGCGTGGTTTTTCCAGGCGGAAGCCCAATTTGCAATCCGGGGAGTAGCAGCGGATTCGACCCGTTATTATTAGTGGTCTCCGCCCTCGACAGCGCCACGGCCTCGCGGGTCGTCAGCCTCCTCGAGAGTCCACCAAACGATGGCAAGTACGAAGCTTTAAAAGCACGTTTACTGCAGATGTTCGGTCTGCCCAAGTCGGAGCGCGCTCGCAGACTTATCTCCATGCCCGGCCTCGGGGACTCAAAACCCTCAGAGCTCATGAGCCAAATGCTCACGCTTTTGGGCTTGGAATCGCAATGTTTTCTGTTCCGCGAGCTGTTTCTCTGTCAACTACCAGAGCCAGTACAGACGGCCTTGGCCAATTCCGCGATCACGGATTGTGCTGAACTCGCTGCGGAAGCGGATAAAATATTCACCGTCTCACAACAATCTTGTGCAGCCACGAGGCGCCCATCCCCCACAAGAGCGAATCCGACGACGACTCCTGCAGGCTGGTGTGCATACCACGCTCGTTTCGGCGCGAAGGCCAGAAATTGCAGTCCGCCCTGCAGTTTCTCACCAAAAAAAACCTACCTCAAACCAGCGGTTTCTGAGAAGATCAATAAGGCCTAAGGGACGCGCCGGAGTTGCGATGGCCGTTGGGTCCGCAGGGAAACTCCTATACATTACAGACTCCCTGTCAGGGCGACGTTTTCTCTGTGATACTGGCTCCCAGTGCAGTATCCTACCAGCGTCGAAGCTAGATCTTCAATCTGGCGGTCAAGGTCCCCCCTCGAGGTGGCCATTCGCACGTTCGGAAAGCGTAGGATCCAGTTGCGTTTTGGCGGCCAACGTTTTGTTTGGGAGTTCATCACGGCGAAAGTCTCACAGGCCATCCTGGGGGCAGATTTCTTCGGGGCAGATTTCTTCTGCGCAAACGGGTTTCTCGTCGACGTCTGACACTGCCGGCTAATCAGTGCCTCCACTTTTCACTCGGTCCCCTGCCACCGAAGCACCGCGATGTCTTGGTCAGTTGCCTGTGCAGTCCCATCTCCAAATGAGTTCTCTCATCTTCTCAGTGAGTTCCCTGAGCTCACCAGGCCCACATTTTCTTCTTCAGTCGCGAGGCACGGTGTGGCGCACCACATTACCACGACAGGATCCCCCGTTTATGCGAGAGCTCGAAGGCTGGAACCTGGTAAACTCGCGGCCGCCAAGGCGGAGTTCCATACAATTGAACGCCTGGGTATTATTCGACATTCGAAAAGTCCTTGGTCCTCGCCATTACACATTGTTCCTAAGCTGGGCGGCGGATGGTGACGATGCGGCGACTACAGACGCCTGAATGAGGCTACCACACCGGATCGGTACCCAATTCCTTACATTCAGGATTTTTCGGCCCACCTGGCAGGGAATTCCATCTTTTCCAAAGTAGACATCATCCGAGGCTATCATCAAGTGCCCATGCATCCTCAGGACGTCCCCAAAACTGCCGTCATCACACCTTTCGGGCTCTTTGAGTTCCTTCGTATGCCGTTTGGGCTGAAGAATGCAGCATAAGCCTTCCAACGTCTCATGGATTCCGTGTTGCGCGATCTGCCGTTCATCTTCGTCTACCTAGACGACATCCTTATTGCCAGTAACAGCACGAAAGGACACATTACGCACTTGCGTACCCTTTTTTCTCGTCTCAGCCAACATGGCCTTATTATCAACCCGGCCAAGTGCCAGTTTGGGTTGCACAGCATTGATTTCCTGGGACACAGAATCACCTCAGAAGGCGCCGTCCCGCTGGCCACGAAGGTGGAAGCAGTCACCTCGTTCCCTATTTCTCAGACCGTCTGGGCCCTCCAGGAATTTCTGGGAATGGTCAATTTTTATCATCGGTTCGTCCCCAAGGCGGCATTGTTGATGCAACCTTTGTACGAGGCCCTCCGAGGTAAATCGGGCAAAGACCCGATCGATTGGACACCCCAGATGGACCAGGCTTTCCTCGACACGAAGAACGCTTTGGCTGCTGCGACCATGTTGGCACATCCCCTTCCGGGCGCAACCATTGCCCTTACCACCGACGCATCTGATTATGCCATCGGGGCAGTACAGGAGCAGTGGGTCGACGGCACATGGCAACCACTGGCTTTCTTCAGCCGCCAATTGCGGAAGAACGAACGCAAGTATAGTACTTTTGATAGGGAGATGTTGGCATTGTTTCCGGCCATCTGCCATTTTCGCTTCCTACTGGAAGGACGCCCATTCACGGCTTTTGTAGACCACAAGCCACTTACTTTTGCGATGGCCAGGACAGCGGAACCGTGGTCGGCACGGCAACGACGTCATCTTGCGTACATATCTGAATTTACAACCGACATACAACATGTCTCGGGCAAAGACAACCTGGTGGCGGATTGTCTCTCCCGCGCCCAGCTCCACGCAGTACACCTGGGAGTCGACTATGTTGGTTTGGCAAAAGAACAGAAGGCAGACCCTGAAGTGCAGGCACCTTCCAGCTTACAAGTGGCTGATGTCAGTTTCCAGGCCGCAGGGACCACACTCCTGTGTGACATCTCGATGAGCGTCCCACGTCCAATCGTTCGAGTCGAATGGCGCAGGAGAATTTTCGACACTATCCACGGGTTGTCACACCCTGGCATGAGAGCGTCACAATGACTCATGGCAAAGAAATTAGTCTGGAAGGCCATGCATCTCGACGTCCGTGACTGGACCAATACCTGCGTGAGTTGCCAGAAGTCCAAGATACAACGCCATGTTAAGGCCCCAGTCGCCACTTTTCCGGTTCCGGAGCGTCGATTCGACCATGTGCACGTGGACCTGGTTGGTCCTCTCCCTTCCTCTCGCGGGTACACTCACCTCCTCACCGTGGTAGACCGCACCACCAGGTGGCCAGAGGCACTTCCTTTGGTTGCCACCACAGCGGCAGACGTCTCCAGAGCCTTCATCTTGTCGTGGGTAGCTCGGTTCGGGGTACCAGCTGACATCTCCTCCGACCGGGGGCCTCAATTTACCTCTGAGCTTTGGAACGCCGTAGCTCAAGGTTTGGGCACCAAGCTTCATCGTACCACCGCCTACCATCCACAGGCGAACGGTCTGTGTGAAAGATTCCACAGGTCCCTTAAAGCCGCACTGCGTGCTAGTCTCCATGGGCCTAGTTGGGTGGACAGGCTCCCTTGGGTGCTGCTAGGTCTTCGCACGGCGCCTAAGGATGACCTGCATTCTTCTTCAGCAGAGCTGGTTTACGGCCAACCACTCAAGAGTGCCTGGCGATTTTCTTCCTCCTCACACGGAACCCTGGTCCCCAGCTCGTCAGCCACCAGGAAGCGGCTAGGAATTTCATCCCAGTGCCTACGTCGCATCATGACCTGCAGCGCTCCCATGTCCCGGTGGATCTTAAGAGCGCAGAATACGTGTTCATTCGGCAGGATGCTCGCAAAAACCCGCTCAAACCACCTTACACAGGTCCGTTCCGCGTCATCTCGTCAGGTGACAAGTCCTTCACAGTCGATGTCGGCGGTAAGCCTGACCACATCTCCGTCGGCCGGTTGAAACTGGCGCATCTGGATCTGAGCGAACCAGTCGTCACCGCTCAGCCGCCTCGTCGTGGTCGTCCACCGTCGACTGCCGGTCCAGTACAGCCACAGTCATCCGCCGAGTCGCCAGTGCCGCCTCACCGGGTCGACCACAGCCGGCCTCCTCTTCTCCGCCTGCGGCTTCATCCCAACCACAGCCAATGGCCAGTTCGTCTTCTAGCGCTCTGTTCCAGCTGCCGGGGTATCGCAGTCGGTCGGACAGACTTGTCAGACCCCCTTCTCGCCTTGCCTTCTCTGTTAAAAGCAATTCTGGGGGGGTGCATGTGGCAGAACCACCAGAGGATTACAGAAAATTGTATATAATTCCTTTTACAGCAATGTAGTACAGCTGGGGGCTGCACCTTTAATGTATCTGTTAACTGTACTGGGGCTTCTTTCCTGTACTCCGCGTGATGATGTCATGCCGTCCGTCACGTGATCTCAACGGCGGGAAGAACGTGATGATGTCAGAGCTCGGAACCTTCTAGCAGTTGAGCTCGGAACCTGCTAGCAGTTGAGCTCGGAACCTTCTAGCTGTTTCCAGAGAGGCTTTCAAGCAGACCAGACCTATTTGCATTGTATGCTACAGTTTCCTGTACAGCTTCGTTTGTTCATTAAATTTTTATTGTTTTTGATTTTCTGAGTCAATCTCAATTCTTCGGCTAGGAACCCCAGTTCCTACACCAGTTTACTTTGGCTAGCTCTACTTTCATGACCTCATAATTGCCTTTATTTAAGTTTAAAATACTAGTCTTGGACCCACTCTTTTCTCTCTCTCAAACTGAATGTAAAATTCAGTCGTGATCGCTGCTACCTAGGGGTGCCTTCACTATGAGGTCATTAATTAATCCTATCTCGTTGCACAATACCAGGTCTAGTATAGCATGCTCTCTGGTTGGCTCCAGAACGTGGTGTTGTAAGAAACTATCCCGAAAACATTCCATGAACTCCTCATCTATGCTACCTTTGCCCATCTGATTTTTCCAGTCTATATGCAGATTGAAATCCCCCATGATTGTTGGCGTACCCTTCTGACAAGCTCCCACTATTTCTTCCTTTATACTCCATCCTACAATGTGCACCACTCCCACAAGTGACTTCTTGCCTTTATTATTTCTCATCTCTACCCGAACCGCTTCTACATCCTGGTTTCCTGAACTTAGGTCATCCCTCTCTATTGTGCTATTAATTAACAGAGCCACCCCTCCAGCTTCCTGTCCTTCGTAAATGTCATGTACCCTTCAATATTCAGGTCCCAATCTAAGTCATCCTGCAGCCATGTTTCTGTAATAGCTATCAGATCATATTTATTTATTTCTAGTTGCGCTAACAATTCATCTGTTTTGTTTTGAATGCTATGTGCATTCAGATGCAGAGCCTTTAGTTTTGTCCTTTTATTATTTTTGTAACCTCTAGCCTTATCTGTTGATTTACTCTTAGATTTGTACTCTCTATCCCCTCCTGTCATGGTCTGTTTATCATTTCCCATATTAATACTTTTCTCTATTGTCTTGTCTCTAATCTTTGAATTACCACATCTTCCCAAATTTGATCCCATGCCCCCAATATTTAGTTTAAAGCCCTCTCTACCGCCCTAGTTATACAACTCGCCAGAACACTGGTCCCAGCACGGTTCAGGTGAAGACCGTCCCAACGATACAGATCCCACTTTCCCCAGTACTGGTGCCAGTGCCCCAGGAATTGAAACCCATTTCTCCCACACCAGTCTTTAAGCCACGCAATCATCGCTCTAATTTTATTTACCCTATGCCAATTTGCTCGTGGCTCAGGTAATAATCCTTGAGGTTCTGCTTTTTAATTTATCCCCTAGCTGCTCCTACTCTCTCAGGTAGAACTAGGAAAGAGGTTCTGCTATGTCGTTGGTACCTACATGGACCACGACCACTGGCTCCTCCCCCTCCCACTGCAAGTTCCTCTCCAGGCCAGAGCAGATGTCCCGAACCCTGGCACCAGGCAGGCAACACAGCTGTCTGGACTCTCGCTCTTGGCCGCAGAGAACTGTATCTATCCCCCGACTATGCAATCTCCAGTTACCACTACATTCCTATTAACTCACCCCGCCTGAATGGCTTCCTGTACCTCGGTGCCATGGTCAGTTTGCTCATCCACCCTGCAGCCACCGCTTTCATCCATACAGGCTGCAAGAACCTCAAACCTGTTGGACAATTGCAAAGGCTGAGGCTCCTCCACCTCCTGGGTCCCCATACCTGCCTCACTCGCAGTCACATCCTCCTGTCCCTGACCACTGACCAAATCAGAAGACCCTATCCTAAGGGGTGTGACTGCCTCCTGGAATCAAGTGTCCAGGTAACTTTCCCCCTCCCTGATGCATCACAGTGTCCGCAGCTCAGCCTTCAGCTCATCAACTCTGAGCTGAAGCTCCTCAAGCCGCAGACGTGTTCGTCGTGGATCACACTGGCATCCAGGAGCTCCCACATACTGCAGTCGCAACACATCACCTGCCCTGCCATCTTTATTGAGTCTTAATTTATTTCTTTTTATTAATTAATAACCCTACTACACGTAATAAGATTTATTACTGCTAGTAAACTAGTACTAATGAAACCTTACAATTACTAATAAATTTCCTGGGCTTTAAAAAGATAAGGGAAGTGAGCAAAATACTTACCAACCAATCACTTACCCTTTTCCCTGTGATGTCACCTTTTATTTTTCTCCATATGCGGTTGGGGGGTGTCACAGAGCCGAACTCCCGCTGGTTCTCTGTCCCCTCTTGTGCAGCTTTTTAACTCCTGCTCTCCTGGAAGCTGACAAAGATAGAAAAAGAAAGGAACACCTCACTCACCAAACTCGCAGCTTTACACTCTGTTCCGAGCCACACTCCCTCTATTGCTATATCTGCTTGTTTCTTCAATGCATCCAGGGTTTTAGCCTCCACCACTCTACCAGGAACTCCATTGCAAGTGTTGGTCACTCTCTGCGTGAAGAACTTCCTACTATGAATCGTTAAGTTACTTTTTATTAATTTGAATCTTATGGCCCCGTGTTCTACTCTCACAGTTTAAATAAAAATAATATTCCAGATTTACCTTTTCCATACAATTCTCTCTGACTCTTTTCCAGGCTGAAAAGCCTACATCGCTCTAGTCTTTCCTCATAACTCTGACCCATGACATCTAGGATCAGCCTCATGGCTCTTCTCTGCACTGTCTGGGGCAATTGAATGTCTCTTGGCAACCAGAACTGGATACAATATTCAAGGTGTAGTCTGACCACAGAACTGTACAGTTTGATTATGACATTCTCTGACTTGTATTCAATGTTTTGGTAATGTAGTTCAACATTCTATTGGCTTTGTTGATTGCTGCTCTGCATTGATTTTATAAATATATTGGGCATCTATATTGGGCATCGAGTCTACTAAGAGTCCTGGGTCTCATCCTTGGCTATTTTAATACTGTAATTGGAGTATATGTGTTGCTTATTTTTCCATCCAATGTGCGGTACATTGTCTGCATTAAGTTTTATCTGCCATTGATCTACCTATATACTAATTTTGTCCAACTTATTCCATAGTTTTTGAGCTGCTTGCTACAATTCTGCCCCTCTCACTTTGCATTGAGTATGAGTTCAGGTCATTTACGTAACTAAGAAGCAGTAGGGTCCCATCACCAAGCCTACTCAGTACTCTCCCCACCCCAACATAATTATTCTAATAAGTAATCATTGCTTCTTGCCCTTCAACCAGTTTCTTGGGCATTTCCAATGTTTAACAGCTTTGAGTTTGGCCAATAACCTTTTGTGAGGGGCTTTGTAAGTCGTCATCTGGAAGTCTAGGTACAAAATGTCCCCTGGCTTATCACAGTCCACTAGGTACTTCCTCAACAAAGTTGAGCAGGTTGGTCAGGCATAATCTACCCCCCCTGTTTACTAGGTGGTTGTTGTACAGGAGGAGGGGAGGGAGGTAATGTTTAGCCATGATGCTCCGGCCATCATGGTGTGGGGATGGCTTGATGGACCAGCTAGTCTTTTCCTGCCTATCAATTTCATATGTTTGTAACTGCTGCCAATTTATTTGCTCTAGTTGTTTTCTTATTTTATTGCATTCAGCCCCCTTAAATTTATATATTGGTTGTTGGTTTTGGATATTTCTAACTCCCAAATCCTGTTGAACTTTCGTTGATGCCAGGCTTGCTACGACTTTCACTTCCTGTACATAATCTAGATCCATTTCAAATATATTGCATCTATCCATTTAAAAATAAATTATTGATTTTTAGGTGCATGAAGAGTTGGTACAGAATATGGAGAACACTACAGTTGAAAGCTTGATACAGAAGTTTGCTGAAACAAAAGGCACTGGCAAAGACAGACCTGGTAAGAATGTACTGTCTTGTGTGCTGATGAGTTCACATTCACTTTTTTCCTGTCCAACACTACAAAACTTTGTAACAATTTGTATTCGCCCATTGTGTATTCAGAATTATGGTTTTGATTTCACCTTAGCATTTGAAAGCAAAATTTCCTACATTACAACTTAAACTTCAAAAAAGTACTTCATGGCTGTAAAGCGCTTTGGGACATCCTGAGGTTACTATAAATGCAAGTTCTTTATTTCTTTCAAAACAAAACAATAATAAAAGTGTGTGAACATTGCTTACCTAAGCTGTTAATACAGTAGGTGCTGATCTGTTGCCAAGGATAGGAATTTTTTGCTTCTGTGGTCTATTGAACTATATACTGTATTGTGAAAATTCTTAGCTAAATCCATCTTTAAAATACAGTAATGTCAATTTATTTAAAGTTTTTTTTGACAGGTAGTAATGCTTTTTCTGTGTTCGTGCTGTCTTGTCACGGCAGAGCAATTAAATATGTTTTAATGCTTGCCCTGGGAAGCACTCCTGATCAGAAGGCCAACTACGATATGTAAAATATGTATGTGTGTATATATGTATGTAATGTAAGAATCGACTTAAAATAAAAACGCTTACCATGCAGTGGCTGCCCTACTGATGGGAACTGCCATCTTTGTGGCATTTCTGAGACTAGTTGCTAAAATGCATGTATATATTATATTAGATTCTGTAGGGGCGGGGCTGATTTTTTTCTTTAAATAATAAACGGTAATTTTACTTCTAATTTAAAAAAATGACTGCACAGGTTCGCAACAAAGTGCAGAAATACAGAGGTTATAAGGAATTTGATAGTCACGGCGATAGACAGGCGTTTCTGCACCCACCGACATGAGTCTCGACTGGTGTTGCCTCCCTGGCGCCAGGGTAAAGGATATCACTGAGCGGGTGCAGAACATTTTGTGGAGGGAAGGGAAACAGAAGTCATGGTTCATGTTGGAACCAATGACATAGGTAGGAAAAGGGGTGAGTTCCTACAGAAGGAGTTTCAGGAGCTAGGGAGGAAGTTAAAGAGCAGGACCTCAAAGGCAGTAATCTCTGGATTACTGCCAGTGCCACGTGCTAGTGAGTATAGGAGCAGGTTAACGCCTGGCTGAAAAAATAGTGCAGTGTGGGGGTGGGGGGGGGGGGGGGGGGAGCGCTTCAGATTCCTGGGGCATTGGGGCCAGTTCTGGGGCAGGAGAGACTTGTACAAGATGGACCTCAATCGGATTGGGACCAGTGTCCTCACAGGGAGGTTAACTAGTGCTGTGGGGGAGGGTTTAAACTAATTTAGCCTGGGGGCGGGCACCAGGATGAAGCATTAGAGAGAAGATACAAGGTACACAGAGGACTGGGAGATACAAATAACATCAGAATAAAGAGTAGTTCAGAAATAGGAGGGATCAGATGGTGAAATGCGAGGCAGACAAAGATGGGTTTAGAGAGGATGCAGCATTGATCAAAGATACTGTTCCGACACTAGAAAGGGATGATGTACTTGAGGGTTCAAAGACAGAATCTATTTAGTTAGAATTAAGGAACAATAGAGGAGCTATAACACTACTGGGTGTATACGATAGGCCACAAAATAATGAGAAGGAGATAGAGGAGCAAATTTGCAGGCAAATTGCAGAAAGATGCAAGAACTTAGAGTAGTGATAATGGAGGACTTCAGTTATCCTAATATAGACTGGGAAAATAACAGTGTAAAGGGCAAAGAAGAATTCCTGAAATGTGTACAAGAGAACTTTCTTGATCAGTATGTTTCCAGCCCAACGAGGAAGGAAGCAGTGCTGGATCTCGTTCTGGGAAGCTTATGGTAAATGTCATATTCATAATTCAGTAAAGAACCAAGCTGGATTTAAAAAAAAGTACAGGGGAAAACTGAAAAAGGAAATAAGAGGGGCAAAGAACATGTATGAGAATAGATTAGTGGGTAACATTAAAGAGAACCCATAAGTCTTTTATAAACCTATAAATAGTAAAAATGTTGTCAAAGGATGGGGCCGATTAGGGACCAAAAAGGAGATCATCTTATGGAGGAAGAGGACATGGCTGAGGTACTAAATGAGTACTTTGCACCTATCTTCACTAAAGAAGAGGATGTTGCTAATGTCACAGTAAAGAAGGAGGTAGTAGAGAAATTGGGTGCAATAAAAATAGATAAAGAGAAGCACTCAAAGAAGAAAAGTCACCTGGTCTGGATGGGATACATTCTAGGATGCTGAGTGAAGCAAGGGTGGAAATAGCAAAGGCTCTGCCTACAATTGTCCAATCCTCCTTCGATATGGGAATGGTGTCAGAAGACTGGAGGATTTCAAATGTTACATCCCTGGTCAAAAAAGGGGAGAGGGATAAACCCGGCAATTAAGCGACGAGTTAAGAAAGTAACTATAGGTTTTTATTGGCTAAATAACAGAGCCCACCCTCGTGGGTGATCGGATACAACAAGGAGGAATGCCAGCCAGTCGACTACCTTTATACCTGGGCAGGTAGGTGGAGTCAGCAGTGGTCAGCCCAGGTATAGCAGCGTGACAAGAGGCGACCTCGTATAGTGATACAACAGTGTGAACAGTGATAACCATAGAGTAACGATATAACAGTGATAACTATAGTGTAACGATAGTGAACAATAAAAGTGGTTTACCACATTCACCCCTTGTTTAGATTTGAGTCCGGCGGGGTGAAGTGTACTACCAGTTCTGGTATGTCAGTCTGTCCGGAGGCCTCGTAAGCCTTTCTGATCGTCGCAGCGGCGGTGTTGCATTATCCGGTGTTAATGCTGGTGTCTGCGTGGTCGGCGAAGGCTCGTGGGGTTCCGGCATGCCGTCTACCTGGTCTGGAATTGGGGGGGTGGTGGGGGGGGGGTGAAGGTGGTGCCTCCGGAGTGCCCGAGGGTGCGAGGTCTCGTAAGGGGACTGTGTCCTCCCGCCCGTCTGGGTATGCCACATAGGCGTACTGGGGGTTGGCGTGCAGGAGGTCCACCCTCTCGACCAGGGGGTCCGTTTTATGGGCCCTCACGTGCTTTCGCAGCAAGACGGGCCCCGGAGAGGTCAGCCAGGTTGGTAGCGTGGTTCCCGTAGTCGACTTCCTGGGGAAAGCAAACATTCGTTCATGGGGGGTGGCGTTGATGGCAGTGCAAAGTAGTGACCGGGTGGAATGCAGCGCTGCCGGGAGGACTTCCTGCCAGCAGGAGGTTGGGAGGCCCTTAGACGTTAAGGCTAAGAGGACGGCCTTCCATACCGTCGCGTTCTCTCTTTCTACCTGGCCGTTCCCTCGGGGGTTGTAGCTGGTGGTCCTGCTTGCAGCAATACCTCTCGCTAGTAGGAACTGACGGAGTTCCTCGCTCATGAAGGAGGAGCCCCGGTCACTATGTATATAGTTTGGGAACCCGAACAAGGCGAAGAGGTCGTTCAGGCATTTAATGACCGTGGTACTGGTCATGTCTGGGCAGGGGAAGGCAAAGGGGAAACGGGAGTACTCATCAACGATGTTGAGGAAGTACACATTACGGTCAGAGGACGGGAGGGGCCCCTTAAAGTCGATGCTCAGGCGCTCGAAGGGGCGGGTGGCCTTGATCAGGCTTGCTCTGTCCGGCCTAAAGAAGTGCGGTTTGCACTCGGCACAGGTCTGGCAGTTCCTGGTCATGGTCCTGACCTCCTCGATGGAGTAGGTCAGGTTGCGGGCCTTAATGAAGTGGTAAAGTCTGGTGACCCCGGGGTGGCAGAGGTCGTTGTGGAGGGTCTGAAGTCTATCACTTTGCGCGCTGGCGCATGTAATTCGTGACAGAGCATCGGGGGGTTCGTTCAGCTTACCTGGCCGGTACAAGATATCATAATCGTAGGTGGAGAGCTCGATTCTCCACCTCAAGATCTTGTCATTCTTGATTTTGCCCCTCAGCTTGTTATTAAACATAAAAGCGACCGAACGTTGGTCGGTAAGGAGGGTAAATCGTTTGCCTGCCAGGTAGTGCCTCCAGCGTCGTACCGCCTCCACAATCGCCTGGGCCTCCTTCTCGACCGACGTGTGTCGGATCTCAGGGCCCTGTAGGGTCCTTGAGAAGAAGGCCACCGGTCTCCCCTCCTGGTTAAGGGTGGCGGCTAGGGCGAAGTCGGATGCATCGCTCTCGACTTGGAAGGGGATGGACTCATCCACTGCGTGCATAGTGGCCTTGGCAATGTCTCCCTTAATGAGGGAGAAGGCTGCGCACGCTTCCTCCGTAAGGGGGAAGGATGTGGACTTCATGAGGGGTCTGGCTTTGTCCGCATAATTGGGCACCCATTGGGCATAGTAGGCGAAGAGCCCCAGGGTTCTCTTCAGTGCCTTTGGACAGTGGGGGAGGGGTAGCTCCATGAGGGGGCGCATTCTTTCGGGGTCGGGGCCGATGACTCCGTTCTCTACTACACAGCTGAGGATGGCAAGGCGCGAGGTGTTAAACACACATTTATCCTTATTGTAGGTGAGGTTCAGCCGTTGGGCCGCACGGAGGAATCTCTCCAGATTAACATCGTGGTCCTGCCGGTCGCGGCCGCAGATGACGTTATCTAGATAGGGGAACGTGGTGTGCAGCCCGTTCTGGTCAACCATCCGGTCCATCTCCCTTTGGAAGACCGAAACCCCGTTGGTGACGCCGAAGGGAACCCTAAGGAAGTGGTAGAGGCGGCCGTTCGCCTCGAAGGCTGTATACTGGCGGTCCTCAGGGCGGATAGGGAGTTGGTGATAGGCCGACTTAAGGTCGATGGTGGAGAATACCCGGTACTGCGCAATCTGATTGACCATATCAGATATGCGGGGAAGTGGGTATGCGTCCAGCTGGGTGTACCTGTTTATGGTCTGGCTGTAGTCGATGACCAGGCAGTTTTTATTGCCGGTCTTAACGACCACGACCTGGGCACGCCAGGGGCTGGTGCTCCCCTCGATGATGCCCTCCTTCAGGAGACGCTGCACCTCAGAGCTAATGAAAGCTCTGTCCCCGGCGCTGTACCGCCTGCTCTTGGTAGCGACAGGTTTGCAGTCGGGGGTGAGGTTAGCGAACAGGGAAGGTGGCGGGACCTTGAGGGTGGATAGGCCGCAGGTGTTACGCGGTGGGCGGTTTAAAATCTGCTGGTTGTCGACTGAGAGTGGGGGGAGGGGTCCGCCGTATGCTAGCGTGATGCTTTGGAGGTGGGATTGGAAGTCTAGGCCTAGTAGGACGGCAGCGCATAGCTGGGGCAGGATGAGGAGTTTAAAATTTTTATACTCCGTACCCTTAACCGACAGGGTCACAACACAGTAGCCGCTGATGTCTGTGGCGTGTGACCTCGATGCCATCGAGATCCGGTTGCGCGTTGGCAGGACAGGGAGGGAGTAGTGGCTCACCGTGTCTGGGTGGGTGAAGCTCTCCGTGCTTCCGCTGTCGAACAGGCAGGTCATGGCGTGGCCGTTTACTTTGATGTCCATCATCGACTTGGACAGGTGATGCGGGCGGGCCTGGTCCAGTGTGACGGAGGCTAGTGTATAGCTGAGCGAGGAGCTGTAGTCTGCGGTTGAGGCGGTAGTCGGGTCTAGAGGCACGGTGGCGATCGGGCGTGGTGGGTAAAATGGCGTCTCCCACGAGGTTGGACAAAATGGCGGAGAAGATGGCTGCCCCCATAACTCACATGAGGCACTGCTGGTGTCGGTTGCCTGTATCAAAGATGGCCGCCCCATGACTCACATGTGGGGATGCTGGCCTCTGTTGCCTTGAAGGAAGATGGCCGCCCCCACAGTTCGCATGAGGCACTGCTGGCCTCTGATGATCCACCTCTGCAGGCCTTAGCGAAGTGGCCTTTCTTCATGCAGTTTGAGCAGGTAGAGTTCCTGGCTGGGCAGCGCGACCTCAGGTGTTTCGCCTGGCCGCAGAAGAAGCAGCCGGCGGCCCGATCGCGGGGGTCCGATGTCGGAGCCGGTACCGGGGGTGGCGGTCTCGATCGGGTCCGGGACGCCGACGCTGAGGTAGGTCCCAGGGGGGTTGCTGCGGGGGGTATCGGGGTCGGTCCCAAGTCCCAGGGTCGCGAGTTACAGTACCTTGAGTATGCCTCGAAGTCCCGATGGGCCACCTCTAGAGAGAGAGCGAGGGCTGCAGCTTTGTCCAGGTCGAGGTCCCTTGCTTCCAGTAGTCTTTGCCGTGAGTAGTCGGACCGCAGGCCTTTCACGAAGGCATCGCGGACATTGTCTTCAGTATTTTCTGCCGCCATTACCGCTTTAAAGTTACAGTCTCTGCCGAGTGCTTGTAGCACCCGTAAAAATTCCTCCACGGGCTCTCCTGGCTGTTGCGGGCGGGATCTTAGGAGGTGTCTGGCATACATGGAATTTACCGGGGTTTGGTACTGTCTTTTCAGCCGGTTGATGGCGTCCTCGTATGTTTTAAGGTCCCGGATGAGTGCGAATACTTTAGGGCTCACTTGGGCGTTCAGAACTCTTAGCATGGATTTCTGAGGCACGCCGGATTCTCCCAGGTACGGTGGTCTGAGGGCTCGCAGCCAGGCCGGCTGCTGTGGCTGTTGTAGCTGGGCGTCTGGCTGGTCGCTTGGCTGGTCATTTGACTGCTCAGGTGTCGACATTTTAAAATTTAGCCAATAAAATTGATATACCTATCAATTCATCCAATGAAAAGCGACGAGTTAAGAAAGTAACTATAGGTTTTTATTGGCTAAATAACAGAGCCCACCCTCGTGGGTGATCGGATACAACAAGGAGGAATGCCAGCCAGTCGACTACCTTTATACCTGGGCAGGTAGGTGGAGTCATGGGCGGAGTCAGCAGTGGTCAGCCCAGGTATAGCAGCGTGACAAGAGGCGACCTCGTATAGTGATACAACAGTGTGAACAGTGATAACCATAGAGTAACGATATAACAGTGATAACTATAGTGTAACGATAGTGAACGATAAAAGTGGTTTACCACACGTCGGTGCTGGGGAAACTTTTAGAGACATTAATCAGGGACAAAATTAATTGCCACTTGGAAAAATATGGGTTAATAGATGAAAGCCTGTACAGATTTGTTAAAGGCAAATCGTGTGTGACTAACTTGATTTGAGTTCTTTGAAGTAATGGAGAGGGTTGATGAAGGTAGTACGGTTGATGTGTATATGGACTTTCAAATAACATTTGATAAAGTACCACAGCATAGACTTGTTAGCAAAGTTGAAGCCCATGGGATTAGAGGGGCACTGGCAGTGTGGATACAAAATTGGCTAAGGGACAGAAAGCAGAGAGTAGTGGTGAACAGTTGTTTTTCAGACTGGAGGAAGTGTGCAGTGGTGTCCCCCAGGAGTTGGTGTTGGGACCAGTGCTCTTTTTTTGATGTCTATTAATGACCTGGTCTTTGGTATACAGGGCATAATTTCAAAGTTTACAGATGACATGAAACTGTAGTCTTGGGGGACAGTATAGTCAGGGGGATAGATACTGTTCTCTGCAGCCGCGACCAGGAGTTCCGAAGGCTGTGTTGCCTGCCTGGTGCCAGGGTTAAGGATATTTCCTCGCAGCTAGAGAAGGAGTGGGAGGAGGAGGGCGAGGATCCAGTTGTCATGGCCCACGTAGGAACTAACGGCATAGGTAGAACTAGGAATGAGGTTTTGCTGAGAGAGTTTGAGGAGCTAGGGTCCAAACTAAAATGCAGAACTCAAAGGTAATAAATAATCTCTGGATTGTTACCTGAGCCATGCACAAATTGGCAAGCAGATCAGAGAGTTGAATGCATGGCTCAGAGTGGTGTGGGAGAAAGGGGTTTTGATTCATGGGGGCACTGGCACCAGTACTGGGGAAAGATGGAGCTGTTCTGTTGGGATGGACTCCACTTAAACTAGGCTGGGACCAGTGTCCTGGCAAATCGAATAAGTAGGGCTGTAGATAGGGCTTTAAACTAAAAAGGCAGGGAGGGGTCAGGTGAGGGGAAATGTAGAAATCTGAAGAGAAAAGTCAAGGCAGTGTAGCAATTTGGGTAAAGATAAGTGTGACAGGAAGAGATAAAGAGTTTAACGGTAATAGTGCATCAGCGAATAAGGTGAAAGCAGGGAATAATGGTAAGTTAAAATTAAAGGCTCGAAGCATTCGTAACAAGATAGACAAATTAGTGACACAAAGAGAAACTCAGAAATGTAGTAAACAGTGAGCAGGATAGTAATATACTTCAGGAGGACATAGACTGGTGAAATGGGCAGACACATGGCAGATGAAATTTAACGCGGCTAAGTGTTAAGTGATTCATTTTGGTAGGAAGTATGAGGAAATGAAGTATAAACTAAATGGTACAATTTTAAAGGGGGTGCTGGTGCATGCTCACATGTTTTTGAAGGTGGTTGGACAAGTTGGGAAGGCTGTTAAAAAGGCATACAGGATCCTTGGTTATATAGAGGCATCGAGTACAAAAGCAAGGAAGTTGGGCTAAACCTTAATAAAGCACTGGTTGGGCCCCAGCTGGAGTATAATGGCCAATTCTGGGCAGCACACTTCAGGAAGGATGCCTTAAAGAGGAGATTTACTAGAATGGTACAAGGGATGAAAGACACGTGGAGGGACGAGAGAAACTGGGGTTGTTCTCCATAGAGCAGAGAAGGTTTAGGGGAGATTTGATAGAGGTGTTCAAAATCTTGAAGGGTTTTGATAGAGTAAATAAGGAGAAACTGTTTCCAGTGGCAGAAGGGCTGGTAATAGATTTAAGGTAATTGGCAAATGAAGCAGAGGTGACATGAGGGAAAACAAAATTGAGTGGGTTATTATGATCTGGAATGCACTGCCTGAAAGGGTGGTGAAGATTCAATAATAACTTTCAAAAGGGAAAAGGATAAATACTTGAAAAGGAAAAAATTGCTGAGCTATGGTGAAAGAGCAGGGGAGTGGGACTAATTGGAAAGCTCTTTCAAAGAGCCAGCACAGGCATGATAGGCTGATTCTAATATCAAATTATGATCTTATCAGTGATGGCACGCTTATCTCTGAGTTGGAAGGTTCAAGCCCCATTCCAGAGAGTTGAGCACATAATCCAGGCTGACACCTCAGTACAGGAAACTTTGAGCTATCTGGAAGTTGAATGTCCGGCAACTTTGATCTAACGGCAGAAATCAGCAGCTGT
The DNA here is from genome assembly GCF_052327205.1 of Somniosus microcephalus. Lineage (NCBI taxonomy): Eukaryota > Metazoa > Chordata > Chondrichthyes > Squaliformes > Somniosidae > Somniosus > Somniosus microcephalus. The sequence continues at coordinate 216,926,948 of NC_140987.1, forward strand.
TTTGGTTAGGTGTTTTTTTCTTCTCCTAGCATTCTTTTCACAGGCAGGCTCTGGAAAGCGTCTTTGTCGCTTAGCAACAGCTTCAGAGACGCTTCCAAGCCACGGGCTGAGTGTTTACAAGCTGTTGCTGAGCAACAGTGTTTGTGGTCAGATACTGCTTTGAAAAGCTCCTATCTGATAACATTGACGCTGGTCTATCCGGAGCTTTTAAAAAAACGGCAGTAGCTCGGTCCCATGGGTGCCGGATAGCACAAAGTTTCCTGTATATCATTATGAAGGAGTGCTGCACTGTTGGAGGTGGCGTCTTTCGAATGAGTTGTTAAACCAAGATATGTCCTGCCTGCTCTCTTGGGTGGATGTAAAAGTTACCACAGCACTATCTTGAAGAGGAGCAGGGGAGTTCTCCCTGGGTATCCTGGCCAAAATTTATCCTTCAACCATTATAACAATGACTACACTTCAAAATATACTTCATTGGCTGTAAAGCGCTTTGGGATGTCCTGAGATCGTGAAAGCCGCTACATAAATACAAGTCGTTTATTTTCCTTATACTCCATTTTGTTGCAAAATAAATGCTCTTTTATATAGGTTTTAGCATTAGACACAGGTAAGCAAATTGGTCTGATTTAGTACATGGAGCTAGTCATGTAGCCTAGCAGACCTTTGCTGACAAAAGCCACAAGTAAACATGTTTTTGACATAACGGGAAGATAAAATTAAGAAAGTAGAAACAGACGGGTAATATAAAATACTGGACAAAAAAAGGAGTAATCTCCGTGCACAACAACAACTTCCATTTATAAAGCACCTTTAACATAGAACATCCCAAGGCATTTCACGTGAGCACAATCAGACAAAAACAGATGCCAAGCCAAAGAAGGAAACATTAGGATAGAAATAATGGGCTCGGGTCCGGAACAGTGGCTAGTATGCTCACACGAATGGGCACAGGGAAACTCGCATTACATAGGCATGGGAAAATAGAACATAGGGTAGATATGTCCTGTCTACAACCTTGAGAAAGTATAGATAAGAATGGGACATCTGCAGCACCTATGATTCTACTCTTACGTAATCATGTGACCTGAGTGCCCCAGTCGGCTCAAAATGTTAAAATAAGAATGATTATTTGAAGAAGAGGGAGTAGATTAATTAGCTTTCACTTTGGGAGAACAGGACCCAGCCGAGGTGTCCCAAGTCATGAGTATGCAATAACTTATGGCTTGTAATAGAATAGGTGTCACAGAATCATATAGCACAGAAGGAGGCCATTTGGCCCATCGTGCCTGTGCTGGCACTTTGAAAGAGCTATCTAATAACCCCATCCCCCTGCTCTTTCCTCATAGCCATGCAAATTTTTCCTTTTCAAATATATATCCAATTCCCTTTTAAAAGTTGCTATTGAATCTGCTTCCTCGACCCTTTCAGGCAGTGCATTCCAGATCATAGCAACTAGAAATTTATGGCGCAGAAGGAGGCCATTCGGCCCATTGTTGCATGATTTTTTTTTTCTCATTTCCCTTCTGGTTCTTCTGCCAATTACCTTAAATCTGTGTCCTCTGATTACTGACCCCCCTGTCAGTGGAAACAATTTCTACTTATTTACTCTATCAAAACCAGAAACATAGAAAAATAGGAGCAGGAGTAGGCCTTTCGGCCCTTTGAGCCTGCTCCGCCATTCAATATGATCATGGCTGATCCTCTATCTCAATACCATATTCCTGCTCTCTCCCCATATCCCTTGATGCCTTTTGTGTCTAGAAATCTATCTATCTCCTTCTTAAATATATTCAGTGACTTGGCCTCCACAGCCTTCTGTGGTAGAGAATTCCACAGATTCACCACACTGTAACAAAGTAACCTGGTGTGGAGCAACACTGACGCATTGCGAGCACCCTATCTACTTAGGAGTCACCCTTGACCGATGCCTCACCTTCAAGAACCACATCGAGAAGACAAAGGCAAAAGTGAGCGTACGAAACAACATCCTGAATAAGCTCACTAACACAAGATGGGGAACAAGCCTGAAAACATTGCGAACCAGTGCACTTGTTCTTTGCTATTCCACTGCCGAATACGCCTGCCCTGCATGGGAAAGGTCTACTCATGCCAAGAAGATGGATGCCGTTCTGAATGCAAGCTGCCGATTTATCATAGGTTGCTTAAAACCAACAGCCTATATATCCTGGCGGGTATCACTCCCCCTGATATAAGAACAGTAGCCAGCAAGAAAGAACGACTCCGTCAAACATCAGATGAGAGACACCCTCTGCATTGTCATACACCTACACCCAGCCACCTAAAGTCAAGAAAGAGCTTCATGAACAGTGTTGTTCCATTACAATCAACCTCATCTGAAGCCCGCATCGCCTTGTGGAAAGACCGGCTCGCCAGTCTTGAACAACCCCCAGCGATGGAAATTTTACTTGATGAAAGCCTTCCCCCAGGAGCTAATTGCAACTGGGCAACCTGGAAGTGCCTTAACAGACTTAGGACCGGTGTAGGTTGCTCAAAGGTATCACTAAGCAAATGGGGATATTCAACCAGCCCGACAACTTGTGAATGTGGAACTGAGGCACAGACTATGCAACATCTCCTGCAATGTCCATCGTTAGAGGAACCCTGCACTGTTGCAGATCTTGCCGAATTCAACAACAAGGCGCAAAAATGTGTCCAGTTCTGGCTGGGCTATGTATAGACTGTCCGTGGACACGATAAGAAGAACCACACTCTGAGTGAAGATTTCTCCTCATCTAAGTCAGAGTCATAGAGTCATAGATTTATACGGCACAGAAAGAGGCCCTTTGGCCCATCGTGTCCATGCCGGCCATCAAGCCCTATCTGTTCTAATCCCATTTTCCGGCAATTGGTCCATAGCCTTGTATGCTATGGCATTTCAAAAAACAGAAACATAGAAGATAGGAGCAGGAGTAGGCCATTCGGCCCTTCGAGCCTGCTCCGCCATTCAACGAGATCATGGCTGATCATCCGAACCCTAGCACCCGGTCCCTACACCGACAGCCATCCCACCCAAGCCCTATCCCCGTAACCCCGTAAACCCACGTATTTAATCCCCCCTAACACTAAGGGCCAATTTTATCATGGCCAATCAACCTAACCCGCACATCTTTGGACTGTGGGAGGAAACCGGAGCACCCGGAGGAAACCCACGCAAACACGGGGAGAATGTGCAAGTGCTCATCTAAATGCCTCTTGAATGTTGTGAGGGTTCCTGCCTCTACCACCCTTTCAGGCAGTGAGTTCCAGATTCCAACCACCCTCTGGGTGAAATAGTTTTTCCTCAAATCCCCTCTAAACCTCCTGCCCCTTACCTTGAAACTATGCTCCCTGGCTATTGACCCCTCTACTAAGGGGAAAAGTTCCTTTTTATCTACCCTATCTATGCCCCTCATAATTTTGTACACCCCAATCAAGTCCCTCCTCCGCCTTCTCTGCTCTAAGGAAAACAACCCCAGCCTGTCCAGTCTCTCTTCATAGCTGAAGCACTCCAGCCCAGGTAACATCCTGGTGAATCTCCTCTGCACCCTCTCAATGCAATTACATCCTTCCTATATTGTGGCGACCAGAACTGCACACAGTATTCCAGCTGTGGCCAAACTATAGCGTTTTGCACAGCTCCATCATAACCTCCCTGCTCTTGCCTTCATTAGCCGAGGCATAGAATATAAGTATCCCATATGCCTTTTAAACCACCTTATCTACCTGCCCTGCTGCCTTCAGGGACCTATGTATATGCACACCAAGGTCCCTCTGATCCTCTGTCCTTCCTAGGATCCTACCATTCATTGTGTATTCCCTTGCCTTGTTAGTCCTCCCAAAATGCATCACCTCACACTTTTCAGGGTTAAATTCCATTTGCCACCGTTCTGCCCATCTGACCAACCCGTCTATATCGTCCTGTAGCCTGAGGCTTCCCTCTTTGCTATTTACCACTCCTCCAATTTTTGTGTCATCTGCGAACTTACTAATCATACCTCCTACATTCATATCTAAATCATTAATGTACACTACAAACAGAAAAGAACCCAGCACCGATCTCTGCGGTACACCACTTGACACAGGCTTCCAGCCACAAAAACAACCTTTGACCATCGCCCTCTGCCTCCTGCCACTAAGCTAATTTTGGATCCAATGTGCCAAATTGCCCTGAATCCCATGGCTCTTATCTTCTTGACCAGTCTCCCATGCGGGACTTTGTCAAAAGCCTTACTGAAGTCCATGTAGACTACATCAACTGCACTACCCTCATCCACACACCTAGTCACCCCCTCTCAAAATTCAATCAAATTGGTTAGACATGATCTCCCCCCTGACAAAGCCATGCTGACTATCCTTGATTAACCCTTGCCTCTCGAAGTGGAGACTAATTCTGTCTCAGAATTTTTTCCAATAATTTCCCTACCACTGATAGGTTAACTGGCCTGTAATTCCCTAGTTTATCCCTACTACCCTTCTTGAATAATGGTACTACGTTAGCTGTCCTCCAGTCCCCTGGCACCTCCCCTGTGGCCAGAGAGGTTCTGAAAATTTGTGTCAGAGCCCCTGCAATCTCCTCCCTTGCCTCACACAGCAGCCTGGGATACATCTCGTCTGGGCCTGGGGATTTATCCACACTTAAGCCCGCTAAAACCGCTAGTACCTCCTCCCTCTCAATACTAATTTGTTCAAGTATATCACAATCCCCCTGCCTGATTTCTATGCCTACATCGTCCTAAATGTCCTACCCCGTATCCTGAGACTGTGACACCTTGTTCTAGACCCCCCAGCCAGGGGAAACATCCTCCCTGCATCCAGTCTGTCTAGCCTTGTCAGAATTTTATACGTTTCAATGAGATCCCCTCTGATTCTTCTAAATTCTAGTGAATACCGGCCTAGTAGACCCAATCTCTCCTCATACGACAGTCCCGCCATCCCAGGAATCAGTCTGGTGAACCTTCGCTGCACTCCCTCTATGGCAAGTATATCCTTTCTTAGGTAAGGAGACCAAAACTGCACACAGTACTCCAGTTGTGGTCTCACCAAGGCCCTGTATAACTGTAGTAAAACATCCTTGCTCCTGTACTCAAATCCTCTTGCAGTGAAGGCCAACATACCATTTGCGTTCCTAACTGCTTGCTGCACCTGCATGTTTGCTTTCAGTGACTGGTGTACAAGGACACCCAGGTCCCTTTGTACATCAACATTTCCCAATCTATCACCATTTAAATAATATTCTGCCTTTCTGTTTTTCCTACCGAAGTGGATAACTTCACATTTATCCACGTTATACTGCATCTGCCATGTATTTGCCTGTAAAGGAAATAGCCATATTCTAAGAGATCCACAATCCTATGAACGGCATTTTGACTTTATTAAAACATGAAAACTGGGTTTAAAAATCTAAAAGTCTCAACGACACAGGCTGCAAACAGAACACAGGCTTCTGAGATAAGATCAGTTGTTAACACAAGCTGTAAACACCATACAAGTGTTTGAAATGGGAATGGGTCATTGACAATAAGACAATGGCCCTATTGAAGCAAAGGGTTGGAGGTTCCTCTATGTCTGAACATTGGAACCAACACAATAGCAATGCCTAAGTAAAGTGTTAAAAACTAACACTTCGAATAGAATCACAGAATATTAAAAAACCATGTGCCTTTGTAAAAGTAACATCAAATGAGAAACAGGAAACACGATTATATATGCAACCAATTGAAGTAGCTAAGAAATGCAACAAACACCCTAGTTGAACTGTTTTTGATTTTCATATTGTAAAAGGTACAAACAGAACACTTTGAAAATATGACTTCAATAGATGACATCAAGCAATCACATTGTGTTTGTGTTGAACTTGGAACACATAGGAGTCACGATGTCTGCTTTCAAACAGCTAGGTGATTTTAAAATTGAATGGAAGTCCTTCGATAAAAATGACATCAAAGAGATAAATCTGTTGTAGCCATTTTATGATAAGTTTTTGAAACACCTATACAGCAGACAGGATTCTAAAAGTTAACGGCTAAATTGACAGTAAGAATAGAAAACAATTCAACAGAGAATGACTAGAGATAATTAGCTTACATCAGCAGAAAACTTCAAAGGATAAACCACTAAAAAAAAAAGGTATAAAAATAGAGCTTTTCAGATGGAAAGTCAGAAGTCGCTGGAAAGGGCAAGCGATTCTCAACTTCAGAGGCAGACTCTAAGTTTTTAACTCTTTGAGTCTCGGGGATCAAAAAGGTACTCTTATTTGATTTTGGTGGATATTCTGGATTAGAAATAATAAGAAATGTAAAAATGTACGAAGTTAAGATTTGAGAATAAGGATCTCTGAGAATAAAAAATGTAATTGTTAAGTCGCGATTGACTCACAAGCTGTTAACTGTATGTCAGCTCTTTAAAAAAAATCTATATTTTTAGAATTGTCTCAAATAGAATTTCTGTATCGAACTCAAATCTCTGTACATTCTTTGGTAAGGAGTTGCAGAATTCTGGGGGGTTTTCCGGACCCTCATAATATCCGGAAGGTTACAGTCTAGTTAAACTTATTAAAAGTGCTATCTGGAGGATGGTAACATCTTTACGTCGTACCTTTCCTTTAGAGAGAGATAGCCTGGACCTTTAGACCCAATTAAGCGTCTTATAGAATTCGGCTATCTCTAACTTTAGTTGAAGGTGAACGTCTGGGGAATACGCCTGATCTGGGGTAGCCCGAAAAGGGCTAGGACTAGTAATTATCTCTTGCTGTTTGGAAGCAGACGTCATGACTCCTATGTGTTCCAAGTTCAACACAAACACAATGTGATTGCTTGGTGTCATCTATTGAAGTCATATTTTCAAAGTGTTCTGTTTGTACCTTTTACAATATGTAAATCAAAAACACTTTGCATTTCTTAGCTACTTCAATTTGTTGCATATATAATCGTGTTTCCTGTTTCTCATTTGATGTTATTTTTACAAAGGCACATGGTTTTTTAATATTCTGTGATTCTGTTCAAAGTGTTGTTTTTAACACTTTACTTGGGCATTGCTATTGTGTTGGTTCCAATGTTCAGACATAGAGGAACCTCCAACCCTTTGCTTCAATAGGGCCATTGTCTTATTGTCAATGACCCATTCCCATTTCAAAAGCTTGTATGGTGTTTACAGCTTGTGTTAACAACTGATCTTATCTCAGAAGCCTGTGTTCTGTTTGCAGCCTGTGTCGTTGAGGCTTTTAGATTTTTAAACCCAGTTTTCATGTTTTAATAAAGTCAAAATTCTGTTCATAGGATTGTGTATCTCTTGGAATATGCTATTTCCTTTACATGCCCACTCACTCAACTTGTCTAAATCGCCTTGAAGCCTCTTTGCATCCTCACGCGCACAATCCCACCTAGTTTCGTGTCATCAGCAAACTTGGAAATACATTTGGTTCCCTCATCCAAATCATCCTACTGAACTCCACAAATAAACACTAAAGCCTGCACACCTGCCAATGCACTTTATTATGGCCATATTTATGCTAATATACTGCAAGCCAAATGTATAAATGTATGTTGAATGTTTAAGTGTCCTAATCCAAATTGTACACTCTCGGGAGCCGCAAGCCTACATTTCGTTGTACTGCACTTGTGCACTAACAATGACAATAAAAGTTGATTTGATTTGATTTGATTGATATATATTGTGAATAGCTGGGGCCCAAGCACTGATCCCTGCGGTACCCCACTAGTCACCGCCTGCCATCACGAAAAGGACCTATTTATTTCTACTCTCTTGTTTCCTGTCTGTTAACCAATTTTCAATCGATGCCAATATAGTACCCCCAATCCCCTGTGCTTTAACTAACCTCTTATGTGGAACTTTATCAAAGGCCTTCTGAAAATCCAAATACACCACATCCACTGGTTCTCCCTTATCTGTTCTACCAGTTACATCCTCAAAAAAACTCCAGTAGGTTTGTTAAACAAGATTTCCTTTTCATAAATCCATGTTGACTTTGTCTAATCCCGTTGATATTTTCTAAGTGTCCTGTTATCACATCCTTCATAAAAGACTCTCGCATTTTCCCTGATGTTAGGCTAACCGGTCTGTAGTTCCCTGTTTTCTCGCCCTCCTTTTTTAAATAGTGGGGTTACATTTGCCACCCTGCAATCTGCAGGAACTATTCCATAATCTATAGAATTTTGGAAGATGACAACCAATGCATCCATTATTTCCATGGCTACCTCTTTTAGTACTCTGGGCATTTATCAGCTTTCAGTCCCATTAATTTCTCCAGCACTATTTTTTTACTAATACTAATTTTCTTTAATTCCTCCTTCTCAGTAGACCCTTGGGGGGAGAAATTCGGTATCGCCCCGTTTGAGGCGCAATTATCGGCCGGGTGCAAAGTTTAGTGCCTGGCACTAATTATCGTCTCTGACTGCAAACTTGGCTTCTATCGCCCCTGGAGGTGATTGGTGCACTAAATCAGGCGCTACACACCTCTCTTAAGGTCTCTCGAGGCCGAGATTCAAGGCTGCAGATTAAGGCGCTAACGCCGAGGAGCGAGGCGCTATCTCCGAGCACTGGCGAAGCTCATGTGATGTCAGTCAGCAATGGAACACAGACACACTGGCGCCAGCCAGTTCTTAAAGGGGAGGGTCGAACTTGCACTCCATCCACACCCTGCTCATTGCAGCCTTGAATCTCGGCCTCGAGAGACCTGTACATCAAATCTGCTGGAAAGAACAATGGAGAGGCCCAGGGAAAGAGCTCAGAGTGCAGCCCCCATAATCTCTTCTAAATCGATGCAAGGAAGGTCAAATCAAAATGAACCTGCAAAGTGCTGCTCAGTACCCAAAACTCCTTCACACAGTGTTGAATCTCTCCAGAAGTCTCTCTCTCTCTCTCAGAATGCGTGGTGCAAAAATGTCGCCGACAAAAAAAGGCAGGAAGTGGTTGCCTTGAAATAGTGCTCCCCCAGTCCCTTCCCGACTGAAAAACGCTCCCCTCAACCTGCTGCTGCTAGCGGCAGACGGTAAGGCAGGGGGCGCCACTCAATATCCAGTCCGGGGCGCTATCTGGGTGTTGCACGCTCGACTGGTGTCACGATCTGCGGGCGCAGGAGATCATGGCGGTAGTGTTTAGCGCCGCTGCAAAATGTCTGGTCAATTTCGCGAGCGGCGCAAACATCGCCACGCCCAGGCGCTAGTTGCTTTGTGCCCCATTAGCGCCCTCTTGCAAAGCAACCGAATTTTTCCCCCTTGGTTCCTTAACATTTCTGGGAAGTTATTTGTGTCCTCTACCATGAAGACAGAACCAAAGTATTTGCTTAATTGCTCCGCCATTTCCTTGTTCCCCATTATAAATTCTCCTGTTTCTGACTGTAAGGGACCTACATTTGTCTTCACGAATTTTTTTTTTTACATGTAGAAGCTTTTACAGTCCACTTTTATGTGCCTTGCAAGTTTACTCTCACACTCTCTATTTTTCCCCTCTTAATCAATCTCTTGGTCCTTTTTTGCTGAATTCTAAACTGCTCACAATCCTCAGGTTTGCTACTTTTTCTGGCAACTTTATATTACTCCTCTTTGGATATATTACTATCCTTAATTTCTTTTGTTAGCCATGGTTGGGCCGTTTTTCCTTTTGTGTTTTTGCGCCAAAAAGGAATATATAACTGTTGCAATTCATGCATTCGTTCCTTAAATGTTAGCCATTGCCTATCCACCGTCATGCCTTTTAATGAAGCTCCCTAATCTATCATAGCCAACTCCCTCCTCATACCTTCGTAGTTTCCTTTGTTTAGATTTAGGACCCTAGTTTCGGACTGGACTGCTTCACTTTCCATCTTAATGAAGAATTCTATCATGTTATAGTCACTCTTCCCTAAAGGACCCCGCACAAGAAGATTATTAATTAACCCCTTTTCAATGCACAATACCCCATCTAGGAGAGCCTGTTCCCTAGTTGGCTGCTCAACGTACTGGTCTAAAAAAACATCTCGTACACACTCCAGGAATTCATCTTCCACAATATTATTGCTAATTTGATTTGGGCAGTCTATCTAGATTAAAGTCACCCATGATTACTGTAGTACCCTTGTTGCATGCATCTCTAATTTCCTGTTTGATGCCGTCCTCTACATTACCACTACTGTTTGGAGGCCTATAGACAACTCCCACCAATGTTTTCTGCCCCTTGGTGCTTCTTAGCTCCACCCAGACTGATTCTACATCCTGATTTTCTGAGCCATTACCCTTTCTCACAATTGCTCTGATTTCATCCTTTACTAACAACGCCACCCCACCTCCTTTTCCTTTTTGCCTGTCCTTCCTAAATATCGAATATCCTTGGATAGTCAGCTACCAGCCTTGGTCACCCTGCAGCCATGTCTCCGTAATCACAATTATATCGTATCCGTTTTCATCTATTTGCACTGTTAATTTGTCTACCTTATTACGAATGCTTCGTGCATTCAGATACAGTGCCTTTAGATTTGTCTTTTTAACATTTTTAGACATCTTAACATCTTTTTGTACTATGGCCCTATTTGTCTTACCGTTTTTTCTTACCTGGGCCCTTTTTGTTAGTGCACTCTTTTGTTTGTACGCTCTGTCCCTTCCTGACACAATCTGGTTATCCTCACCCCAATCACTTTCCTGCACTGCTTCCTTGTCTTTTCTCTTTAGCATTCTAGATTTCTCTCCACCGGGACACACTTTCCACACCCACCCACTTATTTAGTTTAAAGCCCTATCTACCTCCCCAGCTATTCGATTCGCTAGATCTCTGGTCCCAGCATGGTTCAGGTGTACTCCGTCCCAACGGAACAGTTCTCTTTCCCAATACTGGTGCCAGTGCCCCACGAATCGAAGCCCACTTCTCCCAGACCAATCTTTGAGCCATGCATTCATCTCCCTGATCCTATTGACCCTATGCCAATTTGCTTGTGGCTCAGGTAATAATCCAGAGATTATTACCTTTGTGGTTCTGCTTTTTAATTTAGTCCCTAGCTGCTCAAACTCTCTCAGCAGAACCTCTTTCTTAGGTACCAATGACATAGGTAGGACTATGTGGACCACAACAACTGGATCCTCCCCCTCCCACTCCAAGTTCTTCTCCAGCCTGGAGGAGATGTCCTTTACCCTGGCACCAGGTAGGCAACATAGCCTTCGGGACTCACACTCCTGGCTGCAGAGAACAGTGTCTATCCCCCTAACTATACTATAGCAAAATACTGCAGATGCTGGAAATCCGAAATAACAACAGAAAACGCTGGAAAAACTCAGCAGGCCAGGCAACATCCGTGGAGAGAGAAACAGAGTTAATGTTTCAGGTCGAAACCCTTCAGTCGCCTACTACAACCACCTTCCTTTTCACTCCTCCCCCCCCCCCCCCCCCCCCCCCCCTACTTGAACGGCTTCCTGTACCACGGTGCCGTGGTCAATTTGCTCATCCTCCCCGCAGTCTCCGCACTCGTCCACAAGGGTTGCAAGAACCTCGAACCTATTGGACAAGTGCAGGGACTGAGGCTCCTGCAATACTACCTGCTGGATCCCTGTACCTGCCTCACTCGCAGTCACACCCTCCTGTCCCTGACCATGTGTCAATTCTAAAGTATTTAATCTAAGGGGTGCGGCTACCTCCTGTATCAAAAGGTCCAGGTAACTACCTGATGTCTTGCAATGTCTGCAGTTCGGACTACAGCTCCTCAACACTGACCTGAAGTTCCTCGAGCCGCAGACACTTACTGCAGATGTAGTCACCCTGGACAAAAATGTGCACAAGCTCCCACATATTGCAGCAGCAACATATCTCCTGTTCTCCCATTATTTTATTTATTTAATAAATAGTTTTGTGTTAATCAACTTATTTACCTCGTTTAGTTTATTAAATTAAGTTTAGTTTTTAAAATTTAGTTATATGCTATGTTAACTTAAAACTTAGCCCACAGTCACTACCAATCACTTAACCTGCCTTACCTGTGACGTCACACTATAGTTTTCTTCTTGCAGTTGCAGATCTGCTGCTGCTTTTATCCCCGTTCTCGGGCCCCGGTCTGCTCCCACTCAGGTCCGCCGCCGCTCTGCGGGAGAAGTTAGGAAAAGCAAGGCAAAGCAGCAACTCCTTCCCCCACTTCACCCAACTCCCACACTTGCCAAACTCCCAAGTTGTTCACTCTGCGCCAAGCTGCACTCCGTTACAAACTACACTCCAACCTCCCTTGTTTATACTGCTGAGATTTATGAGTCAGCTCTCTTGCAGTTGCAGAACCAGATTAGACCAGTTTATTAACTAACTAGCCTCACCCACTCTCCAGTACAGAGCTTGCTTAGTCCTGCCCAAGCCTGGAAGAAACTTAAAACAGTAAATTTAAGTTAAATGTTAATTGCAAGCATACAAGACTAGATTTTATCAAACAGAGATTAACCTTTAAGATTCACTCCCACACTTACCAAACTCCCAAGTTGTTCACTCTGCGCCAAGCTGCACTCTGTGACAAACTGCACTCCAACCTGATTTTGAACACCTCTAGTAAATCTCCCCTTAACCATCTTTACTCTATGGAGAACAATCACAGCTTCTCTAGTCTCTCCAGATAACTGATGTCCCTCATCCCTGGTATCATTTTAGTACATCTCCTCTGCACCCTCTACAAGGCCATAACACCTTTCCTAAAATGTGGTGCCCAGGATTAGACACAATACTCCAGCTGAGGCCTAAACAGTGATTTTATAAAGGTTTAACGTCCTTGCTGAGGCCTAAACTTTAACTTATAAAGTTATCACTTCCTTGCTTTTGTACTATATGTCTCCATTTATTAAGCCAAGTAACCCATATGCTTTTTTAACTGATTTATCAATGTGTTCTGCCACCTTCAAAGATTTATTTATGTGAAACCCCTGATCTCTTTGTTCCTGCATCCCCTTTTAAATTGTACCATTTAATTTATATTGCCTCTACTTCTTCCTACCAAAATTCATTACTTCAAACTTCTCTGCATTAAATTTCAAATGCCTTTTGAGGGTCCATATAGACAACATCAACTGTACTATCTCCATCAACCCTCTCCGTTGCTTCATCGAAGAACTCAATCAAATTTGTTGGTCACGATTTGTTTTTAACAAATTTGTGTTGACTGTCATTTATTAACCCATGTCTTTGTAAGTGGCAGTTAATTTTGTCCCAGATTATGGTCTCTAGAATTTCCCCACTGCCAATGTGGACTGGCTTATAGTTACTAGGTATATCCCTCTTCCCGTTTTTTGAATAGAGGTGTAACATTTGCAACCCTCTAGTCCTCTGGCACTGTTCCCATAGCCAAGGAGGATTGCAAGATTGTGGACAGAGCATCCTCTATTCCCACCCTTACGCCCCCAAGCAATCTCAGATGCATCCTATCCGGACCAGGTGACTTGTCTACTTTAGATTTTGAGCACTGCCAACCTTTGAAGTACCCACCTCTTGATCTATTTTTATCCTATCCAATTTATCTACACCCTCCTTTCCTGTGAAATTGGCAGCATCCTCTTTTGTGAAGACAGATGCAAAGTAATCATTTAGTACCTCAACCATGCCTTCGGCCTCCACAAGAAGATTTCCTTTTTGCTCCCTAATTGGCCCCACCCTTCCTTTGATTATCCTTTTACTCTTTGTGTTTATATGTGTCATAGTATTAATATCAAACTATGAAGGTAATGATTAGTTAAGTTGGGATGGACTTTGAATTATTAAAATTATATGCTGAACTAAAGTGTCTTGTGAATTTCTTGAATCAATTGATGTACCATCTGGTGTGTTTCTGATTAATGCCTCAGTTATTTTGCACATTTGACACCAGTATGGCATGTTATCTTTTATCTCACCAATACCAAGTGCCTTGTATAGCGTTGACGATTTCTGTAAATTTTTTAGTGGCCAGACAATCCAAAAACGGTGATCTTACATCCCTACTGCAGTTGACTTCAAACTTGACCAGCCCGCTGCACTGCTTTTGAATTTCTAATGGTCAAAAATAGTTTGTTATGCCTTCAGTTGTATGCTATCATTCCAAATTTCACCATGCTCCTGGGTGACTAAGCTGTGTGTTCTTCGTATATATTTGAGTAAATGTATGCAATGCTCTGCTTTTCCGCATTCACACCACTGTTAAATTGAATCTGATACTGCATTGGCTGCTACAGTATAAATGAGGCACAAGTCTAATCAAAATAATCTTGGTTTCTAACAGTTAACCAATAATTTACTGATGTAGCAGATTTGGTGTCTGTCTAATGGGAATTAATGATTATATTGTACGTGGAAAGGATTGCTTTGATTTTTTTTAAAAAGAGGGAGAGGTATCTTTCAGAATGGATTTTGCAACTACACTAGATATGAAATTACATACTGTAATCCTCTTGTAGGTACTTTTTTTAAGTAGTAGATGCACATACCAATAGAAATGAAGAATGGTAAAATGTGGAAAATAATCTTTGGCCATAGGTTTGTGGTTACATATATAATTCTATACACCGTAGTTTCTCATTTGTTTTTTCTTAAAGTACCATAAATAATTTATATAGCTGCCTAGTTCTAATGTAAAAAAAATGTTGGCTTTTTAATAATATATGTGCATATTGGTCTGCAGCTATTGTGGTATGTCTTTTTAAAAAAAAAAAAATACAACTGTAATTTTCTGTTCTTTTTAAAAAAAAAGACATGGAAGACATCAGACACTGAAATTAGAAATTGCTTGGATGTGTTTTATATATACAAAAATTGACCTTTGTGTGCAAGCTCAACATCTAAGTACCAACAGTTACCATTTGTTTTGACAGCAGAATTAATTGAGGCTAAAACATTTCAAATTCCTCCTGTATCAAGCTGTTCATTAGGAATTGCACTCTGGCTTCAGTGCTGTCAGAAAAATAACATGTTTGCCATGATTAAATCGCAGAATGATGGTCGGTTCAGTGCTTTTAAGAGAGAGGTTGAATAAACTTTCTACTGCAGAAACAATTCAGAAGTGACGCGGTGCAAGGGGGGTCAGAATGTGCACTCATATCCAGCTGAGTTGTCAACTGGCTCTAAGCCAGGCACGCAAAGGCTTTGTCGCTTCAAGCAACATTTGAAGCATATGCAATTTAAAAACTGTCCTTTCATGCGTGATTTCATGGCTCAAAAACATATCTCGTTATAAAAATTGGTCTGTTTGTTTACATTTTTGAACAACCTCTTTTTAGTATTGGCAATTTTTTTGTTTTAGTTGTTCCCACATTGCAACAAATGTTGGAGTTTGAGACAGTTTCGGCATAAATTGCTCTAAATGATTTGAAGCATAGTTTGAATTAATAGGAACATTTATCGTTCAAATAGCTAGTGGTATATTTTCATTGAGAATTTTGTTTTGTAGCTGTAGAGACATTTTCTACATCCCTCCCAAAAATGGCAGAATTCCCCAATTGATGTGTTCAATCCTTCATCATT
Source organism: Somniosus microcephalus (assembly GCF_052327205.1). NCBI lineage: Eukaryota > Metazoa > Chordata > Chondrichthyes > Squaliformes > Somniosidae > Somniosus > Somniosus microcephalus. The sequence goes on from NC_140987.1 coordinate 216,942,389, forward strand.
CAAATATTGCGTACTCCAGTTTAAATTTATTAAGATTTATTCTTAAAATGCCTATTAATTTTAAACGATATTGCTGCTAAGACTACAAAAATTGCAGTATAACTCAGTAAGGTAGATGCTACTGTGCATTATTTTTGAAGAATGTATCCTATTTAAAAATGAGTTTTTTTTAACCCCCTCCCAGAACTACATTCTTGTAACCACATGCAGCTGATTATTTCTATTCTTGTTTGGTACTATTTTTCAGATAGATATACTACACTTGCTGGCATTTCTTTTATGGAATCTAATAGGAAGCTAATGGAACAAGCTGAAATGTTGACTTATTACATTTAAAAATTGCTTCTTCGATTGCTTTAAATTTGAAAAGGACAAATGATCTATGATCACTCTTTTTAATCTACATTTAATCTAGCTAATATATGTCTAACTAAATTAAATAAAATCCACATCTAACAAACCATTTGTATTTTCAAGAACTAATTTTGTCCTGTTCCTCTTTTTCTAAACTTATTTTTTTCCTACCTTGGATATGTTTGACTCTTTTCTGAGATTGTAACGCAAGCGCATTTTGTGGTCTATTGATTCAGGAATATACATTAATACCCTTGAATATCCAAGGTTCAATTGGCCAGAGTATTTCTCAAATTACCTGATTTAAAGTCTTTAAGAAATGCGGCAAACAATGTACTGAGAATTCAAATTTAACATAAAATTGATTTTTTCACCTTAATGATAGATGAAGATATATTTGTTTTTCATTTTATTCATCTCTAAACTGAGTAAGAGCAAACTGTAGTGGAATTGCTGTTGCATAAATGAGATACCTTGAGTAATCTTAAAAAAATGCTGCTGAAATTTAGGGCTAAAAATTGAGTAGCGCCCCGGAAATATTAGCGTCCCCGTGCCGGAAATTGAGTGGTTGCGCCCCAAGAGGGAAGCGGGGCGCTTCACCCTCTGGGGCACTGAGTCAATATTGCGGCGTTATGTGCTGCAGCGCCACACACTGCGGCACGTTGCACTGCGGTATTGCAGGCCTTCCTCCCCTTCTATGAAGCCTTCTATTTTCTGCCCAGAAACAGCAGCTGGTAGGCCTGCAGCCCTTAAGATCTAATGGGGACCTGAAAGTGAAAGGCACTTGCCTTGCTGTCTGTCCCTCTTGGGCCCTCTGATTTGAGGGGAGCTAGGTGCAAATCCTAAGGCCTACTACTTCTGGGCATTCTTTCTAATGGGTTGCTGCCTGGTGTTGGGAGGAGAAAATGAGACACAAGTTACCATTGCATTACTCCTACCTGAAGAGGAATGGATTTGAATGTTTGCTCTGGGAGAAATCCCAGGGCAACACAAAGGGGTGGAAACCAGCTAGCACTGGTTTTGGCTCTTTTATTTGCTGCTTTGTGCCCAGGAACTGAGCGCACTCTGGAAACAAAGCAGAGGAACTTCAGCCCTATAACTTCACAAGGGATTATCTGATCTCTGTGTTTGAAAATGTATTAAATACTTAAGATATAAAATGTAAAAGTAATCAAACATCTAACTTTTCATAATAAAGTTAATGAATATTTTGACTCCTGAATCGAACAATTCTGCTTACAAAGCTGTGGTTAATTCTGAAGGAAACTTGATTTGAAACATGGTCATTTGTTTTCTTGCTTTAGGTTCTGTTGAATTTGAAGAATGTAACATAGCCAATGCTCTAGAAGGTAAATTTTCTGCTTTTAGTAAATATATATGTTCCTGTGGAATTGCCCATGATGAGTCATAGGATATGGTGTTTATAAGGTTGGCTTTCAAAATCTTGACAGCAACAGTTCCTTTCATTCTCATCAGAGCCAGAGATTTCCTCCGAAACCCCTACCACCCATAACAAGGTTTCACTCGCTCTCATCTCTACAGTCTTTCTGCAACCAATTCTTTCACTCCACCCTGCACAACTGTGTATCTAATCACCTCTCTTTTCATTTCCTGCTCACCGAGGTCTCACTCTCACTCTGTGTCTCTGCTCCATAAAATCTCAACTCTCCCCATGTCAACAGAGAAAACAAAACGTTATGAGGGGGAGGGGTAAAGGCAGGGGTGGGGTGGTGGGCAGAGGGAGAGAGACTGCTCAATGGCAAGAGGCCAGAATTGAAGGATGGTCTCTGGATTCTCACTCTCCCTTTTCTTTCTTTCCCATCTTGCCACCTCGCAGATCTGTCCACCACCCTACACCCTGCCCCTCCCGTCCAAACAGGCACTTTCTCCTTCTCACTTCTTGCCCCTTGCCATTGAACAGTCACTCTCTCTCCCTTCCTCTCCCTGCATTTGTTTCTGTTCATTTTTCTCTCCTGTGCCGCCTTGTCCCCTACCATTTCCTCCTCTCTCTCGCTCCCATCCCTTTCTTCCTCTCTCTCCTTCTCCCCCCTCCATTTCTCACATGTGCTCGCTCTCAACTTCCTCATTTTCTCTTCTCCACTCCTTTCATCCTTCCGCCTCAAACAACCAATGAAGAAGAAAATTACCATGGGCATGGCTCTTGCGATATAGAAAACCAACTCAATGTACAGGAAACTTCACGATATCCGGCACCGACGGGACCGGCGTGATGCCGATCTATGAAAACTTCCGGACAGACCAGCGCTAATGTTGAAGGATACGGAGGTTTTCATCTCCGTATCTGACAACAAACACTGTTGCTTAACAACAGCTTGTAAACAGTCGGCTCGTACCTTGGAAGTGTCTCTGTAGCTTAGCAACAGCTTCAGAGAGGCTTTCCAGAGCCTGACTGTTTTGCTAGGAAAAGAAAAAAAACCTAACAAAACGGCTGCTGATTTCTGCCGTTAGATCGAGGTTTCCGGACATACAACCTCCGGATAAACCAAAGTTTCCTGTATATGAGAGACATGAGAAATTATTTTATAAGATGGGGATAGAGAACAATTTTAAAATACAATATGTTTATGTAATTTGGAGAGAACGTGTTAAAAATTGTTTAACAATTATTGGGCAAATTGGATCGCTGAAGCCCAGCTGTATTTTTAGAACACTAAGGAAGTGTATTTCTTATTGCAGGATTGGATCTGTTATTTTAGATACAATTGTTGATTTACTAACTGATATTTGTAATACAGGGGTGAAGAAGACCAGAAGAAAAACTTTTGGAATACCAGGACGAATAAAAAAAGAAAAAGATACAGATTCAGTGTGAGTTCTTGTTTTAATGGTATAACAAAATGATCAGAAGATATAGGACTTTTTTATGCTCCTGAAGTTGTACAGCAGTTAAAATTGCCAGCATTCTAAGAATGTTCCATAGATATTCTTTGAATTTTAACAAGTTTTTTTTTAACTGAAAGCCACCCATTCTGCGGCATTACTGTTTTTACAGTACTTTACACTTATTTATTCTTCTGAGAAAAATGTTTGTGGAATTTTGTTAGTGGTGGTAATTAGAGCTGCTTTTATATTACTGTCGTGCCCTGCTATTACTACCAACTCCTGGCATGAGGGTGTTGCACAGCTAGTGACAGCAGTAAAGATAAACTTGCTAAGCTAACTTGGGAAGACCCATTTTATTTTAAAACTTTGATTTCCTTGTTCCACCAACCTTAGCAAATCTGTCAAGATTTTCTTTGTGAGACCTATGTGATGGAAGGCAGTGGCTCTAACATGGCACTAGAGCAGTATAAATATGGCTTGGGTGACTTGAGAACAGATCCTAATTACAATTGGCATTTGAACTTTTGTCTTCTAAAGGAGGGAGTGAGTCTAAGCTCAACCAGGCCCTCTGTAGAAGAAAGGGAGAAAAGTACCCACCCAACCTTGGAAGTTCTTACTCCCTCAGCCTTTCCTCCCTTCAACAATCTTCAGGTTTTTAAAACCCAAGCTTGGCATCACATCATAGCTTCTTTGTGATTTTCTCAGTCTTCTATTTTTGTCTTTTCAACTTTGGTGATGCCCTGCATTGTGGGCCTTGACTCTTGTTTCTCAAATTAAAAGCCAGTATCCCTAAAAAAAAATTTAAAAAAAAATGGAAAATGTTACGTTTATCCTTTCCTGTATTTTGTTCAAAAACAAATTGTGGTGTTGTAGTACTTGCCTAATGCCACATACTGTATATTTAGCTGTCCTGCCACAGTTCATTCACTTCTGTACTTGGCATGCTCTGCTGAATAACAAACTGTAAACTATACAATAGTATGATATCTGGAAGTGAATCTAAAGCAATAATTCCATCTTGGTTTTGATGATTTTTCACTTATGATTTTATGCAATCACAGCTGTTTAGTGGAATGCCTGGCTTCTAACTTACTGTTGTCATAAACTTACTATTCTTGTTAAACTGCAGCTCCCCCACCCCACCCCCCGTCAACTAAAGTCACACATGTTCATTTTAAAAAGCATTTGTTCTATTGTCTTTCTCGGTGAAAACTAAGTACTGTAACATCTATAGATTTTAGTCCAATCCCTTCTATCATTGTCTTAAAAAATAATTAATGTTGGGGTACAAAAAGTGTTTGCCAGATTACACATATGAATGTACTTTCTAAAAATATTGTATTGTAAATCTTATTGGTTTTATGTAAATACTAATTGGCTTTTTTTCTTTTTGTGTGTTTGAGTAGAATGTTTTCATCAAATACATTTTATTTTTATTTTATTCCTTCTATAGGGAATCTCCAGATGCTGATTCAGTTGTAAGTAGATCAAGCAAAGGCAGAAACCTAATAATGAACAGAGTTTGGTGGTAGGATCAGTCTTATTTTTCTGGATACTATAACATTTTGATAAATTGTCACTACAGGTAATACAATAAGGGAAAAGATTTATCCATTTGTAATGTCCGAGTTCAACTCATAAATAGATAATCAAGTAATGTACCTGGTAATTGGTCCACTAAATTGATCAATGAAGCACAGATACAGTAGAGGCTTGGATATAGATGACCATAGGCTAGAAGTTTAAGTGCAGTGTAGTTTTCAAGCAATAATTTTTTTGTGTTGGGTATATTTGTTCTAAAGAAGTAAGCCTTTTTAAGTGAATGTTGCTCAACAGTCTTCAAACATAAGTCCATCAACTGCTGGCACAAAATGCATAAGGACATCTACAGAATAGGAAATTGCACATGCTACATAATTGACTGATAGCAGTTGCAATTTAAGCAACCTGTGAGATGTCAATTTTCTTAGCCTCCCTCCTTCCCCCGCCCGTTCCAGAAAACTCCACTCTTGTGTAGCAACTTAACTAATTAATTGACTGAAGAGGAACTGACAAAAATTATACATTTGAGGCAAGAAAGTTGATGTGATGGGCACAAATCCTTAACTGCTTCATCTTGCATTATCTAACAATTAAAAGTTAATTTTCAAAACCTACTACTCTCTTATATTTTCACTATCCAGTTAATCTTTATCTTTTAAAGTTATTTCAGATTTTTTTGCTTCATTCTGATTTCTTAGTTCTACCAATAACATTAGTCATGTATTAGAAAAGTATACTATATTTTCACCATAAGAACACTTTAGAAGTTCTTTTCATGACTCAGTTTTAATATTACCCAGTAAAAACCTTAAGTACAATCTAAAATTTGATTTGTCATTGGTTTGTGCACTGGCTGTACACTGCACTTTCACCTCTGTACCACGGCACCCTGGGTTCAAATCCAGCCCAGACTGATGGGATGAAGAAATCAGAAAACATCTGTCTGCTGTCTGTTTCCTGTCTGTAACAGTCCTAAATAAGTTTTAATCACATCCCAAAGCTGCCCTAATTTTGCAGTCTTATTCAGAGACTGTAGGATTGCTGGTTTGGGAAATTGAAAAGTATCACGCTAATATACAGTAGGTGGTGTTCTTCTTGGGTTGGGCTGAGGCATATTGTTGGACAGAGTAGAGGGAACTACACTCTGCATTTAACTGGCGTAATTGACCTGGGACTGCTTGATGCTGACGATATCTGAAATAGAAAATGTTCAATTTACTGACATCTTGAAGTACATTGCATTATTGAAATGGGAAAGAAAGAAAGAACTTGCATTTATATAGTGCCTTTCACAACCGTAGGACGTCCCAAAGTGCTTTACAGCAAATTAAGTACATTTGAAGTGTAATCACTGTTGTAATGTAGGAAAAAAAAGATTTCTATAGAACTTATGTACTCATTTCTGAATTAAAAGAAATGAGCTTGGAGCTAAAAATTCCTAATGAACTATGTATGACATTTTTGAAATTTGTTCTGTTTTCATTTTTATTTCTATTTCTTTCCCATCCAACCTATCTCTGTTTCCATACCAAATACAATTCCAGAAGACCTCAAATGGAGCTTCCTGTGGCTACCATGGGAAATTTGATTTTCAGAACACTAAGTAAAATCCTGCAGGTATAGCTGTTTTCTCAGTAATTATAGCTGCAGCCTCCCTTCTTTCTTGACCTTCCACTGCCAATTTCTAACAAAAAAGGGCTGTGGTGAACATACAGAAGATTTCAGGGAGATTACTTTGTGGTAAAACTGCATATTGTTGCAGAAATGTCTGGTTTGCTAGTTTTATACCCATGTACATTTTATCTCATGTCACTCGATAATGGTGAGCATAAGGAAGTATAGATGATTTTTCATTTCCTCTTTCTGGCCTTGGGATACATGATAGTGCTAGTATTAGTACAGGATAGGATGTGAGGAGCAGATTTCTTAATGAGTTGGAATTGATATGGGGGGTTGACTTCAGGTGTGGATGAGAGTTTGTGGAAGCAAGGTAAGAATGGAGGTAGAAATAGGTAATCAGAGCAGATATGAGGTTTTGAAAATGCTGTAAAAAGAACTTATGATAGTAAAAGATGTTGAGCATTCTTTCATGTATGAAGTCTCTGAATTGCTTCCTGATTGTTGTCTGTAACCATTTGCCAAGCAAGTTGAAGGTGGCCAGATCTGCTTGGAGTTCAGACCCTAAAGCCTCCATTGCATTAGTCAGAACATTCATGAGAAATGCTGCTACTGTGTTTATAGCCTGCATTACTGAGATTGTTACTACAAATGTCACATGCTCAATGGCAGACTACAATGCAGAAGATTGTTTGCGTAACCTAACCATATGACCTTCCACTGCCGTGTGTATGGTGGCATATGAATATTCAACACTGACCCTATGTTATTCTTCATTGAAAACCAGGTACACTAATGTCTGACAACTCATGAGGGGCAATCAACATACTGGACCTTTGTTCTTGTACTTGTTGGCTCCTCATCAACCCTCACCACAAATGCCCTTTCTCATCATGATTTCTTTTCATCCTCATGAGGGCCGCCTTCTCAATGTGTGGACTTGTGCTGGAGTCTATTACAGGTGTTGGTGATGATAGCTGGTGGGTGCTGGAGTCTATTACAAGTGTTGGTGATGATAGCTGATGGGTGATATGCATTTGGTGCACCTTGTAGTTATTGAATTCTTGCTTTGTGAAGAAAGGCATTATGAATACATAATCATAATTATCCATCTGGGTGCTACATTGTCATCACATGCACTATTATGTACTTGCGTGCATTTAGTATGCATGGATAGAAACATAGAAAAATAGGAGCAGGAGTAGGCCATTCGGCCATTCGATATGATCATGGCTGATCCTGTATCTCAATACCATATTCACGCTCTCTCCCCATACCTCTTGATGCCTTTTGTGTCTAGAAATCTATCTATCTCCTTCTTAAATATATTCAGTGTCTTGGCCTCCACAGCTTTGTGGTAGAGAATTCCATAGGTTCACCACCCTCCTGAGTGAATAAATTTCTCATCTCAGTCCTAAATGTCCTACCCCGTATCCTGAGACTGTGACCCCTCGTTCTAGACCCCCCAGCCAGGGGAAACATCCTCCCTGCATCCAGTCAGAATTTTATACGTTTCAATGAGATCCCCTCTCATTCTTCTAAACTCTAGTGAATACAGTCCTAGTTGACCTAATCTCTCCTCATACGACAGTCCTGCCATCCCAGGAATCAGTCTGGTGAACCTTCGCTGCACTCCCCCTATGGCAAGTATATCCTTTCTTAGGTAAGGAGACCAACACTGCACACACTACTCCAGGTGTGGTCTCACCAAGGCCCTGTATAACTGTATTGTGGAGATGCCGGTGTTGGACTGGGGTGGACAAATGTAAGAAGTCACACAACACCAGGTTATAGTCCAACAGCTTTATTTGAAATCACAAGCTTTCGGAGCGCTGCTCCTTCGTCAGGTGAAGTGGAGAGATGCATAAAGACACAGCTTATATAGTCAGAGAACACTGCCAGATGATTATAGGTAATCTTTCTAACTGCCATTTATCACACCTCGGCAGAGAGATAATCACCGCAATCAAAGGTGTGAATGGTGTCCAAACAGGTCAGTCAGGAAAACATTACATCAAAGAACAATGAGGTGGGGTCACAAGGGGTCAAATGTTGCAGATGCTGGGGTCTGTATGGAAAAACAAAAAACATTTTTTTTGCTGGAAATCACAGCAGGTCCGGCCGCATCTGTGTAGAGAGAACCAGCCAACGAGGACTCGAGTCTGGATGACCCTACATCAGGTGGGGTTACATGTAGCGTGACATGAACCCAAGATCCCGGTTGAGGCCGTCCTCATGAGTGCGGAACTTGGCTATCAGTTTCTGCTCTACGATTTTGCGTTGTCGTGTGTCTCGAAGGCCGCCTTGGAGAATGCTTACCCGAAGATCGGAGGCTGAATGTCCTTGACTGCTGAAGTGTTCCCCGACTGGGGGGGAACACTCCTGCCTGGTGATTGTTGCGCGGTGTCCGTTCATCCGTTGTCGCAGTGTCTGCATGGTCTCGCCGATGTACCATGCTCCGGGGCATCCTTTCCTGCAACGTATGAGGTAGACAACGTTGGCCGAGTCACATGAGTATGTACCATGTACCTGGTGGGTGGTGTCCTCACGTGTGATGATGGTATCTGTGTTGATGATCTGGCATGTCTTGCAGAGGTTGCCGTGGCAGGGCTGTGTGGTGTCGTGGTCGCTGTTCTCCTGAAAGCTCGAGTCGTCGTTGGCTGGTTCCCTCTACACAGATGCGGCCGGACCTGCTGTGATTTCCAGCAAAAAAAATGTTTTTTGTTTTTCGTACAGACCCCAGCATCTGCAACATTTGACCCCTTGTGACCCCACCTCATTGTTCTTTGATGTAATGTTTTCCTGACTGACCTGTTTGGACACCATTCACACCTTTGATTGCGGTGATGATCTCTCTGCCGAGGTGTGATAAATGGCAGTTAGAAAGATTACCTATAATCATCTGGCAGTGTTCTCTGACTATATAAGCTGTGTCTTTATGCATCTCTCCACTTCACCTGACGAAGGAGCAGCGCTCCAAAAGCTTGTGATTTCAAATAAAACTGTTGGACTATAACCGGGTGTTGTGTGACTTCTTACATCTGTATAACTGTAGTAAGACATCCTTGCTCCTGTACTCAAATCCTCTTGCAATGAAGGCCAACATACCATTTGCCTTCCGAACTGCTTGCTGCACCTGCATGTTTGTTTTCAGTGACTGGTGTACAAGGACACCCAGGTGCCTTTGTTCATCAACATTTCCCAATCTATCACCATTTAAATAATACTCTGCCTTTCTGTTTTTCCTTCACATTTATCCACATTATACTGCATCTGCCATGTATTTGCCCACTCACTCAACTTGTCTAAATCGCCTTGAAGCCTCTTTGCATCCTCCACAACTCTCAATCCCACCTAGTTTTGTGTCGTCAGCAAACTTGGAAATATTACATTTGGTTCCCTCACCCAAATCATCATTGATATATATTGTGAATAGCTGGGGCCCAAGCACTGATCCCTGTGGTACCCCACTAGTCACTGCCTGCCACCCAAATGTAATTAATGTAACATATTGCACAAATCGTATTGGGTAATAACGGCGAACTAACGGGAAAATAAGCTGTAAGGAGGACACAAAGAGCCTGCAAAAGGATATAGACAGGTTAAGTGAGTGGGCAATCACAAAATCTTAGAAATTTACAGCACAGTAGGAGGCCATTCGACCCATCGTGTCTGTGCCGGGTGAAAAAGAGTTCTTCAGCCTAATCCCACTTTCCAGCTCGAGGTGCCGTAACCTACAAGGCTACAGACCAAGTGCATATCCATGTACTTTTTAAATGTGATGAGCATTTCTGCCTGTACCACTCTTGGGCAGTGAGTTTCAGACCCCCATCACCCTCTGGGTGAAAAAAGTTCTCCTCAACTCCCCTCTAATCTTTCTACCAATTACTTTAAATCTATGTTCCCTGGTTATTGGCCCATCTGCTAGGGGAAATAGGTCCTTCCTATCCACTCTATGTAGGCCCCTCATTATTTTATACACCTCAATCAAGTCTCCCCTCAGCCTCTTCTGTTCCAAAGAAAACAACCTCAGCCTATCCAATCTTTCCTCATAGCTAAAATTCTCCAGTGCTGGCAACATCCTTGTAAATCTCCTCTGTAACCTCTCTAGTGCTATCATATCTTTCCTGTAATATGATGACCAGAACTGTACACAGTACTCTAGCTGTGACCTCACTAGTGTTTTATACAGTTCAAGCATAACCTTCCTGCTTTTATATTCAATGCCTTGCCTTCTTAACCTTAGACAATTCAATACTTTGCAAGATGGGAAGCCAGTGGAGGTCAGGGAGAACTGGGGTGACAGGTAATTCTTTGTTTTTATTCATTCACTGGATGTGGGCGTCGCCAGCATTTATTGTCCATCCCAATTTGCCCTTGAGCAGATGGTGGCGAGCCTGCTTCTTGAATAAGTAGCTTGCTAGGCCATTTCAGAGGGCAGTTAAGAGTCAAACACATTTTTGTGGGTCTGGAGTCACATATAGGCCAGACCGGGTAAGGACGACAAATTTCCTTCCCTGAATAAGGTGGCAGATGGAGTATAATGTGGGGAAATGTGAGGTTGTTCACTTTGGTTGGAAGAATAGAAAAACAGAATATTTTTTTAAATGGCGAGAAACTATTAAATGTTGGTGTTCAGAGATTTAGGAGGAGTTGTACAATTAGGAAGGCAAATGTCATGTTAGCCTTTATTGCAAGGGGGTTGGAGTACAACAGTAAGGAAGTCTTGCTACAATTGTACAGGGCTTTGGAGTACTGTGCACAGTTTTGGTCTCCTTATCTGAGGAAGGATATACTTGCTTTAGAGGCAGTGCAACAAAGGTTTACTAGATTGATTCCTGGGATGAGAGGGTTGTCCTTTGAGGAGAGATTGAGTAGGTTGGGCCTATACTCTCGAGTTTAGAAGAATGAGAGGTAATCTCATTGTAACATATAAGATTCTGAGGGGGATTGACAGGGTAGATGCTGAGAGGTTGTTTCCCCTGGCTGGAGAGTCTAGAACTAAGGGGCATAGTCTCAGAATAAGGAGGTGGCCATTTAAAACGGAGATGAGGAGAAATTTCTTCACTCAGAGAGTTGTGAATCTTTGGAATTCTCTATCCCAAAGGGCTGTGGATGCTGAATTGTTGAGTACATTTAAGGCTGAAATAGATAGATTTTTGAACTCATGGGGAATCAAGGGAAATGGGGATTGGGCAGGAAAGTGGAGTTGATGTCAAAGATCAGCCATGATCTTATTGAATGGTGGAGCAGGCTCGAGGGGCTGTATGGCCTACTCCTGCTCCTAATTCTTATGTTCTTACGTTGTTCACCCTTATTACGCCCTCTGAAACTGACCGCAACTTCAGGATTTAGCGTATGCGCATCTAAACGTGGAAATGCTGAAGTTGCGGTCAGTCATTCAATGCTCCGACACTGGCTCCGCTGTGGACCCGCCCCCCCAAATAGCCGGTAATCAGTGAAATCCGTGAAACTGACAAAAACTTGGGCTTTTCTGCGGTAATAGCGCTGTTAAATACCCCATTAAATGTTAAGCCTTGTTGGAATAGGTGTAACTAGCGTTTTAACAGCATATTGACGGGTAAACAACTGTTTTGGCCCTGAAAAACTAATTTTTATATTTGTGGAATGTCACATTTCTCCATTATGATAAAAATTACCTTATCCCCATGTGAGAGTCCCAATCTTTGTTTCGCTCACTGTAACATTTTTAAAATGTCCGGGTAAAAGCAGCTTCTCATTTCCTGGTTTCCTGTCCGTGAGAATTCTGCAATGTGATTGGCTGTTTAGACAGTGTGTTGACATCACAGAAACCTCACACTATGAATTCTCATTACAGAGCGCTGAAATCGCTTGAATGTCGAAAAAGGCAAACTTCTCGCCACAGAGATCGCGAGATGGGCAGCTTTCTTTGGGGCCAGCGGCAAGCGTCTTTGCTGCTGACTCCAAATTCCTGGCCAGTATCGCTAATGTGGTACATGACATTTCTGCAGAGTCTTTCAACATCCTCTGATTCGACTTTTCAGAGCCCCCCCCATCTGATATTTATTGAGGTCTCTGCTGGTAGAGTCTACTACATGTTCTGCTGTCTACTATCTAAGTTCTACTATCAGGTTTTTTACATTGTGCAACACTAAGTGATTTATCCACAAAGAAGAGAGGGCAAGTTTCTGAGGTGGGTTTAAAATAAGCTAAACCAGAGAAAGTAAAGAACGGCTGTGAATAGAGTTGTATTGTGATTTCAAGAGGTCACTGGTGTGGGGTACTGATGCTTTTTCTATTTATTTACAGTATATATAAATGACCTAGAGCTGGAGACAGAAACAGAGTTTGCTGATTACATGAAATATAGAGGGGTTTCAAACAGTATTGAAGAAGCAAACCAAATACAAAGCAATCTGGACAGATCGGGAAGGTGGACTGATGAGTGGCAAATTACACATTTAGTGTGGCCCAATTTAAGTTAATGAGACTAGGAAAGAAAAATAAACGGTGTGACTATAAACTAAATGGCTGTAGACTACAGGACACAACACAGGAGAAGGAAATGGGGATATTTGTCTTCACACCTCTGGGGCATTTTTCTACTTTAAAGGCACTATTTAAATGCAAGTTATTGTTGCAGTTGTAGTATTGTTGGATAGATGGATAGTCCACTGAAACCAACAGTGCTGTTGGCGGAAGATAACGGGATCTTGGGATGTATAGCCAGAGCACAAAATACAGGAGGTGACGAATTTGTATAAGGTACTAACTGGTACAGCCACACCTACTGTGTACAATTCTGGTTACTATATTATTGTAATGATGTCCAATATTGGAAGCAGTACAGAAAAGGGCAAACAAACTGATAACCCAGATTAAGGCATATGAGCTATGAGGGAAGCCTGGGATTGATTATGGTGGACGAAGAGGCTCGGGAGATACAAGTATTTAAGGAAATAGATGAACACCGATAATATATTCCAGATTTCTACACCTCTGTAATTGGGACAAAGAGGGGAGGTGAATAGAAAGTTTAGATTTACCTATTTTACACAGAAGGTGATGAGTTTATGGAATGGACTGCCCAAGGAGGCAGTGGAGGCAAATACAGGAAACTTTGTGCTATCCGGCACCGACGGGACCGAGCTGTTGCCGTTCCCTCAAAACTGCCGGACACACCAGCGTTAATGTTGAAGCATACGGAGCTTTTCATCTCCGTATCTGACAACAAACACTGTTGCTTAGCAACAGCTTCTAAACAGTCGGCCCGTACCTTGGAAGCGTCTCTGTAGCTTAGCAACAGCTTCAGAGAGACTTTCCAGAGCCTGACTGTTGGGGAAAAAAAAAAGCCACGAGAAGAATAAAAAGCCACGAGAAGAAAAAAAACCTAACAAAACGGCTCCTGATTTTTGCCGGTGGCTCGAGCTTGCCGGACACTTAGCCTCCGGATAACACACAGTTTCCTGTAGTGTGGAAAATTTTGAGGAAGAGATGGATAAGTACTTGAGGGATTGTGTGATTGAGAATTATTAGTTTTTAGGACAGTACAGCACAATTGCATTATCTTTTTAGATCTTGTACTTTCTTGTAATTCAGCTTATGGAAATTCCTTCCTGCAGTACATTCTTTTTACTATCATGGCACATATATCAGAATTCATATAACTCTGCTAAATTTTGAGTTGTACTTTAATTCTCTGTTCTTCCCTGAATACAGTGAGTTTTACATATAATTCAACAACTAGGATTTTCGTTCTTCTCCATATATTTTCAAAAGATAAATGTAAAAGGGAATGGGACTAAGTGGATAGCTGTTTCAAAGAGCTGGCACAAACACGATGGACCAAATAGCCTTTTTAAAAAAGAAAGCCCTTTACTGCTACTCTACAGCGATATTCTTGCTTTACTTTTGTCCTTTTTTAAACGTCATCCATGCACTTTGCATCTCTGGCCAGATCCTCATAGTAGTGGATATGGAGCTTATAGTCTGTCATTGCCACACTTGTTTCCTTCTGATCACATATGGGACTGTCCTGTGCCAAAAAGGTCCACTTAATGCAGTGCACCAGGACATACAGGGCATCCTGGAAAATCTTTATTTTTTAAAAGTTTGTTGCTCAGCTGTTTCACAAAAATATTCTGTGCTGCACAAATGTTTTTAAACTATCTTATTTTTAACTCCATAAGGAAGAAAATAATTTGTACAACAGTTTTACTGCACAGCACATTTTAAAAGTATCCTCAACAGTTTTCCTGGTACTGCATACATATTTAGTTTTTTTTTATGCATACAGCTGGAAGTACCTTTATTGATCTAAATATTTTACTAATAGTAACTGGCAGAGTTCTCATCGTATACAAAAATATGGTTTTCATTGTTGGCATTTTACTATTATGTCTTTCTCTTTCTGCAATAGAATATCCCAGAGGTGGATGATGAGGGTTACTGTATCAAGCCAGAAGTGAATCAAATTAATATCCTTAACTTGGACCATCTAATGTTGAAAAGTTATCTTCATTTTATTAGTACCTTGGGGCAATCGATGAGGTACATAATGGAAATAGGACAGATTACTACAGGAAATAGCTGATCATTCCAAATGACAGACAAACAACTCTCTGACGGACTGTATTTCAGGTTACACACTACAAATTAGGTTCATTAAGAGTAAAATTAAACAGAAGAAACAGTAAATACAGCAGATTTCAGAAGGTTACAGGAAATGAGTACTTGATTTTTCATTAGTACTTCAAAATAATAATCAATCTTGAAAATTTAATCACTTGGAACACATAACTGTGAAGAAAGCTTGTCCATGAAATCGGATAGTCATGGAGCATTTCCACTAGCCCTAGCCCATTCAGTTTCCTGACAATGCTGGATTCACTAAACAAGTCTTGAACTGGGACTCTAATTGTACCCCCTCTTTAAACTTCAAATTGGGATAGGAAGATCAAAGAGATGTCTTTCACAATTAAATAAAGCAGTCGATTATAAATAGGTCTCAAAGCATACAGTTTATATCTGTAAAACAAAGCAACTCCAAACTATTAGCTCAGCCCAGTAATCAGGTTGCAAGTATTTCTATCACTCGTGTGACATGGAACATCTTTACCCAGATGCATATGTCTGATTAGAATGATACTGCACAGAAGGAGGCTATTCGGCGCATTGTGCCTGTGTCGGCTCTTTGGTAGAGCTATCCAATTAGTCCCGCTATCCAATTAGTCCCACTCCCCTGCTCTTTTCTTATAGATAGCCCTGCAGATTTTTCCACTTCAAGTATTTATCCAATTCCCTTTTAAAAGTTACTATTGAATCTGCTTCCACCACCCTTTCAGGCAGTGCATTCCAGTTCATCATAACTCGCTGAGTAATTCTTTTTCCTCATGTCACCTCTGGTTCATTTGATAATTACCTAAAATCTGTATTCTCTGGTTAGCGACCCTTCTGCCACAGGAAATAGTTTCTCCTAATTTACCAAAACCTTTCATGATTTTGAACAACGCTATCAAATCCCACCTTAACCTTGTCTGCTCTAAGGAAAATAACCCCAGTTTCTCTAGTGTCTCCACGTAACTGAAGTCTTGCATCCCTGGTACCATTTTAGTACATTTCCTCTGCACCCTCTCTTAAGGCATTGACATCCTTCCTAAAGTGTGGTGCCCAGAATTGAACACACTACTCCAGCTGGGGCCTAACCAGTGTTTTATAAAGGTCAGTTATATTGTTCTGCAGAGTTTAACGTGAATTCCTGTATTCCCACTTTCCCTCTGCAGAGACGCAAGGGCAGCAGAAAA
This sequence comes from Somniosus microcephalus, assembly GCF_052327205.1. Classification (NCBI taxonomy): domain Eukaryota; kingdom Metazoa; phylum Chordata; class Chondrichthyes; order Squaliformes; family Somniosidae; genus Somniosus; species Somniosus microcephalus. The sequence continues at coordinate 216,958,531 of NC_140987.1, forward strand.
TCTTAGCATGCAGTAATCAAGTGGTCATGACATAAGAACATAAGAAATAGGAGCAGGAGTAGGCCATTCGGCCCTTCGAGCCTGCGCCATCATTCAATGAGATCATGGCTGATCTTCTGCCTCAATTCCATTAACTGGCCTTATTGCCATATCCCTTGATGCCTTTACTCATCAGAAATCTATCGACTTCTATTTTGAATATAACCAATGACTGAGCCTCCACAGCCCTCTGGGGTAGAGAATTCCAAAGATTTTGTGTGAAGAAATTTCTTCTCATCTCAGTCCTGAATGGCCTACCCTTTATCCTGAGGCTGTGGCCCCTAGTTCTAGACTCCCCAGCCAAGGGAAACATTCTCCCAGCATCCACCCTGTCAAGCCCTGTAATAATTTTGTATGCTTTAATGAGATCCCCTCTCATTCTTCTGAATTCAAGAGAATACATAGAAACATAGAAGATAGGAGCAGGAGTAGGCCATTCAGCCCTTCGAGCCTGCTCCGCCATTCAATGAGATCATGGCTGATCATCCAAATTCAGTACCCTGTCCCTGCCTTCTCCCCATATCCCTTGATCCCTTTAGCCTCAAGAAATATATCCAACTCTTTCTTGAATATATTTAATGAATTGGCCTCCACTGCCCTCTGTGGCAGAGAATTCCACAGGTTCACCACTCTCTGGGTGAAGAAATTCCTCCTCATTTCAGTCCTAAATGGCTTACCCCTTATCCTTAGACTATGACCCCTGGTTCTGGACTCCCCGGCCATCATAAACATCCTTCCTGCATCTAGTCTGTCCAGACCTGACAGAATTTTATAGGTTTCGATGAGATCCCCCCTCAATCTTCTAAACTCCAGTGAGTATAAGCCCAATCGACACAATCTCTCCTCATACGTCATTCCTGCCATCCCAGGTATCAGCCTGGTGAATCTTCGCTGCACTCCCTCCATGGCAAGAACATCCTTCCTCAGGTAAGGTGACCAAAACTGCACACAATACTCAAGGTGCGGTCTCACCAAGGCCCTGTACAACTGTAGCAAGACATCCTTGTTCCTGTACTCGAACCCTCTTGCTACGAAGGCCAACATACCATTTGCCTTCTTAACCGCCTGCTGCACCTGCATGCTTACCTTCAGCAACTGGTGCACAAGAACACCCAGGTCTCTTTGCACTTCCCCTTCTCCCAATCTATTGCCATTCAAATAATAATCTGCCTTCCTGTTTTTGCCACCAAAGTGGATAACCTCACATTTATCCACATTATCTTGCATTTGCCATGTTTCTGCCCAATCACCCAACCTGTCCAAATCGTACTGGAGTTTCACGACATCCTCCTCACAGCTTACCCTCTCACCCAGCTTTGTGTCGTCTGCAAATTTGGAGATATTACATCCAATTCCCTCGTCCAGATCATTAATATATATTGTGAACAGCTGGGGTCCTAGGATCGATCCTTGCGGTACCCCACTAGTCACTGCCTGCCACTCGGAAAACGACAGTCCCGTCATCCCAGGAATCAATCTCGTGAACCTTTGTTGCACTCCCTCTATGGCAAGTATATCCTTCCTTAGGTAAGGAGACCAAAATTGTACACAGTACTCCAGGTGTGGTCTCACCAAGGCCCTATATAATTGGAGTAAGACTTCTTTACTCCTGTACTCCTCTTGTTATGAAGGGCAGCATACCATTTGCCTTCCTAATGGCTTTCTGCACCTGCACATTCACTTTCAGTGACTCATGTACAAGGACACACAGGTCCCTTTGAGCATCTGCATTCCCCAATCTTGACATAATTACAATCACGTTGACATCGTTATAATCACATTAATAAATTTTATATATATAGGTTGGACCCCAGTAATCCGGCACCCTCGGGACAAGGCCGGTGCCGGACCATTGAAAATTCCGAACCACTGAAGGTTAGGTAAATAACACCTAAAATAACAATATTAGGTACAATATTATGTTTGTTTATATCGCGGGAAACGGTGGCGCCGCCGAGCGGCTGCTCCGCAAACTAAAGACCGCCAGTTTCAATTCGTGCCGGACCACTGAAGGTGCCGGACCGTCGGGTGCCGGATTACCGGGGTTCAGCCTGTAGTAGTGAACCATATAAAATTGAACAAGACAGATCTCTGACCTGTCATACATCTTCCGACAATCTCTCCAAGCAATAGATGTAGATGGCAAAGTTATGCCTATGTAATCCTTTCCATACTTACCTCTTTTGTGTCTGAGTTCAGGTGTCCTCTTAATCCTCTTTAAAATTTACATCAATATTTTTTGAACACATTCAGGTAAGATTCCTCATTACTGACATTTAACACTGGATACACTGTAGTTGTATAAGCACAATATATATACCTGATGCAAACCTAAACTTGTTCAAGGTATAGAATGGGAATGTTTAAAGTTACTTGGGAGATAAAGTTAGCTTAACTTAGAGTAGTGAACCTATCCTTATACGTATGAAATTCAGTTATTTTTGTACTTCCTTTATTTACTTCTATTCATCAATAATCCTAATTTGAGCATGTTCTGCACCTTTAAACTATTTTGCCAAGATTAAGCTATGCTAACATCCCACATTAGTACATTGCACTATAGTGAAGTGCCATGTATTGGAGCCGTGCAAAAGGAGTTTGATCCTTCTGTCCTCGGAATGCTTAAAGTTATCTGGAATTGAAAGTTAATGCTCATTTCATGCGGTGAACCCTATACCTGTACACTATTTTTGTTGTTGAATGAATGGTTAAAATTAGGTTCAGAGGGTAGCCTATTTACAATTATAAAAGTGACTGCTTCTTTCCCTTGACTAATGAAAACATGCCAAAGAGAACAATTTTTACTCATCAAGTGACTCGGGCTCCGATGGTGAGGAACCCAGAAAGTTCCATGTGCAAATCAAACCTGTGCAACCAAACAATGGTACTAATCACACATTGGAAGAACTGAAAGCATCCATTGGGAATATTACACTTTCTCCCGCCCCATCCGTAAGTAATATTTTGATTTTGTACGTTAATGATAATGTGAAGCCTCATTTGGGAATTTCTGAAACACATGAATATACTCATTGCATACATTTGCCATGCTTAACCTCTAGTAGAAACAGTGGTTCTTAGAGGAACATTGAAAATCTGTATAAAAAGTGCACAATTTATAATAATATTTTGCCAAGAATTGAAAACCATTTCTTCTAAAGCATTACTTACGGTTAATGAATGTACCCATTATATAACTTTGGTAGCTTGTTTAAATAATCAGAAGCCAAAGTTTCACGATGGATGGTGGTGACCAAGCCACCTTAGATCTGCTAATATTGCTTAGAAGATGTATTGTAAGAAGTAAAATATATATTATGCAAGTAAATGCATATTTTAGAATCAGACTGTTTGTGAAGAAGCAAAGGAAAATTTGAAGCAGTTGCATCAGATAAACTTTGAACTTTTTTTGCTGCTTGCTGTGCAGCCTCATATCATTGATGTATCATTATTACATAGAAACATAGAAGATAGGAGCAGGAGTAGGCCATTCGAGCCTGCTCCGCCATTCAATGAGATCATGGCTGATCATCCAAATTCAGTACCCTGCCCCTGCCTTCTCCCCATATCCCTTGATCCCTTTAGCCTTAAGAAATATATCCAACTCTTTTTTGAATATATTTAATAAACTGGCCTCCACTGCCCTCTGTGGCAGAGAATTCCACAGGTTCTCCACTCTCTGGGTGAAGAAATTCCTCCTCATTTCTGTCCTAAATGGCTTACCCCTTATCCTTAGACTATGACCCCTGGTTCTGGACTCCCCGGCCATCATAAACATCCTTCCTGCATCTAGCCTGTCCAGGCCTGACAGAATTTTATAGGTTTCAATGAGATCCCCTCTCAATCTTCTAAACTCCAGTGAGTATAAGCCCAATCGACACAATCTCTCCTCATACGTCATTCCTGCCATCCCAGGTATCAGCCTGGTGAATCTTCGCTGCACTCCTTCCATGGCAAGAACGTCCTTCCTCAGGTAAGGCGACCAAAACTACACACAATACTCAAGGTGCGGTCTCACCAAGGCCCTGTACAACTGTAGCAAGACATCCTTGTTCCTGTACTCGAACCCTCTTGCTACGAAGGCCAACATACCATTTGCCTTCTTAACCGCCTGCTGCACCTGCATGCTTACCTTCAGCGACTGGTGCACAAGAACACCCAGGTCTCTTTGCACTTCCCCTTCTCCCAATCTATTGCCATTCAAATAATAATCTGCCTTCCTGTTTTTGCCACCAAAGTGGATAACCTCACATTTATCCACATTATCTTGCATTTGCCATGTTTCTGCCCAATCACCCAACCTGTCCAAATCGTACTGGAGTTTCACGACATCCTCCTCACAGCTTACCCTCTCACCCAGCTTTGTGTCGTCTGCAAATTTGGAGATATTACATCCAATTCCCTCGTCCAGATCATTAATATATATTGTGAACAGCTGGGGTCCTAGGACCGATCCTTGCGGTACCCCACTAGTCACTGCCTGCCACTCGGAAAACGACCCGTTTATTCCAACTCTTTGCTTTCTGTCCGCCAACCAGTTCTCTATCCAAGTCAATACCTTGCCCCCAATCCCATGTGCCTTAATTTTGCACGCTAATCTCTTATGTGGGACCTTATCGAAAGCCTTCTGAAAGTCAAAGTCAAAGATAAAATTGGGTATCTTGTGCCATATAATGTAAATTTCGTATTTATATTTGGGGGGCGGGGGGGCGGTTAGGTAGCACAATCTAATGATGGTTTAACCTCCTTATTTGGTATTTTGTCCAAGCTTGAATTGAGTTAAGCTCTTTGAAAGCCAATTTAAAGGAAGTGTTTCACTGAATAACTGGTCACCGTGCATCTTTCAACCCATTAGTAATTCTGGCACAGCCCATCCAAAACTGATCGCAACATCAATTGGATAGTTATTTGCCTTTGATCAGCTTCAGGTGTCAATTTATATCAGGGCTACCAGCCTCTGCTCTTCAAAACTGGCCTAGATTGAGGGCTGTGGAAATTATGCAAATATAAGTTAAACACTGAAAAGGTCCTAGGATTCTCCCAGATTGGAGGCAGAACATATTCTTCTAGTTCTTGATAAAACTAACATTAACAATTGAGTTGTCCTAAGCTGTGCTTATGCACCTTTTATTTTGTTCTCTTGACTGGGGAATTGTGGGTGAAGAGTGGAAAAGAAAGTTGCAAAAGAATTAACAGAAAAACGGTAACGGAAACGGTAGAAGGAGAATTTTTCATATCGGATAGTACAATTAATCTGACATGTTTAATATTGAGCTGCGTGTATCTGATTTGTACATCCTCAAGGCCAATGGAAATGTTCACAAGATCACAGGTTTTTAGTGAAGATCTTTCACCCTTTTGGTCTCTTGTCTTATCCACTTACCTTAGTTTGTAAAGGACTTATGGTTTCAATATTCTCAATTGAAGATTAGAAGTGTGTTGTATAATTTGAGCACTTATTGCATATCTTTTGGATGTTGGGCCTACATGAATGTAACCTCAAACATATTTTATGTTTTAGCAATCTATTTTTATGTAAATATATTGTTACGATGTAATCCCACAGATGAGTATTTGACTTACTACTTTTACTTTCCCCTTTTACATGCTGACTTCAGAGGCATAGCCCGGTAAGTAATTATTTCATCTCTGAATAGCCTCTTAGTGAGAATTTGCTTATTTGTGTGTATATATGTACGGGTATACATGTGAATGTGTGTATGTATTATATATATTTGTTTATTTATTTGTATATGGGTGTGTGCTATTAGGAAATTCATGTTTAAAGTCAGTTATTACAGTTTACTTTCAGTAATTGCTGAATTAACATTTTGGTTTGTGTTTTGATCATTCTGTTTTATACATATTTAGTATGAATAGAATTTAAATTGCAGTATTAATGCATTTCTGAATTAATTTTTGTGTTTTGCCAATTCCAGAATGCAATGAAAAGAAATTTATCTAGTAAGTATGGTCGATAGTTCTTGGCTTTGTATTTTGCTCTCGGCAACTGAGATTGTAACTTATTTGTCTGTATTGTCGAACTATTTTGGTTCCTGATTGCCACATTTGGGAAACTGAAGAAACAAATCCTAGCATACATTTAACCCATAATTATATTGTGCATTTTGCTTTCTATTGGCAACTATAATGCTTTATTTTAATGGAAATGATATACAACCCTATAGTTATTAAATTAATATACTTGCTTTGGTGCAATCATCTAATATTAGACTGCTGCAGGCTTACTTCGTAGACTGAATTTGTTCATGTTTCTTTTGTGAATGCTGCAGAGAATTTAGCAAGCAGGAAGATGTTAGATATTCTGATAGGTGGAAAGTAATTTGCTTGTCTTAGTGTAGATTGATGCAGTAATAGGTGTAGTGGTCACGTCACAAAAGATTAAGACTAAATATCCAAGATAGGTGATTTAGAAATCCTAACTTAAATTCGGCTTTACAGTATTAATGTACTCTGCCAACAAGTAAAGTATTAATGAAGAATGTATGAACCCACTCAAATTCATATTATTTGGTTCTGAACTTGGCTGAAAGTTGAGGGAGATGTTACGCTAGACTGGAAAAATATAGCTTTTGTGGTTTATGATATCATCTTAACTGTAGATTGAATTTGAAGCAGCTTATTACCAACCATTGATATATTACATGCATACATATTTGGATGCAAATCTCCCATGGTATTGTCCACAGTTAGTTGGATGATGCACTATTTGATGAGGACTGAAGTTTTTACCACATAACAACACACACTGGCCTGGAATTTGAGGTCAGCAGCGAAGCGAAGGCATTCGCTGCTGGCCCCGAAGTATACTTCGCTTCGCGATCCCTGTGTTGAGAACTTCGGGTTTTACGACCTTCAATTCAAATCAACGGAAGTTAGTGGGGATTCCCTTGTGCGAACTGCTGTGACGTCAACAGGTTGTCTAAGCAGCTAATCAAAACAGAGTTCTCACAGACAGCAAACAAGGAAGTCAGTAAGCTCTTAATATTCTAACTTTTTTAAAATGTTAGAGAGTGCAAAACAAAGATTGGAGCTCTCACAAAAGATAAACCTGAAATAAAGATGGACAAACTTGTAAAAATGTTTTTTTGGAAAGTTAATTAAAAATTTAGATTTCTATTAAAATGGACAAATTTCACACTGCTTAAAATTTAAATTAGTTTTCCATCCCATAACATTTGTTTAGCAGTAATAACGCTGTCAAAACCCCAGTTACACCTGATCCCTTTGGGTCTAACTTTTAGTGGGGAATTTAACAGCGTACTTACAATGATTTCAATGATTTGGCTTGTTACACACATTGCTTGCTCTGTGCGGGAGTGGGAGGCACTGCACAGCCTGTTTCAGAGCTGTTAATGACTGACCGCAACTTCGGGATTTCTGCGCATGCGCTAAATCCCAAAGTTGCGGTCAGTTTCAAAGGCGGAATGATGGCGAACGCTGCCAGTTTGCCATCATCCCGACTGCAAATTCTGGACCATTGTGGGCCATTGTATCATTAAGGTGTTTGCTATGTTCTATTAAGCATGAACTCTTAATTGTTACAGAAACACAGTGTATTAGAATATGGTTGTTTGTACAGTGTATTTTGCAGATGGGAATGTTCTTGTCAGTTGCAGGCTACAGGCCAGAAGTACCAGCATTTTAAGACTTTTTTTGCATTTGTAATAAAATGTGATGCCTCTGTGCATTAGAGGTATTATTTTATGTATATACTAGCTGGGGGTGCCCGGCGTTGCCAGGGCAATTTTGGGCTGCGCGGTCTCCCTGCCCCTGTCTGTCTCTCCCTCTCCCTGTGCTGTCCTCTCCCTCCCTCCCCTCTCCCTGCCTAGCGCCTGAGGCCCGGTGCCGTTGTGATAGCGGCCGTGCGGGGCCTAGCGCTTCAGGGCCGAGGACGGCCGGCCGCTGCCGCTCCCCCGACCGCTGTGTGTGTCGGGCTGAGCGGTTGCGAGGCACGGCCCGAGTGAGCCCAACTTACCTGCCGCTCCGGTGGGGCGGGATCGGGAGCCGCAATGTGGGGGTTTCTTTTGCTGCTGCTGTCCCTGTGGGGATGGAAGAAATGGCGGCGAAGTTTAGGGAGACTGGAGGATTAGGACCCGCCCGTGACGCACTGATTGGTCAACCATCAGGTGAGTGAACTGTAGGATTGGTCAAGCAGCACGTCACTCAACGCTAATGAGAGGTAGGATTGGTCAACCGCTAATGAGTGGATTTTTGAACGTTTTTTGTATCCTGTCCAAACAATTTTTGTCTGACGAGAAAGTAAATACGCCTACGAGAGTCCCCTAACGATAAGGTTTCTTTCGATATACGTGTAGGTACGTGTGGTGATTATTCTTTATGTTTAGTAAGAAGTATTGTGATTGGTTGTTTGTTTCCTGCCTTGGGATATATGCTGTAATCTCATTGGTAGTTGATGTCATGTGATTTGTGGTGGCCATCTTAAATTCAGTTTTTTTCCAGCCTTTAGTTGGGACTGGGTGTTGAAAGATGTGCTACCGGATTTTTAAGTTAATAAAGCCTAGATTAGAAAGGCAAATCTATTCTTCATTTCAATTTATTAACTTTATGTCAGAATGGAGCGATATCTTCAACCAGAACGATTCAATGCTGACCCTAATTCTGCAGGAGTGGATAATAAATGGAAACACTGGTATTGTACATTTAAAATCTTTTTGGGCGTGTTGGATCAAGAGTCTCTAAATAAGCTGAATATGCTGATCAACTACATTGCTCCGGATGTGTATAAGTATATTTTGGACTGTAAAACTTACGAAGTGGCTATTTCTACATTGGAAAAGATTTTTGTTAAACCAAAGAATGAGGTATTTGCACGTCACCTTCTATCTGCCCGTAGGCAGCAGGTGGGAGAATCTTTGGATACTTATTTACAAGCACTTCGGTGCCTTAGTGTTAACTGTAATTATAAGGCCGTGACGGCTGAAGAATATAAGGAAGAATCGGTACGGGATGCTTTTATTAATGGATTACTGTCTAGATCAATTCGTCAGCGGTTGTTAGAAAATAAGACTTTGGATCTTAAGAGTGCTTTTGAGCAAGCTTCTACATTGGATGTGGCTCAGAGAAGTTCGGATTCTTATGCTCTTTTTAATCGGCCTGTGACTGTGGTTTCGGCAGTTCCGGATGAAAAGGAATTACGTGGACTTAATAGTGGTTTACTAGATTCTGAAACAGTTTCTACTTCAGCGGCTGTTGCCTCTAGGATTCAGAAGTGTTATTTTTGTGGGAACGTCCGGCACCCTCGTCTGAAGTGTCCTGCTCGGGAGGCTGTGTGTAGTAAATGCGGCAAGAGAGGTCATTACGCACGTGTGTGTAAGTCATCAGGTTCAATTACCTCCTCTGTGACTATTCAGCCTTTAGATAGGGTGTTTATTGCATCAATTTCTGCTGCATTTGCTCATGGCCTAAACAAAGCTATAGTTACGGCCCAAGTTAATGGGTTGGAAGTGAAGGCCCTTATAGATACGGGCAGTACCGAGAGTTTTATAAGTCTTCAGTTTGCAAAGGAGAAGCATTTGAAAATTTTGCCTGTTTCCTATCAGGTGTGTATGGCTCAGACGACTCTCACTTCACAAGTAGCTGGTTGTTGCCTTGTGAAATTGATTCTTCTAGGTAATACGTATACTGATATACGCCTATCTGTTTTGCCTAATCTCTGTGCGGATATTTTGATTGGTCATGATGTGCTTCAGTTACACGAGTCTCTCAGTCTTTCATTTGGAGGGACTAAGCCACCTTTATCTTTTTGTGGATTAACCTCTTTATCCATTTCTCCATTATCACTTTTTTCCAATTTGATGCCGGATTGTAAGCCAATTGCTACCAAGTCAAGAAGGTATAGCAGTCAGGATAGAGAATTTATTAATTCTGAAGTTCAACGTCTCTTATTGGAAGGAATCATTGAACCTAGTTGTTCGCCTTGGCGGGCACAGGTAGTTGTCACGACTAACGAGAGACATAAGAAACGAATGGTGATAGACTATTCCCAAACTATTAATAGGTATACTCAATTAGATGCGTACCCTTTGCCTAAGATTGATGAGCTTATCAATAAAGTATCTCAGTATAAGGTTTTTAGCACTATTGACCTAAAGAGTGCTTATCATCAGATTCCTATTGTTAAGAAGGATCAACCATATACGGCCTTTGAGGCTGGTGGAAAGCTGTATCAGTTTTGCCGAATACCATTTGGTGTTACTAATGGTGTTGCTTGTTTTCAACGGGCAATGGATGCTTTTATAAGTGATAACTCTCTCTCTGACACCTTTTCATACTTAGATGACATCACGGTGTGTGGCAAATCAAGGGTGGAGCATGATTCTAATTTAGAAAGATTCCTTCAAGCTGCGGAAAAAGTTGGTTTAACTTTCAATAAAGAGAAGTGTACCTTTTCGACCACTTGAGGTAAATCTACTGGGGTACATTATCTCGGGAAACAAGATTAAACCAGACCCAGAACGTCTGCGACCATTGATTGATTTACCTTGTCCTACTAATTCTAAGGCTTTGCAACGAGTTGTTGGACTGTTTTCTTACTATTCTAATTGGATTGCAAATTTTTCACAGAAGATCCGGCCTCTTATTCGGGTTACGACATATCCTCTATCATGGGAGGCCAGGACGTGTTTTGCTAATTTTAAAAAGGATATCCTTGGAGCAGTTGTGCATTCTATTGATGAGCAGGTTCCTTTTGTGATTGAGACGGACGCTTCTGATTTTGCAATTGGGGCTCCTCTGAACCAAAATGGAAGACCTGTGGCCTTTTTCTCACGTACCTTGAACAATAGTGAAAAAAGGCATTCTTCAATAGAGAAAGAGGCGTACGCAATAGTAGAAGCACTGCGTAAATGGAGACATTATTTATCGGGGCGACATTTTACGTTGGTAACTGATCAAAAGTCTGTGTCCTTTATGTTTGATGTCAAACATTTTGGAAAGATTAAGAATGATAAAATAATGAGGTGGAGGATTGAGTTGGCATGTTACCATTTTGATATAGTTTATCGTCCGGGGAAGGATAACCTTGCTGCTGATGCGCTGTCGAGGGCTTATTGTTCTGTGATTCACGGAGATACACTTATTAATCTTCACAATGCCTTATGCCATCCTGGGGTTACGAGGATGATACACTTCGTACGCAGTAAGAATTTGCCCTTTTCAGTTGAAGACGTCAAGCGGATGACTTCATCATGTTCTATCTGTGCTCGGTGTAAACCGAATTTCTTTAAGCCTCAACGAGCTCATCTTATAAAGGCTACTTCTCCTTTTGAACGTTTGAGCGTCGATTTTAAGGGGCCTCTTCCTTCAACTACTCAAAACCGATATATATTTACTGTTGTGGATGAATTTTCAAGGTTCCCTTTTGCTTTTCCTTGCGCAGATGTATCAGCTGCTACAGTTATCAAATGTCTGACAACTTTTTGTCATCTTTGGGATGCCTGCGTATATCCATTCGGACCAGGGAAGTTCTTTTATGTCTTCCCAGTTGAAGGAATACCTTCAGAGTCTGGGAATTTCTATTAGTAGAACTACCCCGTATAATCCCCAGGGTAATGGACAGTGCGAACGATACAGTGGGGTGATCTGGAAGGCAGTTATGTTGGCTTTGACATCCCGGAACCTTAAGAATACACAGTGGGAAATGGTACTGCCTGATGCCCTGCATTCCATTAGATCATTGCTTTCAACGGCTACTAATGTGACCCCCCATGAAAGGCTCTTTAACTATCCGCGGAGATCTACTACGGGATATTCGGTACCTTCATGGCTTACTATGCAGGGACCTGTGCTGCTTCGACGCCATGTTAGATTGTCAAAATAGGATCCTTTAGTGGAGGAGGTGGAGCTGTTGGAGGCAAATTCCCAATATGCTCATATTCGATTCCAAGATGGGAACGAAAGTACCGTTTCAATTAAAGACTTGGCTCCTTGTGGTGGCCAGCCCTCTTCTGAGGATATTAACAATAGTCATGATTCAGATAATGTGGATGCTGTTACAGATACTATGAATATTTCCAATCCGACTGCAGATAATTATACTTCTATTAGTCAGCCCTCGATGGATGTTCATGACCGTCCCAGTTTACCTCCTGATGGGATTTCTAATCTGGAAACCGTTGAAAATCGGGATATGGATAGCCTTCCTGCAGAAGATACTTCTGTGTCTCCTGGTGTGGGAGGGCAAGGAATTTCACCAAAGTTAAGAAGGTCGACACGAACAAGATATCCGGTCGACCGATTAAAAATGGACTTTTAAATTGATAGTAATGTTTTAAAATTGTTGAAATATATTATTGTTTTAGTTGAGAGATACTTAATACTTATGTGCAATGTTACTATTTGTTGTTGCTCACTTAGTATTGTGTCATGTTGAATAGTTTTATTTTGTCTGTGCATAGTTTTAGTTGTAAATAATTAATTATAAATTGTAAAGGTTATTTAGGTTGGAGTATATTTTAAAAGGAGGGGTGAATGTGGTGATTATTCTTTATGTTTAGTAAGAAGTATTGTGATTGGTTGTTTGTTTCCTGCCTTGGGATATATGCTGTAATCTCATTGGTAGTTGATGTCATGTGATTTGTGGTGGCCATCTTAAATTCAGTTCTTTCCAGCCTTTAGTTGGGACTGGGTGTTGAAAGATGTGCTACCGGATTTTTAAGTTAATAAAGCCTAGATTAGAAAGGCAAATCTATTCTTCATTTCAGTATGCTCTGTAACTTTTGATTGTATAGCCAGACAGAGAGAGAGACAGAGAGACGTACCGGTTTATATATATAGATAGATGCGTGTGTGTGTGTGTGTTTATCTATCTCTATCTATATAAAACAGTATGTCTCTCTGTCTTTCTGTCTCTCTGTCCGGCTATACAATCAAAAGTTATAGAGCGTACCTACACACATGTTATATCAAAAGAAAGCTTATCATTAGGGGACTCTTGTAGGGGTATTTACTTTTTCGTCACACAAAATTGTTTGCACAGTGTACAAAAAACATTCAAAAATACTCAAAAATCCACTCATTAGCACTTGACCAATCCTACCTCTCATTAGCGTTGAGTGACTTGCTGCTTGACCAATCCTACAGTTCACTCACCTGATGGTTGACCAATCGGTGCGTCACAGGCGGGACCTAATGCTCCAGTCTCCCTAAACTTCGCTGCCATTTTTTTCATCCCCACAGGGACACCACCAGCCAAACAAACCCCCACATTCCGACTCTGGCAGTGGCAGGTGAGTTTCCACGCAGCGGGCGGGTCATCGGCAGCGGCCGACCGTCAACCGTGCCACCCGTGGGGGAGCTCCATCCCCACAGCAACCCCCACATTGCGGCTCCCGATCCCGCTCCTGCCCCGCCGCACTGGCAGGTAAGTTGGGCTCACTCGGGCCGTGCCTCGCAACCGCTCGGCCCGACACACACAGCGGTCGGGGAAGCGGCAGCGGCCGCCCGTCAGCTGCGCGATCCGCGAGGGAGCTCAGCTCGGGTCCGTCTCTGCCCGACAGCCCGGCTGCGCCTCAAGCGCTAGGCCCCGCACGGCCGCTATCAGAAGGGGAGGGGTGGAGGGGGAGGTGAGGGGAGGGGCTGGGGGGGAGGTGAGGGGCGGAGGGGGAGGTGAGGGGAGGGTGGGGGGGGGAGGGGGCGGTGAGGGGAGGGTGGGGGGGGAGGGGGCGGCGAGGGGGGGAGGGGGAGGCAGGGAGAGGACAGCACAGGGAGAGGGACAGAGAGGGGGGACAGACGGGCACGGAGACCGCGCGGCCCAAAATTGCCCCTGGCAACGCCGGGCTCTCCTGCTAGTATATATCAGAGCAATGTAGAATTTACAAATTAATCATAGTTATCAGGAATGTAATTTTAACAGTTAGCTTTAGGTCACAACTTGTCTTGCTTCAGATAAAAATCAGGTTAGCCCAGACATTGCATTCCTGATATCAACCTATAGAAAATTGAGTTTACTATGTGGTGGTTTGACTGTTTTTACCTGATACAGGATTGTCTATGTTTGTGCTGTATCCAATAGAGTCAAATTCACTACCTCATCAGGTATTGTCTGGTAAGTAGTTTAGATAAGTGCTGTCCTTCTGAGAGTCTTGGAGAGTATTGCACATACCAACTAAACTTAAACACTAGTGGATTTATTGATTGACTATGGGTTGTAGGAAGCGGTAATTCATTAAGCAGTAGAAGGCCAATAATATCATTAGGTGTCCATGTGCACAATTCATTAAATCCAAGCTTGGGCTGATAAGTAGCAAGTAATATTCGTGCCACACAAATGCCAGGCAATGACTATCTCACAACAAGAGAGAGTCTAACCACCTCCCCATGACATTCAGTGGCACTACTATCTCCAAATCCCCCAGAAACTCAACTGGACCAGCCACATAAATGTCGTGGCTACTAGAGCAGGTCAGAGGCCTGACTCCCCAAAGCCTCTTCACCACCTACAAGACACAAGTCAGGAGTGTGATGGAATATTCTCCACTTAAATGGATGGGTGCAGCTGCCACAACACTCAAGAACCTTGACACCATTCAGGTGATCAATAGCCTATCCACCACCTTAAACATTCACTCCCTCCACTACCGGTGCACTGTGGCTGCTGTGTGTACTATCTACAAGATGCACTGCAGCAACTCACCAAGGCCTCTTCAACAGTACCTCACATGTCATCCCGACTTGGACCTATGTTGTCGGTCCTTCTTCACCGCTGGGTCAAAATCCTGGAAAAAACTATCTAGCAGCACTGCGGGAGTCCCTACACCACATGGACTGCAGCAGTTCAAGAAGAAGGATCATTACCACCTTGTCGAGGGCAACTGGGCAATAAATGTTGACCTTGCTAGTGACGCCCATATCCCGAGAATGAATTTTAGAAAAGTTAGTGCACAGGTACAAAAAGTAATCAAAAGGCTAATGGAATGTTGACCTTTATCTGAAGGGGTTTGGAATTGAAAAGTGAGCATTACTGCGTTTAGTTTTAGGCACCGAACATCAGGAAAGATGTATTGTCTTTGGAAGGGGTACAGTGGAGATTCACCAGAATTGTACCAAGGCTTAAAGGATTAAATTATAAGGACAGGTTGCATAAACTTGGCTTGTATTCTCTTGAGTTTAGAAGTTTGAGGGGTAATCTAATCAAGGTATTTAAGGTGATTAAGGGATTCGATTTGGTAGATACAGAGAAACTATTTTCTCTGGTGGGGGAACCCAGAACAAGGAGGCATCATTTAAAAATTAAGAGCTAGGTCGTTTAGGAGTGAAATCGTGAAGCACTTTTTCACAAAGGGCAGTGGAAATCTTGAACTTGTTCTCCAAAGATGCTGGGTCAGTTGAAACTTTCAACTGAGAGTAATAGATTTTTGTTAGCTAAGTGTATCAAGGGGTATGGAACAAAGGTGGATAAATGGAGTTAGGTACAAATCAGCCATGATGGAACAGGCTTGAGGGGCTGAATGGCCTACTCCTGTTCCTATTACTCAGCAGTGCCCTGTTAAAATGGTGCTAATAAAGCAGTTTTAATCCTCAGATAAAATATAGTCAAATAAAGTTATTCTGTAACTGAAATACTGATCAGAACTGAAAATGGCCTCTGTACATCTAAAAGTTAATGTGTTTATAAATGTAGCTTCACCTGTTGTGTAAATATTATTATTTATGAACTTCTAATAGTTTGCTGTTCTCCCACTGCTTATAGTTGGGTAAGTAATAGTGAGGTTATTAAGGCCATAAAAAAGGCAAACAAAGCAGAGAGGATCATTTCTGGAGGGATAGAATTGAAAAGCAGAAGTTATGTTAAACTTGTATAGAACCTTGGTTAGACTAGGCTACACTTGAAGTACTGTGCACAATTCTGGACTCCATATTATAAAAAGGATATCTAGGCACTGGAGAAGGTGCAAAAAAGATTTACGAGGATGATACCAGAACTCTAGGGTTATACCTATCCGGAAAGCTAGAATAAGTTGGGGCTCCTTTCTCTAGAAAAGAGAAGGCTGAGGGGTGACCTGATAGAAAACTCGTAACAGGTTTGATCGAGTAAACATACAGATGATGGCCTGGTTATTAATGGGGCGGGTTTCCCTGCATGCTGTGGAGTTTAAACTCCACAGCGTGCACCTTTTGTGCTTGACAGATTCCCCACCCGGCGGTCAGCCTGATTGACAGGCTTGGCTTCCAGTCGGGCGGGGAGGACTCCGGAGCAGGTAGGTCCGATCCACAAGCCTGGGGGGAGGGTGGGGGTGGGGGTGGAGCGTGGTGGGGGGGCGGAGCCGGGGGGAAGCACTCCTGCTGGCCCACAAGCAGTGCTGTAAAAGCACTTACTGATGTAAGAAAACTACTAGGCACTTAGTCTGAGTATTAAACAAGGCTTTAATCAACTGTTTTTCAACATGGAGATCTAGTTGTGTCCTTCACTAGTTCCCGTTAAAGAATGTCCTGAGCAAGCTGGGCCCATGCCCGAGTATTTATACTCTCCCTGGACAGCGCCACCAGCAGGCCGCCCAGTATCATTTCATAAGTCATTTCCACATGAATGACAAGATTCATGTCACTTACCTTCTCCCTTTAGCTGTCCTCACCTCCCTTCAGCTTCCAGGTTTCCCAAGTCCTGGGAAACTCGGCCGGCCACTGTTAAACCTCAGAGGCTGTCAGCCTCATTAAAATATTTAAATTGCCAATCCGCCTCCTGGGAGTAGGTTGGCTGCCTGCCCCTTGTCCCACCTCCGTTAAACCTGGAAGTGGGTGGGTTGCGGTTGGAGTTCAGATTTTAAAAATTTTAACATCTGACCCAATCCCAACCCAGCTGTTTTTGGGTGTTAATATTCACCCTGATGTTTCCACTTCTGGAGGAGTCCAAAACTAGAGCTCATAAATGTAAGATTGTCACTAATAAATCCAATAAGGAATTCAGGAGAAATATCTTTACCCAGAGAGTGGTTAGAATATGGAACTCGCTTATTTTCTTGTAAGTTGTTTTTTTCTCCAGTTGAAAAGCTTTTCCAATAAAATATGCACTGGAGCATTTATGATACCAGAACTGAGAGATTATACCTAACAGGGCAGATTGTGCAGGCTCGGCTCTTTTCTCTAGAAAAGAGGTGACCTGATAGAGGTCTTTAAAATTATGAAAGGGTTTGATAGGGTAGACGCAGAAACAATGGCCTAGAAATTCAGTTGTTAGCGCCAGCCGCTAGCGCCTTGGGAGGAGGAGAAGTGGGGCGCGAAGTGGCTAGCGCCTGGGCGCGGCGCAATCTGCACCTCTTGTGAACTTCAGTCAAGATTTAGCAGCGGCGCAAAACCGCAGTGCCCGCTCAGCTGCGCGAGCAGATCCTGACGTCATTTGATGGTGCGCCCCGAACCGGAACTTCAGTGGCACCCCCCTTCTGTGCGCCTGGCGCCCCCAGCGACTGGTTGAGTGGAACGGTTCCCAGTTGCTGTGGGGTGCGGGGGGGGGGCGCTATTTAAAGGGGACTCTTCCTGCATTCTTTGTGGCAGCCATTTTGTTCCACTCCTGTGTGAGAGAGAGAGATTTGGAGAGAGACAAAGGGAGAGAGCTTTCTGCTTTGACTCAGTGCTCGCACAGGTACTTCTGGCTTCAGGCCAGAGCTTTGTACTCGGATTTAACTTTCAGTGCCATAGCCTTGAGTCGCCACATATAATGGGGGCTGCAATGGGTGGAAACGTTGGGTTTCTGCATTGCATTCAAGGGGCTCAGAGACGCAGAGAGAGAGTGCCAGTCATGGCCAGACGGAGAAGGGCCAACAGGCGTCGGCACAGGAGGCCTTACCCACCCAGGGTCTACCGCCAGCAGTACTCATATCTCAACATGTCTGAGGAGCAGTGTGTTTGGAGGCTACGATTCAGAAGGGAGGTGGTCACTGAGATCTGCCACCTGCTTCAGAGAGATCTGCAGCCACAGCTGAGGAGCAGGACGTCTCTGTCGGTGGCAGTGAAGGTGACAGTGGCTCTCAACTTCTATGCCACCGGCTCCTTCCAATCCGCTACTGGGGACATTGCCAATATCTCCCAGTTCGCGGTACATTGCTGCATCCGCCAGGTGACGAATGCCCTCTTCAGAAGGAGCCGTCAGTACATCTCCTTCCCCATGACCCTGGACAAGCAGCAAGAGCGTGCAATGGGATTTGCAAGAATAGCGGGCTTCCCCATGGTCCAGGGCGCCATTGACTGCACGCATGTGGCTTTGCGGGCACCTCTACAGAATGCCGAGGATTACCGCAACCGGAAGGGATACCATTCGCTCAACGTCCAGTTGGTGTGTGACCATAGGCAGCTCATACTAGCTGTCAATGCCCGCTTTCCAGGCAGCAGCCACGATGCCTTCATCCTGCGCTAGACTTCTGTGGCAGACATTTTCGAAGCCCCGGCTCACCCAGGAGGCTGGCTTGTCGGGGACGAGGGCTATCCTTTGTGCACCTGGCTGATGACCCCGCTCCATGCGCCCAGCACCCCTGCTGAAGAACGATACAATGACAGCCATCAAGCGACCAGGAACATCATTGAGCACACAATCGGCATGCTCAAGCAACGGTTCCGCTGTCTGGACCATTCCGGGGGAGCCCTTCAGTACTCGCCTGAGTGAGTCTCCCATTTCGTTGTAGTGTGCTGCATGCTGCACAACCTGGCTATCCTCAGGACTCAGCCACTGCCAGCAGACATTGGAGGACCACCGGAGGAGGAGGAGGAGGAGGAGCACCAAGACGGGAGGGAGGCACAAAGTGCAAGGGCCGTCCGTCGGCGGATTATTGCAAGTCGGTTCTAGGCCCGTGTCAGGGAATGGCTTGTGACATTGAAAGAACATGAACGGAGCCACTCCGCAAACCCTCAGCCGGTCAAGGCAACAAATAGTTCAAACATGGACAATCTGAATAAAGACAATTTTTTATTTTACAAACTCTGTGCCCTTCCCGCATGACAAACAAATACAGAGAAACCCCCCAAAAAACAGTCAGACACATAACTGGCTCTCACAACCTGGAGAAAATGGAAAAAACAGTTAAACAAAAATGACCATGATCCCCGGCCTTCATATAAAAAACAAACACATTCTCGGCCTTCATATAAAAAACAAACACAACATTGTCAGCCTTCATATAAAAAACAAACACAACATTGTCGGCCTTCATAAAAAAAAAAAAAACATTTTGCCACACCTACTTTTTCGCCTGCGAGGGTGCCCATGCAGGGATGAAGAGGATACTGGAAAGGGTACTCACCCTGACAACCCGAGTGAGGTCGTTGGACTTTTTTCTGCACTGCGTGGGTGTCCTGGGGACCAAGCTGTTGGAGGTCACTCTGTTCACCACCTCCCTCCAGGCTTTTCTGAACTCGCTGGGCAGCGGCCTCCTGCCACTGTCAGGGAAGAGGACAGGTCGCCTGCGCTCCACTGCTTCAACCAGAAGCTTCAGGGCACCCTCGCTGAAGCACTGCGCTCGCTCCCTGGCCTTCTCCATAGTCGTGGGCGTAGCGTTCTTGAAGCAGCTCTGTTTAGGCCTAGATTCAGGGCTGCAGTGTGCAGGGCGTGGGTGCATTCCAAATCGACCCTCCCCCTTTAAGAGCTGACCGGCGCCAGCGTGTCTGCCTTCAACCAATAACTTGCCGCACCTGCGCTGCGTCCGCCCTCGGTGGTAGCGCCTTGGATCGCCGGCTTAGCGCCTTATGATAGTCGTGCACCGCCTGCTTTAGCGCAGCAGCAACCTCTTGGGGCGATGCAACTCAAATTCGGCGAAGGTGGCACTAAGTTGCGTCGGCCGCTAAATTTAGCGAACATCCGGCTGTAGCGCCCCAAACGTGGCGATACTGAATTTCTAGGCCAATGTTTCTACTTGCAGGCGAGACCAGAACTAGGGGCCATAAATATAAGATAGTCACTAATAAATCCAATAGGGAATTCAGGAGAAACTTATTTACCCAGAGAGTGTTAGAATGTGAAACTCACTACTGTACTACAAGGAATACAAAAAGAAAATACTGCAGATGCTGGAAATCTGAAATAAAAACAGAAAATGCTGGACAAACTCAGCAGGTCAGGCAGCATCTGTGAAGAGAGAAACAGTTAATATTTCAGGTCAATGACCTTTCGTCAGAACTGGAAAAAAGCAGGAAATGGAACAGATTTTTAAGCAAGTGAAGAGACTGGGAAAGGGGGGAGGGGATGAAAGAACAAAAAGGAAGGTCTGTGGTAGGATAGAAGGTGGAAGAGATTAAGGGACATTAAGAGATATTCAAGGAAAAAGGAGATGGTAATGGGACAGGTTAAGAAACAAAGGATGGCTCTCGATGAAGTGTAAATTGCGCTGGCAGGATGAAAGACAGCTGCCATGTGGGAGAGAAGAAAAGACACAAACAAAAGGTGTGGATAAAAAATAAATATGACGGGCCGAGGTTATGATCTGAAATTGTTGAACTCTCTGTTGAGTCCGGAAGGCTGTAAAGTGCCTAATTGAAAGATGAGGTGCTGTTCCTCGAGCTTACGCTGAGCTTCCGTGGAACAATGCAAGAGGCCGAGGACGGTGAGGTCTGAGTGGGAATGGAGTGGTGAATTAAAATGACAGGCGACCGGAAGCTCGGGGTCCCCTTTACGGACTGAACGGAGGTGTTCCGCAAAGCGGTCACCCAATGTAGAGGAGACCACATTGTCAGCAGCGAATACAGTATACTAAATTGCGAGAAGTACAAGTAAATCGCTGTTTCACCTGGAAGGGGTGTTTGGAACCCTGGACAGTGGGAAGGGGGGAGAGGTATAAGGGCATGTGTTGCATCCCCCCCCCCCCCCCGAGGGTCGCGCCCCTTCCCCCCCCCCCCCCCCGAGGGTCGCGCCCCCCCTGCGGGTCGAGCCCCCCCCCCCCCCCCCGAGGGTCGCACCCCCACCCCCCGGAGGGTCGCGCCCCCCCCCCCCCGAGGGTCGCGCCGTCCCCCCCCCCCCCCGGAGGGTCAGGGCCCCAACCAACCAGGCACCGAACTCCGGAGGCCCGATCTTTTGAGCACGCACCGGCCCCCCGCCTTCCGGAGCCCTGCCCTCCCGAGCTGGCTTGAAGACCGCCGATTGCGGCTAAGAGACGGCCGGCGGGCCCGGCTGCCGGGGTAACCCTTGACGCTCTCCAAGCCCCGCCCGAGATCCCTGGTGGCTGACGCCGTTGCCCCGGGTAACGTGACGCGGGGGGGGCGGGGGGGTGAGGAGCTTAGCAGCAGCCCAATTACCTAGCTCGGGCCTGGCTTTCAGGCCTAAGAAAAAAACGGGGAAAAGTAGGAAAAAGAATCTTCAGGTTAGATAAAATATTTACAAATGAGTGATTTATTTTAAAACAATTTAATAAATTCAATTTTATTTTGCTGGAAATGTATATTTGAAAAGAAAGACGCAGAAGGCAGGAAAAAGAATGGAAGCAAGATGGCGGCTACTCACCTCGGTTCAGAACGATAAGGCCCGCCCACACACACACCGATTGGTCGACCGTCAGGTCACCAAAGCGTAGGATTGGTCAATCGTCCCGTCACCGGACCGTAGGAGGGCCCGGCCGCACGCGGCAGCAAGCCGCCGTACGATTGGTCGCTAATGAGCGGATAATGAGATGCTAATGAGCGGAATGTTGAAGGTTTTTCGGATACCGCGGGCGCGATTTTAGCCCGGCCGAAACGTAAATACGCTTAAGACCGTTTTGGAAAGGTAAGCTTTCTTTCGACGTAACGCACGCGTGGGTACGCACGCGTGGGAACGCCCTGTAACTTTCGAGCGCATAGCCCGCCAGACGCACACGTGATGACTGACAGACAGAAGGACAGACAGAAGGACAGAAGCATCGCTTTATATATATATATAGATTTTTTATCCACACTTTTTGCCTGTGTCTTTTTTTCTCTTCCCCCACATGGCAGCTGTCTTTCATTCTGCCAGCACAATTTACACTTCATCTAGAGCCATCCTTTGTTTCTTAACCTGTTCCATTAGCATCTCCTTTTTCCTTGAATATCTCTTAATCTCTTCCGTCTTCCATCCTATCACAGACCTTCTCTTTTGTTCTTTCATCCCCTCCCCCCTTTCCCAGCCTCTTCACTTGCTTAAAAATCTGTTCCATTTCCTACTTTTTTCCAGTGCCGACGAAAGGTCATCGACCTGAAACGTTAACTCTGTTTCTCTCTTCACAGATGCTGCCTGACCTGCTGAGTTTCTCCAGCATTTTCTGTTTTTACTACAAGGAATAGTTGAGGCAAATCACATAGATGCATTTAAGGGGAAGCTAGATAAACACATGAGGGAGAAAGGGATAGAAGGTTATGCTGATAGGATTAGATGAAGAGGGGTGAGAGGAGGCTCATGTGGAGCATAAACACCGGCTTGGACCAGTTAGGCCATAGGCCTGTTTCTGTGCGGTACATTCTATAAATTGAATAGTAAAGGTAATGGGGGAAAAAAGGTGCTTGAATTGCCACTTGCAAATTAAATGTGCATACACTTCATAACATTTTTATTTTTGGTATCTGCGGCAGGATTTTACAGATATACACCATCTCTAAGGATTTTTGTTTTGTTTAACATGCTTTAATATTTTTGAACAGTTGAAACTATTATGAATTTTCTGAAGATTAGCAACTAACACAAATAAATGCAACATTGAAAATTATAATTTCTTTGTTGGTAGCTGTGTTACTAAACATTACTAAACAGCATTATTAAAGCTATCCCTATAGGGGAGACGAGGAGAATTTATTTTACACAGAGTTATGATGATCCGGAATGCACTACCATAAAGGGTGGTAATAGCTGATTCAGCAGTAACTTTCAAAATGAAATTGGATATATACTTGAAAAGAAAAAAATTGCAGGGCTATGGGGAAAGTGCGGGGGAATGGGATTGATTGGTAGCTGTTTCAAAGAGCAGGCACAGGCCCGATGAGCCAAATAGCAGCCTCCTGTGCTGTAAAATTCTACGATTCTGTGATACAGCATGTATGATTTTGAGAAATATTTACACTCCTAATAAATTTTCCTACAGTTGCTATCATTTACTCAAAAAGGAATAGTTATGAGTTTTAAAAAGATTAACAAGCTAACTTGAAATGTTTAAGAACATTTATGAGGATCGTTCTTTTGCCGTTAAGTATTCCAACATTTTTGAAAACTTTTAGAAGCCTATTTATTCAAATACTTTGAATAATTTTAAATATTTTGTTTTTTTCCCCTTCATCTCCTTTCTACAAGGTGAAGAACTGGCTAGATCAAGATTATGTGTTCCAACACCCGAGTAAGTCAGTAAAGGAATAAACAAAAGGGATGGTAACTTGTTATACACTTGGAGAGGAACACACAGTCGGATCGGCTAAAGAATAGTCATTTGTTAGAAATTGAGATCAATGCTGTTCCCTAATTGATATTTGTAGCCAATATTGTGGAGCCCACTTCCTGTTGAGATCATAAATTGCAGCCTATTAGCTGCTTAAGACTTAACAAAATGTGAATTTTTCCCCACTTTATTTGGCTCAAGAGTATAATATAACCAAAAATAACTGCAAATGTTTAGGTTATATTTGCTAAAGCATTGTTCTTTGAGCTGCGGTAGTGATCTTGAATGTGCTGTAATATACTTAACCTTTAGTTTCAAGAATTCTGACATTTATCACTTGCATCAGCCAAAGATTGATATGTTACTCTATTTTCTTATTATCCTTTCTAATTTAAAAATATAATGCTGGATACAAAAAGTGTATTTTTTTAATGACAATTTATTAAAATCCCCAGTATATTGTGAAAAAATTCTGCATAGTGTCTTCAGAGCAGTTACTTTTTGCAGATAGAATAGATGAGTAGACATTTAACCTGTCCACAGTATTTGTAAGCTTTCTTTTTGATCAGAATTCAATTACAGCAACTTGCATTTATGTAGTATCTTTAACATAAGAACTTATCCTAAGGTACTCCACAAATAAGAAATGAGGAAAGCAGACATCAAAAGGGAGATTAAGAGAAAGCTCTGCCACTGATAGTGGGGAAAAGGTGAGGGTATGATACATAGAAGGCCAGACTTGGGAGTGGAGTGTTCAGAAGGAGAATAAGGGTTGCAGGAGATTGCAGAGATAAGATGGGGCAAGGCCATGGAGGGATATATAGACAAGGATTTTAAATTTGATGAGCTGGGAGACTGTAAGGAAGTGCATTTTAGTGAATACTGGGGTGATGCTCAAGCAGATTTATTACAGGAGAATAGATTAGTAGTACTTCAAATCATGTAACAATAGGTCTGTTGTTACACTTGGCGTTCAGTGCCACGGGATGGGGTAGATGGAGGCTCATATGTGAGGCATGCAGAGGAGGGTGATGAGGTGTGGTGGGATGAATTGGAATTTCTGAAGAAATTGTTTAAAAAATGTTGAATTAATTTTAATATTTGTAATCTCCAGGAATTTAAATTTTATGCCCAGTAATAATCATCATTTCCATCTATCCATTAACACGTCAATAAGAAATAAAGAACTTGCAAATATATAGCACCTTTCATGACCCTCAGGACATCCCAAACCACTTCACAAAGCACTCTTGAAGTATAGTCACTGGTAGGCAGATGGCGCAGCCAATTTGCGCACAGCAAAGTCCCACCGACAGCAATGAGATAAATAACCAGATAATCTGTTTAGTGATGTCGGTTTAGGGGTGTATATTGACCAGAACATAGTAGCTTGAGTTATTTGGTTTCCAAAAAAAAATCGAACATATTGCGTACTGCAACAGCAGTTTTTTTTGTAAAAAGATGATCTATGCAGAGTTAAAGGTCCAAGCTAGTTCCTGACAGCATCCTGCTTCCAGTGCTAAAGACCCGTGTACCAGAAATAGCCGCTTCCCTAGCCAAGCTGTTCCAGGACAGCTATGATACTGGGATCTACCTGATAATGTTGAAGATTACCCAGGTATGTCCTATCAGCAGAAAATAGGATAAATCTAACCTGGCCTATTACTGCCCTATCGGCCTCCTTCCGCCATCAAGCAATACTGTTCAGCAATAATCTGCTCACCAATGGTCAGGTCGGGTTTCGCCAGAACCACTCGGCTCCAGAATTCACAACAGCCTCAATCCAGACATGAATGCAAGAGCGGAATGCCAGAGGAGAGCCAAAAGTAACTGCCCTTGACATCGAGGCAGCATTTGACCAAGTATAATACAAACAAACCCTAGTAAAACTGTTGGATGTGGTCAAAGGGAAAACCCTCCAATGGCTGGAATCATACCTGTTGCAAAAAAAAGGTCGTGGTTGTTGGAGGCTCAGAACCTAGGAACAGGAGTAGGCCATTCACCATTCAATTAGATAATGGCTGATCTGTACCTCAACTCCATTTTACCTGCTCCATAACCCTTGATCCTTTTATCTAACAAATTTATCGCTCTTGGTCTTGAAAATTTCAATTTACCAGAATGCATAGCCTTTTGAGGAAGATTCCCACTACTCTCTGTGTGAAAAACTGCTTCCTGATTTCACCCCTAAATGACTTAACTGTAATTTTAAGATTGTGTCCCCTTGTTTTGGATTCCCCCACCAGAGGAAATAGTTTATCTGCATGAACCCTGTTTTTATCATTGTAAAGATCTCTGTTAGATCATTCTCAACCATCTAAACTTAAGGGAATACAACTTGTCCTCAATTTAACCCTTTAAGCCCTGGTATCATTGTGGTGAATCTGTGCTACACCCTTTCCAAGGCTAATGTATCTTTCCTGAGGTTCAGTGCTCAAAACTGAACACAACACTCCAGGTGGGGTCTACTCAAGGCTCTGTACAACTGAAGAATCACTTCCTCACTTTTGTATTCCAACCCCCGTGAGATAAAGACCAACATTCCATTAGCCTTTTTGATTCCTTTTTGTACCTGTGCAGCAGCTTTTTGTGATTTGTGTATATGGACACCTAAATCCATTTGCTCCTCCACAGCTCCTAGTCTCTCACCACTAAGAAAATATTGCTATTTCTCTTTCTCAAATCCGAAGTGGATGACTTCACACTTCCCCCACATTGAACTCCATCTGCCATAGTTTTGCCCACTCATTTAGTCTATATATATCCTTTTTGTAACTTGCTGCCCCCATCTACACAACTTAGTGTGCCTTCTAACTCAGTGCCATCTGCAAACTTGGATATCCAACTCTCTATTCCTTCATCCAAGTCATTAGTATATGATAAAAAGCTGAGGCTCCAGTACAGATCCCTGGGGAACACCAATTGTTATGTCCTGCCAATCCGAGAACCTCGCTCTATCTCTACTCTCTGTCTCCTACTTCCCAACCTCTGTCACAAGGTTACCGCCAATTCAGTGCACTTTCATTTTTTATCTCTCATGTGGAACCTTATCAAATGCCTTTTGGAAGTCCATGTAGACAACATCTATAGGCATGCCTCTATCTGCATAGATTAGTCAGACATGATCTACCTGTCACAAATCCATGCTGAATTTCTTCTATCAGTTCATTCTTGTCCAAGTGCTCAGTCACTGTCTCTGATAATAGATTCCAGTAACTTCCCCAGAACTAATGTTAAATTAATGTGTCTGTAGTTATCTGGTTTCTCCCTCCCTTGCAATTTTCCAATCCAAAGACACAATTCCTGAATCTAGAGTGCTTTGGAAAATTATGACCAACACATCTGCAATTTCCTCATCTATTTTA
The DNA here is from genome assembly GCF_052327205.1 of Somniosus microcephalus. Classification (NCBI taxonomy): domain Eukaryota; kingdom Metazoa; phylum Chordata; class Chondrichthyes; order Squaliformes; family Somniosidae; genus Somniosus; species Somniosus microcephalus. Next base: position 216,985,271 of record NC_140987.1, read on the forward strand.
ATACTGCAGGTGTTCCTCAGAGTAGTTTCCTCAGCCCAAACATCTTCAGCTAATTCATTAATGACCTTCATTCATCAAAAGGTCATAGTGTTAGGAGGTTTGCTGGCAATTCCACAGTGCTCAGCTCTATTCACGACTCCTGTGATACTGAATCAGCCACATAAGTGACAGGTAATGACCATCTCAAACAAGAAAAAGCCCAGCCACCTCCCCATGACCTTCAATGGCACCACCATCACCATCCTGGAGATCAAGTTTGATGAAGGGTCCCAGACCTGAAACGTTAACTCTGTTTCTCTCTCCACGGATGCTGCCTGGCCTGCTGAGTATTTCCAGCATTTTCTGTTGTTATTCCTGGAGATCACCATTGACCAGAAGCTGCACCAGCCATATCAACAAGAGCAGGACAGAGTCTGGGTACTCTGTGACAAGTGGCTCACCTCCTAGCCTCTTGGAACCTCTCCAGCATTTACAAGGCTCAAGTCAGGTGTGTGATTGAATACTCACCACTCGCCTGGCTGGGTGCAGCAGTAAGAACACTTGAGGTTTAATACCATTCAGGACAGAGCAGTTCACTTGATTGGTGTTCCTTCCAGTGGACTTGGTGTGCACCCCTTCTGCCATCAGTGGACTGTGGCTGTAGTATGTGTAATTTCGAGGAGGCACTGCAGCAACTCACCAAGGTTACTTTGACAGCCAGTTCCTCTCTTGTGATCTCTGCCACAAAGGCGAATAAGAGCAGTAATATAGAAACAAAATCACCTACAAGATCCCCACCCAAGTCTCACACCATCCTGACTTGGACATACATCACAGATTCTTTATTAACAATGGGTCAGAATCCTGGATACTCCTACCTAACACCATTTTGGCGGGGTCCCACCACCACCTTCTTAAAGCACCTAGGGATAGATAATAAATGCAACTTTGCCCACATCCCAAGACCAAAAAGTAAAAACACTATTACTTGCAATTAAGGTTCAGGTGGCTTTTTTTGGCCGCATTTAATTTTCTTTAATATAGGCATTGGATCTGTTTGAACCTAGATAGTATTTTATTAGAAGTCATAAAAGGTAGGAAAAGTTTCTGGGATGCATTCTTTTTAGGCAATCTCTGAATCCACAAAAGGGGAGGTGCCTGCCAAGATTCTGGTGTAATTGCTCCCTTTGAACTTAATGCTGATGTAACTCAAAGGTCTGGATATGGTGTTTACGGTGTCAGCTAGATACTGATTCCAGTCTTGCCTGAAGATTGTGGCTTGAAGTCAAAATCCAGAATTTGAACACGCAATCTAAGCTGACATTTCAGTACAGTGTTGAGAGAGTGCTGCATTGCTGGAGATGGCATTCTTTGAGACATTAAACTAAGGCTCCATTTACCAGTTCCAGTGGCTCATGGGACATTAAAGATCCCATGGCACTTTTCAAGATAGAGCATGGACATTTTCTGCCCTCCTGGTTAACATTTCATCCCTTGATGAAATTTCTGGTCAACATCTCAACATCAAACAGATTAACTGATTAATTGTTTTGTTTTTTAATTAGATTCTGCTGTGTGCATATTGGCCCCTATATTTGCCTGCTTAAGTGACTACACTTCAAAGTAATTCATTGTATATAAAGCACATTGAGATATTTGACAGATATGATGAGGCCTCATAGAAATGGAAGTGCATAACAAACATTTATGATTTATGATTGAAGCATTTGCCTGAGAAAATATGGTCCACATGTGCGAAGCTTTTATGGTGAACAAAACATGAATGACCATTTCCATGTCTCTTTCTGGGCCCATTTTCATAAAATGTTACTAATCATGCAAGCATCAGTGAATAGATTAGATATGAGCTTTATATAGACATTTAAACCAAAATATCAGGATTAATTAACTGCAGAAAGTAACGACTAATTAATGGAATAGTGCAATAAATTAAAACGTTCCATTTTTACTTAAACCATATAGTGCCAAAAGGGTTAATAGTGACCTGTTTTCACTGGATCCATTGTTTGGACCTCCACTTGATTCCTCGTCTTCATCTACATCAACTACTTCATCAGGTGAATATTCAGTTTCTAATGTTGCTCAATGGTGTAAATATTTAAAATAAAATAATACTATATATTACATTTACAGCTAAGCTTATGATTTTTGTGCATGTTACATAGCAACAATACAGTAGTATGGATATTATCAGTATTTCATGCTAACAAAATAATGCGATAAAAATTTCCTTTAAGCATTTGCTAAGTTTTTCATTTGATCTAATAAATAGGATACCATTGACAAATCGTGATAGTGTTTTGTTGATCCTAAACCCAGTTTTCCTGAGAGATTTTTGCTCTTATCTGTGCAGGAGAGAGACTTTGGTTGCTCCCAATTTAATAAAATGCAGAAGAGGCAGTGTAATTGTTACTCCTTCTCACTTATTTTTATTGAAGTAAAATAGCACTGCAAGTAGTTACTTCATTCAGAAACAAGATTTTAAAGTACTCTATATTTAAGTTGGGATAGTCAAAATATATGTATTTAAAGGATATTTCTACCAATTGTGGATAAGATAAATACAGTCTATCAATTATTTTTATAGAGGTAAAAGGATGAGCACAAGTACTGCAGTGTATTAGAACCCAGCCCTTTTATATTTGAGGTCAATTGTTTAAACCCAGTAGAGTTGGAGGGGGAAAAGCATCTTTCTTAAATAACTGTTGAAAGTTGCAGATGGAAAACAAATTTATGTGGAATATATCCTCAAATTGAGATCATCTGAAACCAGTTGGAAAACTTTGTGCGTTGGGTTGTAACAGAAGAAAGTAGTTCAAATATCAAACAAAGTGCTTTTGTGCATTTTGGATTGAGTTACTTTATTTGGGATAGGTAGAAGTGCACCTGCATCACAACTGAGCTGTTTAACCTTCAAATTATGTTATTTTATGCATATTTACATAAAATACTGATTTAAAATTTTTTGTGGTGGCACTGTGTGTTGCACTGCAGTGTTAAATATAGATTTTTTTTTTTCTTCAATCCTTCATATGGTGCATCCCTGATTTCAGCCAGACAAATCTGTTTGTGATCTTCCTTTCCTCTACGCCTCACTTTGCCCACGCCTCTTCATTTGGGGGAGTGAGATGAGAGAAATGCACTTCGTCAGAAAAAGCTGGGACAATTAGAGAGAAAGGTGATCATGCCATTTGTGTACATCCAAATAAACAACTCGATGGAAGTTACATTTCACCTGCTTGGTAATGGAGCAATGTGTTGTGCTGGGCAGCTTGAAAGACGATGAGAAAAGTAACCATATTAAAATAAGGCAGGTATAAATAAACTTTTAAAATTGGTATCTGATTATTGGTGGAATAGGATATTCTTGGATCAAAGAGGGATCCTTATTTAGTAAATTCCCTGGTTAAACATTCTATTGAAGATGTTAAATATATTACATTGTAGACTCATAAAGCTATGTGTAAGTCATACAAGCGCTATGGTTGAACAGATGAGCTGTTTGTTCTAAACGTCACACTGCAACTGTTTGTCTTCATTCTTAGATCTATTATTCTTGTGTGTTGAATTTGAAATTGGTTCTTGCAAAACTGAGGAAATAGTTTTGAGATCCCAATACTTGGGATTGATGGATATGCAAGGAAACTAGGATATGATAGGGAACCAATGCACTTCTGAGCATATACATGGAGAGCCTACCTTGTAGCTGAAGAGAGAAATGCTGATAATATTACACCGTTATACGGAACTTAAAGGTGATATTAAAGTGGAAATATTATTTAGATATTCGTGTACTACTTGTATTTTGAGATTGAGCACCAGGCTGGCAACCAGTACCCACATCTCTGCATACGCCTCTTAAGTGTGGAGCATTATAGTTGCCAGTCGCTCATGTTTAGCGCGAGCATCAATGATTCAGGTCTGTTCTTGTACTAGTCGTATGGTGGCCAAAATGTTCAAGACTTTACAGATTTTGCGAGTTATCTCTAGAGTGCTTGTGCTCAACGTTGCCCATGTGCAGAAGAGGCAAGTTGCTATGCTTTTAAAGTCAGGTAAAGCTGCTTTCTGAGTGTACTAATGTTATCCAAGTGCAAAGCTAGTTCAGCACTTTGCTACTGATGACTCCAAGGCTGTCTGCCACCAGTGTGTGAAATTTGGAGCAATGCTTAAGAACAATAGGTTCTTCTTGAACATGCCAAAGAGCTTGAATATTGACAATATTAGAGTAATGTGGGAAGTGATTATATAGAAGCTCAAACATATGCTCAGGCTATTACAGATATACAATTTCACCGTGCACTTACTTGATATCAGTGATGCTTTCCTTGGTTCTGGAGATGGCAAATGCAAATTTGAAGAAATTGTGGCTCTTGATCAATCCTGAGCTAGATAAGTATTTACTGGCTGATTCCAGGGTTCAGGTCAATGCTGAATCAGGTTGGTTATATGTGGCATCTGCCTTATCGCTGCTGAAAACCTGGTCTTCAATAAATAAAATAGCTTTGATAATGATATTGAAAATGGTAGCTCCCTTACATACTATGTAAATAAATGATGGAGTTTACAGATATTGTAAATGCTTGTGTTGGCATTGGGCTTTCTGAATGCTACACATCAACATTCCGTGCAAAATATGGCAATTTCCATCTCCCTGAAACAAGCTGAAGATTTTACAGTCCAACAAGAGGGAAGGGTAAGGGAACCAAAGCAAGGGCTCCTTGGATGACGAGGGAGATAGAGAAGATGATGAAACAAAAAAAGAGGGTGTATGATTCATGTCAGATGAATTTTTCAAGGGAGAACTAGACCAAATACAAAAAGTTGAGAGGGGAAGTGAAGATGAAAATAAGATTGGCAAAGAGAGAATATGAGAGTAGAATGGCGATTAACATAAAAGGGAACCCAAAAATCTTCTACCAGCATGTAAACAGTAAGCGGGTAGTAAGAGGTGGGATGGGGCCTATTAGAGACAAAGAAGGTCTTAGAGGTGCAGGGCAAGGCTAGAATACTCAATGAGTACTTTGTATCGGTGTTTACTAAGGAGGTGGATGCTGACAAAATATCGGTAGAAGTGGAAAAGGTAGTAAAAATGGAAGGGGTGAAAATTGATAGACATGATGTACTAGAAAGACTGGGTATGCTTAGAGTGGACAAGTCACCTGGTCCAGATGGCTTGCATCCCAGGTTGCTAAGGGAATTGGGGGAGGAACTAGCAGAAGGGCTTACCATAATTTTCCAATCTTCCCTAGATGCGGGGGAGGTGCCTGAGGATTCGGAAGTGGCAAATGTGACACCATTGCTCAAGAAAGGGTGTAAGGACAATCCTAGTAACTACAGGCCGGTCAGTTTCACATCAGTGGTGGGTAAAGTTTTAGAAACAATAATCAAGGAAAACATTAACGGTCACTTGGAGAGGTTTAAGCTAATTAAGGAGAGCCAACATGGATTTGTAAAAGGCAGATCGTGTTTGACTAATCTAATTGAATTTTTTGATGAAGTAACAGAGAGGATCGATGAAGGGAATGCAATGGATGTTGTCTACATGGATTTTCGGAAGGCGTTTGCCACATAAGAACATAAGAAATAGGAGCAGGAGTAAGCCAATCGGCCCCTCGCGCCTGCTCCGCCATTCAATAATATCATGGCTGATCTGATCCTAACCGCCAATCTACTATCAATGAACCATCTCCTGAATCTAACAGAATTAGACACACGAAATAGGAGCAGGATCAGGCTACATGGCCCCTGGGCCCGCTCCGCTACCCACAGGGCCATGACCGATCCAAACCTAGACTCATGTCCAAATTCCTGCCCGCTCCCCATAACCCTTAATTCCCTTTACTTCTAGGAAACTGTCTATTTCTGTTTTAAATTTATGTAATGATGTAGCTTCTACAGCTTTTTGGGGCAGCATATTCCATGGACCTACCACCCTCTGAGTGAAGTAGTTCCTCCTCATCTCAGTTTTGAAAGAGCAGCCCCTTATTCTAAGACTATGCCCCCTAGTTCTAGTTTCACCCATCATCGGGAACATCTTCCCCGCATCCACCCGATCCAACCCCTTCACAATCTTATACGTTTCAATGAGATCGCCTCTCATTCTTCTGAACTCCAATGAGTAGAGTCCCAATCTACTCAACCTCTCCTCATATGTCCATCCCCTCATCCCCGGGATTAACCGAGTGAACCTTCTTTGTACTGACTCGAGAGCAAGTATGTCTTTTCTTAAGTATGGACACCAAAACTGTATGCAGTATTCCAGGTGCGGTCTCACCAATACCTTGTACAACTGAAGCAATACCTCCCTATTTTTATATTCTATCCCCCTAGCAATGAAAGCCAACATTCCATTGGCCTTGTTAATCACTTGCTGCACCTGCATACTAAGCTTTTGCGTTTCGTGCACCAGGACCCCCAGATCCCTTTGTACTTCAGTACTTTCCAGTTTCTTGCCATTAAGATAATAACTTGCTCTACGATTTTTCCTGCCAATGTGCATAACCTCACACTTTCCAGTATTGTATTCCATCTGCCAAATCTCTGCCCACTTACCTGTCTATGTCCCCTTGCAGGTTTTTTATGTCCTCCTCACTCACTACTTTCCCTCCCATCTTAGTATCATCTGCAAACTTTGATATGTTACACTCGGTCCCCTCCTCCAAATCGTTAATATAGATTGTAAAGAGCTGGGGACCCAGCACTGACCCCTGTGGAACACCACTAGTTACTGATTGCCAGTCCGAGAATGAACCATTTGTCCCAACTCTCTGCTTTCTGTTAGATAGCCAATCCTCTATCCATGCCAGAATATTACCCCCAATCCTGTGATTTTTTATCTTAAGCAATAATCTTTTGTGTGGCACCTTGTCAAATGCCTTTTGGAAGTCTAAATACACTACGTCCACTGGTTCCCCTTTATCCACCCTATAAGTTACTTCCTCAAAGAACTCCAGCAAATTTGTCAAACATGACTTCCCCTTCATAAAACCATGCTGACTTTGTCCTATTAAATTATGATTATCCAAATGTCCTGTTACTGTCTCCTTAATAATGGACTCTAATATTTTACCTACCACAGATGTTAGGCTAACCGGTCTATAGTTTCCAATCTTCTGTCTACTGCCCTTTTTAAATAAGGGCGTTACATTAGCAGTTTTCCAGTCTGCTGGGACCTTTGCCGATTCCAGGGAGTTTTGGAAAATTATTACCAATGCATCCACAATCCCTACCGCCACTTCCCTCAAGACCCTAGGATGTAAGCCATCAGGTCCAGGTGATTTATCCGCCTTGAGTCCCATTATTTTACCGAGTACCACTTCCTTAGTGATTTTGATCGTGTTTAGCTCCTCCCCCCCCCCTTTAGCCCCCTGTTTGTCCAGTGTTGGGATATTCTTAGTGTCTTCTTCTGTAAAGACTGATACAAAATATTCATTCAGTGTTTTTTGCCATCTCCATATTTCCCACCATTAATTTCCCGGTCTCATCCTCTAAGGGACCAACATTTACTTTAGCCACCCTTTTTCTTTTTATATAACTATAAAAACTCTATCTGTTTTTATATTTTTTGCTAATTTACTTTCATAATCTATCTTCCCTTTCTTAATCAATCTTTTTGTTACTTTTTGCTGTCTTTTAAAGTTTTCCCAATCCTCTATCCTCCCACTAGATTTGGCTACCTTATATGCCCTTGTTTTTAGTCGAAAACTATCCTTAATTTCTTTACTTAGCCACGGATGGCTGTCTTTTCTTTTACACCCTTTTCTTCTCAGTGGAATATATTTTTTTTGGAAGTTGTAAAATAACTCCTTAAATGTACACCACTGATCATGTATCGTCTTGCCCTTTAATCTATTTTCCCAATCCACTCTACTCAATTCCGCTCTCATACCTTCATAGTCTCCTTTATTCAAGCTTAGCACGCTTGTTTGAGATCCAACCTTCTCACCCTCTAATTGAATATGGAATTCAACCATAGAAGGCTGGTTAACAAAATTGAGGCTCATGGAATAGGTGGGTCAGTGGCAGCTTGGTTAAGGAATTGGCTTAAGGACAGAAAACAGCGAGTTGTGGTAAATGGCTGTTTTTCAGATTGGAGGATGGTAGACAGTGGTGTTCCCCAAGGGTCAGTGCTGGAGCCACTGCTTTTTTTGATATACCGTAAATTCTTTCGTATCCGGCACCTACAGGACCAGGATGGTGCCGGTTGATGAAAAATTCTGGATAACAGAGGTAGGCAATTTTTAACACACAAAAAATAAAAACCACTGACTAACTCGGCCACCGTGGGAAACTCGGACTCGGAAAAACGAGTGCTGGATGGATTCGGCAAGATTACCGGTTATCTATTTTGCCGGTTATTAAAGAATTCCGGATGATTAAGTGCCGTTTAAACAAGAGTTTACTGTACATATAAATGACCTGGATATTGGAATACAGAGTAGAATTTCTAAATTTGCTAATGACACCAAACTTGGGGGTGTTTCAAACGATGATAACAATTGACTGCAACAGGACATAAAAAGGCTAGCAGAATGGGCAGACCAGTGGCAGATGGAATTTAATACAGACAAGTGTGAGGTGATGCATTTTGGCAGAAGGATCAGGGAGAGGCAATATACACTTAATGGCACAGTTCTGAAGAGTGTGCAGGGACAGAGGGACCAGGGAGTTAACGTGGCGGAACATATTGAGAGAGTGGTTAGCAAAGCATATGGGATCTTGGGCTTCATAAATAGAGGTATTGAGTACAAAAGTAGAGAAGTTATGCTGAACCTTTATAAAGCGCTGGTTAGGCCACAACTGGAGTATTGCGTCCAGTTCTGGTCACCACACTTTAGGAAGGATGTGAAGCCCCTGGAGAGGGTGCAGAGGAGATTTACCAGAATGGTTCCTGGGATGGGGGATCTTAGCTACAAGGACATGTTGGAGAAGCTGGATTTGTTTTCATTAGAGCAATGGAGGTTGTGGGGTGATTTGATCAAGGTGTACAAGATTATGATGGGTTTGGATAGGCTAGACGGGGAAAGGCTATTCCCACTAGTTGATGGTACAAGGACTAGGGGACACAGATTTAAGGTTTTGGGCAAGAGATACAGGGGAGATTTTTTTACGCAGCGAGTGGTGATGACCTGGAATTCGCTGCCAACGGAAGTGGTGGAAGCAGTGATGCTCAATGTTTTCAAGGGGAGACTGGATAGGCACTTGAGGGAAATAAACTTGCAGGGCTACGGGGATAGAGCAGGGGAATGGGACTGACTGGATTGCTCTATAGAGAGCCGGCACGGACTCAATGGGCCGAATGGCCTCCTTCTGTGCCATTATGACTTTATGTGGATGATGGAGATGAGTCTGTGATTTCCACCACCATGTCCTTCTTTCTTAGGCAGTCCCTCGGAACCGAGGATGACTTGCTTCCACATTAAAAACGAGTTCTCAGGTGACTGATGAGTCCAATGTGGGACCTACAGTCTCTGTCACAGGTGGGGCAGACGGTGGTTGAAGGGGCGGGTGGGTGAGGTGCTTGTGTTGACGTGCGCTCCTTGCGCTGCCTGTGCTTGGCTTCCGCTTTCTCCCGGCGAAGAGACTCGAAGTGTTTGGTGCCTTCATAAGATGCTTCTCCTCCACTTTGTGCGGTCTTGGGCCAGGGATTCCCAGGTGTCGGTTGGCATGTTACACTTTTTCAAGGAGGCTTTGAGGGGGTCCTTGAAGCGTTTCCTCTGCCCACCTGGGGCTCTCTTGCCGTGCTGGAGCTCCGAGTAGAGCGCTTGTTTTGGCAGTCTCGTATTGGGCATGCGGACAATGTGACCCGTCCATCAGAGCTGATCGAGCGTGGTCAAAGCTTCGATGCTGGGGATGTTGGCCTGAGCAAGAACACTGACGTTGGTGCGCCTATCCTGCCAATAGATTTGCAGGATCTTGCGGAGGCAGCGTTGGTGGTACCTCTCCAGTGCTTTGAGGTGCCTGCTGTACGTGGTCCATGTCTCTGAGGCATACAGCAGGGCGGGTATCACTGCTGCTCTGTAGACCATGAGCTTAGTGCCGGGTTTGAGGTCCTGGTCTTCAAACATTCCCTTCCTCAGGCGACCGAAGGCTGCACTGGCACACTGAAGGCGGTGTTGGACTTCATCGTCGACGTCTGCCCTTGTTGACAGTAGGCTCCCAAGGTATGGAAAGTGGTCCACGTTGTCCAAGGCCTTGTCGTGGATTTTGATAATCGGGGCGGGGGGGGGGGCAGTACTGTGTGGCGGGTGCAGGCTGATAGAGGAACTCTGTCTTATGGATGTTTAGTGTAAGGCCCATGCTCTCGTACGCTTCGGTGAAGGTGTTGACGATGGTTTGGCGTTCGACCTCCGAGTGAGCGAAGACGCAAGCGTCATCTGCATACTGTAATTCGACGACAGAATGGGACGACCTTGGATCTGGACTGGAGGTGACGGAGGTTGAACAGTTTCCCGTTTGTTCTGTAAATTAGCTCCACTCCAGCAGGGAGCTTACTGAGGGTGAAATGGAGCATTGCAACAAGGAAGATCGAGAAGAGCGTAGGTGTGATGACACAGCCTTGCTTGACCCCGGTTCGTACGTGAATTGGGTCTGTGGTGGAACCGTTGGTCAGGATCACGGCTTGCATGTCGTCATGAAGCAGGCGGAGGATGGTACAAACTTTTGAGGGCAGCCGAATTTGAGGAGGACACTCCATAATCCCTCACGGTTGACAGTGTCGCAGGCCTTTGTGAGATCAAAGAAGGCCATGTACAGCGGTTGGTGCTGTTCCCTGCATTTCTCTTGTAATTGACGTGCGGTGAAGATCATGTCCATTGTGCCCCTTAGTGGGCGGAATCCGCATTGCGACTCTGGGAGGAGCTCTTCGGCCACTGGGAGAAGGCGATTGAGGAGGATTCTTGCGATGACTTTCCTTGTGGCAGACAGCAGGGAAACTCCTCTGTAATTACCGCAATCGGACTTGTCACCTTTCTTGAAGATGGCCACAATTACGGTGTCTCTTGGATCCCCTGGCATGCTCTCCTCCTTCCAGATAAGAGAAATTAGTTCATGAATTCGCGCCAGTAGTGCTTCCCCGCCATGCTTTAGTGCCTCGGCAGGGATTCCATCTGCTCCTGAGGCCTCCTTGTTCTTCAGTTGTCGGATGGCCTTTCCAGCCTCATGCCGGGCTGGGGTTGTGCTGAGATGGTGGCGGGTAGCATGCTGCGGGATGGAGTTGAGGACACTCGCGTCGAAGACAGAGTCGCGGTTAAGGAGATCTTCGAAGTGCTCCTTCCAGCGGGCACTGACTACATCTCTGTCCTTGATGAGAACCTCTCCGTTCTTGGCCCGCAGTGGGGTAGGGCCTTGGGTGCTTGGACCGTAGATGGTCTTGACTGCGCTAAGGAATCCACGCACGTCGTGGTTGTTGGCTAGCTGCTGGATCGCCTGCGCTTTCTCCACCCACCATCTGTTCTTTAGGTCGTGAGTTTTTTGTTGGACTTCGGCCTTCAGGCATCTGTAGAGCTGCTTTCTTGTTCTCGAGTTGTGTTGCTGTTTCCAGATCAGGAATGCCTTGCGCTTGCGGCTTATTAGCTCCTTGATCTCCTGGTCGTTCTCGTCGAACCAGTCTTGGTGTTTCCTGGTCGAGTGACCGAGCGCCTCTTCACAGGTGCTGATTATGGAGGCCTTGAGTGCAGACCAGGCGCTGTGGGCACTCTGTGTCTCTGTATCACTGGGAGTTGTCAGGTTGTTTGAATAGGGCTTTCTTAGCAGGGTCTTTGAGTGCTCCAGCGTTAATTTTCCTGTGGCATTGTTTCTGTTGCCGTCGCTGTTTTGGGGCTACATTGATGGAGATGACAGAACGGATTAGGCGGTGGTCTGTCCAGCAGTCGTCGGCTCCTGTCATGGTGCGGGTGATGCGGACGTCCTTGCGGTCCCTCGCTCGGACAATGACGTAGTCCAGCGGGTGTCAGTGTCCGGAGCGAGGGTGCTGCCATGAAGCCCTGTACTTGTCTCTCTGACGGAACAAGCTGTTGGTTATGACAAGGCCATGTTCTAAGCATTTCGACAGGAGGAGGGTACCGTTGGAGTTGGCTTTCCCTACTCCCTCTCTGCCGATCATACCTCCCCAGAGGTCAGTGTCCTTTCCAACTCTGGCGTTAAATTCTCCAAGGAGGATCAGCTTGTCGCCCGTTGGGACTCGGGACAGGGATTGTTCGAGGCTAGAGTAGAATTCCTCTTTGGTCTCATTTGTGGCTTCCAGTGTTGGGGCGTACGCACTGATGACCGTAGCGCACTGGTTCCGTGTTAGGGTGAGCCGAAGAGTCATGAGACGCTCGTTTATACCCTAGGGGAGTCTCTGAGATGCCCAACTAGTTCATTTTTTATGGCGAAGCCTACCCCATGGAGGCGGCGTTCTTCAGGTTTGCCTTTCCAGAAGAAGGTGTAGCTACCGCCTTGCTCCTTGAGCTGGCCTTTCCCTGCCCGCCGGGTCTCACTTAGGGCAGCGATGTCAGTGTTGAAACATCTGAGCTCCTGGGCAACGATAGCAGTACGGCGTTCCGGTCTGTCACTGTTGGGGTTGTCCATGAGGGTCCTGACGTTCCAGGTCCTGAACTTCATTTTAAAGGATGTGAGGAACACTTTTTTACGCAGCGAGTGGTGATGACCTGGAATTCGCTACCAGCAGAAGTGGTGGAAGCCGTGATGCTCAATGTTTTCAAGGGGAGACTGGATAGGCACTTGAGGGAAATAAACTTGCAGGGCTACGGGGATAGAGCGGGGGAATGGGACTGACTGGATTGCTCTGCAGAGAGCCGGCATGGACTCGATGGGCCGAATGGCCTCCTTCTGTGCCATTGTGACTTTATGTGGATGATGGAGATGAGTCTGTAATTTCCACCACCATATAGATCTATCCTAGCATTGTATGTAATCATTTTTTTTTTAAACAAAATGCTCTCATTGCACACCGGGTATTTTTAGAAAATCCATTCAAAGTTCCACGCAGTTAACTTAGTTTCACCTTTTGTACACAGCTCGTTTCTCTGGATCGCTCTCCACTTAATGCTGAATCACAGTATACTTCAAAACACTGAAAAGGTTGAAAAGTTTAAATTTCCTGGGGGAGAGCATGCCCCCAACCCGCTTAAGAAATAAATTTCACATCATCAGAATTAATTTCTCCTTCAATACTTTTTAAACCACCACTACAAAAATTGCACTTTTGTGTATTACAGTTTCCCCCCATAATATAACTGGTTTGATTATTGGGTTTAGCTGCAGCTGAAGTCATGACCAGTTCATGTTCCTACTTATTTTTTATGTCATATGTAAGATCATTTAGTTTCATTTTTTCCCTCAAAAAATAAATTGAAATGTGGAATGTGATCCCAAAACACAAAAAAAATTCTGAAATCCAATGTAATGAAGAGGAATTTAACTTATTAAGTGACTTTGAATTAGCGGGCTTGGTCATAGGCTGATATTCGGGGCTTTTTTTGAGTTGTCAGTCTTTTGGAGGCTGTGTCAGTTTATTTTTGAAATGGTTACTTGGCTTTTTTGAGTTTTGTGGATTGGCATGTATTCATTTATACCAGTGGTTCTCAAACTTTTTTGGTTGACTGACCCCTTTTCAAATCGATTAGTAATCACGGACCCCCCCCCCCCCCCCATCTAAATTATAATACTCATAATATGAAAGTGATCCATTCAAAGAGTGTTTTAATAATGCTTTTATTACTTACTTACAGGTATCAGTGAGATGGGTGTACCTGCTTCTCACTGTCTATCCGTGGTGTGATGTTTGACAATTTATTTAAAGCTGCGCCTGCTGTTCACTTTCCTACCTGTTACATTAATTTTAAATACCATCCTAAAAACTACTGCTCATCTACTAATTTTAACTACGAACCCTTTTTTAAAATATAATTTGAAATTAGCAAAAGCCTCAATTTTAATTCAGCGCTAAAGAAGTGAACTTAAAAAGAACTCAAGACGAGTCTAGGAACAATGCGGTACAAATAGAAAACAGGAAAGAAACACTCAGCCCGAGAGTGGCCTCTCCCTTCCCGCACTTACTCTATGTTCCGGGATTAGATTCTAACTGATCAAAGGGATCCAGAGCTCCTGAGAAATAAATCCGCATTTAAACTATCTAAATCCAAAACAGAATGGGGCCCTTTTATTACTAAATTAATTTATCACCTCCGAATATCTTCATATAGTTATCATTTATGCACTGGAATGTACTCTTTAAAAATTATTCACTGAACCAAAGGTGGTGGAATTTTCAAAATTGTTGATTCTTCACTCATTTTTAATTATTCACTAACTAGAGGGGGATATGTGCGAGCAGTAGTGCAATTGAGATAGGGAACTGAAAACACGTGGACAGATCTAAAACAAGGCAATTTATCATTAAATTAACTCAAGATCTATCTGACTCCCTTCAGACAGTAGTGAGCTCTTTCGCAGATACTGTAGGTGGTTTTGAAAAGAGCCTTTGGGTTATTAGATTCATTCTTGGACGCTCATTGTGCTCCCAGCGCAGGTTTTCTTCGACAGCAGCACAACCTGGATATTAGGCAGCACCCCGCCCTGAGCGATGGTTACCCGTCCCAGCAGCTTGTTGAGCTCCTCGTTGTTGCGGATGGCCAGCTGCAGGTGTCTGGGGATGATGCGGGCCTAGTTGTCGTGGACCCCCTGGAATGTCTCCGGGTCCGCGTACCCCAGTTTGAGAACCATTGATTTATATTATAAGTTTAGCATCGAAGCAATTTCCACTTCACACGAACACTAAACTTGGGAGCATTTATCCAGAGTCGGGGCCTGACCTAATTCCAGAGAGAAGCAGAGTGGGACTTCCTGGAGGCAGTAGTCTTACACTACTTTGTTTTGATACTACAAGAATTATAAATCCAATGCAGTGTCAAACCTGGTTTACAAAATGCACTTTCAAAACCTACCTTAGCGCAACTTAAATGTTTAGAGAGCAAAGGTTCTCCCTTCCTTGCTTTCTAAATATTTAAATTTATAACAATTGGGAGAGAGTACTGTGCATACGTGTATCCAGGCATGCAGAAAGCTTTTTTCCACACAGGACAGTTCAAGATCCAGCCAGACAGGAGCCAGGTAAAGTGAACAGGATTCTGCACAGCTGGAACCTGAATTGCAGCTACTGGTCTCCGATTGGTAAATGCTCCCAGAATTGCTTGAGAATAATCCAGATGACTTTCCCTGTTGTTTTATTATCTTTAAATAAATGCCTTCCTATTTGAAATTGCCGAACTTCCGTGATCAGAAAATCAGATTTGAACTTTTCTTGCCACTCTGGAAATGGATGATTTGTTGCCCCTTTCATGCATTAGCCTTCCATGTAATTCTTAGTAGCATAGTAACAGTTTCAGATTAAAGACCTTTGGTTCCTCTAGCCCACCTATTCCCTTGGTGCATTTTTAAGAACCTTGAATCCCATTTGTTAACAAGAAACTGTCTGGTTTCTTGAAACCCATTAAGATTTCTTGTTACACCAACCGTGCCAGTGTATATCCTGTTAAGATGGGCACAAGCATACAAGTGTTCTGTTATTAAACCTATAAATCAGAAGGTTGTGGGTTCATACCTAATTCCTGGATTTAAGCACCTAATCTAGGCTGACATTGCAGTACTTGTGGGTGTTTTGTATTGTCAACGGTGCTATCTTTTGGATGAGATGTTAAACCAAGGCCCAGATAGCCTGATCGGGTGGTCTCCCCAATATTGCATGTTGCAGTAACACAGCTGCTCATTGGTTTGTGTGCTGAAGTGCTGTTGTCATGTTTGCAACGCAAGTAAATGGTCTTTGGTATGTGCTGGGTGAGTGTGACTCGGAGATTATTAACATTATAGGTTCATTTTAAGTTATTCTCATTGCCATGTTGGCATTTATAAAATTGTATAAAACATGTTCAGTTTCTATCTTTCACGATGTTGTTCCTAATATAGATAGTATACCTATGATTAATTATTTAGACTTGACTTGACAAAGTTCCACAGGAGAGACTTCTAATTAACTAAGATCCATGAGAAACCAGGGTAGAACGTGGCAATGAATAAGATGTTGGCTAAAAAGTACTAATGAGAGGTGTAATGTCAGACTGGAGAGAAGCAAGATATTGAGTGGAGTACCACAGGGTTTAGTGCTCGTACCTATGTCATGTTCCAATCTGCATGCCAAACCAATTGTAGCTTGTCAAGTTTGACAGTAGTGACAGAAGAATTTAGATCAGTTATAAAATTGGGCAAACAAAAGGCAGATTGAATTTAACACTAATAAATGCAAAGTATTACATATTGGGAGAAAAATGTAGAATGTAAGTATGAAACAAATGGAACAATTGGGAGACTTTGAAATTCAGGGAATCATAGTAGACAATGCAAAGAAACAGTTAAAGAGCATTGTGATATAAAACTAGTGGAGTACAAGTCTACAGACTTTATACTAAGGCTTTACAATGCATTGGTCAGACCTCACCTGGAATATGTATGTATGTTTGGTCACCATGCTACAAAAACGTTATACAAGCATTGGAGAGGGTGCAGAGAATAGCACAAGAATGATCTAAATGTATGGAGGTGTTCTGAGAAAAGTCTGTAGAGAAGAAGGTTGAGGTGGACGTCATGAGGACATCAATTGAAATAAATTAAAAGTACATTTAAAAATAATATATTAGAAAAATGGGGCCATTTTCCTCTACTGGGGAAATCAGTTCTAAATGGTTAAGAACTGGTACTAATGTCAAGAAAATTGTGATGTGCTAATGGTAATCAAATTTTGTGGATCAGCTACTTGCATAATTATTCACAGATCCATGTGCAGATTTGGGCAGGTGTAGGGAGCACACTAGTGGTGGGAGTGAAAAATATGTGTAAGTGAAGGCTAAAAGGCTGCTGCAATTTTTTTAATTCGTTCACAGGATGTGGCGTCGCTGGCAAGGCTAGCATTTATTGCCCATCCCTAATTGCCCTTGAACAACTGAGTGGCTTGCTGGGCCATTTCAGAGGGCATTTAAGAGTCAACCACATTGCTGTGGGTCTGGAGTCACATATAGGCCAGATCGGGTAAGGACGGCAGATTTCTAGGAAAGTTAGCATCCTAAAGGGATGGGCTGATTGCCTTTTCTTACCCCTGACTTTGCTTATGTTATTGTGCAAAGGGAATGCGATTAATTACATTGAAAAACTTAGAAGGAAAAGGAATGACTTGCATTTATATAGAGCCTTTCATGACCTCAGGACATCCCAAAAGTTTTACAACCAATAAAGTACTTTTGAAGTGTAGTCACTGTTGTTGGAAACACATCAGCCAATTTGTATACAGCAAGGCCTCACAAACAGCATGAAATAATGACCAGATAATTTGTTTTTAATATCGTTTGAGGGATAAATATTGTCCTGGACACCAGAGCGATCAATTAGATCAGCCATGCAGCAACTGAGTCAGATATCAACTGCTCCTCAGTTGGTTTACAAACTCCATTCAGGAGACCCCCACCAAGCTATTCCTACAGGGAGGACATTGAACTTGTTTCAGTGCATAACTGAGAACAGTTTTGCAATATCTTAAACAAAATGATTGCTAGATTGACATTTAAATATTATCTCGAGAAAGGTCAGAGGGCAATGTCAGGAAAAACATCAGGATGAGTAGATGGCGTTTATCTTCAGAAAATCATTTAAGATTGTTTTCGTGTTATTTGAGAAAATTTAATTCCAGGCTGATTTTCTTTAGCAATCAATAATCATTTCAGTTTTGCAAAGTTTTAGGAAAATAAATTTATTGCAACTTATAAATTGATAAATTATTGGTCAACTTTTGATAATCCGATCATTTCTATAGAAAGTAAGTCTAGTTTTATTTTATTGATACAAACTTGGTCAGCTGGTTACTAAGGACCCTCCTGCACGATTCTTTATCACTATGTTTACAAGTAGCGATAGTTTACAAGTGGCGATAAAACTAGGAAATTTCCAATGGGCCGGAGCTATTATAATGAACTTTTAACCGTTTCTGCAAGGGTTTCTGTAGCATGGTGAAAACGGGCCAGGAAATTTTAGCATAGTGCAGGTAAATAAAGCCATAAAAAGGGCCAATAAAATTTTAGATTTTATAAATAGGGGGCACTACAAGTGTAAAGAAGTAATGATGAATTTATACAAAACATTGGTTAGGCCACAGAGTACTCTCTGCAGTTTCAGGTGCTCTGTTGTAAAAAGGGCATCAAAGCCATAGGTCGTGTACTGTATGGATACACCAGGATGATGCCAGGAATGGGGAAATTCTAGTTATGAGCAGAAGCTTAAGATACTGTTATTAATTCCACTAGATCAGAGAAGGCTACAAGGAGATTTATAGTAATTTTTTTAATTATGATGAATTTGGATAGTGAACAGAGAAACACTACTTCCTCTGGCTGGAGATGTAGGAACTAGGGTTCATCAATTTAAAATCAACATCCTGTGTGAGGAGAAAGGATAGGAGAAATGTATTTACACTGAGTTGATGGAGTATGGAAAGCCTTGCCACAGGAAGTGGTTGAGGCAGAGACCATTGGATCTCTTAATGGAAAATTGGAGAAATGGTTGAAGCAGGAAGGTAACAAGGCTATGGGAAAAGAACAGACCAGTTGGATTAGTTTTGGATTGTTCTTTATAAAAAAAAAAAGAGCTGGCATGGACACAATGGGCTGAATGGCTGCCTCCTTTGCTGTAAACCTTATGGTTCTATGGATGATGGATTCTTGTTTGAATGTGGCAAACCTCAATCAATCTTGTATGATAAAAACAGAAAATGCTGGAAATACTCAGCAGGCCAGGCAGCATCTGTGGAGAGAGAAACAGAGTTAACATTTCACTCTCCACAGATGCTGCCTGACCTGCTGAGTATTTCCAGCATTTTCTGTTTTTATTTCAGATTTCCAGCATCCGCAGTATTTTGCTTTTCAATCAATCTTTTGTCCAGCCCACTTGTTGAGAACAGGGCAGTTCTTAATGGGAAATGGGAATAATGTTCCGTGTCCTGCACATTAAAAGTTTAAAACTTGCTTTAGTACTGGATTTTTAAAATTAACCATGCTGGCAGTATATTTAATTAATTACTTTTGCTTTCATCTTCCTTCTTGTTTTCCTTAACCTTGTTCCTAGCTTTTCCTTTCCTTCCAGTCAGTAACACTTCTGAGGTACACGCGGTGATTGCTTCAGGTAAATAAAACTCTAGTGTATTGAAAAACTGTGCTGTTGAACATGTGTTTTTGTGACCTGTTGTCCAGCAAAGTGGTTTTATGTAGGGAAATTGGAGACCGGTAACCAGGTTTTTTTAAAGGCAACAGAACTACAATACACTTCACTAAGTTGTATAGCTTTGAATTTTTTAAGTAGCGTGACAAGGCACCTTCAATAAGAAGTGCCTGAGTAATCTCAAATTAAGTTTTCCAAATTAACTATACTTTGAGACTACTTAAAAGCTGCTGCTTTAATATTAAAGATGATAATAATTGTGAAGTAATACCACCTTGCTGATTGGCATGCATAATGCTTGGATGCTGTGTGCTAGTTTTGTCTAGGGAAATATAGCCTATTTCTGATATTTTTGAAATGCCTATTTAGTTTTACCTACTTCATATATACTTGACATGAAAACTTGTATCATGATGCTTCATGAATTCCAGGGCTGTGCAATACATTTACATAAAATAGGTATGGCATTTTGTTAGGCAATCTTGACAAGAATAGTTGACACTTCACACCTCTGCATTCTTTCATCTAAATTGTTAATTGAAGAACACACACAATAGTATATTCTTCCAATTTCATCAGCCTTACTATTAATACTTTATCTGCAGTAGACTCTTGTTATAAACCTATTAATTAACATAGAGCTGTACAACATATACCTGGGGATAAACAGCAAGGTATTTGTACATCTGTCCAATTTTATGTAGTAATTTAGTTTTTTTTATTCTGTTAAATGTTTTACTTTTGTGTTCCCATGAATTTGCAGCTTGGTCTTCTGCAGCTCCCAGTTATTTTGCAATCACCTAGTTCTCTCATTCTCCATTTATGATCTGTTGATCTGGTCAAGTCACAGCATAGAGACATGCACACACTGCTATTTCTGATGTGACCCTGATTTCATTTCCATTGTGCAAATAGTTTGCATATATTTTAAAAACCTTACTCTTTGTTTTACTCGTTTAAAAATAACTGAAAATCTGCCAAAATACCAACAATGTTATTTTGTATGTATTACCATCCTTGTTTTTAAGCTAAATCTTTGCTTATTATGCAAGTTATTTCTAATTATTACTCTCACATATCAACAAAGGGACCTTAGTTTAAATCCTGTCAGACTTTATTTAAAAACACAAACTTTTAGCATCAGGGGAAATACTTCAGATTTCTTCACCAGCCCATTTTCAGTTTTAGGTGAAATGATTCTTAAATTTACATCTTGAATTATCATCTTTGGAGGACAGCACTCTAAATTTAAAATGAATCCACTCTGCAGCATTTTGGAGGGAAACTAAAGGCTGATCGATGCAAGTAGGAAGAATGCTGCGGAACCTGTTGGAGGAGCAGTCAAAAGCACAACACTTGAATACTCTTTACTTAGCCCCACATTCACTGAACTGTTAATAGTATTTTTATAGTGTGCAACAGGTACTTGATCATAATTTTTACTTGATTTTCTAGCACAGGTTGGAAATTCAAATAAACAATTGAAGAGCGAAAAATGGTGCACTAGTACTACATCTTTGGCTGTAGTAAGGTTCTACTACATTATGAGAGCAATTAACTAAGCTGACACTTTAATCTATCTCAATTAAGCAAGTTCAAAGTGGCCTGACAGTGTAATATTGGAATATTAGAAGTATAATGACAAATGCCAAGGACAGCCCTGGTTTTCATTTTTGTTTTAATTTGTTGACCTTCACTGTATTAATGCATTCTTCAGTTACTCCACCATTTCTTGGGGTTTGTTGTGATTAGTATTTTGAAGCTTTTTCTGTGTGATTTTTCTGCTAGCTAACTGCCAAAGGTGTGAAATATTAGTTTAATACCATGATATTTCTTTAAATTGGATAACTGACATTAATAAATTGATCTCTAAACCTATACCCAGCTTGTTGATGTGCTATGACTGTTTTATTTTTTAAGTTTAAATAGTTGCACAAGTTTAAAAAAAATATACCACCTACAGCCCTCTATAAATTGTTTAATCCTGAAGTTTGTTGGACACTCCCTATAACCAGCTTTTAGATTGCTTAGTCATGAAGGTTATAAAAGCACCTCTTACAGTTAAGTTAATATTACACACCTTTTTAATGCATATATTTTCCAAGCTTTCAATTTTTCCTTTTCCTTCAGCTGAATTAACATGGCATGAAGGGAGCTCAACTTTCTCAAGTCCTATTTCACCATGGGGTGTAGAATATGAGTCCTCAGTGAAGCACCAGCCAAGCTGTGAGTCTAAGAGTCCTAGTCCTGGCTCAGGTTTTAGTGTAGCAGCAATTTTAGAGACCTTAAATGGGCCTTCTCTCATTCCTACTTCACGGACTCAGTGGATTTCATTTAATGATGAACTAAATCCAAGCAAACCTTTAAACTCAGAGTTGAAGGAACCAACACAAACTAAAACTCCACCAAACTCCAATCCTCCTGTGGCCTCTTTTCAGTTGTCGTCTTCCAGCAGCACTTTTGATGACCAAAGTGACCTTCAGAGTGATTTTACAGGCAACAAGAAATTACCTATTGAAGAGAATGATACTGGATCAGAAAGTTTTCCTTTCTCTGCAGCTCAGCCAGTGGATGTTAGTTTAACACCCATGGTTACTCGTTTAAATAATGGTATGGCAAGCATGATTTGTACAACAGTGTGTGCTTAATATTTTGAGCTGTGAACATGTCTTTCATTAACAATATGTCCTGTATTTTCAAATGAAATAGTTTGGATAAATTTCTCTTAACCAACAAGAAAAATTTCTCTAGGTGACCAAATTGTGTATCCGTGTACTCTCCTCATATGTGATTACACTGACTATGCCAAGCTACTTCTATGTAATATGTAAATTTTCTAACTTTGAAGCTGAACTAGTAAGGATAACATTCTATCTGTGACAACCAGTTAGTGTGATTTGCAAATAATCTAGCACCTTCAACCCTTGTCATTGTTATTTGGTCAGAAAATATGTCATGGTGTACATGTATTGTCTTACACTGACCATGAATTATTGGGGAATTAGTTCATAAGGACCAATAGTTTAAAACTTGGAAGTTGAAAATCACGTTATGTTCATGTGCCATTAAAATGTTGGAAGAAATGTAAGATAGTAGAGGTAGTGGTGGTACAATAGATTAACATCTCGCTTTGCTTTCAGAATTAAGATTTAAATCCAGACAGAGAGATGGAATGTGGATCTTTCTAAATCATTTGTAAGGGTCATCAGCAAAATGCATTTTGGTGGTCTCAATAACTAATTTTTCAAGAGAAAAAAAATTACTCTGACATCCAATTTTCCCTGCCTGTACAATTTACGTCAGGCCAGGGTGTCTGCTGTTGAAAGTGGACCTGTGATGCTGGTACTGCAGAACATGCCCGTCCAAGATTCGGGGTAAAGTATACTATTGCAAGCTAGTGGGAAATTTGGACTGTCTAACCTGTTTTATACCTGACCTAAAAGGGCTTGATTTGATTAGATATTAGAATCTGTACTTCGCACATGAATTTTAAAAAGAAATAAATGCTACAGCATGGAGGCACAGTGAGCTGGAATTTGTTGTGCCATGTTTCATGTGAAGAGCACTCAACCTGATTAAGTGATCAGAAGCTAGGCATAGTTGCCATATCTGGCTACAGTCCCTGCACAAAAGTGAAGCACTTTGAGATGTTTTGGTATGATAAGATTGTATATAAATGCAACTATCTATCCATTTCTTGAAAAGGAGAGGGCATCAATGTTGCACTCTTTCATACCTTCCAATGGCTGGTTCAGAAATGCAGTTGGCCGAGGCCTAAGATCAGGCTGCCTGTGCAATTTGTTGTTTAGGTAATGATGTTTGGTATAGTGAGGGGGATAGACTTGTGTTAAATGGGGAGAAACAAATGTTAAAATTGTAGTGACTGATAACTGCATTTTCTGATTAAGATTATTTTTTTTTAAAGTAGTTAGATTTTCTTTTAAACTCCACTTTCTTGCTCCTAGGCATATGCTGCTTTGAAACCAACAGCTACAAGTTGCACAGTAATAGCCCATTGTTCACACACATTTTTTCATCCTTCCCACAGTGGCTAGGCTAAGATTTGGAACTTTGATGGATTTGGCAACTCTGCTCTGACCACTCTGATGGAGTGTGGGCTTCAAGCCAGCTACAGCACCCATTATTAAAGTTTATTAAAATCTACTTACCAAGATGGTACTTAAAAATCCTGCTTGAGATTGTTTCAATTATTTTGTGGACATTTGGAGAAACCATTACTTTGTTTGCAACTGACATTGATCTCTATTATGTGATGCTAGTTTCTGCCTCTGTGATTAGGAGAAACCAACAAAGCAAGCTAAATGACAGAGCAGTTGTGGAGTTCAGATCCTTTCATACAAGCATTGGGTGATGGTGGAGAGAGATGTTATGAAAAACTTCCAACTTACCAAGTCTTTTCCAATATACAGATTGAAATTACTCTCGTAATATAAACAGCATAAAACTGATTTGCAACAATTGTTGCCTAGATACAAAACTAGAAAATGTAGTTGTATGATGCTAAGTTAAATCAAAGTATTCAGGATAAATTGTTTGAATATAGTTCACAAGATGTGGGGAATTATTTTGTTTAGAAATGTTATATGCGGCAAAATAAGATGAGTTACGGTGATAATTCTGTAACTTCAGGTGTGAGTCATGGACGGTCTATTTGCAAGTGCATAGTTTTTGTTACTATTTTGTACTATATAGATTCAAGTTAATTGGGATTAACTATGAATTTCAGAGACTAACTTTGAATTTTCAGTGACATGTATGGTATGGACAGTTCTCATTACTTCCTGAATGTAAGAGTGTTCTGATTTTTTTTTTAAGATTTAAAAGCCAAACTAGATTTAAGCTTAAATATATTGTGACATGCATTATGCAGCATTCTTCACAATCCTGTTCACTACAGGAAACTTTGTGCTATCCGGCACCCACGGGACCGAGCTGCTGCCGTTGCCTCAAAACTGCCATACTCTCCAGAGTTAATGTTGAGAGATACGGAGATTCTTATCTCCGTATTTGACAACAAACACTGTTGCTTAGCAACAGCTTCTAAACACTCGGGTGTGGCCCTAAAGCTCTGTAGCTGAAGCTGTTGCTATAGCTACAGACCTTGCACAGCTTGACTGTTCAAACAAAGCAAAAAAAAACCCAAAAGAATAAAAAACGGCTGCTGATTTTTGCCGGTGGCTCCAGATTGCCGGATAGCTCACCTCCGGATAGCACAAAGTTTCCTGTATATGAAAGCATCCTTCAAAAATGGTATAAACAAAATATGGAAAATGTGAACTTTAGTCATTTTGCCAACTGGTATTTCTCACAATTTTATTTTTTGCTTCTCTCAACCTCCACCCATAACAGTATCGCCCCCAGCAAGACCCACCACCCCTCTTAATACAGGTATGATTGTGCCACCACCACGTCCTGCTTCCAGACCAAAGCTTTCGGCGGGAAAACTGGGTGGAATTAATGAAATAGTAAGGTCCTTTTTTTAATACTACAAATCATTCTAGCATAAAATTTTATTGCTGATATTCTTGTATAAAGTATTTTTTATATGGAATGAATCAAAATAATGTTTACAAGTTACTGCAGATTACTTTCTATTAACTCTCGAGTACTGACACAGATACCAGACTATAAGAGCTGGATTTTGCCGGCGCTCAGAGGGCGGGTTTGGAGGTGGGTCAAAGGGTAAAATCATTTTGATTGACAGCGGGTTGCGATTCCGCCGTCAACCCACCTCCAAACAATTTTCCCAAGTGTCGGGTCCCCGATTTGCGCATGACCTGACACCTAGCGGCGGTGGGAAGAGGATTAAAGCCAATTACCTGCCTGTTAACAGGTAGTTTATAGTAGTTGACAGACTATTTTTTAATTTTGCCGCTTCTGCCTCGGGTTTCCTGATGTCCGGACACCACGCCAGGTAAGTGTGGCATGTTGTGAATCTGCTGTAATGTTCCTGGATTGATGACAGCTGCAGAAGTGGTGTGAAGGATCCAATGGTGCACTGGTGAGTCTGAGGTAAGAAAATGTTGGGAAATTCATTTTTAATGCATTACACATTTCTTTAGGCAACAAGTTTTGAAATCCATGTCCAGTGCCACCTCATTGGGAGAACCTCTCTCACCAGTGACAGATCGCTTCTGTCACCTCAGCTGCAGCTTCCATCTATTCCAGCCTATGGAGGGAGTCACTGGAGAGCCTGGGTGCAAGAGCTCACCTTTTGTACAGTGATTGTCAGTGTTTGCAGCACCTCAGTGCTGTAAAACACTGGGAAATCAGCTGTCAAAAAAAGATTGTGCGTGGTCCCTTTAAGAAAACTGGCAGATGACGCGTCATCAAATGACGTCATCTGACTGGCTTCCTCTTGATTGGCCTTGTTAAGCCTGTCCTGCAGGCTTGCCGGCCAATTAACGTAAAATCACGTCTGTGGGCCAGATGCAGTTGGGGGCGGGACTGGAAGCCGGAAACCACCTGACCCGCACCCAACCCGCCTCAGTTTCTGTCCTGTTACATTTTGCAAATATTTGTAAAGAGGTTCTATACATTTTTATTTCTTCCTCACTCAACCTTCGCATGCAGTTGAATGGAAGAATAACAACAGGCCGACAGACAGTTGTAAAGGTGGTATAGCAAGAGCACAAAGACAAAGGGGGTGATTTTGCCAATGGGGGCGCGTTGGAGGTGGGACTGCTGCTTTGTTGGGTCGTTGTCCCGCTTCCATCGACTTCTGGCCAACCCACGCTATTTTCCCTTGATTGATCTTGTTAAGCCTGCCCAGCGGGCTTAGCAGGCCAATTAAATGGAAGCCGGTTACAGAGAATGTCAGCGTATGACGTTTCATCTGTCAAGCATTTTTGACGGATGAATTGTCATCGTTTTACAGCCCTGTGAAGCTGTCAAACACTGACATTCTATGTTGTTTGATGAGTTCTTGTATTCAAGACTCATCAAACCTCTTTCTTTAGCAGAAATTAGATGGTTGTTGCATCGGAGAATGCAGCAGCCATCTATCATCTCTGCCGGTCAGACGCGAGACTCTCTGCATCCCCAACTGTTGAAGCCTGTAGGAAGAAACAAAGGTAAGTAAACATTTTCTATCACTTTTCACTCACGTCACATACTTACCTCTCCACACTTGAACCCATCACTCACCTCCACAGTGAACTTTTGCACCCCTCCGACCCCCGCAGACCCACTGCTCGCCTCAGTGACCCTGGTGGGGTTTCCCGATGTCGGGAAGCCCGGACCTCTGTTGGAAAAATGGGGTAATCCTCTTAACTGCCTGTTAACTACCTGTTAACAGGCAGTTAAGTGGCTGTAATCCCCTTCCCGCCTCCAGGAGACGGGACCCGGCGCAGGTCGGCTACCCGCCTCCTGGGAAGATGGCACGGGGGCGGGATGGGCACCCGCCCCCAGATTCTGCCATTTTCCCGGCAGTCCCGCCTCCATACCCGCCTCCCCAAGGCTGGCAAGATCACGCCATAAGTCTTAGGGGGTTATTTTGGTGAAAGGGTGCTGTGCTAATAAGACATGCCTGTTTTGAAGTCTGCTTTTAGCACGCAATTTTGGTCCTAATTGTTGATTACCATAATTTAAACTTGCCTGGAGGTTCTAAAGCAGATACCTGCAGGTTTAGCACTCACAAATATGATTAGATGTAATTTTCCTGGAGCAGTGTATGGGCTACATGCACCCACTTCCACTGAAGGTGTGGAGTGGGCTGGCTGACACAGCAGCAAGTTTCAGGATGGCTCAGGGCACTCAGGTTGTCCGACGCGGCACTGGAGGTCCTGGTGGAGGAGGTCCAGAGGAGGCGGGATGTCCTGTACGGGGCGGGGTGTAGTGAGGCGTCCACCTCGCCCTCCTGTTCCCCTCTCCTGCAGCAGGTAGTGCTGCTCTGTCTAACCTCATGTCCTCCTCCCATTCCTCCTGCAGACCAAGGGGTCCCCTAGCAGGATGCCCATGACCAAGCACTCCCTTACTCCTATAAGGTGTCCAATAAGGTAGAGTAGCAGAGCACTCACTCTTTTTAGGTGAAGTTCTCAGTGAATTTCCAGAATAAATGTTGATCGAGTGTTGGTGAAGTCATGACAAAGTGTCCCAGAAAGTTTCCTGACATGTTTCAAAAGTCCTCTTCAAACCTTATGCAGCAATTGAACAGTAAAAGGTGATACCTTTAAGTAGCACTCGAAATCCTCAGCAACAACTTGTTTACCCCAATCAGATGGCTGCTGTTAGAAGAGGGCGTTAATGCTGTGTAGCCTCATTGATGAGCGTTAGCAGGCAATTTAAGTGGCAATCAGCCCCTTAACGATCCTCTGGGCGGCTGATCCTAGTGCAAGCTGCAACTCTTTTACCAAATATGAGCTAAAATGGCGTTTCAGCTCAAGACCCCATCTTGGCCACCTTGGAGGCTCTTTAGCGCCTGAAGGAGCCGTCAACAGTCACCCCCCCCCCCCCCCAAAGATATTATCACTGATCATCCAAATTTGATGGGATGGAGAAAAGCAGTGGGACACTGTTTTAAGAATTTGGTGCCATATTGATCATGTATCCTCCCCGCCACACCCCCCCCCTCCCCCACTCCTGTTATAAACAGGGCATTTTTTTTTTTTTTTTTTTTTATATAAAGAAGTGTAGCTTATTTTTAAAAATCTTTTGTTGGTAGCATTTCGTTCTATTAGCACAGTAGAAAAAATTAATCTTCATAATCCTATTTTTCTTTTACATGTATGAGTTAATCAATTTTGTTTGCAAGTTCTGTAAAAGGAAAACATAGATTATACATATATTCAGAATTTAATTGAGGAAAGCACATTTTGAATTAACGGTGTAGCTACTTCCCCTGGAGGGTTCCTGTGACTATAAATAATCTAAAGGTATCCAGGAGCACGAATACTGAAAAGGAATTAAAGATTGATAAATCTAAAGTTGTCTGAGAGCCCCCATCAGGAGCTAACAGTATCAGAACATGAAAGCAAAACTTGTGGAAAAACAGTTAAATACTTCATTGTAAGAGAGCTCCACCCTGTAAAGCTGCAGGAATGGTGTGTAGGTACAGCGCTCAGGTAAACAAAAGAGAATATGAACAAACTTAAATTTTTTCCCTAAAATGCACCAGAAGCAGTGATAAATTTTAACAGGACAGAAGGCGAACAAAATTGATAATAGGGGAGAGGAGCTAATCTGTAAGAGAGCACCTGTATGCAACAGCTGATGAAGGGGTCCACCGAGGCAAATCAGTATTAAAAATGATACCTTCTAGAAGCAGAAATCAAAAAGGACATCCGAGAGAATACAGTAAAACTAAGAGGGCAAATGGGAGAAACAAGACTAAAAGGGGAGCTTCCGATGGAAGTAAAATTAAGATGGAGACTGAGGTGTCTGCTGTTCAAAAAAGGAAAACCAGATATTGAGAGGACGATGTGTTGTGATAGCTGCCTGTTCATCAATAAATGTAACGAAATGGATATGGCCTTACAAAGCAAGCAAAAGTGAGGGAACTTTTGAGGGAGAGTGGATACTATTAGACTTGGTAAGTGAGGAATCACAGGTCAATGAAATAGTCAGGCAAACTTTAGACCTTGAAAGTGGGCCATCAGGGGCTGGTGACGAGTATGACCTGGGAGAGGGTTGTGATAATATGGTGACTAATGAAGCGGGAAACCAAGGAATTGGGATATTGGACGTATTAAATTTGGAACAAGAAGCAAGAATGGTAACAAAGTGTGCAAAGATAGCTAATAGATTACAGGCACTGTCCAACACCACAGAAGGTATGAAGGGCCTGGAAGAAAAGGCAGCTGTACACAACTTGGATATTGATGTAGATTGCAGAGAAACTGCCATTGTAAGGGATTCTTTACTCTGGAAAATAGATAATCATGTGCATGAGAAAGATAAGACACACAGGATGGCAAGCTCGCTACCTAGAGCTAGGGTAGTGCATATGCAGGAAAAGTTAGTTGGGGTGCTGAAGGGGTCAGGACCAGGCCCTGTGGTGGTAGTCTACATGGGAGGTTAACAAGATAGGAAAAAATAATATAAGGGCCTTATTAGGCACATAAACGAGGATTGCCTCATCTGGTGTACCCTTCCAGTGTTTGGTTAGAATTCACCAATAAAGTTAAAGATGTAACTGTATGGCTGACAACCTTGTATCAAAATAATGTTACCATCATTAGTAATGCTACTTTCATAAACAATGGGAACATTTTCAGAATAAAAAGGGTATGGGGAGACATGCTGCACCTAAATGAAAACAGAGACTTTTAAGGGACATTGAAGCAGCAATTGAAAATCATTTAAACTAGATTGTGTGTTGGGTTAGGGAGATAACTGGCTCCTAGAAGTGTATAAATCTAGGATAGAAGGTAATCAGTGGGCGAATATGGTCATAGTAACTCAGAGACGCATGCATGTGCCAGAGCTCAGGAGGAAGCAGATATTGGAGGACAGGAAAGAAGGCAAATCTACATTAAGATGCTTGTATATGAAAACTAGATGCATTGGAAGTAAAATGGTGGAAGTGAAGGCTATTGTGACAGTAGGGAACTACAATGTGGGAATATCAGAAACCTAGCTAAATCCAGAGGATGGAAATTAATTTAACATTCAACAGTATAGACTGTTGAGAAAAGGAGGTGTAGCCATACATGTCAGGGACAATTGGGAGGTAAATAAAGTTGATCCTGTGGGAGGAAGTAAGCTACAGAAAGACCAGGGGCAGGATTTTCATTGGGCCTTGGAGGTGGGATTGGAGGCGTGTGGGGGGTTAAAATCCCGAAATCGGGGGTCCCGACCCCATCCCACCCCCAACCCGCCTCCATGCCAGTTTCAAAGGAGGCGGGTACCTGCCCCGCACTGGGACCCGCCTCCCCGAGGCAGGAAGGGGATTAGTGCCATTTAACTGCCTGTTAGGCAGTTTTTAGCCTAATCCCTATTTTTAATGTTGAAGTGTGGGATTCCTGACGGCTCCAAACCACGCCAAGTTAGAGGAGGCGGACCGTCGCGATGAAGGGCTTGGAGGGGTCGAGATGTCCGAGTGATGGTGCATGAGTGCAAAGGTAAGTGTGTAAAATTTTTAAAGAAGTTTTACATACCTTTACTTACCTTTACAACCTTCCTTCCTTCAGGTCTCAGGAGTCCCTCATCTCACTGGCACAGAAAGCAGAATGGCTGCGAGCTGTCAAAAATTGCAGCATTCAGCTTTCTGTTCCGGGGAGATCTCTAAATCATCCTGAGAGGAAGGAATTAACTTAGAATACAGATTGTCAGTGTTTGACAGCTTCAAACAGCTGTGAAACACTGATATTTCATCTGTCAAAATGTCTTGACAGATGAAATATCAATCTGTGACGTCACCTGTTGCCGGGTGGCCCCAAGTCAATCAAGTCAAAATCGCATGGGTTGGCTAGAACTCGATGGAGGCGGGACTACAACCCTGAAAGTTGTAGTTCTGCCTCCTACCCGACGACTCAATGAAAATCCAGCCCCAAGAGTCGGTTTATAACTTTAAAAGGGCTAAATTCAATGGAATTATGGAAGAATTAGAACATTAGAGAATAATGCTGGACGTGCAAGACAAATACATATCTAAGATTTGCAAGTGCAGACTAAACAAGTGTGCCCCTAACTGGATTCACAGAAAAATTAAAAGTGAAGTAAAGAGGAAAGATAACCTCCACAAATCTTGTAAAGGAAGAGGGAATGGGGTTCACGGGGATGAATATAGGATCATGCAGAATCATGTTAAAAAATTGATCAAATGGGATAAAGGAGACCTAGAAACAAGCATAGCTGCAGAGGGAAACTAACTAAAATTCCTTTCAGTACTACAATAGTAAGAGGGCTGTTAGAGAGAAGAGGTGAGAACATAAAAATATGCAAATCGGCTTCAAAGCATGGATGAGCACAAGATGGGAAATATCCTGAATGATTACTTTCTCAAAGTACTCACAAGGAAAGACATGAACAACATGCTCTCTCCAAAAAGGAGTACCAAAAAAATTGCATGAAGGATAGAAAACAACAGGTACTGATTAGAAGAGTAGTGTCAGAGTGGTGGGAAAGCACTGAGCGCAGTGCCCCAGTGATCAGGGACCGCTAATGTTTCTAATTTACATCAATCGTTTAAATTCAGAAAATGGACGCTGA
Organism: Somniosus microcephalus; assembly: GCF_052327205.1. Classification (NCBI taxonomy): domain Eukaryota; kingdom Metazoa; phylum Chordata; class Chondrichthyes; order Squaliformes; family Somniosidae; genus Somniosus; species Somniosus microcephalus. The sequence continues at coordinate 217,016,699 of NC_140987.1, forward strand.
GCCAAAGAAGGAGATATTAGGTGGGATGACTAAAACCTCGGACAAAGAGGTAGGTTTTAAGGTGGTTGTTAAAGGAGGAGAGGGTGGTGGGAGATTTAGTGAGGAAATTCGAGAATTTGGCTCGACGACTGAAGTTACAGCCACCAATGGTGGGATGAAGGGAGTGAGTGCACACAAAAGCCCAGAGCTAGGGGAACACAGAACGCAGGGTTGTAGGGCTGGAGGAGATTACATTGCTAGGGAAGTGTAATGCCATGAAGATAGTTACACACATGAATGGGAATTTTAAATTTGAGCCTTTGGAAAAAGCACGCACAGGGATGATGGGTCAGTGGGACTTGGTGTTGGCTAGGATACGGACAACAGAGTTTTGGATGAGCTAAAGATAATAGAGGGTAGGAGGCCAGCCAGGAGATCATTGGAATAGTTGAGTCTGGAAGTTACAAAGACATGGATGAGGGTTTCAGCAGCAGATGATTGTGAGGCAGGGGTAAAGGTGGGCGATGTTACCGAAGTGGAAATAGCTGGTCTTTCTGATGGAAAGGATATGGGGTTTGGGCTGCAAAGTCTAGTTCTGTCTGAGACGATGGCTGAGGAGTGGGATGGAATCAGTGGCGATGGTACGGAGTTTGTGACGGAGGGTGAAAATGATAGCTTAGGCCTTTCTATTTTTAACTGGAGGAAATTGCAGCTTGTGCAAGACTGGATGTCAGACAAGCAGTCTGACAACACAGGCAGTGCAGGGGGCAAGAGAGTTGGTGGAGAGGTACGTTCTCTGTACGTTGGGAATGGTGCATCTTCTGTAGGTCATTTCTCATTCCTCCTTAAGTAATAGAAATGTGTTTTAAAATCTTGATTTTTTTAAACTACTTTTGAATTATACTGTAATGTTATAATGGCATAAGAAAATGAATTAATGGATTACCCCCACTGCAAATAACCTGCTGGTATTCACTGACTTGGTTCCCACCTGATGATCAGCCACTTTGGTGATGGTCTGGAAGGCTGTCAACACCTGTGAAACCATAGACTAAAGTGATTAAGCAGCTTCAGCAAAGGAAAGAAAATAGTTTGCGGGGGGTGGGGGCTGGAAGAGGAGAGAGAATAATAATAATCACTCAGCACATTAAGGTCATCAGTATTTAGTTACATGTTCTGACCTGTATCATCTGATTTCATCTCCCATCTTGGAGCCAATCCCCTGTACTGCCTGTTGAAATGAGTTTCTACTGATTACAGTTACTGTGGCAGGTGTTCGTTGCCATCTGTTCTATAAATTATATCTCTTCAATCTAAAGGAAAACTCAAGGCATGTATCTTGACATAATCTTCGATCTATCTTTAAAATGTGCAAATAAATTTAGGTTCAACAATATAATATATTTTTTACTCTAATTTAAATTTCAAATTGCCCTTTATTGCACTATATGAAATTAAGAAAATTAAATTCTTGTGATTTTAGTTTTTCATTACATTTTTAAGTTAGCTGGTTTTCTTTAATGGTCTGTTGTCGTCTTTATACACAATTACTCAGTTTAGTTTAAAAATATATTACAACTTTGCCATCTGGTGTCTAAGTTAGAGTTGGTAACCTTATTAATGTACTGTACAATGATTTCTATTTAGCTACAAACTTCTATATGAGCAAACTGTGTTGATGTTTTTATTTTTCAGTCCCGATCATTCAGTCCTACATTAGCGTCATCTACCAGTCCACCTCCTGTAGCCCCACTGGCACGTGCAGAAAGTACATCCTCAATTGGGTCCTCAGCTTCTTTAAGTACAGCAACAACGCCAACCATTGGTAGGTACATATTAGAAGTTGGGATTAAATTCTTTTAGCTGTCAGTGTAATATAACTCGACAAACAAATTGGCCTAATGCATTGATTCTTGTCTGTCTTGCTGTAAACATTAGCAGCAATTGACATTACAATTTCTGTTAGGAGTGATGTGTTTAAAAATAATAATGACATAAAAATATGACCTTAAATACAGTCTTGAATAGCTTTGCACAATTAGCTTGGTAACTGTTCATTTTATGGATCTATTCATAGCCATCAAAACTAGTATATTGTTTGCATTAAAGAAAAGCTGCCTACAAATCACTTTTCAGTCCCAATAAACCAGTTGGATTCTTGAAAGTTAATAACAAAATTTGATTTTAAACTACATTGAATAATATGAGTCTGCATGGCTAAAAAGATACAGTATTCACTAAACAAACAGCTGGCTAGACGCCAAAACATTGCCCCTGAGAAAATATTATTATTAAAATATAGAAGAATAATCATGGGGGATTTCAACTACCCCGATATTAATTGGAGAGAAGAGGTCGGTAAAGGAGGAATAAGGGAATGGAATTCCTACAGTGTGTACAGGACTCCTTTCTAACCCAATATGTAAAAAGCCCAACAAGGGAGGATTCGCTATTGGATCTAGTAATGGGGAATGAATCAGAGCAGATAAGCGAAGTAAAAGTAGGGGAACATCTAGGCAATAGTGACCATAATATAACATGCTTTAAGATAATAATTGAGAAGGACATAAGTATGATGAAGACCAGGGTAATAGATTGGAGAAAAGCTGATTTTGAGGGACTGAGAATAGAACTTAGGAAAATAAAATGGACAACAATATTGGTAAACAATGACGTAGAACAGCAATGGGAAACATTTAAAACGGTGTTCAACAGAGTCCAGGAAAAAAATATTCCCCTTAAAAAAAACCTAAACACTAATGAGACACCATGGATGAATAAAGCCATAAGGGAAAAATTGAGGGTAAGGAAAGAGGCATACATTAAGTACATGGACAGCACGATGAGGGGAGAATACGAAGAGATTAGGCGAGAAGTCAAAAAAACAATTCGGTAGGAAAAGAGTAACTATGAAATTAAATTATCAAGGAACATAAAACAAAAGTAAAATATTTTACAGGCACATAAATAAAAAAAAGGAAGGTCGGGATGGGAATAGGGCCATTAAGGGATGGACAGGATCATACCATAGGCAACGATGGAGAGATAGCAGAAATATTAAATAATTACTTTGCTTCAGTATTTACCAGGGAGATGGAACAGGTGGATGATGAGATTAGTAATGAGATAAGTGCATTTAAAATAAAAAGAGGAGATATATTAAATAAAAATAAGAAATAGGAGCAGGAGTAGGCCATTCGGCCCCTCAAGCCTGCTCCGCCATTCAATAAGATCATGGCTGACCTGATCTTGGCCTCAACTCCACTTTCCTGCTATTTCCCCATAATCCTTGACTCCCCTGTAGCTCAAATATCTGTCTATTTCTGCCTTGAATATATTCACTGACTCAGCCTCCACAGCTCTCTGGGGTAGAGAATTCTAAAGATTCATGGCCCTCTGAGAGAAGAAATTCCTCCTCATCTCTGTCTTAAATGGGCGACTCCTTATCCTGAAACTATGCCCCCTAGTTCTAGATTCCCCCACGAGGGGAAACATCCTCTCAGCATCTACCCTGTCAAGCCCCCTCAGAAACTTATATGTTTCAATAAGATCACCTCACATTCTTCTAAACTGAGTATAGGCTCAACCTTTCCTCATAAGACAACCCCTTTCATTTCAGGAATAAGTCTAGTGAACCTTCTCTGAACAGCCTCCAGTGCAAGTATATCCCTTCTTAAATAAGGTAACCAAAACTGTATGCAGTACTCCAGGTGTGGCCTCACCAATGCCCTGTACAGTTGTAGCAAGACTTCCCTACTTTTATACTTCAACCCCCTTGCAATAAAGGCCAACATTCCATTTGTCTTCCTAATTACTTGCTGTACCTGCATGCTAACCTTTTGTGTTTCATGTACAAGGACACCCAGATCCTTCTGTAACGCAGCATTCTGTAGTCTCTCTCCATTTAAATAATATTTTGCTTTTCTATTCTTCCTACCAAAGTGGATAACTTCGCATTTTCCTATATATATTCCATCAGCCAAATTTTTGCCCACTCACTTAACCTATCTATATCCCTTTGCAGACTCTTTGGGCTGGATTTTCTCAATGGAGACGTGTTGGAGGCAGGACTGCTGCTTGCCTGGTTTCAGTCCTGCCTCCATCAGCCTCTGGCCAACCAGCGGGATCTTCCCCTGATTGACCTTGTTAAGCCCGTCCGGCGGGCTCAGTAGACCAATTAGGTGGAAATCCGTGACAGAGCACGTCAACGTATGACGTGTCATCTGTCAAGAATTTTTGAAAGAAGAAATGTCATCTGTGAAGCTGTCAAACACTGACATTCTGTGTAGTTTGATGAGCCCTTGTGTTCAGGACTCATCAAACCTTTCTATTTTGTAGAAATCAGATGACTGTTGGATCGGAGGATCCAACAGCCAGTCTGTGATCTCTACAATGGAGATATCGGGACTCCGGCTCCACAGCGGCTGAAGGCTGTAGGCAGAAACAAAGGTAAGTGAACATTTTCTAACACTTTACACTCACCTCACATACTTACCACTCCACACTTGCACCCATCACTCACCTCTACATCGCACTTTCAGACCCTCCGAACCCCGCATCCCTCTTACTCGGCTCCTACACCCTGGCGGGATTCCCCGAGGTCGGGAAACCCGCACTTCGGAACGAAAAATGGGGATAATCCTATTTTCTGCCTGTTAACTACCTGTTAATAGGCTTTAATCCCTTTCCCGCCTCGAGGAGACGGGACCCGGGGCAGGACGGCTTCCCACCTCCTGGCAAGCGGGCACGGAGGCGGGTTGGGGGCGGGTTTGCCACCCATCCCCAAATTCTGCAACTTTTCCGGCAGTCCTGCCTCCATACCCGCCTCCTCGGGGCTGAGAAAATCCAGCCCCACGTGTCCTCCTCACAACTTGCTTCCCCACCTAGATGTGGCTCAGTGGGTAGCAGACTCGCCTCTGAGTCAGAAGGTTGTGGGTTCAAGTCCCACTCCAGGAACTTGAGCACATAAAGCTAGGCTGACACTCCAGTGCAGTACTGAGGGAGTGCTGCACTATCAGAGGTGCCGTCTTTCGGATGAGACGTTAAATCGAGTTCCCATCTGCTCTCTCGGGGATCCCATGGCACTATTTTGAAGAAGAGCAGGGGAGTTATATTTATATTAACGATTTAGACGTTGGAATCAAAAACACAGTTTCTAACTTTGCGGATGATACCAAATTGGGGATAGTCAATACTGAGGAGGACTGCAACAAATTACAGGAGGGCATTAATAAACTTGCAAAATTGGCATATAATTGGCAAATGAATTTCAACACCGATAAATGTGAGGTATTACACTTTGGTAGGAAGAATAAGGAGGTTACTTATTACTTGCCGTGTGAGAGTCTGGATAGGGTAGAGGAGCAAAGGGATCTCGGAGTACAAATACATAAATCACTAAAATTAGCGACACAGGTTAACAAGGCCATAGAAAAGCAAACCAAGCACTAGGGTTTATTTCTAGAAGGATAGAATTGAAAAGTAATGAAGTTATGCTAAACTTGCATCCAACCTTGGTTAGATCACACTTGGAGTACTGTGTACAATTCTGATCGCCATATTATAAAAGGATATAGAGGCACTGGAGAAGGTGCAGAGAAGATTTCCAAGGATGATACCAGAAATGGGAGGATATACCTATCAGGAAAGGATGAACAGGCTGGGTCTCTTTTCTCTTTGAAAAAAGAAGGCTGAGAGGTGACTTAATAGAGGTCTTTAAAATTATGAAAGGTTTTGATAGAGTAGATACAGAGAGACTGTTTCCATTTGTGGGGAAGAGCAAAACTAGAGGCCATCAATATAAGATAGTCACCAAGAAGTCCAATAGGGAATTCAGAAGAAACTTCTTTACCCAAAGAGTGGTGAGAATGTGGAACTCGCTACCACAGGGAGTGATTGAAGTGAATAGTATAGATGCATTTAAGAGGAGGCTAGACAAGCAGATGAGGGAGAAGGGAATAGAGGGTTATACTGATAGATTTAGAGGAGGAAAGACAGGAGGGGGCTCGAGTGGAGCATAAATGCCAGCATGGACTGGTTGGGCCAAATGGCCGTATATCCTATGTACCCAAATTGTTAAACTTTTAAGTGTTTCCCCATTATGTGGATCTATATTATGGCTACAGTATGATATTTAATGAAAGCAAATTAAATGTTGAAAGTACTTTCTTGTTAGCAATTGTGTGTTTCCTCATAGTAACTTATGTATTTTACAGAATGACCAAGGCATACAAACAGTATTTTATCATTTCCACTTTTTAGTTCTACTTATTGCTTTTAAGTTTGGGTTACTTGTGATAATTCATAAAGAATGGTCTTATCAATGTTCTGTGCATTTTCATGTGTTCCTATAGATTACAGATAGAACTTTGAATAAATGAAAACAAATATGAATGCTGATTAATTATAGTGGCTTTTTAATCCTTAGACTTAAAGCAAGTCTTGGGGAAATTCCAGGCTCCTTGAGCTGGGTATATTGTTTCCGCTCACCTACCACACTTTTGAGAAACATGCTATTAAATAATAAATCTACTCAACTGTCAGCAAATTTAGTACTGTAACATTAGCCCCGTAGAATTAAAATAAAGCTAATTTTAAGTTTAAAAAAAATACTTGTGCTCATTCTTTCCATTTTCACCCTATATTTTTATTATTTTAACTACTTTTCTGTCTAACATGCCTTGTTATAGCTAATTTGACCCTTTTTTTAAAAAAGAAACAAGGTAAAATACTATAAGCACCTTTCTTCAGAGGTTTTCGGGAGTCCTGTTGTCCATTTTGGAGATGGAATTAACTTCCAGAAAATTGGCTTTCAATTGGTTACACATCATCGCTGAAAGTTGATTTTTCAGCCAGTCGGGTACTGCAAGTCTAAAAGCTGACATGCATAGACTTAAACAGGTCAATCTTTGGCACGCATTTGTAAGTCAATCTAGAAAGGCGATGATGGAGCAAGCTATGTTGCTGGTGTCTCAGGGAGCTCAGTGCTGCTCGGATGAGAGCTTATGTAGTGTGGTGAGGGTTAATACTAATTTTAAATATCCAGCATTAGTGGTAAATTGGAACATCCACAACATCCAATTTTCTTACCTCTTAAAGAGGTGCTGTCTTAATTACTGGGAGGATGGATCAGCAGTCGCTAGTAATTTTCATTGCGTAGATGGCACATAATATTTTTGCAGCTCTATTCAGTTGGTACACTTGTATTCTGTGTTTTTGAACTTTTATTTTGCATTTATCAAGCAATTTTTGAAGCTATTGCCCCTTTTAAAATTAACCCCCTACATAGGGATTTTAATTGCTCGATACATGGTTAGAATCCATGTAGCTCATTCAAAATAAACTTGGTAATATGATAACAAATTGATACAACCAAAATGAATAGCACATTTTTGACATTTTCCTGAATGCAAGTAATTATAACATCTGAGAGTATTTAATAATGCTGGTGCTGTTATAATTCTTCTAAGCGGTGACAATATATTGGATCCTTGAAAACACTTCCAAATTAGTTTTTTTTTTTTAATTCTGTCTATACAGTTGCTTTTCTTCATTTATTTTTCCTCAGTTGCTGAGGTTTTTCGTATGAATTTTGCAGTTGGAGGTCATATGATGTCTGGTAATTTTTTTATTTAATTATTGTGCTTACTGAGTTTTGCTGTATGGCTTTGCATCACAAGAACAAAAGAGAGACTTTACAAAATTTTGCATACCGTGGTTATAATTCTGTGACAGGAAAGTTTTTTTTTAAATGAGAATTTCTTAGTTGTAACACTGTTGCAAATAACACTTCACATTTTAAACGTGCATTTATAAACTGCTTATAATTCTGTATTGGCATTATTCTGAAATATTAATGGTTGTTGTAGTGGAGTAATGAATACTTAATCTGTAAAATCTCAACTATAAAAAGAATTAAGTATTCATTTATAGCAGCTATAACAATATTAGAGAAATTCAGCCTCTAGCAACTTGTCTAATATCTGGTATCCATTAGTAAGTATGTTTTTGTCATTTCTTCTGAATAGAAGAAAGAAAGAAAACTCCAACCAAATAGATTCTGTCTTTGATCCCTCAAGGACATTCTCTTTCTAGCACTGTAATATTTTCCTTAATCAAAACTGCTACCCCTCCTTTTTTCCTTCCCAATCTTTCCTGAATATCTTGTACCCAGGAATATTAAGCATCCAATCTTCCTTTTATGAGCCAGGTCTCAGTTATCATCACTACATCATATTCCCACGTGGCTATTTGCGCCTGTAGCTCACCAACCTTATTAACCACGCTTTGTGCATTTACACACATGCATTCCAAACCTAACTTAAACCTCTTTGTATTTTCTATGATCCACCTAATTCTGTATTATTTCTAACTCTGAACTGTCTCTCCCAGTCCTCTGTGCACCTTGTTTCTACTTTTTAATACTACATCCTGGTGCCCAACCCCCTGGCGAATTAGTTTAAACCCACCCCCACAGAACTAGTTAACCTGCCCAAACGGATATTGGTCCCAGCTCTGTTCACGTGCAACCTGTCCATCTTGAACAGGTCCCTTCTGTCACAGAACTGATCCCAATGCCCTTCCTCCTGCACCATGTCTCTAGCCATGTATTAACCAGCCATATCTTCCTATTTCTACTCTCTCGCAAACGTGGCACTGGGTGTAATCCAGCGATTAGTACCTTTTGAGGTCCTGCTTTCTAACTTCCTCCCTAGCTCCTTAAACTCTTGACTGCAGGACCTCAACCCTCTTCCTCCCTGTGTCGTTGGTTCCGACATGGACTACAACTTCTGGCTTTTCCCCTGACACCCACAGAATGTTTTGCACCCTCTCCTTGATGTCCCTTACCCTGGCACCAGGGAGGCAACATACCATATGGATCTCGTGTCGAAAGTAGCAGAACTGCCTGTCTCTCCCCACGACTATCGAATCCCCAATTACTACTGCATTCCTACACTAATGTAGACCCCTGTGCAGTCCTTTGCCTCATGGTGCCAGGCTCAGGACTGCACTCCTTTGAGGTGTTGTCACCCTCACTGGTATTCAATACTGAATATCGGTTTGAGAGAGTGCCACAATCCCGGAGGATTCCTGCATTGCCTGCCTCTTCCTCCCCTTCCGGGTGACCACCCACTTGCTATTCTGAACTCTATCTGGCTGTGGGGTGACCACCTTCTGGAGTATCGTGCCCAATTCTGGGTACTGCACTTTAGAAAAGATGTAAAGGTTTCAGAGAGGTACAGAGAGATTTACTGGAATGGTTCCAGGGATGAGGGAATACAGTTATGTGTACAGACCAGAGAAGCTGGGGTTGTTCTCCTTGGAGCAGAGAAGGCTAAGAGGAGATTTGAGAGAGGTGTTTAAAATCATGAAGGATTTAGAGAGAGTAAATAAAGAGAAACTGTTTCTAATGGCTGAAGGGTCAATAATGAGAGGGCACAGATTTAAGGTGATTGGCAAAAGTATCAGAGGCGACATGAGGAAAACTTTTTTTATGCTAGGATTTGGAATGCTGCCTGATAGGGTGATGGATACAGATTCAATAGTAGCTTTCAAAAGGGAACTTGAAGGAGAAAAAATTGCAGGGATATGGGGAAAGATTGCTGTCATACATTCAACTGATGCTCTTCGAAAGAGATGGCGCAGACTCGATGGGCTGAATGGCCTCCTTCTGTCCTGTACTATTCTATGATTTATATAGCACTTTTCACAGTCTCAGGAGGTCCCAAAGTGTTTCTTAGCCAATTAAGTACTTTCGAATTGTAGTCACACTTGTAATGTAGGGAAATGCAACAGGCAATTTGTGCACAGCAAGGTCCCACAAACAACAATATGATAAATGACCAGATAATCTGCTTTAGTGTTGTTGTGGGATAAATATTGGCCAGGAAACCAGGAGAACTCCTCTGCTCTTCTTTGAAAATTGCCATGAGATCTTTTACGTCCAAATGAGAAGGCAAACAGGGCTTCAGTTTAACGTCTCATCCGAAAGAACAGGAAAAAATGCTTTCAAAGTCTCAAAATTAGTTTCTTTACAAATTGAAACTATTTAATGGTTTGGAGAAACTATCACCAGGTTTTGCCACCAGATGATAAACTGTTACTGCTGGCCAAAATAATAAAGAAACTAAATGCTAATACTGTATAAGGTTTATACAACTGAAAGATTGCATAAATGGGTTATTACTTGCAATTAAACAAAAGACTTTTGTGTTATTGGCTGTCCTGAATTCAGCAAAGATGCTGTTTCAGCAAACTACATGTGGATGTGATCTAGTAACATGTGGATGTGATCTAGTAACATACGGATGCAAACATTCTCCTCACAACACTTAATGGCTCTACTCAGTAAGTAGAAAACCACGATTCATTTTGATTGCTTCTGTTTTTTTAACATTACCCATACTGATTGCTGTCATACATTCAACTGATTCAAGAACTTTGCACATAATTTTAGAACTGAATTGTGCATTTGTAAAAACCTTTTGCCACTATGTGCAATCAAACTCGGCATAGAAGTGAAGTTTTTTACTTGCACAGATAAAAGTTCACTTATCTGGCATGAATATATTATGCAGTGGTGTTAAGCCCAGAATAGATAGCCAGAGCCTTCATTGCAGAGAATTTGACTCCAAACTTGGCAAATTCCAAATCTCTCGTGTTTACAATCCTGTTTTCTTTGGGGTTGGTGGAGTGCTTCATCACTGCCATCCTATTTGTGTAGGAGGAAAGGGAAACTAACTAGGGAGTGATTTCTTCCAATACCATTGAAACCAACTTGCAGGTTGACCAATGAATCACTGGTGCTGTTTATGCAATGTCCATTGGTCATGCCATCCTAACTATGGAAGATGGCCAGCTTTTGGAAAAAGGGAGCAAAATACAAACACAACTTTTCTTACCTTCAGTCCATACCTCCAATTTTAATTTAATGTTTTAATAAATACATTCAGCCAAACTTCTGTTTATTGAGTTTGCATTGCTTGTGTTTTTTTCTGCAGTGTTGTTGATGAGCTTTGCTGAAGTAGGCCCTGGTTTGTTAAGATCACTACTTTAATACTATGTTCTGATGGGGTTTGAGAATATTATTGAACATGGCCTATTTTTGTTTGTGTATCTGGTTTTTATATAGAAAACTAGCTTCAAAGCATGCTGATAAACAACATAGATTTTAATGGGAAATTTTATACAGACCTCTATTTCCTAACTGGCTTTTTAAAACATTTTGCTGGCTAATCTAGATTTTACTTGCTTTCAAAATAATCGTTATGGAAACGGAGTAAAATGGTTTTGTTAAAGATGGCTTTAGTTTAATTCACACTATTTACTTTGTCTTCTCTTTAATTCTTTTGACCTTGGCGCTATCTTGATTTGGCCCTTCAACCAGCTTTTGCAATAGAAGTAAATGCTTATATATTGTGGCAAAACTGATGCTTTAAAAAGCTGATACATTGCAACTGCTGGTTCATATGCACAGGGTGTAAATTGTGGTGTATTTGTAATTGACTGCATGCTTTTTTTTGCTGGGTGCTGTTCTTTTCAAATATGTGATGTCAGTCTAAAAGCTTACTAAAATGGGGTTATTAATTGTTCAAAATTACAACTATTGGTAACAATCCTTATTTTGATGATGGTTACTTTGACCGAAATTGTATATATATCTATATATATAAACCTGTCTGTCTCTCTGTCTGTCTCTCTGTCTGTCTCTCCGGCTATACAATCAAAAGTTATAGAGCGTACCTACACATATGTTATATCAAAAGAAAGCTTATCATTAGGGGACTCTCAGAGGCGTATTTACTTTTTGGTTGGACAAAAATTGTGCCGACGGTATACAAAAAACGTTCAAAATTCCGCTCATTAGCATCGAGTGACGTGAAGATTGACCAATCGTACAGTCGAGCGACCCGACGGTCGACCAATCGCTGCGTCACGGGGGCGGGTTCATTGCATGTGCGGGCGGGCCATCCAAGAGTTGAGTGACGTGACGATTGACCAATCCTACACTTCAGTGACCTGATGGTTGACCAATCGGTGCGTGTGTAGGCGGGCCTAATCATTCTGAACTGAGGTGAGTGTCAGCCATCTTGATTCTTTAACTATTCATTTCTTTTTCCCATCGGGGTTTTATCTTTTTAAAAAAAAATACAAACATTTCGGCCATTTCCTCCACACTTGCATTGGAAATCAACTTTTTTTTTTAAACCCAGGGAGCGCTTTCTGACAAAGACGTTGCGCTTTTCATTCGGAGGCAGACGGGGGGAACGTTTAATGGATTTTTGCCCGCTTTAATTACCGACTTTTAAAAATTTTACTTCAGTTTTTTCCTAAAAATATAAATAAACTCTCTGTTCATAGCTCCTTATTTCTCTCGGGGTTTTATCTTTTTTAAAAAATTTTTAAAATATTTCAGCTCCTTCTCCTCACGTCACCTAGCAACAGTAACCAGGGAAGCCTCAGTCCAACGTGACAAGGAACGACTACAACTACCAGCATGCTGTGTGCGTGCTGCACATGCGCATTCAGGGTGTAACTGGGTGTGCTCCGACTCAATCGCTCCCTCCAGTCCCGGGCGGCGTCTCAAGCCCGAGACACAGAGCGCGATAGCGCAGGTCCAGCCGCAATTGGCGGTCTTCAAGCCGGCTCGGGGCGGGGGTCTGGTGCTTGGGGGGGGTGCTCGGGAGGGGGGGGGGTGGCGCCGGGGCTCGGGAGGGCGGGGGGGTCGCCGGGGCTCAGGAGGGGCCGGGGCGGGGCTCGGGAGGGGGGGAAGGTTTACCCCGGCAACCGGGCCCGGCCGTCTCTCTCAGCCTCAAGCCGGCTCACGCCCGTTCCCGGGGCTTGGCTCCATTTGCGGCCGCGGGCCACTCGCCCCCTCTCCTTTCCTCTGTCTCTCCTCCCCCCCCTTCCCTCTCCCCCTCCCCCTCTCTCCCCCACTCCTCACCTCTCCCCCTCTCCTCTCTCCCCCTCTCTCTCCCCCCCTCTCTCTCCCCCCCTCTCTCTCCCCCCCTCTCTCTCTCCCCCTCTCTCTCTCTCTCTCCCCCCCTCTCTCTCTCCCCCTCTCTCTCTCCCCCTCTCTCTCCCCCCCTCTCTCTCCCCCCCTCTCTCTCTCTCTCTCCCCCTCTCTCTCTCTCTCTCTCTCTCTCCCCCGCTCCCTCCCCCTCTCTCCCCCCTCTCTCTCTCTCCCCGCTCTCTCCCCCCCTCCCTCCCTCCCCCTCTCTCCCCCCTCCCTCCCCCTCTCTCTCTCTCTCTCCTCCCCTCTCTTCCCCCCGCTCCCCTCTCTTCCCCCCCGGTCGCGCGCTCTCTTCCCCCCCGGTCGCGCGCTCTCTTCCCCCCCGGTCGCGCGCTCTCTTTCCCCCCCCCGGTCGCGCGCTCTCTTCCCCCCCCCGGTCGCGCGCTCTCTTCCCCCCCCCGGTCGCGCGCTCTCTTCCCCCCCCCCCGGTCGCGCGCTCTCTTCCCCCCCCCGGTCGCGCGCTCTCTTCCCCCCCCCCGGTCGCGCGCTCTCTTCCTCCCCCCGGTCGCGCGCTCTCTTCCTCCCCCCCGGTCGCGCGCTCTCTTCCTCCCCCCGGTCGCGCGCTCTCTTCCCCCCCCCCGGTCGCGCGCTCTCTCTCTCGCTCTCTCTTCCAACAACAACATGCCCTCAAAAAAGCCTCGGCACCGCCAGGCACTCCAGCTAGTATCATATAAAAACTACCGAACTTCATCAATATATACCGTACATTGGGCTTTTAGGACCTTTATATGGCAGAAACAGGAAATTCAATTTGCATTGGATAAGATATACACGGCATAAACATTACGTACAAGCATAGTTGTAACCCACTGATTAGGTCACAAATATAATAGTGACCTTAGCTGTGAAAATCAAGAAGTAGAATCAGTTGGGGTGGAGCTTAAGAAGCTGCAACGGGCAGAAAACATTGGTGGGAGTTGTTTATAAACCCCCAAACAGTAGTTGTAATGTAGGGCAGAGTATAAATCAGAAAATTAGAGGTGCTTGTAACAAGGGTAATACAGTAATCATGGGGGACTTCAATCTCCATATAGATTGGGCAATCCAAATTTGCAGTAATAGTGTGTAGGACGCATTCATGGAATGTATACAAGCTAGTTTTCTGGATCAGTATGTTGAGGAGCCTAATAGGGAACAGGTATTTTAGATCTAGTATTGTGCAATGAGAGAGGGTTAATTAGTAACCTTGTAGTAAAGGGGCCTTTAGGGAAGAGTGACCATAATAGGATACAATTTTATATTGAGTTTGAAAGTAATTTAGTTAAATCTGAAACTAGGGTCTTAAATCTAAGCAAAGCAAACTACAAAGGTATGAGGGACGAGTTGGCTATGGTAGATTGGGAAGCTACATTAAAAGGTAGACAAGCAATGACTAGCATTTAAAGAATTAATACATAATTTACAACAAATATACATTCCTTTTAAGGCACAAAAACCCCACAGGACAAGTGGTCCAACCGTGGCTAACGAGAAGTTAAAGATAGTATTAGATCAAAGGAAGCAGCTTATAATGTTGCCAAAAAGAGTAGCAAGCCTGAGGATTGGGAGGATTTTAGAATTCAAAGGAGGACCAAGAAATTGATAAAGAAAGGGAAAATAGAATATGAGAGTAAACTAGTGAGAGACATAAAAACCGACTAAAAGCTTCTATAGGTATGTAAAAAGGAAAAGATTAGCGAAAGTAAATGTGGGTCCCTTACAGGCTGAGACAGAAGAAATTATAATGGGGAATAAGGAAATGGCAGAGAAACTAAACAAATACTTTGTGTCGTTCTTCACAGAAGAAGACACAAAAACCTTCCTGGATATAGTGGAGAACCAAGGGTCTAGCGAGAATGAGGAACTGAAAGAAATTAGTATTAGTAAAAAAAAATAGCACTGGAGAAATTAATGGGACTGAAAGCCGATAAATCCCTTGGACCTGATGGCCTACATCCTAGTGTTTTAAAAGAGGTGGCTTTAGAGATAGTGGATGCATTGGTTGTCATCTTCCAAAATTCCATAGATTCTAGATTGGTTCCCGCGGATTGGAAGTTAGCAAATGTAACCCCACTATTTAAGAAAGGAGGGAGAGAGAGAAAACGGGAAACTACAGACCAGTGAGCCTGACATCAGTAGTAGGGAAAATGCTAGAATCTATTATTAAGGAAGTGGTAACAGGGCACTTAGAAAATAATAATAGGATTGGGCAGAGTCAGCACGGATTTATGAAAGGGAAATCATGTTTGATGAATCTGTTGGCGTTTTTTGAGGTTGTAACTAGCAGAATAGATAAGGGGGAACCAGTGGATGTGGTGTATTTGGATTTTCAGAAGGCATTCGATAAGGTGACACAGAAGAGGATATTAAACAAAATTAGGGCTCATAGGATTGGGGGTAATATACTCGCATGGATTAAGGATTGATTAACAGACAGAAAACAGAGAGTATGAATAAGTGGGTCATTTTTGGGTTGGCAGGCTGTAACTAGTGGAGTACCGCAAGGATCAGTGTTTGGGCCTCAGCTATTCACAATCTATATCAATGATTTGGATGAAGGGACCAAATGTAATATATCCGAGTTGCTGATGATACAAAGCAAGGTGGGAATGTAAGCTTTGAGGAGGATGCAAAGAGGCTTCAAGGGGATATAGACAGGCTATGTGAGTGGGCAAGAACATGGCAAATGGAATATAATGTGGAGAAATGTGAAGTTATCCACTTTGATAGGAAAAATAGAAAAGCAGAGTATTTTTTAAATGGTGAGAGATTGGGAAATGTTGGCGTTCAGAGGGACCAGGGTGTCCTTGTACACGAATCACTGAAAGTTAACATGCAGATACAGCAAGCAATTAGGAAAGCAAATGGTATGTTGGCCTTTTTTACAAGAGGATTTGAGTATGAGTAAAGATGTCTTACTGCAATTAATAAGGCCCTGGTGAGACCACACCTGGAGTATTGTGTACAGTTTTGGTCTCCTTACCTAAGGAAGGATATACTTGCCATAGAGGGAGTGCAACGAAGGTTCACCAGACTGATTCCTGGGATGGTGGGGGGATTGTCCTATGAGCACTAAGACAATGATGTCAGTATGTCAATAGTTATGTGGTTTTACTGTTCCAAAACTTGACATTTGAGTTTTGCACAATTTAAAAACTAGAGAATTTAGCTTCTCTGCATGAGGGCTTTGCTTTAATATCTGCTCACTTTCTTGTGGTCTTTGTCCCTATGTTTGTGTGTCTATTGTACTAGATGGTGATGTATTCATTGGAAAACTTCCTTCATTTGAGAAGCGCAGTACTTGAAAGCTTTGAACTAGTTTTTAGAGGTACCAATCCCATTATTGCAAAGTAATTATATTTTTTACTAGTTTTCAGATGTGAACATTTTGAATAAATAACGTTTATAACAGGCCACATTAACAATAAGCATTCGTACAAGATATGAAGCCTTTACGGAAAATTTCTTTTGTTCTCAGCCAGCAATAACACTTAATATTTTTGAAGATAAACAGAAGTTAGAAACTTACGATCAAGGCATTGCTTTTGGCATTTAATTAATTACATGATGATTTTTACATACAAGCTAATATATTGAAGCCCTCTGGGTTGATTGCAGTCGTTATGTCATACTGGATTTTAAAGATTTCACTCATGAGAAGTTCTTGTGAATCCAGCAAGTTCATTCGAGTATTGGGAACTTAGCTTTGTGAAATTTCAGTTGAAGCAAAACTGGGCCCTTCTATTCAGTAATGCTTATTCTTTGGCTGCTCTTGCAACGGCCTCCTTACCAACAGGCCACAAATCTGCTGTTTGTGTGTGATATCTACTTTTGATGAAGGACCAAGAATCTGCAATTATCTGTGTTTAAGGCCTGATGCCAGACCCATAATTATGGAAGTGGGGTGTATTACTGGCCAAATGTTGGACCCTAGATAATAAGGTTACATGATGCTATGCTACGTTTAACACTGGCAGTGATTGTATCTCGTAACAGACTGGGGAGGGGTCTGGCGAGGATGATCATATTTAGGACATCTGGACCCAAGTTCTTTGGACTGTAGGAGGAGTACCCAACTGGCACCTGAATTGCAGGAAGCCAGCTTTTACAGTTGTGGTCATTTCTGAAATGATTTCTGAGTTGCTGATAATTTTCTGGTAATTTGTATTCCCTTTAAAGGCTAGCAGAGCCTTAGAAGTAGCACAAGGGCAAAACTAGATAGAAACAATGTGATGAAAGGTTAGCTTAATTAGGATCATCTGTTTTCCAGGTTATCTTTCTGTGCAGCAAGGAATTGGAAAAAGTAACAATTTTACTCATTTAAAAAATAGTCCTTTTAGTGCTAAATAGAAAAATATATTAGTAATGAAAATGTTTAGATATAGAAGATTAACATTTGAATGCGAATCCAGTATTTATGTAGGAATATTGTAAGCACGTAACTAAAATTAACTAAATTAATTACTATGTAGCCTTAAAGATTATTTTTGATTTTTGCTAAAAGTTAATAGAGAAGAAGAAATTAGCCTAGTTTGACTTTTTACTATTTTTTGTTTAATCAAGTTGGTATTCTGGAAGTCACAGGTACAACTTGCAGCAGTTTTTGCACAAATGGATTTAGATTTTCAGTTTACATTTGCATAATGAAGTTCAGTATTTTGCTCTTGTCTGGCAAAATTCTTTTGCATGGCGTAAATGCATCAACTTTCACAATTCCAATTGAGAAATTGTGTACAGGAAACTTTGTGCTATCCGGAGGTTGAATGTCCGGCAACTTCGATCCAAATCAGCAGCCGTTTTGGTTAGGTTTTTTTTCTTCTCCTAGCATTCTTTTCACAGGCAGGCTCTGGAAAGCGTCTCTGTATCTTAGCAACAGCTTCAGAGACGCTTCCAAGCCACGGGCCGAGTGCTGACAAGCTGTTGCTAAGCAACAGTCTTTGTTGTCAGATACGGAGATGAGAAGCTCCTATCTGATAACATTGACGCTGGTCTATCCGGAAGTTTTGAGGCAACGGCAGTAGCTCGGTGCCGGATAGCACAAAGTTTCCTGTATATAGAAAGAAATGTACAGTACAAGACGCATTAAGATACACATGATTTCCAATTTCTTTATCATTTGTAACTATTATAAAACAATTAAATCAATAATGAATACATGCATATGTATCAAATTACGTTGATTGTTACTTTCAATTTTAACCCGAACAGTTGTTGTTTAATTTGGTTTTAGTTGCAAGGTTGTAGGGGATATTTCAGAGATCAAGTCACAACTTTAGCAATTTTGTAGCCTATTATATATTGCAGTTCTGTCTCAATTTGTACAGCTACAATTGAATTTGATTTATCAACTTTCCAAGTTTCTCCCCTGTCCACCGTTTCAAGGATAGGGGTGTTCACATTATTTATTAAAATACTGGGAAATTGCTGCAGTTGTGCATCAGTAAAATGTTTGTTTAACTGCTACAGTTTGCACTATTTATAAAAAAAAAAAAAAAAAAAATTGTTTTATATTTTACTTTGTAGAATTTCTCAACTTTGTGTCCTAACTTGTTTTGGATAATCAAATTTGTATGCCTGTTAATTTCAAGATTAAAAATATGAACATAATTTTCTGTGTACAACTTCAAGATATGATTTTAAACCATTACTAAGATTTCCATAAATTTAAAAAAGTTAAAATAACTAAAGACAAAAGGTAACTGTTTAATTAAATGAATACGAAGTGTATGTTTATTTTCCTCTGTTTATCCATTAGGCACTTCTCGTGGACCCAGTCCTATAAGCCTTGGGACGCAAGACGCCTTACCAGTTGCAACTGCTTTTACAGAGTCAGTTAATGCTTATTTCAAGGGGGCCGACCCATCAAAGTATGTGGATCTGACTTACTGCACCTACAATCATTTAATTAACCATAATCTACAGAAAAAATAAAATCAATGCACTCCTGTTAAATTGCTGCATTTTGAGGAAATGCAAATATATCCTGAAAACAAATTCAACTGTAATTAGTACTGTAGTTATAATAGATTGAATTTAAGTAAAATTGAATGGTAGCACAATTTAGTCCATTGTACAACCTATACTGGTACATTGAAACACAAATAATTACGTTTTCAGTTAAAGGAGTCTTTTTAGATTTGCAATTGATGCAATTTGTAGACACCTTGTTAAAAATTTACTCTCCTATCACTAATAAGTAAAGGAACATCTCCATGTGCACTAAGCATGCAGACTAGAAGGTCATCTCCTGGTGCTGAGTTAGCAGCCCTTATTCGGGCAGCAGTTGGGCACTGCAGTTGGTCTCAATGTTCCTGAACTAGGGAGTGAAAAAATAAACAAGGGTTCCCACTGCTAATTTCTATCATGTGGTTTCTGCTGGAGTATGCAAATAGGTGGACCGTAAGACCATGATCAGACGCTGCTGTGAAGCCCTCCACAGTTTGATGGCCTACCAATATGTGAAGAATAGCCACGTGGGTAAAATATAAATGCACCCCGAGAACTATAACCAGTAAGAGTCAGCATCTTCAGGAGAGATGGGGAGAAAATTGGGGACAAAATTACTTACTGTTTCTGGACAAGGAAAAAAAGCTTAATGACCCGATAGGGTCACAAGCTCCACAGTTTTGTGATGCTGACACTTAACTGTCATTCTAAGCAAGCACCTGCAATAATAAAAAATCTTAAGATTGTACGTCTACCTTTTTCTTTTGTTAACCTAATCAGGTGAATTTGCTTGAATTAATCCTTTAATATGATTTTAGACAGTTCCTTATTTAGAACAGGTCTGATATACCTATGTCTCAGTGAATTAATTAAACATAAGTTAGGCTACAGTTAGAGTACTGTGTGTAGTTTTGGCCACCCTATTACAGGTTACAGAGAAAGGGAGGGGCAAGGCCATGCAGGGATTTAAGCATGAGGATGAAAATTTTAAAGTCAAGGTAATGGGGGCCATGAATCAGCGGAGGTCAGCGAGGGTGCAGCAGTGGGATTTGGCATAGCATAGGAGACAGGCAACAGTGTCTTGGATGAGCTGAAGCTCACGGAGGGTGGTGCAAAGGAGGCTTACCAGGAGAGCGTTCAGTAGCTGAATCTGGAGGCAATAGAGGCATGGATGAGAGTTTTAACATCAAATGGGATAAGGTGGGGGTGGTGGGGGAGTGGAGGCGGGCAATGTTATGTAGGTGGAAGTAAGCGGTCTTTGTTATGGAAAGGTTATGAGTTTGGAGGTTCAGTTCAGGGTCGAATAGGATGCAGATGTTCTAGTTCAGCCTGAGATGTGCTGCTTCTTGTCACGGGAGAGGAATGGTGTCATGGAGAGGGCATGGAATTTGTGGTAATGGCTGAAGATGATGGCTTAGGTCAGGTCTTCCCAATGATTAGCTTGAGGAAATTGCAGCTTTGCAAGGCTAGATATTGGACAAGCAATCTGAAAGCACAGCGGTTGAGAGAGTAGGTGGAGAGTTAGAGCTGGATGGCATCAGCATACATGTGGACGTTGACTCCATGTCTACAGATCACCAAGGAGCAGCATGTAGAAGAGAAAGAGGTCAAGTATGGAGGCTTGGAAAATTTCAGAGGTGATAGTGCAGGGGTGGGAAGAGAAGCTATCTGAAGAGATGGTCTGACAGGATTGGATAGATAAGGGTAGAACCAAGCTAGGGCATTCACATGGAGTTGGATGACGGAGGAGAGGTGGTGAAGGAGGATAGTGCAGTTGACCCTGTCAAAGACTGCAGAGACGTTGAGCAGGACAAGGACCCATATTATATTTGAAGATTTCACATTGTTGATCTATTGACCTGTTTGCTAACTTGTCTGCCCAGCTAATTTGGTCCAAATCCTTCCCTATCTCACTGAACTTTGTCTTGCCAGTCCTGCATTCTTATCTTTGACTCTTCATTGTCCTTTTCTGTTCTTACACTAAACCTACCTATGTTGTGATCACCATTTTCCAATTGTTCTCCTACTCTCGCATCAGTTTATTTGCCCACTTAGTTTCCGCTAAAATCGAGCAATGTTCCTTTCCAAAATAACAACAGAAAACGCTGGAAAAACTCAGCAGGCCAGGCAACATCCGTGGAGAGAGAAACAGAGTCAACGTTTCAGGTCGAAACCCTTCTACTTCCAGCGTTTTCTGTTGTTATTTCAGATTTCCAGCATCCGCAGTATTTTGCTATCGTATTAATGTTCCTTTCCATGTTGGACTAGAAATATATTGATCTAGGAAGCAGTCCTGGATATTTTAAAAAGCTTTTCCACGTTGACCATATGCATTACCTTTATTCCAGAATAGCTTGGGATATTATTGCTCTGTTGTTTTTGCATGTCTCTGTGAACTACCTGCAGATCTCCCCCTCTCTACCTCCACTGTTTAGTAGTCTGTAATGCACACTGAAAATTGTACTATTTCTTTTGCTATTACCTAACTCTATCCAGTTACATTAGTTCTTAACACAACCCTGAGGACATTCTTGTGTTCTAGCACTATGATAGAATCCTTTACGAACACTGCCACCCTAACCTATGTTGGCCTTCGTACTCTTGGGTTAAGGAGAGCAACGATTGACTGGGATTCCTGCTCCAGAGCACTATCCAGCAATCTCAGTAGAAGTATGCATGTGTGAATATCAAGTCAAGATATAAGCAGCCTCAGCTGTTGTTCAATAGCCTCTCAACATTCAGTGCCTGGATTCATATTTGAAGAATAGCTGCTTGGATGACATACTGGAGGGCATCTGTTGAATTGTTCTCAAACAAGAAATTGACGTGCATGATTAATGTTTCCATTACACCACAAAAACAGATGCAGATCCTATTTGACCCTGAGCTTCCTGCCCTATATCGTCCCCATCACAAAGACCGCCTATTTCCAACTTTGTAACATCTCCTGCCCCTGCTTCTGCCTCGGCCTATCCAGTGCTCAAATCCTCATCCATGCTTTTGTTATCTCCAGACTTGACTATTCCAGTGCTCTTCTGGACGAGTCCCATCTTCCACCCCCCAAAACTCGGCTGCCCGTATCCTAAATCGCACCAAGTCCTGCACACCTATCACCCCTATGTTCGCTGACCTACATTGACTCCACTGTTCCCTAAAAGCTGCGCTTTGTTCTGCATGGCCTGTTTCTTTTAATATGCAGTCTTTACAGTGTAAAAGCCGGTGAGTGGCCTGCATGGGAACTTTCATATTAGTGCGCGCACCTTAGCAGAAATATTATTGGCTCCCAGTTCACCAATGCCTCAGATTTAAATTCACATCCTCTTATTCAAATCCCTCCATGGACTCTCCTCCTCTATCTGTGTAACCTCCTCCAGCCCTACAACCCTCTGAGAACTTTGGATTCTTCCAACTCTGGCCTCTTGTGCATCCCCCACTCCCTTTGTGCCACCATTGGCTCTGGAATTCCCTCCTAAACCTCTCTGCCTCTCCACCTCTCCCCCCTTTAAGACCCTCGTTAAAACCTATCTCTGCTTGACCAAGCTTTTATTCACCCCTTCTAATATCGCCTTTGTCAATTTTTGTCTGATTACACTTCTATGAAGCGCCTTGGAACGTATCACTACGTTAAAGGTGTTGTTTTATAACTTAGCACTAAATTAGATGGAAATCAGTTCTACCTGATTGTCTATTTTAGGCCCCATTGGATTCCCCAGTTGGGTCTGGGGTGGACAGTGGAAACTCCCATTCAGAATAGGCAAGAACATCAGTAGTGCATTTTAAAAAAGAGGGGGGGATTCCTGGATGTAATTTCCAATTGTGCAGGATGCCAAGTCTCACTATCATCCCAGAAACCTGGCGTCCAGGGTTTTTAGGGGCAGATAGCTGAAGAGGTAGTTAATGTAAAGGACACAGGATGGCAAAGTAAGTGTTTTGGGCTGCTTTTGTTATTACATTGTTTGCTGCTGGCACTCAGGCTCATGTGAGCCTTTGTGCCAGTTATTTTTTTTGCTCCAGCAGCTTTACTGGGACCAATGGGCTTCCCAATGGGACTCCTGAGCTGTTTGTTCAGAAGAGGACGACCTTTGGACCGATGCTGGTCAAGCCAGACTGCTCAAGAGCTGCTTCATGCCTTCTCCGAGCATCTGCAAACAGGGGTAGAAGTAGCGCTGATGAGATTTGTCTTCCCAAACAAATTTGCAGCAGGAGATGTCGAAGGTGTCACTAGCATACGAGAATGCCTGATTAACTGTTACACTGGATGGTTCTTTAGAATTACTACAAACACAGCATGTCATGGTACTGCAAAAAATAAGGCATTTTTGGGTGAAGATGAATCAGTGTTGGCTGATTGACTGCACAACCAAGATGCATACCAACCACTTCTACAGATCCTGATGCACCAACCTGGCAAAGACGTGGGAGCCTGTCTTCTGAGGATCTGGGTCAGCAAAGAACGAAGTGCAGAGCTGTGCCATAATGTGCAAGGACAACTGCAGTTACCTATAGCATTGGGCCAGAACATGCAGGGACAGTAATGATCAGCTGTGGCCTGGAAATTGGTTGCACCCCCTTGCAGAATACCGCATTGCTGACCTAGTACTGTAAAATGCCACAAAAATAACCCTCCTTGTAAGTGCCACCCTGACCTCAGCAGCTATATATCAGAGGTATAATACTGTTCTGCTCTTTCACTTGCCTGCAAATTCATGCCAACATCTTAGGGTTCCCCTTTCCTTCATTTTGAACTGACAATTCTTGATCCACTCCTCTTCAGCCTCAGTAAAGGCTGATAATGCATTGAGATACATTTTGAGACTAGCTAAAGGTTTTCTGAATTTTTGCCCCTTTATCTTTGCCCTGTTAAATTTCATTTTCTATACAGATTTTCTCTTCTACCAATCTTGGGCTCCTGGTGCTGTGTATAATTCTGCAAGTAAATTTGCACTGCTATTATCACTTGACCTTTTAGGCAGGATTTACGTCAATTCTTGGCAATTTAGAATTGACTTAGACCTGTAGACAAGTTCCGTCTCAACGTTTTCAGGAGAAGGTGAAATAAAAACTGATGAGGTTTTAAAAATAAATTCTAGTATATTCCAATTAGACTGTTAAATTATAAAATATTTAAATTTATGGGGAAATCTAATTTACATAAAATATTTGAAGTAAATCCTAAGGGAAAGTTGCTTGCTAAGCTGCAGTGATGTACTTTGCTGGTATGAATAAGTATTTTACCAGTGAGATCAAGAATATCTATAGCAATAAAAATGAGCTATCTATTTCTGTTTGATAGAACCCCTAGGTTTATCATTCTTTGATAACTGGAAAATCTGTTGCTGTTTTAATTTTATGCTCTTTCTGCAGGTGTATAGTTAAAATCACTGGTGATATGACCATGTCCTTTCCAAGCGGAATAATTAAAGTTTTTACCAGCAATCCATCACCAGCAGTGCTTAGCTTCCGAATAAGGAACACCAGCAAATTTGAGCAAATTCTTCCAAATGCACAGCTGGTATATAGGTAATCTCTTCATGCTTGTGTTATCTACTAACAACATTAAAATCTAACTAGAACTGACTTTTATTTCCTGTTTTAAATGTATGATGTAGTTGGATTATCATGTGACAATAATTAGAAAACATGCAATTAAATGTCAGCTTAGCTCAATTGGCAGAACTCTCACCAGAATTGAAAGGTTGTAGGTTCAAGCTCTGGTCCAGGACTTGAACACGTAATCTAGGTATTGCAACATCCGTGGAGAGAGAAACAGAGTTAATGTTTCAGGTTGAAGACCCTTCGTCAGAACTGAGAAAAAAGCAGGAAATGAAACAGATGAAAAAGCAAGTTTGGGGGCTGGGAAATGGGGGAGGGGGTGAAAGAACAAAAGGGAAGGTCTGTGAGAGGTGAAGAGACATTAAGAGATATTCAAGGCGAGACGAGATGGTAATAGGGCAGGTAAAGAAACAAAGGATGGCTCTAGATGAAGTGTGAAATGCGCTGGCAGAATGAAAGACAGCTGCCATGTGGGAGAGAGGAAAAAAAAGGAAAAGGCACAAACCAAAAGTGTGGATAAAAAATATATAAAAATATGATGGGGGCCGAGGTTATGATCTGAAATTGTTGAACTCGATATTGAGTCCGGAAGGCTGTAAAGTGCCTAATCGGAAGATGAGGTGCTGTTCCTCGAGCTTACGCTGAGCTTCCATGGAACAATGCAAGAGGCCGAGGACGGAGAGGTCTGAGTGGGAATGGAGCGGTGAATTGAAATGACAGGCGACCGGAAGCTCGGGGTCATCCTTACGGACTGAACGGAGGTGATCCGCAAAGCGGTCACCCAATCTGCGTTTGGTCTCCCCAATGTAGAGGAGACCACATCGTGAGCAGCGAATACAGTATACTAGATTGCAAGAAGTACAAGTAAATCGCTGTTTCACATGGAAGGGGTGTTTGGGGCCCTGGACAGTGGGAAGGGGGGAGGTATAAGGGCAGGTGTTGCATCTCCTGCGTTTGCACGGGAAGGTGCCGGGGGAAGGGGTGCTGGGGGTGATAGAGGAGTGGACTAGGGTGTCTCGGAGGGAGCGGTCCCTACGGAATGCTGAAAGGGGAGGGGAGGGAAAGATGCATTTGGAGATGGCGGAGGATGATCTGTTGAATGTGGAGGCTGGTGGGGTGAAAGGTGAGGACAAGGGAAACCTTATTGTGGTTCCGGGAGAGAGGGGCAGGGGTGAGGGCAGAAGTGCGGGAGATAGAACGGACACGGTCGAGGGCCGTGTCAACCACGGTAGAGGGGAATCCTTGGCTGAGGAAAAAGGAAGACATGTCGGAAGCACTGGTGTGGAAGGTGGCATCGTCGGAGCAGATGCGGCTGAGACGAAGAAACTGGGAGAATGGAATAGAGTCCTTACAGGAGGCGGGGAGTGTTCTTGCCCCACGGAACCTATCTCTTCCTATCTCGACTCTTTTTTCTCCCCTTGTCCAGTCTCTTCCCACCTACATCCGCGACTCTTCTGATGCCCTCCGCCACTTTGACAGTTTCCAGTTTCCTGGCCCCAACCGCCTCCTTTTCACCACAGACGTACAATCCCTCTACACCTCCATCCCCCACCAGGATGGCCTGAGGGCGCTCCGCTTCTTCCTTGAACAGCGGCCCAACCAGTCCCCATCCACCACCACCCTCCTCTGCCTGGCTGAACTTGTTATCACATTGAACAACTTCTCCTTTGACTCCACTCATTTCCTCCAAATTAAAGGTGTTGCTATGGGTACCCGCATGGGTCCTAGCTATGCCTGCCTTTTCGTGGGATATGTGGAACACGGTAAATTGATGACTATCAGTGCCATTTCCTGCACTTGCCCTGAACTAGACAATTTCATTCACTTTGCCTCCAATTTCCACCCTTCCCTCACCTTCACATGGTCCATCTCCGACTCTTCCCTTCCTCGACTTCTCCGTCTCCATCTCTGGGGATAGGTTATTGACCAACATTCACTACAAGCCCACTGACTCCCACAGCTACCTGGACTACACTTCCTCCCACCCCGCCTCCTGTAAGGACTCTATTCCATTCTCCGCCGCATCTGCTCCGACGATGCCACCTTCCACACCAGTGCTTCCGACATGTCTTCCTTTTTCCTCAACTGAGGATTCCCCTCTACCGTGGTTGACACGGCCCTCGACCGTGTCCATTCTATCTCCCGCACTTCTGCCCTCACCCCTGCCCCTCCCTCCCGGAACCACGATAGGGTTCCCCTTGTCCTCACCTTTCATCCCACCAGCCTCCACATTCAACGGATCATCCTCCGCCATTTCCACCACCTCCAACGTGATCCCACCACCAAACGCATCTTTCCCTCCCCTCCCCTTTCAGTCTGTCATTTCAATTCACCGCTCCATTTCCACTCAGACCTCACCGTCCTTGGCCTCTTGCACTGTTCCACGGAAGCTCAGCGTAAGCTCAAGGAATAGCACCTCATCTTCCGATTAGGCACTTTACAGCCTTCCGGACTCAATATCAAGTTCAACAATTTCAGATCATAACCTCGGCCCCTATCATTTTTATATTTTTTTATCCACACTTTTGGTTTGTGCCTTTTCCTTTTTTTTCTCCTCTCTCCCACATGGCAGCTGTCTTTCATTTCTGCCAGCACATTTCACACTTCATCTAGAGCCATCCTTTGTTTCTTTACCTGCCCTATTACCATCTCGTCCCGTCTTGAATATCTCTTAATGTCTCTTCACCTCTCACAGACCTTCCCTTTTGTTCTTTCACCCCTCCCCCATTTCCCAGCCCCCAAACTTGCTTTTTCATCCATTTCATTTCCTATTTTTTTTCTCAGTTCTAACGAAGGGTCTTCGACCTGAAACTTTAACTCTGTTTCTCTCTCCACGGATGTTGCCTGGCCTGCTGAGCTTTTCCAGCGTTTTCTGTTGTTGTTTCGGATTTCCAGCATCCGCAGTATTTTGCTATCGTAATCTAAGTATTAGTGTGGGACTGTGGGACTGGTGCATGGTTAGAAGACAGCTGCCTTTCAAATGAAATATTAAACCGAGGCTTTGCTTGCCCATTCAGGTGGATTTAAAAGACCCTATGGCACTATTCAAAGAAGAGCTGGGAATTCCCACCCCAGTAATCTTAACCTCCAACCCACATTGTTCCCATCAGACAGGCAGAGTTAAAATTGACCCTTTACGTTCTGGTATTGGTTATTTTGAAATATCTTTTTTGTGTAGCTTTTCATTTTAGTTTTTTTGCAGATACTATGGCCTAGAAATTGGGTTCTGGTCTTGCCAGGGCTGTAGCGCCAGAAAGTTTGCACCAGCGGTAATGCGGCAGCGCGTGACGAAAATTCGGGTGCGCCGGGCCCAGACGGCGGCGGGCGCTAAAACCCTCCTTTAGCGCCTCAAAACGGGCGTGAACTTGGGTTTCCCGGCGCTAATCCCCCGCTGCGGCACCCGATGCGGTGCGGCAGGCGGGGGAACTGCAGGCCTCCTCCTGTTAAGGAGGAGCTGCCTGCAGCCGACAACTGTCCGGCGGATTGACCCGACATCTGAGCCCGGCACCTCGGGGAAGTGCCGGGCTCGCATGAGACACTGATCAGGGCCGCGGGGGGGGAATGCAGGAGTCCGGGAAGGGAGGTGCGGGCAGGCGGCCGCCGGGAACGCGGCCGGCCGCCGCTCCACCTTTATGCGCCGGCGCACACTGGGGGAGGACTCTGTTGCCAGAGTCTTAGTTGCGCCTGCCACGGGCGAGGCGGGCGCAACTGAATTTCGGCTTGGGGCCGGGTTACCACGGCAACCGGGACGCTGCGCACACCGATGACGTCATCGGTGCCGGCGCAGCGCTACCGGTGCAACGCCGATTTAGGGCCCCAGGGAATTTCTCAACTGGCCATAACTCCGGCGCTAGGCCCTCTAGCGCCTCAAATGCGGCGCTAAGCCTACCGAATTTCTAGGCCTATAAATTTAGGGTCTTATCTTGGATATTCTCTTGGCTGTAAGTCATCTGAGGATCTTGCATTGAGTTATAATGGCCCGGGCCTCATGCCGAGGGATCACCTTGTGTTAAAATTGATCCTTCAATTTCAAGGTGTTATCTTGGTCTTAGCTTGGCTGTTTTAAATTGCATACACCTCATTCACATGGTTTGAACTCAATTGAACCTTTCTATTGGATTATAATGCATTCCAGGAATTCATTATTCTGTATGTGCTGTCATTATCGCTCATAATGCAATGGTGTGAAAGTATAGCATTCTCTGAGAAGAACTGAGTAATACCAGTATGTTTGGGTATCTCCAGTTCAAGATTTTTTTTCTCTTTCTTGCTGCATCTGATCCTGTGCTTCCTGTTACAGCTCTTTCCTTTCTCACTAATCTAGCTCTTCATAGAGCTAAAGGTGTATATGCCAACCCTCAAACGTTTCACACTGCCAGTCAGTTTTTCTGTCTGCTACTCGCCATTTGCTAGCAGAAATCAGTGTACGATTTGAACTTCCCACACTAGGTCATTCTGAGGTTGCCTAAAAATGCTCTGCATACTCCCAACTGGTAGGATCCTTAATTTCCACCATAAGTTCATGGAAATTTTTGGGTTGCTGAATCAGTAATATCAAAAAAAATTGTCTTCTGATTCTGACCATAAAAACCCCAAATTCTCTCTTGTCTTCACACTGAATTTTACACTGAAAATCGGGTCCAGGGCTATGTGTTGTGTGATAACATCATTAATGAGAAGAATGTGCAGCACTGCACCTGGTTATCAGAGCCAAATTCTTTCAAGGGAGTCAGTAGATTGAAGACTTGAGGTGAATTCAGTTTAAAGTGGTTAATATAATAAACATGTATTGAAGCAAACAATTATGAGGTTACAAATTATAACACAATTATAGCTAGTTACAGATATATTTTCTTTTGAGAATTTTTTCAAAGAACAAAACCTCCCACTAGTTGAGAGAAAATAATTTACGATATTTGCTTTGATAATAAGCATACATGTTAACCATCAACATTACAGTAACGTTTCTTGTCAGCTTGGGATTTGAACATCCCACGGTGCCCTAAGGTCACCTCAGATTACTGCAAAAATCTTCTCTCTGTGTATGTGGCCATAAGAGCATAAGAAATAGGAGCAGGAGTAGGCCATTTGACCCTTCAAGCCTGCTCTACCATTTAATAAGATCGTGGCTGATCTTGTACCTCAACTCCACCTTCCCACACTATCCCCATATCCCTTGATTCCCTTAATATCCAAAAATCTATCGATCTCTGTCTTGAATATACTCAACGACTGAGCACGGACAGCTCTCTGGGTAGAGAATTCCAAAGATTCACAACCCTTGGAGTGAAAAGATTTCTCCTCATCTCAGTACTAAATGGCCGAACCCTTATTCTGAGACAGTGACCCCTAGTTCTAGACTCCCCAGCCAGGGGAAACATCCTCCCAGCATCCACCCTGTCGAGCCCTGTAAGAATTTTATATGTTTCAATGAGATCACCTCTCATTCTTCTAACCTCTAGGGAATATAGGCTTAGTCTACTCAATCTCTCCTCATAGGACAATCCACCCCATCCCAGGAATTAGTCTAGTGAACTTTTCTTGCACTCCCTCTAAGGCAAGTATATCCTTTCTTAGGTAAGGAGACCAAAACTGTGCACAGTACTCCAGGTGTGGTCTCATCAAGGCCCTATATAATTGTAGTAAGAGTTCTTTACTCTTGTACTCCAATCCCTTTGTAATAAAGGCTAACATACTATTTGCTTTCCTAATTGCTTGCTGTACCTGCATGTTAACTTTCAGTGATTTGTGTACAAAGTCACCCAGGTCCCTCTGAATACCAATATTTCCCAATCTCTCACCATTTGAAAAATATTCTGCTTTTCTGGGCTGGATTTTGCCAATGGGGAGCTTTTGGAGGCGGGACTCCCACTTGTCAGGTTTCAGTCCCGCCTCCATCAACTTAGTCATAGAGTTATACAGCACAGAAAGAGGCCCATCGTGTCCATGCCGGCCATCAAGCCCTGTCTATTCTAATCCCATTTTCCAGCACTTAACCCGTAGCCTTGTATGCTATGGCGTTTCAAGTGCTCATCTAAATGCCTCTTGAATGTTGTGAGGGTTCCTGCCTCTACCACCCTTTCAGGCAGTGAGTTCCAGATTCCAACCACCCTCTGGGTGAAAAAGTTTATCCTCAAATCCCCGCTAAAACTTCTTCCCCTTATCTTGAAACTATGTCCCCTGGTTATTGACCCCTCTACTAAGGGGAAAAGTTCCTTTCTATCTACCCTATCTATGCCCCTCATAATTTTGTACACCTCAATCAGGTCCCTCCTCCGCCTTCTCTGCTCTAAGGAAAACAACCCCAGCCTGTCCAGTCTCTCTTCATAGCTGAAGTGCTCCTGCCCAGGTAACATCCTGGTGAATCTCCTCTGCACCCCCTCCAATGCAATTACATCCATCCTATAGTGTGGCGACCAGAACTGCACACCGTATTCCAGCTGTGGCCTAACTAGCGTTTTGTACACCTCCATCATAACCTCCCTGCTCTTATATTCTATGCCTCGGCTAATGAAGGCAAGTATCCCATATGCCTTTTTAACCACCTTATCTACCTGTCCTGCTGCCTTCAGGGATCTATGTACATGCACACCAAGGTCCCTCTGATCCTCTGTCCTTCCTAGGGTCCTACCATTCATTGTGTATTCCCTTGCCTTGTTAGTCCTCCCAAAATGCATTACCTCACACTTTTCAGGGTTAAATTCCATTTGCCACTGTTCTGCCCATCTAACCAACCCATCTATATCATCCTGTAGCCTGAGGCTTCCCTCCTCGCTATTTACCACTCCACCAATTTTCGTGTCATCTGCGAACTTACTGATCATACCTCCTACATTCATATCTAAATCACTACAAACAGCAATTGACCCAGCCCCGATCCCTGCGGTACACCACTGGACACAGGCTTCCAGTCACAAAAACAACCTTCGACCATCACCCTCTGCCTCCTGCCACTAAGCCAATTTTGGATCCAATGTGCCAAATTGCCCTGGATCCCATGGGCTCTTACCTTCTTGACCAGTCTCCCATGCGGGACTTTGTCAAAAGCCTTACTGAAGTCCATGTAGACTACATCAACTGCACCACCCTCATCCGCACACCTAGTCACCCCCTCGAAAAATTCAATCAAATTGGTTAGACATGATCTCCCCCTGACAAAGCCATGCTGACTATCCTTGATTCGTCTTTGCCTGTCCAAGTGGAGACTAATTCTGTCTCTCAGAATTTTTTCCAATAATTTCCCTACCACTGATGTTAGGCTCACTGGCCCGTACTTCCCTGGTTTATCCCTACTACCCTTCTTGAATAATGGTACTATGTTAGCTGTCCTCCAGTCCTCTGGCACCTCCCCTGTGGCCAGCGAGGTTCTGATAATTTGTGTCAGAGCCCCTGCAATCTCCTCCCTTGCCTCACACAGCAGCCTGGGATACATCTTGTCTGGGCCTGGGGATTTATCCACTTTTAAGCCCGCTAAAACTGATAGTACCTCCTCTCTCTCAATACTTATTTGTTCAAGTATATCATAATCCCCCTGCCTGATTTCTATGCCTACATCGTCCTTCTCCATAGTGAACACAGATGCAAAGTATTCATTTAAAATCTCACCTACATCTTCCGGCTCTACACAAAGATTGCCACTTTGGTCCCTAATGGGCCCTACTCTTTCCCTGGTTATCCTCTTGCCCTTAATATACTTATAAAACACAGTGGGATTTGCCTTTATTTTGCCCGCCAGTGTTTTTTCATGCCCCCTCTTCGCTCTCCTAATTTCTTTTTTAAGTACCCCCTTGCAATTTCTATACTCCTCTAGGACTTCCACTGTTTTTAGTCCTTTGTATCTGCCAAAAGCCTCCCTTTTTTTCCTAATCCATTCTTGTATATCCCTTGACATCCAGGGTTCCCTGAGCTTGTTGGTCCCACCCTTGACCTTTACGGGAACATGTTGGCGTTGTACTCTCTCTATTTCCTTTCTGAAAGACTCCCACTGCTCTGATGTAGATTTTCCTACAAGTATCTGATCCCAGTCCACTTTTGCCAGATCCTGTCTTGTCATATTAAAATCGGCCTTCCTCCAATTTAGAACCTTTATTTCCGGTCCATCTTTGTCCTTTTCCATGACTACCTTAAATCTCACCGAATTATGGTCACTGTCACCAAAATGCTCTCCGACTGACACTTCTACCACTTGCCCAGGTACATTCCCTAGAATTAGGTCCAGTACCAGCCCTCTCTTGTAGGACTTTCTACATGCCTGCTCAAAAAGCTCTCCTGGATGCACTTTACGAATTCCGCACTCTCTAAGCCTTTCACACTGACTATCCCAGTTAATATTGGGGAAGTTGAAATCCCCTACTATTATTTCTACACTTCTCTGAGATTTGCCTACATAGCAGTTCCTCTATCTCCCCCTGACTGTTTGTTTGGGGGCCTATAGTACACTCCCAGCAAAGTGCTTGCCCCCTTTTTGTTTTTAAGTTCTACCCATATGGCCTCATTAGAGGAACCTGCTATCATCCTTCCTTACAGCAGTAATTGACTTCTTGATTAATATTGCGACACCCCCCTCTTTTACACCCCCCTCTGTCTCGCCTGAAGATCCTTAACCCTGGAATATTGAGCTGCCAGTCCTGCCCCTCCCTCAACCATGTCTCTGTGATAGCAACAATATCATACTCCCATGTGTTCACCAACACCTTCAATTCATCTGCCTTACTCGCAAGACGCCTTGCATTAAAATAAATGCCATCCAGCCTTGCCATACTCCCTTGTGCAGTTACATATTTGCTCTGCCTTCCAAGCTGACTTATTTTTTCCTCTATATTTGGCTGTGCATCACCCCCTACTATAGCACCACTCTGTATCCCATCCCCCTGCCACGTTAGTTTAAACCCCCCCCCAACAGTACTAGCAAACCTCCCCGCAAGGATGTTGGTCCCATTCCGGTTCAGGTGCAACCCGTCCGACTTGTACAGGTCCCACCTTCCCCAGAAGCAGACCCAGTGATCCAGGAAACTAAAGCCCTCCCTCCTGCACCAACTCTTTAGCCACGCATTCATCTGCTCTATCCTCCTATTCCTATACTCACTAGCACGTGGCACCGGGAGTAATCCAGAGATTACAACCTTTGAGGTCCTGCTTTTTAATCTGCTACCTAGCTCCCTAAATTCTTGTTGCAGGACCTCCTCCCTCTTTCTACCCATGTCGTTGGTACCAATGTGAACCACGACCTCTGACTGTTTGCCCTCCCCCTTCAGAATGCCCTGCAGCCGTTCAGTGACATCCTTGACCCTGGCACCAGGGAGGCAACATACCATCCTGGAGTCACGTCTGCGGCCACAGAAACATCTATCTATTCTCCTTACGATAGAATCCCCCTATCACTATTGCTCTCCCACTCTTTTTCCTCCCCTCCTGTGCAGCTGAGCCACTTGTAGTGCCACGGACTTGGCTCTTGCTGCATTCCCCTGAGAAACCATCTCCCCCAGCAGTATCCAAAACGGAAAATCTGTCGGAGAGGGAGATGGACCCAGGGGACTCCTGCACTATCTTCCTAGTTCTTTTACTCTGGCGATCACCCATTTCCTATCTGCCTGTGTACTCTTTACCTGCAGTGTGACCACCTCGTTAAACGTGCTATCCACGAAGATCTCAGCTTCGCGGATGCTCCACAGTGACTCCAGCTCCAGCTCCGAAACGTGGATTTCGAGTAGCTGCAGCTGGAGACACTTCCTGCACATGTGTTCGCCCTGGACACCTAAAGTGTCCCTGACTTCCCACATAGCACAGGAGGAGCACTCCACGGTGCCACGCTGCCCTGCCATGTCCTACCCTTAATTTACTCCCTTTAAATTAAAGAATATTAAATACACTAGGGACCTTACTTCCCTTTAAACACTACTTACTCTAAACTAGAGACCTTACTTTTACTTTAACGACTGGACTGTAGAAATACTCACCAGGTCCTACTTACCAATCAGCTCCTTCCCTGGTTGTGACGTCACTTTAGCGGTTTTGCAGTTGTTGTTTGACTGCTCCCGCTCTCGGACTCTTTCCTTGGTGTACAGTAAGAACCAATTCCGACAGGGTGAAAAGTTAGAAAACTTGGCCAACCCACGCTATTTTCCCTTGATTGACAGCTCTGTGAAGCTGTCAAACACTGACATTCTCTGTAGTTTGATGAGTTCTTGAATAGAAGAGCTCATCAAACCTCTTTCTTTTGCAGAAATTAGATGGTTGTTGCA
The DNA here is from genome assembly GCF_052327205.1 of Somniosus microcephalus. Taxonomy (NCBI): domain Eukaryota; kingdom Metazoa; phylum Chordata; class Chondrichthyes; order Squaliformes; family Somniosidae; genus Somniosus; species Somniosus microcephalus. The sequence continues at coordinate 217,051,409 of NC_140987.1, forward strand.
TTGGAGAATGCAACGGCCATCTGTCATCTCTGCCGCGGAGGTGCAAGACTCTCCGCATGCCCACTGATTGAAGCCTGCAGGAAGAAACAAAGGTAAGTAAAAATTTTCTAGCACTTTCCATTAACCTCAGATACTTACCTCTCCACTCTTGCACCCACCACTTACCTTCACAGCGCACTTTTGCACCCCTTCGACCTCCGCAGACCCACTACTTGCCTCGGTGACCCTGGCAGGTTTCAGAGCCTTCGGGAAGCCCACCCTTGTGTGGGCAAAACGAGGATAATCCTCTTATCTGCCTGTTAACAGGCAGTTAAGTGGCTGTAATCCCTTCCTGCCTTCAAGGAGACGGGACCCGGCGCGGGACGGCTACCCGCCTCCTGGCAAGATGGCACGGAGGTGGGTTGGGGGTGGGTTGGGCACCCACTCCCAGATTCTGCCATTTTCCCGGCAGTCCCGCCTCCCCAGGGCTGGCAAAATCCAGCTCTCTATTTTTCCTACCAAAGTGGATAACTTCACACTTATCCACATTGTATTCCATCTGCCATGTTCTTGCCCACTCACTTAACCTGTCTATATCCCTTTGCAGGTTCTTTGCGTCCTCCTCACAACTTACTTTCCCACCTAACTTTGTATATCATCATAATTTGTAACAACTATTAATATTTAAATTATCTGTGAACTTTGCAGACAAAATTATTTTTGGCATGAAAAACAGAATTGCAGTCAATGGCAAATGCATAAAAGAAATGTTAAAAATCTAAATTTGCTGAAGTAACATGCCCCTGACCACCCCAGGAAATAAATCTTGCACCTTCATTATTTACATCTGCTTTCAGAAATTTCTATGGTCGCCACTACAAAAATTCACTTTTTTGTACTTGAATTTTTCTCTCGGTGAGATTTAAGGTGGTCATGGAAAAAGACAAAGACGGCCCGGAAATAAGGGTTCTAAATTGGGGGAAGGCCGATTTTAATATGATAAGGCAGGATCTGGCCAAAGTGGACTGGGAGCAGCTGCTTATAGGAAAATCCACATCAAAACAGTGGGAGACTTTCAGAAGGGAAATAGAGAGAGTACAACGCCAACATGTTCCTGTAAAGGTCAAGGGTGGGACCAACAAGCAAAGGGAACCTTGGATGACAAGGGATATACAAAAATGCATTAGAAATAAAAGGGGGGCTTTTGGCAGTTACAAAAGACTAAAGACAGAAGAAGCCCTAGAGGAGTATAAAAAGTGCAGGGGCATACTTAAAAAAGAAATTAGGAGGGCGAGGAGGGGCCATGAAATAACACTGGCGAGCAAAATAAAGGAAAATCCTAAGATGTTTTATAAGTATATTAAGGGCAAGAGGATAACCAGGGAAAGGGTAGGGCCCGTTAGGGACCAAAGTGGCAATCTGTGTGTAGAGCCAGAGGATGTAGGCGGGGTTTTAAATGAATTTTTTGCATCTGTGTTCACTATGGAGAAAGACGATGCAGACATAGAAATCGGGCAAGGGGACTGTGACATACTTGAACATATTAGCATCGAGAGGGAGGAGGTGCTAGCGGTTTTAGCGGGCCAAAAAGTGGATAAATCCCCAGGCCCGGACGAGATGTATCCCAGGCTGCTGTGGGAGGCAAGGGAGGAGATTGCAGGGGCTCTGACACTAATTTTCAGAACCTCTCTGGCCACAGGGGATGTACCAGAGGACTGGAGAACAGCTAACGTAGTACCATTATTCAAGAAGGGTAACAGGGATAAACCAGGGAATTACAGGCCAGTGAGTCTAACATCTGTGGTGGGGAAATTATTGGAAAAAATTCTGAGGGACAAAATTAATCTCCACTTGGAGAGGCAAGGATTAATCGGGGATAGTCAGCATGGCTTTGTCAAGGGTAAATCATGTCTAACAAATCTGATCGAATTTTTCGAGGGGGTGACTAGTGGGGTGGATGAGGGAAATGCTGTGGATGTGGTTTACATGGACTTCAGTAAAGCTTTTGACAAAGTCCCGCATAGGAGACTGGTCAAGAAGGTAAGAGCCCATGGGATCCAGGGTGCCTTGGCGCGTTGGATCCTAAACTGGCTGAGTGGCAGGAGGCAGAGGGTGATGGTCGAAGGTTGCTTTTGTGACTGGAAGCCTGTGTCCAGTGGGGTACCTCAGGGATCGGTGCTGGGTCCCTTATTGTTTGTGATCTACATAAATGATTTGGATGAGAATGTAAAAGGTATGATCAGTAAGTTCGCAGATGACACGAAAATTGGTGGGGTGGTAAATTGCGAGGAGGAAAGCCTCCGGCTACAGGACGATATAAACGGGTTGGTCAGATGGGCGGAAAAGTGGCAAATGGAATTTAACCCTGAAAAGTGCGAGGTGATGCATTTTGGACGGACAAATAAGGCAAGGGAATACACAATGAGTGGTAGGACCCTAGGAAGTACAGAGGGTCAGAGGGACCTTGGTGTACATGTACATAGATCCCTGAAGGCAGCGGAGCAGGTAGATAAGGTGGTTAAAAAGGCATATGGGATACTTGCCTTCATTAGCCGAGGCATAGAATATAAGAGCAGGGAGGTTATGATGGAGCTGTACAAAACGCTGGTGAGGCCACAGCTGGAGTACTGTGTGCAGTTCTGGTCGCCTCACTATAGGAAGGATGTGATTGCTTTGGAGAGGGTGCAGAGAAGATTCACCAGGATGTTACCTGGGATGGAGCGCCTCAGCTATGAAGAGAGGCTGGACAGGCTGGAGTTGTTTTCCTTGGAGCAGAGAAGGCGGAGGGGGGACCTGATTGAGGTGTACAAAATAATGAGGGGCATAGATAGGGTAGATAAAGAGGAACTTTTCCCCTTAGTGGGGGGGTCAATAACAAGGGGGCATAGATTCAGGGTAAGGGGCAGGAGATTTAGAGGGGATTTGAGGAGGAACTTTTTCACCCAGAGGGTGGTTGGAATGTGGAACTCAATGCCTGAAAGGGTGGTGGAGGCAGGGACCCTCACAACATTCAAGAAGCATTTGGATGAGCACTTGAAATGCCATTGCATACAAGGCTATGGACCAAATGCTGGAAAATGGGATTAGACTGGACAGGGATGGATGGGCGGCGCAGACACGATGGGCCGAAGGGCCTCTTTCTGTGCTGTAAAACTCTATGACTATGACATATATGGAATATAGGGTATACCTGCAGCTTAAGTTATGACTAGCTCAAATTTTACTACCCATTAGGTTTTCATTTTCATAGAAAAATGGAGCAAATTACAGTTTGTGATTCCCAAAACAGCTGATTAAAATCCTGGAATCTCATTTACTAAAAACGGAACTTAGTTTATTGAGTTACCATAAACCAATGGTCATGGTAATTGACCTATATTTAGGGTCTTTTAAGTTGTCAGCTTTTTTGGAACTGTCAGTTTTTTATGTGCTTTTTATTAGCTTTTACAAGTTTCTAGGTTGGCTTGTATGTAATGGTGTTTTTGACAAGTAAGTAAAGTAAATTCAGGAGAAGTAAAACTTTTTTTTTAGAAACTCCTAGTTATCAAGAGGTGAGCAACTTTTAAAATATTTTTCCAACGCTGGGTCAAGATTACACTATATTGCCTGTTGGAAACTGTTGACGAGCAGTTCTTTTTAAATGGTGACTCAGAACATATAGAAGAATAGAGAGTAAGTGCAACAAATAATGCTAATAAATGTGGAAATGTTAGCACCTGTAATGAAGAGCTTTATCTGAGATGCTTTTATATTTTTCTCTCAGTGATCCATCACAGAGTGACTCTAACACAAAGGACTTTTGGATGAACATGCAAACACTCACTGCCTACCTCAAGAAACTGGCTGAACAGAACCCATCTTCCTCCTATTATAATGTGGATATCCTGAAATATCAGGTATAACAGACAGTGAAGAAAACCACTGCTGTAGGGATTCATTAAGCAATATTTTAAGTGTACTTTGAGACTCGTCAGATTTAGCTTCCATGTGTAGCTCTGAAAGGAGCTGAGTAGTGCACTTTTGACTATTATTGTTACAGAAAATATATGGGTGTGTTGAAGTAGCAAAGATTAATGGCACTAATGGTTAGATTTATAGTTTCTATAATATAGTGAAATATCGGGCTACATTTATCTGCATAATTCTAAGCAGATTGAATGGGGTATCTTGGTAGACTGTATATAGTCATTTAAGTTTCATGTTTCCTAAAAGTTACTGCAGTTCATCATTCAACAAATGCATAATATTTCTATGTACAGCATCATACGATTGTTTTATATATCAAACCCAGAGTATTTTGAGTTTCACCAATGAGCAGTTTAGTAAGATATTTAAGAATTAAGTGGCAAGCATTAACTCTCAGCTGCAGGTGTGTGTTAAAGATCTCAAACAGTAGAACGCAGACTTCTATTTCTGTTAGTTTTGGTTAGATCATGATGTATGACCTCAAAGTTAGAGCAAATTTGTCCTCTGGCAAACTGCTAAATCAATGTCAAGGGACACTACGCACCAAGCTAGAAACTCAAAATATTTTGAATGTCATGTAAAGTTCCACATTTTTATACTAATAAAAAGCAAATGTTTTGTATTGAATGTTATAAATAATGCTTAAGTAGAAAGAACTTAGTTCAGTTGCTGAATGATGAATGTATTAAATGCTCTTTGCTTCCCTCCTTCCTGCACCCCCAAAAATAAATGAAAAAGTGGAATAAATGCTGTATTCAGCAAGTGAATATATAATCTGTTTACACTATTTTGTAGAAAATATATTTTAATATTTCTATTTAATAGAAATGCACATACAGGAAACTTTGGTTTATCCGGAGGTTGTATGTCCGGAATACTCGATCTAACGGCAAAAATCAGGAGCCGTTTTCTATAAGTTTTTTTAGTTCTCGTTCTTTTTTTTCCCCAGTCAGGCACTGCAAGGTCTGTAGCTATAGCAACAGCTTCAGCTAGAGACGCTTGCAGCTGCAGCTGACTCTTTAGAAGCTGTTGCTAAGCAACAGTGTTTGTTGTCAGATACGGAGATGAAAACCTCCGTATGCTTCAACATTAACTTTGTATGTCCGGCAGTTTTGATAGATCGGCAACACGCTGGTGCCGGATATCACAAAGTTTCCTGTACGGTAAATGCAAATAGCATTTTAATACTCCCCTGTACTAGGTGATGCTGTTTTCACCGTTTGAGATGCTATGCTACTATTGTAGAAATTGCTTTTGCCAATATTGGATTCTTCCCATATAATTTTCTTGCTTCTTGACCCTGAAGGCCCACATTGTGCTGAGTTTCATATGACTTTGTTCGCTCTCTAGTACACTGTTGTACAATACATTAGCCACTAGCCACATGTGGCTAATTGTTAATCCAGATGTGGCTGAATGCAGTTCTGATTTGTAAATAAAATTAATAATAGACACTGTCTTTGGGCATGTGATCTCAATACTCATATTCCCAAGGTGTATGCATGTGTACTTTAACCTTTTTGTGCATTATTGGTAAAATGGTAAGACGAAAAGCAGTGTGTGAGAGTGTCTTTTGATCATTGATTACTTCCTTGGTTACTGATGGTGGTAAACGTAGGTAAATATACACGTGAACTACATTTACCTGTATTGTACAAGTGTATGTACAGTGTTTTCTACTAAAATTAGTGCATGTGGCTGAAATGCTGTCACTAGCTAATTAGTGATTTCTATTGGACAACACTGCTCTAGTATCTCTCCCAAGTGGCGATTCTTCACGTGTGAGCCTAGATTATGAGCATTAGAAGTGTATTTGATAGTGGATGGCATCACAGCCCAGCCCAACCCATAGTTGTCCTCACCCACATGCACACTTTGCAGCAGGATTTATCAGTGCTACTCTTTAACCATTTTCTAGAAGCCAGCTGGCAACAGCCGTGGACAATTTTCCATCCTATGTTGCAACCCTCCCTGTTGGAAGGAGCTTCTGTCTGCTGGGCACTTCTCCACAATAACATCGTTTAAAATGAGATCTTAATGGCGTGGAAATTAAACTTGCAACTCATTCATTCATGTGTCAATATGCTACATTGCTAATGTAAGTGCATTACCCGATGAGCCTCAGAATAGCAGTTCAACCAGAACACATTTCTACTTTAATTCAACACTGTAGTCATTCACAAACTAACAAATGGGAAATATAGCCATAATGTTAAAGTATAATCGGTTTCTTTAAATATATTTTGAGTTCTGCTAATAAAAATATAGCTAATTCAGGAAAAAAATGTAATATGTTTGTCGAGCTATGAAAGTATTAGTTTTAGGGACAAATTGGTAAATATGAAAATATCATCAATATCTGCAGCTGAATAAATGATAGAAAAGAACAACTATTCAAATTTCTCCATTCATATTTGTGAAAAATGAGGTCTGTCTTGTAAAATGATTGCTTTTTTGTCTGCTAATTGCTTAATTTGTTCTCTGCTTGTAGCTTAAGCAACAAGTCTGCATAAGTGTTGGTATTTATCCCAATAGAACTTTGAGTGCCCTAATGTCTGTCTGTCTCTCTCTCAGGTATCCTCAAATGGTATTCAGTCAACACCACTAAACCTAGCTACCTACTGGAAGTGCAGTCTTGCCACTACAGATATTCGAGTGGATTACAAATATAACCCGGAAGCTATGGTTGCTCCTTCTGTGCTATCAAATGTCCAAATTTTGATGTCAGTCGATGGTGGAGTCACCTGCATGCAGTCACTGCCTACTGCTATCTGGTAATTTAGAAACCCAAACCTTTTATGTATCTTAGCAGAATTGTGCTTAATCAGCAGAAAGAAAGAGCATTCTGATGCATGTTACTGATATGGAGAAATGTATTAGAATTAAAGTAGGTCTGTGCTTAGTTGAACCAGTAAGGCTCCCTTATAAAATGCATTGTTCAATCTAGTATTAATGAAATGTTGGAAATATCAGTGTTGTGCCTTGTATATCAAACTTTTTTTTCTCCCCTTTCCCTTGGGCGGGAGAATCCACAGTTGCACCTACCCACAACCCAGTCCCTGAGGATCATTATATTTGCCTCTCCCTCCCCCACCCCCGCACCACCCAATTCATCTGACATCCTGTCAGTATATAACACATTAGATAGCCATGTAATGATCCTATCCAAACAATGAACAAATTTAACTAGAATTGTAACCAGCCCTGGTGATTGCTTGGCAGTTAAGATAGGTCTTTCAATTTTTTAATGTAATGTTGTTTTTGTTCACCTGCTAGCTCTCCTCCTTGAGTAACCTTAGAACTAAACTGAAGTTGCAGCTAATATATTAACAGGATAAACAGTACATCCTCCTCTTTCTTGGGTAGAGGGATTTGAGGACAAAATATCCCAATCTTTGGAGTTCTCTGCAGGCCACAAGGCTTTATCCATTGTTGTATCCGTGTGTTAATGGAGACACGGAATGCAGGAGTTGGTTTAACAGGTGTTTACTGAACAAAGTCTGGAGGTGAACTAAAAGATACAAGACGCTATACAGGCGCTTATACCCGAGTGGTCACTACCGGTATTACAGTACACAGGGGCTCTTAAAGGTACATACACTACAATTCCTCCCCTTTTAGATAATTAGTACATAACATTTTTAAGTAATCATTAATTACCATGTTTACAAGAACAATAATCTACACATTTGCTGCAGTTAATCAATTATAAGTCAGTCTCTCTGGAGGCTTCCTGACTCGGTCCGGATAACGCCTCGGTGGTGTAGTAGTTTTCGGTGGTGTAGTAGGTTCTTTTGGCAAGGTCGATTCGGCTTGAATGCCAGTGTCGGGTTCATCTGGTTCCAGTATCACCGGATCGGAGGTAGATATTATGGGTATCTCTCCTTCATCATTAGCCGTATAGAGTTGTGGTGTAGGTTGTCCCTTTTTGGATGACTCTATGATCTGGTCAGCATGGCACCTTATTATGCTTTCACCAATGTCCACGGTATACATCAGCGGTCCTAGTCGTGTGCAAATAGTTCCAGGCTGCCATTTCTCGGTACGGTAGTCCCGGGCCAAAACTTGTTGACCTATCTGGAAGGTTCTAGTTGGCCTTCCATTCATGCCTTGAAATTGCTGGTTCTCTACGTCCCTTCTGATGTTTGGCTTGATCAAATCCAGCCGGCATCTTAGTCTTCTATTGAAAAACATCATGGCGGGAGTTTGGTTTGTAACCACATGTGTTGCATTCCTGTACGCAAACAAGAAGTTACCTACCTTATGTTGTAGATTTATGTCTTCATTACCCATGGCCTTTATGGCCTTCTTGAAGGTCTGGACAAACCTTTCAGCTAATCCATTAATGGCGGGATGGTATGGGGCGAACGTGTAGTGCTTAACCCCATTGTTTTTTAAGAACTTCCTGAATTCTTCGGACACAAATTGCGGTCCATTATCAGAACAGATCTGTTCAGGCAGCCCATTCCTGGCAAATATGGTCCTTAATACTGTGATGGGTTTTTTCCGTGGTGGTGGAGGACATCTTTATTACCTCCGGCCACTTGGAGTGTGCATCAACCGCGATTAAGAACATTGAGTCCATAAATGGACCAGCAAAGTCGATATGTACCCTTTGCCATGGAGATGAGGGCCACTCCCATGGATGTAGAGGGGCTTGTGGTGGGGCGTTTTGGACCTTCTGGCATCCTAGACAGCTCTTGGCCATTTCTTCAATGTCTCCATCGATACCTGTCCACCACACAAACGCTCTGGCTAGGCTCTTCATTTTCACTCCACCCAGATGCCCCTCGTGAAGCTCCTTTAGCACTTTATCCTGGAGTTTGGGTGGAATCACCACTCTGGATCCACACATCAAGGTTCCTCGGCACACTGACAGCTGTTCTCTTCTTTGCGAGAATGCTGGCAACAGTGGTTCACCATGTGCTGGCCATCCCTTCACCGTTAAATCGTAGACTTGTGAGAGAGTCGGGTCATTTCTCGTTTCCTTTTCAATGGTAGAATTTGTTACTGGTAGACATTCCACTATGGTAGAGTGGAACATCTCCACTGTAGGTGCCTCTTCTACCGTTGGCAACGGTAGGCGCGATAAACCGTCAGCATTCCCATGCTGTTTTGATCCTTTGTATTCTATGTCATATTGGTGTGCCCCTAGGAAAAGGGACCACCTCTGTAGCCTTTGCGCTGTCATAATGGGAACGCCCTTTTTAGGGTTGAATATGGAGACGAGGGGTTGATGGTCAGTCAACAAGGTAAATTTTTGTCCGTGTAGGTAATGGTTGAATTTCTTCACTCCCCACACCAGGCTGAGTGCTTCCCTGTCGATCTGGGCATAGTTACGCTCAGCTGAGTTCAATGAGCGTGACACAAAAGCTATTGGCCGCTCCGAGCCATCAGGGAATCTATGCGATAATACCGCTCCTACGCCGTAAGGGGATGCATCGCACGCCAGTCTGATTGGCAGTGATGGGTTGTAATGAGCCAACACTTCCTTGGACGTGATCAAGCCTTTGCATTTATGGAAGGCACGTTTACAGTCTTCGCTCCATTTCCAAATTACTCCCGTTTGTAGCAGTGCGTTAAGAGGGTGCAGAACAGTTGACAAGTTCGGTAAAAATTTATGATAGTAATTTATCAATCCCAGGAACGACCTTAATTGTGAGACATTTTCAGGTGCTGGGGCTTTTATGACCGCTTCAATTTTTTCAGGTGACTTATGCAACCCTTCTTCGTTAATTATATGGCCACAATATGATATTTGTTTCTGGACAAATTCGCACTTGGGGCGATTTGCTCGTAGGCCCCGTTCTCTCAGCCTAGTGAGCACCTGCTCCAAATTGGCAAGGTGCTCGTTGTCGTTTTCTCCTGTTACAAGGATGTCGTCTAGGTAGCATTGAGTCCCCGGAATCCTTTGCAGGACTTGCTCCATAGCTCTTTGCCAGATAGCTGGAGCTGATGCTACTCCGAAAACCAGTCGATTGTACTGGTACAGGCCTTTGTGTGTGTTTATCGTGAGATACTTTTTAGAGGCCTCCTCAACCTCCATCTGTAGGTATGCCTGTGCCAAGTCAATTTTGGTGAAACGTTTCCCTCCGGATAGTGAGGCGAAAATAGCTTCTATCCTCTGAAGAGGATACTGGATCGTGTGAAGGACCGGGTTTACAGTCACCTTGAAGTCCCCAGAGATGCGAATTTTTTTCTGCTGTTCAGATTTATCATTATTCAACATTTTCTTCATGACCGGGACGATGGGTGTTGCCCACTCGCTCCAATCTACCTTGGATAACACGCCTGCTTTTTCCAAATTCTCCAGCTCTGCCTCGACTGCTGGACGAATTGCGTATGGCACCGGCCTTGCCTTAAAAAACTTGGGAATTGCCGCATCTTCCACTTTTATTGAGGCGGTGACTCCTTTCAAGGTTCCTAGTTCCTGTTGAAACACTTCTTTGGCGTTAGCCAAGATGTCTTTTAATCGTTCAGGTATGACATCGTCATTTTTTTTCTTACTGGTCACCGTCAGTGCCTGAATGGAGTGCCAGTCTAAACGTATCTTCCTGATCCATTCACGTCCCAACAACGGTGGACCACCATCTTGCAGAACGTATAAATACAACTTCTGTATTTCCTTGCCGTTGTATACAACAGGCACCCTTATTTTCCCTCTGGGGTATACTTTCTGCCCCGTATATGTCTTCAAGATAATGGATGTGTCTTTCAGAGGTATATGCGGAAATAGCCGCTCGTAATCCCGTCGACTTATGACGGTCAGAGCTGATCCTGTATCTAGCTCCATTTTAACTGGGGACCCCGCTATCGTGAGGGTAACCCAAATGGTCTGGTAATCTTCTTTGGCAATTACATTATGTAATTTGAGAGAGCTTAGTCTCTTATTTCCGGAGTCGCTATCGCTCTTCTGGTCTTCGGAGCTACTGTCCGTCATCATTTGTACCTTTCTGTACTTTTCCTTATTGATTTTTTTTCTGTCAGTGGATTTTTTGTTTCCAGATCGGCATACACGTGCAATGTGTCCCATCTTTCCACATTGCCTGCATACTTTGTCCTTGAACCAGCAGTCCCTCAGGTCATGGGTGGATCTGCCACAGCGATAACATCTCTCTCAACCCCGTGTCATTTCATGGGTGCCGAAGTCCTGTGGCTTTTGCTGTATTTCTGCAGCTCCTCTTGCTGCTGCTTTGTATGATACAGCCACACTGAAAGCCTTGTCCAGTGTCAAATCTTTCTCGGAAAGTAGCCTTTTCTGTGTTCCTTCACTTAGGAGACCACAGACGAATTTGTCTCGTAGAGAATCTGCCAGTCCTGCCCCGAATTGGCAGTGCTTTGACAGCTTTCTTAATTCGGTGAGGTAATCAGCGTTACTTTCATTCTTGTGCTGATTCCTCCTGAAGAATTTGAATCGTTCCGCTATCAGCAGCGGTGTTGGGTTTAACTGCTCCTGTAGGGTATCAACAATCTCCTTAAAATTCTTGTCCATCGGTTTGGCTGGAGTGATTAATTTTCGTAACAGCCCGTATGTCCTTGCGCCCATCAGATTTAGAAGTACCGATGCCTTTTTATTATCCCCTACTTCATTCGCTGTGCAATATACCTCCACTCTTTCCACATATGTGGTCTAATCCTCTTATATCGCTATCGAAAGCAGTAATATTGCCAGTCTTAGGCATCCTGAAAATCAAAAATGGCGCCTCCCGCGCTTTCCTTTCTTCCCTGCCGAGAAAAAAATGGCGTCTCCCACGCTTTCCCGCCGCTGCCGCTGCTGACAACGTTGTTTTCCGCAGTTTTTATTTACACAGATATTTTTAATAGTTGGAGACTCGTTCCCGCCGGACTCTCTGGGACTTTTCCCTCCCTCTGCTTGGCCTGAACGCCGACCTGCTTGCAGCGCCGGCCGTCTCCCGAGTGCTCCACCCTCCGTCTCTGTTTGCCTCCGCCTTCCGACCCGCTGCTCGGCCCCGCTGCAGAGCCACCTGATCGAGCCCCAGCCCGCCGCCCAGGAAGGATTAGTGCAGTACCTGCCACCAGCCCGGCTAGCTGGTGAAACCACAGTATTTTTTTTCGTTTTTTTTTTCCTTCGACCTTCGTCTGAGGAATCGGATCTCCTTGAGGTGCTGCCGAATTGCAGGTGAGTCAGTTTCCAATTCGTCGCCACTGTTGTATCCGTGTGTTAATGGAGACACGGAATGCAGGAGTTGGTTTAACAGGTGTTTACTGAACAAAGTCTGGAGGTGAACTAAAAGATACAAGACGCTATACAGGCTTATATACCCGAGTGGTCACTACCGGTACTACAGTACACAGGGGCTCTTAATAAAGGTACATACACTACATCCATCTCCTCTGATACAAAGGCAATTAAACCTTAATCAGAGAACCCCAACTCTAACATCCCACCTCTCAATGTAGATATTCTTGTCCCTTTCACTAGCTGATGGGTATTTTTCAACGCCGTCTTCAGATGGGCTTTATAAGATCCAACAGACCCCTCCGATGGATAATCAAAGATTTGCAACCAGGTCAAGCGGGGTTACTTAATCACTTATATAAAAAAATAAGTGCTAGTGTATCACGTGTGCTGGCATGAGGTATAGATGGCTACAGCCAGTGATGCCACATGTTTGTCCAATGATTGTGATACCGACCTATATAAGCAATTCTGACACTGTTGATTGTTCAGTTCACTTTAACTTTGGTTCCACTGTCGATAATAAGATGACATTATTAGAATCATAGGCCTAGAAATTCGATACCGGTAAAAATCTGCCGGTGTCACCGTGGGCCAGTGTTAATGGCCGCCAAAAATGGTGACACTGACAGGACTGGTAAATTGGCGCTGGTGGCTAATTGACATTAGCCTAGCACTAAACTTACTGTGCAACGCCGTTCTGGTGGCGTTCGTCCCGACAGGAGGCCCCAATGTAGCGTGGCCGTAGCGTCATTGCAGCAAGAACTGTTTTCTCTTAAAACAAGGCTGTCATTTCAGAAAGCAGTTCGGTCTCTTAAAGGGGAGCTGCCTTCTGACATGAAAAAAATTAAAATCCTTTGAAAATAGGCAGTTTTTAGCCCTTACAGCCCAACTGCCTTCTGAAAAAAAATTAACACTAAAAAGAATTCCCAGATGGGTGTTTCAGCTCTTAAAGCTTAAAGCCTTCCGCACCTTAAAATAAAAATTGGAAACGTGCTTCAGCACTAACACAAATGGCTCAGCAAGCCAGGGAAAGTGGCACTTAGGGTCTCGCACACAGCACTCCAGCTTTGTACAGGGGTCAACACTGCAAAAGAGAAAATGGTTGCGCCGGTAGGAGAGAAAAATTCGCGCTGGGGTTATTAGCCCAGCGCTAAACTGACCGTATAACGCCCTCCTGATGGCATTAGTCCAGGCATCAGTCCCGAATGTGGCGTCCAGAAGTGGCGGTGCATCTTCCAACAGCCTCTGGAAGCGAGGCTATGATTTTGTTAGACGTTGTGGATGTTAAAAGGGCAATGCATTGTCGTTTGCTTAAGAGGGCAAAGCCTTCTGAATTGATAAAAAAATTAAAATGACGTAAAAAAATGCTGTTTTCAGTCCTTACTTTTCTTTTTAAAAAGACAGTAGAACTGTAACACAAATGGCTTAGCAAACCAGGGAAGGGGCACCCAGAGTCTCGCACGCAGCATTCCAGCTTTGTGCAGGGGGTCAACACTGCAAGAGAAGTCCTCTACCCATTGGGTCCAGGAGGACCTCCAGAAAGAAGGATGTTGGGACCAGATCACAGAGGCCGTCACTGCCAGCAGTGTTGCCCCCAACAACCTGGCTCCAGTGCCCAAATAAGCTTCATGACCTCAGACCAGCGGTCAAGGTCAGTGAATGCATCTTCAAAAGCCGTCTCCTACCAACTGCACCACTAGCCTCTCACACTTCTCATTGCACAACTCTCTTCCCCCCCGCCCTGCCAAATCACTTAGCTCCCAAACACAAGGCACACCTCCCATTCCTAGCTACACCTAACCCCCTTGGGGGAGACGCTGCTGGCCATTCTTGGCAGGGACATGGCTGAGCCCTTGGCCAGCGGCGGGGCTGAAAGGATACCAGATGCTGGTATCCTCATACATTATCCTCCTTCTCGCATGCACCTCTTGCTTTCCCGCCCTCTCCTCACCACACGTCCACCCTTGTGCCTTCCTCATTTCACACACCCAAGAAATGCAGCCTGCCCTGCCAGTGGTTGACCAAGAAGAGGGAGAGGAGAGTGAAGAAGAAGAAGAAACACCGTCACTCGATTTCAAACTCCCAGCCACCAGCTCCATTTGCAGTGTCCCCCACTGGGAGTCAGCAGCCTTCCACCAGCCATGCTGCAGCCATTGGGGCAGCACTGCATGACATCAGTAGGATAGGCAAAGGCACACACAAGACAGTCACTAAGGGAATGCATAAGGGTGATGAGTTAATTTCTTGATGTCATATTGGATGGATAAATATATAAAGTTGGATTGGACAGTTTGCTTTGTGGTAGCATTTATTTCAGCATTGTGACGAAGAGGGCACTGTGATGGTCAGTAACAGAGGGAGGGTAAGGTGTGGGACAAATGTTGAAAGGGGAATTAGGGTTGTGGTCACTGGTACCACAGGCAGATGATTCCGGCCAGAAAGAAGCTGTCTGTGATGCATCCTTCCGTCTGCTTCCTCCTCTTCTTCGTCTTCCTCTTCCCTTTGCAAGCAGATGCTGTAAATTTGAAATAAAAACATAAAATGCTGGAAATATTCAGCAGGTCAAGCAGCATCTCGACCTGAGACGTGGGCCGGAATTTTCCCATTAAAAAACGGGTGGGTTTGGGGGTGTGGGGGCAGCTAAATTGTTGTTAATGGAATTCCCGACCTTAACCCGTCCACTTCCAGCTTTGGTGGAGGCGGGACGGGGGCTGGGCGACCAACCCGCTCCCAGGGGACGTTACCTTAATTTAAATACTGTAATGAGGCTGGAAGCCTCCATTTTCCCTTCCATTTTGTGTTTAACATAGAAACATAGAAGATAGGAGCAGGAGTAGGCCATTCGGCCCCTCGAGCCTGTTCCGCTATTTAATGAGATCATGGCTGATCATCCAAATTCAATACCCTGTCCCTGCTTTCTCCCCATATCCCTTGATCCCTTTAGCCTTAAGAAATATATCTAACTCCTTCTTGAATATATTTAATGAATTGGCCTCAACGGCCTTCTGTGGTAGAGAATTCCACAGGTTCACCACTCTCTGGGTGAAGAAATTCCTCCTCATCTCAGTCCTAAATGACTTACCCCTTATCCTTAGACTGGACTCCCCCACCATCGGGAACATCCTTCCTGCATCTAGTCTGTCTAGTCCTGTTAGAATTTTATAAGTTTCAATGAGATCCCCTCTCATTCTTCTAAACTCTAGCGAATACAAGCCCAATCGACCCAGTCTCTCTCCATACATCATTCCTGCCATCCCAGGTATCAGTCTGGTGAATCTTCGCTGCACTCCCTCCATGGCAAGAACATCCTTCCTCAGATAAGGCGACCAAAACTGCACACAATTCTCAAGGTGTGGTCTCACCAAGGCCCTGTACAACCGCAGCAAGACATCCTTCCTCCTGTACTCGAATCCTCTCGCTATGAAGACCAACATACCATTTGCCTTCTTAACCGCCTGCTGCACCTGCATGCTTACCTTCAGCGACTGGTGCACAAGGACTCCCAGGTCTCGTTGCATTTCCCCTTTTCCCAATCTATTGCCGTTCAGATAATCTGCCTTCCTGTTTTTGCCACCAAAGTGGATAACCTCGCATTTATCCACATTATACTGCATCTGCCCAATCACCCAACCTGTCCAAATCATACTGGAATTTCTCTGCATCCTCCTCACAGCACACACGCCCACCCAGCTTTGTGTCATCTGCAAACTTGGAGATATTACATCTAGTTCCCTCATCTAGATCATTAATATATATTGTCCTAGACCAATCCCTGCGGTACCCCACTAGTCACTGCCTGCCACTCGGAAAAAGACCCGTTTATTCCAACTCTTTGCTTCCTGTCTGCCAACCAGTTCTCTAACCAAATCAGTACCTTACCACCAATCCCATGTGCTTTAACTTTGCATGCTAATTTCTTATGCGGGACCTTATCGAAAGCCTTCTGAAAGTCCAAATACACCACATCCACTGGTTCTCCCTTATCTATTCTACCAGCTACATTCTCAAAAAATTCCAGTAGATTAGTCAAGCATGATTTACCTTTTGTAAATCCATGTTGACTTTGTCCGATCCTGTCACTGTTTTCCAAGTGCTCTGCTATTACATCTTTTATAATGGACTCTAGCACTTTCCCCACTACTGATGTCAGGCTTACCGGTCTATAATTCCCCCTTTTCTCTCTACCACCTTTTTTGAATAGTGGGGTTACATTAGCTACCCTCCAATCCATGGGAACTGTTCGAGTCTATCAAATTTTGGAAGATAACCAGCAATGCTTCTACTATTTCTAGGGCCACTTCCTTAAGTACCCTAGGATGTAGATTATCAGGCCCTGGGGATTTATCGGCCTTCAATCCCGTCAATATCCCTAAAACCATTTCCCTACAAATACTGATTTCATTTAATTCCTCCCTCTCATTAGACCCTATGTTCCCCGACATTTCTGGAAGGTTATTTGTGTCCTCCTTTGTGAAGACAGCACCAAAGCATGTATTTAATTGGTCTGCCATTTCTTTGTTCCCATTATAAATTCCCCTGATTCTGACTGCAAGGGACCTACGCTTGACTTCACCAATCTTTTTCTCTGTAAAAGCTTCTATAGACATTTGAAGTCAGTTTTTATGTTCCCTGCAAGCTTACTCTCATTCTATTTTCCCTCTCTTAATTAATCCCTTTGTCCTCCTTTGCTGAATCCTAAACTGCTACCAATCCTCAGGTTTGTTGCTTTTTCTGGCCAATTTATATGTCCTCTCCTTGGATCTTATGCTATCCCCAATTTCCCTTGTTGGCCACAGTTGAGTCACCTTTTTTGTCTTAGTTTTATGCCAAACAGGGATGAACAAATTCTGTAGTTCATCCATGCGATCTTTAAATGTTTGCCACTGCCTATCCACTATCGACCCTTTAAGTAACATTCCCCAATCCATCCTAGCCAACTCGCACCTCATACCATCGTAGTTTCCTTTATTTAAATTCAGGACCCTAGTCTCTGAGTCAAATACTTCACCCTCCATCTTAATGAAGATTTCGATCATATTATGATCGCTCCGCCCCAAGGGGCCTCGCACAACAAGATTGCTAATTAATCCTTTCTCATTACATTATACCCAGTCCAAGATGGCCTGATCTCTAGTTGGTTCCTCGACATATTAGTCCAGGAAACCATCCTGTATACACTCTAGGAATTCCTCTTCCACAGTATTGTTACTAATTTGGTTAGCCCAATCTATATGTAGATTAAAGTCACCCATGATAACTGCTGTGCCCTTATTGCATGCGTCTCTACTTTCCCATTTAATGCCATCCCCAACCTCAGCATTACTGTTTGAGGGTCTGTATACAATACCCACTAACCAAGCCACTGCTTAGATAAAATTTTAAAAATCCAGTCGCGAAGCTTAAATGCAAACTTAGCTGAAGGATGTGTGTGTACCTTTAAGAAGTGCTGACCGCTTTTCAGAGCGAGCTTAGGACCCAGCGCTAAACTCAGCTAAGGTCGAAGTTCGCAGAGTGACGTTAAGTCGGCATGCATCACACTCTCCCTATTTGCATCTCCTAGGCCCGCGCTGCTATTGGCAGCGCTAAGGCCCTTACCAAAATGGCGGCCGCCGAGTCCCGCACCAGAGGAGGGCGTTAGAGTGGCGGCTGCCATTTTTCACCAGCATAGCGGTGCAAATGGGTGACTATAAGGTAGGGATTTATCCCCCAGAGAATCTTACAGCACAGAAGGAGGCCTTTCGGCCCATTGTGCCTGTGCCGGCTGTCATCTCTGAACAATGCACTTCTAATATATATACTTTTTGATTATATATTAATGACCTGGACTTTGGTGTACAGGGCACAATGTCAAAGTTTGCAGATGTCATGAAACTCGGAGGTGTAGTGAACAGTGAGAACAGACTTCAGGAGGACATAGAGAGACTGGTGAAATGAACAAACGAATGGCAGATGAAATTTAATGCAGAGAAGTGTGAAGTGATTCATTTTGGTAGGAAGAATGAGGTGAGGCAATATAAACCAAATGGTATAATTTTAAAGGGGGTGCAGGAACAGAGACCTGGGGTGTACATGCACAAGTTTTTGAAGGTTGCAGATCAAGTTGAGAAGGCTATTAAAAACTCATATGGGATCCTTGGTTTTATAAATAGAGGCATAGGCCGGAATTTTGCCGGTGCTCGGGACGGGTTTGGAGGCGGGGCATCCGACAAAATCGCAAAGATTGACAGCGGGTCGGAAACCTGCTGTCAAGCCACCTCCAAACAATCTTCCCAGGTGTCGGGTCCCTGATTTGCGCATGGACCCGATCCCTAGCGGCAGGAAGAGGATTATAGGCACTTAACTGCTTGTTAACAGGCAGTTAAGAGGCTTTATGCAATTTTGAGAGGTCTACTGCGGGCACCACGCCAGGTAAGTGGCGTGCTGTGGGTCTACTGCAATGTTTCTGCATTGATGACAGCTGCAGAAGTGGTGTGAAGGATCCAATGGTGCACTGGTGAGTTTCAGAGTTAAGAAAATGTTGGAAAAATCATGCATTTGCACTTTTCTGTAGGTGACAAGTTTTGGATTGTATGTAGTCCCACCTCATTGGGAGAACCTCTCTCACCAGTGACAGATCGCTTCTGTAACCTCACCTGCAGCTGCCATCTGTTCTAGCCTAAGGAGGGAGTAACTGGAGAGTCTGCGTGCAAGGGCTCACCTTTGTACAGAGATTGTCAGTGTTTGCAGCACCTCAATGCTGTCAAACACTGAAAAATCAGCTGTCAAAAAATTGTGCATGGCCCCTTTAAGAAAACCGGCAGATGACGTGTCATGAGCTGACGTCATCTGACACCGGCTTCCTCTTAATTGGCCGGCAAGCCCGCAGGGCGGGCTTAACAAGGCCAATTGACGCAAAATCGCGTCTGTGTGTCTGATGTTGTGGGGCGGGACTGGAACCCGGAAGGCAGCTGTCCCACCCCCCAAGCCGCATCGATAGTGAAAATCGCGACCATAGAGTATAAAAGTAAGGAAGTTAAGCTAAACCTTTATAAAACGCTGGTTAGGTCCCAGCTGGAGTATTGTGGCCAATTCTGGGCACCACCCTTTGGGAAGGATGTTGAGGCTTTAGAGCGGTTGCAGAGGAGATTTGCTAGAATGGTACAAAGGATGAAAGACTTCAATTATGTGGAGATACTAAAGAAACCTGGGTTGTTCTCCTTGGTGCAGAGAAGTTTAAGGGGAGATTTGATAGAGGTGTTCAAAATCATGAAGGGTTTTGTTAAAGTAAATAAGGAAAAAGGGTTTCCACTGGCAGAAGGGCCGGTAATTAGAGGACACAGATGTCAGGTAATTGGCAAAAGAACCTGAGGCAACATGAGGGGGGGAAAAATTATGTAGCGAGTTATGATGATCTGGAATGCACTGCCTGAAATGGTGTTGGAAGGAAATTCAATAATAACTTTCAAAAAGCAATTGAATAAATACTTGAAGCGTAAAAATTTACAGGGCTGTGGGGAATGAACAGGGGTGTGGGACAAATTAGATAGTTCTTTCAAAGAGCCAGCCTAGGCACGATCGGCAGAATGGCGGCCTCCTGTGCTCTATCATTCTATGATTCTATGAGTGATGCTCCTTAGTCAGATACCATGCAAGTAAGAACACCAAAATGTGGAAGAAATTCTCGACAGCTGCTTTTGCTGTTGTGCACCCAGGGAGAGTATTTCTAACCATTTGGAGAAGTCAGTCAATACCAATGAGCAAAAATGCCTTTTTGGATCAAGGAATGTGTCCAACAAAGTTCAACCCCAGATACTCCTATGGAACCTCAGCTACCATCAACCCTATTGTAGACTGCTGTGATAGTTTAGAATTTATATGTATAAATTTTATTCAAGATTAAGGGCTAGATTTTCTTCAGCTATCCTGTTCGAAATAGTGGCAGAAAAGGGAACAAAATCAGATGGTAAGGTCTACTGCTGCTGGCTGCCCTTTCTCCACCTGCCACATGTAAATGTCAATAGGCTCAGTTTCCCAGTCAAGTTTACTACTGGCCACCACTCTCTGGGATGAGCTAGAGAAAGGTGGTGATAGGCCTGGGGTAATGGCAGTAAGGCCCCAAAACATTTTTTAATTGAGGGAGATGGTATAGTAGAGGCCTCCGCTTTCTCAATTTCAGCCCCAATGCCTTATTTAAGCCTCGGTTGAGACCTATTTTTTTTTTTTAATTGGAATCTTCCTTGGGGCTCTTCTATCCACTTTAAATGGCTGATCACCCCTTCTGATGCTGCAGTGATGGTTTCACTCAGCATACTACCCCCTTGATAGGGATCCTGCCTGTAGCCTACCATGCATAAACAACAGCCATGATCCAGGGTCATTGCATGCAGGGCAGCAGGCGGAAGAGCAGACTAATGTAGTCTTCAATACATTTTCTTTAGTACAGCTAATTGATTAAAGTTAGAATACAAGTGTATAAATGTTACAATATTCTTATTTTGTACTTGTTAACCTGACCTTGATTCAGGAATGCAGATCAAAAGAAGGCCTTATGGAAGCTGTCTGAAATTTCAGAGAAATCCGAGAATGGAGGTAAGTAGAATATTTGAATCATTCACTTTCAATGTGCACCAACAAAGTTGATTTGTTCCCAATAGCGGGCCTGAGTAAATTCTCATTTGTTTAAATTAATTTAACATAAATGAAAGAAGTTATAGTTAACAACCAACCCCTGCCACAATCACCATACCCCCGCCACTGACTCCATCGCCCTTCTCAACCACTGTCTCAGGCAACACCAGATGTGGGCACTTTTTTTTGATCTGGAACTGAGCTACTTCCATCTCCAACATCATGTACCTCCACTCAGTTTCTGCGACATAAGAACATAAGAAATAGGAGCAGGAGTAGGCCAATTGGCCCCTCGAGCCTGCTCCGCCATTCAATAAGATCATGGCTGATCTGATCCTAACCACCAATCCACTATCACAGAACCATCTCCTGAATCTAACAGAACTAGACACACGAAATAGGAGCAGGATCAGGCTACACGGCCCCTGGGCCCGCTCCGCTACCCACAGGGCCATGACCGATCCGAACCTAGACTCATGTCCAAATTCCTGCCCGCTCCCCGTAACCCTTAATTCCCTTTACTTCTAGGAAACTGTCTATTTCTGTTTTAAATTTATGTAATGATGTAGCTTCTACAGCTTTTTGGGGCAGCATATTCCATGGACCTACCACCCTCTGAGTGAAGTAGTTCCTCCTCATCTCAGTTTTGAAAGAGCAGCCCCTTATTCTAAGACTATGCCCCCTAGTTCTAGTTTCACCCATCATCGGGAACATCTTCCCCGCATCCACCCGATCCAACCCCTTCACAATCTTATACGTTTCAATAAGATCGCCTCTCATTCTTCTGAACTCCAATGAGTAGAGTCTCAATCTACTCAACCTCTCCTCATATGTCCATCCCCTCATCCCCGGGATTAACCGAGTGAACCTTCTTTGTACTGACTCGAGAGCAAGTATGTCCTTTCTTAAGTATGGACACCAAAACTGTACGCAGTATTCCAGGTGCGGTCTCACCAATACCTTGTACAACTGAAGCAATACCTCCCTATTTTTATATTCTATCCCCCTAGCAATGAAAGCCAACATTCCATTGGCCTTCTTAATCACTTGCTGCACCTGCATACTAACCTTTTGAGTTTCGTGCACCAGGACCCCCAGATCCCTTTGTACTTCAATACTTTCCAGTTTCTTGCCATTAAGATAATAACTTGCTCTACGATTTTTCCTGCCAAAGTGCATAACCTCACACTTTCCAGTATTGTATTCCATCTGCCAAATCTCTGCCCACTTACTTAGCCTGTCGATGTCCCCTTGCACGTTTTTTATGTCCTCCTCACTCACTACTTTCCCTCCCATCTTAGTATCATCTGCAAACTTTGATATGTTACACTCGGTCCCCTCCTCCAAATCGTTAATATAGATTGTAAAGAGTTGGGGACCCAGCACTGACCCCTGCGGAACACCACTAGTTACTGATTGCCAGTCTGAGAATGAACCATTTATCCCAACTCCCTGCCTTCTGTTAGATAGCCAATCCTCTATCCATGCCAGAATATTACCCCCAATCCCGTGATTTTTTATCTTAAGCAATAATCTTTTGTGTGGCACCTTGTCAAATGCCTTTTGGAAGTCTAAATACACTACGTCCACTGGTTCCCCTTTATCCACCCCATATGTTACTTCCTCAAAGAACTCCAGCAAATTTGTCAAACATGACTTCCCCTTCATAAAACCATGCTGACTTTGCCCTATTAAATTATGATTATCCAAATGTCCTGTTACTGTCTCCTTAATAATGGACTCCAAAATTTTACCTACCACAGATGTTAGGCTAACCGGTCTATAGTTTCCAGCCTTCTGTCTACTGCCCTTTTTAAATAAGGGCGTTACATTAGCAGTTTTCCAGTCTGCCGGGACCTTTGCCGAGTCCAGGGAGTTTTGGAAAATTATTACCAATGCATCCACAATCCCTACCGCCACTTCCCTCAAGACCCTAGGATGTAAGCCATCGGGTCCAGGTGATTTATCCGCCTTGAGTCCCATTATTTTACCGAGTACCACTTCCTTAGTGATTTTGATCGTGTTTAGCTCCTCCCCCCCCTTTAGCCCCCTGTTTGTCCAGTGTTGGGATATTCTTAGTGTCTTCTACTGTAAAGACTGATATAAAATATTCATTCAGTGTTTTTGCTATCTCCATATTTCCCACCATTAATTTCCCGGTCTCATCCTCTAAGGGACCAACATTTACTTTAGCCACCCTTTTTCTTTTTATATAACTATAAAAACTCTTACTATCTGTTTTTATATTTTTTGCTAATTTACTTTCATAATCTATCTTCCCTTTCTTAATCAATCTTTTTGTTATTTTTTGCTGTCTTTTAAAGTTTTCCCAATCCTCTATCCTCCCACTAGATTTGGCTACCTTATATGCCCTTGTTTTTAGTCGAATACTATCCTTAATTTCTTTACTTAGCCACGGATGGCTGTCTTTTTTTTTATGTCATACAGCCTTTATCAACTCCAGACTCGATTACTCCAGTGCTGTCCTGACTGGCCTCCTATCCTTCACCCTCTATGACCTTCAGCTCAACCAAAACTCTTCTGACTGCGCTCTGCGGTCTGCATTGGTTCCTGATCCCCCAACATTTGAAATTTAAAATTTAAATCTCTGCCCTTTCCCTATCTCAGTAACCTCTTCCAACTCTATAACCTCATCCACCTCCCAAGAACACCCTGCTTCTCTGACTGTGGTCTCTTGTACGCACCCATCGTCCCCCCCCCCCCCCCTTACCCCACCATTTGGCAGTCATGCCTTCAGCCGCTGAAGTCCCACTCTGGAATTCCTTCTTTGAACTCCTTCGAAGCTTCATCTCCCTCTCCTCCTTCAGGACTCAACTCTGATCAAGTTTTTGGTCACCCATCCTAATGCCTTCTCCTTTGGCTTGGTGTCTTTTTCTGTCATACTTCTGAAAAACACCATGGGACATTTTTCTATGTTAAGGTGCTATATAAAGGCAAGTTGTTTTTATTACACTTTGTGATTTTAAATTAAGATTAGAATTCAATGTCAGTAGCCAGACATTACGAATAGAGTAATCTCTTTATTATCACATATAATGTATTCTTAATTTTTCTTAAAAACCCAGAAATTATGGCTTTTTAAAATATCTTTCTGGTTTTTGTCCAAGTGGCTGTTCATGTGGGACCCTAAAGATTGAGGCCTCGATTTTAACCCCCAACCTCGACGGGCAGGAAACAATTGGAAGGGGGTTCAAATATCAAGGTTGAGCAACCCGACCCCATTTCTGGCCATTTAAATTTTAACGAGCAGAAATCAGGCCAACAAGGCTCCCGCAAAAGGCCTAATTAACATTCCAAACTTGCGGCTTGATTACATCATCGCGACTTAAATTTAATTGAGTGAGGGGTAGGCCCGAGCTGTCATCTGCTCAGCAGCAGATCCGAGGTGGGAGGTGCCAACTGGCCACGGCGATTGCTAAAGATCAGCTCCTTTTAGCACTCCTCGTGAGCCAGGAGCAGCAGGAGTGCTCCCCCAAGGCCTCAAGGAAGCTTTCGGCCTCCCCCTGGCCTGATCACGGCCTGGAGCCTTCACCTCCTCCGGCCCTGATCACAGCCTCCCAACCACAGCCTGGAGCTGCTGATACCTTGTGACTGCTGGGGACCATCCCCATGGGTCCCCGGCTGTAGCCTCCTGCCGTTTGCTTGTGTTCCTGCCAGCTGGCCAAGCTGTCAATTTGGCTGGCTGTTGGGTGGGAGACTGCATCAGATTATTTAAATGAGACCCTGTCGTTAAGATCAGCAG
Source organism: Somniosus microcephalus (assembly GCF_052327205.1). Taxonomy (NCBI): domain Eukaryota; kingdom Metazoa; phylum Chordata; class Chondrichthyes; order Squaliformes; family Somniosidae; genus Somniosus; species Somniosus microcephalus. The sequence continues at coordinate 217,075,927 of NC_140987.1, forward strand.
GGCCTCCATATGCCTGGCATTGCAAGTGACCACTGCTGGAAAATGCATGTGTGGACAGATAACAGGCATGTGCTTCATAGTCAGTCTGCTGAAACTCCCATCAACACACATATGAAGCACAGTACCAGATAGTTGTTGATGCCCATGGAACTACACCCCACCATGAAATAAAAGTAGTAATTATATTTTGTATGGGGGAAAGTTGGGCGATGTGGAAGAGCATGTAGAATTTGGGAGTTCAGGAAGAGCATGTGGAATTTGGGGGTTCGGGAAGAGCGTGTGGAATTTGGGGGTTCGGGAAGAGCGTGTGGAATTTGGGGGTTCGGGAAGAGCGTGTGGAATTTGGGGGTTCAGGAAGAGCGTGTGGAACTTGGGGGTTCAGGTTCAAAGACATTAAAAGCTGCCCCTCAAGTGGTTAAGATCATAAAAAGTCTAATGCAATACTGAGTTTTATGGCGAGTGGTATAGAATATAAAAGTTAAAATGTAATGATGAATCTATATTAAACCTTAGCAAGACTTTGAGGCAATAGAGAGGGTACTGTGCAGATTCACTAGGATGCTGCTTGGTATGAGAAATACAAACACGAAAAGACTGAAAAATTGAGGGTATGAGTTTACGGGGTGATCTAATAAAGGTGTTTAACATTATGAAGGGATGATACAAATGATCAACAGTTGATTATTTGGACATGATAAAGTCAGTATATATTCATTTTGTGTAAGTTTATAATAGTTTTTGTGTGTGATACTCTGAGACTAGAGGGATCCTTGTTCCAAAGTATGTATGTTTATTACACTGATTAAAGAAACTACAATACAGCATAAAGAAGTTTAAGATACAGAGGTTATACTTATTAAACACTTAAACAGTGAATGAGCCATAGATATCAACCTGACTAACACCACAAGGTTCCGAGGTGATCAGAATCGAAATAGTCTTGTTACTACTTCAGTGTGTCTAGTTTCGCTCTGAGAATATACTAACATCTATACTCCAAGTCCAGGCTTATGTACATTAATTAAAATGCACCCTTGAAAGGCTTCCCATCAGTAATGTTCTTTGTCACTCGCCTAACAGCCATCTGTTGTATTACCTCATCCGAGATAACACATACCGTACCTAACCTCCCTAAAACCACCCTATAAAACATAAGATAACAAGAATGCCTGGGTGCCCCCTCAATGCTCCAAGGACATGCTTGACTAGGCAAGATTTCAATCTTTAGCTGCCTAATTAAACTATGTTTATACAGAAAGCCTTATTCTAAAATGGAAGCTTTCTTCTAAAATAGAAGCTTTATTCTAAATTGAAGCCTGCAAAAGCACTTTGCTTACATGTTGTAATATTTAACATAAAAGGGTGTGTTATCACTACAACAACAACTTGCATTTATATAGTGCCTTTAATGTATTAAAATGCCCTAAGGTGCTTCACAGGAGTGACTATCAAACAAAATGTTATTAGTGATTTATTAGTGACTATCTTATATTTATGGCCCCCAGTTCTGGTCTTGCCTGCAAGTGGAAACATCTACTCTACATCTACCCTATCAAACCCTTTCATCATCTTAAAGACCACGATCAGGTCTTTTCTGCAAAGTCATTGACCTGAAACGTTAACTCTGTTTCCCTCTCCACAGATGTTGCCTGCCCTGCTGAGTATTTCCAGCATTTTCTCTTTTTTTATTTCAGATTTTCAGAATCCACAGTATTTTGCTTCTGTATGAGTTGCTGTTCCTTGAACACTAATGCTCCAGCACTGCATGTACAAAATGTATTACACTGTACTAATAAATATGAATTCTTATTACTGCCAGTCTGTACTGCAATACCACTACTGAGGTGGGAGTATATTATGATATTGGCTACTCACAACTAAATACAGTGGTAGGGTTTACAGTAATATTAGAATTAATGAGTGAATGCTTGAAAGAAGCCAACAGTTTGGCTTATACAATAGCTAGTATTCACATCATAAGTAAAATAAGCAACTTTTCTTGTCCAGGATAATTAGAGAGATCTGTGCAAGATTTAAATAGTATCAAATGCTAAAAATGAATACTAGCTGATGACAGACTACTACCACAATACTAGAATAATTTTCCCAGACTGTGTAAAATCATAAAACATCTAATTAGTAGCCACTGATTAACTGCCTTGTTTAGGGGAAAAAAACATTTAGACAGTATATTTTGTGTAGAGAAAGAGCGAGAGTTTTTTTTTAAAGAACATATTGTAGCTGTATGCATTACTGCACATTCAACTACCCCTTTTCTTTCAGGTTCTGGATCTCTCAGAGCAAAATTTGATGTGTCCGAAGGTCCTACCAAACCATCAACACTTGCAGTCCAATTTCTTAGTGAAGGATCCACACTGTCAGGAGCAGATGTGGAGCTTGTTGGCACTGGTTATAGGCTTTCCTTAATAAAGAAGAGATTTGCTACAGGTAACAATTGCAGAATTTCTACATTTCTACAATTGTAGACACATTTCTACAATGTAGTGATTATGCTACTGGACTAGTAATCCAGAGAATGGGAGCTCAAATCCCATTATGGAAGTTTGCGAATTTCAATTCAGTTTTTAGATGCTGAGCGGCTGTTTTCACTGGCTGGAGAGTCTAGAACTAGGGGCCATAGTCTCAGGATAAGGGTCGGCCATTTAGGACTGCGATGGGGAGAAATCTCTTCACTCAGAGGGTGGTGAATCTTTGGCATTCTCTACCTCAGAGGGCTGTGGATTGAGTCATTGAGTATATTCAAGACTGAGATTGATAGATTTTTGGGCGCTAAGGGAATCGCGGGATATGGCGCGATAGTGCAGTTGATGCAGAAGTTCAGCCATGATCATACTGAATGGCGGAGCAGGCTCGAGGGGCCGTATGGCCTACTCCTGCTTCCATTTTTTATGTTCTTATGTTCTGTTATGCAGTGCATAATTGGCACTAATGTCCTTTAGGGAAGGAAATCTGCCATCCTTACCTGGTCTGGCCTATGTCTGGCTCCAGACCCATAGCAATGTGGTTGACTCTTAACTGCCCTCTGAAATGGCCTATCAAGCCACTCAGTTGTAGCAAACCGCTACAAGAAACAATAATAGAATAAAACTGGATGGACCACCTGGCATCGACCTCGGCACTGGCTTCAGACACGGCAACGGCACATACAGCCCAGTCAACCCTGCAAAGTCCTCCTCACTAACATCTGGGGACTTGTGCCAAAATTGGGAGAGCTGTCCCACAGACTCGTCAAGCAACAGCCTGACAGCCATACTCACAGAATCATACCTTTCAGCCAATGTCCCAGACTCCCCCATCACCATCCCTGAGTATGTCCTGTCTCACCAGCAGGACAGACCCACCAGAGGTGGCGGCACAGTGGTTTACAATCGGGAGTGAGTGGCCCTGGGAGTCCTCAACATGACTGGACCCCATGAAGTCTCATGGCTTCAGGTCAAGCATGGGCAAGGAAACCTCCTGCTGATTACCACCTACCGCCCTCTCTCAGCTGATGAATCAGTACTCCTCCATGTTGAACACCGCTTGGAAGAAGCACTGAGGGTAGCAAGGGCACAGAACATACTCTGGGTGGGGGATTTCAATGTCCATCGCCAAGAGTGGTTAGGTAGCACCACTACTGATTGAGCTGGCCGAGTCCTGAAGGACATAGCTGCCAGACTGGTTCTGTAGCAGGTGGTGAGCGAACCAACACGAGGGAAAAACCTACTTGACCTCGTCCTCACCAACTTACCTCTCGCACATGCATCTGTCCATGACGGCATTGGTAGTAGTGACCACCGCACAGTCATTGTGGAGACCAAGTCCCATCTTCACACTGAAGGCACCCTTCATCTGATAGACAGATTTTTGAATGATAAGGGAGTCCAGGGTTATGGGGAGCGGGCAGGAAAGTGGAGTTGATACCAAGACCATATCAGCCAGCAGGCTTGAGGGGCCAAATGGCCTACTCCTCCTATTTCTTATGTTCTTATCATGTTGTGTGGCACTATCACCATGCTAAATGGGTTAGATTCAGAAGAGATCCAGTAGCTCAAAACTGGGCATCCATGAGGGTCATAGCAGCAGCAGAATTGTATTCCACCACAATCTGTAAACTCATGGCCTGGCATATCCCTCAGTCTACCATTACCATCAAGCCAGGGGACCAACCTTGGTTCAATGAGGAATGCAGAAGAGCATGCCACGAGCAGCACCAGGCGTACCTAAAAATGAGGTAGCAACCTAGGGAACACAAGACTACATGCATGCTAAACAGCGGAAGCAGCATGCTATAGACAGGGCTAAGCGATCCCACAATCAACGGATCAAATCAAAGCTCTGCAGTCCTGCCACGTCCAGTCGTGAATGGTGGTGAACAATTAAACAACTAATGGGAGGAGGAGGCTCAATGAATATCCCCATCCTCAATGATGGCAGAGCCCAGCATGCGAGTGCAAAAGACCAGGCTGAAGCGTTTGCAACCATCTTCAGCCAGAAGTGCCGAGTGGATGATCTATCTCGGCCTCCTTCTGAGGTCCCCACCATCACAGAAGCCAGTCTTCAGCTAATTTGATTCACTCCACATGATGTGAAGTAACGGCTGAGTTCATTGGATATAGCAAAGGCTATGGGCCCCGACAACATCCCGGCTGTCGTGCTGAAGACTTGTGCTCCAGAACTAGCCATGCCTCTAGCCAAGCTACAACACTGGCATCTACCCGGCAATGTGGAAAACTGCCCAGGTGTGTCCTGTCCACAAAAAGGACAAATCCAATCCAGCCAATTACCACCCCATTAGTCTACTCTCAATCATCAGCAAAGTGATGGAAGATGTCATCGACAGTTCTATCAATTGGCATTTACTTATAACCTGCTCACCGATGCTCAGTTTGGGTTCCGCCAGGACCACTCTGCTCCAGACCTCATTACAGCCTTGGTCTAAACATGAACAAAAGAGCTGAATTCCTGAGGTGAGGTGAGAGTGACTGCCCTTGACATCAAGGCAGCATTTGACCAAATGTGGCATCCAGGAGCCCCAGTAAAATTGAACTTGATGGGAATCGGGAAAACTCTTGGCTGGCTGGAGTCATACTTAGCACAAAGGAAGATGGTTGTGGTTGTTGAAGGTCAATCATCTCAGCTCCAGGACATCGCTGCAGTGGTTCCTCAGGGCCGTGTCCTAGGCCCAACAATCTTCAGCTGCTTCATCAATGACCTTTCCTCCATCATAACATCAGAAGCGGGGATGTTCTCAATGTTCAGTTCCATTTGCAAATCCTCAGAAAATGAAGCAGTCTGTGCCTGCATGCAGCAAGACCTGGACAACATTCAGGCTTGGGCTGATAAGTGGCAAGTAACATTCACGCCACACAAATGCCAGGCAATGACTATCTCCAACAAGCGAGAGTCTAACCACCTCCCCTTGACATTCAACAGCATTACCATCACCGAATCCCCCACCTAAACATCCTGGGGGCCACCATTGACCAGAAACTTAACTGGACCAGCCACATAACTACTGTAGCAACAAGAGCAGGTCAGAGGCTGGGTATTCTGTGGCAAGTGTCTCACCTCCTGACTCCCCAAAACCTTTCCACCATCTACAAGGCACAAGTCAGGAGTGTGATGAAATACTCTCCACTTGCCTGGATAAGTGAAGCTCCAACAACACTCAAGAAGCTCAACACCATCCAGGACAAAGCAGCCCGCTTGATTGGCACCCCATTCACCACCTTAAACATTCACTCCCTCCACCACCGGCACACTGTGGCTGCAGTGTGTACCATCTACAAGATGCACTGTAGCAACTTGCCAAGGCTTCTTCGGCAGCACCTCCCAAACCCAGGACCTTTACCACCTAGAAGGACAAGGGCAGCAGGCGCATTGGAACACCATCACCTGCAAGTTCCCCTCCAAGTTACACACCATTCTGACTTGGAAATATATTGCCATTCATTCATCGTCGCTGGGTCAAAATCCTGGAACTCCCTCCCTCACAGCGCTGTGGGAGTATCTTTACCACAAGGACTGCGGCAGCTCACCATCACCTTCTCAAGGCCAATAAGCGACGGGTAATAAATGCTGGCGTTGCCAGCGACGCCCATATCCCAGAACGAATGGAAAAAAAATACATGGCTGACACCAGATTTTAGTAAATGTAATCAGGGGGTGGGGTGGGGGAGGATTTTAAAGGCTTAAGGGTGCACTACACAACAATCTGTTGGCAATGGCCTCAAATCCTTTTAGTGACTTTGTCTTTGAACTAATTTTGTTAATTTTACCGATGAAACAGTATTGTAGCACCTTGTGCTTGCTTTTTAGGACATTGACATTTTTTGGTGTAATTATGTATTTTTTGGTCCTAGTATCAGTTTCCACAGCATTGAATTCAGCCTCCCATTCAATATTTTACCAGGGTTTAACTATTAATCTCTCATCAGTATGACTAATTTATCACAACAATTGAGTCTAACTTTTTAAAATCCTTTTCATCAGAAATAACAGTTGTACAGAAAAAATGCATTGTTATTTCTAATTTTTCCAAATAAAATCTTGTTCTGTTGTAGGTTCAGTGTTGCCATTTGGTCCATAATAATTACAAATTAGTAAACCACCTGACAGCAATGCCCTCTTAAGTGCTGCACATTACATTATCTACATTGGCCTGTAATTTGCTGTCAGCGGCGAAGCAAAGGCGCTCGCTGCTGGCCCCAAAGAAAGCTGCCCGAGAGATCTCGCGATCTCTGGCGAGAAGTTTGCCTTTTTCGTTCAATTGATTTTGGCGCTCTGTAATGGGAATTCCTAGTGCGATGCTGCTGTGACATCAACAAGCTGTCTAAGCAGCCAATCACATTGCAGAATTCTCACAGACCGGAAACCAGGAAATGAGTAGCTGCTTTTATCCAGCCTCTTTTCAAAATGTTAGAGAGCGAAATAAAGATTGGGACTCTCACATGGGGATAAGGTAGAAGCTGAAATATCAAACAAACTTTAAAAAAAAAAGTTTTTTTTTTTTTTTATTGTAATTTTTATCATGAAGAAATTTGACACTCCACAAAAATAAAAATTAGTTTTTCAGGGCCAGACATTTGTTAACAGTCAATACGCTGTTAAAACCCCAGTTACACCTTTTCCAACAAGGCTTAACATTTAATGAGGTATATTACCACTGGAAAGCCCAAGTTTTCATCAGTTTCACTGATTACACTGATTGCTGGCTATGGGGGTGGGGGTTGTCCACAGTGCAGCCAGTGTCAGAGCAGTGAATGACTGACCGCAACTTCATGATTTCCACGTTTAGATGCGCACACGCTAAATCCTGAAGTTGCCGTCAGTTTTAGAGGGGTAATGATGGTGAATGCTGTTAGTTCGCCGTCATTACCCACCGCAGATTCTGGGCCAATATTTCAGTGGGGAATTTTCATTTTAAATTAGATCTCAAGCAGTTATGTGTACAAAATAAGTGGAGTGTGTTTGAAGAAAGTGATTCTTTTCTTTTTCTCTTTAACAGGCCGATACATGGCAGACTGCTGACAGTTCCATCAGTAAATTTTGTCTCCGTGAAGGACAAGTTCACTGTAAGGTGTTTATTTTGATGGTGCATTTATACTTGCCTTCCACTTCCAAACAGTATGGCATTCAGGAGTAAAATGATGGACAAAAAGAATATTTTCAAGGATATGAAAATTTTAAAATCTAAATTCTGCCTTTGCCTTTTTTGGTAATTGAGTTTTGAGGAAAATCCATACTACACAATTTAAACATGCACTTTCTTTTAGAAAAAAGTCATTTTGGGGGAGAATAAGTTGTATTTTTATTACATTAAATTAGCACTGATGTGATTTTCAACACTGTTTAATTTTTTTGAAACCTGCAATATTCAGGAAATATAAATAAATGTTTTTGAATACATGATTTTATTTAGACTTTAATGAAGTCAAAACTGATCAGTAGTTATGCTGAAAATGTAAAAATGTATAATGTATATCAAACACATATAAATATATAGAAGAGCCAGCATTAACCATTTGCCTTCACTGTGCTACTATACTACCCTGTAAACAGATTTAGTTTTCCAAATTACAAAGTTTTGCTGATTGTAAGATTAGCTCTTGCAACAAAAAAATCTGTTAAAAATCAATGACAAATATACAAGTTGCAGAAATTTGTATTTATGAAAATGAACTGGTTTACAGCCTTTCTGATTCTATGTTGTATCCTTGTGCCATACAAGCAGGTATTTTTCTGAGGGGTGGTACCATACACATCATATAAAAAACATTCAAACCAAAATGTTAGCTTTTGGTTTTGGTGTAAACGGAGGATATTTCACTAATGATGGTGAGTAACCCTTAACTCGCAAGCATTGTTGGGATGATTCACACAAGTGAAAAACCACCTAGAACTATTGTTCTATGGGCACATAGCTCTTGGTAGTCTTCAAATTAATTCTGGAACATTGCTGCAGACTATTAAGTTATTCATACATATGGATTGTTATCGCACATCAAATTGTCAACTTGTGGGTCAATAAATACGTGGATAGAATAAAGCTAAAATATTACATCAATGACATTTGCAAAAAATTCTTTCACAAATGTGAAAAGACCCATAAAGTCATGAGCAGTACAGGCAAGTAGTGAGTTAGGAACAATCTGCCCTGTTCATTACAAGTTGAAGAATACTAAGAGGTTAATTAACTGCATTTACTTTTATTTACAGTGCAATTAATGATCATATTCCTGTACAATGGAATTATCACTAATCCCTGTAAAATTAAAATTGGCTACCATTCATTGGGACCAGTGCCATCACTTTTGTCCATTCGGTGCATTCTCTTACTGTGGACTTCATGTTGTTCGTATACGTGCACTAAAACAACTGTCTGTAGGTGAGAATGTATTGATATTGTGTGAAGACTGGTCTACAATTTCACATGGTAGATATTTTTATTCTCGGAATGGTAGTAGCATTTTTTATATCTTGGGGGATGGTATTCCAGTTTTTTTAAACTGGGAGTACTTGGAATTTATCTGTCTTTTTTAAATGTACTTGTGTTACTTCAGAAATTAAATAAATGTCATCTGGTGTTTCACCAGGTCATCTGGTTGAGCAAAACTGGAAGTGTTTTTGTATCTTGCAAAGTTTCAGGTCAGTTTATTATTTGGCCTATATATAGATAAAGCCCTTTAACCACCCCATCACCAAAAGTGCTGAAGTTACAGTTCACATGCCAGCATTGACTCATTGATAGCTATTTTATCAAAGCTTGCTTTTTTTTAAAAAATGTGCCTGTATCTTTCTTATTGTGCCTCTTGGTTTGTTTTTCGCAAATGAAAATCCCTTATCGTAAGCTAAACATTTTTTATGTATGAACATTATAAACATTTGTTTATAAATATATTAATAATCCTTAAATTCTTTTGTATTTGGATTTAGAAGGGAAAATGGATGTGATATAACTGGAGTCTGTGGTAAATAGTATTTCTGAAATGTTATGATTCCTTTTGATGGGCTATTTGCAATAAACTGCAGCCATTGTAATGGGAAACATTTGTTAAATATTTTATAAGATGCTCATTTTTTTAGCCTGATATATAATACATCCACTGTTGAACAAGTGACTTGCTTTAATGTTTCATGTTAGCATAATATGCAATGTTTAAAATAATCTTTAGATGCAGTAAGCATGGTTAACTTTTTTAACAAAGTGTGAAAACAACAAAATATGTAAAATGAAATTTAATTTTGTTCAAGATTTTCTATTCAAGATTAATTGTCTGATCAATTTTATTTGGTCTAGAATTGGAACTTTAAACTATAATACCTGAAAATCATTGGTATTATTACCTGGCTTTAAAAAAATGATGCTTCCTAAAAGGTTATAGATTTTCATCTGGTATTTTTTTTTTTTACAAAACTGTGACTTATTGTTAGGTCACAAAATACCCAATGTTTGCTTACAAAATTTTCTACTTCACTTTAATATGGCTTTTTAACTGTGGAAAATGTGCATTTGCTAAATTTGAATGTTATTTGGCATGAATGTATTTGTATTAAATATGATGCCTCCTTGTTTAGAAAAAAATGTACAGAGCTTTTATGCAGCAACAACCTTTTTGTACTCTTGGCACTGCTGTTTGTGTGAAAACTGCATGAAAGTCTAAGAGCAAGAGATTAACAGTATGTAGTTAACAGCATTAATTTGAACTAATCCCATTCATCTAAACTTTTTTACAGTATAGAGTGCGAGGGGGAAAGGCTCGCTTTGTAATATAAACAGTCCTGACATCATATAGATAAGGAAATTACTAATTGGTTGGTTGAGTACCACAACAACAGGTCAGCCATTGTAACAGTTTTGCTTCTCAGTTGAAGATACATGACTGGAACTCTCCTAACAACTCATTGACAAATACACCATATGGTGGTATTGAACCATACAGACTAGGAAGGTTTCAGTTTCAATCTTTGTTCTGTACTCAGTTAACAAGCAGGGTAGTACTGTTGGGTAAGACAATTGTTATTGGTGTCCATGGATTGGCAAAAGAACAAACTATCCGACTGCTATCCAGAGACGCCTGCTGGAAATGTACCACATGGATTTTGAATATGGGCAGGCTTGGGTTTCAGTGTGATATGGCATATGTTTGAATAGCTCACATGCTCTCTGTCCAGGATCACACCTTCAAGAATGACCACTTGAATGAGATGCCAGTGAACTTTTGATACCTGTGGAACTGTACTCCAGCACAAATCACTGCAATTAGCAGAGAATGGGTAAAAGAAAATGGAAAGTAAAATTGGGGGGCGGGGAGACACGGCCTGAAACCAGTGATGGCCAAGGATTCAGGACACTGTACCTGAGTTCAAATATCTACTTATTAAATCCCATATCCACAAAGAACATACATATGAAATAATAAAGGGGCTGGTCATTGTTTTATTTTTGGGTGAAATCTGTTATATTCTGCCAACAAAGCTTAATTCCCAGCTACATACATTTTGAATGGTGAGTTTTAGATAATGGGCTGGAACTTGTTGGAGAAATAACAGCATGTTAACAACGCACACCGTTATTAATGTGCAAATTGGCCAGCAAGTTCAGGGAATTAAGAGATGCGCTATTAGTTGCAAGTCTCCAGAACCTGACACAAAAGGCACCAAGGGGTATGGGGAGAGGAGATAGAGGATCAGCCCTGATCATATTGAATGGCGGAGCAGGCTCGAAGGGCCAACTGGCCTACTCCTGCCCCTATTTTTCTATGGTCAGTTTACTTTGCACAAGCAGCATCCCCATTATTTTAAGAACTTGCTGGATTTGCACATGAATTGGCCATTAAACTCGCCCCAGAATGTTACATCTGGTAATTAATAGTAAGTACCTTTTTAACGACGTGATAATTGTTAATGACTGTCAATCAACCTTTCTGGCCCAGAAAGGGAACAATTTAAACTGTGGAGTCTCATTCCTTCAGGTAGTGAATTGTTGGAGAGTTCAAAAATCTCTTTTTAAAAGAAAAATTCTTTTCCTGTCTGTCTTTTTTCTCTCTCTCTTAATCCACTCTTTCTTTCCCTCTCTCAATTCTCTTTCTGTACCTGATTTGACTCTAATTCACCCTATTTCCTTCTCAATCCTTAAATCTCATTGGTTAAGAAGATATATTGTTGGTTCTGCTGTTCACAAAGGTCCCAGCTGCCATGTTGCCCTCCCCACACCGTTATCAGCTCACATTTACAGTAAGTTACGGTGCAAAAGGTTTTCGAGCTGAAGGGTGCAGGAAAAAGTCTCTAATGACATAAATTGTGAGGTGTCCCGCTTCAGCAAGTTCTGGCCCAATTTGTTTAGATATTCAGGTAATATTTTTCCAAGCATATGGAACATTTGTTTGGATTTAAATATGTGCTATTTTTTTTTATTATTTGAGATATACTTACGAATACCATGTGCTCCTGAGTGAGTTGCATGTGTTTAATTATAAATATCATTTTTAAAATGAGTGCTATCAGCTCTCCAATGGCTCAGAGAATAAATGTACTGTATGATATGGAAAGAAAGTAAGTAAGAAAGAAAGACTTGCATTTATATAATGCTTTTCACAACCTCAGGATGTCCCAAAGCGCTTTACAGCCAATTATATACTTTTGAAGTATAGCTACTGTTGTAATGTAGGAAACCCGGCAACCAATTTGAGCATACCATTGTCCCACAAACAGCAATGTGATAATAACCAGATAATCTGTTTTAGTGATGCCAGTTGAGGGATACGTATTGGTCAGGACACCTGTGAGAACTTCCCTGCTCTTCAATAGTGCCATGGGATCTTTTATGTCCACCTGAAAGGGTAGATGGGACATCCGTTTAACATCTCATCTGAAATACAGCACCTCCGACAGTGCAGTGCTCCCTTAGTACTGCACTGAAGTGTCGGCCTAGATTTGTGCTCAAGTCTCTGGAGTGCAACTTGAACCTGCGACCATCTGACTCAGAGGTGAGCTTGCTACCACTGAGCTATAGCTGGTTTGATTCTTGGTCTATGCTGGAGTTAATTTCAGTCAAAGTTGTGTTGGGGCTTGGGGCATTTATTGTTGAATTTAATGTACCTGGTATAAAGGAGGAAGAAAAAAAACAAAGGAACTGCCAAATTTCCTGCTTCTGATTAACATCCTGTGACCTCTGTTGAAAAGTGTCAATGTGCCGTTGTTGGATGAGGACAGTATGGAACTCTATTCTTATCAATGGGGAATAGCTTTCTGTCTAGACTCGCACACAAAGAATGGTTACTTAGATGAAATACTGAAGGATTTTCGCTGCCCTGTGACAAATCAAAATATGCTTTGCTTGTGGGTAAGTTTGAGTTGCCTGACCTGTTAAAATGCAAGAAAATCCAACTTAACCCTTGCTGTGTGGTTAGGGTGGGAGGGTGAGATGGAGGAAAGGATGTGCTTATGTTGAAGGGTAACCATTCGATGCAAGAAGACCGTCTACTTAATCAATATCCAAAGGCTAGATATAATGCTCGAGGTTGTTATATGCGCTCACAACAACAGTTAATTGAACCATAAGTATTTTATTTGAAATATCTTAATATTTGCCCCATTCCTTTCACAAGCTTATTGTTGAATGACTATTCCAGAGATAAATATTGTGGAATATGCCATTTGGAAACATAGGATAAATTAAAAGTTAAATACTTACACATGGTATGTTTATACATTTGAGATAAATAGCTACTTGCTATTGTACACTCACTTGTGCAAACAGTATATAAAATATACAACCATTCATTTAAGAAAAAGTAAAATATGGCAATTATTTCTTGCAATGTCACCAAGCGATTAAACATAGCCTGTATTCTCCTTTCTGATGTGACATTTGTTTATACAATAAAAGTAAAACCAGTTGTGATGGCATTTTTGAAGATAAAACTCCACCATCTAAATGTGATCTGAACTTCCAGAGCACTGCTAATGTTAATGGATATATGCAGAGTTTGATTAAAACAGCTACACAGGCCAGTCATTATCTTGTGAATACAAACCAGCCATAACAAATAAGTGGAATTATGTGTGTTCTAGTATGGTGCAAGTATTTATATGAATATATATGAGGTTAATAACACCTTTTCAAAGCTTATCTATATAAAAGCTACAATAAATGTATAGGGGCTCTAATCTATGAAGTACTGTATGTATATTTAGCGAGCTGGTTCTTGCTTCCTTACACAGTGATAGCTGTTTTGTAGTTCCCCGGTGCTCATCTGAACAATTTTGTGAACTCTAAGGAATTTGAGTTTTTAATAAAGACAAATTACTTCTGATTATACATTAAAACATCCACAGACTTGTTTTCTTTCAAATCTGTACTTTTGATTTTCATAATGCAAATTTTATGACTGTATCTGTCACTTGTCTTTTAACTCAGCCTGTAATAAATATGTATTATATAAATTCCATTTGAGCACTGTGTATTGTACTAAATTTATGTGTGTATTAGAGAATTTTTAGATGAAATCTAGTAACCTTATATTAATGACTGTATTGGTGCCGCATCGTGCTCTCGCCCGGAACTGGAAAATTAATCAACTTGGCTTCAAATTTCCACGCCTCCCTCGTCTTCACATGGTCCATCTCCGACTCTTCCCTTCCCTTCCTCGACTTCTCTATCTCCATGTCAACAAATATCTGCTATAAGCCCACTGACTCCCGCAGCTACCTTGATTACACTTCCCCCCCACCCCGCTTCCTGTAAGGACTCTGACGTAAGAAAACTACTAGGCACTTGGTCTGAGTATTAAACAAGGCTTTAATTAACTGTTTTTCAACATGGAGGTCTAGTTGTGTCCTTACTAGTTCCTGTTAAAGAATGTCCTGCACAAGCTAGGCCCATGCCTGAGTATTTATACTCACCCTGGACAGCGCCACCAGCAGGCCGCCCAGTATTACTTCATAAGTCATTTCCACATGAATGACAGATTCATGTCAGACACACTTCCATTTTTCCAGTTTCTCCGTCGCATCTGTTCTGATGATGCCATCTTCGATACCAGTGCTTCTGATATGTCTTCCTTTTTCCTCAACCGAGGATTCCCCTCCACCATGGTTGACGGGGCCCTCGATCATGTCCGGCCCATTATCTGAACTTTTGCTCTCACGCCTTACTTTCCATCCCAGAACCACGATGAGGTTCCCCCGTCCTCACCCACTTCCAGCGCAATGCCACCACCAACCACATCTTATTCTTCCCCTCCCCTTTCAGCATTCCAAAGGGACCTTTCCCTCCACAACACCCTGGTCCACTCATCCATTACCTCCCCCCCGCCCCCAACACCTGCTCCCCTTCCTATGCAAGTGCAGGAGATGTAACACCTGTCCTTTTACCTCCTCCCCACCATCCAGGGCCCCAGACACTCCTTCCAGGTGAAACAGCGATTTACTTGTACTTCCTGCAATTTAGTATACTGTATTCGCTGCTCACAATGCGGTCTCCTCTACATTGAGGAAACAAAATGCAGATTGGGTGATCACTTTGCTGAACACCTCTGTTCAGTCCGCAAGCGTGACCCTGAGTTTCCAGTCGCTTGCCATTTTAATTCTCTGTCCCACTCTCCCTGTCCTTAGCCTCCTACACTGTTCCACTGAAGCTACATGGAACACCCCATTTTTTGATTAGGCACTTCACAACCTTCTGGACTCAACATCAAGTTCAACAATTTCAGATCATAACCACTTGTCCCATTTTTTCAGATAGCAGGTGCTGGTAATGATTCTGCTATTGCCATTTGCAGCTCCTCTAGACCTATCTTTTTTGTTTCTTTACTTGTCCCATTATCACCCCCTTTTGCCTTGCACTATCATCCCTTTTGTCATTTAATCTCTCCTACCTTCCACCCTTCACAGATCTTCCCTTTTGTTCTTTCCTCCCCTCTCTACTTTCCCTCCCTCTGTACTTGCTTAAAATCTGTTGCATTTTCAAGATCTGACAAAAGGTCACCAACCTGAAACATTAACTCTTTGATCCTCTCTCCACAAATACTGCCTGACCTGCTGAGTGTTTCCAGCATTTCCTGTTTATATTAACCTTATTTGTACTTAGATCTGGCCTGTACCATAAGTCTCTCATGCTATTTTGGTTGTTAGTATTGTAAATAGGAGTATTTGAAAATAAGTTACTAGTATGGTAGAACATTTCTTTACCAGCTAACCAGGATCTAGTTAACTTTTCAACTTTGGCAAACTGAAAACTTAAACCTTGAAATAAGTTGGCCTCAAACTCAATAAAATGCATCAAATTTAAGATCAAACTAGGCATCTGGTACTACTAGATACTTGCAGTTGTGACTGAATCAATACAGTCATCTGTTGTGCTGAGGGAGCAGCAAACTGGGGGCTATGTCCTTGCACCATTCTGCATCAGCCCCAGCCAAGAAAGAAAGAATGAACTTGCATTTATTTAGCATCTTTTGCATCCTTAGGACAACCCAAATACTCCACAGCCAGTTGATTACAGTTCCAGTAAGTCACTGTTATGCAGGCAAACACAGCAGCCAATTTGAGATGAATGGCCAGATAATCTGTTTTGATGGTGTTGGTTGAGTGATACCAGGAGAACTCCACTGCTCTTTTTGAAATAGTACAGTGGGATCATTTTATGGTTTAATATCTCACCTGAAACATTGCATCTCCGACAATGCAGCACCCATTTAGTGCTACACTGAAGTGTGTCGACATAGATTATGAGCTCAAATCCCATGGTGAGGCATGAAACCACAACTTTAATGAAATTGAAGCAAGAGCACTATTCCTTACCCATGTTGATGCTCCAAGGAGCAAACCTCATTATGATACACATTTGTGGCATGACCTGTGCTTTTGGGAATTGCATGCTTTGCTTCATTGAATCTAGGTGTACTGAAAATGTTGGGAGCAAGAAGTACCTCCCTGCACTTAAAGCTATCTTGGATTGGTAAGCATAATTGTTTTCAATTTAATTTTAAGTTTGTGCCTTCTGTTAGGTTGATTTCTAAGTATTTCTTTTGCTCTATTACAGTTGCAATTACTGCTTATTTTTATTTGACTCCTTTTACCACCAACTAGTCACGTGTATTTCACTGTCATGTGCAATAGCCTTCACTGATATGATGGCCATTTCTTGGAAATTCCAGTTGCTCTATGGAAATGGGAAGATAAGGAGGACTTCCCTGAATCCTTTGGCAGCCTGTGATATGCTCAAGGAGGTCTGGTGGGTTCTGGGTAATGGTGCCACCTGCCTCAGCTGCAGTCCTATGAGCTACACCCAGAATTAATTCTTAAAGGATAACAATGGGGACTTCTGGTGTTCAAGTGCAATATGATGGAGCATAGAGAGAATTACTGTAGGTACGTGAAAATTCAGGATTTTGACCCAGCGATGATGAAGGAATGGTGATATATGTCCAAGTCAGGATGGTATATGACTTGGATGGTAATGTGCATGTGATGGTGTTCCCATGTATCTGTCGCTCTTGTCCTTCTGAGTGGTGGAGGCTGCGGGATTGCGGGGAGCTGTGAAGAAGCATATGCCAGTTGGGGAGGAGATAGAAGCTTAGGGGTGAAATACTGATCAAGTGGATTGCTTTGTTCTGGATGATTTCGAGATTCTTGATTGTTGTTGCAGCTGCACCCATCATGGCAATTGGAAGTATTCCGCCACACTCCAGATTTGTGCCTTTTGTGTCTATATTCGGACCAAGGCTGCAATGGAGCAGAGTAGTCCTGGTGGAACACAAACTGAGCATCAGTGAGCAAGTTATTGGTGAGTGCTGCTTGATAACACTATTGACGACTCCTTCCATCAGTTCGCTGAGGATTGGGTGTAGGCTGATAGGGTTGTAATTGGCCAGGTCGGATTTGTACTGCTTTTTGTGGACACGACATACGTAGGCAATTTTAGACATTGTCGGGTGGCTGCCCGTGTAGTAGCTGTACTGGAACAACTTAGCAAGTGTATGGCTAGTTCTGAAGCACAGGTCTTCAGCACTACAGCTAGGGTGTTGTCAGGGCTGTGTCTACTGCACTCAGCTGTTTCTTGGTATCACATGGTGTGAATTAAATCGGCTGAAGACTGGCATCTATGATGGGGATTTCAGGAGGAGTCCGAGAAGGATCATCCACTTGGCATTTCTGCCTGAAGATGTTTGGAAATGCTTCAGCCTTGTGTTTTGCACTCACATGCTAGGCTTCCCCATCATTGAGGATGGGGATGTTCATGGTGCCGCCGCCTCCTGTTATTTGCTTAATTATTCACTACCATTCATCACTAGTTGTGGCAGGGTTGCAGAGCATTGACCTGATCCATTGGTTGTGGGATGTCTTAGCTCTGTCTATAGCTTGCAGCTTTTGTTGTCAGTGGTGCTACTACCAAGCCACACTTGGCGATGAACATTGAAGTCCCCCACCCAGAGTACATTCTGTGCCATTGCTACCCTCTGTATTTCCTCCAACATGGAGGAGGTTTTTTTATTAGTTCATGGGATGTGGATGTTGCTGGCAAGGCCAGCATTTATTGCCCATCCTTAATTGCCCTTGAGAAGGTGGTGGTGAGCCGCCATCTTGAATCACTGCAATCCGTGTGGTGAAGGTACTCCCACAGTGTTGTTAGGGAGAGAGTTCCAAGATTTTGACCCAGCGATGATGAAGGAACAGCGATATATTTCCAAGTCAGGATGAGGATGGTGTGTAACTTGGAGGGGAATGTAGGGGTGATGGTGTTCCCAAACACCAACAGCCCTTGTCCTACGTGGTAGAGGTCGTGGGTTTGGGAGGTGCTGTCGAAGAAGCCTTGGTGACTTGCCGCAGTGCATCTTGTAGATGGTACACACTGCAGCCACAGCACACGGTGGTGGAGGGAGTGAATGTTTACGGTGGGGTGCCAATTGAGTGGCTGCTTTGTCCTAATTGTGTCGAGCTTCTTGAGTGTTGTTGGCGCTGCACTCATCCAGACAAGTGGAAAGAATTCCATCACACTTCTGACCTGTGCCCTGTCGATTGCAGAAAAGTTTTGGGAGTCAGGAGGTGAGACACTGGCCACAGAATACCCAGCCTCTGACCTGCTCTTGCAGCCACAGTATCTGCGTGACTGGTACAGATAAGCTTCTCAATGGTGACCCCCCCCCCCCCCCCCAGGATGTTGATGGTGCGGGATTCGGCAAGGTAATCCCGTTGACTGACGAGGCGGTTGTTAGACCTCTCTTGTTGGAGATAGTCATTGCCTGCCATTTGTGTGGCGCGACTGTCACTTGCCACTTATTAGCCCAAGCTTGAATTTTGTCCAGGTCTTCCTACGTGCAGACATGGACTGATGCTTCATTATCTGAGGAGTTGTGAATGGAACAACATCAGCAAACATCTCACTTTTGACTGATGGAGGGACCGTCATTGATGAATCAGCTGAAGATGGTTGGGCCTATGACAAGGCCCTGAGGAAATCCTGCAGCGATGTCCCGGGGCTGAGATAATTGGCCTCCAACCACCACAACCATCTTTCTTTGTGCTAGGTATGACTCCAACTAGTAGAGAGTTTTCCCCGATTCCCATTGACTTCAGTTTTAGTAGGGCTCCTTGATGCCAGACTCGGTCAAATTCTGCCTTGATGTCAAGTCACTCTCGCCTCGCCTCTAGAATTCAGCTTTTTTGTCCATGTTTAGACCAAGGCTGTAATACGGTCTGGAGCCAAGTGGTCCTGGTAGAATCCAAACTGTATCACTGAGCAGGTTATTGATGAGTAAGTGCCACTTGATAACACTGTCAACGACACCTTCCATCACTTTGCTGATGATTGAGAGTAGACTGATGTGGCTGGGTTGGATTTGTCCTGCTTTTTGTGGACAGGACGTACCTGGACAGTTCTCCACATTGTCGGATAGATGGCAGTATTGTAACTACTGGAACAGCTTGGCTAGAGGCGCAGCCAGTTCTGGAGCACAAGTCTTCATCATGACAGCCGGAATGTTGTCGGGGCCCATAGCCTTTGCTGTATCCAGTGCGCTCACCCGTTTCTTGATATCACGTGGCGTGAATTGAGTTGGCTGAAGACTGTCTTCTGTGATGATGGGGACCTCAGGAGGCGGTCAAGATGGATCATCCACTTGACACTTCTGGCTGAAGACGGCTGCTGATGCTTCAGCCTTGTCTTTTGCACTCACATGCTGGGCTCCGCCATCATTGAGGATGTGGATGTTCATGGAGCCTCCCCCTCCCATTAGTTGTTTAATTGTCCACTACCATTCACGACTGGATATGACAGGACTTTGATCTGATCCGTTGGTTGTGGGATTGCTTAGCTCTGACTATAGCATGCTGTTTCTGCTGTTCAGCATGTATGTGTTTCAACTTCACCAAGTTGGCACTTCATTTTTAGATATGCCTGGTGCTGCTCCTGGCATGCTCTTCTACACTCCTCATTGAACCAGGGTTGGTCCCCTGGCTTGATGGTAATGGTAGAGAGAGGGATATGCCGGGTCATGCGATTACATATTGTGATGGAATACAATTCTGCTGCTGCTGATGGCCCACAGCACCTCATGTATGCCCAGTTTTGAGCTGCTGGATCTGTTCTGAATCTATCCTATTTAGCCCATTGGTAGTGCCACAGAACACGATGGAGGGTATCCTCAGTGTGAAGACAGAACTTTGTCTCCATAAGGACTGTTCAGTGGTCACTCCTACCAATACTGTCATGGACAGATGCATCTGCGATAGGTAGATTGGTGAGGACGAGGTCAAGTAAGGTTTTCCCTCGTGTTGGTTCTCTCACCACCTGCCGCAGGCCCATTCTGGCAGCTATATCCTTCAGGACTCTGCCAGCTTGGTCAGTAGTGGTGCTACTTGGTGATGGACATTGAAGTCCCCCACCCAGAGTATGCTCTGTGCTCTTGTTACCCCCAGTGCTTCTTCCAAGTGGTGTTCCAACATGGAGGAGTACTGATTCATCAGCTGAGGGAGGGTAGTAGGTGGTAATCAACAGGAGATTTCCTTCCCATGTTTGACCTGATTCCATGAGACTTCATGGGGTCCAGAGTTGATGTTGAGGACTCCCAGGGCCACTCCTTCCCAACTGTATGCCACTGTGCCGTCACCTATGGTGGGTCTGTCCTGCTGGTGGGACAGGACACACCCAGGGATGGTGATGAAGTCTTGGATGTTGGCTGAAAGGTATGATTCATAAGCTGTTTCCTTTCCCATTTTTGGCCTGAAGCTGAGACTTCATGGGGTCCCGAATCAACGTTGAGGGTGCCCAGAGCCACTCCCGCCTGACTATACCACTGTGCCCCACCTTTGGTGGATCTGTCCTGCCGGTGGGACAGGACATACCATGGGATGGTGATGGAGGAGTCTGGGACATTGGCTGATGAGTATGATTCTGTGAGTGTGACTGTAAGGCTGTTCCTTGAATAGTCTGTGGGACAGCTCGCCCAATTTTGGCACCAGTCCCCAGATGTTAGTGAGGAGAACTTGGCAGGGTCAACTGGGCTGGATGAGCCTTTGTTGTCCTGATTCAATGCCAATGTTGCAGCCAAGTGGTTCCTCCAGTTTGATTATTTTTCTTTCTAGTGGTTCGGTATAACTGAGTGGCTTGCTGGGCTATTTCAGCGAGCAAGTAAGAGTTAACCGTGTTGGTGTGGGACTGGAGTCATTCTAGGCCAGACTGGGCAAGCACAGCATGTTTTCTTCCATAAAGAACATTAGTGAACCAGTTGAACAATCTGACAGCTGCATCCTCACTTTTCCTGATTCCAGCTTTTATTTCTATATTTTTTTAACTGAATTCAAATTCTCAAACTGCTATGGTGGGATTTGAACTCACGTTCTCTGAATTATTAGTCCAGTAACATAACCACTATGCTACCATACTTGTTAAGTGTGTGTCAAGCCAGTTACAGAATAGCCTTCAGTTCATGACTCCAGTAATTGTGAATAATCGTCCCTCATTGGATTTACGGGCTTCAGAGTGTAAACTCGCAGTTAATATAGGCAAGATCATTACCTGAAGGGGCCTTTGGCCGTGATTCCATCAACTTCCCTATTTGTCATCTGAAGCTGTGAGAGGATGCAATCATAGAATTTTATATCACAAAAGGAGGCCATTCAAGCTCTTGACCTTATGCTACCTATCTATTAGTCCCATTCTCCTGTCCTTGCCTTTTAAATTTTTGTAACTGTTTATCCACTTCCCTTTTATAAAGCTATTATAAATTCCACTTCCACCACTGTTCTGGTCACGTCCTAAAATTCCTGTGGGTAA
Source organism: Somniosus microcephalus (assembly GCF_052327205.1). Classification (NCBI taxonomy): domain Eukaryota; kingdom Metazoa; phylum Chordata; class Chondrichthyes; order Squaliformes; family Somniosidae; genus Somniosus; species Somniosus microcephalus. The sequence continues at coordinate 217,097,708 of NC_140987.1, forward strand.
AAGCATTTCTCTTAACCTCTTTTCATGATCTTAAATTATGCCCTCTTACCAACTCACTAACCAGTCTTTCCTACTTAGCTCAAAGCCCTTCATAATTTAAATGTGTCTATAAAATCTCTTAACCTTTTTCCAAATGCAGAACCTTGGCATCTTGTTCAACCCTAAGTCAGTTTCAGGCTCCATTTCTCCCCTTCAGCTGCTAAAACCCTAATACATAGCTTCATAAAGTCAAGGCTTCACCTTTGCAACACCCTACCAGTTGGACTCCTCACCTCAACCCTCCACAAGCTTCAAGTTATCCAAAAACCCACATCCTCCCCTTAACCACATTCCTGCCTCCATCCTCTTGCACTAGGGCATAGTAGCCACTGGATCAATTTCAAAATTTCTCATGTTTATCAAATCTCTGTGACTCATTCCATCCTACATTAGTGATCTCCTCTTGCCCTACATTTTCATTCATACCTGTCCCTACGCCACCAGACTTTCCTCAATGCCAGCGCAAGGACAGATGATGGCCCAGAACTTCGGGTCTCCACGGGTGAGTACGCATGGGGTACTCGCCCGTAGGCCCAATGGAAGTGCCGGTTTCTTGTATGCACTGCGCATGCGCGGGAAACCGGCACTTCCATTCCCCTGAAAGCAGGGGTTCAGAGTTCAAACGCGTGCGCAGGAGAGGCTGCGCGTGCGCATCGAACTTATGTTTATTTTGCAGGTTTTCCCGGGAGGGTAAGTCTCCAGAAGTTAGACATTTAAAAACCAGTCGCAAGGCCTGCTTTTTACAAGGTAAGTGGTGAATTAATTAAAATTAAAACATTTTTTCTACAGGTTTATTATTTTTAAATACTTTAAAGAAAGGTAAGTTTATTTTTAGCCCCGTTAGAAAATAAAATTAGTGTTTTTTTCAAAAATTTAAATTGTTTAAAATAGTTATTTCATGTAATTTATAGTTTATTTTAAAAATGTGATTTAAAAAAAAAAAAATTATTTAAAGATTTAGTGATGTTTTGGGGCCCGTAGTATTTATAAGTTTTGACAGCTCTTCCTGTCAAACTTATGAATGAAGCATTCCCTGCTCCAATTGGCTCTCCATGGCCCACGTGATCCCAGGGGACGCATCGAACTAACTGCGCCCCTGGGATACGCAAGCACTGCGCGCCGGCAGTTGGAGCAGGCCCAGGATCGTAATTCCACGGGGGCCCACAGCTCAACGGCCGGCGCGCAAGGTAAGTGCAGGTCGGTGGCTTACACCCGCAGGAAGCCCCCGGCCTGAATTTCTGGGCCGATATCTTTGAGCAGTATTGATCAGAGGAGCCCAAGTAGATTGGACAGCACCAAGCTAGTTTATGGTTAACAAACTGACCTGATGCTCAGGCAACATAGGCCACCAGTGGCTTCCGGCCTGAACTTGTGAAGTGGTATAGTTAGAAGAAAGTGCTTTTGATTTGACAATGGAGATCAAAACCAATTGAAGGACAGGAACTAGAAGTGTAAAACAGATAGCGGTACCTTGAGCTACTGCCAAGTTTAATTAAAGCTAGCCATGACTCCATTTGCAAGACTTCAAGGGGTGAAATGCACCAAAGGCAGATTGTTGCAACACTTTTATTCAACCAATATCACTCAGGATGTCAGCAAATGTTACAGCATATGTGACCAGTGTCAGCATATGGGTAAACCAGGAATCACAACAAAGCACTGCTGCAACCCCATCCTTATTATCAACTAACCTTTTAAGAGAAAACGAGCAAAACACTGTGGATGCTGGAAATCTCAATAGCTTAAATAATCTTTAAATTTACTAAGACATTGTAGTGTACATCAATGAAACTAGTAAATGGTTCTGTATAGTTTTTTTTAAGTTATTTTGTTATTTAAAATCAGGTTACTCTTTTGTGATAAACCCATTTTCAGCTTATTAATAAAACTGCACCAGGTTACCACTATTAAATATATCAAGAATTTTTTTTAATGCAAAGGGGGGAAAAATAAACAATTGCGTTCTATAATGCTGCCTGATTGCACTGGTTCATGGAAGATTTTGGCAGCGATTTTCTGGTTCGAGGTGGCTTGGGAGCAGGTCAGGTGGCTTCCAGGTTCCTGTCCCGCCCCCATGACATCCGGCCCTCAGACGTGATTTTGCATCAATTGGCCTTGTTAAACCCGCCCTGCGGGCTTGCCGGCCAATTAGGAGGAAGCCGGTGTCCGTTGACATTTGATAATGCGTCATCTGCCGGGTTTCTTAAAGGGACCACGCACATTTTTCTTGACAGCTGATTTCTCAGTGTTTGACAGCATTGAGGTGCTGCAAACACTGACAATCACTGTATAAAGGTGAGCTCTTGCACCCAGGCTCTCCAGTGACCCCCTCCTTAGGCTAGAACTGCAAGTGAGGTTACAGAAGCAATCTGTCACTGGTGAGAGATGTTCTCCCAACGAGGTGGGACTACACATACAAATCAATACTTGTTACCTACAGAAAAGTCTAATTGCTTAAAAGAATAATTTCCTGACATTTTCTTACCTCTGAAACTCACCAGTGCACCATTGGATCCTTCACACCACTTCTGCAGCTGTCTTCAATGCATAAACATTACAGCAGACTCGAACACGCTACACTTACCTGGCGTGGTGTCCGGATGTCGGGGAGCCTGCAGTAGAAGTGTAAAAATTGAAAAAAGCCTGTTAACTGTCTGTTAACAAGCAGTTAAGTGTCTAGAATCTTCTTCCCACCGCTAGGTGTTGGGTCCATGCACAAATCGGGGTCCTGACACTTGGAAAGATTGATTGGAGGCAGGTTGACGGTGGGTTTCCGACCTGCTGTCAATCTTTACGATTTTGCTGGATGTCCCGGCTCCAAACCCGCCCTGTGGCATAGTGGTTAGCACTGTTGCCTCACAGCACCAGAGACCCGGGTTCGAATCCGGCCTCGGACGACTGTCTGTGTGGAGTTTGCACATTCTCCCCGTGTTTGCGTGGGTTTTCTCCGGGTGCTCCGGTTTCCTCCCACAGTCCAAAGATGTGCGGGTTAGGTTGATTGGCTATGATAAATTGACCCTTAGTGTTAGGGGGATTAAATACGTGGGATTACAGGGATAGGGTGGGATATGTGTTGGTGTAGGGGTTACGGGGATTGGGTGGGATATGTGTCGGTGCAGGCTCGATGGGCCGAAATGGCCTCTATCTGCACTGTAGGGTTTCTGTGATTCTGAGCACCGGCAAAATTCCGGCCTTTTATGTTTGATTATGCAAATGAGCTTGAGCAGAAACTTGAACTTCGAACAACCGAATGCGCCCAAAGTGGAAGCTCTACAAACAGTTTTTAAGCAAGTTCAGAGGCAGGGGAGGGGGAAGCAAGATCAATGGGGAAGATCTGTGCTAGGGTGGAATGCAGGAATGATTAAATGACAAAAAGAATGATGTTGCAAGGCAAAAGGGGGTAGTAATGGAATAAATAAAGAAACAAAAAGTGGGTTCAGAGGAGGTGTAAATGGGTGCAACAGAACAGCAGAGAGAGAGATGCATGGAAAATCTGGCAAGGAGGAGAAGACTCCCGTCTCCCAGGAATGTTGCAGAGAGTAGGTCGATCACAGGGGTGCGACTGACCCACTTGTCATGTAACGATAGGGGATCCCAACCCAAGCTGCAGCCCACACGTCCACTGCTCCCAGTGGCTTTGATGCAGCCATCCTCCATTGCCAGCACCTGCTGTCTGAGAAAATGGTAGCCTATGCCAGCTCTGTGAAGGAGCTAATCAATGAGTTCCACTCCCCTGCTCTTCATACTCCTTTAAATTTTTCCTTTTCATAATTTTGTATTTTCAGAAGCAATTAGCATTTTTGTATTGTAAGGCTATTGATATTGCATTTTTAAAAAGTGATTATTATGATTGTGGCAGTGTTTCAACAAAAAGAAAACTTTGATTTTCCAGTTGAGCTATAATAGTTCACCAGCTTAAATACTTCAGGGGTCAACAAAGGAGAATTATTCAAGGATGCGGACAAGTTGAAAAGTAGTTAACACAGGGCAGAGCATTGAGATGTAGGTATGTGGTTCGTGTTATAAACAGTTTACAAATTCTGTCGGCATAAGTTTGCATAATTGGATAATCATAGAATCATACAGTACAGGAAGAAGCCATTTGGCCTATCACGCCTGTGCCAGCTCTTTGAAAGAGCTATTCAATTAGTCCCATTCCCCTGGTCTTTCTCCATAGCCTTGCAAAATTTTCCTTTTCAAGTATTTATCCAGCACCCTTTTGAAAGTTACTATTGAATCTACTTCCACCACCCTTTCAGGCAGACCATCATGACTCGCTCTCTTTTTTGCCAATTACCTTAAATCTGTGCCCTCTGGTTAATGACCCTCCTGCCAGTGAAAAAGTTTCTCTTTATTTACTCTATCAAAACCCTTTATAGTTTTGAACATATATTAAATCTACCCTTAACCTTCTCTGTTCTACGGTGAATAATCCCAGCTTCTCCAGTCTCTCCACATAACAGAAGCCCCTCATCCCTGGTACCATTCTAGTAAATCTCCTCTGCACCCTTCCTAAAGTGTGGTGCCCAGAATTGGACACAATACTCCAGCTGAAGCCTAACCAGTGATTTATAAAGGTTCAGCATAACTTCCTTTTGTATTCGATGCCTCTATTTATAAAGCTCAGGATCCCATATACTATTTATCAACTTGTCTTGCTACCTTGAAAGATTTGTGTATGTGAACCCCCAGCTCTCTCTGTTCCTACGCCCCCTTTAAAATTGTACCATTATATCATATTGCCTCTTCTCATTCATCCTTCCAAAATGCATCACTTCACTTTGCATTAAATTTCATCGATGTGTCTGCCCATTTCAGCAGTCTGCCTATGACCTCCTGAAGTCTGTTACTGTCCTCCTCACTATTTACTACATTTCCTAGTTTTGTGGCATCTGCAAACTTTGAAATTATTCCCTTTATACCCAAGTCCAGATCATTTCTGTATATGACAGAAGTATTTACTTGGTGCAAACCAGTGTCAATGTCTGGTTAGAAAATTCTCACTGCTTGCTCAATATGAGACAAAGTGGTGATTTAATTTAATTGGTTGCGTACTGTAGATCTAAAACTGCTTTGCACAGTCCAGCAAGATAAAACTTCCTATCTGTACCCCCATGTCATGCTTCCATAATGTTTTTAATTATGATTAGCCTGCAAAGTTAGTGCATGATACACACCTATGAATTTACATTGGGTTCAGTGGCATTAGTTTTGCGCAGATATATAGGGGAAGGTGATGGGTTTTCTCTTTACACTTCCAATCTTAAGCGTTCATTTGCAGTATCTGATTCTCACATACATTCCACAATGTAGATCAATGTCTTTTGAAAGACCCTTTCATTACTGCTGATAGCATCAGTTTAAAAAAGCAGTTTCAAAATAAATGCTTGGATTCTGCTTTAGTCTGGTCCTGTGTTACCCTATAAACTTAGATAATGCCCTTGTACTGAGCTTCCATGCATAAGTGGATAGAGACTGTCATAACTCTTTTCAGATAATATCTTAATAGCTGTCACAAAGATTTTCAATCCATCAGCCTGGTCTAGATTCAACATTTTTTTTCTACAGTAAAATAAAATTAATTACATTGGCAATGCTCCTGTATTAAAATGTAACCTGAACCTCCCAAAGCACTTAATTGTAATCTGTTTTAAGGATTGTGATCTTTGGCATTCTCTAATCAAACAAATGCTCTATTTTACTAAGTCAGTCTTAAAACTAATCATTATCAAACCAGCTTTAACTAATAGCTAAGTTAACAAATAAATGCCTGTGTTTGAGTTTGGTCCAGTGGTCAGTAGTATGGTTTCAAATCTGTTCTATGAAAGTTACAATAAATATATAGAGATCTATTATTGATTAGTGTATATACATTTACCAAGTTGGTTTTGCTTCATTAGAAAGTCATGACCTTTTTATAGCTACTGTGTGCTCAAAACAAGTTTTAAATTGTAAGGAATTTGAATATTAAATACAGATGATTACTTCTAACACAGTGGGTTAGAACACTGCCCTTTCACCTCAAGTAATGTTCAATTCTAGTCCAGGCTGATGCTGAGATAGGCCTACCTCCTTGGCTGCAAGAAAAAACACTTGCAAATCCCACGTCCAGAAAGAGATACAGGGTTAGGGAAAAGAGAAAGAAATAGGTAGGAGGATATAAAGACACAGTGAAAAGAGAGAAGGAAAGGATACATTAGAAAATAATTATTTCCTACATTACAACAGTGACTACATTTCAAAAGTACTTAATTGGCTGTAAAGTGCCTTGGGATGTGCTGAGGCCATGAAAGGTGCTACATAAATTCAAGTCTTTATCTATCTGTCTCACTTTTAACCATGTTTGTTTTATGGCACGAGGTGATACTTTAGGTGTCTGACTTGGAACTAAAAATCTCACCCTGGAATTCGCCAATGTTGACAGCTCTTCGTAAACTGTTTTGCAAAGCAGCAGGCCTGCAGCCACTTCGAAGATGGTCATGGAGCCATGCAAATGTCTCTCAACATGGCTGCTAGGCAGCTCAAAAGAAAGTGTGGGGAAACAATGTAATTTCTTTTGATAAGGATCAGAGGAAGAAAAGGAGAAAGTGACTAATCCCTTCTCTTTTACTCTCAGCAAAAATGATACAATACAGAAACTGTTGTGAACCCCGAGAACATAAGCTTGCAATATATCACAAATATCTCTCTTAAATCCAACAAAGTTCTTGCAGAATAGCAGCAGCATGAAAATTCTGGCTGCTGTGCAAAGCCACAAACCACTCGATCTTTACGAGTAATCCCCATATGTATTAAATGATTTTTGATTCCCATTATCCTCTTAATGCCTGCGGAAACGGCAAACTGACTCATGAAGAGAGCAAAGCTAACCACGTTAAGGAACTGTGCAAAAGAACAACAACTTGCATTTATATATTACTTTTAATATAAAAAAATATCCCAAAGCGCTTCAGAGGTTTAATCCAAAAAAAATGGACGTTGCCCCAAAGAATGAGATATTAGGAAGGGTGCCCAAAACCTTGCCTGAAATGGTGGGTTTTAAGGAGGATCTTGAGGAGGAATGGGAAATGTATAGGTTTAGGGAGGGAATTCTGGAGTGGGGTCTACGTGGCTGAAGGTATAACAACCAATTGTGGGGCAAAGAGATGAGAAATGCACTCAGAGAAACTGACTTTGGAGGAGATTACAGAGATAGAAAGGGATAAAACCATGCAGGGATTTAAACACAAAGATGAGAATTCCTGGATGGGAAATCAGCCAAAGGGACTTAGAAACAGGAGTAGGCCATTTATCCCCAAAGCCTGTTCTGCCATTCAATTAGATCATGGGTGATCTGTACTTCAACTCCATTTATTCGCCTCTGCTCCATATCCCTTGATACCCTTACCTAACAAAAATCTATCATTAGTCTTGAAAATTTCAACTGACCCAGCATCCACAGCCTTTTAGAGGAGAGAAATCCTCATTTCCACTACCCTTTGTGTGAAAAAGTACTTCCTGATTCCACTCCTAAATGGCCTAGCTCTAATTTTAAGATTATGCTGCTTATTGTAGATTCCCCCACCAGAGGAAATAGGTTCTCTGTATCTACCCTATCTGATCCCTTTATCATTTTAAAGACCTTGATTAGATCAGTAGTTCTCAAACATTTTTGGCTGAAGAACCCCTTTTCAAGTGGATTAGTAATCAAGGACCCCCTATCTAAAATGTAATTATAATACGAAAGTGCTGCATGTAGAGTGTTTTAATAATGCTTATAAGAACACAGGTAAATCAAGAGACAAACTCTTAAAAAAATCAAGAGATTTGGTATAAAATTATGAGATTCTATTTTTTCAAACTTTTTTTCCTTCTGGAAGTGATAAAATTCTTTAATTCAGAATGAAGGGACTGTGTATGTGGGGTCCGTGTGTATATCCAACCTTTTGACACACCAGCGAGTTCACACTGGGGAGAGGCTGTTCACCAGCTCCGTGTGTGAGAAGGGATTCGCAAATTCATTATGTTGGAAGAACGTGATCCACGTCTGTGGGGGGGGGGGGGTGGTGGTGAGAGAACATGATTCGTCGTCCCATCTAAATCACATTCTCGCTCTCATTACCCCCCGCCCCCAGACCTAGATCACGTTCTTCACCCTTCGCAGACCAGTTCTGCCCATTCCCCCAGTTTGAGAAATGCGGGATTAGATCACCCCTCGACTCAAGGGACTACAAATTAAGATTATACAACCCATCATCGTAATTTAACCCTTTAATCCCTGTTGTCATTCTGGTGAATCTGATTTGTACCCCTTCCAAGTTCAATATATCTTTCCTGAGGTTCGGTGCCCTCAAGGCAAATTGTGTTTAACTAACTTGATTTGAGTTTTTTGATGAGGTAACAGAGAGGGTTGATGAGGGCAATGTGGTTGATGTGGCGTACATGGATTTCCAAAAGATGTTTGATAAAATGCCACATAATTGAAAATGCCAGCAAAGTTGAAGCCCATGGAATAAAAGGGACAGTGGCAGCATGGATACGAATTGGCTAAGTGACAGGAAACAGAGTTGTGGTGAACAGTTGTTTTTCGGACTGAAGGAAGGTGTACAGTGGTGTTCCCCAGGGGTCGGTACTAGCCTAGCTTTTCTTGATATATATTCATGACTTGGACTTGAGTGTAAAGGGCACAATTTCAAAATTTTCAGATGACACAAAACTTGGAAGTATAATAAACAGTGAGGAGGCTAGTGATAGACTTCAAGAGGCCATAGACAGGCTGGTGGAATGGGCGGACACATGGCAGATTAAATTTAACACAGAAAAGTGCAGTGTGATAAATTTTGGTAGGAAGAACAAGGAGAAGCAATAATAAATTAAAGGGTACAATTCTAAAGGGAGTGCATGAAGAGAGACCTGGGAGTATATATGCACAAATCGTTGAAGGTGGTAGGGCAGGCTGAGAAAGTGATTAACAAAGCATACGGGATCCTGAGCTTCATGAATAGAGGCATAGAGTACAAAAGCAAGGAAGTTATGATGAACCTTTATAAAACACTGGTTCGGCCTCAATTGGAGTATTGTGGCCACCACACTTTAGGAAGGATGTGAAGTCCTTAGAGAGGGTGCAGAAAAGATTTACAAGAATGGTTCCAGGGATGAGGTATTTCAGTTACGTGGATAGACTGGAGAAGCTGGGTTTGTTCTCCTTAGAGCAGAGAAGGTTGAGAGGAGATCTGACAGAGGTGTTCAAAATCATGAGGGGTCTAGACTGAATAGATAGAGAGAACATAAGAAATAAGAGCAGGAGTAGGCCATCCGGCCCCTCGAGCCTGCTCCGCCATTCAATATGATCATGGCTGATCAAACTGTTCCCATTGGCGGAAGGGTCGAGAACCAGAGGACACAGATTTAAGGTGACTGGCAGAAGAACCAAAGACGACATGAGGAAAATGTTTTTAAGCAGCGAGTGGTTATGATCTGAAATGCACTGCCTGAAAGGGTGGTGGAGGCAGATTCAATCATGGTTTTCAAAAGGGAATTGGATAAGTACCTGAAGGAAAAGAATTTGCAGGGCTATGGGGAAAGAGCAAAGGAGTGGGACTAGCTGAGTGCTCTTACAGAGAGCCAGCACACAGGCTCAGTGGACTGAATAGCCTCCTTCTGTGCTGTAACCATTCTATGATTCTAATGAGGCCTGGAGGTTAAAATAGTCATGGCCTGATTTCTGGAGCAGCGAGTTTAAAATCAAGGCTCTTGTTTTCAGGATGAAATGCCCAAGTTTCTCCAATCTTTCAGCATAACTCAAACCTTTGATACAAGGAAACAGCCTTGTAGTGCTTGTCTGCACTAACTCCAGTGCTTCTTGCCTTGGCAACCAGAACTGGAAGCAGTATGTGGTGTAGTCTGATCCGAGCACTATGCAGTTTGATCATTACTTACTTTGCCCTTCTATTCAACTGTTTTGGCTTAATGTTTCAATATGCTATTAGTTTTGTTGATTGTTGCTCTACTTTAATTGGATATGTTTAGCATTCAGTCTAATAAAACTCCTATGTCTCTTTTACCTTCATCCTTAACTACTTCAGCACCATTTATGAAATGCAAGTGAAAAGTCACCCAGTCCGCATGGGATGCATCCTAGGTTACTGAGGGAAGTAAGGGTGGAAATTACGGAGGCTCTGGCCATAATCTTCCAATCTTCCTTGGATAGGGGAGTGGTGTCAGAGGACTGGAGGATTGCAAATGTACACCCATGTTTAAAAAAGGGGAGAGGGATAAGCCCGGCAACTACAGGCCAGTCAGCCTAATGTCAGTGGTAGGGGAACTTTTAGAGATAATAATCCGGGACAAAATTAATTGGCATGGGCTAATAAATGAAAGCACAGATTTGTTAAAGGCTAATCGTGTTTGACTAACTTGATCAAGTTCTTTGATGAAGTAACGGAGCGGATTGATGAGGGAATAGGTGTTTGACAAAGTACCACATAATAGACTTGTTAGTAAAATTAAAGCCCATGAGAATAAAGGGGCAGTGGCAGAGTGGATATGATTGGAGGGATGTATACAGTGGTATCCCCCAGGGGTAAGTAAAGGGACAGTGGCAGTATGGATACAAAATTGTCTAAGGAACAGAAAGCAGGGAGTAGTGGTGAATGGTTGGTTTTCAGACTGGAGATTTTAACGGCGGCGGGACAAGGAGCGGGCAACCAAGCCACTCGCAGGAGGGGGGTTGGCAATTTAAATATAATGAGGCTGGGGGGCCCTCACATTTAACCACCATTTTAAATTTAACCCTGGCTAGCCAGGTTTCCTGCAGGTGTCCTGGGCCTCGGGAAACCCAGCAGCTAAAGGGAGGCAAGGACTGCTGGAACCAGGAGGTAAGTGTCTGCCCACTTAACAGCTGGATCCAGCTTATTTGCTTCAAGTACCCCCCCTCAAGCGGACACTCCCCCGACCCTTCCGATCTCCTCCACAAGGCCTCCAGTCTCACCCCCCGATCCTTACGATCTTCCCCCTCTTCTGGCCTCCGACCTTCCTTGTGGCCACCGGACTCCAATCACCCTGACCTCCGATCTCCCCAATGTTGCCCGGCTCATGATTCCTGATCATCCTCCCCTTGTTCTGGCCTCCCCGATGTTGCCTGGCTCAGGACTCCTGATCATCCTTGCCCTGCTACGATCTCCCCCAGCTCAAGAGTCTCGACCTTCCTCCCCCCCCCTAACCCCCAGCCTCCATGATCCCTCCCTCCCTCCTCACCGCTCCCCAGCTGCGGCCTAATGCCAAAGGCCTACCCGCCTGACAGCCAGCCAGCCTCTCAATCTGGCTGGCTGTGGCCGGGAAATGGAGACAAAAAATGTTAATCAGGTTCTGTTGTTAAATTCGGCAGAGCTTGATGGAAATTCATTCTTTTGGGTTTCCTGACCTTAATCCAGCCCTGGGGCACCCCACTCTGTACTTCCTCACCTGACATAACTCCTGTAACAAGTACTTATTTTCTTTTAATCCTTCAGCCAGTTCCTTATCCATTCCCAAGGTTTACACTGAATCCCTGCAGTTTTGAGTTGAAGTAATAGTCTTTCGTGTGGAGCTTTTGTCAAATGCTTTTGAAAGTCTAGGTACACCATGTTGAGGTTACCACAGTTTACTTAGGTTGCCAATTCCTCAAGGAGGTTGGCCAGGGAGGACATGCCCCTTCTGAATGTTGACTCCCATTTACTAGCTTATCGTATAGAAGCTCCTCAAGTTTATTCCTGATTAATTCTGATACTTTACACAGAATAGAAGTCTAATAGGTTTGTACCAGCCTAATGGGTCTGTAGTTAGTGGTGTCACTTTTGTCCCCTTTCTGAATATGGGCACCATATATCCTGTTTCCAATTTACTGGTTCCTCACCAGTGTCGTGATACCCTTAATAATTGTCAATGCCTCACAAATCCCCTTCCCAAATCTGGGATTAATACCATCTGTCGCTGGGGACTTACTGGTTTCAGTCCTTTGTTTGGGGAGGGCATTTTGCTCATGTTCTGCCTTGTAAGAAAAAGTCACATCTTGGCATTCTTACACATGTTCTCTAGGACATTTACACCACATGCTTTGTATCCGTTTGTAGCATTGTCAGGTTCACATTGATGCAAACTGTAGCATAGTTTATGAATTTAGCTGAATTGTATCTAGGCAAGTGGTGCCTTCAAGAATATAGCTTCACACCCACTGTACTATAATGACAGCTGTTACAAAGCAAAATTTGATAAGTTCGTAAGTCCACTGGACTGCCTTGGAAATTGTTGTCAATTTTTGCCCACATATTTTCCCCTTTTCTTTTGAAGACACAAACTTCTGCTGGGATATTGTTCCACAGGCACCAGCAGCTGTCCAGAACCACTCCAATTGGCCATTCTTCTGTAGTGAGCCTAGACGATGAGTGGTAGCATGAATTACGTCACAGCTGAGCCCAATACTATTCTCACCTGACATTCACCCACAAGCAAGAGTCATTGGCTAGCAATCAAGAGCAGAAGCCTGGCTGATATTTTCCTTTCCCTGCCATTAGCCCAGGAAAACAGAGGCCAAATCTCGTGCCCAACTTACTGGCCCAGCTTAGATCAGGAATCATCCTGGGACCTTCTGGTGTTTGGTGCTACACCAGATGCTTACTTTCAACCATTTTCCCATTGCGGAAGCTGCCTGTAACAGAGAGCCAACAGGATAGTAAATTTTTTCCCAACATTGAAATTTAACCAGCCTTCAGATGCCAGTGAGCTGAGCTCCATTTTTGCTGGGTAGTGATGTGGAAGTCAATGGTACAATGTGGTAAGTCTGCCAGCCTGAATTAAGAACATAAGAATTAGGAACAGGAGTAGGACATACAGCCCCTCGAGTCTGCTCCGCCATTCAGTAAGATTATGGCTGATCTTCGATCTCAACTCTACTTTCCCACCGATCCCCATATCCCTTGATTCCCCATGAGTGCAAAAATCTATCTATCTCAGCCTTGAATTTATTCAACTACTCAGCACCCACAGCCCTTTGGGGTAGAGAATTCCAAAGATTCACAACCCTCCGAGTGCAGAAATTCCTCTTCCTCTTGGTCTTAAATGGCCGACCCCTTATCCTGAGATTATGCCCCTAGTTCTAGACTCTCCAGCCAGGGGAATCAACCTCTACCCTGTCAATCCTCCTCAGAATCTTACATGTTTCAATTAGATCACCTCTCATTCTTCTAAACTCCAGAGAGTATAGGCCCAATCTACTCAATCTCTCCTCAAAGGACAACACACTCATTCCAGGAATCAATCTAGTGAACCTTCGATGCACCGCCTCTAAGGCAAGTATATCCTTCCTCAGATAAGGAGACCAAAACTGTGAACAGTACTCCAGGAGTGGTCTCACCAAAGCCCTGTACAATTGTAGCAAAAGTTCCTTACACTTGAACTCCAACCCCTTTGCAATAAAGGCTAACATGCCATTTGCCTTCCTAATTGTTTGCTGTATCTGCAAGCTAACTTTGTGTTTCCTGTATGAGGACACCAAAATCTTTCTGAACACTAACATTTAATAGTTGCTCACCATTTAAAAAAATATTCTGTTTTTCTATTCTTCCTACTAAAGTGAACAACCTCACATTTCTCCACATTATATTCTATTTGCCACCTTATTGCTCACTCACTTAACCTGTCTATATCCCTTTGCAGGCTCTTTGTGTCCTCACAGCTTACTTTCCTGTTGGTTCGTCGTTATTACCCACCGTAAATTCTGAGCCAAAGTCTATGATTTGCAAAATATGTTGCATGCATTTAGTATGCATGGACATATTAATGTAAGTACATAATCGTGCATGTGATGACAATGTAGGAGCCAGATGGATAATTATGATTATGTATTCATAATGCTTTTTTTTCACAAAGCAAGAATTCAATAGCTACAAGGTGCACCAAATGCATATCACCCACCAGCTATCATCACCAAAACTTGTAATAGACTCCAGCACCCACCAGCTATCATCACCAACACTTGTAATAGACTCCAGCACAAGTCCACACATTCAGAAGACGACCCTCATGAGGGTGAGAAGAAATCATGATGAGAAAGGACATTTGTGGTGGGGGTTGATGAGCCAACAAGTACAAGAACCAAAGGTTCAGTATAGTTGATTGCCCCTCATGAATTATCAGGGAATACAGACATTAGTGGGCCTGGTTTTCAATGAAGGATATTAAAACATAGGGTCAGTGTTGAACATTCATATGTCATCATACACACAGCAGTGGATGGTAATATGGTTAGGTTATGCAAACAATCTTCTGCATTGCAGTCTGCCATTGAGCATGTGACATTTGTAATTACTGAAGGGATAATTACAAGTCCTAGCCCTTCTCGGGCTACCCCAGATCAGGCGTATTCCCCAGATGTTCACCTTCAACTAAAGTTAGAGATAGCCAAATTCTATAGGATGCTTAAATGGGACTAAAGGTTCAGGCTATCTCTCCCTAAAGGAAAGGAATGACTGAAGATGTTACCGTCCTCCGGATAGCACTTTAAATAAGTTTAACTAGACTGTAACCTTCCGGATATTATGAGGGTCCGGAATACCCCCCAGAATTCTGCAACTCCTTACAAAAGAGTATACAGAAATTGGGTTTGCGTGTTTATACAGAAATACTCTGAGACAATTCTAAAAATATATAGATTTATTTATAAGCCGACATTTAGTTAACAGTTGTTGAGTCAGTCGCAACATTAACATTTCTTATTTCTCAGAGATCCTTATTCTCAAATCTTTACTTCGTTACATTTCTACATTTCTTACTTATTTTTAAATCCAGAACATCCACCAAAATCAAATATCTTGATTACCCGAGACTCAAAGTTTAAAAACTTAGAGCGTGCCTGTGGAGTTGAGAAACGCTTGCCCGTTCAGCGACTTCTGACTTTCTGTTTGAAAAGCTCTTATTTTTATACCCTTTTTGAATGATATATTCTTTGAAGTTTCCTGCTGATGTAAGCTAATTGTCTTATTCATTCTCCTTGTTAAATGCTTTCTATTCTTACTGTAATTTCAGCTGCTGCATGCATAATTATGTCTCTACCTTTTAGGTGTTCAATAGTTATCATAAAAACAATATGACAGTAATGGTTTCTGTTTGATGCCATTTTTACAAAATTCTTTCATTCAATTCTTAATATTGGCTTAATTGTTTTTTAGCAGACATTGTGACTCCGTGATGTTCCAAGTTCAATACAGAAACAATGTAATTGCTTGGTGCATCTATTGAAGTCATATCTTCAAAGTGTGCTGCAGGTATCATATTTACTATATGTAAATTAAAACCACTTTAACCAGAGTGTTTACTTGTTTTCTAGCTATCTTAATTGGTTGAATATTTATTCTTGTTTCCTGTCTTCCAAGTTTAACATAAAACTATTTGACCAGCAGGTGTTTCTTTTACTTGATGTCATCTTTTCAAAGGCACATGGTTTTTTAATATTTGTGTTTCTGTTTCACGTGTTAGTTCTTTAACACTTTAAACTGGGCATTTCATTGTGTTCCCTCCAAACTCCAGACCTTTCGGAAGCACCAAACTGCCATTTCAATAGGGCCACTGTTTTAGTATATTTAACCAATTCCCATTTCAAAGCTTGTATGTTTACAACTGATCTTTATCTCAGAAGCCAGTTTTCTGTTTGCAGCCTGTGTCTCCGAGGCTTTAGATTTTTAAACCCAGTATATCATGTATTAATAAATATCAGAATTCTGTTCATATTATGGTGTATCTTTCTGAAATATGGCTTATTCCTTCACAATAACAATCTCAGTAATGCAGGCTATGAACACAGCAGCAACATTTCTCCTGAATGTTCTGACAAATGCAATGGCGGCTTTGGGGTCTGAACTCTAAGCGGATCTGGCCACCTTCAACTTGCTTAGCAAATGGTTACAGGCAACAATGAGAAAGCAATTCAGAGACTTCATACATGAAAGAATGCTCAACATTTTTTACTATCATAGGTTCTTTTTGCAGCATTTTCAAAACCTCATATCTGCTCTGATTACCTATTTCTACCTCCATTCCTACCTTGCTTCCACAAACACTCAACCACACCTGAAGTCAACCCCCCCATATCAATTCCAACTCATTAAGAAATCTGCTCCTCACATCCTATCCTGTACTAATACTAGCACTCATATCATGTATCCCAAGGCCAGAAAGAGGAAATGAAAAATCACCTATACTTGCTTATGCTCACCATTATCGTGTGACATGAGACGAAATGTGCATGGGTATAAAACTAGCAAACCAGACATTTCTGCAACAATATGCAGTTTTACCACAAAGTAATCTCCCTGAAATCTTCTGTATGTTCACCACAGCCCTTTTTAGTGAGAAATTAGTAGTGGAAGGTCAAGAAAGAAGGGAGACTGCAGCTATAATTACTGAGAAAACCGCGATACCTGCAGGATTTTACTAAGTGTTCTGAAAATTAAATTTCCCATGGTAGCCACAGGAAGCTCCATTTGCGGTCTTCTGGAATTGTATTTGGTATGGAAACAGAGATAGGTTGGATGGGAAAGAAATAGAAATAAAAATGGAAACAGAACAAATTTAGCTCCAAGCTCATTTCTTTTCATTCAGAAATGAGTACATAAGTTCAATAGAAATCTTATTTTTTTCCTACATTAAAACAGTGATTACACTTCAAATGTACATAAATTGCTATAAAGTGCTTTGGGATGTCCTACAGTTGTGAAAGGCACTATATAAATGCAAGTTCTTTCTTTACTCAAAACACGTACCAGTCTCTGAGACCGTGATTAGAATTAGCTCCTCGTGACATCCCAGGAACTGCATTAGCCATGACTCTGAATAGTACATTGTGGGGAGAGACTGTAAAAAAAACAACTTGCATTTATATATGCCTTTAACATAGTAAAACGTCCCAAGCCATTTCACAATAGCAATAACAAACAAAATTTGACACCGAGCCACATAAGGATAAATTGGATAGGTAAGCATAAGCTTGATCACTGGAAGAAGACACCGCAGGTCACATTAACTGGAAGGAGACACCGCGGGACACACTCACTGGAAGGAGACACCATGGGGGACACTCGCTGGAAGGAGACAACGTGGGACACATTCACTGGAAGGAGACACCGCGGGACACACTCGCTGGAAGGAGACACCGCGGGACACACTCGCTGGAAGGAGTCACCGTGCGACACACTCGCTGGATGGAGTCACCGTGCGACACACTCGCTGGAAGGAGTCACCATGCGACTCACTCGCTGGAAGGAGACACCCTGGGACTCACTGGAAGGAGACACCGCGGGACTCACTGGAAGGAGACACCGCGGGACTCACTGGAAGGAGACACCGCGGGACTCACTGGAAGGAGACACCGCGGGACTCACTGGAAGGAGACACCGCAGGACACACTGGAAGGAGTCACCGTGCAACTCACTCACTGGAAGGAGACACCGCGGGACACATTCACTAGATGGAGTCACCGTGCGACTCACTCGCTGGAAGGAGACACCGCGGGACACACTGGAAGGAGACACCGCGGGACTCACTGGAAGGAGTCACCGTGCGACTCAATCACTGGAAGGAGACACCGCGGGACACACTGGAAGGAGACACCGCGGGATACACTCACTGGAAGGAGTCACCGTGCAACTCACTCACTGGAAGGAGACACCGCGGGACACACTCACTGGATGAGACACACCGAGGGACACACTGGAAGGAGACACCGCTGGAGACACTGGGAGGAGACATTGCAGGATGCACTCACTGGAAGGAGACACCTTGGGACACACTCACTGGAAGGAGACACCATGGGACACACTCGCTGGAAGGAGACAATGCGGGACACACTCACTGGAAGGAGACACCGTGGGACACGCTCACTGGAAGGAGACACCGTGGGACACTCACTGGAAGGAGACACACTATAAGCATAATTTAATAGGACAAAGTCAGCATGGTTTTATGAAGGGGAAGTCATGTTTGACAAATTTTCTGGAGTTCTTTGAGGAAGTAACATATAGGGTGGATAAAGGGGAACCAGTGGATGTAGTGTATTTAGACTTCCAAAAGGCATTTGACAAGGTGCCACACAAAAGATTATTGCTTAAGATAAAAAATCATGGGATTGGGGGTAATATTCTGGCATGGATAGAGGATTGGCTATCTAACAGAAGGCAGAGAGTTGGGATAAATGGTTCATTCTCAGACTGGCAATCAGTAACTAGTGGTGTTCCGCAGGGGTCGGTGCTGGGTTCCCAACTCTTTACAATCTATATTAATGATTTGGAGGAGGGGACCGAGTGTAACATATCAAAGTTTGCAGATGATACTAAGATGGGGGGGAAAGTAGTGAGTGAGGAGGACATAAAAAACCTGCAAGGGGACATAGACAGGCTAAGTAAGTGGGCAGAGATTTGGCAGATGGAATACAATACTGGAAAGTGTGAGGTTATGCACTTTGGCAGGAAAAATCGTAGAGCAAGTTATTATCTTAATGGCAAGAAACTGGAAAGTATTGAAGTACAAAGGGATCTGGGGGTCCTGGTGCACAAAACTCAAAAGGTTAGTATACAGGTGCAGCAAGTGATTAAGAAGGCCAATGGAATGTTGGCTTTCATTGCTAGGGGGATAGAATATAAAAATAGGGAGGTATTGCTTCAGTTGTACAAGGTATTGGTGAGACCACACCTGGAATACTGCATACAGTTTTGGTGTCCATACTTAAGAAAAGACATACTTGCTCTCAAGTCAGTACAAAGAAGGTTCACTCAGTTAATCCCGGGGATGAGGGGATGGACATATGAGGAGAGGTTGAGTAGATTGGGACTCTACTCATTGGAGTTCAGAAGAATGAGAGGCGATCTTATTGAAACATATAAGATTGTGAAGGGGTTGGATCGGGTGGATGCGGGGAGAATGTTCCCGATGATGGGTGAAACTAGAACTAGGGGGCATAGTCTTAGAATAAGGGGCTGCTCTTTCAAAACTGAGATGAGGAGGAACTACTTCACTCAGAGGGTGGTAGGTCCATGGAATATGCTGCCCCAAAAAGCTGTAGAAGCTACATCATTACATAAATTTAAAACAGAAATAGACAGTTTCCTAGAAGTAAAGGGAATTAAGGGTTACGGGGAACGGGCAGGAATTTGGACATGAGTCTAGGTTCGGATCGGTCATGGCCCTGTGGGTAGCAGAGCGGGCCCAGGGGCCGTGTAGCCTGATCCTGCTCCTATTTCGTGTGTCTAATTCTGTTAGATTCAGGGGATGGTTCTGTGATAGTAGATTGGCGGTTAGGATCAGATCAGCCATGATATTGAACGGCGGAGCAGGCTCGAGGGGCCGATTGGCCTACTCCTACTCCTGCTCCTATTTCTTATGTTCTTAAGGCAGTCGGGACCCAGCAGCGAGGATGGGGCCCAGGAGCGAGGCCAAGCCCCAGGGGTGAGTTCGGGACCCAGGAGCGAGGTCGGGGCCCAGGATTGGCGCAGTGTGGACCAGCAGCGGGGTCGGGAGGACCACACTGCAGCTTATGAAACCCAGGCAGAGAGGACCTGCAGGAAGGAGGGAGGGGGACAGAAGGAGTATGTATGTGTGTGTGTGTGTGTGTGTGTGTGTGTGTGCTAGGCCAATGTAGCCGAGCTTGGTCTCCAAGCATCTTGGATCCCCTTGCCATTGCACCAAGACCTTGCTCTGTCAAGCCCGTGTGGTAGCTGGTGTGCAACGGCCACCCCACGTTAAAAGAATTCATGCACAGGCATCTTCCACCCTTTAAAATGAAGTTCGGGACCTGGAACATCAGGACCCTCAGGGACAACCCCAACAGCGCCGTACTGCTAACGTTGCCCGGGAGTTCACCGTTTCGACATTGACATCACCGCCCTAAGCGAGAGCCGGCGGGCAGGGGAAGGCCAGCGCAAGGAGCAAGGTGGTGGTTACACCTTCTTCTGGAAAGGCAAACCTGAAGAAGAATGGTGCCTCCATGGGGTAGACTTCGCCATAAAAAATGAGCTAGTTGAACGTCTCCGAGACTCCCCTTGTGGAATAAATGAACACCTCATAACTCTACGACTCACCCTAGCCCGGAACCAGTGCGCTACGGTCATCAGTGCATACGCCCCAACACTGGAAGCCACAGACGAGACCAAAGAAGAATTCTACTCCAGTCTCGAACAATCCCTGTCCCGAATCCCAACGGGCAACAAGCTGAGGGAAACTGAGCAGGGAGACAGAGGAAAGGGAAACAAGGATAAAAGCAAAAGATAGGAAGGAGAAAAACAAAAGTGGCAGTCAGAGAAATCAACGGTTCAAATCAAACGTGGCCACAGTAAACAATAATTCTAATAGGTCTAAGAGCATTAAAAAAACAAGCCTGAAGGCTTTGTGTCTTAATGCGAGGAGCATTTGTAATAAGGTGGATGAATTGGCTGCGCAAATAGAGGTAAACGAATATGATTTGGTTGGGATTACGGAAACATGGCTCAAGGATGGCCAAGGCTAGGAACTCAACATCCAGGGGTATTCGATATTCAGGAAAGATAGGCAAAAAGGAAAGGGAGGTGGGGTAGCATTGCTGGTTAAAGAGGGGATTAACACAATTGTAAGGAAGGATATTAGCTCTGATGATGTGGAATCTGTATGGGTAGAATTGAGAAATACTAAGGGGCAGAAAACCTTAGTGGGAGTGGTATATAGACCTCCAAACAGTAAGGCAGAGGTTGGGGATGGCATTAAAAGGGAAATTAAAGAAGCGTGCAATAAGGGCACAGCAGTCATCATGGGTGACTTTAATCTACATATAGATTGGGTTAACCAAATTAGTAACAATACTGTGGAGGAGGAATTCCTGGAGTGTTTACGGGATGGTTTCCTGGACCAATACGTCGAGGAACCAACCAGAGATCAGGCCATTTTAGAGAAAGGATTAATTAGCAATCTTGATGTACGAGGCCCCTTGGGTCGGAGCGATCATAATATGATCAAATTCTTCATTAAGATGGAGAATGAAGTAGTTGACTCAGAGACTAGGGTCCTATCAATTTAAATAAAGGAAACTACGATGGTCTGAGGAGCGAGTTGGGTAGGATTGATTGGGGAATGTCACTCAAAGGGTTGTCGGTGGATAGGCAATGGCAAACATTCAAAGGCCGAATGGATGAACTACAGAATTTGTTCATCCCAGTTTGGCATAAAAATAAAACAAAAAAGGTGACTCAACCGTGGCTAACAAGGGAAATTAGGGATAGCATAAGATCCAAGGAGAGGACATATAAATTGGCCAGAAAAAGCAATAATCCTGAGGATTGGGCGCAGTTTAGGATTCAACAAAGGAGGACAAAGGGATTAATTAAGATGGGGAAAATAGAATATGAGAGTAAGCTTTCAGGGAACATAAAAACTGACTGTAAAAGCTTTTATAGATATGTGAAGAGAAAAAGATTGGTGAAGTCAAGCGTAGGTCCCTTGCAGTCAGAATCAGGGCAATTTATAATGGGGAACAAAGAAATGGCAGACCAACTAAATACATATTTTGGTTCTGTCTTCACAAAGGAGGACACAAATAACCTCCCAGAGATGCTGGGGAACATAGGGTCTGATGAAAGGGTGGAACTGAAAGAAATCAGTATTTGTAGGGAAATGGTGTTAGGAAATTGATGGGACTGAAGGCCAATAAATCCCCAGGGCCTGATAATCTACATCCCAGGGTACTTAAGGGAGTGGCCCTAGAAATAGTAGATGCATTGCTGGTCATCTTCCAGAACTTGATAGACTCTGGAACAGTACCCATGGATTGGACGGTAGCTCATGTCACCCCACTATTCAAAAAAGGTGGGAGAGAAAAAGCGGGGAATTATAGACCGGTAAGCCTGACATCATTAGTGGGGAAAATGCTAGAGTCCATTATAAAAGATGTAATAGCAGAGCACTTGGAAAGCAGTGACGGGATCGGACAAAGTCAACATCGATTTACAAAAGGTAAATCATGCTTGACTAACCTACTGGAATTTTTTGAGGATGTAACTGGTAAAATAGATAAGGGAGAACCAGTGGATGTGGTATATTTGGACTTTCAGAAGGTGAAAATATAGAGATAAGAGATTAGCGTGCAAAATTAAGGCACATGGGATTGGGGGCAAGGTATTGACTTGGATAGAGAACTGGTTGGCA
Source organism: Somniosus microcephalus (assembly GCF_052327205.1). NCBI lineage: Eukaryota > Metazoa > Chordata > Chondrichthyes > Squaliformes > Somniosidae > Somniosus > Somniosus microcephalus. The sequence continues at coordinate 217,119,920 of NC_140987.1, forward strand.
GATAGAAAGCAAAGAGTTGGAACAAACGGGTCATTTTCCGAGTGGCAGGCAGTGACTAGTGGGGTACTGCAAGGATCGGTCCTAGGACCCCAGCTGTTCACAGTATATATTAATGATCTGGACGAGGGAATTGGATGTAATATCTCCAAATTTGCAGATGACACAAAGCTGGGTGGGAGGGTATGCTGTGAGGAGGATGTCGTGAAACTCCAGTACGATTTGGGCAGGTTGGGTGATTGGGCAGAAACATGGCAAATGCACTATAATGTGGATAAATGTGAGGTTATCCACTTTGGTGGCAAAAACAGGAAGGCAGACTATTATTTGAATGGCAATAGATTGGGAGAAGGGGAAGTGCAAAGACACCTGGGTGTTCTTGTGCACCAGTCGCTGAAGGTAAGCATGCAGGTGCAGCAGGTGGTTAAGAAGGCAAATGGTATGTTGGCCTTCGTAGCAAGAGGGTTCGAGTACAGGAACAAGGATGTCTTCCTGCAGTTGTACAGGGCCTTGGTGAGAGCACACCTTGAGTATTGTGTGCAGTTTTGGTCACCTTATCTGAGGAAGGACGTTCTTGCCATGGAGGGAGTGCAGCGAAGATTCACCAGGCTGATACCTGGGATGGCAGGAATGACGTATGAGGAGAGATTGTGTCGATTGGGCTTATACTCACTGGAGTTTAGAAGATTGAGAGGGGATCTCATCGAAACCTATAAAATTCTGTCAGGCCTGGACAGACTAGATGCAGGAAGGATGTTTCCGATGGCCGGGGAGTCCAGAACTAGGGGTCATAGTCTAAGGATAAGGGGTAAGCCATTTAGGACTGAAATAAGGAGGAATTTCTTCACCCAGAGAGTGGTGAACCTGTGGAATTCTCTGCCACAGAGGGCGGTGGAGGCCAGTTCATTAAATATATTCAAGAAGGAGTTGGATATATTTCTTAAGGCTAAAGGGATCAAGGGATATGGGGAGAAGGCAGGGACAGGGTACTGAATTTGGATGATCAGCCATGATCTCATTGAATGCTGGAGCAGGCTCGAGGGGCCGAATGGCCTACTCCTGCTCCTATCTTCTATGTTTCTATGATCCTCCTTGGTGACTTTAATGCCAGAGTTGGAAAGGACACTGACCCTCTGGGGAGGTGTGATCGGCAGAGAGGGGGTAGGGAAAGCCAACTCCAATGGTACCCTCCTCCTGACAAAATGCTTAGAACATGCCCTTGTCATAACCAACACCTTGTTCCGTCAGAGAGACAATTACAAAACTTCATGGCAACACCCTCGCTCCAAGTACTGGCATCTACTAGACTAAGTCATCGTCCGAGCGAGGGACAGCAAGGACGTCTGCATCACCCGCGCCATAACAGGAGCTGACGACTGCTGGACAGACCACCGCCTAACCCGCTCTGTCATCTCCATCAATGTAGCCCCAAAACAGCGGCGGTAACAGAAGCAATGCCGCAGGAAAATTAACGCTGGAGCACTCAAAGACCCCGCTAAGAAAGCCCTAATCAGCCTGCGCCTTACAACCTACCTGATGACTCCCAGTGATTCAGAGACACAAAGTGTCCATTGCACCTGGTCTGCACTCAAGGCCTTCATAATCAGCCCCTGTGAAGAGACGCTCGGTCAATCGACCAGGAAACACCAAGACTGGTTCGACGAGAACGACCAGGAGATCCAGGAGCTAATAAGCTGCAAGCGCAAGGCATTCCTGATCTGGAAACAGCAACAGACCTCGAGAGCAAGGAAGCAGCTCTACAGAAGCCTGAAGGCTGAGGTCCAACAAAAAACTCATGACCTAAAGAACAGATGGTGGGTGGAGAAAGCGCAGGAGATCCAGCAGCTAGCTGACAACCACGACGTGTGTGGATTCTTTAGCGCAGTCAAGACCACCTACGGCCCAAGCACCCAAGGTCCTACCCCACTGTGGGCCAAGAACGGAGAGGTGCTCATCAAGGATGGAGAGGCAGTCAGTGCCTGCTGGAAGGAGCACTTTGAAGATCTCCTTAACCGAGACTCTGTCTTCGACGTGAGTGTCCTCAACTCCATCCCGCAGCATGCTACCTGCCACCACCTCAGCACAACCCCAGCCCAGCATGTGGTTGAAAAGGCCATCCGACAACTGAAGAACAACAAGGCCTCAGGAGCAGATGGTGTTACATTGTTATAGTATCACATCGTTAAATGGAACTACTTTGGTATGGTGTAGTTATATTACTATGTGGCAAACTGTGCACGGGCAGTGCACAGTGCAGCACCGGACATCTTGTATCACTCCGCACCATGCGGCAGCACAAAGACAAAGCAGGAATACAGCAAAGTAAAAGCAGTAACTAAAATGAGCTAAAAGTGTCTATTATTTAGTATAAGAACACAAGGAGACACAACATGGTGGCAGCGGTATAAGTGAGTACAAACTCTGCTATACGAACTACGAATAAGACAAAAATGATTTTATGAGCTGATTGTGAGTGCCGGTGTCTGTGGTGATTGAAAGTGAATCATACGGGAAACTAAAATGACTGCTCAACCCCTCATGAACTGGGAAGCCGACGATATAGTAGAAGTATTCCGCAAGTTCAAACAGAAATGTGAGCTTACATTCAAAAGCTTCCTGAAGGGTACTACCAATCAGGAAAAGGTTAGTTACATTCTGTTGTGGACAGGAGAAAAAGGCCTAGATTTGTATAATAGCTGGAGCTTGACTGAAGAGGAAAAGGAAAACCCTGCGACAATTTTTGATAAATTCAGCAACCATCTGGAGCCTAAATCCAATCACCGTATACACAGATACAAATTCCAGAGTCTAAGACAGGAACCCGATGAAACAGCTGACAATTTCCTGACAAGGCTGAGAAATGAAGCCAGCAAGTGTAAATTTAAGGAAATGGAGGAAAGGCTTGTGGACCAGCTGATATGGGGGTCAGCGCATGTAGAGGTACAAAAAGCCCTGATAGGAAAAGAAAAGCTCGGAATAACAGAGGCTATAGATACTGCGAGAGCTCATGAAGCCATGAAGCAGCAAATGAAAACGCTGATTTCTCAAACGGCTGACATGCGGACGGCTTCTGAGATGGACAACAGAGTGGATGCAGTGAGAGAAAAGTACAACACACAAAGACACGCACATGAGAACTGGGGAAACGTGCAGAAATTGTGGAAGACCGCACGATTACATAGACAAGAGGAAATGTCCAGCATATGGAACAAGCTGCAATGCATGTGGCAAACTAAACCACTGGGAAAAGAGGTGTAGAATGAAGAAAGAAGGAGCATACATCAAAAACAACGGCGGACAGCAGAACCAGAGAAAGAAACACAATATCCATGCCATGGATGAGCAGGATGATGACGATGATCATGACAATGCAATAAACATCGAAACCATAAAGATACAGCTTCATGAGATGTCCAGAGCGGAAAATACTCCGAGGAGAGAATTGCACACCATCATCCAAATCAAAAAAAAGGTCAAAGGTCGGCCCACAACCATCAACTTAAAGTTGAAGCTGGACACTGGCTCAGAGCAACATTCTCCCATTGAGACTGTACCAGCAGATCTTTCCCGAAAACCTGAGAAGATGGCTACCCGAAAAATGGTTGTTTAAAGGCAAGTAATGTCACGCTGACAGCATACGGGGGGGAGTGAGATTAAACAACTTGGAATAACCTTTTATCAAAGGGACACATAAAAGAAAGAACATCAACTGCATGTTCTATGTCACCGACAGAGGGGCCAGCGATCCTGGGATTAAACAGCTGCGAGAAGTTGAAATTGATCTCAGTGCATCGCGAGCTGACGGAAACGTCAGTGAAGATAGACAGCAACACCCTACTGGAGAACTGCTCACAAATCAAGAGTAAAAAAGACTTGACAGACATGTACCCGGAATGTTTCGATGATACAGTGGGATGTTTCGGAGATTTCCAATACCACATCACCATTGATCCAGAGGTAAAGCCCGTTATCCATGCTCCACGAAAAGTACCCATCAAGCTGAAGACAAAGCTTGAAAGAGAGCTAAAGGAGATGGAAGAAAAGGGAGTGATCGTAAAAGTCACTGAACCCACAGACTGGGTAAACTCAATTGTGGTACGAGAAAAGCCAAACGGGCGTCTCAGAATATGTTTGGACTCCAAAGATCTAAACCAGGCGATAAAGAGGGACCACTATCCCACCCCAACGCTAGAGAAGATTACGCCATTACTGGCAGGAGCCAAAGTTTTCTCAAAACTACATGCCAGAAATGGATATTGGAACTGTTGTGTATGTATCTTTAAGGGAATCTCAGACTGCAGTACCGGCAGTGACCACCCCTGTATAAAAGGCCCTAGCCGGCTTCTGTAGTTTCAGTTTCCAGGTTGTCTCCATTCAGTAAAGACTTGTTATAACCAACTCCTGCAGTCCGTGTCTCAATTATACACGGACATAATACTGGCGACGAGTAAGAAACGAACTTACCTGCAACTCAGCAGCACCTCGGACGACGTTATTGAAGGTCGAAGCCAGAAGAAAGAAAAAAAAAATAATCCAAAGAAACTCACGAAACGGGCGTCGACCGTGGGCAACCGCCCTCCAAATCATCGAATTGAAAAGTGCAGGAGAGACTGTCAAGAGCCAGGCTTGGTCTCCAGTCTGGTTTCCCAGCTAATCGGGCTGGTGGCAGGTAGTGCACTGATCCCTCCTGGGCTGCGGCGGGCTAGAGCTCGATCGGGTGGCTCTGCAACGGGGCCGGGCAGCGAGTCGGGAAGCAAAGAGAGAGAGAGAGGGTGGAGCACACAGGGCGCGGCCGGTGCTTCGCAGCCGGGCAGTGTTCAGACATAAGAAGAGGGCGGGAAGTGTCCCAGAGGGTCTGCTCCACGACGGGAACGGTTCTTCAATTAACGGAGCAAATATTGAAGCGCGATAGAAAAATAAAAATACCGCGGAGAGCGGCGTTGGCAGCAGCGATCAGGGAGGCGCGAAGACCATAGGGCGTCGCCATTACAGGATAGTAAAATAAATATAATCGCCAGCAACAGCGTTGGCAGCAGCAGCAGCGGCGGGAAAGCGCGGGAGGCGCCATCTTAACTCGGGGAAGAAGGAAAAGCGCGGGAGGCGCCATTTTGATCCATCGGGGAAGAAGGCAAAGCGCGGGAGGCGCCATCTTAGATTTTCAAGATGCCAAAGACTGGCGATATCACTGCCTTCGATAATGCAATAGAAGACTGGACCACGTATGTGGAAAGAGTCGAGGTATATTGCGAGGCAAACGAAATAGCCGATGAGAAAAAGGCATCGGTATTGCTAAATTTAATGGGCGCAAGAACGTACGGCCTATTGCGGGACCTGATTACTCCAGCCAAACCGAAGGCAAAGAGTTTTAACGAAATTGTTGCTATCCTACAGGAACACCTAAATCCTACACCGCTACTGATAGCAGAAAGATTTAAATTCCACAGGAGAAATCAGCATAAAAATGAGAGCAATGCTGATTACCTTACGGAACTACGCAAGCTATCAAAGCACTGCCAGTTCGGAGCAGGACTGGCAGATACCCTACGGGACAAATTTGTCTGTGGACTCCTGAGTGAAGGAACCCAGAAGAGGTTACTCTCAGAGAAAGAGCTGACGCTAGATAAGGCTTTCAGCGTGGCAGTATCGTACGAAGCAGCAGCAAGGGGAGCTGCGGAAATACAACAAAAGCCACAGGAATACGGCACCCACGAAATGACACGGGGATTTGCAAAATGTTATCGCTGCGGCAGAACAAACCATGACAAGAAGGACTGCTGGTCCAAGGACAAAATATGCAGGCAATGCGGAAAGATGGGACACATTGCACGAGTTTGCAGGTCTGGGAAGAAGACCAACGACAACAAAAAGGCTACTAAGGAACCATACAGGAAAGTACAAAAGATGATGGACAGTAGTTCCGAAGACCAGATGAGTGATAGTGAATCCGGGAACAAGTCCTGCAAGGGATTCTGGGGACTCAGTATTACTTGGACGACATCCTAGTGACAGGTGAAGATGACAGTGAACACCTTGCCAAACTAGAGCAGGTGGTCACTAGACTACGTGAACATGGGCTACGAGCCAATCGCCCTAAGTGCGAGTTTTTTAAGAAACAGATATCGTATTGTGGCCACGTGATTGATGAAGAGGGGTTGCATAAGTCCCCTGACAAAATTGAAGCGGTAGTTAAGGCTCCAGCGCCTGAAAATGTGTCGCAACTGAGGTCATTCCTCGGATTGGTGAATTACTACCATAAGTTTTTGCTGAATTTGTCCACAATTCTGCATCCACTGAATGCCCTACTACGAACTGGAGTAGCATGGAAATGGAGCGATGAATGTAAGCGGGCCTTTCAGAAGAGTAAGGACCTAATCACTTCAAGAGAAGTATTGGCTCACTACAACCCATCACTACCGATAAGACTGGCATGTGATGCGTCTCCCTACGGTGTTGGGGCGGCACTGTCACATAAATTCCTTGATGGTTCAGAGAGGCCGATAGCTTTTGCGTCACGCTCGTTAACTTCAGCCGAGCATAACTACGCCCAGATTGACAGAGAGGCCCTCAGCCTGGTGTGGGGGGTGAAGAAGTTCAATCACTACCTGCACAGTCAGAAATTTACTCTACTAACTGATCATCAACCTCTCGTCTCCATTTTCAACCCTCAGAAGGGCGTACCAATAATGACGGCACAACGGCTACAGAGGTGGTCCCTTTTCCTAGGGGCACACCAATATGACATCGAGTACAAAGGAACTAAACAGCATGGGAATGCTGATGGATTGTCGCGCCTACCATTGCCGATGGTGGAAGAAGAACTGACAGTGGATCCAGTGGAGTTATTCCACTCGACTATAGTCGAATGTCTCCCTGTGACGAATGCAAACATAGAAAAGGAAACACGAAATGACCCGACACTCTCCTGGGTCTATGATTTAACAGTGAAAGGATGGCCAGCACATGGCGAACCACTGCTGCCAGCATTCTCGCCGAGAAGAGAACAGCTGTCAGTGTGCAGAGGAACTTTGCTGTGTAGATCCAGAGTAGTAATTCCACCCAAATTGAAGGATAGAGTGCTCAATGAGCTTCATGAGGGTCATCTGGGAGGGGTAAAAATGAAGAACTTAGCCAGAGCGTTTGTGTGGTGGCCGGGAATCGATAGAGAAATCGAAGAGATGACCAAGAGCTGTACAGGATGCCAGAAGGTCCAAAACGCCCCACCACAAGCCCCTCTACATCCATGGGAGTGGCCCTCATCTCCATGGCAAAGGGTGCACATTGATTTTGTTGGTCCCTTTATGGACTCGATGTTTTTAATTGTGGTGGATGCACATTCAAAGTGGCCAGAGGTAATAAAAATGTCCTCAACCACCACAGAAAAAACTATCAGTCTTACGAACCATATTCGCCAGGAATGGGCTGCCTGAACAGATTTGCTCTGACAATGGACCACAGTTTGTGTCTGAAGAGTTCCGGAGGTTCTTAAAGAACAATGGTGTTAAGCATTACATATCCGCCCCATATCATCCAGCCACTAATGGATTGGCCGAGAGGGTTGTTCAAACATTCAAGAAGGCTATCAAGGCCATGTGTAATGAAGATATACCCCTACAACACAAGGTGGATAACTTCTTGTTTGCCTGCCGGAATGCGACACATGCGGTTATGAACCAAACTCCAGCCATGATGTTCTTCAATCGAAGACTACGATGCCGCTTGGATTTGGTTAAGCCAAACGTCAGAAGAGATGTGGAGAACAGGCAGTTTCAGAATATGAATGAAAGGCCGACCAGGAGTTTTAAGATAAGTCAACCAGTTTTGGCCCAGGACTACCGCACAGAGAAATGGCAGCCAGGAACGATCTGTACACGGCAAGGACCTCTAATGTATACTGTGGACGTTGGAGAGGGCATTGTAAGATGCCATGCTAACCAGATTCTAGAGTCACTGGAAAACGTCAACTCCACACCACGATCTGATACACCTGGCGATGAAACCGAAGTACCAATTGCACCTACCTCAGAATCGGTGATATTGGAAGCAGACGAACCAAACAACGACATTGATCCCGACGCAACCTTGCCAGAAGAACCTGATATCCCAAAGAGGCGTTATCCAGACAGAATCAGGAAGCCTCCTCAAAGACTGAACTTATAATTGCTTAACTTCAACCAATGTATCTAGCAACCGTAATTGTGATTGTAATTAGTTATTATTTAGTTGTTAAATGAATGTTATGTACTGTTTATCTAAAAGGGGAGGAATTGTTGTGTGTGTACCTTTAAGGAATAACTGGTCTCAGACTGCAGTACCGGCAGTGACCACCCCTGTATAAAAGGCCCTAGCAGGCTTCTGTAGTTTCAGTTTCCAGGTTGTCTCCATTCAGTAAAGACTTGTTATAACCAACTCCTGCAGTCCGTGTCTCAATTATACATGGACATAATAGGAACGTGAAGTTGGATGAGGAATCAACAACACTGACAACATTCAACACACCATTTGGGCGTTACAAATTCCTGAGGCTACCATTCGGGTTAAAGGTCAGTGAAGATATCTTTCAACAGAAAGTAGACGAGACATACAGAGGCTGTGAAGGAGCTATAGGAATAGCTGATGATATTCAGATCTATGGAGCAGATGAAGGAGACCATGACATGCACCTACATGAGGCCATGGAGCATACCAGGAAGGCTGGCATCAAGTTAAATGCAGATAAGTGCATAGTTAAAGTCAAGGAATGCCAATTCTTCGGTATGATTTAAACACCAGAGGGAGTCAAGCCAAGTCCAGAGAAGATTGCGGCGATTGCTGAAATGAAACCACCCAAAGATAAGAAAGAGCTGAGGAGTTACCTCAGCTTGGTCCAATACATGAGTTCTTTCATCCCACACATGTCGGAACATGCAACAAATCTCAGAGAGCTATTGAAAGAAGACGCCGAATACCAATGGTCTGAATCACACGAAAGGAATTTCAAACAACTTCAAGAACTGTTGTGCAAGGAAACAAGTGTGTCATATTATGACAGAAGAAAACCAGTCACTCTGCAAGTAGACGCTTCTACCAAAGGACATGGGGCAGCTCTGGTGCAGGAAGGAAAGCCGATAGCTTTCGCATCAAAGGCCTTGACGTCAGCCGAGACGAGATATGCCAACATAGAAAGAGAACTATTAGCAGTAGTGTACGGGTGCGAGAAATTCCATACATACCTGTATGGCAGGCGATTTACAATAGAGAGTGACCATTGTCCACTAGAACAGATCTATAAGAGGAATCTGTGCAAAGCGCCTGCAAGACTGCAAAGACTACTTCTAAGGCTCCAAAGCTATGACTTCACGCTTAAATATAAGCCAGGAAAGGAAATGGTGCTAGCAGATGCGTTGTCTCGATTGTCACCATATGAGAAACACGAGGTGGAGGGCCTAACAGTAAAAATCCACCACCTAGTGAATGTTACCCCTACAAAGCTCAGTCAAATCAGAGATGAGACTAGCAAAGATGAGGAATTGCAACTACTCACACAACAAGTAATACAGGGGTGGCCGGAGAGAATCCAGCAGGTACAGGCGACAATTCGTCAATACTGGACGATTAAAGATGATATTGCAGTAGAAGACGGTATTCTCCTTGCTGGATCGAGGATCATCATGCCAAAGACGATGCAGACACAACTTCTCCATCTCATACATGAAGGCCACATGGGAATGGAGAAATGCAAACTGAGAGCCAGATCAGCTGTATACTGGATAGGCATGTACAAAAATATCGAACAGATGGTCTCTACATGTGGTATATGCCAGAAATACAGAAATGCACAACAGAAAGAGGAGATGATACCTAGTGAAATACCGTCAAGACCATGGCACACTGTTGGGGCAGATCTCTTCATGTGCAATCAAGAATGGTATCTCATAGTGGCAGATTACTATTCCAAGTTTCCTTTTGTGAGAAGGATGAAAGACTTGAGAGCCACAACTACCACCAGGATTGCAAAGAGCTTGTTTGCTGAACAAGGAATCCCAGAAAAGGTAATCTGTGACAATGGAACCCAGTTCACATCGAGTCAATTCAGAGCTCTGGCAGAAAAGTATGGGTTCAAAATAGTAACCTCATCCCCACATTTCCCAAGGGGACACGGGTTCATCGAAAGACAGATCCAGACTGTCAAGAGAACTCTCATCAAAAGTAGTGAGATGGGGGAAGACCAAGACCTTGCCCTCCTATCACTCAGATCAACACCACTGAAAGCAGACATGAAATCACCTGCGGAATTGCTGAATGGGAGGAAGTTTAAGACTACACTACCAGCAAAAATACATCCTCCCCAGGACCAGGAGGACTTCAGACAAAAGCTGGCAGAAGCACAAATCGTAGGAAGCAAACATTACGATAAACATGCAAAGACGCTACCAGAATTGCTGAATGGACAATCAGTGCATGTGCAAGACCCGGTGTTGAAAACCTGGAATCCAGCCAAGGTCATTGGAAAAGCTGATACTCCAAGGTCCTACTTCGTAGAGACTGAACCTGGTAACCAATACAGACGGAACAGACTCCACATCAGACCTTCACCTGAACTGGATAAGCAGCAGACAACAGCAGCAACATTGACAACACCAGCTACCACAAGCAGTACAACACCAGAAACAAGCGCTACAAATCAAACAACCACGAGCATGCACACTCCAACTCCAAAGGCGACAGCAACAACAACGAGGAGAGCGGAACACACCAAAACACCGCAGAGAGGAATGGTCACCACCAAATCCACAAGATGGAGGGACAACATCCAACCACCTGAGCGATATTGCGAATAAAAAAAAACTCACGATTCTTTGTAGTTGATAATAATAGTTTAGATATAATATTTGTTAATTTAAATTGTTAAATTTCATGTTTTAGTTTTTTGAGAAAGAGGGATGTTACATTGTTATAGTATCACATCGTTAAATGGAACTACTTTGGTATGGAACTACTTTGGTATGGTGTAGTTATATTACTATGTGGCAAACTGTGCACGGGCAGTGCACAGTGCAGCGCCGGACATCTTGTATCACTCCGCACCATGTGGCAGCACAGAGACAAAGCAGGAATACAGCAAAGTAAAAGCAGTAACTAAAATGAGCTAAAAGTGTCTATTATTTATAGTATAAGAACACAAGGAGACACAGCAGATGGAATCCCCGCTGAGGCACTAAAACATGGCGGAGAAGCACTATTGGCACGAATACATGAACACATTTCTCTTATTTGGAAGGAGGAGAGCATGCAAGGGGATCTCGGAGATGCCGTAATCGTGACCATCTTCAAGAAAGGTGACAAGTTCGATTGCGGTAATTACAGAGGAGTCTCCCTGCTGCCTGCCACAGGGAAAGTCATTGCAAGAATCCTCCTCAATCGTTTCTCCCAGTTGCTGAAGTGCTCCTCCCAGAGTTGCAATGCGGATTCCGCCCACTAAGGGACACAATGGACATGATCTTCACCATGCGTCAACTACAAGAGACATGCAGGGAACAGCACCAAACACTGTACATGGCCTTCTTTGACCTCACAAAAGCCTTCGACACCATCAGTCATGAGGGATTATGGAGTGTCCTCCTCAAATTCGGCTGCCCTCAAGTTTGTCACCATCGTCCACCTGCTTCACGACGACAAGTAAGCCGTGATCCTGACTAACGGATCCACCACAGACAAAATTCACTCATGGACCGGGGTCAAGCAAGGCTGTGACATCGCACCAATGCTCTTCTCGATCTTCCTGGCTGAAATGCTCCATCTCAGCCTCAGTAAGCTCCCCACTGGAGTGGAGCTAATCTACAGAACAAACAGGAAACTGTTCAACCTCCGTCGCCTTCAGTCCAGATCCAAGGTCATCCCATCCTCTGTCATCGAATTACAGTATGCAGACGACGCTTGCATCTACGCACACTCTGAGGTCGAACTCCAAACCATCATCAAGAACTTCACTGAAGTGTACGAGAGCGTGGGCCTTACAATAAACATCCGTAAGGCAAAGGTTCTCTACCAACCTGCCCCCATCACACAGTACTGCTCCCCGATTATCAAAATCTGTGACGAGGCCTTGGACAACTTAGACCACTTTCCATACCTCAGGAGCTTACATAGATACATAGAGATACATAGAGATAGGAACAGGAGTAGGCCATTCGGCCCTTCGAGCCTGCTCCGCCATTCAATGAGATCATGGCTGATCTTTGTCTGAGATCATAGCTGATCTTACCAGTTCAGTACCCCGTCCCCGCCTTTTCTCCGTAACCCTTAATCCCCTTAGCCTTCAGAAATATATCCAATTCTCTCTTGAAAATATTTATTGAATTAGCCTTCACAGCCCTCTGTGGCAGGGAATTCCACAGGCTCACCACTCTTTGAGTGAAGAAATTCTTCCTCATCTCTGTTTTAAATGATTTGCCCGCTATTTTTAGACTGTGGCCCCTGGTTCTGTGCTCCCCGGCCATTGGAAACATTCTCTCTGAATTCAGCCTGTCCAGGCCTGCCATAATTTTATATGTTTCGATGAGATCCCCTCTCAATCTTCTAAACTCCAGTGAGTACAAGCCCAAACTATTTAATCTCTCTTCGTAGGTCATTCCCGCCATTCCAGGTATCAGCCTGGTGAATCGCCGTTGCACTCTTTCCATGGCAAGAACATCCTTCCGCAGATGGGGCGACCAAAACTGGACACAATACTCCAGATGCGGTCTCACCAGCACCTTGTACAGCTGTAGTAAGGTATCCCTATTCCTATACTCGAACCCCCTTGATATGAAGGCCAACATACCATTTGCCTTCTTAATCGCCTGTTGCACCTGCATGCTCTCCTTCAGTGACTGGTGCACAAGAACACCCAGGTCCCTCTGCACTTCCCCATCTCCCAATCTATTGCCATTTAGATAATAATCTACCCTCCTGTTTTTACCCCCAAAGTGGATAACCTCGCATTTATCCACATTATAGTGCATCTGCCACGTATCCGCCCATTCCCCCAACCTGTCCAAATCGCACTGTAGCCTCCTGACATCCTCATCAGAGCCCACCCCTCCTCCTAGTTTAGTGTCGTCAGCGAATTTGGAAATATTGCATCCAATTCCCTGATCCAGATCATTTATATATATTGTGAACAGCTGGGGTCCCAGGACAGATCCTTGCGGCACCCCGCTGGTCACTGCCTGCCACTCCGAAAACGAGCCGTTTATTCCAACTCTCTGTTTTCTATCTGCCAGCCAGTTCTCTATCCACGTTAATACTTTGCCCCCAATCCCATGAGCCTTAATTTTGCATGATAATCTTTTGTGTGGAACCTTATCGAAGGCTTTCTGGAAGTCAAGGTACACCACATCCACTGGCTCTCCCCCATCTATTCTACCAGTTACCTCCTCAAAAAATTCCAGCAGATTAGTCAAACACGATTTACCCTTTGTAAATCCATGTTGACTCTGTCCGATCCTTTCCCCATTTGTCAAGTGCTCCGCTATTTTATCCTTAATAATGGACTCTAGCATTTTGCCCACAACCGATGTAAGGCTTACTGGTCTATAATTCCCTGCTTTCTCTCTACCCCCCTTTTTAAATATTGGGGTAACATTAGCTACCCTCCAATCCACGGGTACTGTTCCCGAGTCAATGGAGTTCCGGAAGATGATCCTTAGAGCATCTGCTATCTCCAGGGCCACCTCCTTAAGTACCCTAGGATGTAGTTTATCAGGCCCCGGGGATTTGTCGGCCTTCAGTCCCCTCAACTTACCCAACACCATATCCCTAGAGATACTAATTTCTGTCAGCTCCTCCCTCTCATTAGTCCCTATGTTTGCCGATATTCCTGGGAGGTTATTTGTGTCCTCCTTTGTGAATACAGAACCAAAGTATGAGTTTAATTGGTCTGCCATTTCCTTATTCTCCATTATATATTCTCCCGAATCGGACTGCAAGGGACCGACTTGGGATTTTACCAGTCTTTTCCTCCTGATATACCGATAAAAGCTTTTGCAGTCTGTCTTTATGTTTGCTGCAAGTTTACTTTCGTATTCTATTTTCCCCTTCCTGATTAATCCCTTTGTCCTCTTTTGCTGTATCCTGTACTGTCCCCAATCTTCCGGTCTGGTGCTTTTTTTTGCCAGTTGATATGCCCTTTTTTTTGATTTTATGCTGTCCCTAATTTCCCTCGTTATCCACGGTTGAGTCACCTTTTTAGGTTTATTTTTATGCCAAACCGGTATAAACATGTTCTGGAATTCTTCCATTCTATCTTTGAATGCTTGCCATTGTCTATCCACTGTCAATCCCCCCAGAAACACCACCCAATCAATCTTACCCAATTCCCGTCTCATACCCTCGTAATTCCCTTTATTTAAGTTCTGGACCTTAGTCTCTGATTCAATTTCCTCACTCTCCATCTCGACTGAGAGCTCGATCATATTATGATCGCTCTGACCCAAGGGGCCTCGTACAAGAAGATTGCTGATAAGTCCCTTCTCATTGCACAATACCCAGTCTAAAATGGCCTGATCTCGAGTCGGCTCCTCGACATATTGGTCCAGATAACCGTCCCGAAAACATTCCAGGAATTCCTCCTCCTCAGAATTTTTACTAATTTGGGTAGTCCAATCAATATGTAAATTAAAGTCACCCATGATGACAGCTGTGCTCTTATCGCACGCTTCTCTAATTTCCCTTTTTATGCCTTCCCTCACCTCCATATTACTATTTGGAGGCCTATATATCACACCCACTAACGTTTTCCTCCCCTTGCTATTTCTCATTTCTACCCATACAGATTCCGTTTCATCCGAGTTAATATCCTTCCTTTCCATTGCATTAATCCCCTCCTTTACCAGCAATGCTACCCCACCTCCCCTACCTTTTTGCCGATCCTTCCTAAATATTGTATATCCCTGGATGTTAAGTTCCCAGCCTTGCCCACCCTGCAGCCACGTTTCTGTAATCCCAATCAAATCATACTTGTTTACCTCTATTTCCACAACTAATTCATCCACCTTGTTCCTAATGCTTCTAGCATTAAGATACAAAGCCTTCAGGCTTGCTTTTTTCACACTCTCATTATGAATTAGTTTGGCCCTTTGTGTTTCTCTCCTTTGCTTATTGCTTCTCACCTTTCTACCATCTATTTCTGACTTCATATGACTTCCCTCTTTTCCACTACCTAGGTTCCCATCCCCCTGCCAAATTAGTTTAAATCCTCCCGAACCGCCATAGAAAATATTACCCCGAGGACATCGGCTCCCTCACAGTTCAGGTGTAGACCGTCCCCTTGGTACAGGTCACTCCTCCCCAAGAACTGGTTCCAATGCCTCAGGAATTTAAATCCCTCTCCCTTGCACCACTGCTCAAGCCACGTATTTAGCTTATCTATCTTACTCTCTCTAAACTTATTAGCTCGTGGCACTGGTAGCAATCCAGAGATTACTACCTTTGAGGTCCTACTTTTCAATTTAGCACCTAACTCCCTAAATTCAGCTTGTAGGACCTCCTCCCTCTTTTTACCTACATCGTTGGTACCTACATGTACCACGACAACTGGCTGATCCCCCTCCCCCTTCAGAATGCTCTGCACCCGCTCCGAGACATCCTTGACCCTTGCACCAGGGAGGCAACATACCATCTTGGAGTCTCGGTCTCGGCCGCAGAAACTCCTATCTATCCCCCTTACAATTGAATCCCCTATCACTATAGCCCTATCCCTCTTTTTTCCACCCTTCTGTGCAGCAGAGCCAGTCATGGTGCCCTGAACCTGGCTGCTGGTGCCTTCCCCTGATAAGTCATCTCCCCCAACAGTACCCAAAACGGTAAACCTGTTTTGGAGGGAGATGACCGCAGGCGACTCCTGCACTACCTTCCTGCCTTTACCCTGCCTTTTGGTCACCCATTTACTGTCTGAGCTAGCCTTTACCTGCGGTGTGACCAACTCACTGAATGTGCTATCCACAAGATCCTCAGCATCGCGTATGCTCCAGAGTGAGTCCATTCGCAGCTCCAGCGCCGCCATGCGGTCCGCTAGGAGCTGCAGCTGGACACACTTCCTGCACACATAGTTGTCAGGGACAGTGTCCCTGATTTCCCACATGGCACAGGAGGAGCATGGCACGGGTCCGAGCTGCCCTTCCATGACTTAACCCTTACAATACCCTTTTATTTACTACGATTTAGCTTAATTATTGAATTCTACTTAGAATAAGTTTGTGAAAGTACTCACCAACCAGTCACCTACCTGTTTTCTGGTGTTGTATTTTCACTGCCGCCTCCTGTCCTGGAACCTTTTCCACCTAGGTTAGGCTCCTGAAATAAAATAAATTGAACCTACCTTTTCAACTTCCCCTAACCCCTAAAAGGTTAGAGGAGGTGGAAGGGTGGGAGACACTACACTGTAGTGTTTCGGGTTTAGCAACAGCTCCACCTATATAAGAGTTACTGGCCTCCTGCTCTCCTGATTGCACCAGCTGTGAAAGAAAAAGCCCGCGAAAGGTGAGCTTTTAAACTCTCCCGCCTCGGGCTGCTTCCGCGCAGGTCCGCTGCTCCTCCGGTCTCGGGGCTGTGGGCCTCGGTGCCTCTGACTGCCCCCTCTCAAGCCTTTAAGCTCTCCCGCCTCGGGCTGCTTCCGCGCAGGTCCGCTGCTCCTCCGGTCTCGGGGCTGTGGGCCTCGGTGCCTCTGACTGCCCCCTCTCAAGCCTTTAAGCTCTCCCGCCTCGGGCTGCTTCCGCGCAGGTCCGCTGCTCCTCCGGTCTCGGGGCTGTGGGCCTCGGTGCCTCTGACTGCCCCCTCTCAAGCCTTTAAGCTCTCCCGCCTCGGGCTGCATCCGCGCAGGTCCGCTGCTCCTCCGGTCTCGGGGCTGTGGGCCTCGGTGCCTCTGACTGCCCCCTCTCAAGCCTTTAAGCTCTCCCGCCTCGGGCTGCTTCCGCGCAGGTCCGCTGCTCCTCCGGTCTCGGGGCTGTGGGCCTCGGTGCCTCTGACTGCCCCCTCTCAAGCCTTTAAGCTCTCCCGCCTCGGGCTGCTTCCGCGCAGGTCCGCTGCTCCTCCGGTCTCGGGGCTGTGGGCCTCGGTGCCTCTGACTGCCCCCTCTCAAGCCTTTAAGCTCTCCCGCCTCGGGCTGCTTCCGCGCAGGTCCGCTGCTCCTCCGGTCTCGGGGCTGTGGGCCTCGGTGCCTCTGACTGCCCCCTCTCAAGCCTTTAAGCTCTCCCGCCTCGGGCTGCTTCCGCGCAGGTCCGCTGCTCCTCCGGTCTCGGGGCTGTGGGCCTCGGTGCCTCTGACTGCCCCCTCTCAAGCCTTTAAGCTCTCCCGCCTCGGGCTGCTTCCGCGCAGGTCCGCTGCTCCTCCGGTCTCGGGGCTGTGGGCCTCGGTGCCTCTGACTGCCCCCTCTCAAGCCTTTAAGCTCTCCCGCCTCGGGCTGCTTCCGCGCAGGTCCGCTGCTCCTCCGGTCTCGGGGCTGTGGGCCTCGGTGCCTCTGACTGCCCCCTCTCAAGCCTTTAAGCTCTCCCGCCTCGGGCTGCTTCCGCGCAGGTCCGCTGCTCCTCCGGTCTCGGGGCTGTGGGCCTCGGTGCCTCTGACTGCCCCCTCTCAAGCCTTTAAGCTCTCCCGCCTCGGGCTGCTTCCGCGCAGGTCCGCTGCTCCTCCGGTCTCGGGGCTGTGGGCCTCGGTGCCTCTGACTGCCCCCTCTCAAGCCTTTAAGCTTACTGTCAACAAGGGCAGATGTTGATGACTAAGTCCAACACCGCCTTCAGTGTGCCAGTGCAGCCTTCGGTCGCCTGAGGAAGAGAGTGTTTGAAGACCAGGGCCTCAAACCCAGCACCAAGCTCATGGTCTACGGAGCAGTAGTGATACCCACCCTCCTGTATGCTTCAGAGACATGGACCATGTACAGCAGGCATCTCAGCACTGGAGAGGTACCACCAATGCTGACTCCGCAAGATCCTGCAAATCCATTGGTAGGATAGGCGCACCAACGTCAGTGTTCTCGCTCAGGCTAACATCCCCAGCATCGAAGCTTTGACCACACTCGATCACCTCTGATGGACGGGCAACATCGTCCGTATGCCCGATACTAGACTCCCAAAACAAGCGCTCTACTCGGAGCTCTGACACGGCAAGAGAGCCCCAGGTGGACAGAGGAAACGCTTCAAGGACACCCTCAAAGCCTCCTTGAAAAAGTGCAACATCCCCACCGACACCTGGGAATCCCTGCCCAAGACTGCACAAAGTGGAGGAGAAGCATTCGGGAAGGCGCTGAACACCTCGAGTCTCTTCGCCGGGAGCAAGCGGAAGCCAAACGCAAACAGCGGAAGGAGCGCACGTCAACCCAAGCACCCCACCCACCCGCCCCTTCAACCACCGTCTGCCCCACCTGTGACAGAGACTGTAGGTCCCGCATTGGACTCATCAGTCACCTGTGAACTCATTTTTAGTGTGGAAGAAAGTCATCCTCGGTTCTGAGGGATTGCCTAAGAAGAAGATGATCAAAGAGGCAGGTTTTAAGGTGCGTCTTAAAGGAGGAGAGAGGTGTAAAGAGACCGAGAGGTTTAGGGAGGGCATTTCAGAGCTTCTGGCCTCAGCAGCTGAAGGCATGGCCACCAATGGTAGAGCGATGAAAATCTGGGATATGTAAGAGGCCAGAATTGGAGGCGTGCAGATATCTCGGAGGGTTGTAGGACTGGAGCAGGTTACAGAGATAGGGAGGGGTGAGGTGTTTTGAAAACCAGGATGAGAATTTTAAAATCAAGATGATGCTGGCCGGGAGCCAATGTAGGTCAGCGAGCACAGGGGTGATGGGTGACCGGGACTTGGTGCGAGTTAGGGTACAGACGGCAGAGTTTTGGATGAGCTCAAGTTTGCGGAGGGTGCAAGGTGGGAGGCCACAGAAGAAAGAAATCAAGTAAATAAAGAAAATTATATACGTTCAACACGTTTACACATGGTGCTATGGCAATTGGCAATATGTGGAAAACAAAAAAATCGTGTTATAGGATTAATTGTAGTGCTCATTTTGTCCAGTTTAACTTTTACAACAAAAGTTTTAAAATTTGTCCATACTGTTATCGTGACTTCTTACTCGGAGTTTATTTATCTGTACTGCATTCCAATACAGTTAAAGGAGAAGTGGCAACTCACAAAGCTATTGCTCAGTTTAGTACTGTATTTTCAGGAGAATTGGAAGGAAGTGACTAGTGGTATCCCACAAGGATCTGTGCTGGGACCTCAACTATTCACTGTATTTATATCATAGAGTCATAGAGTTATACAGCACAGAAAGAGGCCCTTCGGCCCATCATGTCCACTCCGGCCATCAAGCCCTGTCTATTCTAATCCCATTTTCCAGCACTTGGTCCGTAGCCTAGTATGCTATGGCATTTCAGATGCTCACCTAAATGCTTCTTGAATGTTGAGGGTTCCTGCTTCTACCACCCTTTCAGGCAGTGAGTTCCAGATTCCAACCACCCTCTGGGTGAAATAGTTTTTCCTCAAATCCCCTCTAAACCTCCTGCCCCTTACCTTGAAACTATGCCCCCTGGATATTGACCCCTCTACTAAGGGGAAAAGTTCCTTTCGATCTATCCTATCTATGCCCCTCATAACTTTGTACACCTCAATCAGGTCCCCCTCAGCCTTCTCTGCTCCAAGGAAAACAACCCCAGCCTGTCCAGTCTCCCCTCATAGCTGAAGCGCTCCAGTCCAGGTAACATCCTGGTGAATCTCCTCTGCAGCCTCTCCAATGCAATCACATCCTTCCTATAGTGTGGCGACCAGTATTCCAGCTGTGGCCTAACTAGCATTTTGTACAGCTCCATCATAACCTCCCTGCTCTTGCCTTCATTAGCCAAGGCATAGAATATAAGTAGCCCATATGCCTTTTTAACCACCTTATCTACGTGTCCTGCTGCCTTCTGGGATCTATGTACATGCACACCAAGGTCCCTCTGATCCTCTTCTTCCTAGGGTCCTACCATTCATTGTGTATTCCCTTGCCTTGTTAGTCCTCCCAAAATGGATCACCTCACACTATTCAGGGTTAAATTCCATTTGCCACTGATCTGACCAACCCGTCTATATCGTCCTGTAGCCTAAGGCTTCCCTCCTCGCTATTTACCACTCCCAATTTTCGTGTCATCTGCAAACTTATTGATCACACCTCCTACATTCATATCTAAATCATTAATGTACACTACAAACAGCAAAGGGCCCAGCACCGATCCCTGCGGTGCACCACTTGACACAGGCTTCCAGTCACAAAAACAACCTTCGACCATCACCCTCTGCCTCCTGCCACTAAGCCAATTTTGGATCAAATGTGCCAAATTGCCCTGGATCCCATGGGCTCTTACCTTCTTGACCAGTCTCCCATGTGGGACTTTGTCAAAAGCCTTACTGAAGTCCATGTAGACTACATCAACTGCACTACCCTCATCCACACACCTAGTCACCCCCTCGAAAAATTCAATCAAATTGGTTAGACATGATCTCCCCCTGACAAAGCCATGCTGACTATCCTTGATTCGTCTTTGCCTGTCCAAGTGGAGACTAATTCTGTCCCTCAGAATTTTTTCCAATAATTTCCCTACCACTAATGTTAGGCTCACTAGCCTGTAATTCCCTGGTTTATCCCTACTACCCTTCTTGAATAATGGTACAACGTTAGTTGTCCTCCAGTCCTCTGGCAACCCCCGCTGTGGCCAGAGATGTTCTGAAAATTTGTGTCAGAGCCCCTGCAATCCACTCCCTTGCCTCACACAGCAGCCTGGGATACATCTCATCTGGGCCTGGGGATTTATCCACTTTTAAGCCCGCTAAAACCGCTAGTACCTCATCCCTCTCAATAATAATTTGTTCAAGTATATCACAATCCCCCTACCTGATTTCTATGCCTACATCGTCCTTCTCCATAGTGAACACAGATGCAAAATATTCATTTAAAACCTCACCTACATCTTCCGGCTCTACACACAGATTGCCACTTTGGTCCCTAATGGGCCCTACTCTTGTCCTTAATATACTTATAAAACACCTTGGGATTTTCCTTTATTTTGCCCGCCAGTGTTTTTTCATGCCTTAGATGACTTAGATAACATTCTAGAGAGCCAATGACGCAAAGATAGGTGGCATAGTAAGTAGTGTAGACGCGAGCATAAAATTACGAAGAGACATTGATAGATAAGTGAGTGGGCAAAACTGTGGCAGATGGATTTCATTACAGGTAAGTGTGAGGTCATCCATTTTGGAAAGAAGATAGATCCAAGTATTTTTTAAATGGTGACAAGCTAGGAACAGTGGAGGTCCAAAGAGATATAGTGGTCCATGTACACAGATCACTAAAATGTAGTCATGGACCTGAAAAGTTAACCCAGTTTTTCTCTCTACAGATGCTGCCTGACCTGCTGAGTATTTCCAGCATTTTCTGTTTCTACCTAAAATAAAATGTTGGTTTGTGAAAAGCTGCTCTGTTTTTTTACTAGAATCCTGTACACCAATGATAAATTTGGAACACAAATGTAATGATTAACAATAGCAAAAAACCGCCGGATGCTGGAAATCTGAAATAACAACAGAATGTGCTGGAAACACTCAGCAGGTCAGGCAGCATCGAGGAGAGAGAAACATAGTTAACGTTTCACGACCTGAAATGTTAACTCTGTTTCTCTCTCCTCGATGCTGCCTAACCTGCTGAGTGTTTCCAACATTTTCTGTTGTTATTTCATTATTAACAAGTTCGTTTTTTATATACCATCTGATGGCAAAACGATTTAGAAGTTTTGACTCGCCTCCTTCATCAAACACTTTCGGGGTCAAGAAAGGAGAATTGGGCAGGGATGCAGATCCAGACGGGACCAGTCAGGACGAGTTGAGAGAGGCTGGTGAAACGTAACTATCTATCTGTGGCATCAGGGGCGTGAACGTCTCCCACTTCTGTTAGGTATAAATAACTGCTATAGAGCCGCCTGTGTTTATCTGGTTACACGTCCCTGGTAGATCGTCGGCGTTACATGTTTAACATTAGCCAGATGAAGCAGTGATCCTCCCGGTGGTTCCCGGTAATTGCAGCTGTTGCACGGTACAGAGCAGCTCCGCACAGCCCGGCAAGGTAACCCGTCCAGTCTGTCCGTCCTCGGCTCCGGCTCCGGCTCACTTGCTGCACGGTGTGTCGGCTCAGGCTGCCGCCCTTTGTATCATGGAAATTACATATCTAGGTCGCTCGGTGTTAATTTCCAGGCAAAGGTGAAGCGTTTTCTCTCCACGTTTCTAATTGCCGTCGCACTGCTTGAAATCTGCGATTTTTCACCATCGAGCTAGTTCGAGAAGTCCTGGCATTTATCTTCAGTGTCATTTAGATTTGCCTTTATTTTACCTGTAGATTGGAATCTGCACGTGTGTTCAGTCTGTCCCCCCTCCTCTCTGTACCCCTACTGGTAACGAGTTCTCCTAATCCAGCCCTTAAACTGCGGACAATACTATCTCTGCTCCACTATAGTGAAGGCTGTGTTTTGGGGGGCAAAAGTCAAAGTTCGGTACTAACCAGGCTGGGAAATAATCCGGTGCCCCTCGGTGCACGGAGTAAAATTTCAGTGTCGTGTCAAACCTGTTTTTTTTTTAATGCCCTTGGACAGTCCACTGCAGGCGCTGGGCACTTTCGAAACTTACGCAAAATTCTTTTAAACGTTTTGAGAAAGTAGGTGCTTCTGGTCATGCTCCGAAAACATTTAAAATGTAATAAAAAGAGAAAATGCTGGAAATGCTCAGCAGTTCAGGCAGCGTCTATGGAGAAAGAAATAGAGTTAACGTTTCAGGTCAATGACCTTTCATCAGAACATTTAAAATGTAATAACTGGGAGAGGAGCTTAGCATTTGTGTGTAAGCATGCATGTGCTCAGTTCTGTCCCGATTGGGAGCCAGGGTAGTATTGCTGGGCTGGGAGTGACCCTGTATTATTGGTCTCATAGGTATGTACAGTATCAGAAGTTACAGAATAACTGCACTTTAAAAATATTGAATTGGCTAACATAAACAGTTTGCCTCTTGTGTCATCTGTGCCTTTAAAGAATTATTGTAGTAATTTTTGTAAGTAATTGTGAAGATGTTCAGTTGATGTAGACTTTCTTTAGGTTAGGCAGGAGGGGCTTAGTGATGGTTTAAAGTGAATAATTGAGGTAAGTTCCTATAGCGTTTCATATTAGACTAAGGTTACAAGTTATACTGCAAAGCAGTTTCAGGTGCATGTTGATGAAAGTGCAATTATAACTTGGGTGTCAGGGTCTCATCTGATGCCTGAACACACTAAAGCCCAAGTGTTGTGAACCCATCATCAGGAAACTATATTGCACCAGTTTGAGTTTCCACCAGCTATGATATAACTCCAGCACAGTCCACAGCCACATTTTAAACGTGGACCAACTGGGAACTTTTAAACTGTGGTCCACTGGTAGCACCCTCCCCGCGCCTCTGAGTCAGTAGGTTGTAGGTTCAAGTCCCACTCCAGAAACTTGAGTACATAATCCAGATTGACACTTAGTGCAGCGCTCCCTCAGCACTGCACTGATCAGAAATGTCATTAGGATGAAACGTTAACATGCGCCCCCGTCTGCCCTCTCAGATGGACATAAAAGATCCCATGGCACTATTTCACAGAAGAGCAGGGGAGTTCTCCCCTGTGTGCTGACCAGTATTTATCCCTCAACCAACATCACTAAGACAGATTATCTGGTTATTATCTCACTGCTGTTTGTGGGGCCTTGTGTGCAAATTGGCTGCCGCATTTCCTACATTACAACAGTGACTCCACTTCAGAAGTACTTCATTCAGTATAAAGTGCTTGGGGACATCCAATATCATGAAAGGCGCTATATAAATGCAAGTCTTTCTTTCTTAAACTGATGCTCCCACCTGTGCTCTCCCAACACCAAAAATTAGCCAGAAGTGGAATTCTGTTGCGCTCTCAAAGTATGTATTTGCAATGCTCCTTTGTGGCAGAGCTTGCTGTGACCTGGCCTGAATCACTTAGCACCCTGGTCTGCTGGTTGCACATTGTACTTCACAAATACTAGTCTGAGACTTTCTGACCTTGGCGTCTGTTTCCTTTGCATACTTGTGAAATTACTTGGGTTGTTCCTTTACCTTAACAGGTGCTATATAAATGCAGATTGTTAGTGTTAGCTGTAGTATAATGCAGCCTGAGAGGCTCTTAATTTTAACAATGAATGCATTGTAGTTAGAAGTAAATTTAAATTTGATCCAAAGTACAGTACATTGATTTTTTTTGTTCAATTAAACAATCTGAGAGCAAGGGAGTGAAATTGATTTGATAGCAAAAAATACGTGTAAAAATGTTTAAACCCTCCACATTCCTTTAATAAGAAGTAGAAGAAGCTCACGAATTTCTGACAGCAAGCTAGAAACCATCCATTCGGCTGCCTCTGCTGCTTCCCTCCGACCTTCGCCCTTGCCTACTAAGCTAAACCTACCTTTGCCCTTTTCCTACCATTAACCTGAACCCCTGCCTATCTCTAGTTACCTCTAGACTGAACTGTTCCAATGTTCCCCTGGCTGGCCTCCCACCTGGCCTCTGTAAACTTGAGCTTATCCAAAATTCTGCTATCCCCCTCCCTGTATCCTAATTTGCACCAAGTCCCATTCACCCATCACCCCTGTGCTCGCTGACCTACATTGACTCCTGGTCTGGCAATGTCTCCGTTTTGAAATTTGCACCCTTTATTTCAAATCCCTCCATGGCCTTGCTCCTCCCTATCTCTGTAACCTCCTCCTGCCCTACAACTCTCCGAGATCTCTGCGCTCCTCCAATTCTAGCCGCTTGCACATCCCTGATTTTTTTTACTCCACCATTGCATCCGTGCCTTCAGCTGCTGAGGCTCTAAGTGCTGGAATTCCCTCCCTAAACCTCTCTGCCTCTCTACTTCTCTTGTCTCCTTTAAGAATCTCCTTAAAAACCTACCCTTTTTTTTTACCAAGCTTTTGGTTATCTGTCCTAATATCTCTATGTGGCTCAGTGTCAGTTTTTTTTGGATAACGCTCCTGTGCAGCACCTTGAGACATTTTACTATGTTAAATCCACTATTATTACAAGTTGTTGTTGTTACTACTTCCATGCCTTCTTCAAGCTCATCTCATCCTTGAGAACTACCTCCTGCTCCCATGATCCCATTCCCACATGCCCTGACCACCCTACATTCCTTTCAGGCCCCCATGTTAATTGATATTGTGAATAATTCCCTCTCCTTGGGCACAGTTCCCCTCCCTTTCAAAACCACATCATACCCCTCCTTTTAAAAAAGAGCACACACACTCTATCCCTCTGTTCTTGCTGATTATTGTGCCATTTTCAATCTCCCTCCCACAAATCCTTGAATTTAAAAAATATTACATTTGTTTTTATGGGATGTGAAATGCTGGCAACGCCAGCATTTATTGCCCATCTCTAATTGCCCTTGAGAAGGTGGTGGTGAGCCGCCTTCTTGAACTGCTGCAGTCCGTATGATGAAGGTACTCCCATAGTGCTGTTAGGGAGGAAGTTCCAAGATTTTGACCCAGTGACGATGAAGGAACAGCGATATATTTCCAAGTCAGGATGGTGTATGACTTGGAGGGGAACTTGGAGGTGGTGGTGTTCCCATGCGCCTGCTGCCCTTGTTCTTCTAGATGGAAAAGATTGCGGGTTTGGGAGGTGCTGCCGAATAAGCCTTGGCGAGTTGCTGCACTGCATCTTGTAGATCTTGTGGTTCCCTCCAGGTCCACCGCATGTCTCCTGAAACTCAGTTTTGAATCCCTCCAATCTGGACCCCACCCCTCCCCCAGACTTTATCATGGCCTGTATCAAAGTGATTGTTTCCATGGTTCCTTATTCCTCCTCAATTTCTCTACAGCTGTCAACATGGTCAATTACACCATCTTACTCCAACACTTCTGCTCTGTTGGGTCTGCCACCGCTTGGTTCCACTCTTACCTATCTGATTCTAGCCAGAGCAGCTCTAGCAATGGCTTCTTTTCCCACCGCTGCCCTGTTGACCATCCTTGACCCCTTCCTCTACCTCATCTGCATGTTGCCTTTTGGTGATATTATCCACAGAAATAGAATCAGCTCTACCTCTGCACCTCTCAAGCCCTCCTCTGCCTCTACGCTATCAAACTGCTTGTATGACATTCAGTATTAGATGACTTGTAATTTTCTCTCTTTGTTTTTGTCTTCCACTACAAATTCTAAACTCTTGCCACTGACTTCATCCCCTTCCCTGCCCATTTTCTCAGGCTGAACCAGACTGTTCGCAGCCTTGGTGTCCTGTTTAGCTTTGACCTGAGTTTCCAATCCTATATGGTCTCTATCGCAAAGACTTCTATCATCACGTCACCTGCTTCTGCTCCAACCTCAGCCTATTTTCCGCAGAAACCCTCATCTATGCCTTTGTCACCGCCAGACCAGATTACTGAAATAGTATCCTGGGAAGCTTTCCATCCTCCATCCTCCACCCTCTGTAAACTTCAGCTCATCCAAAACCGTGATGCTTATATTTTATCCCACACCAATTCCCACCACCCCATCCTTACGTATTTGCACTGGCTCCCGAAGAGCATTTGAAGTTGGCAGCTCAGCTCCAGGCCAATCAGGGCACCTCAAATTAAAAATTCTCACCCTGCTGTTTAAATTCCTCCATGGCCTCAGCCCTCCCTATCTAACTTCCTCCAGGCTTACAATTTCTCTTTCCCCCCCCTCCCTAAATTTATATTCCTCTGACTGGCCTCTTGTGCATTCCTGCCATTCACTCCACTATTGGTGTCCATTTCTTCAGTCACTTAGCTCCATGCTATGGAATTCCCTCCCTAAACCCCTCTACCTCTCCACCTTCATCTTCTCCTTTAAGATCTTCCTTAAAACGCACTCTTTGACAATACTTTGAATCACTCTTCCTAGTCTTTTTCTTTGGCTCAACCTGTTTTTTCCTCATGCTGCTGTGAAGCACCATGGGACATTTTTCTATGTTAAAGGTGCTATAAGAAGCAAACTGTTGTAGCACTATATTTTCAAAAACATTTTGAAAGTGGTACCGATAGTGTGAAATAAAAATAAATGCTGGATATACACAGCATCACTAAAGAGCAAATAGCAAAAAGGCAGATTAACATTTTAAATATAGACCCTTCATCTATAGTTAGCCCCGATTCAAACAAGTAGTTAAGTTATACAATCATCATACTTATCTGTATTGCCACATATTGGAATGCACATCACTTATATTTAATTTCAAAGCTCCATTAAAGAATATATACACAAAGTAGCAAACTTTACAACCACCAATTGGAAGAAATAGTTTTTAAACTTTGATTTGAAGCTGTTAATGCATAAAAATCAGAACGGATTTACAACAAAAAGGGAGTATGAATAAAAACTTGCAAGAGCTATCAAAACTAACAGTAAATGTTTCCTCTTAGTTACCGTTTGTTACCGTTTTCATTTCATTTCATTTTTCTGTATAGTTTAAGGAAATAATAGAACTGATCAGGCTTTGAGGACTAGAACACAAGTCACCCACAAATTCTGACATCCATATTCATAATTCGCAAGTCCTCAAGTGTGCCGTGTATGAACATCTTCTGTGAGCAGGAAGAGACAATAATTCTCTTTCGCAAAATATTTTTCCTTTGACTTGCTATGGGCAGGCAGTTGCCCCCCACCCCCATTTGGGGAATTTTTCACTGGAAAGGAGACCTATTCTCATGTAGTTACATGAGCTTCCTGGAATTCCCTTATCATGTGCATTCTGGTCAACATTTTCAGCATTTTTATATTTTTTAATTGATTTCCAGAGTACTCAACGACTGAGCATCCATAGCCCTCTGGGGTAGAGAATTCCAAAGATTCACCACCCTTTGAGTCAAGAAATTTCTCCTCATCTCAGTCCTAAATGGCTGACCCCTCATTCTGAGACTGTGACCCCTGGTTCTAGACTCCCCAGCCAGAGGACACATCCTCCCAGCATCTACCCTGTCAAGCCCTGTAAGAATTTTGTATGTTTCAATGAGATCACCTCTCATTCTTCTAAATTCTAGGGAAGATAGGCCTGGTCTACTCAATCTCTCCTCACAGGACAATCGCCCCATCCCAGGAATCAGTCTAGTGAACCTTTGTTGCACTCCTTCTAAGGCACATATATCTTTCCTTAGGTAAGGAGACCAAAACTGTACACAGTACTCCAGGTGTGGTCTCACCAAGGCCCTATATAATTGCAGTAAGACTTCTTTATTCTTGTACGCCAATCCTTTTGTAATAAAGGCTAACATGCCATTTGCTTTCCTAATTGCTTGGTGTGCCTGCATGTTAACTTTCTGTGATTCTTGTACAAAGATACAAAGTACAAAGGTCTCTCTTAGTACCAACATTTCCCAATCTCTCATCATTTAAAAAATATTCTGCTTTTTATTTTCCCTACCAAAGTGGATAACTTCACATTTCTCCACATTATATTCCATCTGCCATGTTCTTGCCCACTCACTTTATCTATATCTTTTTGTAGCCTCTTTGCATCCTCCTCACAACTTACTTTCCCACCTAGCTTTGTATCGTCAGCAAACTTGGATACATTACACTCAGTCCCCTAATCTAAGTCATTGATATAGAAATAGCTGATCCTTTCACTACCCCACTAGTTACAACCTGCCAACCTGAAAATAACCCTTTATTCCTACTCTGTTTTCATAGATACATAGAAGATAGGAGCAGGAGTAGGCCATTCGACCCTTCGAGCCTGCTCCACCATTCAATGAGATCATGGCTGATCTTCCAAATTCAGTACCCGGTCCCTGCCTTCTCCCCATATCCCTTGATCCCTTTAGCCTTAAGAAATATATCCAACTCTTTCTTGAATATACTTCATGAACTGGCCTCCACCACCCTCTGTGGCAGAGAATTCCACAGGTTCACCACTCTCTGGGTGAAGAAATTCCTCCTCATTTCAGTCCTAAATGGCTTACCCCTTATCCTTAGACTATGACCCCTGGTTCTGGACTCCCCGGCCATCAGAAACATCCTGCATCTAGTCTGTCCAGGCCTGACAGGAATTTTATAGGTTTCGATGAGATCCCCTCTCAATCTTCTAAACTCCAGTGAGTATAAGCCCAATCGACACAATCTCTCCTCATACGTCATTCCTGCCATCCCAGGTTCTGTCCGTTAACTAATCCTCAGTCCATACTAATACATACCCCCACCCCATGCGCCCTAATTTTGTGTAATAACCTCTTGTGTGGCACCTTTTCATGCTTTATGAAAATCCAAATACACCACTTCCCCCTTACTAGTTATTTTTTTTAATATAAAACTTTAATAGTTTAATAACATAGATTGTACAAAGTCACTATCATCTTTCATAATTCTCTTAAATAGCAGCCAGCACACAATAAAAGTCACTTCATAGAGCATCGGAATGTAGATGTAAATATGATATTACACAGGAAACGGATCAGATTTAAAATAAATTGAGCACAACAAATGATTTTTTATGTTTTACTGGTGCAATTTAGAATAAAATTTTCCAACATACCCTTCAAGACTAATTAGATATTTTTATTTGGTAAATAATTGCATGGTAAACCTTTTTTGAAATTATTCCAAACTGGAAGTTGAGCACGTTTTTTATTTAAACGAGGGAAAGTTTGGCACTTTTATGCTGATGTCTCCGATGTTAATATTTCGAGGAATTTCAGGCAGCTTCATATTCTTTACTGCTGATACAGTCTTGGCTTGAGCTCCTGCTAGACCAGCCTCAGGTTTTTCCATTTTGTTCTGAGCATCAATCTGAGTAACTATTTCATTCATATTGGTCTTTAAAACCATTCCCCCCTTCACCATTTCTACCAAAATATTGTGAACGTTGTCTACGTGGAAAATTAAATCCAGCTCACAGACATTCTGAAAACATTCGTCTGATGTTTCCACAAACACCTGAATTAGGTTCCGGATGCCACACACAGGACAAAATACAAAGTTGCATAATGTCTGTAAATAAGTTTATTATCTGCTCCCACAATTAACATGCCAACTTCCAAGAAATTATAGACTTTTTCATCTCTTTTTGACACCAAGTGGAATGTCTCCCTTATAATTTGTTGTTGTGTATCTTCACTGTAGCGTTCATAGAATTTGGAGAGGCGTGGCTTGCCATGTTCCTGTTTAGTAGAGCTGTATCATTTCACATGGCTAGGATGATATCCTATTTTTATATTGGCTATATGTTTGGGATATTAACTTTTAATTAACATAGAAACATAGAAGATAGGAGCAGGAGTAGGCCATTCGGCCCCTCGAGCCTGTTGCGCCATTTAATGAGATCATGGCTGATCATCCAAACTCAGTACCCTGTCCCTGCTTTCTCCCCATATTCCTTGATCCCTTTAGCCTTAAGAAATATATCTAACTCCTTCTTGAATATATTTAATGAATTGGCCTCAACTGTCTTCTGTGGTAGAGAATTCCACAGGTTCACCACTCTCTGGGTGAAGAAATTCCTCCTCATCTCAATTCTAAATGGCTTACCCCTTATCGTTAGACTGTGACCCCTGGTTCTGGACTCTCCTGCCATCGGGAACATCCTTCCTGCATCTAATCAGTCTAGTCCTGTTAGAATGTTATAAGTTTCAATGAGATCCCCTCTCATTCTCCTAAACTCTAGCGAATATAAGCCTAATCGACCCAATCTCTCTGCATACGTCATTCCTGCCATCCCAGGTATCAGTCCGGTGAATCTTCACTGCACTCCCTCCGTGGCAAGAACACCCTTCCTCAGATAAGGCGACTAAAACTGCACACAATTCTCAAGGTGTGGTCTCACCAAGGCCCTGTACAACTGCAGTAAGACATCCTTGCTCCTGTACTCGAATCCTCTCGCTATGAAGGCCAACATACCATTTGCCTTCTTAACCGCCTGCTGCACCTGCATGCTTACCTTCAGCAACTGGTGCACAAGGACACCCAGATCTCTGCACTTCTCCTTCTCCCAATCTATTGCCATTCAGATAATAATCTGCCTTCCTGTTTTTGCCACCAAAGTGGATAACCTCACATTTATCCACATTATACTGCATCTGCCCAATCACCCAACTTGTCCAAATCAGACTGGAGTTTCTCTGCATCCTTCTCACAGCAAACACGCCCACCCAGCTTTGTGTCATCTGCAAACTTGGAGTTTTACATCTAGTTCCCTCGTCTAGATCATAAGTATATATTGTGAATAGTTGGGGTCCTAGCACCGATCCCTGCGGTACCCCACTAGTCACTGCCTGCCACTCGGAAAAAGACCCGTTTATATCAAATCTTTGCTTCCTGTCTGCCAACCAGTTCTCTTTCCAGGTCAGTACCTTACCCCCAGTCCCATGTGCTTTAACTTTGCATGCTAATCTCTTATGCGGGACCTTATGGAAAGCCTTCTGAAAGTCCAAATACATCACATCCACTGGTTTTCCCTTATCTATTCTACCTTTTGTAAATCCATGTTGACTTTGTCCGATCCTGTCACTGTTTTCCAAGTGCTCTGCTATTACATCTTTTATAATGGACTCTAGCATTTTCCCCACTACCGATGTCAAGCTTACCGGTCTATAATTCCCCATTTTCTCTCTACCACCTTTTTTAAATAGTGGGGTTACATTAGCTACCTTCCAATCCATGGGAACTGTTCCAGGGTCTATAGAATTTTGGAAGATGACCAGCAATGCATCTACTATTTCTAGGGCCACTTCCTTAAGTACCCTAGGATATAGATTATCAGGCCCTGGGGATTTATCGGCCTTCAATCCCATCAATTTCCCTAACACCATTTCCCTACAAATACTGATTTCATTCAGTTCCTCCCTCTCATTAGACCCTATGTTCCCCGACATCTCTGGGAGGTTATTTGTGTCCTCCTTTGTGAAAACAGAACCAAAGTATGTATTTAATTGGTCTGCCATTTTTTTGTTCCCCATTATAAATTCCCTTGATTCTGACTGCAAGGGACCTACGCTTGACTTCACCAATCTTTTTCTCTTCACATATCTATAGAAGCTTTTACAGTCAGTTTTATGTTCCCTGAAAGCTTACTCTCATACTCTATTTCCCCCCTCTTAATTAATCCATTTGTCCTCCTTTGAATCCTAAACTGCTCCCAATCCTCAGGTTTGCTGCTTTTTCTGGCCAATTTATATGTCCTCTCCTTGGATCTTATGCTATCCCTAATTTCCCTTGTTAGCCAACGTTGAGTCACCTTTTTGTTTTATTTTTATGCCAAACGGGGATGAACAAATTCTGTAGTTCATCCATGCGATCTTTAAATGTTTGCCATTGCCTATCCACCGTCAACCCTTTAAGTAACGTTCCCCAATCAATCCTACCCAACTCGCGCCTCATACCATCATAGTTTACTTTATTTAAATTCAAGACCCTAGTCTCTGAGTTAACTACTTCACTCTCCATCTTAATGAAGAATTCTATCATATTATGATCGCTCCTCTCCAAGGGGCCTCGCATAACAAGATTGCTAATTAATCCTTTCTTATTACATAATACCCAGTCTAAGAATGCCTGATCTCTAATTTTACCAGAACTATTGAAAGAAAGAAAATACGTTTACACACCACCTTTCAAGTCTTCGGGATGTCCCAAAGTGCTTCAATAAATTACTTTTCAAGCAGAAGAATGACCAGTTCATTTGCCTTGCTGGTGTTGGTGAAGGAATAAATGTTGGCCAGGGCATCAGGAGAGCTCTCTTTCCTTCGAGGAAGTGCCACGGGATCCTTTACATCCACTTGAACATGCAGACATGGCCTCGGTTTAATATCTGATCCTAACGACTAACTCTGTGGCACTCCCTCAATACTGCACTGAAAATGTTAGTTCACAAAAACCATAACTGATTTACAACAAAAGTGAATTTAATTAATAGCCTAAAACAAAAATAAAATACTGCAGATGTTGGAAATCTGAAACAAAAACAGAAAATACCCAGCAGGTCAAGCAGCATCTGTGGAGAGAGGAATAAAGAACGTTTCAGGTCAACTGTTTTTATTAATTAATAGCCTGTTTGTTAATGAAGAGTGATACCCATACTGCATTTTAGAGGCAGAATGATTATGCAGTGTTTGATAACATACGTGCTAAAACAAAACTTGCTACAAAATATAATGAAATACATTATATTCACAGGTTCAGCCACATCAGACTAAAGAAGAACATTTCACTGTTGAGAAGTTGAAATGCGTACTGCTCCCGCATTGGAGAGAATAGAGGGTGATGGAAGCTCTTATAAAACAGGATTCTTTCTACTCATATTTGGAGTTTCATTTCTATCTGCTGGAGTCATTATTGCTACCTTTGGGTTCCAGTCATGTGATCATGATGGTGGCAGCTGCAATAAGGTCCTAAAGGCAACTGGACCCAGTCTATGTGGTATTGCATTGTTATTCATACTGCTGTCAAGATCCAGGACCCTGATTAATCTGAGACAGCTGGCATACTCAGCAGATCGACGGTGCTATCTTTCTTGCGGCAAACAGGACTCTTTCATCCGTTTCCTCATCTTTGGTGTCCTCTTTTGTTTTAGTGGAGTGCTGCTAACTATGATTGGTGTTTGGGCTATCACCTGCCCTGGCACCATGGAAGGTCAAGGATTCAATTTAACTAGTAAAGCTAATGGAAATGAGAAATGTAAACTGCTGTTCTTGCAAATCATGGGCCCAGTAGTAACGTTTATTGGTATTTGCTTCTTATTAATTGCTCATGTCAAAAGGAAGGTAGCTTTAAGTGCAGAGGAAGAAAGTACATCTACAAATGATCAACAACCACAAAGAACAGGACCATGTCAAATTGCAATAGGTAAGCGAAATGATTGATTAAAACTGATGTTTACCTGTGAATTATACAGAATAGCACCTTGAAAAAGTGGATAATTAAACTGTAGTAAATAAGAAAAGAAAGAACTTGCATTTATATAGCACCTTGCACAACCTCATGACGCCAAAGCGTTTTACAGCCAATGAAGAACTTTTGATTGTAGTTCCTGTTGTAATTTAGGGAAATATTTGTAATGGGCCTTCCTCTCCCTCAACACCAACGTTAGAAGAAGTAGCAGAGTGGTTACAAGAGGTGTGTATCCCTCCTTTAGCTCTGTCTAATTCTCCATCTATCTGTCATGGACACAAACTCAGTAAGTTAGAAATGTTTCATGAACTGTTAGCACATTGACAGGCAGACAAAAGTTATGAATGCACACATCTGGTCCACAAATCATGAAGTT
Source organism: Somniosus microcephalus (assembly GCF_052327205.1). Taxonomy (NCBI): domain Eukaryota; kingdom Metazoa; phylum Chordata; class Chondrichthyes; order Squaliformes; family Somniosidae; genus Somniosus; species Somniosus microcephalus. The sequence continues at coordinate 217,154,200 of NC_140987.1, forward strand.
GTTGTTCAGTAACATGTGCTTTGATAAGAATCAAGTAACCACCTCCGGCTCCTCCACCTGAATTATGTGCAATGAGATTGGGTTCTTTCAATGTTAGTATAAGAATGCTTGATGTGTTTGTATATTATCCCTTTTTCCCCCTTCTAACTTGGGTTAAATGGGTTAACTTGTTTTTCCTGTGGAGGGTAAGGAATGGACCAAGGAGTGTGTGCTAAAATTCCAGGCTCCTAATTTCAAGACATTGGTTTCATTAACTCTTCTTTTCAGTGTGCATTGAACATTGCAAAAAAAAACAAATACAATTATGTTGCATGATATTTAGCTATTGAATTATGTCGTCTCCATTATGTTTTTGTGGGGAAAATATTTTAAGTGCTAATAACTATTTTAGGAAATATTAGCACCTGAGTATTTTAGGTGCACAGTTGGTTGCAGCTCTTGAATTTGAATCCAATATGGACTGAATGCCAAGTTGGATAGTGGGGAGGTTGTTGAGCCTGATTTCCAGGAGCCTCATGAGGGGAAGTACAGACAGGCCCATGGAGGTAGCTGAAAGGAAGATTAGATCTCAAAGGAAACCATTCAACCCATCAGATATTGACGCTCTTTGCTGGAAGAATTCAAAATATATCCCACTACTGTCTACCTATATCCCTGTATCTTCCTCTACTTAAAATGTTTATCTACGCTTCCCTTAAAGATTGCAAGTTTCTTGGCATTTAAATACCCTGAACTGGAATTTGTGGTCAGCGGTGAAGCGAAGGCGTTTGCTGTTGGCCCTGAAGTATGCTTCACACAAGGATCTCGCGACCTCTGTGTTGAGAACTTCGGGTTTTCTGACCTTCAATTCAAATCAATGGAAGTTAGTGGGGATTCCCTTGTGTAATGTCAACAGGCTGTCTAAGCAGCCAATCAAAATGCAAAATTCTCTCAGACAGCGAACAAGGAAGCGAGCAAGCTCTTAAAATTCAAACTTTTTAAAAAAATGTTAGAGGGAGCAAAACAAGGATTGGGGCTCTCACATGGGGAAAAGGCAAACCTGAAATAAAGATAGACAAACTTAAAACATTTAAAAAAATAATTTCTGAAAAGTTCCTTAAACTTAAATTTTTATTAAAATAGATAAATTTCACTGCACAAAATTTAAATTAATTTTCCAGGTCCTTAACAGTAATAACGCTGTCAAAACCCTAGTTACACCTAATCGCTTTGGGTCTAACTTTTAGTGGGGAATTTAACAGCGTAATTACTGCGGAAGAGACAAAGTTTTTGTCAGTTTCAATGTTTTGGCTGATTACACAGATTGCTGGATCTGTGGGGGGCGGGGGCACAACATAGCCTGTGTCGGAGCTGTGAACGACAGACCGCAACATATCCGTATGCGGCAAATCCCAAAGTTGCAGTCAGTTTCAAAGGTGGAATGACGGCGCATGCTGCCAGCTCGACCGCAAATTCTGGGCCATTATTATCTTAATGTCCAGTGCCCCCTAGAGAAATGGCGTTGGAGACACCGCTTGAATGAGCAACAGTGCCACCTAATGTTGGGGGAACCTGAAAAGTAAGTAAGGATCAGTACAGAAAACAGTTCTCAGTTTAAATGGTTTTCGAGGCATGACAAAATTGTACCGCCCATGTGTAATCTGCATAGCATAGGAAATATGTGCGAGGAAGAAGTATATGCTAGATTCAAGACTTTTATACAGAGAGAGGATAGATACTACGTCTTAAAATCTCTTCAAACTTCAATAATTATCTTGTGTATTATTTTTTTTTACTAAGCTGGCTGTCCTGATGTTTTCTTGCTCCAGAGTTGTACACAACCCAACCTAATGAGCTTTTATAATTGGCTTACCAAACTGTTTCCTTTAGTGGTGAGGGACGAGAAGGAACCTTGTCTTTCCCTGGAGAAAAGTATAACCACAGGCTCCTTTTTTCCCCACAGCCAACCTCACCCTCAAACATCAAGTATGAGGAGTTTTCGGATTTCTTTGTAGGAGACTATCTATTCAAATTGGCTCTGCAGTCTCTCACCCGTTCTAGCCCCACCCCCTCCAAACTTCTCCGATCCAAGAGATACACTTCCTACTCCCTCAGTCTCCTTCGCACCCAACTCCCCTCCCTGACCACCATGCTAGCTCAAATTTCAATGGTTTCCTTTCCACAGACACCACCCTTGTCTCCTTTACAACCAATATTATCACCCCCCCCCCCCCCCCCCCCTCAAAATGCCCACTGTTGACCCTTCCATCCTCGCCAACTATTGTTGCATCTCCAGTCTCCCTTTTCTCTAAGTCTATAATTTTGGAAATTTCATGTTCAATTCCCTCCAGCTCAGCTCTGTCATTTTTCACAGCATTAAATGGCCTTAACCAAAGTTATAACTGATGTCCTCAGTGATTGTAATCTTCTCAACCTCCATCTAGCATTCAACCAAGCAATCCTCCTCCACACCTCCCCTCAGTGGGACAGCCCTTGCTTGGTTCCATTTCTACCTATCTGAATGCTGCCAGCATATCTCTAGCAATGGCTTTTCTTCCTTCGCTCTGCAATCTCCTTCAGCCCTATATTTGCTCTTCTTTTGCTTTCTTTGGCCCTGTGTACCCCTGCCCCCGGCACACTCCATTCTTTTGATTCCTTTTGTACATTCCCGTCAACTCCCACCTTTCACTATGCCATTGGTGGCAGAGCCTTCAGTAGTCTCAGACCTATTCTCTGGAATTCCCTCGCTAAACCTCTCCACTTTTCACTTCCTTTTAAACAATTTTCTCCAAACCCATTTTTGACTAAGCTTTCGGTCACTTCTCCTAACCTGTCACAGTGTCTGTTTTCCTTTTGCCCATCTGTGAAGCACGTTAGAATTTTTTTTTTAATGTTAAAGGTGCCATATAAATGCAAGATGATGTTTTGATTGAATTAGAACTCTGTACTGAAGGTGTTAACTGGATCTTCTTACTTTCATTCAGATAACTCTGTGGTGGTCCTTCCACCACCACCACCTTATTTCCCCGAACCCCCACCAATTATAAATGATTGCAATGGAGCCTGCTATTCCCCTCCAAGCGAGAATCCTCCCTCTTATTACAGTGTCGTCTTTTGCAGGTAAAATAACTGACTCTTTATTTTACAATTGAAACTTGCATGTAGTGCCCCACCAGGTAATTTAGAATATCAGATCACCATCATTTTTAGCTAAACAGTAATCTTTTCTCATGACAAAATCACACAGAAGAGCAATGTCCATTTTATGCTGTGTAAACCCATATTATTGGCCAGTACTTATAATCTTGTGCTTCTGTCCCTGTGAGTCAGCCACTCGTGCTTTTTATCAAGGCTAAATTTATTGGGTGAACCTTCTGAACAAATCAGAATTTATTGCAATGACCACAATTAATAACTAATCTTGTTAGGCTATAACTTTTAAACAATTATGTTTGTGCTTTGTAACTTCAGGGTAACATTTTGTTGGAATTTCTTTTCGGAAAAAAAATAGTACAATGAAAATTAGAATCAACACAGGACAGATCCTCAAGGGTGGGTGTGTGTGCTGTGAGGAGGATGTTGAGAAACTCCAGGATGATTTGGACATGTTGGGTGATTGGGCAGAAACATGGCAGATGCAATATAACGTGGATAAATGTGAGGTTGTCCACTTTGGTGGCAAAAACAGGAAGGCAGATTATTATCTAAATGGCAATAGATTGGGAGAAGGGGAAATGCAACGAGACCTGGGTGTCCTTGTGCACCAGTCGCTGAAGGTAAGCATGCAGGTGCAGCAGGCGGTTAAGAAGGCAAATGGTATGTTGGCCTTCGTAGCGAGAGGGTTTGAGTACAGGAACAAGGATGTCTTGCTGCAGTTGTACAGGGCCTTGGTGAGACCACATCTTGAGTATTGTGTGCAGTTTTAGTCGCCTTATCTGAGGAAGGATGTTCTTGCCATGGAAGGAGTTCAGCGAAGATTCACCAGGCTGATACCTGGGATAGCAGGAATGACGTATGAGGAGAGATTGGGTCGATTGGGCTTGTACTCGCTGGAGTTTAGAAGAATGAGAGGTGATCTCATTGAAACTTATAACATTCTGACAGGACTGGACAGACTAGATGCAGGAAGGATGTTCCCAATGGTCGGGGAGTCCAGAACCAGGGGACATAGTCTAAGGATAAAGGGTAGGCCATTTAGGACAGAAATGAGGAGGAATTTCTTATCCCAGAGAGTGGTGAACCTGTGGAACTCTCTACCACAGAAGGCGGTGGAGGCCAGTTTATTAAATATATTCAAGAAGGAGTTGGATATATTTCTTAAGGCTAAAGGGATCAAGGGGTATGGGGAGAAAGCAGGGACCGGGTACTGAATTTGGATGATCAGCCATGATCGCATTGAATGGCGGAGCAGGCTCGAGGGGCCGAATGGCCTACTCCTGCTCCTATCTTCTATGTTTCTGACAGGCTTCTTTCTAAATTGCAATCTTATGAACTCTTGAAACCCTAATTCTAAAATTGAAGTAGAATACTCTGGGGAAACCTTGAGCAAAATTTCTTGAAAAATATTTGTCTTCTAAAAATGTCCATAACAGATCACTACCTGCTTATTTTAATTGGAGGGAGGAGGGTAAATCATTTAAGATTTAAAATTGAATTAAATATTTAATCCACCAATCAATTTCAAAGCCCAAAAAAGTTTTTTTCTTGCCGATTTATCTCGTGTCGATTCCGTACCAGGTGTCCTCCAATAAACTCACCCAAATAGCCATTATTTAAATGTGAGCATTGACCTGCAATATGGTTGTACAGGGCTTAAAAGATCATGGAATTTTGGGTGTATGTGAGTTAAGCTTAAGTTATGACCCATATTCTTTTGTATATAATGTTCAGTGAAACAAAACCCGTCCATGATGGTCACATTTGTTGCTGACTTGAAATGGTCCTTGTATCTTCTAATACAGTTCAGTTCTCAATTATTTATTAAGGCTTTAAAACAAAATCACATTAGAAGTATCCTAATACAAGTGGTCTTTAGACCTTGCATCATCCTTTTAATTGTTTGTGTTTTTGCAATCTTCAGAACAGACCAGTTTCTAGCAGTTGGTGCCTTTTAACAAAACCTTTCTTGTATGGAAGGACAGCTGTGAATTATTTTATTTATGGATAAGTTGTCCACTCCTGAACTTTCTAAAATGAATTAATTTCTGCTGTCGAATACTGAATTTTGATTTTGAACTCTTAACAGGTCCCAAACAGATGAGAACTCTAATTCCAACATGACAGATGGCAGATTGATTCTTACGGTTTCCAGCACATTACCATATATATCTGGTGCTTGCTGCTTCCCATCAGAGTTACCACCAATGTATGCGGAAAAAGATCCCCAGACTTCAGCTGAACAACCAACTACTTCATCCAACAATGGCTTAGACAAATAAATATTTATGTTTTGTGGGGTTTTTTTTGCTTTGCACTTTCAGTTAAATTACATCAGGTTGTTCATAGAACATTGCAGAACAGAAAGAGGCCATTTTGCTCATCAAATCTGTGTGATGGTCGGGGCGCTGACAGCGGGAAGCAGGGGGTGGAAGTTCTCCACATGAGCCACTTAACCTGATCCCACTCCTTTTTAATATTCTTCTCAAGAAGCTACATAGCTTTTTTTTTTAAATTATGAATTCTGCTTCAATAATTGTTTGTGACCGAGAATTCCGCATTCTAATCAGTCTACCGCAGAGGTTCCCAAACTTTACTTATTGGGCACCCCTTTCCAGATCTATCAGCTGCCCTCACACGCCTACCAGCAGATAGGTTTTAGACTGGACAGTTGCTGGTCAACTGAAACCACACCGTGGTGATTGAAGGTGAGGGCTCTGTATGTCATCATCTCTGTGTTCTCATTGCTACATCTTGAAGTAAATTAACTACTTTATGTAACAAATTCCCACAGAGTATTAAAGCTTCGTCTGAGTATCTCATTATAAAAATGCAATAAATAAAATTAAAATAATTAATTAATTAAATCCACCATGAGACAATTTCTCTCGCGTACCCCGCCCCCTCCCACCACCCCCCAGAGATGTTTTGTATACCTCCAGGGATACGCGTACCACAGTTTGGGAACCTCTGGTCTAGTGTAAAGATTTTTTTTCCCTGATAGCCCCTTTAATTCTCTTTGTGATTGTCTTGAATTTGTGTTCTCACTGACCAATTGAAACTATCTATCACTATTTACCTTATCATAACCTTTTATAATCTTGGAAGACACCCATCAAGTCATTCCATAACCTTCTCAATGCTAGTGAAAGCCCTAATCTCTCAAGCCTCTCTTCATAATTGGAATATTAAAGGACCTGAGGAGCAAGCGGTAATGTGGAATTAGACTAGGTGGATAATATAGAGAAAAACACTAGTGCTGATTTGATGACCGATATGACCTTTTCTACGTTATAACATTCTATGATCCTAACTATAATCTCTCCTCCCTGATGACATGTTAAATGGCAGTATTGATCTTGGTTTTATAAAAATCTTTTCTTGCATACTCTGAGGTTTCATCTATGATTTAACAGAAAATATCTTCACCTCAGAGTTAGAAAGGAGAATTCTATTTAGCCTTTCTTGCCTGTGTTGAATTTCAGCTCCTCTTTGGGCTAGTTTTTACAGTCTCATTTTCCTGCTTCTTCCTAATACCCTTTTAACTATACTTAAAAATCTTGCATATGGTGCATTCTTCCAGTCTTAAAAACCATACTCATGTTGTCACGGCTTTGAATCATGTTTTTTATGTCATCATTTAACATTTAAAAAAATAGTATTTAAATATTTATAATGGGAAAAATCCTATCCAAGCATGTAAACAAATTCCCTGTCTGTCATAGGCCATGCATCATTTGTGGTGCTATAGCTCCCTTCTCCTCTATCACCCAGCCAATCACCTTCTGCTGGAGAAGTTTCAAAAACTCTACAGCCTCTCCTTTACACAGCTACTCTTTACAGGTAAGTTTCTGATTTCTAAATTATCTGCATTAAAAGTTAATTGCAAACCTGTAGTTGTCCTCTTTGAACTTAATTTTTCTTAAGATGGTCCTGGCTCTCTGCTTGAATTTTCTCCACCCCCTGCCAGTGCCTCAGATGCCCTAGAATGTGGCGTGAAGTGGCTGTGCTCGGCACTGGTCTGCACTGCATCCAGCCTGGCCCAGTATCTATCCCCAGTTAGCTTCTGTTGCCCCTGGCTGCAAAGCAACCAGTCGTGTGACAAATATTAGGCCCGATTTATAGTGCTGTCTCCCCTTTTTTGTTTCTTGCTGTTTTCTGACTCGCTTTCTTTTGCTTACTTTCCCTTTTTTATTTTTCCCAGTCCTCTCCTCTCCTCCCAATCTCTCTCGCCCTTCCCAGTCTGCCTTATGTGTGTTCTATTGAAGTCAAGATGGCCTATTTCTGAGATTTAAAAAAATACATTTTTCTTTCTTTTGTTTCTTCAGTACCTTGCTAAATCCAATGATGGAGCTTGCATACCTCATTTGCTGACTACTTTTCATGCTACTAGTACCAAATGGGTATCAAATAGGTAAACGATCCCTCCTCGTCCTTCTTGACTTGTCTGCAGTCTTTGACACAGTTGACCACTCCATCCTTCTCCAACGCCTCTCCAGCTGGGTGGGACTGCACTCACCTGGTTCCATTCTTATCTATCTAATCGTAGCCAGAGAATCACCTGCAATGGCTTCTCTTCCCGTTTCCGCATCGTTACCTTTGATGCCCCCCAAGGATCTATCCTTGGCCCCTCCTATTTCTCATCTACATTTTGCTGCTTGGTGACATCATCTGAAAACACAGCATCAGTTTCCACATGTACACTAATGACACCCAGCTCTACCTCATTACCACTTCTCTCGACCCCTCCACGGTCTCTAAATTGTCAGACTGCTTGTCCGACATCCAGTTCTGGATGAGCAGAAATTTTCTCCAATTAAATATTGGGACGACCGAAGCCATTGTTTTTGGTCCCCACCACAAATTCCGTTCCCTAGCCATTGACTCCCTCCCTCTCCCTAACATCTGTCTGAGGCTGAATCACACTGGTTGCAAACTTGGTGCCATATTTGACCCTGAAATGAGCTTCCGACCACATATCCGCAGCATAACTAAGATCGCCTATTTCCACCTCCGTAACATCGCCCGTCTCTGCCTCAGCTCATCTGCTGCTGAAACCCTCATCCATGCCTTTGTTACCTCTAGACTTGACTATTCCAATGCACTCCTGGCTGGCTCCCACATTCCACCCTACGGAAACTTGAGGTGATCCAATACTCGGCTGCCCATGTCCTAATTCGCACCAAGTCCCGTTCGCCCATCACCCCTGTGCTCGCTGCCCTACATTGGCTTCCGGTTAAGCAGCGCCTCGATTTCAAAATTCTCATGCTTGTTTTCAAATCCTTCCATGGCCTCACCCCTCCCTATCTCTGTAATCTCCTTCAGCCTCAAAACCCCCCGAGATAGCTGCGCTCCTCTAATTCTGCCCTCTTGAGCATCCCTGATCATAATTGCTCAACCATTGGTGGCCGTGCCTTCTGTTGCCTAGGCCCTAAGCTCTGGAATTCCCTGCTTAAACCTCGCTACCTCTCTTTCCTCCTTTAAGACGCTCCTTAAAACCTACCTCTTTGATCAAGCTTTTGTTCACCTGCCCTAATTTCTCCTTATGTGGCTCGGTGTCAAATTTTTTGTTTTAGAATACTCCTGTGAAGCACCTTGGGACGTTTTACTACGTTAAAGGCGCTATATAAATACAAGTTGTTGCTGTCTATAGATGCTTGTATCGCTTAAAACATTGAGGCTTTTTTAGAATGCATGTACCTGTTCCTTCTTAGCATGCATTTATTTGCGGGTGTGCAGTAATATGCTGAATCTGCTAGTACGAATGTTCATACATGGAATAAGTTACTTTAATGTGAAATTATCTGAATATTTGTCTCAAGATTGAGGGATTTTGGTCCTGTAGTTACTAGACTCTCTTTATTGGTGTTTTCATTACAATTCTAATAGGGTTCAGCAACCTCTTTAGACTATCCGTTGAAGGAGTGGTATTTGTATGACCTGGATGGAGCCCAAAACTCATGAGCAGAGGCAAGCCTATTCAAATTTGTATATTTTTTTAGTAGGAGCACCATTGCGATCAATAGATTTCAAAACTGATAGTGAAGCAGGCTCAAAGAAGTGTGATAGCAAAATACTGCGGATGCTGGAAATCTGAAATAACAACAGAAAACGCTGGAAAAACTCAGCAGGCCAGGCAACATCCATGGAGAGAGAAACAGAGTTAACGTTTCAGGTCAAAACCCTTCTTCAGAACTGAGAAAAAAGCAGGAAATGAAACAGATTAAAAGGCCAGTGTGGGGGCTGGGAAATGGGGGAGAGGATGAAAGAACAAAAGGGAAGGTCTGAGAGGTGAAGAGACATTAAGAGATATTCAAGACGAGACGAGATGGTAATAGGGCAGGTAAAGAGACAAAAGATGGCTCTAGATGAAGTGTGAAATGCGCTGGCAGAATGAGAGACAGCTGCCATGTGGGAGAGAAAAAAAGGAAAAGGCACAAACCAAAAGTGTGGATAAAAAATATATAAAAATATAATAGGGGCCGAGGTTATGATCTGAAATTGTTGAACTCGATATTGAGTCCGGAAGGTTGTAAAGTGCCTAATCGGCAGATGAGGTGCTGTTCCTTGAGCTTACGTTGAGCTTCCGTGGAACAATGCAAGAGGCCGCGGATGGTGAGGTCAGAGTGGGAATGGGGCGGTGAATTAAAATGCTAGGCGACCAGAAGCTCGGGGTCACCCTTACGGACTGAACGGAGGTGTTCCGCAAAGTGGTCACCCAAGCTGCTTTTGAGCTCCCCAATTTAGAGGAGACCACATCGTGAGCAGCGAATACAGTATACTAGATTGCAAGAAGTACAAGTAAATCGCTGTTTCACCTGGAAGGGGTGTTTGGGGCCCTGGACAGTGGGAAGGGGGGGCGTATAAGGGAGGGTGTTGCATCTCCTGTGCTTGCATGGGAAGGTGCCGGGGGAAGGGGTGCTGGGGGTGATAGAGGAGTGGACTAGGGTGTCTCGGAGGGAGCGGTCCCTACGGAATGCTGAAAGGGGAGGGGAAGATGCGTTTGGTGGTGGGATCAAGTTGGAGGTGGCGGAAATGGCGGAGGATGATCCATTGAATGTGGAGGCTGGTGGGGTGAAAGGTGAGGACAAGGGGAACCCTATCATGGTTCCGGGAGGGAGGGGCAGGGGTGAGGGCAGAAGTGCGGGAGATAGAACGGACACAGTCGAGGGCCGTGTCAACCACGGTAAAGGGGAATCCTCAGTTGAGGAAAAAGGAAGACATGTCAGAAGCACTGGTGTGGAAGGTGGCATCTTCGGAGCAGATGCGGCGGAGATGGAAAAACTGGGAGAATGGAATAGAGTCCTTACAGGAGGCGGGGTGGGAGGAAGTGTAGTCCAGGTAGCTGTGGGAGTCAGTGGGCTTGTAGTGAATGTTGGTCAATAACCTATCCCCAGAGATGGAGACTGTGAGTGTAACAATGCATCCTGACATCCCTGGGCATAGGTCAGGATCCACAGCCACCATTCTTTGAACCGACCTTTTCCATCAGTTTCAGTATTGGCGATCTCCTGGATGTGTCAAAAGAAACATAATCTAGGGTGGTTTTATTTGAGTTCTTATTGAAGCGGAGAGAATTTATTTGGAGAGGGATTACTGTACTGTGATTCAGATCTGTTGTAGAGGTGATTATACTGCATGACACTGGCCATTGATTTGTGTTCCCATCATAATGCAGAGTACTGCAAGCAGACCATATTATTTTTGATACTTGCCCACATGAAGAAAACTACAGAAAGGGCATTTTAATTGAGCAGGGAGCAGACTTTGTAAGACTAGATATTTAATTGTGTTCACTGTACATTTTAAATTATATGAAATGAATTTGATGTGTTTGAATAGTCACAAATGTACAGGTTCATTAAGCATTTCTCAATAAAATGTTGATAGAACTATCAAGTGATTGTAAAACTTGATTGTCTTCAAAAATGATGAACTTGTATACAGAAAAGCGATGAACTCTTGCTGTAAAAATATTTTGTGTCCTTATAACCCTGAATATCTGTAGTGACCAGTCTCAGAAAAATTTATCAGCTGTGAAATTAAAAAAATTCTAAAAATTAACCAGAAAACCACATTTTTTATATAAATTACAAACATTTTTTTGAGGACCGTGCCCCCAGATTACCTCAGAATAATCATGCTAGCTAGCATGTGCTAAAGGTGCTATTTAGGAGGAACGTGTGCAATTTTAAATTTGCTGCCTACCTCCCTGCCGAGACTATACCCCAACTTCAGACCTGCCTAGGCATAACCTGCTGATACCAAGGTCTCGCAGCAGGAGATGGCAAGGGGCTGCCAGTTTGCAAAGGAGCACAATGCTATTGTTCCATTTCAGTACTTAGTTTGCCTTAACTTATGCTCTTGTAGCAGATTAGCCTTCATTAATGACTATATTATTAGCCCCCTTTAAAATGAAGTTCGGGACCTGGAGCATCAGGACCCTCATGGACGACCCCAACAGTGACAGACCGGAATGCTGTACTTCTACCGTTGCCCGGGAGCTCAGATGTTTCGACATAGACATCGCCGCCCTAAGCGAGACCCGGTGGGCAGGGGAAGGCCAGCTCAAGGAGCAAGGCGGTGGTTACACCTTCTTCTGAAAAGGCAAACCTGAAGAACGCCGCCTCCATGGGGTAGGCTTCGCCATAAAAAATGAGCTAGTTGAACGTCTCAGAGACTCCCCTTGTGGAATAAACGAACGCCTCATGACTCTACGGCTCACCCTAGCCCGGAACCAGTGCGCTACAGTCATCAGTGCGTACGCCCCAACACTGGAAGCCACAGACGAGACCAAAGCGGAATTCTACTCCAGCCTCGAACAATCCCTGTCCCGAGTCCCAACGGGCGACAAGCTGATCCTCCTTGGAGACTTTAGCGCCAGAGTTGGAAAGGACACAGACCTCTGGGGAGGTGTGATCGGCAGAGAAGGGGTAGGGAAAGTCAACTCCAATGGTACCCTCCTCCTGACGAAATGCTTAGAACATGGCCTTGTCATAACCAACACCTTGTTCTGTCAGAGAGACAAGTACAAGGCTTCATGCCAACACCCTCGCTCCAAGTACTGGCATCTGCTGGACTACGTCATCATCCGAGCGAGGGACCGCAAGGACATCTGCATCACCCGCACCATGACAGGAGCTGACGACTGCTGGACAGACCAACGCCTAATCCGCTCCGTCATCTCCATCAACGTAGCCCCAAAACAGCGGCAGCAACAGAAACAATGCCGCAGGAAAATCAACGCCGGAGCACTCAAAGACCCTGCTAAGAAAGCCCTATTCAGTCTGTGCCTCACAACCAACCTGATGAATGACTCCCAGTGATTCAGAGACAGAGAGTGCCCACAGCGCCTGGTCTGCGCTCAAGGCCTCCATAATCAGCCCCTGTGAAGAGACGCTCGGTCAATCGACCAGGAAACACCAAGACTGGTTCGACGGGAACGACCAGGAGATCCAGGAGTTAATAAACCACAAGTGCAAGGCATTCCTGATCTGGAAACAGCGACAGAACTCGAGAGCAAGAAAGCAGCTCTACAGACGCCTGAAGGCCGAGGTCCAACAAAAACTCGCAACCTAAAGAACAGATGGTGGGTGGAGAAAACGCAGGAGATCCAGCAGCTAGCCGACAACCACGGTGTGTGTGGATTCTTTAGCGCAGTCAAGACCATCTATGGCCCAAACATCAAGGCCCTACCCCACTGCGGGCCAAGAACAGAGAGGTACTCATCAAAGGGCAGGGAGACAGTCAGTGCCCGCTGGAAGGAGCACTTCGAATATCTCCTTAACCATGACTCTGTCTTCGACACGAGTGTCCTCAACTCCATCCCACAGCATGCTACCCGCCACCACCTCAGCACAACCCCAGCCCGGCATGAGATTGAAAAGGCCATCTGACAACTGAAGAACAACAAGGCCTCAGGAGCAGATGGAATTCCCGCCGAGGCGCTAAAACATGGCGGAGAAGCACTATTGGCGCGAATTCATGAACTCATTTCTCTTATTTGGAAGATGGAGAGCACGCCAGAGGATCTCAGAGATGCTGTAATCGTGACCATCTTCAAGAAAGGTGACAAGTACAATTGAGGAGTCTCCCTGCTGTCTGCTACAGGGAAAGTCATCGCAAAAATCGTCCTCAGTCACCTTCTCCCAGTGGCTGAAGAGCTCCTCCCAGAGTCGCAATGCAGATTCCGCCCACTAAGGGGCACAATGGACATGATCTTCACCGTGCGTCAACTACAAGAGAAATGCAGGGAACAGCACCAATTGCTGTACATGGCCTTCTTTGACCTCACAAAGGCCTTCGACACCATCAACTGTGAGGGATGATGGAGTGTCCTCCTCAAATTCGGTTGCCCTCAAATGTTTGTCACCATCCTCTGCCTGCTTCACGACGATATGCAAGCTGTGATCCTGACCAACGGATCCACCACAGACCCAAATCACGTACGGACCGGGGTCAAGCAAGGATATGTCATCGGTCTAATGCGAGGGAGGAATTGAATGAAATCAGTATTTGTAGGGAAATGGTGTTAGGGAAATTGATGGGATTGAAGGCCAATAAATCCCCAGGGTCTGATAATCTACATCCTAGGGTACTTAAGGAAGTGGCCCTAGAAATAGTAGATGCATTGATTGTCATCTTACAAAATTCTATAGAATCTGGAACAGTTCCCATGGATTGGAGGATAGCTAATGTAACCCCTGTAGGAGTGCTTGAACTCCTAACGAAAGTACTGAGACTGAAACTAGCAGTTAACCAAACGTGGTTTAATGCACTAGTAAAAGTTACAAACAAAAACGCAGGAGAAACTCTATAGAGGTCTGTACACCAACTGGTTCCGAGCGTGGTAATAACAGAAACCGGTTGTTGGAGGTGTCGAGGCAGTGCCCTTTGGGGCAGGGCGTCTCGCGACGGCGCAGTGTTGTTGTCGGACCGTGTATATTTTATCCGCCTCTTCAGCGAGCGCTATGCAATCCCTGGCGTCTGATCTGGCGAGGGCCGCCTGCACCTGTTCGGGCAGTTGACTGAGGAACAGTTCGCGGAACAGGAAACATTGCTGTTCAGACCCCAGGAGTGTGAGCATCTGGCTCATCAACTCCGAAGGTTTGGAGTCTCCTAACCCGGACAGCGTGAATAGGCGGCGTGCATGCTCTGCCTTCGTAAGGCCGAATACCTGCATTAGCCATGCCTTAATGGCGACATACTTGTCGGTGGCCGGGGGGTTCTCCAGTAGGCTGATGATCCTCGACGCCGTCGAGTGTGGAGACCACGTAAAGATAACGGGTCTGATCCTGCACGACATTGCGGAGCTCGAACTGCGCCTCTGCTTGTACGAACCAGGAGGCCGCCTGTTGTTCCCAAAATTGGGGAAGCTTCAAAGCCACTGCGTTGGCTTCCATCATGGCCCTGCGTTCCGTTTCCGCCGCAAAGAACACCCGCGAGGATTCGGGGTCACCAATGTTGGAGTGCTTGAACTCCTAACGAAAGTACTGAGACTGAAACTAGCAGTTAACCAAATGTGGTTTAATGCACTAGTAAAAGTTACAAACAAAAACGCAGGAGAAACTCTATACAGGTCTGTACACCAACTGGTTCCACAAGGACTGAGGGGGAACGCCTCTCCCCCCTGACGTCATGACGTCATCACGTTTCCCGCCGTTGGGAACGTCACGTGACCTGCGTGATGACGTCATCGCGCTGGATCGCCATTTTACCGAACCCGCGCTGTTTATACAGAGCAAACACTTAAAGGTAACAAGCCCCTGTTAAAGGCAGTTATGTACATTATTACTGCAAGAGTCTCTTGGTGGCTTTGCCACACCCCACTATTTAAAAAAGGTGGTAGAGAGAAAACAAGGAATTATAGACCGGTAAGCCTGACATCGGTAGTGGGGAAAATGCTAGAGTCCATTATAAAAGATGTAATAGCAGAACACTTGGAAAACAGTGATAGGATCGGACAAAGTCAACATGGATTTATAAAAGGTAAATCATGCTTGACTAATCTACTGGAACTTTTTGAGGATGTAACTGGTAGAATAGATAAGGGAGAACCAGTGGATGTGTATTTGGGCTTTCAGAAAGCTTTCAATAAGGTCCCGCATAAGAGATTAGCGTGCAAAGTTAAAGCACACTGGATTGGGGGTAAGGTATTGTCTTGGATAGAGAACTGGTTGGCAGACAGGAAGCAAAGAGTTGGAATAAATGGGTCTTTTTCCGAGTGGCAGGCAGTGACTAGTGGGGTACGGCAGCGATTGGTGCTAGGACCCCAGCTATTCACAATATATATAAATGATCTAGACGAGGGAACTAGATGTAATATCTCCAAGTTTGCAGATGACACAAAGCTGGGTGGGCATGTGTGCTGTGAGGAGGATGCAGAGAAACTCCAGTATGATTTGGACAGCTTGGGTGATTGGGCAGATGCATGGCAAATGCAGTATAATGTGGATAAAAGCGCGGTTATCCACTTCGGTGGCAAAAACAGGAAGACATTATTATCTGAACGGCAATAGATTGGGAAAAGGGGAAGTGCAACGAGACCTGGGTGTCCTTGTGCACCAGTCACTGAAGGTAAGCATGCAGGTGCAGCAGGCGGTTAAGATGGCAAATGGTATGTTGGCCTTCATAGCGAGAGGATTCGAGTATTGGAGCAAGGATGTCTTGCTGCAGTTGTACAGGGCCTTGGTGAGACCACACCTTGAGTATTGTGTGCAGTTTTGGTCATCTTATCTGAGGAAGGATGTTCTTGCCATGGAGAGAGTGCAGCGAAGATTCACCAGACTGATACCTGGGATGGCAGGAATGACGTATGAGGAGAAATTGGGTCGATTAGGCTTATAGTCGCTAGAGTTTAGAAGAATGAGAGGGGATCTCATTGAACCTTATAAAATTCTAACAGGACTATACAGACTGGATGCAGGAAGGATGTTCCCGATGGTGGGGGAGTCCAGAACCAGGGGTCACAGTCTAAGGATAAGGGGTAAGCCATTTAGGACAGAGATGAGGAGGAATTTCTTCACCCAGGGAGTGGTGAACCTGTGGAATTCTCTACCACACAAAGCAGTTGAGGCCAATTCATTAAATATATTCAAGAAGGAGTTAGATATATTTCTTAAGGCTAAGGGGATCAAGGGATATGGGGAGAAAGCAGGGACAGGGTACTGAATTTGGATGATCAGCCATGATCTCATTAAATGGCGGAACAGGCTCGAGGGGCCGAATGGCCTACTCCTGCTCCTATCTTCTATGTTTATGTTTCTATGCACCAACGCTCTTCTTGATCTTCCTGGATGCAATGCTCCATTTCGCCCTCAGTAAGCTCCCCGCTGGAGTGGTGCTAATCTACAGAACAAACGGGAAACTGTTCAACCTCCGTCGCCTCCTGTCCAGATCCAAGGTCGTCCTTTCCTCTGTCATCGAATTACAGTACGCAGACGATGCTTGTGTCTGCGCTCACTCTGAGGCTGAACTCCAAACCATTGTCAACACCTTAACCGAAGCGTACGAGAGCATGGGCCTTACACTAATCATCCGTAAGACAAAGGTCCTCTACCAAACTGCCCCCGCCACACAGTACTGCTCCCCAATTATCAAAATCCATGACGAGGCCTTGGACAACGTGGACCACTTTCCATACCTCGGGAGCCTACTATCAACAAGGGCAGACGTCGATGACGAAGTCCAACACCACCTTCAGTTTGCCAGTGCAGCCTTCGGTTGCCTGAGGAAGAGAGTGTTTGAAGACCAGGACCTCAAACCCAGCACCAAGCTCATGGTCTACAGAGCAGTAGTGATACCCACCCTCCTATATGCTTCAGAAACATGGACCATGTACAGCAGGCACCTCCACGCACTGGAGAGGTACCACCAACGCTGCCTCTGCAAGATCCTGCAAATCCGTTGGCAGGATAGGTGCAGCAATGTCAGTGTTCTTGCTCAGGCCAACATCCCCAGCATCGAAGCTTTGACTACGCTTGATGAGCTCCGATGGACGGGCCACATCATCCGCATGCCCGATACGAAACTCCCAAAATAAGTGCTCTACTTGGAGCTCCGGCACGGCAAGAGAGCCCTAGGTGGGCAGAGGAAAAGCTTCAAGGACACCCTCAAAGCCTCCTTGGAAAAAGTACAACATCCCCACTGTCACCTGGGAATCCCTGGCCCAAGACTGCACAAAGTGGAGGAGAAGCATCCGGGAATGCGCCGAACACCTCGAGTCTCTTCACCGGGAGCAAGCGGAAGCCAAGCGCAAACAGCGGAAGGAGCGCACGTCAACCCAAGCACCCCACCCAAGCGCCCCTTCAACCACCATCTGCCCCACCTGTGACCGAGACTGTAGGTCCCGCATTGGACTCATCAGTCACCTGAGAACTCATTTTTAGTGTGGAAGCAAGTCATCCTCAGTTCCGAGGGACTGCCTAAGAGAAGAGAGAAGAGATTGTTAGCAGTCAGAAAGCACTCAAATTGTCAACACATCAAAGGCTCAACAGCCTTCCAGCTGCCTAAAGCTACTATTAAACTATCAGCAAAATGTTCCCCCAACCCTTTGCAGCAATTTAAATGACAGCAGGTGAGAATCCCTTTAAGCATTGTTGGAGGTGGCTGCCTTCCAACCTGTAGCGCCTGTAAGAGCCATAAAAGCTTAAGAAAATACTTTAAAATATTGGTTAAATAGCATAATAGTTAATTTACCTGATTGACTTATTGTATTAAGAAACCCCCTATTTTCTTGCTCCAGTAGTATAGTCCGAGACACCCCCTTCATTCTTGCCACAATGGTACAGTCCCTAAGCCACACATGGTATGCAGCCATTTTACAGTTTAAACTCCATGTGGCTGAAGGAGGCAGAAGTTGTGAGGTTTGGAGCAATACAGTTTTTGAACGTGTTCGTTTATACGTGTTTGCTTTGTAATTCCGTTTGTGAAGTGTTATAGTAAATAGTTTAAAAGACAAAGCTACGTTTGGGAACGTTTTATTTCGACATGCGTCTACTCGTTGTTAAAAGCCCCACAGCTCAGTGGCTGCCTGTTTGGAAACTAAGAAGCGCCACTACATTAGTCAAAAACTTGCTCCCTAAGAAGGAAAGGACGGAATCGTCGGTGAACGTATACATGAATGGTCACGGAGCCAGACGACAATATAAGAAAGCGAAGGTACAGTGACTGTTACTTGCTTTGTTCATTCTATTGAGAAGCTAAATAAGAGCTGCGGGTAAAATGGCCGAGGCCTTACGGAGCCAGGAGCTTCCCCCAGCCAGAAGGATTGCTGGCCAAAAGAGGGAAATAAAGCTCCCCCCAAAGGCAATGGAAGAGAAGTTACATAGAAGCATAGGTGCAAGGAAGGCTAAATTAGCTCAGATAACTGGAAAAATGAAGATAATTGATCGTCTCATGGAAGATAATGCTAATATTAAGAAAGCTGAAGACATAATGTATTACGATTTCTCCAAGCTGCATGAAGAATTTAATGTACTCAATGAAGATGTATTAGCACTTCTGTCTGAAGAAGAGGGAAATCGTAATATGCACCAGTTGAGGAAAGCAGTTGCATGGTTTCTAAGGTTGAAAGAGTTGCTGCTACACCTGAGCGGTAAGAGAAAAGAGTACCGAGCCACTATCAGTCAGTCTGAAAGTAACCCCGATAAGCAGAGAATGCTTCTACAGCAGTATATGCATCAGCACAAGACCACATTGGGTAAGAATTCATTGACCGTGGAGGATTTGGCCAAGGCTGAGATGGAGATAGTTTGCTTCAGTCAAAGACAAAGATACCCAGAAGAAATCGAAGCTTTACAGCGAAATACTCCAATCAAGAAAGGTAGTCATATCTACAAGCTGGACCCTACACTGCAAGATGGAGTACTGAGGGTGGGAGGGAGACTAAACAAATCTGCTATGCCAGAGGAGGCCAAGCATCCTGCTATCCTTTCTAAGGACCTCCGGGTTGCTACTCTCATTCTTCAGCATATACACCAGAGTATTGGACACAGTGGGAGGAATCACGTGCTTGCGAAGCTAAGACAAAGATACTGGATTCCAGGAGCTAATTCTGTAATAAGAAAAATACTCTCTGAATGCATTGTTTGCAGACGGTTACACGCTAGAGCTGGGGAGCAGAAAATGGCAGACCTACCTGAAGACCGTTTGTTACCAGACAAGCCCCCATTTACAAACGTAGGGGTGGACTATTTCGGGCCCTTCGAGGTAAAGCGAGGAAGGAGCCTTGTCAAGAGATATGGTGTGCTTTTCACTTGTTTGACCATCAGAGCAGTTCATATTGAGGCGGCACACACGCTTGACACTGATTCCTGTATTAACGCCTTGCGGCGCTTTGTCTGTAGAAGAGGTCAGGTGTCCATTATGCGTTCTGATAATGGCACTAATTTCGTCGGAGCGGAGAGAGAACTACGGGAAGCTATTGAAGGTTGGAATCGGCTTAAAATACAGGAAGCCATGATGCAAACAGGAATTAAGTGGATCTTCAATCCTCCGGCTGCATCCCACCATGGAGGTGTCTGGGAAAGACAGATACGCACCGTAAGAAAACTACTCAGTTCTGTACTGAAGCAGCAAGCGCTCGACGACGAGGGACTCCAAACCGTTCTGTGCGAGGTCGAAGCTATCATTAATGACCGACCGATAACTAAGACATCAGATGATCCCAATGACCTCGAAGCCCTGACTCCGAACCACCTGTTGTTGTTGAAAACACAGCCAGCCATGCCCCCGGGAGTCTTCAAAAAGGAAGATCTGTATGCCTGTCGGATGTGGAGGCAAGTTCAGTATATGTCAGACCTTTTCTGGACCAGATGGACAAGAGAATACTTACCTCTGCTACAGGAGCGTCAAAAATGGTCCAAAATAAAGAGGAACTTCATTGTCGGAGACATTGTCTTAATCGTGGATGATTCAGCCCCTAGAAATTCTTGGTTGATGGGAAAAATAATTAAGACCATGCCAGACTCCAGAGGCGTCGTTCGTCGCGTTTGTTTGCAAACCAAGACCAGTACCCTGGAAAGACCGATCACAAAGCTCTGCCTGCTACAAGAAGCAGCGTGAAAAGTTCCTGAACGAAAAAAGTGGACACTTTTATATTGTAAATATGTTGAACTCACTAGTTTATGACTCTTAATGTTTGAGTAATTGATACGCTTCATGTGCCTAGTCAATTAGGGGCCGGAATGTAAGAGCCATAAAAGCTTAAGAAAATACTTTAAAATATTGGTTAAATAGCATAATACAGTTAATTTACCTGATTGACTTATTGTATTAAGAAACCCCCTATTTTCTTGCTCCAGTAGTATAGTCCGAGACACCCCCTTCATTCTTGCCACAATGGTACAGTCCCTAAGCCACACATGGTATGCAGCCATTTTACAGTTTAAACTCCACGTGGCTGAAGGAGGCAGAAGTTGTGAGGTTTGGAGCAATACAGTTTTTGAACGTGTTCGTTTATACGTGTTTGCTTTGTAATTCCGTTTGTGAAGTGTTATAGTAAATAGTTTAAAAGACAAAGCTACGTTTGGGAACGTTTTATTTCGACACGCGTCTACTCGTTGTTAAATGCCCCACAGCTCAGTGGCTGCCTGTTTGGAAACTAAGAAGCGCCACTACAGCGCCCATGATTTGTGGGCAGGTTGAAGAAGTAGTGGTGACAGCGCCGATTGACATTGGGGTCTAAATTCCGCTCATTAGCATTGAGTGACTATGATGTCGAAGAGCTGCTGTGATGTCAGAGCATTTTTGTGCTGTCATAAAGAAATCAATGCTTTCACTGTGCCCAGCCTACTCAGCTGGGGTGACTCAGGCCGGGCCTCTTCCTCTCTTCTCTATCTCCTTCCCTCACTCTCTCCTTCTCTCTCTCTCTCTCTCCTTCCCCCCCTCTCTCTCTCTCTCTCTCTCTCCTTCCCTCTCTCTCTCCTTCCCTCTCTGTCTCTCTCTCTCCTTCCCTCTCTCTCTCTCTCTCTCTCTCTCTCCTTCCCTCTCTGTCTCTCTCTCCTTCCCTCTCTCTCTCTCTCTCTCTCTCTCCCTCTCCTTCCCTCTCTCTCTCTCTCTTTCCATCTCTCTCTCTGTCTCTCCTTCCCTCTCTCTCTCCCTCTCCTTCCCTCTCTGTCTCTCTTCTCCTTTTCTGTCTCTCTCTACTTCCCTCTGTCTCTCTCTCTCCTTCCCTCTCTCTCTCTCTCTGTCTCTCTCCTTCCCTCTCTGTCTCTCTCTCTCTCTACTTCCCTCTCTGTCTCTCTCTCTCCTTCCCTCTCTCTCTCTCTCTCTCTGTTTCGCTCTCCTTCCCTCTCTCTCTCTCTCTCTCTCTCCTTCCATCTCTCTCTCTGTCTCTCCTTCCCTCTCTCTCTCTCTCCTTCCCTCTCTTTCTCTCTCTCCGTCTCTCTCTTTACTTCCCTCTCTGTCCAATTCCAATTCCAATTCCAATTAAAATGCTTTATTGGCATGAAAGTTTACAGAGAACCATATTGCCAAAGCTTACATAGCAAAAAGGTACAGTTTTCCAACATTCTGTAGGTGTCAATCGATTTGACATTTGTTGGGTACATACAATATTACTTTTAAACAATATTAATTTTAAACAGTCTTTGTACTTCATTTGGTACGTTCAATATTAATTTTAAACAGTCTTAATTTTAAACAGTCCTCAGGTTGTGACATGTTGTTACATATTTGGCCCCAAGGTATGGTCTGTCTCCTTCTCCTAGGACTAATCTCAATTTTGACAGATCATCCAATTCCTTGAAATCTGGGGTTGTTTGGCTTAGCTTGTTGAATAATATGTTTCTTGATGTGTTGAATTTTTCGCATTTTAGGAGGAAATGCATTTCTGTTTCAACCTCGCCAGCCAGACATTGATCGCATATTCTATTCTCTCTAGGCTGCCAGGATTTCTTGTATCTGCCTTTTTCAATTTCCAGTTGGTGGTCACTTAGTCTGTACCTGGTGAGGGTCTGTCTCTGTTTTGTGTCTCTGATGGTCGTGAGGTAGTCTGCCAGTTTATATTCTCTTTTTAGGGCCCGGTAACATTCTAATCTGCTTTGGCTTTCGGTTATTTTGTTCCAATGTTCCAGGTAGGTTTCTTTGCATTTTTTAATGATTTGGTTCACTCGGATTGGTGTTTGGGCGGCTGTGTTGGTCTGGGGCTGGTCAGGGTCCGGCTGAGTACTTAGTTTCCGTAGCAGCTGACTCAGGGGACTCTTTTCTGGGTTTAGCTCTTGGGTCTGAAAGGCTTTGAAATGAAGGGTGTCTGGGGAGCTAGATTTGAGGTGATTTAGGAAGTTTAGTGCTCGTTTTTGGATGTTTATTATCAGTGGGTATCTGCCTAGTTCGGCTCTGCATGCATTTGTTGGCGTTTTCCTTTGGGTGCGAAGGATGCTTCGGCAGAATTCTGCATGTAGGGCTTCTATTGTATGTTTTTCCCATTTAGTGTAGCTTTGGTGATTTAGCGGGCCCCATACTTCACTACCGTACAGTGCAATGGGCAGGATTATGCTGTCAAATATTTTGAGCCAGATTTTGATTGGGATTTGGATGTTGTAGAATTTTCTTTTTATTGCATATAGGGCTCTTCGTGCTTTTTCTTTTAGTGCATTCACTGCTATGCTGAAGCTCCCTGATGCTGTAATAGTTAGACCAAGGTAGGTGTAGCTCATAGTGTGTCCTATAGTGATATCACTGAGGGTAAATTGGTATTTGTTTTCCTGACATCTGGGCCTTTTTTGAAAAATCATGATGTTGGTTTTCTTTAGATTTACTGTTAGAGCCCAATTTTGGCAGTATTTGTCGAGTAGGTCTAGTTGTTGCTGTAATCCCTGTTCTGTGGGAGACAGCAGAACCAGGTCGTCCGCATAGAACAGGGATTTCACTTCTCCATCTAGGAGACGGAGACCTGGTGACTCGCTTTGCTCCAGCATGTCTGCTAATTCATTTATGTATATGTTGAACAGGGTCGGGCTCAAATTGCAGCCCTGCCGGACGCCTCTTCTCTGGGTGAAGAAATCGGTGCGTTTGTCTCCAATTTTGACCCCGCATTTGTTTTTCAGATACATTGATTTAATAAGGTCATAGACTTTGCCCCCTATTCCACATTGAAGAAGTTTATAATAGAGCCCTTCGTGCCATATAGAGTCAAAGGCTTTCTTGAAGTCGATGAAACAGGCGAATATTTTCCCATTTTTTGTTTGGTGTATATGTTTTTCAATGAGGGTGTGAAGGGTATAGATATGGTCGGCGGTGCGGTGTTTTGGAAGAAAGCCTATTTGGTTTTTTCTGAGGATATTATGTTTGTTAAGAAAATCAAGTAATCTACTATTTAGAATACTGCAGAATAACTTCCCTAGACAACTGTTGACACAGATGCCGCGGTAGTTATTTGGGTCTGATTTGTTTCCGCTTTTATATATGGGGGAGATTAGTCCTTGGCACCAGATATCGGGAAAACAGCCTGAACGTAATATGATGTTGAATAATTTGAGTACCGCACCCTGCATCTCCATATTGCTGAACTTGAGCATTTCATTTTTGATGTTGTCTGGGCCACAGGCTTTCTTTAGGTGGAGAGATTTTGTTTTTGTGGCCATTTCTTTCCATGTGATTGGGGAGTCTAGAGGGTTTTGGTTGTCTTTGATTGTTGCTTCTAATGTGTGGAGTTTTTCTGTGACCTGATGTTGACTTGGGTTTGTTTCGTTTATTGGGATGTCTTTGTAGAGGTTTTCAAAATGTGTTCTCCAGATGTCGCCATCTTGGATTGGTAATGCTTGCAATTGTGTTGTACTCAGGTTATTCCACATTTCCCAGAATTGTTTTGGGTTGGTGGAGTTTTCAATTTCTTCTAGTATTTTGTGGGTATAGTTTTGTGTTTTGTTCCTAATGGTGTGTTTATATCTTTTGAGGGTTTCATTGTATCTAGTACGTAGGTCCGGATTGTTTGGTTGGCGATGCTTTTGGTTTGATATTTTTCTCAGGTCTTTTCTGGCATTTTTGCATTCGTGGTCAAACCATTTCTTATTTTTATTTTGTCTTTTGTGACTCTTCCTCTTCTGTTTCACGAGGTCGGCTTTTACAGCTGCCTCATGAAAGATCATATTTATATCCTCTATGGCCATGTTTACCCCATCTCTGGTGATCTCATATAGATTTTCTTTAAATTTTGAAATTTTACTTGTGAGATCAGGTGAATTTAGTGCTGTGATGAATTTATCTCCACTGTCTGGGGCCCATCTGTATGTCTGGTTTATTTTATGTAGCTTACTGGGTTCCTTTTTTGTGTCTGTAGTTTGGGCAGAAAGTTTAAGGTACACATTTATTTGGTTATGGTCTGAGAGGGGGGATTGCTGCCTGACAGTGAATGCGTTGATATCGCAGGGGTCCAGGTCAGTGATTGTATAATCCACCACACTAGACCCAAGAGTTGAGGAATATGTGAGTCTCCCTAAGGAGTCCCCTCTGAACCTACCGTTAACTATGTACAGGCCTAAGGCTCGGCAGAGTTGCACTACCTCCCTACCGCTTTTATTTATTTCACAATCGAGGTTGTTTCGGTTTGCGATGGCTGGTGTGACATATAGAGGGGTCTGGCCAAACACATGGTTGTTGCCCTGTGGGTCTATGAAGTCAGGTTCACATCCTGTCCTTGCATTTAGGTCCCCACATAGTAGCACCTTTCCTTGGGCCTGGAAATGGCTGATTTCCATGTGGAGAGTGTCAAATATCTCCTCTTCAAAATATGGCGATTCTATTGGAGGTATGTAGATCGCACATAAGTAAACATCGTTTTTTACTATTCCTATATTTTTATCTAATTTTAGCCATACGTGTGATTTTCCCTGTTTTATCGGTGAGATGTGTTTGTTCAGTTCTCCTTTATACCACACCAGGATTCCCCCGGAGGTTCTGCCCTTGCGTGTCTTAATGTTCTTTACTGAAGGCACAATAATTTCATGGTACATTGGGGGACAGTGGGTCGGCATGTCCTTTTGGCACCATGTTTCTGTTAACACAATTATATCAATGTCTTTTATAGCTTTTAGGAATTCAGGGTCTGTACTCTTCATCCCAAAAGTTGAGGAGCGGAGGCCCTGGATATTCCAGCAGCTTATGTGGAAAGAACGCATTTATATAGTTCAATAAAACGAAATAAAATGGACCTATTTTGTGGGATGAGTGTGGAAACACTATTTTCTATAATGCTAAATGATGATTTAGTATAAATTTCATGAGGCATGCACATATATCTATCTAATAGTAGTAATAATACTGATAAGATAACAATAATGATAATGATAAATAACAATATTAATAATTTCTCCGGCTTTCTATCAGGCTGTTCAGCATCGTCATGATCTTTCTCAGTTCTTGGTCTACAGTCTGTGGTCTACAGTCTCTCTCTCCTTCTCTCTCTCTCTCTCTCTCTCTCTCTCTCTCTCTCTGTCTCTCTCTCCTTCCCTCTCTCTCTCTCCTTCCCTCTCTCTGTCTCTCTCTCTCCTTCCCTCTCTGTCTCTCTCTCCTTCCCTCTCTCTCTCTCCTTCCCTCTCTCTCCTTCCCTCTCTCTCTCTCCTTCTCTCTCTCTCTCTCTCTCTCTCTCTCTCCTTCCCTCTCTCTCTCTGTCTCTCTCTCTCCTTCCCTCTCTGTCTCTCTCTCCTTCCCTCTCTCTCTCTCTCTCTCTCCTTCCCCCTCTCTCTCTGTTTCTCTCCTTCCCTCTCTCTCTCTCTCTCTCTCTCTCTCTCTCTCTCTCTCTCTCTCCTTCCCTCTCTCTCTCTCTCTCTCTCTCTCTCTCTCTCTCTCTCTCCTTCCCTCTCTCTCTCTCCTTCCCTCTCTCTCTCTCCTTCCCTCTCCAAACGGGGCGATACCGAATTTCTAGCCCTCTCCCTCTCTCTCTCCCCAATCTCTCTCTCTCTCTCCCCATCTCTCTATCTCTCTCTCTCTGTCTCCCAGTCAGTCTCTCTCTGTCTCCCAGTCTCTCTCTCTCTTCCCCCAGTCTCTCTCTCTCTCTCTCTCTCTCTCTCTCTCTCTATCTCCCAGTCTCTCTCTCTCCCCAGTCTCTCTCTCTCCTCCAGACTCTCCCTCCTCCAGTCTCTCTCTCCCAGTCTCTCTCTCTCTCCATCTCTCTCTCTCCTCCAGTCTCTCCCTCCTCCAGTCTCTCTCTCTCTCCCCCAATCTCTCTCTTGCTCCCCATCTCTCGATCTCTCTCTCTCTGTCTCCCAGTCTCTCTATCTCCCCAGTCTCTCTCTCCCTTCCCCGTCTCTCTCTCTCTCCCCCCAGTCTCTCTCTCTCTCTCTCCCCGTCTCTCTCCCCCAGTCTCTCTCTCTCTCTCCCCCAGTCTCTCTCTCTCTCTCCCCCGTCTCTCTCCTCTCTCTCCCCCAGTCTCTCTCTTTCTCCCCAGTCTCTCTCCTCTCTCTCCCCCCAGTCTCTCTACTCTCTCTCTCCCCCCCAGTCTCTCTCCCCCTGAGTCGCTCTCTCTCTCCCCCCTCAGTCAATCTCTTTCTCTCCCCCCAGTTTCTCTCTCTCTCTCTCCCAGTCTCTCCCTCTCCCCCCCAGTCTCTCTCTCTCTCTCTCTCCCCCCCAGTCTCTCTCTCTCTCCTCCTCTCTCTCCCCCCAGTCTCTCTCTCTCTCTCCCCTCCAGTCTCTCTCTCAATTTTCAATTCAAATCACTTTATTGGCATGACGAGGTACATCTTATGTTGCCAAAGCATCGAAAAACATTTATGGTTGAACACATAAATGCAGGCCTATCCATACAGTGTATAAACAGATATATCCCTGAGTGTATAAATATACATTCATATAATTTGTATATACTCTTTTCTTAGATTTAATGGTTGTCCCTCTGTTTATGGCAAGCTGTAACATAGTGTGCCGCTAAGGTTACACAATTTCTCTGTTCCCCTAGTAGGTATGGGAGTTTTTGGTCGTCATTCAAATTTCTGAATTCAGGGCATATTTTTGTGAATTTTGGGTAGAAATTCTCCCTTATGCCCTGATATTTTCTACAAGCTGTGAGGAAGTGCATCTCTGTCTCCACCACTCCCTGACTGCAGTGATAGCATATCCTGTCCTCTCTTGGTAGCCGGGTCTGCCTGTGTCTGCCTTTTTCGATGGCCAGGCTATGTTCACTAAGTCTGTACATTGTCAAGGTTTTTCTCAGTTTGCTATCCTTTACCATGGTCAGGTATTCAGCCATGTTGTATTGTCTGTTTAGGGCCAAGTAGCAATTGAGTTTGTTTTGGGTTTTTGTTGTTTCTGCCCAATATGACAGATATTTTTCCTTTTGCTTAGTGACGATTGTGTTGGGTCGAATTCTCTGTGTTACGATGTCACTGTCCTGGGGCTGGTTATTGTTAGTAGTGTTAATAGTAACTTCACTGAGTCCCAGGACTAGTTGACTGAGGGTATTCTTCTTTATGGTCCTCTCTTGGCATTTCAGGGCTTCGTAATGATAGCAGTGGGGGCTGCTCATTTTTAGGTGTTTCCAAAATTTGGTGGCTCTTTTTTGGATAGTAATTATTAATGGATATTGGCCTAGTTCTGCCCTGCATGCATTGTTTACAGGTTTCCTTTGAGTCCGGAGGATACTTTTACAGAATTCTGCATGTAGGATCTCAATTGGGTGTTTGTCCCATTTTGCAAATTCTTGTTGTGTTAGTGGGCCCCACACCTCACTGCCATAGAGTGCAATTGGTTCAATTACTGATTTAAAAATTTTGAGCCAAAAGCTAATTGGGATTTCTATTTGGATTGATTTTTTAATGGCATAGAAAGCCCTTCTTGCTTTCTCTTTCAGTTCATTGACAGCCAGATGAAAATTTCCCGTAGAACTGATTTTTAAGCCCAAGTATATGTAGTTAGTGGTTTGTTCAATTTTAGTTGTTCCTAGTGTGAAATTTATTTTGGGTCCCTGATGTCTGGATCTTTGCTGGAACACAAGGACTTTGGTTTTTTGGGGGTTTATTGTCAGGGCCCAGGTCTGACAGAATGACTGTAGCAGATCCAGGTTCTGCTGTAGACCCTCCTTAGTTGGTGACAGTAGAACTAGGTCATCTGCATAGAGGAGGACTTTAACCTTGGATTCATATAGGGTGAGGCCGGGTGCTGTAGATTGTTCAAGTAGTTTTGCCAATTCATTTATGTAAATATTAAAGAGTGTCGGTGAGATGGGTGAGCCCTGCATCACACCATGCCCCTGTGGGAAGTATTTTGTTTGTTTGTCTCCAATTTTAACTGCACATTTATTGTTTGTATACATTGATTATTGATTTAATTACATCATATATTTTTCCCCCTACACCACTTTCAATAATTTTCAAGAATAGACCGTCGTGCCAGATGGAATCGAAAGCCTTCTGGAAATCTATAAAGCAGGCAAAAATTTTGCTTTTGTTTTGATGAACATGTTTGTCAATTAGGGTCTGTAGGGTGAAGATATGATATGATGTTCTATAGTTTGGTAGGAATCCAATTTGGCTTTTACTCAAGACATTGTGCTCCTCAAGGAAGTTTATAAGTCTTTTGTTTATGATACTACAGAATACCTTCCCCAGGTTACTGTTTACACAGATGCCTCGATAGTTATTTGGGTCAACTTTGTCCCCACTTTTGTATATGGGCGTTATGAGTCCTTTGTTCCAGATATCAGGGAAGTAACTGACGCTCAGAACCAAGTTGAAGAGTTTTAGGATAGCCAGTTTCATTTTATCGTCCGTGTGTTTAATCATCTCGCTTAGGATGCCATCTGCACCGCAAGCTTTTCCTGGTCGCAGGTCCTTGAGTTTTTCAAATAGCTCTTTTTCTGTTATTATGGAGTCTAGCGGGTTTTGGTTATCTTTTATGGCCAATTCGAGCTTTTCCAGTTTTTTGCATATTTGGTATGGCTTAGTGTGTTTTTGTGGTATAGTTTTTCAAAGTGGTTTTCCCATGTGTCTCTGTTTTGAATGGCCAATTCGTCGTGTTGTTTTTTGTGTAATGTATTCCAGTTGTCCCAGAAACAATTGGAATCAATGGCTTCCTCAATGGAGCTGAGTGTATTCTTAATATACTGCTCTTTTTTGGTTCTGAGTGTGTTTCTGTATTGTGTTAGTGTCTGACAATAAGTAAGGCGTAATTCCTCGTTTTCTGGCTGTCTGTGTTTTTGGTTTGATATTTTTCTGAGTTTTTTCCTCATGTTATGGCAATCTGGGTCAAACCATTTTTCATAGTTTTTTGTTTTGGGTTTATTCTTGCGAACTTTCAAGTTTGACATTGTTGCCAAATTATCAAAAATATTATTTAGGTTACTCACTGCCCAGTTTACGCCTTCTTTATTGTGGGTGTATATGTTTTCCAGAAAGGTGTCCAAGAGAGCTTGAGTTGATTGATTGCTTATTGCTTTCTGGTATTTTTCCGTGCTGTTTTTGGCCCATCTGTAGGATTTTTTGGTGTTGTACAGCTTACTGGGTTGTGTTTCTTTGTTGGTTGTTTCTGTCCTTTTAAGATACACAGTAATTTGACTGTGGTCTGACAGTGTTGTTTGTGGTTTGACTGTGAATGCTCTGAAAGAGGATGGGTCCAAATCTGTAATCATATAGTCTACGGTGCTGCAGCCAAGAGGTGAGCAATAGGTCGATCTTCCTAGGAGGTTTCCCATGAACCTACCATTGACAATGTACAGACCCAGGCTTCGGCAGAGCTGCAGGAGCTGTTTTCCGTTAGCATTTGTCTGTTTGTCGCAGTTATGCCTGTATGGATGGGAAGGGATATCGAAGTGGTTATTCCCGAATATGTAATTGTTTCCCTGATTATTGGTGAAGTCTGGTTCTTTGCCAGTTCTTGAATTGAGGTCACCACAGATCAACACGTTCTCCTGGGCCTGGAATTGGATAATCTCCCTCTCAATGTTGGAGAAGGTGTCCTCTTTAAAGTATGGGGATTCCATCGGGGGGATATAGAGTCCGCAAATGAAAACATCTTGAGTGTTAGAGATGATGCCCCTCTTAATTTTGAGCCATATGTGGTTTTCGCCCTTTTTTATAAATTTGATACAATTCTTAAGCTCTGTTTTAAACCAAATCAGTATGCCTCCAGAGTCTCTGCCCTGGGTTACTCCTGGCAATTTATTGGAGGGGACCACCAGCTCTGTGTACCCTTGGGGGCGGCCAGTGTGTCCTTCTCCTCCACACCAAGTTTCCTGTAAAATGATAATATCCAGATCTTTAATTTCATCTATGAACTCTGGGGTCCTACTCTTCATGTCGAGCACAGAAGAGCGTAGACCTTGGATATTCCAAGTCGAAATATATAAGGACTTCATGTTAAGTTTGATCTTTTACTATGACAGGTTAAAGTACGATGTGTTTGTCGTGCCTAAAGGGGGGAAAAAAAAGAACATTTCAATTGTCTATAAATGCTGATACTAATTGGTTACAACTCTTTCTAGCAACTAGTCCTTATTTTTTTTTTCTTTTTCTGATCCATAAGGCGGAAGTAGATGCTGCTGCGCGTCTGCATTATGTCTCTTAATGGATTGTCTCTGCCTGAGGTATTGCGTACGCCCTGAGCATCTCTCCCTCTGTCTGGCTGGGGGCGGTCCTGTTCCCCTGTAGGACAGGAGTGGTGCAGGTCCGACATTGTTGTTGTGCATGGGGATCCTCTCTGGTCCCGGTTGGTGTGGTGGTGGTCTCTGTAGTAGTCCTGGTCTGTACCCTGTTGGTCTTTGGTGGTCGGGGGGGATCCTCCTGGAGTCTGGTTATGGACCCGGTTAAAAGTGACTTCCTTCAGGGCTTTAGCAAAGATCGATATTCGCTTCCTGTGGATATGGACGCGGTCGTGAAGACATTCCACATCGAGGGTGGGGTGTTGGGCCAGGTGCACGTTGTGTTTTAATTCACAGTCTCTTGCTATGCTGGCATTTATCTCATGGATTGTTTTGTTGTTAAAGTCTGTTCTCGGCAATAGTGTGGAAACAGTGATTCTAGTGTTTGAGAATGTATTGCTTGCCTTCTCAATCACTGATCTGAGCGATGTTGCTACCCTTTTCTGCTGGACCTTTAGGTCATTTGTGCCAATGTGTATTATTATGTGTGGGGGGGAGCCTAATCGGGTTTTGGTCAGCCATTCTAGGGCTCTGTCTGTTGTTGGGCACCGGATCTTTTTTACTATATGTCTAGGGAAGAGCTTTTTCTCCCATAGAAATTTCCCATTTGAGTCTATGTCAGCCTTGTTGGTGTTTACTGGCTGGTGGCTTTCGCCTGAACTCATAGGTTGTGTTTTGGACTGGGGTGGTCGTGTCTGGTGTGTGCGCTCCTCTTGTGAACGGCTCGTCTGTGGTTCCACAGTGGTGGGGGAAGACTGAGTTTCAGCATGCTGGTCGGTCTGTGTGGCACCCCCTGTATTGTGTGTCTGCTGCTGTTGTTCAGTGTGAGAGTGCAGCTGTTCAGTCGGGCTCTGTATTGTCTTATTTCTAGCCTCTGGCTGCTGGGCTAATGGTGCTATCTCTCCCCTATGGCCCTCTTTGTCTTTCTGCAGCTCTTTCACCTGATTCCCAAGTAAATTCAGCTCTCTCCTGTATCTCTCCCTCTCTTGCTTTTGTTCATGTTTTATTGTTAAAATGCTGTTTTCTTGGTCGGTTTTCAGTTTAAGGACCTCCTCTCTAAGTTTAACTAGCTCTGTCTCCAGCTGGTTAAATTTCTCCTTTAGTTGTATCTGGCTGTGGGATCCCAGGGTGTGTGTCCGGTCGGAGCTTGAGTGCTCACTCCCTTCCTGGCTAGGCTGCTCTTCTCTTGGTGAGCTGGAAGTGGTAAGGGGAGTATGTGTGGCTTCCTCTCTGGTAATTATGCTGGGGTTGGTCAAATGTACCATGTGGCTGTGGGGCCCCGGGGTGAGTGTCTGGTTAGAACTGTGTGGCTCGCTCACCTCCTGACCAGGCTGATTTACCCCTGGTGAGTTGTAAATGGTGGGGGGAGTGTGTGTTGCTTTTTCCCTGTTAGTCACTCTGGGGCTGTTCTTTCCCCTCTGTTATTTCTTTGAGTGTCTTGAAGGCCGTTTCAAAGTCGTCGAGGTTGCCTTGCACCAATATTGTTCCGTTACTGTACATGTTGACAGTCGTGGTTTCACTATCAGGGTCCCCTGATTTCTTTATTTTCAGTTTGGACCCATTAGTGGTTTTTTCATGCTTAACCCTGGGATAGTGTATGTTTATTGCTCTGATCCAAGCCGCTGACTGATCTGAGTAAAAAATGAGATTACACCTTTTCCCACTTTTGTACCAGTCAGCAAAAAGAGTTTCTGGTTTTGCTCTCAGCTGCTGTTGCTTGAGCGATTTTTTAGCATTTTTTTTGGTGTTGGGGGGAATCTGGAAGAGGTTGCTCTCGGTGCGCCTCGGGAGCTGCTGCGGCTCCTCTGATTCGCTCATTTTTTTTTTAGTGTAGGGGTAAAAAATATTGTTGACCTTAAAATAAGCTTTTCTGGGGCCCCGGGTTTGGTGTTTCCCTCTCCCGGCTCGCGAACTTTCCCAGGCCCCGGACTCGCTCGCTCTCCAGGCCCTCCCCAGGCCCCGTACTCACTGTCCTGGTCTGCGTCTGGGAGTTGCTGTTTCCCGGTGTCTCCCGGCTGCTCCACTCCCCCTCAGAGCTCTCTGAGCCTTTGTCTTGGCCTGGCTCCTCGGGCCTTTCCCGGGCTTCAGGCTCCCTCCCCAGGACCCGTACTCACTGTCTGCGTCTGGAAGCCGCTGCCTCACGGTGCCTTCGGGCTGCTCCCCTCAGAGGTCTCCAGGCCTCTGTCTCGGCCCTGCTCCTCTGGCCTTTCCCTGGTTTACGGCCCCGTGTTCCGGCCGCCGTTCAGACCTCGCACTCCGGCCGCCGTTCTGGCCCCGTGTTCCGGCCGCCGTTCAGACCTCGCACTCCGGCCGCCGTTCTGGCCCTGTGTTCCGGCCGCCGTTCAGACCTCGCACTCCGGCCGCCGTTCTGGCCCTGTGTTCCGGCCGCCGTTCAGACCTCGCACTCCGGCCACCGCGTGGATTCTTCCGTTTTCTGTCCTTTTGCTTTGTCTTTTCTTTCTGTTTTCTGCTTTCCTCTGGTTTTTTTTTTTCTCTTTCGGGTCCCGTCTTTGGTGTTGTTTTTTTTTTGGCGGTCTTTTTCTTCTTTTCCTTCTGTGCTTAAACTAAGTTAAACTAACCTTAAACTTAAACTAGACTAAACTAAACTGAACTAACTTAGCTAGAATTTAAACCTCTTAAAACTTAAAATGTTACTTTTTTTCCCCCACTTTAAACACTAAAAAACACTAAAATTCAGCAGCTCATCTTTCATGGGACCTCTATCTCCCCAGTCTCTCTCTCTCCTGTCTCTCTGTCTCTCTCTCTCTCTCTGGCTCTCTCTCTCTGGCTCTCTCTGTCTCTCTCTCCCCCACTCCCTCCCTCTCCCTCCACACTCTCCCTCTCCCTCCACTCTCTCCCTCTCCCCCCAAGCCTCTCTCTCTCCCTCCAAGCCTCTCTCTCTCTCCCCATCTCTCTCTCTCTCTACCCCCCACCAACCCCCCCCCTGGTCTCTCTCTCTCCCCCCCAGTCTCTCTCTCGCGCTCTCTCTCTCTCTCTCTCTATCTCCCCAGTCTCTCTCTCCCTTCCCCATCTCTCTCTCTCTCTCTCTCTCTCTCTCCCCCAGTCTCTCTTTCTCTCTCTCCCCGTCTCTCTCCCCCAGTCTCTCTCTCTCCCCCTCAGTCTCTCTCTCTCTATCTCTATCTCCCCATTCTCTCTCTCTCTCCCCAGTCTCTCTCCTCTCTCTCCCCCCAGTCGCTCTACTCTCTCTCTCTCTCTCTCTCTCTCTCTCTCTCCCCAGTCTCTCTCTCTCTCCCCAATCTCTCTCTCTCCCCCCTCAGTCTCTCTCTCTCTATCTCCCCAGTCTCTCTCTCCCTCTCTCTCTCTCCCCCATCTCTCTCTCTCCCCCCCTCAGTCGCTCTCTCTCTCCCCCCCTCAGTCGCTCTCTCTCTCCCCCTCAGTCTCTCTCTCTCTCTCTCTATCTCCCCATTCTCTCTCTCTCTCCCCGTCTCTCTCCTCTCTCTCCCCAGTCTCTCTCTCTCTCTCTCTCTCCCCAGTCTCTCTCCTCTCTCTCCCCCAGTCTCTCTACTCTCTCTCTCTCTCTCTCTCTCTCCCGTCTCTCTCTCTCTCCCCCAGTCTCTCTTTCTCCCCCTGAGTTGCTCTCTCTCCCCCCTCACTCGCTCTCTCCCCCAGTTTCTCTCTCTCTATCCCAGTCTCTCTCCCCCAGTCGCGCTCTCTCTCCCCCAGTCTCTCTCTCTCTCCTCCTCTCTCTCTCCCCCAGTCTCTCTCTCTCTCCTCTCTCTCTCCCCCCAGTCTCTCTCTCTCTCTCTCTCTCTCTCTCCCCCACTCTCTCCCTCTCCCTCCACTCTCTCCCTCTCCCCCCAAGTCTCTCTCTCTCTCTCTCTCTCTCCCTGTAGTGTATGTAACCGTTCCACCTTTAAGAGAACTATTTTAAGAGTTGCACTACTTTATCTTGGCTGCTGTATACTGTAATACCGGTGGTGACCACACCGGTATATAAGTGCTGTGTAATGATTTATTGGGCAGTTCCGCCCTGACCTTCGACCAGTAAAGACCTGTTAAAGTTTACTCTTGTGGTCTGTGTAGTAATTCGCAATATAACACACAGACTTAACAGTGGCGACGAGTACGATCTTACCCTGCGGCAGAGATACATCCAAGGCAGTAACGGGCGTCGAGAAGAGGCATCCGCCTTCATCATTCTGCTAAGAAAAGACTCGGGTCTGCAGAACAAAGGAAGAATTCTGACACGAAGCCTTCCATCAGCAACAGGCAGTGATCATCCCTTCTATCACGGTGGTGGGTAAGCCGATCAGCGACGAGCAGCAAGTCGGCCACGTTGGCTGTGAAGTAGGGGAGGGAAAAACGGAGGATATAAGGGCGGAGAACTCGACCACGGCCGGGGAAAAGAGCCGGACAGAAGTCGGGGCCAGAGGCGCTGAGACTGGGGCAGCGTAAGGCACGGAAGCCGCGGTGAATGCAAACGCAGCCGGTGTGAGAGACCGGGCTACAAGCGGGCTGGGAGACGCAACAGCATCGAGAGAGAGCTCGACCGCGACCGGGGAAAAAGGCCGGGCAGCTACCGAGGCCGCGAGGCGCAGCGACCGGGACAGCGTAAGGCGCGGGAGAAAATAAAAAAACCGCGGAGAACTCAGCCGCAGCCGGGGGGGAAAGGACCGGACTGCAAGAGGGGCTGGGAGGCACGATCGTAAGGCGCGGGAGAAAATAAAAAAAAAAACCGCGGAGAACTCAGCCGCAGCCGGGGGGAGAAAGGACCGGACTGCAAGAGGGGCTGGGGAGGCACGATTGAGAACCGCTGGGGAGGGCGAACGCAGCAATACGGCAATCGCCATAACAGCCAGCGGGGGAGAAAGGCAAACGCGGGAAGCCGCCATTTTCGTAGGCGGGGGAAGAAGACAAGCGCGGGAAACCGCCATTTTGCCGCCATTTTGTAAAAGAAAAAAAAAATTCTTTTTGTTTCCCAAGAAGAGTGCGAGGATGCCTAAGCGTGGTAACATCAATGATTTTGATCCCGATGTTGAAGATTGGGCCACGTATGTAGAACGCATAGAGATATATTGTAAGGCAAATGAAGATAAAGCACTAACCTTACTAAACTCAATGGGTGCGAAGACATACGGGCTATTGAAGCATCTTCTATCACCAGCTAAACCGGCGGATCAGACTTTCGCTAATATTGTTGCTGTCCTGAAGAATCATTTGAACCCCACACCGCTGATGTTAGCGGAACGTTTTAAATTTTATGCGAGAACGCAACTGAAAGAGGAAAGCAACGCGGAGTATTTAATTGAACTGCGTAAGCTAGCGAAATACTGCCAGTTTGGGGAAAGCCTGACAGAGGCACTGAGAGACAAATTCGTGTGTGGATTGTCGAAAGAAGGAACACAAAAGCGGCTGCTTGAAGCGAATGATCTTACACTTGATAAGGCTGTCTCTATTGCAACATCGCACGAAGCCGCAGCGAGAGGCACTGCGGAAATGCAGCTGAAGGCAGCGGTACTCAGCGTAGATCAAATGGCTTCGGGTATAACGAAATGTTATCGTTGTGGGAAGACAACACATGATCAGAACCAATGCTGGTTTAAAAACCAGGAATGTAGAAAATGTGGCAAGCTTGGTCACATAGCTAAAGTATGCCGGTCAGGAAAGAAGACCAGCAACAAAAAGTCACTGCAGGAAAAGTGCAGAAAGGTACATAAGGTGGCTGAGAAGAGTTCGGATGAACAGAATTCGGATTCAGACTCCAACAGCAAGGAACTGGGTAGTCTGAGAATTCACAATGTGAGTAAGGAAGCTGACCGACAAACTATCTGGGTCACACTGCAGATAGCAGGAGTCCAAATGAAGATGGAATTGGACACCGGATCGGCGTTGACGGTCATGAATAAGCAAGATTACAAAAGGTTATTCAAACATATTCCCCTACGGGATACGAAGATAGTATTGCAGACATACACGGGGCAAAGAGTATACCCCATCGGAAAGATAAAAGTCAAGGTGGTACACAAGGGCAAAGAACACCAAGGAATGGACTTATATGTACTACCTGAGGGAGGTCCACCACTTCTGGGACGGGCGTGGATCAGGAAAATAAATATGGACTGGCACTCCCTAAAAGCAATAACGATAGATTCCGGGAAAAAGAAAGATGTCAACCCTGAACGATTGTCCAGAATATTGGATGAGGGCATATGCAGCAGTGACAGTGACAAAGCAGAGAGTGAGAACTCGGTGAAGACAATCAGCTCAGACTCTGGAACTGATGATGGTAAGACCAGCCCATGCGCAAAAGACAAGTCTAAAATGGACTTGCCGACTAATGATGGAAAAACGAAGGAGTGCATAAATGCTTCAGAAGAGAACAAAGTATCAGAACAGAATTCCACGGAACAACAACAACATAGTTTGACAGAGAATTCTGAGTCTGTCCAGTCTACAGACATGCACATGTCTGAGGAACACCGGGCTCGAACTCAACTCAATCTCAAACTACAACAGCAATTAGAACAAATGATTCGCCGTTTTGAGCAAGAGATGAGTGCAAAGAAAAAGTTCTTTGACACAGAGTGGGAGAATCTGGAAAGACAGCAGAAGCAGCGGGTTGAGAAAATGGAACAGGAACACACAAATCGTCTGCGCGATGAGGCCAAACGAATCAAAGCTGAGCAAGAAAGGGAATATGTCAAATTCATCGATCAGTTGAAAGCTAAGAAGAAAGAGCACCCTTTTGTGAGCAGTGTCAGCAGTAATAAGCCACTCAGGGAATTGGTGGCAGAGGCAAAAACTGCAGATGCTGCAGAGATCAAGTTTGTTGCTGAAAGCGCTACTTCCAGAGCTTTGCTTCGAATTAAAGAATTGCCAGTTAAAATTGTGAAACCCTTAAGAGAGAAGATTGGCATGGAGAAACATCGTGTCATTTTCGAATGCAAGGTTTCCAGGCCAAATGCTGCTGTCAAGTGGTATGACAAAGACAAAGAGATTCATCCCAGTAATAAATATGAGATTGTGAGTGAAGATGTGTACAGGAAGCTCGTTATTAATAATGTCGCTTTTGAAGATGAAGGCAACTACATGTGCGATGCCATAGATGACCAAAGCACAGCAAAGTTATATGTAGAAGAGCAATCAATTGCCATCATTAAACCCATATGTGATGTGGAAGTGACAGAGCCAAGTGATGCCATTCTTGAGTGTGAGCTTTCAGTTGCTGACGTGAAGCCTCCAAAATGGATACTAAATGGTGAAATTCTTCATGCTTCTGAAGAGGTGGACATTAAGCATCGTGGCACTATTCATCGTCTCACTCTGAAAAAAAACAACTTGTAAGATGACCGGTTTGCTGCAGTTTATTGCAGGGAAATCAAAATCTGAGGCGAGGCTGACTATTAAAGAGCCTCCGTCAAAGGTAGTCAAAGAACTACAGAACATTACAGTGGAAGAGAAGCAGTCTGCTACTTTGAGCTGTGAGTTTACACCTACTCCCAAGATGGTCAGATGGTACAAAGACCAGAGCTTAATCGACTCTTCTGACCGATACAAATTTAAACAAAATAAGAATGTGATAGAACTTACCATTACAAACCTCACACCCAAAGACTCTGGTGAATATAGCTGCAAATCAAGTAATGCACAGACCACAGCCACACTCACAGTTGAAGCTCCAAAAATAGAAATAATAAAACATTTGGAGGACGTAGATACTGAGGAGGACAGCAATCTAGTATATTCACGTGAGTTGTCCCATGATGATGAAGATGATAACTCATCTGAACCATTATCACCCCTACCAGGTCACGCACGTGGTCCCTCCGAACTGAGCCAAATCAGTCGGGAAGCAGAAAAACTTCCCAAGGTACTCGAGCCTTTAGAAGTCAACAATGCTGGTTCTGAAGTTACGAAAATTCAAGCTGTTAAGTCCAGTGAAGGACTATTAAATGAGTCACCCCAGCAACGAAAACTTACTACACCACCGAAAACTACTACACCACCGAGGCGTTATCCGGACCGAGTCAGGAGGCGCAGGAGGCGCCGCCTCAGAGACTGAATCTGTGAACTGTTTTTACATGAAGTTGTGTATATATGTTATGATGTTATGTTTAATGGGAAATATATACTGTTAAGCTAAAAAGGGAGGATTGTAGTGTATGTAACCGTTCCACCTTTAAGAGAACCGTTCCACCTTTAAGAGAACTATTTTAAGAGTTGCACTACTTTATCTTGGCTGCCGTATACTGTAATACCGGTGGTGACCACACCGGTATATAAGTGCTGTGTAATGATTTATTGGGCAGTTTCGCCCTGACCTTCAACTAGTAAAGACCTGTTAAAGTTTACTCTTGTGGTCTGTGTAGTAATTCGCAATATAACACACAGACTTAACACTCCCCATCTCTCTCTCTCTCCCCCCGATGCGCCTCAATAACTTCAAGACTCAAAGTTAACTGAATAAAACAAGGCTTTTATTAGCAAAGAAAGATGCCTGTGTCTTCACCTAGCATTCTGCTGTTCTGCTGCAAGACAAGCCCGGGCTTGTCTTAAGTAGAGCCAGGTATGGGCGGAGCCGACACATCCAATGGGGAGAAAGGGGGCGGTGCACTATATACAATACAAGGTAAAACACCGGAGCAGGCAATACAATATATGTAGTTAAATACAGAGTCTGATGAATGACATATTTCATCACATTCACCCCTTCTACAGATTTAGTCTGTCCGGGGGTGTGATAGTCCTCTGTGACCGACGTAACGGTTGCGGTGCCACGGGTGCCAGCTGGGTGTCCTGGGTGACCTCCTGGGTCTCTGCTGGGGGTGCCACCGGGGTTGTTGAAGGAGTGGGTGGTGGGGGTACCGTTGGCTGGTGTTCTTCCGGGGGTGATGAAAGAATAGTGGGTGGAGTGGGTGGGTAGTAGTTGTTGTGGTTGTTGTTGCTGTTGTTGTTGTAGTCGTTGTCGTTGTTGTTACCGGCTGGGGCGAGGTCTTTTATGGACACAGTGTCCTCCCGTCCGTTGGCGTGCCGGACATACGCATATTGTGGGTTGGCGTGGAGCAGGTGCACTGGCTCCACGAGAGGGTCCGTCTTGTGGCCCCTCACATGCTTCCGCAAAAGTACCGGACCTGGGGTGGAGAGCCATGACAGTATGGATACGCCTGAGGTGGATTTCCGGGGAAACACAAACATTAGCTCATGAGGCGTGGCATTAGTGGCGGTACACAATAGTGACCGTATTGAGTGGAGCACATCTGGGAGGACTTCCTGCCAGCGGGATTTAGGGAGGCCCTTGGTCCTTAGAGTTAGGGTGACTGCCCTCCATACTGTCCCGTTCTCTCGCTCCACCTGACCGTTACCCCGGGGGTTGTAGCTGGTGGTACGGCTCGTGGCAATCCCCTTGGACAGCATGTACTGGCGTAGCTCTTCACTCATGAAGGACGCCCCCCTATCCGTGTGGATATAGCTTGGCATACCGAACAGGCAGAACAGGCTGTTGAGGCATTTAATGACCGTGGCGCTGGTCATGTCTGGGCAGGGGAAGGCGAATGGGAAACGGGAGTATTCATCCACAATGTTCAGGAAGTAGACATTGCGGTCGACGGACGGGAGGGGGCCCTTGAAATCTAAGCTAAGCCGCTCAAAGGGCCATGTAGCTTTGATTAGGTGGGCTCTATCAGGGCGGTAGAACCGAGGCTTGCACTCAGCGCAAGTGCGGCAGTTCCTGGTCAGGGACCGATCTTCCTCAATCGAGTAGGGTAAGTTGCGGGACTTTATGAAGTGGAACAGCCGTGTGACCCCTGGGTGGCAGAGGTCGTTGTGGAGGGTCTGTAGCTGATCCCCGGTGGCGTTGGCACACATCCCTCGTGAGAGGGTGTCGGGGGATTCGTTAAGGGCCCCCGGCCGGTATATGATGTCATACTCGAAGGTGGAGAGCTCGATCCGCCACCTAAGAATCTTACCATTTTTAATCTTCCCCCTCTATTATTGAACATAAACGCTACCGACCGCTGGTCGGTAAGTAGGGTGAAGCGTTTGCCGGCTAGGTAGTGCCGCCAGTGGCGCACTGCCTCCACGATGGCTTGGGCCTCCTTTCCCACGGAGGAGTGTCTGATCTCGGGCCCCTGGAGGGTCCTCGAGAAGAAAGCTACGGGCCGCCCCGCCTGGTTGAGGGTGGCCGCCAAGGCAAAGTCAGACGCATCACTTTCCACTTGAAAGGGAGTGTTCTCGTCCACTGCCTGTAGCGTGGCCCGCTCAATATCCTGCTTAATGCTTTTGAAGGCAGCATGGGCCTCAGCAGAGAGCGGGAAAGAGGGTGCTTTCAAGAGGGGGCGGGCTTTATCGGAGTAGTTGGGGACCCATTGGGCATAATACGAGAATAACCCCAGGCACCTTTTCAGGGCTTTGGGAGTGTTGGGCAGGGGCAGCTCCCGTAGGGGGCGCAATCGGTCGGGGTCTGGTCCGATTTCCCGATTCTCCACCACGCTGCCCAGTATGCAGGGGCGTGTGGTGTTGAAAACGCACTTGTCCTCGTTGTAGGTGAGGTTGAGTTTTTGTGCGGTTTTCAGAAACCTCGCGAGGTTTGAGTCATGGTCCTGTTGGTTGTGGCCGCAGATGGTGACATTGTCGAGATAGGGGAAGGTTGCCTGCAAGTGGTGGTCATCGACCATGCGGTCCATCTCCCTCTGAAAGACCGAGACCCCATTCGTCACCCCAAATGGGACTCTGAGGAACTGGTAGATGCGTCCGTTTGCCTCGAAGGCGGTGTACGAACGGTCCTCTGGTCTGATAGGGAGCTGGTGGTCCGCTGACTTGAGGTCGATGGTGGAGAACACCCGGTATTGGGCGATTTGGTTCACCATTTCGGATATGCGGGGTAGCGGGCAGGCATCTAGTTGGGTATAGATGTTGACTGTTTGACTATAGTCAATCACCATCTGCTTCTTCTCGCTACCCCTCACCACCACCACTTGGGCGCGCCACGGGCTGTTGCTGCGTTCAATAATGCGCTCCTTCAGGAGCCTGTCTACCTTGGTCGCGATAAACCGCCTGTCCTCCCAGCTGTACCTCCTGCTTTTGGTCGCTATTGGCCGGCAGTTAGGGGTAAGGTTCGCGAATAGCGAAGGCGGCTTTACCTTCAGGGTAGCCAGACCGCACACTGTGAGGGGCGGCTGGGTCCCACCGAAATTGAGCGTGATGCTTTGGTGGTGGCACTGAAAATCCAGGCCCAAGATCACGCTCACACATAAATCCTTCATAATTAACAGTTTAAAATTATTATATACAGTGCCTTTAACGGACAATCGTACCGCGCAGTAACCCGCAATAGTCGATATCTGGGTTTTGTCGGCCATAGAGATCGTGCCCTGAGTAGGGACTATAGAGAGAGTCGTTGTACCAGATCAGGGTGAATGAAACTCTCCGTGCTCCCGCTGTCAATTAAACATTTAACCTTGCACCCGTTTACCTCGATGTCCACCATCGATTTGGATAGTGGGTGCGGTCTGGACTGGTCCACTGTGATCGACGCCACTGTAGGGCCCTGATCGGGACAAGATGGTGGGCCACACGAGGCCGGGTAAGATGGCGTCCACGATGTCTGCTCGCGAGATGGCGGACCCCACGAGGTCGGACAAGATGGTGTCCAAGATGGCTGCTCCCACGGCGCGCACGCGGCGGTGGCGGTTTTGCCTGCGGGGTTCCCTCTGCACACCTTCCCAAAGTACCCCTTCTTACCGCACTTACAGCAGGTGGTGCCTTTCGCCGGGCACAGGTTCCTGGTGTGCTTCGGCTGCCCGCAGAAGTAGCATTTGGGGCCCCGATGCGTCGCGGCGGTCGTAGGGCTTCTGGGGGGAGGGCAGGGCCCCGACGGTGTTGGGCTACCGGGCGG
This sequence comes from Somniosus microcephalus, assembly GCF_052327205.1. NCBI lineage: Eukaryota > Metazoa > Chordata > Chondrichthyes > Squaliformes > Somniosidae > Somniosus > Somniosus microcephalus. Next base: position 217,196,757 of record NC_140987.1, read on the forward strand.
GGAAGCAGAGGCGGCGTGGGCCGCGTGGCCTGACGAGTAGGAGTCAGAGTTCTTCTGAGCCACATCCAGTGATTGCGCTGTGTCCACAGCCTGTGTCAGATCTAGGCCCGTTTTCTCTAGCAGTCTCTGCCGGATGTAATTAGAGCTAAGGTCTGCGATAAAGGCACCCCGAATAAGCTCGTCTGTGTATACCGTGGCTTTCACGTCTTTGCATTTGCAGTCTTTGCCAAGCACTTTTAGGGTGACTAGAAAGTCCTCTAGCGACTCTCCAGGTCGCTGTGTGCAGGTAGCAAGCAGGTGCCTGGCGTACACCTCGTTGGTAGGCCGCTGATAGTGGGCCTTTAGAATGTTGCAGGCATCCAGGTAGGTGGCGGCGTCTTGGATGAGTGGAAAAACCCGGTGGCTTACCCGATTCTGCAGGATCCCGAGTTTCACATCTCCGGTGGCTTTAGAGGCTGTGACGGCTTCGGAGTTGGCCATAAAAAATTCCAAGCACTGGAACCAGTGTCCAAACCGTGCCGATGCAGCCGAAGCATGCGGGTCCAAATCCAAGCATTCCGGTTTCAAAAGTTGATCCATCGTTAAAAGTTTGCTAATAAAATTGATGCGCCTCAATAACTTCAAGACTCAAAGTTAACTGAATAAAACAAGGCTTTTATTAGCAAAGAAAGATGCCTGTGTCTTCACCTAGCGTTCTGCTGCAAGACAAGTCTGGGCTTGACTTAAGTAGGGCCAGGTATGGGCGGAGCCGACACATCCAATGGGGAGAAAGGGGGCGGTGCATTATATACAATACAAGGTAAAACACTGAAGCAGGCAATACAATATATGTAGTTAAATACAGAGTCTGATGAATGACATATTTCATCACACCCCCCACCCCCCCGGTCTCTCTCTCTCCCCTCCAGTGTGTGTCTCTCGCTCTCTCTCGCTCTCGCGCTCTCTCTCGCTCTCGCTCTCGCTCTCTCTATCTATCTCCCCAGTCTATCTCTCTCCCCCCAGTCTCTCTCTCTCTCTCTCTCTCTCTCCCCCCACTCTCTCCCTCTCCCTCCACTCTCTCCCTCTCCCCCCAAGTCTCTCTCTCTCTCCCCATCTCTCTCTCTCTCCCCTCAGTCTCTCTCTCTCTCTCTCTCCCCCTCAGTCTCTCTCTCGCGCTCTCGCTCTCTCGCTCTCTCGCTCTCTCTCTCTCGCTCTCTCTCTATCTATCTCCCCAGTCTATCTCTCTCTCCCCAGTCTCTCTCTCCCTTCCCCATCTCTCTCTCTCTCCCCCCAGTCTCTCTCTCTCTCTCCCCCAGTCTCTCTCTCCCCCAGTCTCTCTCTCTCTCTCTCCCCCTCAGTCTCTCTCTATCTCCCCATTCTCTCTCTCTCTCCCCAGTCTCTCTCCTCTCTCTCCCCCAGTCTCTCTACTCTCTCTCTCTCTCTCTCCCCCAGTCTCTCTACTCTCTCTCTCTCTCCCCCGTCTCTCTCTCTCCCCCAGTCTCTCTCTCTCCCCCCTCAGTCTCTCTCTATCTCCCCAGTCTCTCTCTCTCCCCCAGTCTCTCCCTCTCTCCCTGTCTCTCTCTCTCTCTCTCTCTCCCCCTTCAGTCGCTCTCTCTCTCCCCCTCAGCCTCTCTCTCTCTCTCTCTCTCTCTCTCTCTCTCTCTATCTCCCCATTCTCTCTCTCTCTCCCCAGTCTCTCTCCTTTCTCTCCCCCCCAGTCTCTCTACTCTCTCTCTCCCCATCTCTCTCTCTCTCTCCCCCCCAGTCGCTCTCTCTCTCTCTCTCTCCCCATCTCGCTCTCTCTCCCCCCCCTGGTCTCTCTCTATCTCTCCCCATCTCGCTCTCTCTCTCCCCCCTGGTCTCTCTCTCTCTCCCAATCTCTCTCTCCCCAGTCTCTCTCCTCTCTCTCCCCCCAGTCTCTCTACTCTCTCTCTCCCCTGTCTCTCTCTCTCTACCCCAGTCTCCCTCTCCCCCTCAGTCGCTCTGCCTCTCTCTCTATCTCCCCGTCTCTCTCTCTCTCCCTCTCTCCCCCCAGTCTCTCTATTCTTTCTCTCTCCCCGTCTCTCTCTCTCTCTCCCCCCCTGTCTCTCTCTCTCCTTCCCTCTCTGTCTCTCTCTCTCTCCTTCCCTCTCTCTCTCTGTCTCTCTCTCTCTCCTTCCCTCTCTCTGTCTCTCTCTCCTTCCCTCTCTCTCTGTCTCTCTCTCCTTCCCTCTCTCTCTCTGTCCTTCCCTCTCTCTCTCTCTCTCTCTCTCCTTCCCTCTCCAAACGGGGCGATACTGAATTTCTAGCCCTCTCCCTCTCTCTCCCTGTCTCTTTATCTCTCTCTGTGTCTCCCAGTCTCTCTCTTCCCCCAGTCTCTCTCAATTCAAATTCAAATTCAAATTCAAATCGCTTTATTGGCATGATAAGGTACATCTTATGTTGCCAAAGCATCATAATACATTTATGGTTGAACACATAAACGCAGTTCTATTCATACAGTGTATAAACAGGTATATCCCTGAGTGTATAAATATACAATCGCATTATTTATATATACTCTTTTCTTAGTTTACTGGTTGTCCCTCTGTTCATGGCAAGCTGTAACATAGTGTGCCGCCAGTGTTACACAGCTTCTCTCCTCCCCCAGTAGGTATGGGAGTTTTTGGTTGTCATTCAGATTTCTGAATTCATGGCATATTTGTGAGAATTTTTGGTAGAAATTCTCCCTGATGCCCTGATATTTTCCACAGGCTGTGAGGAAGTGCATCTCTGTCTCCACTACTCCCTGACTGCAGTGAGAGCATATCCTGTCTTCTCTTGGCAGCCTGGTCTGCCTGTGTCTGCCTTTTTCGATCGCTAGGCTATGTTCGCTAAGTCAGTACCTTGTCAAGGTTCTTCTCAGTTTGTTATCCTTTACCATGGTCAGGTAATCAGCTATGTTGTATTGTCTGTTTAGGGCCAAGTAGCAATTGAGTTTGCTTTGGGTTTTTGTTGTTTCTGCCCAATATGTCAGATATTTTTCCTTTTGCTTAGCGACGATTGTGTTGGGTCGAATTCTTTGTGTTACCCTGTCACTGTCCTGGGGCTGGTTGTTGTTAGTAGTTACTTCACTGAGTCCCAGGACTAGTTGACTGAGGGTATTCTTCTTTATGGTCAGCTCTTGGCATTTCAGGGCGTCGTAGTGATAGCATTGGGGGTTGCTCATTTGTAGGTGATTCCAAAATTTGGTGGCTCTTTTTTGGATAGTGATTATTAATGGATATTGGCCTAGTTCCGCCCTGCATGCATTGTTTACTGTTTTCCTTTGAGTCCGGAGGATACTTTTACAGAATTCTGCATGTAGGATCTCAATTGGGTGTTTGTCCCATTTTGCAAATTCTTGTTGTGTTAGCGGTCCCCATACCTCACTGCCATAGAGTGCAATTGGTTCAATTACTGATTTGAAAATTTTGAGCCAAATGCTAATTGGGATTTCTATTTGGATTGATTTTTTGATGGCATAGAAAGCCCTTCTTGCTTTCTCTTTCAGTTCATTCACAGCCAGTTTGAAGTTTCCCGTAGAACTGATTTTTAAGCCCAAGTATGTGTAGTTAGTGGTTTGTTCAATTTTGGTTGTTCCTAGTGTGAAATTTATTTTGGGTCCCTGATGTTTGGATCGTTGCTGGAACACAAGGACTTTGGTTTTTTGGGGATTTATTGTCAGGGCCCAAGTCTGGCAGTACGACTCCAGCAGGTCCAGGTTCTGCTGTAGACCCTCCTTAGTTGGTGACAGCAGAACCAGGTCGTCTGCATAGAGGAGGAATTTAACCTTGGATTCATATAGGGTGAGGCCGGGTGCTGTGGATTGTTCAAGTAGTTTTGCCAATTCATTTATGTAAATATTAAAGAGTGTCGGTGAGATTGGCGAGCCCTGCGTCACCTCCCGCCTCTGTGGGAAGTATTTTGTTTGTTTGTCTCCAATCTTAACTGCACATTTGTTGTTTGTATACATTGATTTAATTACATCATATGTTTTTCCTCCTACCCCGCTTTCGATAAGTTTCAGGAATAAACCGTCATGCCAGATGGAGTCGAAAGCCTTCTGGAAATCTATAAAGCATGCGTAGATTTTGCTTTTGTTATGGTGAACGTGTTTGTCAATTAGGGTCTGTAGGGTGAAGATATGATCTGATGTTCTATAGTTTGGCAGGAATCCAATTTGGCTTTTACTCAAGACATTGTGCTCCTCAAGGAAGTTTATAAGTCTTTTGTTTATGATGCTACAGAGTACCTTCCCCAGGTTACTGTTTACACAGATGCCTCGATAGTTGTTTGGGTCGATTTTGTCCCCACTTTTGTATATGGGCGTTATGAGTCCTTTGTTCCAGATATCAGGGAAATAACCGACACTCAGAACCAAGTTGAAGAGTTTTAGGATAGCCAGTTTCATTTTGTTGTCTGCGTGTTTAATCATCTCGTTTAGTATGCTGTCTGTCCCGCAAGCTTTTCCTGGTCGCAGGTCCTTGAGTTTTTCAAAAAGTTCTTTTTCTGTTATTATGGAGTCTAGCGGGTTTTGGTTATCTTTTATGGCCATTTCTAGCTTTTCCAGTTTTTTGCATATTTGGTGTTGCTCTGGTCTTAGTGCGTTTTTCTGGTATAATTTTTCAAAGTGGTTTACCCATGTGTCCCCATTTTGAATGGCCAATGCGTTGTGTTGTTTTTTGTGTAGTGTATTCAAGTTGTCCCAGAAACAATTGGAATCAATGGATTCCTCCATGGAGCTGAGTGTATTCTTAATATATTGCTCTTTCTATCTCCCAGTCTCTCTCTCTCCCCCAGTCTCCCAGTCTCTCTCTCTCCTCCAGACTCTCCCTCCTCCAGTCTCTCTCTCCCAGTCTCTCTCTCTCTCCGTCTCTCTCTCTCTCCTCTAGTCTCTCCCTCCTTCAGTCTCTCTCTCTCTCCCCCCAATCTCTCTCTCGCACCCCGTCTCTCTATCTCTCTGTCTCCCAGTCTCTCTCTCTCTCCAGTCTCTCTCTCCCTTCCCCATCTCTCTCTCTCTCTCTCTCTCTCTCTCCCCCCCAGTCTATCTCTCTCTCCCGTCTCTCTCTCTCCCCCAGTCTCTCTCTCTCTCCCCCAGTCTCTCTCTCTCTCTCCCCAGTCTCTCTCCTCTCTCTCCCCCCAGTCTCTCTCTCCTCTCTCTCTCTCTCTCCCGTCCCTCTCTCTCTCCCCCAGTGTCTCTCTCCCCGAATCGCTCTCTCTCCCCCCCTCTGTCTCTCTCTCTCTATCTCCCCAGTCTCTCTCTCTCTCTCTCTCTCTCTCTCTCTCTCTCTCTCCCCGTCTCTCTCTCCCCCCAGTCTCTCTCTCTCTCCCCCAGTCTCTCTCTCTCTCTCTCCCAGTCTCTCTCTCTCCCCCAGTCTCTCTCTCTCTCCCTCTCCCCCAGTCTCTTTCTCTCTCCCCCAGTCTCTTTCTCTCTCCCCCAGTCTCTTTCTCTCTCCCCCAGTCTCTCTCTCTCTCCCCAGTCTCTCTCTCTCTCCCCCAGTCTCTCTCTCTCTCTCCCCCAGTCTCTCTCTCTCTCCCCCAGTCTCTCTCTCTCTCCCCCAGTCTCTCTCTCTCTCCCCCAGTCTCTCTCTCTCTCCCCCAGTCTCTCTCTCTCTCCCCAGTCTCTCTCTCTCTCCCCCAGTCTCTCTCTCTCTCCCCCAGTCTCTCTCTCTCTCCCCCAGTCTCTCTCTCTCTCCCCAGTCTCTCTCTCTCTCCCCCAGTCTCTCTCTCTCCCCCAGTCTCTCTCTCTCCCCCAGTCTCTCTCTCTCCCCCAGTCTCTCTCTCTCCCCCAGTCTCTCTCTCTCCCCAGTCTCTCTCTCTCTCCCCCAGTCTCTCTCTCTCTCCCCAGTCTCTCTCTCTCTCTCCCCCAGTCTCTCTCTCTCTCCTCCAGTCTCTCTCTCTCCTCCAGTCTCTCTCTCTCTCCCCCAGTCTCTCTCTCTCCCCCAGTCTCTCTCTCTCTCCTCCAGTCTCTCTCTCTCCTCCAGTCTCTCTCTCTCCCCCAGTCTCTCTCTCTCTCCCCCAGTCTCTCTCTCTCTCCCCAGTCTCTCTCTCTCTCCCCCAGTCTCTCTCTCTCTCCCCAGTCTCTCTCTCTCTCTCTCCCCCAGTCTCTCTCTCTCTCCTCAGTCTCTCTCTCTCCTCCAGTCTCTCTCTCTCTCCTCCAGTCTCTCTCTCCCCCCAGTCTCTCTCTCTCTCCCCTCCACTCTCCCTCTCCCCCCAGTCTCTCTCTCTCTCTCTCTCTCTCTCCCCCACTCTCTCCCTCTCCCTCTCTCCCCACTCTCTCCCTCTCCCTCCACTCTCTCCCTTCCCCCCAAGTCTCTCACTCTCTCCCCTCAGTCTCTCCCTCTCTCTCCCCCCACCCCCGATCTCTCTCTCTCCCCCCTAGTCAATTCAATTCAATTCAATTCAAATGCTTTATTGGCATGAAAGTTTACAGAGAACCATATTGCCAAAGCTTACATAGCAAAAAGGTACAGTTTTCCAACATTCTGTGGGTGTCAATCGATTTGACATTTGTTGGGTACATACAATATTACTTTTAAACAATATTAATTTTAAACAGTCTTTGTACTTCATTTGGTACGTTCAATATTAATTTTAAACAGTCTTAATTTTAAACAGTCCTCAGGTTGTGACATGTTGTTGCATATTTGGCCCCAAGGTATGGTCTGTCTCCTTCTCCTAGGACTAATCTCAATTTTGACAGGTCATCCAATTCCTTGAAATCTGGGTTGTTTGGCTTAGCTTGTTGAATAATATGTTTCTTGATGTGTTGAATTTTTCGCATTTTAGAGGAAATGCATCTCTGTTTCAACCTCGCCGGCCAGACATTGATCGCATATTCTATTCTCTCTAGGCTGCCAGGATTTCTTGTATCTGCCTTTTTCAATTTCCAGTTGGTGGTCGCTTAGTCTGTACCTGGTGAGGGTCTGTCTCTGTTTTGTGTCTCTGATGGTCGTGAGGTATTCTGCCAGTTTATATTCTCTTTTTAGGGCCCGGTAACATTCTAATCTGCTTTGGCTTTCGGTATTTTGTTCCAATGTTCCAGGTAGGTTTCTTTGCATTTTTTAATGATTTGGTTCACTCGGATTGGTGTTTGGACGGCTGTGTTGGTCTGGGGCTGGTCAGGGTCCGGCTGAGTACTTAGTTTCAGTAGCAGCTGACTCAGGGGACTCTTTTCTACGTTTAGCTCTTGGGTCTGAAAGGCTTTGAAATGAAGGGTGTCTGGGGAGCTAGATTTGAGGTGATTTAGGAAGTTTAGTGCTCGTTTTTGGATGTTTATTATCAGTGGGTATCTGCCTAGTTCGGCTCTGCATGCATTTGTTGGCGTTTTTCTTTGGGTGCGAAGGATGCTTCGGCAGAATTCTGCATGTAGGGCTTCTATTGTGTGTTTTTCCCATTTAGTGTAGCTTTGGTGATTTAGCGGGCCCCATACTTCACTACCGTACAGTGCAATGGGCAGGATTATGCTGTCAAATATTTTGAGCCAGATTTTGATTGGGATTTGGATGTTGTAGAATTTTCTTTTTATTGCATATAGGGCTCTTCGGGCTTTTTCTTTTAGTGCATTCACTGCTATGCTGAAGCTCCCTGATGCTGTAATAGTTAGACCAAGGTAGGTGTAGCTCTCTCTCTTGCTCTCTCTCTCTCCCCAGTCTCTCTCTCCCTTCCCCCGTCTCTCTCAAATTCAAATTCAAATTCAAATGCTTTATTGGCATGAAAGTTTACAGAGAACCATATTGCCAAAGCTTACATAGCAAAAAGGTACACCCCCCGATCTCACTCTCTCCCCCCTAGTCTCTCTCTTGCTCTCTCTCTCTCTCCCCCAGTCTCTCTCTCTCTCCGTCTCTCTCCCCCAGTCTCTCTCTCTCTCTCTCTCTCTCTCTCTCTATCTCCCCATTCTCTCTCTCTCTCCCCAGTCTCTGCTCTCTCTCCCCCCAGCCTCTCTACTCTCTCTCTCTCTCTCCCCCGTCTCTCTCTCTCTCTCCCCAGTCTCTCTCCCCCTCAGTCGCTCTCTCTCTCTCCCCCCTCAGTCTCTCTCTCTCTCTCTCTCTCTCTCTCTCTCTCTCTCTCTCCGTCTCTCTCTCTCCCCGTCTCTCTCTTCTCTCTCCCCCAGTCTCTCTCTCTCTCTCCGTCTCTCTCCCCCAGTCTCTCTCTCTCTCTCTCTATCTCCCCATTCTCTCTCTCTCTCCCCAGTCTCTGCTCTCTCTCCCCCCAGCCTCTCTACTCTCTCTCTCTCTCTCTCCCCGTCTCTCTCTCTCTCTCCCCAGTCTCTCTCCCCCTCAGTCGCTCTCTCTCTCTCCCCCCTCAGTCTCTCTACTCTCTCTCTCCCCTGTCTCTCTCTCTCTCTCTACCCCAGTCTCTCTCTCTCTCCCCTCAGTCTCTCCCTCTCTCTCCCCCCCACCCCCGATCGCTCTCTCTCCCCCCCAGTCTCTCTCTCGCGCTCTCTCTCTCTCTCTCTCTCTATCTCCCCAGTCTCTCTCTCTCCCCAGTCTCTCTCTCTCTCTCTCCCCCCAGTCTCTCTCTCTCCCCAGTCTCTCTCCCCCCTCAGTCGCTCTCTCTCTCCCCCCTCAGTCGCTCTCTCTCTCCCCCCTCAGTCGCTCTCTCTCTCCCCCTCAGTCGCTCTCTCTCTCCCCCTCAGTCGCTCTCTCTCTCTCCCCCCTCAGTCTCTCTCTCTCTCTCTCTCTCTCTCCGTCTCTCTCTCTCCCCGTCTCTCTCTTCTCTCTCTCCCCTGTCTCTCTCTCTCTCTCTACCCCAGTCTCTCTCTCTCTCCCCTCAGTCTCTCCCTCTCTCTCCCCCCCCACCCCCGATCGCTCTCTCTCCCCCCCAGTCTCTCTCTCGCTCTCTCTCTCTCTCTCTCTCTCTATCTCCCAGTCTCTCTCTCTCCCCAGTCTCTCTCTCTCTCTCTGTCCCCCCAGTCTCTCTCTCTCCCCAGTCTCTCTCCCCCCCTCAGTCGCTCTCTCTCTCCCCCCTCAGTCGCTCTCTCTCTCCCCCCTCAGTCGCTCTCTCTCTCCCCCCTCAGTCGCTCTCTCTCTCCCCCCTCAGTCGCTCTCTCTCTCCCCCCTCAGTCGCTCTCTCCCCCCCTCAGTCTCGCGCTCTCTCTCTCTCTCTCTCTCTCTCTCTCTCTCTCTCTCTCTATCTCCCCATTCCCCCTCTCTCTCCCAGTCTCTCTACTCTCTCTCTCTCTCCCTCTCTACCCATCTCTCTCTCTCTCTCTCTCTCCCCCCCAGTCTCTCTCTCTCTCTCTCTCTCTCTCTCTCTCTCTCTCTCTCTCTATCTCCCCAGTCTCTCTCTCTACCCAGTGTCTCTCCCCCCTCAGTCGCTCTCTCTCTCCCCCCTCAGTCTCTCTCTCTCCCCCCTCAGTCTCTCTCTCTCCCCCCTCAGTCTCGCTCTCTCTCTCTCTATCTCCCCATTCTCTCTCTCTCCCAGTCTCTCTACTCTCTCTCTCTCCCCTGTCTCTCTCTCTCTCTACCCGTCTCTCTCTCTCCCCCTCAGTCGCTCTCTCTCTCTCCCCTCAGTCTCTCTCTCTATCTCCCCAGTCTCTCTCTCTCTCTCTCTCTCTCTCTCCCCGTCTCTCTCTCTCTTTCCTTCCCTCTCTCTCTCTCTGTCTCTCTCTCTCTCTCTCTCTCTCTCTCTCTCTCCTTCCCTGTCTCTCTCGTCTCCCCCCAGTCTCTCTCTCTCTCTCTCTCTCTTGCATCACGGGGGGCGTTTCATTCCATGTGTGGGCGGGCCTAATCCTGCAGCCTCCCAAAACGTCGCTGCCATTTTAAAAATACTGACAGCGACAGCACCAGCACAACAAACCCCCACAGTGCGGCTCTGGCACAGTATCCCACTCCCGGCCCGCCGGAGCGGGAGTTGGGGTCACTCGGGCCGGGCCTCACAACCACTCGGCCCGAGACACAGAGCGGGGGAGCGGCAGCGGTCAGACGTAAATCACGCGGCCCTGTAAACTGCCGTTTTACAAAAATCCTTGGCAACGCCGGCCCCCCCAGCTAGTCTATATATATACATATGTAAAAGGATAGTGGTGTCTGTCTGTCTGTCCGGGCATCACTCAAAAGTTATAGAGCGTACCTACACATATATGTTATATCAAAAGAAAGATTATGATTAGGAGGGTATCCTCGGCGTATTTACTTTTGGGTGAGACAAAAATTGTTCGGACAGTAGACAAAAAACGTTCAAAATTCCGCTCATTAGCAGTTGGCCAATCATACGGGGGAAATCCGCTCATTAGCATTGAGTGACGTGAAGGTTGACCAATCCGCGCGCTGCGTCACGGGGGGGCGTTTCATGGCATTTGTGGGCGGGGCCTAATCCTTCAAACTGCCGTTATTCAGGTGAGTGGCGGCTATTACAGACTGGCCGGGCCCGAAGCTCAAAAGATTTCTCTCTCTCTCTCTCTCCACTTCCCTCTCTCCTTCCCTCTCTCTCTCTCCTTCACTCTCTCTCTCTCTCTCTCTCTCCTTCCCCCTCTCTTGCCATGAGTGCCGGACCGGCAAAACCGGGGCTTTCCAACGAGCCATCCCCGACCGCAATCGGACACGGGAGTCTGCAGCGAAAGGCGTTCGTCTGCCGCCTGGCCAACCGGGTCCAAAGGCCCGCCGCGTTAACCGTCAGGAACCCCGGGCTCGCTTCGGAGCGCTGGGCACCCGGCCTCCCGTTGTCGGACTGACTCTGTTCTGGTACCAAGGTGAGTCCGGCCGGGCCTGAGGCGCTAGGGAGGGAGGGAGGAAAGGAAAGGAGGGGGAGGGAGGGAGAGGAAGGAGGGAGGGTGGGAGAGGAGAAGGGAGAGGAGGGAGAGGAGGGAGGGAGAAGAGAGGGAGGGAAAGGAGAGGGGGAGGGAGAGAGAGGGAGGGAGGGAGAGAGAGAGGGGAAGGGAGGGAGAGGCGAGGGGGAGGGAGAGGAGAGTGACCAGCCCACCAGTCCTCATAACCAGTTTTACGAAAAAGCCTGGCTTTTGTGGGCGGGGCCTAATCCTTCAAACTGCCGTTACTGAGGTGAGTGGTGGCCATTACAGACCGGCCGGGCCTGAAGCTTAAAAAATTTCTCTCTCTCTCTCTCTCTCTCTCTCTCCTTCCCCCCCCCTCTCTCTCTCTCTCTCTCTCTCTCTCCTCTTCCCTCTCTTCTTACCTCTCTCTCTCCCTCCTTCCCTCTCTCTCTCTCCTTCCCCCTCTCCCTCTCTCTCCTTCCCCCTCTCTTGCCATGAGTGTGGGACCGGGAAAACCGGGGCTTTCACACGAGCCGTCCCCAACCGATATCGGACACGGGAGTCCGCAGCGAAAGGCGTTCCACTGCCGCCCGCCAAACGGGTCCAAAGGCCCGCCGCATTAACCATGAGGAACCCCGGGCTCGCTTCGGACCGATGGGCACCCGGACTCCCGGTGTCTGATATGCTTCGTTCTGGTACCGTGGTGAGTCAGAGGGGGAGAGAGGGGCGGGAAGAGAGAGGGGGAGGGAGAGAGAGAGGGTGAGGGAACTTCCCGCCGACCTCACAAAATGGGGGCGGCCGCCCTTCTTCACCCGCAGTCTCTCTCTCTCTCCCCCCACCAGTCTCTCTCTCTCTCCCCCCACCAGTCTCTCTCTCTCTCTCCCCCCAGTCTCTCTCTCTCTCTCCCTCCAGTCTCTCTCTCTCTCTCCCTCCAGTCTCTCTCTCTCTCTCTCTTCCCCCAGTCTCTCTTTCTCTCTCTCTTCCCCCAGTCTCTCTTTCTCTCTCTCTTCCCCGTCTCTCTTTCTCTCTCTCTCTTCCCCCAGTCTCTCTTTCTCTCTCTCTTCCCCCAGTCTCTCTCTCTCTCCCCCCCAGTCTCTCTCTCTCTCCCCCCAGTCTCTCTCTCCCCCCAGTCTCTCTCTCCCCCCAGTCTCTCTCTCCCCCCAGCCTCTCTCTCCCCCCCAGTCTCTCTCTCCCCCCCAGTCTCTCTCTCCCCCCCAGTCTCTCTCTCCCCCCCAGTCTCTCTTTCTCGCTCTCTCTCTCCCCCCCAGTCTCTCTCCCCCCCAGTCTCTCTCCCCCCCAGTCTCTCTCCCCCCCAGTCTCTCTCCCCCCCAGTCTCTCTCCCCCCCAGTCTCTCTCCCCCCCAGTCGCTCTCCCCCCCCAGTCTCTCTCTCCCCCCCAGTCTCTCTCTCTCTCTCCCCCCCAGACTCTCTCTCTCTCTCTCCCCCCAGTCTCTCTCTCTCCCCAGTCTCTCTCTCTCTCTCTCCCCCCAGTCTCTCTCTCTCCCCCCAGTCTCTCTCTCTCTCTCCCCCCAGTCTCTCTCTCTCTCTCCCCCCAGTCTCTCTATCTCTCTCCCCCCAGTCTCTCTCTCTCTCTCCCCCCCAGTCTCTCTCTTCTCCCCCCAGTCTCTCTTTCTCTCTCTCTTCCCCCAGTCTCTCTTTCTCTCTCTCTTCCCCCCAGTCTCTCTTTCTCTCTCTCTTCCCCCCAGTCTCTCTCTCCCCCCCCAGTCTCTCTCTCCCCCCCCAGTCTCTCTCTCTCTCCCCCAGTCTCTCTCTCTCTCTCTTCCCCCCCAGTCTCTCTCTCTCTCTCTCCCTCCCCCCAGTCTCTCTCTCCCCCCCCAGTCTCTCTCTCCCCCCCCCAGTCTCTCTCTCTCCCTCCCCCCCAGTCTCTCTCTCCCCCCGTCTCTCTCTTCTCCCCCCAGTCTCTCTCTCGATCCCCGGGCCTCTCTGCCCCCCCAGTCTCTCTCTCTCTCTTTCCCTCTCTCTCTCTCTCCTTCCCACACAGACAGACAGACAAACTCATTTATATATATATAAAAATTATTTCTACTTTTTTCATAACAACATGCCCTCAAAAAAACCCTTGCAGCGCCGGGCACTCCAGCTTGTAGAATTATAGAATGATACAGCAGAGAAGGAGATCATTCGGCCCAATGTGCCTGTACCCGGCTCTTTGAAAGAGCTATCCAATTAGTCCCATTCCCTTGCTCTTTCCCTATAGCCCTGCAATTTCTTCCCCTTCAAATATTTATCCAATTCCATTTAGAATTTTTTTTATTGAATCTGCTTCCACCACCCTTTCAGCCAGTGCATTCCAGATCATAGCACTTGTGTAAAAAAAATTATTTTCTCCCTATGTATTCTATCAGAACACCTCAAAATATTGGACACCTCTATTAAATCTCCCCTTAACCTTCTCTATTCTAAGCAGAACAACCCCAACTGAAATCCCGCATCTGTGGTGCCATTCTAGTTCATCTCCTCTGCACACTCTAAGGTCTTGACATCCTTCCTAAAGTGTGATGCCCAGAATTGGACACAATACTCCAGCTGGGGCCTAACCAGTGATTTATAAAGGTTTAGCATAACTTCCTTGCTTTTGTACTCTATGGCCGGAATTTTCTGTACCTGGGCGGGTCGGGTGCGGCGGTTGGCATGTCGGGTCGTGACCCCGTTCCTGATTCCATCCCACTGCTGAGATCGACTTTCCATTAATGGCACCTATTAAGGCCGCTCTGCGTGTTACCCAGCCCTATTAAATGGTGCATGACTGATGATATCATTGATGACGCGTTATAAGCCGATATATTTAAAGGAGCCATGACCACATTGCATTTGAAGGTTCATCTAGGATAGTGCAACCACTACACTGTGTTGTGTATGTAATAGGTATGTTACTTTAAACCTATGGCCAGGGCAGCACTACTTTGTAGGGCGTAGTGATACCGTAGTACCACCCCTGGCCATAGGGGTATAAATAGTACTGTGGGTACTGATCTCCCCTCAGTTCCCGCCTGTTGGTATTAAGTAAAGACCTACGTTGAATCTTCCAAGCTGTCTCTTCATTATTGGATTAAGTATAGACACATACTTTATACTGGCGACGAGTAAGGTTCGAACTCACCAGTACACGGTGCAACAAAGGAACGGCAGCAGTACGGAGAGAGAAGGAGAGAGGCTTCTTACCAGCCAGCCTGCAGAGTCCAGCGTAGACCAAAGGAAACTGCCCAGCACTCCAGGTTCGGGAGGAGCAGCAGCAACAGAGAGAGAGAGAGAGAGAGGGTTCCAACAGAAGCTGCAGCAGCTGAGAGAAGAGGCTGAATGGGCGCTCCAGCCACGGGGCAAAAGTCCACCCAGGGCCAGGTAAACTGAAATCCTTCCCGGGGAATGGGAGCTGCATGGGCCAGAACGGGCAGGCGATCTGGGGAACAAACGGAGCCATGAGGACTAGCACGCCATCTAGTGGACAAAAGGGGAAAAGTTTTTTCTCTTCAGCAGTAAAAAAAAAGCGATCTGGGGAACAAACGGAGCCACGAGGACTAGCACACCATCTAGTGGACAAAAGGGGAAAAGCTCTTCAGTTTAAAATGTCTAAAGAAGGTTGGTTGGCAGCATTTGTTGAGGACACAGAAGAGTGGGATGCCTATATCGAAAGGCATGAACTTTATTGCATAGTAAACAAGGCGGAAGATGACCAAAAGGTAGCAACCTTATTAAATTATATGGGGGCAAAAACATACGGTCTGCTGAGGAATCTTCTTACTCCAGAAAAGCCAGCAGACAAAACGTACGCCCAAATTGTTGATACGTTAAGGGAACATTTAAACCCTAAGCCACCATTTATAGCGGAAAGGTACCGCTTCTACAGACGCGACCAAAGGAATGATGAGTCACAGGCAGCCTATTTAGCTGAGCTCAGAAGGTTGTCCAAACATTGCCAGTTTGGAGCCATATTGGCGGACGCGATCAGAGACAGATTTGTCTGTGGCATGTTAAATGCGAATACACGTAAACGGTTGCTAGCCAAGAAACAGCTCAGCCTAGATCAGGCGATTGAAATAGCATCGGTCCACGAAGCAGCAGCACAGGGTGCTGCTCAAATACGACAACACACAACCGGCTATGACACCCATGAGGTGACATTTCACAAAGGTAAATGCTACCGTTGTGGCAAAACCACCCACGACCAAAGTAATTGTTGGTTTCATGATAAAATATGCTGGCAGTGTGGGAAAAAGGGGCATATAGCGAAAGTTTGTCGGTCTGGTACGAAACCCAATCATGGGGGCAATCCGAGCAGTACCAAGGCAAGGACAAAAATACATAAGATGTCTGACAGTAGCTCAGACGAGTCACAGGAAGGCACAAAAGCAGAGCCTAAAGGTCTGGGATGTCTCAAGTTATATGGTGTAGACAAAACGGAGGACCACAGCACAATGTGGGTTAAAATGACGGTAGCAGGCGTCGAAGTTAATATGGAGCTGGACATGGGTTCAGCCCTATCAGTAATTAATGAACAAGATTATAACAGGCTGTTCAAACGCATTCCCTTAAAGGATACGGAAATTAAATTAAAAACATATACGGGACAAAAGGTTTACCCGAAGGGAAAAATGCAAGTAACAGTTAAATACAACGGCAGAAAAGTGCCAGGACTTTATTTATACGTCCTACCAAACAGTGGACCACCACTTTTGGGTAGGGAATGGATAAGAAAAATCCACTTCGACTGGAAGTCGATACACGAGTTAAAAGTAGAAGAGAGAAGGATGATGCAACCATTACAAGCAGGCTGTCGAAACTATTGGCAAAAACGCCAGAGGTGTTCCAACAAGGGCTGGGGACCTTAAAGGACATTAGAGCAAAAATAACTATTGCTCAAGACGCAAACCCCAAGTTTTGTAAGGCCAGACCGGTGCCTTATGCCATTCGGCCAGCGGTGGAAGCAGAACTGGATGCCTTAGAGAGTGCAGGTGTCCTTACAAAGATTGAGTGGAGCGAGTGGGCCACACCCATCGTCCCAGTTATAAAGAAATCTGCAAATAACACACCGGGGGAACCAAAGAAGGTTCGCATTTGCGGGGATTTTAAGATAACTATTAACCCAGTCCTGCACACGGTACAGTATCCGTTGCCGCGGATAGAGGACATATTCGCATCATTAGCTGGGTGTAGACACTTTATGAAGATTGACCTTTGTCAAGCTTATTTACAGATGGAGGTGGAGCAGGACTCGAAAAAGCTCCTAACGATTAACACACACAAGGGATTGCACCAGTACAATCGCCTGGTATTTGGTGTGGCGTCCGCCCCGGCAATATGGCAGAGGACCATGGAACAGGTCCTACAGGGCATTCCAGGAACGCAATGCTACCTGGATGACATCCTGGTGACAGGACAAACGGATAACGACCACCTCGCTAACCTGGAGCGAGTACTTCTGCGGTTACAACAATACGGACTCAGGGCGAACAAGCAGAAATGTGAGTTTTTCCAGGAATGTATCTCATACTGTGGTCACATTATAGATAAGGAAGGCCTGCATAAGTCCCCGGAAAAGATCGAGGCAGTAGTGAAGGCCCCGCCCCCTGAGAATGTATCTCAGTTACGATCATTCTTAGGCCTTATAAACTATTACCATAAGTTCCTCCCGAACTTATCGTCCATTTTACATCCACTAAATTCATTGCTGCAGAAGGGAGTCTCCTGGAATTGGGACGAAGCGTGTGAGGCTGCTTTTAAAAAGGGTAAACAACTCATTACATCAAAGGAAGTGCTCGCACACTTTGACCCAAAAATGCCAATGAGGTTGGCATGTGACGCCTCCCCGTACGGTATAGGGGTAGTGTTGTCACACAAATTTCCCAACGGGACGGAGAGGCCAATAGCATTTGCCTCAAGGTCATTAACTACAGCCGAAAGAAATTATGCGCAAATCGACAGGGAGGCCCTCAGTCTGGTGTGGGGTGTAAAAAAATTCCACCACTACCTGCATGGGCAACGTTTCACACTACTGACGGATCATCAACCGTTGGTGTCGATATTTAATCCAACAAAAGGGGTGCCCCTGATGACGGCCCAAAGGCTACAGAGATGGTCACTGTTCTTAGGAGCACACCAGTACCTTATCGAATATAAGGGTACCAAACAGCATGGCAATGCGGATGGCCTGTCGCGGTTACCCTTGCCTGCCGAGATCGAAGAGATAGTACAGGACCCCGTGGAAATATATCATACGGCTGTTATGGAACACTTGCCCATCACCAGCCAATGTATCGAGCGGGAAACACGGAACGACCCGACATTGGCAAGGGTTTACGAATTAACCGTGAAAGGCTGGCCGGCGCAGGGTGACGCATCATTGCCGGCGTTTTCGGCAAGGAAGGACCAGTTGTCCGTCTGCCGGGGCACATTGATGTGCGGAGCCAGGGTGGTGGTCCCTCAAAAATTACAACATAAAGTGTTGCAGGACTTACACGAAGGTCATCTGGGGGGTGTCAAAATGAAAAGCCTCGCCAGAGCTTACGTCTGGTGACCCGGCATTGACAGGGACATTGAGGAAGTAGCAAAAGCGTGCCAAGGGTGTCAGATGGTACAGAACGTACCACCACAAGCCCCACTACATCCGTGGGAGTGGCCCTCAACGCCGTGGCAAAGGATCCACGTGGACTTCGCTGGCCCCTTCCTGGATGCGATGTTCCTTATTGTAGTGGACGCCCATTCAAAATGGCCGGAGGTCATAAAGATGTCATCAACGACAGCCGAAAAGATGGTCGCAGTCTTAAGGACCATTTTTGCCCGAAACGGGGTGCCCGAGCAAGTCTGTTCGGACAATGGGCCACAATTTGTGGCAGAAGAATTTCAAGCATTCCTAAAAAGGAATGGAGTGCGACATTATACGTCCGCACCATATCATCCGGCTACAAATGGGCTGGCAGAGCGATTTGTACAGACTTTTAAAAAGGCCATCAAGGCGATGGGGGAGGAAAGGTTGCCACTACAACACAAGGTGGACAACCTCCTATTCGCATACTGTAATGCTGCACATACGGTGACCAACCAGGCCCCCGCCGTCATGTTCTTTAATAGAAGGTTAAGGTCTCGCCTTGAATTGCTCAGACCAAACATTCGGAGAGATGTGGAAAACCGAGTATTTCGTAGGGCTCCTGACAGACAGACACGGAGCTTCGAGGTGGGGCAGCAAGTGTTGGCCCGTGATTATAGGAATGAAAAGTGGCGGTCTGGTACGATAAAGGCCCACCAGGGACCCTTGATGTACACAGTTGAGACAGGGGAAGGCATAATCAGACGACATGCTGATCAACTTGTGGAGTCCAGAAACCCAACTGATTCACTACCTCAAACGTCTCAGCACATTGTTACAGTGGAATCACGGCCCAGCCCGTCGTTACAGAGGTCTCAGGATTGCGAGGAGTTCAGCACTCCAGTGATCTCCACGGCACAGGATGTGCCATCAGACACAGACGAGTCCAGCGATGAAGGGGTGACGGAAGTACCACCGCCTACACCGAGACCGACTAGAGAAAGACGTTATCCTAGTCGAGACAGGAGGCCTCCTCAGAGACTGAATCTATAACATGTTTCTGTTTATATATATATATATAAGTAGACAACTCTTGATGTAAATATGTTATGTATATTGTGTTACCAAATGTTATTAGCCCTAGTTATGGGGCATCTATTGACTTAATTGCACGGGTACGTTTTAATTAAAAGGGGAGGAATGTTGTGTATGTAATAGGTATGTTACTTTAAACCTATGGCCAGGGCAGCACTACTTTGTAGGGCATAGTGATACCGTAGTACCACCCCTGGCCATAGGGGTATAAATAGTACTGTGGGTACTGATCTCCCCTCAGTTCCCGCCTGTTGGTATTAAGTAAAGACCTACGTTGAATCTTCCAAGCTGTCTCTTCATTATTGGATTAAGTATAGACACATACTTTATACACTGCACCATTAGAGCGTTCCAAACAGTACCAGACGTGACTGCACAGCGACAGGGGGCTGCACCCAGGTTCTCAGAAGACTCCCTCCATATGCTTGTGGGGGGAATGAGAGCACGCAGGGAGGTTCTCTTCCCTTCCGATGGGTGGAAAATACCTCCCCAGCACACCAAAGGAGCCTGGCTCCAAATAGCAGAGGAGGTCAACAGCAGGGTTGTTGTCAGGAGGACCTGGGTGCAGTGCAGCAAACGTTTCAATGATCTCATTAGATCAGGAAAGGTGAGTGCAAAGCCACACTCAACTTCATCCTGCTGTGCCTCTCATCACACCCTCATCACTCTGCCTTCCCAACCCTACTCCTACACATCCTTACACCAACATACCTTGCATGTCCACCCATCCCTCTCTCTCTCTCTACATTATCACATCCCCATCTGACTAGCCATCCCTCACACTCGCCCTCATCCTAATGCAATCATACCAACCAACAACACACAAGGAGGCCACTTGACATTGCCACCCCACTCCATCATAGCCACCCTCTAAAGATGTAACCCATCCATTCCTTACACTCATTCCATCACTCTCACTCAAACTTTTCTTTTTCCCTCCTTGCAGGAAAAGAGAGCCCACAATAAGAGGAAGAGGTAGAGAATCGGAGGTGGCCCTCCTTCCTTCACCACCTTAACAGCGGCAGAGTAGAGGTTGCCTTGGAAGTGTCTGGAGTCGCTGATCAGCTGGAGGTGGGAGACAGAGAGTGGGGGACATCTCAGCAGCTTGGTGACAAAATTACATCTCATACAGCCACATAGCATACACTCATATGTGGACTGATGTCAGCAGCCAGTGAATGTTCATCATGTGCATAATGGTATCTGTACCCATTCTTGATATGACATATCTTACTCATCTCTTTACTTTCCCACAGGTTCATCAATAGGGGAAGTGCGACGAGACCTGGGTGTCCTTGTGCACCAATCACTGAAGGTAAGCATGCAGGTGCAGCAGGCGGTTAAGAAGGCAAATGGTATGTTGGCCTTCATAGCGAGAGGATTCGAGTACAGGAGCAAGGACGTCTTGCTGCAGTTGTACAGGGCCCTGATGAGACCACACCTTGAATATTGTGTGTAGTTTTGGTCACCTTATCCGAGGAAGGATGTTCTTGCCATGGAGGGAGTGCAGCGAAGATTCACCAGACTGATACCTGGGATGGCAGGAATGACATATGAAGAGAGATTGGGTCGATTAGGCTTATATTCGCTAGAGTTTAGAAGAATGAGAGGGGATCTCATTGAAACTTATAAAATTCTAACAGGACAAGAAAGACTAGACGCAAGAAGGATGTTCCCGATGGCAGGGGAGTCCAGAACCAGGGGTCACAGTCTAAGGATAAGGGGTAAGCCATTTAGGACTGAGATGAGGAGGAATTTCTTCACCCAGAGAGTGGTGAACCTGTGGAATTCTCTACCACGGAAGGCAGTTGAGGCCAACTTATTAAATATATTCAAGAAGGAGTTGGATATATTTCTTATGGCAAAATGGATCAAGGGATATGGGGAGAAAGCAGGGACAGGGTACTGAATTTGGACGATCAGCCATTGTAAAGTATGCGCATATACTTGATACAAAAAGGAAGAGACAGCTTGGAAGGGTTTAACTTAGGTCTTTACTTCATACCCACAGGCGGGAACTGAGGGGAGATCAGTACCCGCAGTACTATTTATACCCCTATGGCCAGGAGTGGTACTACGGTATCACTACGCCCTACAAAGTAGTGCTGCCCTGGCCATAGGGTTAAAGTAGCATACATATTACATACACAACATTCCTCCCCTTTTAATTAAAACGTACCCGTGCAATTAAGTCAACAGATGCACCATAACTAGGGCTAATAACATTTGGTAACACAACATACATAACATATTTACATCAGAGTTGTCTGCCTATATATATATAAAAAGAAACATGTTATAGATTCAGTCTCTGAGGAGGCCTCCTGTCTCGACTAGGATAACGTCTTTCTCTAGTCGGTCTCGGTGTAGGCGGCGGTACTTCCGTCACCACTTCATCGCTGGAGTCGTCGGTGTCTGATGGCACATCCTGTGCTGTGGAGCTCACTGGAGTGCTGAACTCCTCGCCATCCTGAGACTTCTGTAGCGACGAGCTGGGCCGTGATTCCGCTGGAACAATGTGCTGAGACGTTTGAGGTAGTGAATCAGTTGGGTTTCTGGACTCCACAAGTTGATCAGCATGTCGTCTGATTATGCCGTCCCCTGTCTCCACTGTGTACATCAAAGGTCCCTGGCGGGCCTTTATCGTACCAGACCGCCACTTTTCATTTCTATAATCACGGGCCAACACTTGCTGCCCCACCTCGAAGCTCCGTGTCTGTCTGTCAGGAGCCCTACGAAATACTCGGTTTTCCACATCTCTCCGGATGTTTGGTCTGAGCAATTCGAGGCGAGACCTTAACCTTCTATTAAAGAACATGATGGCGGGGGCCTGGTTGGTCACCGTATGTGCAGCATTACGGTACGCGAATAGGAAATTGTCCACCTTGTGTTGTAGTGGCAGCCTTTCCTCCCCCATCGCCTTGATGGCCTTTTTAAAAGTCTGTACAAAGCGCTCTGCCAGCCCATTTGTAGACGGATGATATGGTGCGGACGTATAATGTCGCACTCCATTCCTTTTTAGGAATGCTTGAAATTCTTCTGCCACAAATTGTGGCCCATTGTCCGAACAGACTTGCTCGGGCACCCCATTTCGGGCAAAAATGGTCCTTAAGGCTGCGACCGTCTTTTCGGCTGTCGTTGATGACATCTTTATGACCTCCGGCCATTTTGAGTGGGCGTCCACTATAATAAGGAACATCGCATCCATGAAGGGCCCAGCGAAGTCCACGTGGATCCTTTGCCACGGCGTTGAGGGCCACTCCCACGGATGTAGTGGGGCTTGGGGTGGTACGTTCTGTACCATCTGGCACCCTTGGCATGCTTTTGCTACTTCCTCGATGTCCCTGTCAATGCCGGGCCACCAGACGTAGGCTCTGGCGAGGCTTTTCATTTTGACACCCCCCAGATGACCTTCGTGTAAGTCCCGCAACACTTTATGTTGTAATTTTTGAGGGACCACCACCCTGGCTCCGCACATCAATGTGCCCCGGCATACGGACAACTGGTCCTTCCTTGCCGAAAACGCCGGCAATGATGCGTCACCCTGCGCCGGCCAGCCTTTCACGGTCAATTCGTAAACCCTTGCCAGTGTCGGGTCATTCTGTGTTTCCCGCTCGATACATTGGCTGGTGATGGGCAAGTGTTCCATAACCGCCGTATGATATATTTCCACGGGGTCCTGTACTATCTCTTCGATCTCTGCAGGCAATGGTAGCCGCGACAGGCCATCCGCATTGCCATGCTGTTTGGTACCCTTATATTCGATAAGGTACTGGTGTGCTCCTAAGAACAGTGACCATCTCTGTAGCCTTTGGGCCGTCATCAGGGGCACCCCTTTTGTTGGATTAAATATGGACACCAACGGTTGATGATCCGTCAGTAGTGTGAAACGTTGTCCATGTAGATAGTGGTGGAATTTTTTTACACCCCACACCAGACTGAGGGCCTCCCTGTCGATTTGCGCATAGTTTCTTTCGGCTGTACTTAACGACCTTGAGGCAAATGCTATTGGCCTCTCCGTCCCATTGGGAAATTTGTGTGACAACACTGCCCCTATACCATACGGGGAGGCGTCACATGCCAACCTCATTGGCATTTTTGGGTCAAAGTGTGCGAGCACTTCCTTTGATGTAATGAGTTGTTTACCCTTTTTAAAAGCAGCCTCACACGCTTCGTCCCAATTCCAGGAGACTCCCTTTTGCAGCAATGAATTTAGTGGATGTAAAATGGACGATAAGTTCGGGAGGAACTTATGGTAATAGTTTATAAGGCCTAAGAATGATCGTAACTGAGATACATTCTCAGGGGGCGGGGCCTTCACTACTGCCTCGATCTTTTCTGGGGACTTATGCAGGCCTTCCTTATCTATAATGTGACCACAGTATGAGATACGTTCCTGGAAAAACTCACATTTCTGCTTGTTCGCCCTGATTCCGTATTGTTGCAACCGCAGAAGTACTCGCTCCAGGTTAGCGAGGTGGTCGTTATCCGTTTGTCCTGTCACCAGGATGTCATCCAGGTAGCACTGCGTTCCTGGAATGCCCTGTAGGACCTGTTCCATGGTCCTCTGCCATATGGCTGGGGCGGACGCCACACCAAATACCAGGCGATTGTACTGGTACAATCCCTTGTGGGTGTTAATCGTTAGGAGCTTTTTCGAGTCCTGCTCCACCTCCATCTGTAAATAAGCTTGACAAAGGTCAATCTTCGTAAAGTGTCTACCCCCAGCTAACGATGCGAATATGTCCTCTATCCGCGGCAGCGGATACTGTACCGTGTGCAGGACTGGGTTAATAGTTATTTTAAAATCCCCGCAAATGCGAACCTTCTTTGGTTCCCCCGGCGTGTTATTTGCAGATTTCTTTATAACTGGGACGATGGGCGTGGCCCACTCGCTCCACTCAATCTTTGTAAGGACACCTGCACTCTCTAAGGCATCCAGTTCTGCTTCCACAGCTGGCCGGATGGCGTAAGGCACCGGTCTGGCCTTACAAAACTTGGGGTTTGCGTCTTGAGCAATAGTTATTTTTGCTCTAATGTCCTTTAAGGTCCCCAGCCCTTGTTGGAACACCTCTGGCGTTTTTGCCAATATTTTCGACAGCCTGCTTGTAATGGTTGCATCATCCTTGGTGGTCTCTACTTTTATCTCGTGTATCGACTTCCAGTCGAAATGGATTTTTCTTATCCATTCCCTACCCAAAAGTGGTGGTCCGCCGTTTGGTAGGACGTATAAATAAAGTCCTGGCACTTTTCTGCCATTGTATTTAACTGTTACTTGCATTTTTCCCTTCGGGTAAACTTTTTGTCCCGTATATGTTTTTAATTTGATTTCGGTATCCTTTAAGGGAATGCGTTTGAACAGCCTGTTATAATCTTGTTCATTAATTACTGATAGGGCTGAACCCGTGTCCAGCTCCATATTAACTTCGACGCCTGCTACCTTCATTTTAACCCACATTGTGCTGTGGTCCTCCGTTTTGTCTACACCATATAACTTGAGACATCCCAGACCTTTAGGCTCTGCTTTTGTGCCTTCCTGTGACTCGTCTGAGCTACTGTCAGATATCTTATGTATTTTTGTCCTTGCCTTGGTACTGCTCGGATTGCCCCCACTATTGGGTTTCGTACCCGACCGACAAACTTTCGCTATATGCCCCTTTTTCCCACACTGCCGGCATATTTTATCACGAAACCAACAATTACTTTGGTCGTGGGTGGTTTTGCCACAACGGTAGCATTTACCTTTGTGAAATGTCACCTCATGGGTGTCATAGCTGGTTGTATTTTGTCGTATTTGGGCAGCACCCTGTGCTGCTGCTTCATGTGCCAATGCTATTTCTATCGCCTGATCTAGGCTGAGCTGTTTCTTGGCCAGCAACCGTTTTCGTGTACTCTCATTTAACATGCCACAGACAAATCTGTCTCTGATCGCTTCCGCCAAAAAGGCTCCAAACTGGCAATGTTTGGACAACCGTCTGAGCTCAGCTAAATAGGCTGCCTGCGACTCATCATTCCTTTGGTCGCGTCTGTAAAAGCGGTACCTTTCCGCTATAAATGGTGGCTTAGGGTTTAAATGTTCCTTTAACGTATCAACAATTTGGGCATACGTTTTGTCTGCTGGCTTTTCTGGAGTAAGAAGATTCCTCAGCAGACCGTATGTTTTTGCCCCCATAGAATTTAATAAGGTTGCTGCCTTTTCGTCATCTTTCACCTTGTTTACTATGCAATAAAGCTCATGCCTTTCTACATATGCGTCCCAATCTTCTATGTCGGCAACAAATTCTGACAACCGAGCTTCTTTAGCCATTTTTAAAAGTACTGAAGAGGTTTTCCCGCCTTTTTCCACTAGATGGCGCTGTTATTTTTTTTTCTAAGAGAAAAACTTTCCCCCTTTTGTCCACTAGATGGCGCTTTTCCCGCCTTTTCTCCCTCTGCTGTCAACGACGTCTCTCCAGGTTCGTTATTTTTTTTTTCTTGCAGCTCCCGTTATTGCCACCGCCGCTATTACAACGACCTTCCCCTCTCGTGGCCCACTAGTCCTCGTGGCTCCGTTTGTTCCCCAGATCGCCTGCCCGTTCTGGCCCTTGCAGCTCGCGTTCCCCAGGAAGGATTGCAGTTTACCTGACCCTGGGTGGACTTTTGCCCCGTGGCTGGAACGCCCGTTCAGCCTCTTCTCTCAGCTGCCGCAGCCTTCGCTGGAACCTCTCTCTCTCGCTCCGTTGCTGCCGCTCCTCCTGAACTGGGTGGCCTCCTTCGGTCGACGCTGGACTCTGCAGGCTGGTAAGAAGCTTCTCTCCCCGTACTGCTACCGATCCTTTGTTGCACCTTGTACTGGTGAGTTCGAACGTTCCTAGTCGCCAGTGTAAAGTATGCGCATATACTTGATACAAAAAGGAAGAGACAGCTTGGAAGCGTTTAACTTAGGTCTTTACTTCATACCCACAGGCGGGAACTGAGGGGAGATCAGTACCCGCAGTACTATTTATACCCCTATGGCCAGGAGTGGTACTACGGTATCACTACGCCCTACAAAGTAGTGCTGCCCTGGCCATAGGGTTAAAGTAGCATACATATTACATACACAACAGCCATGATCTCATTAAATGGTGGAACAGGCTCGAGGGTCCGAATGGCCTACTCCTGCTCCTATCTTCTATGTTTCTATGTTTATATAATAGCAAATGTAAGAAGTCACACAACACCAGGTTATAGTCCAACAGCTTTATTTGAAATCACAAGCTTTCGGAGCGCTGCTCCTTTGTCAGGTGAAGTGGAGAAATGCATAAAGACACAGCTTATATAGTCAGAGAATAATGTCAGATGTTTACAGGTAATCTTTCTAACTGCCATTTATCACACCTCGGCAGAGAGATAATCACAGCAATCAAAGATATGAATGGTGTCCAAACAGGTCAGTCAGGAAAACATTACATCAAAGAACAATGAGGTGGGGTCACAAGGGGTCAAATGTTGCAGGTGCTGGGGTCTGTATGAAAAACAAAAAAAACAGACAAAAAACATTTTTTTTGCTGGAAATCACAGCAGATGCGGCTGGACCTGCTGTGATTTCCAGCAAAAAAAATGTTTTTTGTCTTTTTTTGTTTTTCATTCAGACCCCAGCATCTGCAACATTTGACCCCTTGTGACCCCACCTCATTGTTCTTTGATGTAATGTTTTCCTGACTGACCTGTTTGGACACCATTCATATCTTTGATTGCTGTGATTATCTCTCTGCCGAGGTGTGATAAATGGCAGTTAGAAAGATTACCTGTAAACATCTGACATTATTCTCTGACTATATAAGCTGTGTCTTTATGCATTTCTCCACTTCACCTGATGAAGGAGCAGCGCTCCGAAAGCTTGTGATTTCAAATAAAACTGTTGGACTATAACCTGGTGTTGTGTGATTTCTTACATTTGTCCACCCCAGTCCAACACCGGCATCTCCACACCATATATAATAGCAGCCCACCACCCCCCACTGTCCAGGAGGAAGAGCAAGATGACTCCTCAGAGGAGCCTCCAGCCTCTGAGGGTGCACCGTCACCAGACATAAGCGCACCCAGCACCAGCGCAGATACACATATCTTGGTGGGTGCCACATGACATAGAGTAGTGTTGTCACCTGGTGTCTCACAACTCACAAGTGAGAAAGAGCAGATGGTGGAGACAGGGACAGAGGTGAAGGTTCCTCGCCGAAGGGCACAGGACACTCCCATCTCTGCTCAGCTGCATGCAGACACTGAGCCTTGGCAGCCATCCAGAAAGAGGGCGATCCTGGAGGTGCAGGAAGAGTGCAGGAGGCTTTAGCAGGTTTTGCGAGTGCGATGTCTGCAAATGTGTAGAGAATGGAGGATGTTACATCCGTGTAATAATAAGAAAAGGACTGCAGAGAACGGTACAACAGGTGTTTACTCAACGTGGTTCAAACTGCAACTGAAACAACAGATTACTACTCAGCATTATATACAGGTGTGGTCACTGCCGGTACTACAGTTTACATGAGCTGTAGAAAGTAGTTCCCGCCTTAAAGGTACATACATTACAATTCCTCCCCTTTTAGATTAACAGTACCATAACACTCATTTAACAATTAAATACCAAACTAATTACAATTAACACTTTTAACATGCAACATTAGCTGAAAATAGTCTATTTATAAATTCAGTCTTTGGGGAGGCTTCCCGATCCTTTCTGGATAGCGCCTTTCCCGAGTGTCTTGCTCTTGGTGCGGAGGCGATTCTGGCCCCCTGTCGTCGGTTGGTTCATCAGCTTCCGATGCTACTGTTTCTGGGGTAGATGCTACCTGTACGTCGGGTTCATCACCAGGTACGTATGGGCGAGGCATGGGGTTGACTCATTCCTGTGACTCTAGGATCTGGTCAGCATGGCGTCTCACGATGCTCTCCCCAACGTCCACTGTGTACATTATTGGCCCCTGCCGTGTGCATATCGTTCCTGGTTGCCATTTCTCTGTTCGGTAGTCGCGGGCCAAGACTGGTTGCCCTACATTGAAGCTCCTTGTCGGCTTCTCATTGATGTGCTGGAATTGCTTACTCTCAACATCTCTTCATACATTTGGTCTGAGCAAATCCAGACGAGATCTCAACCTTCGGTTAAAGAACATCATGGCCGGGGCCTGGTTGGTGACTGCATGTGTCGCATTTCTGTAGGCTAACAGGAAATTGTCCACCTTATGCTGCAGTGGAATGTCGTCATCGCACATGGCCTTTACTGCTTTTTTAAAAGTTTGTAGGAACCTCTCGGCCAATCCATTTGTGGCTGGATGATACGGGGCGGATGTGTAATGCCTTACCCCATTCCTTTTCATAAATCTTCGAAACTCTTCGGACACAAACTGTGGTCCGTTATCAGAGCAAATCTGCTCTGGCAAGCCGTTCCTGGCAAAAATGGTCCGTAGGACTGCAATAGTTTTCTCCGTGGTGGTGGAGGACATTTTGATCACCTCAGGCCATTTCGAGTGCGCATCCACGGCTATTAAAAACATTGAGTCCATGAATGGACCAGCAAAATCAATATGCACCCGTTGCCATGGAGATGAGGGCCACTCCCATGGGTGTAGAGGGGCATGTGGTGGTGCATTTTGGACCTTCTGGCATCCTGAGCAGCTCTTTGTCAGGTCCTCGATTTGCTGATTGATCCCCGGCCACCACACATAAGCCCTAGCAAGGCTTTTCATTTTCACCCCTCCCAGATGACCTTCGTGAAGCTCATTGAGCACTCTCTCCCTTAACTTGGGTGGAATTACCACTCGGGATCCACACATCAAGGTCCCCTGGCATACTGACAGCTGTTCTCTTCTGGATGAGAATGCTGGCAACAGTGAGTCGCCATGTGCTGGCCATCCCTTCACCATCAAATCATATACCCGAGACAGTGTCGGGTCATTTCGGGTCTCCTTCTCTATACCAACGTTAGTTACTGGCAAGCATTCAATTATAGTCGAATGAAATATTTCGACAGGATCCACTGCTGGTGCTTCCTCCGCAGTAGGCAGTGGCAGGCGTGATAGCCCATCAGCGTTTCCATGCTGTTTCGTGCCCTTATACTCGATTTCATATTGGTGCGCTCCTAGAAAAAGGGACCATCTTTGTAGTCGTTGCGCAGTCATCACCGGAACGCCCTTCTTTGGATTAAAGATGGAGACAAGTGGTTGGTGGTCAGTCAGCAAGGTGAACTTCTGCCCGTGCAGATAGTGATTGAACTTCTTCACTCCCCACACTAGGCTGAGGGCCTCCCTGTCAATCTGGGCATAGTTACGCACGGCTGAGGTTAGTGACCGAGACGCAAAGGCTACTGGCCTCTCCGAGCCATCCAGGAATTTGTGCGACAGCACCGCTCCAATGCCATAGGGTGATGCATCACACGCCAACCGAATTGGTTGGGGTTGAAATGAGCCAACACCTCTTTTGATGTGATCAATGCTTTGCTCTTCTGGAAAGCTCGTTTACATTCGTCACTCCACTTCCATTGTACCCCCGTTTGCAGTAGGGTGTTCAGTGGGTGTAGTACGGTAGACAAATTCGGCAAGAACTTATGGTAGTAGTTCACCAGCCCGAGGAACGACCTCGGTTGTGACACATTTTCCGGTGCTGGAGCCTTGACTACTGCCTCAATCTTTTCAGGGGACTTATGTAACCCCTCTTTATCAATAACGTGGCCACAATACGAGATCTGCTTCTGGAAAAACTTGCATTTGTGGCGATTAGCTCGGAGCCCATATTCCTTCAATCTAGTGAGCACCTGCTCCAGGTTGGCGAGGTGAGCACTGTCATTTTCGCCTGTGACCAGGATGTCGTCCAAATAACACTGGGTCCCTGGAATCCCTTGCAGGACTTGTTCCATTGCCCTTTGCCAAATAGCCGGAGCTGATGCTACCCCGAACACCAGCCGGTTGTATTAGTAGAGACCTTTATGAGTGTTGATCGTGAGGTACTGTTTCGAGGTTTCTTCTACCTCTATTTGCAGGTACGGCTGGGCCAGATTAATCTTAGTGAAGCGTTTCCCTCCAGATAGCGAGGCAAAAATATCTTCAATCCGCGGAAGCGGATATTGTACAGTGTGAATGACTGGGTTCACTGTCACCTTAAAGTCCCCACAGATGCGAACCTTCTTTGGTTCCCCAGGCATATTACTCAACGACCTCTTCATTACAGGAACGATGGGTATAGCCCACTTGCCCCAGTCCACTTTGGACAGTACTCCTGTCTTATGTTCATTAATAAATAGACATTCTTATTATGAACACAGCTAGCTTCTAGCTAGTCATTTATTCAGTACACGTTCTCTAGGTACAGTATCTGTAGAGATGCAGCATGTGTGCTCCTGTGTGTAGGCTGCCATCTTGATTGTTGCCTTGTGGGTACTCGTGCCTCATGGGTAATGTAGTCTTAATATATATACAGCTGGGTAGTGTAGTCTTGTACATACAGCTATATCCAGCTCTACAGCTCCACCTAGTGTCCACTATAGAATGACATGTTATTGACCGTTACATCCCCCTTTCTTTGAGGTTTAACAAAATCAATATCAATCAACTTTCAAGAAAACAATAAAGATAATGTCAGTAACACTTTTGTTAGTGCTCTATAAACATAAACATTTTCAAAACAGTCAACACATTTTCAAAGCTTTGCATTGTACTCAAAGATTAAGTCTATCAGGCTCTTTTACTTCACGTGTGGATCTTCTCAACATGGGTAAGTCTGATGTGTCTTCATGAGATTGTTCTGGCGGTGAATGACAAGATGCAGTTGTGACATTGTCATCAATCTGCTCTTGTATAGATCGAGGTCTCCTTGCGATCTTTGCTTGGAGAGGGTTTCAGTGTTTCCTTCACTCTTCATGCCATAACTCTCAATGTAGTCAATGCACTCTCGAAAAACTGCTGGCAGCTGGATCCCATCATACAGCATAGTCCTCTCAGCAGCCTCGGCTAATGGAACACCAAAGATTGGCCTGAGGGAAGGAGGAGTATACACCGGAACTGCTTCCTGCTCTGGTGAAGGCTTCTTCTTTTTCTTTTTCTCTTTCCACTGCTTAACAACATCTGCTGCAGTTATATCTTTGGACTTTTTCTCCTTGTGTTTTTCCTCTTTGTGCTTTTCTTCCTTTGACTTCTCTTTGACCTTAAAGTCTTTTTCTTTCTTCTTGGAGAAACTAGGCTTTTTGAAGACATGGATACCCTTTGGCCTTTTCATCCTTGATGGGCTCTCTGCTTCATCACCTGAGTCATCTGGTCTGCTTATGGCACAGTTTATACGGTAGACTCTCTTGACCAGTTCTAAGTCTTCACAAGCTTTGTCACCTAGTATCGAATCAAGTCTTTCAGCCACAACAGAAAGCATGAGATGATGCACTTTGTCTTTGACTGTCACTTTAAGTCTGCATACACCTAAGCTATCTATTTTCTGTCCATTATAGCTCTTCAGTAGTACTGACTTTTTCTGTAT
Source organism: Somniosus microcephalus (assembly GCF_052327205.1). Taxonomy (NCBI): domain Eukaryota; kingdom Metazoa; phylum Chordata; class Chondrichthyes; order Squaliformes; family Somniosidae; genus Somniosus; species Somniosus microcephalus. Next base: position 217,227,556 of record NC_140987.1, read on the forward strand.
TTTGGGCTTTTCTTTCATATTTTTTATGTCACTCATACTGATTAAGTTTGCTTTTGCCCCAGTGTCCAGTTTCAATGTAACTAATGCTCCATTTATCTGCAGTGGGATCATCCATTTGTCCACTTTTACTGCATTGACTTTATGTTCAGCATTGTCCATTTCTGAGGGCTGCACATTTTCTGTATCTTTTTTGATATCGTCGCATGACACCATTCCTACAAAAAATGTCTCACTTAAATCAGTGTCCTCAATCACATTAACTTGTTGCCCTTTTGTTGTTTTTATTTTTGAAAAGCATTGTTTGGCAAAGTGATTCTTTCCATTACACTTTGTGCACATTTTTCCAAACGCTCGGCATTGTCTTAACTGGTGTGTTTGTAACCACAGCGTTTACAATTAAAAATGTCATCCTCCGATTGCTTTGCATTTCTGTCCTGCCCATGTTTCTTCCCTTTGTAGGACACAGCACCGACAGCAGCACTTACTACAATCGCATCATTATTGATTTCACTGAAAGTCTTCGCATGCTTTTGAGTTGGCTCGCTGGCTTGGCATATTTTCACTGCATTTTCCAAATTTAGTTCGGTTTCTCTCAACAGACGTTCCCTGACTTTTTTTATCATGAATACCAAACACAATCTGGTCACGAATCATGGATGATTTCAGCTCAGAGAAATTACATGTCTGTGCTTTCAGTTTCAGATCAGTTATAAAGCTAACAAAAGTCTCATTTTGTTGCTGTGTCCGAGAATGGAAGATGCATCTTTCATACGTCTCATTCTCTTTGGGAGAGCAATGTGCATCAAATTTTTTTAGCACATCTTCTAATTTTTCTCTGTTCTCCACTGGATTAAAGACAAATGTATTAAATATCTCTATCGCCTGTGGGCCTGCAACTGTGAGCAGCAATGCTATCTTCCTTGCGTCTGGCTTCGTACCGAATCCGATGGCTGCAATGTAGAGTTCGAATTGTTGTGTAAAAATCCGCCAATTGTAGTCGACATTTCCCTCGAGATTCAAATGCTCTGGTGGCTTCAAATTCTCCATGTCGCTTTTCACAATTTTCAGCAGATCTTCACCACCCTGGTACCATGTTATGTTCATTAATAAATAGACATTCTTATTATGAACACAGCTAGCTTCTAGCTAGTCATTTATTCAGTACACGTTCTCTAGGTACAGTATCTGTAGAGATGCAGCATGTATGCTCCTGTGTGTAGGCTGCCATCTTGACTGTTGCCTTGTGGGTACTCGTGCCTCATGGGTAATGTAGTCTTAATATATATACAGCTGGGTAGTGTAGTCTTGTACATACAGCTATATCCAGCTCTACAGCTCCACCTAGTGTCCACTATAGAATGACATGTTATTGATCGTTACATCCTGAACGTTCCAAACCTTCCAGCTCTGCTTCGACGGCTGGGCGGATGGCCTTAAAAAAAACTTTGGGCTTGCATTTTCCTCTATTTTCATCGTCACTGTTATGCCTTTTAGTGTTCCGAGTCCCTGCTGGAACACTTCTTGTGCATCAGTTAGCATTTTTGACAGTCGTCCAGGTGTGACGTCGTCATCCTTTTTGGCATCTACAGTCAGTGCTTGTATGGAATGCCAATCTAGCTGTATCCTCCGGATCCATTCACATCCTAGTAGTGGTGGTCCTCCATCTGGCAATACATATAGGTCCATTTTTGGTGTTTCTTTACCGTTATATACAACGTTCACCCTTATTTTTCCTTTGGGGTAGACTTTTTGCCCCGTGTACGTCTTCAAGACAATCTTTGTATCTCTCAAGGGTATATGTGAGAATAGCCGCTTGTAGTCCCTTCGGTTTATGACTGTTAGGGCTGATCCTGTGTCCAATTCCATTTTCACTTGGACTCCTGCTATCTTGAGCGTGACCCAGATAGTTTGGTGATCCCCGTTTTGATCACATTATGTAGTTTCAGACAACCCAGCTCCTTGCTTCCTTATGTACCTTCTTGTACTTCTCCTATGGAGATTTCTTGCTGCTGGTTTTCTTTCCCGACCTGCAGACTCTTGCTTTGTGTCCTACTTTTCCACACTGTCTGCACACTTTGTCCTTGAACCAGCAATCATTATGGTTGTGTGTTGTTCTGCTGCAGCGATAGCACTTCACTGTTCCTTATGACATTTCATTTGTGCCATATTCTTGCGGTCTCCGTTGTATCTCTGCAGCGCCCCGTGCTGCTGCTTCGTGTGATACTGCAATGCTGAAAGCCTTGTCCAGCGTAAGATCCTTTTCTGATAGAAGCCGTTTCTGGGTTCCTTCACTTTGAAGCCCACACACAAACTTGTCCCTTAAAGTATCTGCTAGTCCCGTTCCAAACTGGTAGTGTTTCGATAGCTTGCGCAGTTCCGTTAAGTACTCAGCATTACTTTCATCTTTATGCTGGTTCCTTTTGTGAAACTTAAATCTTTCTGCTATCAGCAGTGGTGTAGGGTTTAAGTGGTCCTGTAGGATTGACACTATGTTTTCAAAATCCTTTTCTACTGGCTTCTCTGGGGTTACTAGGTTTCGTAGTAAGCCATACATTTTTGCACCCATTGAATTCAACAATACCAGTGCTTTCTTGTCATCTGGCACTTCATTCGCCTTGCAGTATACTTCTATGCGTTCGACATATGTCATCCAATCTTCGACTTCATTGTCGAACGCTGTGATACTGCCACTCTTCAGCATTTTTGGGTGTGGTTAGACTGGCTTAAAATGGCATCTCCCGCGCTTTCCTTTCTTCCCCGCTGCGGCTTAAAATGGCGTCTCTCGCGCTGCTGCCAACGCCGCTCTCGGCGGTCCTCGTGGCAAATGGCGACGCCCTGTGGGTTTTGTGCACTGCTCCTGCGCTGCTGCCAATGCCGCTCTCTGCGGTCCTCGTGGCAATGGCAGCGCATTGTGTTTTCCTGCACGCCTCTCTCCCCCATTGACGCTGCTCGGCCCTTGACCACCGGCTGTGCTCTGCTCTCTCTCGCCTCTCTCCCCCGTTGACGCCGCTCGGTCCTGAACACCGGCTGCGCCCTGTGCGCTCTGCCCTCTCTCTCTCTCCCCCATCAACGCTGCTCGGCCTTTTTCTGTGCCGCTCGGTCGGGCTCTAGCCCGTCGCTGTCCAGGAAGGGTCTGCGCAGTACCTGTTGCCAGCCCGTTTTGCTGGACCACCGTGACTGGAAAGCCAAGCCTGGCTCTCGACAGCCTCCCCTGCGATGCTCAAATCTCCGCTGGATGACTGGGCGGTTGCTCGTGGTCGATGCCCGTGCTTCTGGACTCGACCTTCTTCCACTGTTCTCCAGGAGCGAATCCCTGGGAGGTGATGCAGAGTTGCAGGTAGGTTCGAACTTGCTCGTCGCCACTGTTACGTCCGTGTAATAATAAGAAAAGGACTGCAGAGAACGGTACAACAGGTGTTTACTCAACGTGGTTCAAACTGCAACTGAAACAACAGATTACTATTCAGCATTATATACAGGTGTGGTCACTGCCGGTACTACAGTATACATGAGCTGTAGAAAGTAGTTCCCCCCTTAAAGGTACATACATTACAGAGGAGTCCATCTCCAACATGAGCACCACCGTGTCAAAGGCGATGGCGACATTAGGCTCTTCCATGGATAGGATGGCCACCTGCATGGAACAGCTAATGCGCCACTCGCAGGAGCACTTAGTCTCTATGGAGAATAGATGGCAGAATCTCATAGACCTCCTGTATAGGAGGGATGTCAGTGTAGACTTGGGTCCTCAGGGCCCCACTGAGGTGCAGCAAGGAGCTCTCCAGTTCCTTGCTAGCAGGGAAGTGCGGGTGGCCCATGAGAAGGATGATGGTGAGAGGAGACATAGCAGTGGGGGCTCCTCTCAAAATGCTTACACTTCTCCCCTGTTGCTCCCCCCTTAGAGCCACAAATGACTCTTTGGATTGGAATGGCCGAGTCTGCCCCTGCACAGTCGCCAGAGGAGCAGACTTTGGCGGGGCCATCACAGGCTCCAATATTCAGAGGACGTCCACCAAGAGTGTCTATGCAGTCGCAGCAGGGAAGTGAGCAGACTGCCTCTACCTCTGCTGAAGCCACAGGGGTAGCACCTCGTAGAAGCACGTGTAAGAGAAAGATGAAACACAAGTAGATGCACAAGGGTAGCCACTTGGGTATTTTAGTAAATGTTTCTGTAAAGTTTCTGTTACTGTGATGTCACAGATAAAAATATTTAGTTTCACCACTCTCTGGTCATGGACAAATTTGTGTGCAACGTTGGAAGTGGCGTAGTGAGTTGTAGTGAATGGTGAGACATAACGTTACCTCCAACAATGGTGGGCAGTGTGAAAGGAATGGCTTGGTCATTGTAGGGATGTTTTATGGTGTTGCTGTGGGGTGGTGGGAACCTGGCACTGCATGTGGCAGCCATATGGGTGAAATGCGTTTAGTTAATGTCAAGTTTTTTGTCTTCTAATACTCCTGTGAAACGCCTTGGGACGTTCTACTACGTTAAAGGCGCTATATAAATACAAGTTGTTGTTGTTACATAAATCTGGCCATGATGAGCCCATCCCTAGCCTCCCGGGCAGTAATTTGCTCGTGCGCTGGTGGGATGTGGACTGCAGGTTCCTCCTGCTCCTCCTCCTCCTCATCTTCCAGCTGATGGTCCTCCTGCTCCTCCTCCTCCTCATCTTCCAGCTGATGGTCCTCCTGCTCCTCCTCCTCTGAAGAGGCTGTGCGCTCAGTGCCTTGCTCCTAATGCAGCGCTAATCCTCGCTGCTGCACTATGTTGTGCGACCACGACGATTCTGGAGACCCTGGCTGGTGCATACTGAAGGGCTCCTCCAGATCTGTCAAGGCATCTGAAGCGCATTTTGAGCATGCCTATTGTCTGCTCTATGACACATCTGGTGGAAATGTGGCTTTCATTATCTCTCTCCTGGGCCTCAGTACTTAGCCTCCTCAAGGGTGTCATGAGCCATGTGTTCAATGTATAGCCCTTGCCTCCAAGCAGCCAGTTGGAAAGTCTGTTTGGAGGAGCGAAGAGCTGAGGGAGGGTAGGCTGGCGCAGGATGAAAGAGTCATGGCAGCTGCCAGGGAATTTGACGCACACATGAATGATGATCTTCCTGTGGTTGCAGACGAGCTGCATATTGAGGGAATGGAAGCCCTTGTAATTGACAAAGACTCCTGGGTGATGATGGGGTGCCCTGATGGTCACGTGTGCATTCGATGATGCCCTGCACCCATGGGAAGCCAGCCAGAGCGGCAAATGCCAGCGCCCGCTCAGTAACACTGGCTTCATTAGTGGCAAAGTTGATATAATTGGCTGACTTGTCAAAGAAGGCACCAGTGACCTGTTTGATGCATCTGTAGGTGGCCGACTGGGAGATGCCGCAAATGTCTGCTGCAGATCCCTGGAAGGAGCTTGAGGCGAAGAAGTTGAGGGCACTGGTGACTTTGACAGCCACAGGTAAGGCATGTCCACTCGTTCCTCTGGGCTGCAGGTCTTGCTCCAGCAATCTGCAAATGTCTGCAACAACCTGGCGCGATAGCCTGAGCCTCTTTTGGCACTGCTGCTCAGTCATGATGAGGTAGCTCATCTTCTGCCTGTATATCCTGTGTTGGGGGTATCGCCTCCGGTACGGTGCAGCCCTGCGCTGATGCCCTCTGTCCTGTGGAGTATCAGGTGGTTGAGGAGAAGGCTGGTGGTGGTGTGCCTGCTGCTGCTGGTGTGCCTGGTGCTGCTGGTGTTGGGGCTCATTGTGGTCCAATTCTGAGGATCAAGTTGAGACAGTATAAACGGACCCCATGCTGATGTAATAGATGGCAGGCCAAGTACAGATGACAGAAGCAATCTGCCAATGGTATGATAGGTGATACCAATGAGGTAGCAGTGGATCCTGACTTTGCTGAAAAGACTTGCCACCTCTAGAAAGATAAATCTGTGCTGACAATGCTGTTCGCAACAGCATCTGCCTTAGGAAAGTTACCAGTTGTCAGGTGGGAGTTTTATTGTACTTTTCATGCTGTGCACTAATGAGCTGGATCAATGGCCACTCAACTTCTGCCTCAGGTTCACAGATGTGGTTCCTGAGCTGTGTGATTCCCATGCTCATCCAGGGAAATTGGGAAGGTAGGGTTAAAAAGACTCTTAAGGGCCTGACAATTACCTCATAATCATCTGAATTAGCTCGGCCACCTCTGCCGTTCAGGTCACTGCTGCACTGGCAAACATGCCCGAGGGAAAAGCACATGGGGGCGGGATGACGGCGGGTTCCCGACCCACTCCAACTTATTTCAAATTTCCCACCTGACCTGCCTCCAATCGCGCCCGCATGAACGCCAGAAAATTCCGGCCTATATCTCTGTTTATAAAGTTAAGGATCACGCATGCTTTTTAACAGCCTTCTCAACTTGTCCTGCCACCTTCAAAGACTTATGTACATACACCCACACGTCTTTCTGTTCCTGCACTCCTTTAATATTGTACCATTTAGGTTATATTGCCTCTCCTCATTTTTCCTACCAAAATGCATCCCTTCACACTTCTCTGTGTTAAAATGCATCTGCCATGTGTCTGTTCATTTTATCAGTCTGTCTATGTCCTCTTCACTACATTTCCGAGTTTTGTGTCATCTGCAAACTTTGAAATTATACCCAAGTCATTAATATATATCAAGAAGAGCAGTGGTCCTAATACTGAACCCTCGGGGACACCACTGTATACTTCCCTCCAGTCATATCCATGCTGCCACTGCCCCTTTGTTTCCATGGGCTTCAATTTTGTTAACAAGTCTATTATGTGGTACTTTATCAAAAGTCCGTATGCACAACATAACTTCTACTAGCTTCATCTACCCCCTCCGTTATTTCATGGAAGAACTTAATCAAGTTAATCAAATATGATTTGCCTTTAACAAATCTGTACCGGCTTTATTCATTTATTAACCCATATTTTTCCAAGTGACAATTAATTTTGTCTCGGTCTTGTACATTCTTAACTGCCTCATCTGACCCCACTTGAATTATTAGGCCTCCGCCTGTTTCCAGCAGGAGTGCTGGCCGCCTAAATTGAAGTCCGCCAGAAAATCGCAACAGGCGGACCCCCCCCTCATGGATGAATCAGCGTTTTTTCCCCCCCAATCTTAGAGTCGCTACCACCCCGTTTACAGAGAGTTGAGAGCAATCCCAGCGGAGAAACCCTCCAAAACTCCTGCGATGAGAGCAGTGCCAGTTTCTCTTGTGATTGTGTGATTCAGGAGACATAGATAAGTGTGATAAAATAGGACCTGTGGTGACTAACTCTCCTGAATCTATGGTTAGATGTGGGCACACTCAAAACAACAATAACTTGCATTTATATAGCACCTTTAACATAGTAAAATGTCCCAAGGTGCTTTACAGGAGCGTTATCAAACAGAATTTGACACTGAGCCACACAAGGACAGGTTGGTCAAAGAGGTAGGTTTTAAGGAGCATCTTAAAGGAGGAGAGTGAAGCAGAGAGGTTTAGGGAGAGAATTCCAGAGCTTAGGACCTTGGCAGCTTAAGGCACGGCCGCCAATGGTGGAAAGATGAAAACCGGGTCGTGCAAAAGGCCAAAATTGGTGGAGCGCAGAGATCTCTGAGGGTTGTGGAGGAGGTTACAGAGATAACTAGTGGGCGAGGCTATAAAGGAATTTGAAAACAAGGATGAGAATTTTAAACTTCTTATCAATATCATTATTATTCAAAATACTAGTCTAATCTTTGACTGATTAAATCAAACATCTTTATAGAGTCTGTGCAAATGAAGTGAGACAGGTGTCAGTTCTGAGTATGAAACATTTCTTCACATTTTCTGCATTCTGTGTCTGAATCAAAGGCAGGTACAGCACGGGTTAGGCACAGAGTAAAGGTGTCTCTACACTGTCCCATCAAACATTCCCAAGGCAGGTACATCATGGGTTACATACAGAGTAAAGCTCCTTCTACACCTTTCCATCAAACACTCCCAAGGCAGTTACAGCACGGGTTAGATACAGAGTAAAGCTCATACCAATCTATTATCTGGGTTCTGTAGGGGGTGGCATGTGTGCAGTCAGCTTTGCCCCTGACTGGTTTTGAGCGGTTCGAATCGCTCCCACACCCCTGGGTTCTAGACACCGGACTTAGGTACAGGCGGCAATACAGAGTTGGAGTAGACAACTAGTTTGGTGCAAGAAAACTGTATTTTTATTAAAGGCACAATAAAATTACAACACTGAAAATTACTGGAATAGTTACAGGCATATAAACGTACACTTAATTAAGAATGGGGAACATATGGCACATCGAGGGAAAAATCACAATAATCCCCCTACCCTTGTTCCACCCCCAATATCTAACTAAGTTGTGCTATAAGGGGCCAGGGATTATGCTCACCAATAAGGGTTTCTGGACAGGTCGAATCCTGTCGATTAAGCCGGTTGCGGTTTTGGGGTTTGCTCTTTGTGTCCTTTGGGGCCTGCCGTCATCACGTGGTCCCAGGGCGCGGTGGTGGAGTTGTCTGAGTAAAGTACCCTCTTTTCTCCGTTAGAGATAGGGAGTAAAGTCTTTGTTGGGTACTTTATCTTGTAGAGTGGAAAACTTTGGGTTTTGTTCTTCTGGTGGTGGTCTGGTCGTCGAAGTTTTGTTGCGGTTGGGGTTCGGTTGGCGGTTTTCGGTGTTAGCTCGGTCGCAGTGGCCTAGATCACTACCTGTGCAGTGGTAATGATCTGAAGGTATGGTTTACCCAGCCCTTTTGTTACCGTAGTGCTCGTGGTCGTTCCTCATGTAAGGCTGCGGTTGCAGCTTAGTCGTCTTCGGTCGAGCCTGCCCCACTGTGCCTGTCTGCTTCTTTGAGTTTCGAGTAACCCTGGACCTGAGTGTGTGCCTGCTTGTCCCCCAACGCTTCTCCACACTGCCCTTCTCTGCTTGCTTGTCGGCTTTGCCATTCGTCTCGCCTCGCTTGCCCACTTGCTGCACACTTTTTGTTACCGGTGGGCCTACAATTATACTATTTTGGAGGTTGTTATCTGCGTGCCAAATCAGGGTTAGTTCTTTGTCTAATTTTGGCAGGCTCGTCTAAGGTGATTATAGTCATTCACCTTAACTGCTTTTGGGGAGGTTGTCTCATTGCTAAATGGCTTTAATATCTTGGGTGTTTGTTATTCATAATGTTTAATTGGTGTCTTCCTGGCTTGGCAGCTACTTCGAACTGTAACCGATTATTTATGCAAAGGTTTGATGGGTTCAAGATTAAGTCTTTCCTGAGTTGATTTGTTTCAAAATGAAGAATGCGTATTCTATATTATCTAGTTGTCTGGCTTCAGAAATAACAAGTCTCTCACAGGCCCAGGCATGTCAGGTTTTTCAAAACCCCTTTTGAATTTGACCTGCCATTTTTGCAGGGTCCTGCTTTCCAATCTTGCAGGTTTCTGCCACAAGGTCCAGAAGCCATTTTCTTTAGGGTACCCTTATTAATAACTTTGTCCTTCAGGGTCCCTTTATTAATAACTTTGGGGAATGTGGGAATTTTGAGAACCCTACACTCCCCCCCCCCCCCCCCCTGTCGACACTAAAACTCGCTTTAAGTATCATACTTATGAAGGTGAGCAAAATTCCGATCCTCCACAGCCAATCTTCCCTGTAATTACCTATCTAAAATCCCATGACACATGGATGTCACATTCTTCAAAAATGTAGTGTACATAAGCATACATAGGCAGAATACAGTTGCTTACAAACATCCAAGCATGGAGGGAGTCCAACACCACTGCACTACTTGGTACACACACATCTCTATTAGAAATAACACGTCCCAGTCTTTATTAAAAATAACAAAAAATGCAAAAAAACAACAATCTTTATTCAAAAAAATACAAAATAAAAGATTCAAACAGGTGTATCTCCCTCCACCTTGACATAATGCCCCTTCCAAGTCCTTTGGTTTCGGAATTCTAGTATTTGGCCTTTTCCCTTGCACTGAGTGCACACTAGGTACAGTATTATTCCCAGCTGGCAAACCACGAGGATGTGGGAAGCCATTCTAACCCATGAAGGGACCTCTGTATTCTCAAAAATGTCCCACCAGGGTGGAACTACAATGTCCAATATCTTGGCCCCTATCTCTACTGTCTTCTGCTCTAACGTGTAGAAATGTTTTTGTAAGACGATTACTGCTTTAGTAACTTGGTCAGATGTTCTGGTAGAGGGGGGATTTCGTAGCCGAAATGTGCTACATATTTTTGCAGGTTGGTAAAATTCTCTTTTACAGTGAGGTGAACAGTGGAGGGTTCAGGAATGGGGACAATTCATTCCTGGGCCACTTGAACTTCTGCCTCGGGTTTAAAACATAAACTGCTGTCACTTATGCTATGCTGTCCATGCTGGTAGTGGGGCGCACCTGTGGTGACACAATATGTCCCACCTCCTATATATGCTACCTGTGGGGGAACATGGTCTTGTGCCATTACCTCCATGGTACAGTTTATAGGTTTTGCGCCAGCAGCTTTAAACCCGTACTGTGGTTTTGAATAGGCGTTCAAGTGCTGGGGACACAGTATTGGCCCAGAAATTCAGGTCGGGGGCTTCCCGCGGGTGTAAGCCCCCGACCTGCACTTAGCTTGCGCGCCGGCCGTTGAGCTGTGGGCCCGCGTGGAATTCTGATCCGGGGCCTGGTCCAGCTGCCGGCGCGCAGTGCTTGCATATCCCAGGGGCGCAGTTAGTTCGATGCGTCCCATGGGATCACGTGGGCCATGGGGAGCCAATCGGAGCAGGGAATGCTCCATTCATAAGATTGACAGGAAGACCTGTCAAAACTTACAAATACTATGGCCCAAAACAGCACTAAATCTTCAAATACATTTTTTAAATAAACTATAAATTACATGAAATAACTATTTTAAACAATAATTTAAATTTTTGAATTTTTTTTAAAATTTTCTAACAGGGCTAAAAATAAACTTACCTTGCTTTAAAGTATTTAAAAATAATAAAACTGTGAAAAAAATGTTTTAATTTTAATTAATTCACCACTTACCTTGTAAAAAGCAGGCCTTACGCCTGCTTTTTACATGTCTAACTTCTGGAGACTTACCCTTCCGGGAAAACCTGCAAAAAAAAACAAAGCTTGATGCGCACGCGCAGCCTCTCCTGCGCATGCGTTCGACCTCTGAACCTCTTCGTTCAGGGGAACGGAAGTGCCGGTTTCCCGCGCATGTGCAGTGCATGCAGGAAACTGACACTTCCATTGGGCTTACGGGTGAGTACCCCGTGCGTACTTACCTGTGGAGACCCGAATTTCTGGGCCATTATGTGTGCTCCCCGGCTCCGGCACCCCGAGAGGTCAGTACCTGTCATAGCGTGCTCCCACTTTATGACATAAGGTGGGACCGCTGTGAAACGGATGTATGCACCCCCTTGAATGACTCCAATGTTTTCTACCCTGTATATCCGCACGGGTCGGGCTGTTCCACCCATGACCGGCATCCTCACTACTATCCCCATGATGGTGTGGTTAGAGCGCCCACAATCTACTGGGACAGGGTAGGCCTCAGAAGCTAGCCGGAGTTGACACGGGCTCAATGCATTCTCAAATAGATGGAGGGCTGCGAGGTGCTTGTTGCTGATCCAGGAGGGGACTAACCCCTGTTTTAAATCCTCCAGGTTACTGCGGCCCTCGCCTAGCAACCATGCCCCGTACAGTACGCACGCCTCGTTCTGTGCAGCCTGATCTGAAGCATTCCTATCCTCTCTTATAAGGGCATTTACAGTTTTTGCATGCTTCTCCAGCTCAGCAATGATCTCTTTTAAATGGACCATCATAGCCTGGTCCTCGTATAACTCTGAGCCTACTACTGTATTTTCATCCATTAAGATTTTTCACAATTGTGTTTTCAAACTGTTTATGTCTGCAATTCTATGTCATCCAGGCTGTTTATGACAGAGGATCCTGTGTTAAACGCTGTGAAAACATCATTCCAGGCTCCCCTTCTTTGTCTCCCCACATTTCCAAAATACTCAGTGTGTGTAGTGTACAGTTCTATATTGTCTACGTTGGCAAAATCGAACTCGTAGAATTTCCTAAACATTTCTTTTAACAGGGCCTGGTATTGTCTCTTTGGGGCACCACTCAGGTAAGTGTACCTCGGTAAGGATCAGGATCACGGAAGCTACCGCGTAGTGTACCCCCTGGTATAGCACCTTTTCCGTCGGCACTAGTACCAGCCCATTCCCTGGTCCCTTGGTGGTGGCAGGGCACACCTCTCTGTGTGGCCTTGCTGTCTGAGTCGTGAACAGGGTCTTTCGGGCGCGTGCCACTAGTTCAGTGGCTTTGACTGGGGCTGGGTAGCGTGGGACTATGCAAGTGTGTAGGTAGGAATCCCATTCCACCCCCTTCCCCTCATCCTGCCATGATGCGGAGAAGATGATGGATATGCCTGTGGGGCAGGACCTTTGTGACCCCCACATACAGACATAAATTCCTTATTCCAACTCCCACCACTTATCCCAGCACACTCTAGTCCCCCCTCGGGTCCCTGTGACCGTCCGGTAGATGTCGTTCCCTAGTCGTACCCAGTCAGCTGTACGGTCCCCCATGTCTCTGCTCAGCTTTCTGAGCCACCACCACCTTCCCTGGGGAATCTGTCCTCTGCAGGTCAGGCACACGCGTTTCCCCTCAGTGACTCCGACCCGTGAGGCCACAACCTGTACGCTGGGGCAGGGGAGGGAGGCCTCCCCGTAGGTCAACCCTGTCTGGCTGGAGTACCGGTGGAGTTAGATCCCAGCCACCCTGGCCATCTTCCCTCATGGGAATAGATGGCGAGCTCCTCCACGCCTCGCTCGCCGCCCCCAGCAGTCACAACCGGTGCTTTCTCTCCTGAGCACCCATAAATGTGGGAGTCCTCCACGTCACCTCGCTTCCCAGTGCTCATTCCTATCAGGGCGAGTAGGAATATGCCCCCCTTCATCTTGAAATCCCTTCTGTAAAGAGACACAAGAGCAGATAGCCAGGTCCCGAGAAGATTCTCTGGCTTGGGTAAAGCATAGTCGAGTCTCGCAACCTCGACTCAACACAAACACTCTTAAACTACCAATCACCTCGTATAAACTTAAACTAACACCCAAACTTAACAATAACTAAAATTACATTACAGAAACTATGTACATCCGCCGCCCGTCTCCGGGCGGCCAGCCTATTCCCTGTTCGGGCTGCAGCACACCACTCCCTTCGGTGTGGCTGCTCGGTCCTGTTCCTTTGGTCCCTCGCAGCCTGCGGCTGCTGGCTGGGAACCTCTGCCCTCAGACCGGTCCCTGACTCGAGAGGCTGCCCTTTTAAACTGGGGAGGTGGTGACCACGGTTTCTGTGGCCGTGGTGTTCGTGGGGACCTTCTGGGGACATTGGCGGGTGGGGGTTTTCTGGCTGGTGGTTCTTTAACACGAGCCACTGCCCCCTCTGGTGCCGCCTGTGGGCTTTCCACTACCGCTGGCTGGTGATTTTCATCCTCAGGCTTTACCTCTCCTAAACCTGGTAGGTAACTCTTCGCAGCCTGGTGCTGCAGGCTGAGGGTCCTCGCCCCCAGGTCCCACCTCATCTAAGTCCCAGAGGAGTGGGGGAGTGTCCCAAACGGTGGGTGGGATGGCCCCTCCCCTGAAACAAACCACTGCACCTGCCTGTGCAGTCTGTGAGTTCTCCCTTGCTGCAGGCTGAGGATTTCTATCCTCAGACCTTGCCCCAACTGGCTGTTCTCTTTTCTCTGGCTTAAACAATTTGCATTGATTAATTTAACTAGCAGCCTGCCAGTAACTCTGTTTTAAAGTTTAGTCTGCTGCCTCGAACGGGCCTTCTATGGACTCCCCATTCTTTCTCCTTACCGGGACGGCCTTAAAGACGGGATCTTGGGCTTGGACCTGCTTTAGGTCCGGGGCCAAAGCTACCCCCTGTGTGCCTCCCTTGTCCCGGATTGCGGCTACCGAACCTGTCCGATAGGGGTCCCAAGACTCTCCTTCCCTAGCCCTCTGCTTGGCCACCTCGTAGATCCTTTGGTTACCCTCCCACATGGTAGGGAGGGATCCTAAATCTATGGCCAAAGGTTTGGCCATTCCCCCAGCCTGCTCGTTCCCTGTAAATCCCATTAGGCTAAATGGGACCTTGTTAGACCTGGGTGGATTGGTCAGGTCTTCCGAATGGACCACCGTGCTGGAAGCTCCAGTGTGCACAGAATATCTCCCCTGCACCCTCTCCACCCACATCGTAACACAGGGCCTGCTCCCCTCGTCGTTTTCAAGGGGACACAGGTCGACAGGCTGCGCTGGTTCTAGTCAGGGCCGTGGGGCGGATGGGGTCAGAGCACCAGTGGTGGCTGCTACCTCCCCTGAGCCAGTCAATAGGGACCTCATTGCGTCCAAAAATGACTCGACCGTGGCGGGAGGGATTCCTGTCTCTGTCTTTTGGGCTGGGGCTGAGGAATTCTTTCCCTTGTTATCCTTCCAAGGGTTTTTGCACTCCTCCTTCCAGTGTCCATCCTTCCCACACCCGTAACAGTTAAGCTTCATGCTGGAAGGGTTATTTCCTTCCTGGTGCCACTCCTTCCTACCCTGTCTGGGTTTTACTTCATGCACCTTCCCCTTAGGTGGGTGTGCATCGGTTCCCCTACCATTCCTGTAGGCTTGGGTCAATTGTCTGATCACCGTCAGTTCGGTAGTCAGGGGATTCTTTGGGTCAAACCACATTTCCGCCTTGGCCCTGACCTGTGGCAAGCTGTTTGCCACCAGGCAACGGAGCCAGTGGGCCAGCTGATCCTGGTCCAGGTGAGCCCGGTTTGGTGCCCCTGTACAGGCACTTCTATACACCGGCCACAACCTGTCTGCGAAAGCCTGCGGGGTTTCCCCTGTGAGATGCACTGTCTTCTCCACTCGGGAGAAAGGACTTCCCTCATTCATCCCCATTCTTATGTTCATTAATAAATAGACATTCTTATTATGAACACAGCTACCTTTTGCTAGACACTTTTATTGAGCACATGTGGACTAGGTACAGTATCTGTAGAGGCTTCCATCTTGACTGCTGCCTTGTGGGTAGCCTAGTGCCTCATGGGTAATGTAGTCTTAATATACATACAGCTGGGTAGTGTAGTCTTATATACATAGCTGTATACAGCTCTACGGCTCCACCTAGTGTCCACTATAGAATGACATGTTATTGATCATTACACCCATGGCCTCAAGAACTTCCTCCTTGAGCTCCCCATACTCGCACTGTCCCTTCTTACACTGGTCAGAGAGGGACTGGAGGAGCTTACCCTCTAGGGAGAACAGCAGCATTTTGGCCTGTTCGGCATCATCGCACTCGTTGATGCTGGCTGCCTGCTCCACTTCCCTGAAGTGGACCGAGGGGTCCCCATTTTCCATGAGCTTTGGTATGTGGCTTACCATAGCCCTAAGCTGTTGGGTGCCGTAGGGAACTACGAACTGGTTTTGGAGGGGTCCCTCCTCTCCGTCCTCAGCGGGTGGGCCAAACCTTCGCTGCCGGGCCGGGCACATTGGCCCCGGTCCCAGCCTCTCTTGCTGGGGGTTTTCCACCTCATCTTCTACCCCTGATTCCACCCCACCTTGCTGCCAGACCTCGCTGAAACCTGGCGCTACGGGTGGTTGTCGTGGGACCTCCTGCTCCTCAACCAGGTCATCCCTTGGCACTACCCATGGTGTCTGAACCGTTCTCCTCAGGTTCCCTGTAAAGTCGACCTAGGCTGCCTTCGGGCTTATGAGGCACACCATGCCCTTTGCCCTCCTTAGGGCAAGGCTCAGATTCTCTATCTGTTCCTGGCAGGGGCCATGATCTGCATCCTCAAATCCCTGTGTGCTCGCTATCTTATAGGCTGCCTTTATGTCTTTTACTTTCTCCTCCTGCTCTCTTACTTGTCTTGCTAGGCGGGCGTTCTTCTCCCGCAACCTCAGCTCATTGCCCTTGGCCTCGGTGACCTGACACTGTAGATACTCCAGCCTGGCCTTATGTACCCCCATTAACTGCACCCTTTCCTGGTTTAGGGCCTGCAATGCTACCAGTAACTTCTCCCCTGCTAGGGTCCTGTCTTGGACTTCCAGGGCTGACTCCCGTATCTCGGCTGCCTGTGCTTCAATGAGCCTGTCCAGAAGCTGGATCTGTTTCTTGAAGCACATCAGCCACACTGCCTTTTCTATGGATTTCCTATGATCCTTCCCTTCTGTCCGTTTAGCTGCAGCATCTACCGGACGCCCAGCCTTTAACAGATTAGTGATCCACTTCTTAGTGATATTCACTTTACTGAATACATAATTAGAAATCCTCTCTTCCATTACAGTTTGCTCTTCCGAATCAGTGTTTACTGTAATGCACCCCTGCTGCCAGAGTCCTGCCGCGGTCGCCATTTCTGTAGGGGGTGGCGTGTGTGCAGTCAGCTTTGCCCCTGACTGGTTCTGAGCAGTTCGAATCGCTCCCACACCCCTGGGTTCTAGACACCGGACTTAGTTACAGGCGGCGATACAGAATTGGAGTAGACAACTAGTTTGGTGCAAGAAAACTGTATTTTTATTAAAGGCATAATAAAATTACAATGCTGAAAATTACTGGAATAGTTACAGGCATATAAACATACACTTAATTAAGAATGGGGAACACACGGCACATCGAGGGAAAAATCACATTAATAATCCCCCTACCCTTGTCCCACCCCCAATATCTAACTAAATTGTGCTGTAAGGAGCCAGGGATTATGCTCACCAATAAGGGTTTCTGGACAGGTCGAATCCTGTCGATTAAGCCGGTTGCAGTTTTGGGGTTTGCTCTTTGTGTCCTTTGGGGCCTGCCGTCATCACGTGGTCCCAGGGCACGGTGGTGGAGTTGTCTGAGTAAAGTACTCTCTTTTCTCCGTTAGAGATAGGGAGTAACGTCTTTGTTGGGTACTTTATCTTGTAGAGTGGAAAACTTTGGGTTGTGTTCTTCTGGTGGTGGTCTGGTCGTCGAAGTTTTGTTGCAGTTGGGGTTCGGTTGGCGGTCTTTGGTGTTAGCTCGGTCACAGTGGCCTAGATCACTACCTGTGCAGTGGTAATGATCTGAAGGTATGGTTTACCAGGCCCTTTTGTTACCACGGTGCTCGTGGTCGTTCCTCGTGTAAGGTTGTGGTTGCGGCCTAGTCGTCTTCGGTCGAGCCTGCCCCGCCATGCCTGTCTGCTCCTTTGAGTTTCGAGTAACCCTGGACCTGAGCATGTGCCTGCTTGTCCCCCAACGCTTCTCCACACTGCCCTTCTCTGCTTGCTCGCCGGCCTTGCCGTTCGTCTCGTCTCGCCTCGCTTGCCCGCTTGCTGCACACTTTTTGTTACCGGTGGGTCTACAATTATACTATTTTAGAGGTTGTTATCTGCGTGCCAAATCAGGGTTAGCTCTTTGTCTAATTTTGGCGGGCTCATCTAAGGTGATTATAGTCGTTCACCTTAACTGCTTTTGGGGCGGTTGTCTTGTTGCTAAATGGCTTTAATATCTTGGGTGTTTGTTATTCATAATGTTTAATCGGTGTCTTCCTGGCTTGGTAGCTACTTCGAACTGTAACCGATTATTTATGCAAAGGTTTGATGGGTTCAAGATTAAGCCTTTCCTGAGTTGATTTGTTTCAAAATGAAGAATGCGTATTCTATATTATCTAGTTGTCTGGCTTCAGAAATAACAAGTCTCTCACAGGCCCAGGCATGTCAGGTTTTTCAAAACCCCTTTTGAATTTGACCTGCCGTTTTTACAGGGTCCTGCTTTCCAATCTTACAGGTTTCTGCCACAAGGTCCAGAAGCCATTTTCTTTAGGGTACCCTTATTAATAACTTTGTCCTTCAGGGTCCTTTTATTAATAACTTTGGGGAATGTGGGAATTTTGAGAACCCTACAGTTCCTACAGTTGTTGCCCAATAAGGGCATCTCTGGTGTTTGGGGTGCAGCTCTTGTATAAATATAGCTCTGTGCCTAAAGGCAGTTCTGTGTATAAGCGCAGTTGTGTGTCCAGGATTCACAGGGAGTAAGCACCAGCTGGTAGAAGAGCTGAAGCTGGCACTAACAT
The DNA here is from genome assembly GCF_052327205.1 of Somniosus microcephalus. Lineage (NCBI taxonomy): Eukaryota > Metazoa > Chordata > Chondrichthyes > Squaliformes > Somniosidae > Somniosus > Somniosus microcephalus. Next base: position 217,245,617 of record NC_140987.1, read on the forward strand.
TCTGCTAATTGCAGCCTCGTCCTAAGATGATTACACTAAGTGACCTCATGAAAAGGAAAGAAACTGCTGGGTTTTTCTTTAATTGCTGGGTATCAATAGTCATTGATCAGATCATTTCATGTTATAATGGATTTTTCCTAATCATTGACTCGACATTTTGCTCTCAGTTTGTTTATTTAAATTGCTAGATTAGACATAACAGCGAGCCCCCAGCCCTTTTTCTTTTGAATTCCCTCCTAAAGCTGGACTGTGCTGGACACTGGGACGTTCCATGGGTGCCCTCTGCCACCTCAGTTGAGTAACCATTCTGACATGGTAGCCTAGGAATTGTGTCAGTGGTGTGGGTTACTGAAGCACGGAGGATGAGAGCTGAGCCCAGTCATGTCTTTGTCTGATGTCCCCACTCCCACGTACTTTCCTGTATGAGTCACTGGATAATGATCAGGAACAGAATCAAATGTTTCCTCTCCCTGGTCCATTGGTGTTGAGGCCAATTAAAGTGCCCCTGCTGTTCCTGCTGAGGTCAGATAACTCAGCACTGACCGGGAATCAAATCTGGGGTTACCCTGGTCACAATGCCACATAACCTGGCACATCTACCCAGTGAGCCACTGGGGCAGCCCCTACTTGATAATTTTCCCTTTAGTTCAGAGCTGCCCTGTTGTGTGCCTGCTGTAGGCATTGGCCATCTGCATCTGCAGGCTCAATAATCTCATTCCTGTCAGTCTCGCCAAAACAAGGCACCAACTGAGCTCATAAACGTGTCAGTATACCACAAGATAGATTTGAGACACTGAGCACTAATGTAACTGTGATCTCATTTAACCACCAATAATTTGTCTCATTAAAGAGCTCTTGAAAGCTGCATGCCTCCTTTTAAGCTGCAAATACAGCAAGGTACTGAGTTCCTGGAATTTTAACTTCATAGATAAAGTGACAACATGGGAGGGTCTGACCCATTCGCAGAAGTAACTTCTTCAGTGGATCCATTCACGCATGCGCAGGGAATGTCCTCACCAGGTGTCCAACACATGCGCAGGGAGTGTTGTTACCAGGGGTCTGACCCATGCCCAGGGAGTGTCGTTACCAGGGGTCTGACCCATGCCCAGGGAGTGTCGTTACCAGGGGTCCGACCCATGCCCAGGGAGTGCCGTTACCAGGGGCCCGACCCATGCCCAGGGAGTGTCTCGTTACCAGGGGTCCGACCCATGCACAGGGAGTGTCTCGTTACCAGGGGCCCGACCCATGCGCAGGGAGTGTCGTTACCAGGGGCCCGACCCATGCCCAGGGAGTGTCGTTACCAGGGGTCCGACACATGCCCAGGGAGTGTCATTACCAGGGGTCCGACACATGCCCAGGGAGTGCCGTTACCAGGGGCCCGACCCATGCCCAGGGAGTGCCGTTACCAGGGGTCCGACCCATGCCCAGGGAGTGTCGTTACCAGGGGTCCGACCCATGCCCAGGGAGTGTCGTTACCAGGGTTCGACCCATGCCCAGGGAGTGTCGTTACCAGGGGCCCGACCCATGCCCAGGGAGTGTCGTTACCAGGGGCCCGACCCATGCGCAGGGAGTGTCGTTACCAGGGGTCCGACCCATGCGCAGGGAGTGTCGTTACCAGGGGTCCAACACATGCCCAGGGAGTGCCGTTACCAGGGGCCCGACCCATACACAGGGAGTGTCGTTACCAGGGGTCCGACACATGCCCAGGGAGTGCCGTTACCAGGGGTCCGACACATGCCCAGGGAGTGTCGTTACCAGGGGTCCGACACATGCCCAGGGAGTGTCGTTACCAGGGGTCCGACACATGCCCAGGGAGTGTCGTTACCAGGGGTCCGACCCATGCACAGGGAGTGCCGTTACCAGGGGTCCGACCCATTCGCAGGGAGTGTCGTTACCAGGGGCCCGACCCATGCGCAGGGAGTGTCGTTACCAGGGGTCCGACCCATGCACAGGGAGTGCCGTTACCAGGGGTCCGACCCATGCGCAGGAAGTGTCGTTACCAGGGGTCCGACACATGCCCAGGGAGTGTCGTTACCAGGGGCCCGACCCATGCCCAGGGAGTGTCGTTACCAGGGGTCCGACCCATGCACAGGGAGTGCCGTTACCAGGGGTCCGACCCATGCGCAGGGAGTGTCGTTACCAGGGGTCCGACACATGCCCAGGGAGTGTCGTTACCAGGGGCCCGACCCATGCCCAGGGAGTGTCGTTACCAGGGGTCCGACACATGCCCAGGGAGTGTCGTTACCAGGGGTCCGACCCATGCACAGGGAGTGCCGTTACCAGGGGTCCGACCCATGCGCAGGGAGTGCCGTTACCAGGGGTCCGACCCATGCGCAGGAAGTGTCGTTACCAGGGGTCCGACACATGCCCAGGGAGTGTCGTTACCAGGGGCCCGACCCATGCCCAGGGAGTGTCGTTACCAGGGGTCCGACACATGCCCAGGGAGTGTCGTTACCAGGGGCCCGACCCATGCCCAGGGTGTATCGTTACCAGGGGCCCGGCCAATGCGCAGGGAGTGTCACCACCAGGGGTCTGACCTATGCGCAGGGAGTGTCTTTACCAGGGGCCCAGCCCATACGCAGGGAGTGTCGTTACCAAGGGTCCGACCCATTTGCAGGGAGTGTTGTTACCAGGGGTCCGACACATGCCCAGGGTGTATCATTACCAGGGGCCCAGCCCATGCGCAGGGAGTTTCGTTACCAGGGGTCCGACCCATGCCCAGGGAGTGTCGTTACCAGGGGTCCGACCCATGCCCAGGGAGTGTCTCGTTACCAGGGGTCCGACACATGCCCAGGGAGTGTCGTTACCAGGGGTCCGACCCATGCCCAGGGAGTGTTGTTACCAGGGGTCCGGCCCATGCGCAGTGAGTGTCCTCACTAGGGGTCTGACGCATGCACAGGATGTGTGTATTTTTTTATTTATTCATTCACGAGACGTGAGCATCGCTAGCAAGGCCAGCATTAATTTCCCATTCTTAATTGCCCTTGAGAAGGTGGTGGTGAGCTGCCTTCTTGAACCGCTGCAGTCCATGTGGTGAAGGTACTCCCACAGTGCTGTTAGGGAGGGAGTTCCAGGATTTTGACCCAGCGACGATGAAGGAGCAATGATATATTTCCAAGTCAGATGATATGTAACTTGGAGGGGAACTTGGAGGTGGCGGTGTTCCCATGCGCCTGCTGCCCTTGTCCTTCTAGGTGGTAGAGGTCATGGGTTTGGGAGGTGCTGTCGAAGATGCCTTGGCAAATTGCTGCAGTGTATCTTGTAGATGGTACACACTGCAGCCACGGTACGCCGGTGGTGGAGGGAGTGAATGTTTAATGTGGCGGATGGGGTGCCAATCAAGTGGACTGCTTTGTCCTGGATGGTGTCGAGCTTCTTGTGTGTTGTTGGAGCTACACTCATCCAGGCAAGTGGAGAGTATTCCATCACACTCCTTACTTGTGCCTTGTAGATGGTGGAAAGTCTTTGGGGAATCAGGAGGTGAGCCACTCACCACAGAATACCTAGCCTCTGACCTGCTCTTGTTGCCACAGTATTTATATGATTGGCCCAGTTAAGTTTCTGGTCAATGGTAACCCCCAGGATGTTGATGGTGGGGGATTCGGCAATGGTAATGCCGTCGAATGTCTAAGGGAGGTGGTTAGACTCTCTCTTGTTGGAGATGGTCATTGCCTGGCACTTAAGTGGCAAGTAACATTCATGCCACACATCAGCCCAAGCCTGAATGTTGTCAAGGTCTTGCTGCACATGGGCACGGATTGCTTTATTATCTGAGAAGTTGTAAATGGAACTGAACACTGCAATCATCAGCGAACATTCTCACTTCTGAACTTATGATGGAGGGAAGGTCATTGATGAAGCAGCTGAAGATGGTTGGGCCTAAGACATTTCCCTGAGGAACTCCTGCAGCGATGTCCTGGGGCTGAGATGATTGGCCTCCAACAACCAAAGCCATCTTCCTTTGTGCAAGGTATGACTCCAGCCAGTGGAGAGTTTTCCTCCCCAATTTTCATTGACTTCAATTTTACTAGAGCTCCTTGATGCCACACTCAGTCAAATGCTGTCTTGAGTCAAGGGCAGTCACTCTCATCTCACCTCTGGAATTCAGCTCTCTGTCCATGTTTGGACCAAGGCTCTAATGAGGTATGGAGTCTACAATCGGGATGTTGTCGGGGCCAATGGTGTTCGCGGTATCCAGTGTGCTCAGCCGTTTCTCGATATCAGGTGGAGGAAATCGAATTGTCGGATTACTGGCAACTGTGATGGTGGGGACCTCAGTAGGAGGCCGAGATGGACCATCAACTTGGCAATTCTGGCTGAAGTTGGTTGTGAATGCTTCAGCCTCCTCTTTTGTACTCATGTGCTGTGCTCTGCCATCATTGAGGATGAGGATGTTCATGGAGCCACCTCCTCCCGTTAGTTGTTTAATTGTCCACCACCATTCACGACTGGATGTGGCAGTTGGTTGTGAGATCGCTTAGCTCTGTCTATAGCATGCTGCTTCTGCTGTTTAGCATATATGTAGTCCTGTGTTGTAGCTTCACCAAATTGGCTCCTCACTTTTAGGTACGCCTGGTGCTGCTCCCGGCATGCTCTTCTACACTCTTCATTGAACCAAGGTTAGTCCCCTGGCTTGATGGTAATGGTGGAGTGAGGGATATGCCGGGCCATGAGGTTACAGATTGTGGTGGAATACAATTCTGCTGCTGCTGATGGCTCACAGCACCTCATGGATGCCCAGTTCTGAGCTGCTAGATCTGTTGTGAATCTATCCCATTTAGCATGGTGGTAGTGCCACACAACATGATGGAGGGTGTCCTCCGTGTGAAGACGGGACTTCATCTCCACAAGGACTGTGCGGTGGTCACTGCTACCAATACTATCATGGACAGATGCATCTGTGACAGATAGATTGGTAAGAATGAGGTCAGGTATGTTCTTCCCTCATGTTGGTTCTCTCACCACCTGCCGCAGGTCCATTCTGGCAGTTATGTCCTTGAGGATTCGGCCAGCTCGGTCAATAGTGGTGTTACAGAACCACTCTTGGTGATGGACATTGAAGTCCCCCACCCAGCGTACATTCTGTGCCCTTGCTACTCTCAGTGCTTCTTCCAAAGTGGTGTTCAACATGAAAGAGTACTGACTTATCATCTGAGGGAGGGCGGTAGGTGGTAATCAGCAGGAGGTTTCCTTGCCCATGTTTGACTGATGCAATGAGACTTCAAGGGGTCCGGAGTGAAGGATTCGAAAATTTCATACATCTCCCCCCACCCCCCCCCCCCGAAGATTTATTTGGTTTTTAAAAGAAACCCTGGTCAGACTGAGTTTTAAAATCCAGGGCACAACAAAATGGCTGCGGTCAGACCTCGTGACCGAAAGCCTGTCAGTTTCAATTCGGACCCTGGCAAGCTAACAGCTTGTGCATTTCAATGTCTGCAGCAAGGAGATCACGAAACCAGACAAGACTTTTGCATATGCATTGGGGACAAACCCAATTACAATCAGACCTACGCATAAAGGCCATCAAGGTGTTTGCTCAAACAATCAAAATAATCAGCGGGGCCATCAAGACTGGGCTGGCCCCCATCAAAGAACCTGTTGGACAAAGAGCAGTTGCAGAACCGACAGGAACCGATTACCGGCCATCCAAGTCGATGGGCCAAGATCGATACCTTTTGTTTAATTCCAGCCCGCTCAAATCAGACAAAAGAATGAGCTGATTGAACGTAGAGATAAGGGCTACCGAGGGGGGTATAACTAGCCTCTCGAGAAGCCATTCGCTCTCTCTCGCCTCGCCTCCTGCGCCCTGCCTCGCGATCAACCAAGGAAGCAGACCATCGAAGGAGAGCCCGTCCAGAGAGGTAGGATACCCTGTCAGAGACCTTTTAATTACTGGGGTATCTCTACCTGGACGGTGAAGTCTGTGCAACAGCAGGACCACGTGACATCGGCAGGCAAAGGGGCAAGGCTTTTCTTTCAACATCTCAGACCGGTGAGCATTATACTTCTGACCCATCACAAGATAATCTAGCTAGGTGTAGAGGGTGGGAGTTAAGGGGATTGCTGAATTGTCATTTTAGCCATTTTCCCTCGATGTGCCGTTTCTCCTCCCCTGTTAAGTGTAAGTGTACTGCATTCATATCATCCTTTTGTATTGTATTGTTATCTTATTTTCTCTGTTAATAAATTTTGGTTTTCTTTGTACCAAACCACTGGCCTGCTCATTTGTCTATATCGCTATCTGCCAATAAGTCCGGGGATCAGAACTAAGGGGTGAGCGATCCGAATCGCTCAGAGATAAGGCAGCCGGAGACATAACCGACTGGCCAAAGCAAGTAGCAAAACCCCCTACAGGAGTCAATGTTGAGGACTCCTAGGGCCACTGCCTCCTGACTGTACACCACTGTGCTTTCACCTCTGTCTTGCCAGTGGGACAGGACATACCCAGGGATGGTGATGGAGGAGTCTGGGGTGTTGGCTGAAAGGTATGATTCTGTGAGTATGACTGTTACCAATCTACCTGTTGCTTGATTAGTTTGTGTGACAGCTCTCCCAACTTTGGCACTAGTCCCCAGATGTTATATAGAAACATAGAAGATAAGAGCAGGAGTAGGCCATTCGGCCCCTCGAGCCCGCTCCGCCATTCAATGAGATCGTGGCTGATCATCCAAACTCAGTACCCTGTCCCTGCTTTCTCCCCATATCCCTTGATCCCTTTAGCCTTAAGAAATATATCTAACTCCTTCTTGAATATATTTAATGAATTGGCCTCCACTGTCTTCTGTGGTAGAGAATTCCACAGGTTCACCACTCTCTGGGTAAAGAAATTCCTCATCAGTCCTAAATGGCTTACCCCTTATCCTTAGACTGTGACCCCTGGTTCTGGACTCCCTGACCATCAGGAACATCCTTCCTGCATCTAGTCTGTCTAATCCTGTTAGAATTTTATAAGTTTCAATGAGATCCCCTCTCATTCTTCTAAACTCTGGCGAATATAAGCCTAATTGACCCAATCTCTCCTCATACGTCATTCCTGCCATCCCAGGTATCAGTCTGTTACTGAAGAGGACTCTGCAGGGTTGACTGGGCTGGGTGTATCTTTGTCGTGTCTGAATCCGATGCATAGGTCGATGCTGGGTGGTGTGTCTGGTTTTATTTTTATTATACTTTTTTGTAGCGGTTTGATACAACTGAGTGGTTTGCTCAGCCATTTCAGAGGCCAGTTAAGAGTCAACCACATTGCTGTGGGTCTGGAGTCACATATAGGCCAGACCGGGTAAGGACGACAGGGAGCTGGGTAGCGAGTACTTAGGAGAGGTTGAGAAAGAGGTCCCGCAGACACTGGTCCTGTCCAACAAGTACGGTGTACTCGCTACCTGTGAGGACAAGGAGAAAGACTGCGGGGAGGACAGCCACAATGCAGACCAAGGCACCATGGCTCAGAAGGCTGTCCATGGGGGAGGGTTGTTGGGGTGGCGGGGGGGGGGGGGGGAAAGAGAGCAGAATAGAAATGTGGTAGTGATAGGGGATTCTGTAATTAAGGGGATAGATAGTGTCCTCTGCAGCCATGAACGAGAATCCTGAAGGGCGTGTTGCCTACCGCAGGGTAAGGGATATCTCGTGGCAGCTGGAGAGGAATTTGGAAAGGGAGTGGGTAAATCCAGTTGTCATGATCCATGTCGGAACAAATGACATAGGTAGCAATAGGGAGGAGGTCCTGCTGAGGGAGTATCAGGAGTTAGGAGCTAAATTATAAAGCAGGACCTCGAGGGTAATAATCTCTGGATTATTGCCCGAGCCACGTGCAAATTGGCATAGAAACAGTCAGATCAGGAGAATTAACACGTGGCTAAAGGGCTGGTGTGGGAAAAAGGGGTTCCTTTTCATTGGTCACTGACACCAGTACCAGACAGAAAGGAGCTGTACTGATGGGGCGGGCTCCACTTGAACCGGGATGGGACCCATGTCCTAGCAGAAAGGGTAAATAGGGAGGTGGCAAAGGCTTTAAACTAGTAAAATGGTGGGAGGGATCTACAAGAAATGAAACTAGCCTAAATATAAACAAAACAGGAAAGGAGAGCATAGGAAGGAATCATAGAAAATCATAGAATCATAGAAACTATATTATATATATAAAGTAATGGAGGACATTGCTGGCCAGAGTTATAGAACAGGAGTTTAAAAAGATGGTTAAAAATAAGGACGGACGAAATGCACTAAATAAATGCAAGTTTGTTTTTCTTGTGATGAATTCAGATGCTGCAGTGTTTTTTTTATATTCCCCATGCCACTGTGGAATCCTCCCCACAATACAAATATTGGCCCAGAAATTCGGGTCTCCATGGGTGAGTACGCACGGGGTACTCACCCGTAGGCCCGATGGAAGTGCCGGTTTCCTGCATGCACTGCGCATGCGCGGGAAACCGGCACTTCCATTGCTCTGAACGAAGGGGTTCAGAGGTCGAACGCGTGCGCGGGTGGGGCTGCGCGTGTGCATTGAACTTCGTTTTTTTTTACAGGTTTTCCCAGGAGAGTAAGCCTGCAGAATTTAGAAATATAAAAGCAGGCATAAGGCCTGCTTTTTACAAGGTAAGTGGTGAATTAATTAAAATTAAAACATTTTTTTCACAGGTTTATTATTTTTAAATACTTTAAAGCAAGATAAGTTGGTTTTTAGCCCCGTTAGAAAATAAAATTATATTTTTCAAAAATTTAAATTATTGTTTTAAATAGTTATTTCATGTAATTTATAGTTTATTTAAAAAATGTGATTTTAAAAAATTTATTTGAAGATTTAGTGCTATTTTGGGGCTGTAGTATTTATAAGTCTTGACAGCACTTCCTGTTTTCCTGTCAGACTTATGAATAGAGCATTCCCTGCTCCGATTGGCTGCCCATGGCCCACATGATCCCAGGGGACGCATCGAACTAACTGCGCCCCTGGGATACGCAAGCACTGCGCGCCGGCAGCTGGACCAGCCCCCGGATCGGAATTCCACAGGGGCCCACAGCTCAATGGCCGGCGCGCAAGGTAAGTGCAGATCGGGGGCTTGCACCCGCGGGAAGCCCCCGACCCGAATTTCTGGGCCAATATGGTTTCCACAGAACCTGGGCCTGTCAATAGTTCAAAACTCTTCCTAAATTGGTTCAGCAATTAAAATGTTCCATTAGGTGGCTCCTGCTACTATTTTATAGTTTAAACCTCACAGCCTAAAAGCAGGCATGTAGAAATTTGATACTCTGGTGAGGTCACAGATGGTGCTGCCAACAATTCGCAACTCAGCTTTGATGAGATTGTAAGCAATGTTGGCAACACTGCCAGTGTCTGCGTCACCATTTATTTTCTCCTCTCACTCCTAACTTTGATTTTGTTTACATTTGCAAAACATAAATAACACAGATAACATCTGAGTACACTGAATTGGTAATTTTATATTATTCATGTGGCCTCTCCCCCATAGAATAAAAAAAAAGTTATTCTATCGCCAGCTGTAGAGTGAAACTCCAGCAGACATAATAAAATTGTGAGACATTTGCCAAGCAGTCCCATGGCACTTGAGAGAGTCAAGCACGTACGCTCTCAACTTGAAGAGCACTCCTTCCAATAAGTGTTGGCATTTCTTTCTAAATTGCTAATCTTTGCTTCCTTCTCACCCTTAATTTTAATTCTGAACCATGTGCTGCGTTCAAATTAACAATTACCTTCAAGCCCAGCACATAAATCTATTGATGCTGAGGCAAGATTTATATTTGCAAGTTACAGAACACGCTGCCACTTTATATAAGGATCATGCCATTTGCTTTTAGAGGTTTATGTCCCAAGCATGGGTTTACGAGTAAGAAGCTGTTCCCAGTTATCAGGATAGACAAAGCAATTTATAATGTAATGTATATACATCTGGCACAGCAACGTGCAATTATCAAAATTGCATATATTCTATAATTGTGGTTATTATGCTTTTTTGAAATATAATTGCACAGAACCTCTGCAATTTATGCATTCTTTCTATGCTTTTTATTTCTAACTCCAATTTTAATTTGGGTTGAGAATCTTTCGAGCGGGGACTGAGGTGGACAGCAACCCATCTTGACCCTCCCCCTGTGAGGGCCGGGAAATCTTAACTCATCTGCATGTCTCCGGTCAGTTGCACATGCGATACCAGTGGGAAATGGCAGCTGGCCGGCAGACAGGAGCATAATGTCACAATGATCCCCGGCACTAATTCACAGGGAGGGGGTTTCAGGAGGGCCTTGCGATTGCAAAAGGGTGAGGGTGGGGGTGGGGGGAGAAGGGGAGTGGAGGACCCGGGGCAGAGGAGGACTAAACTTTCCTTTTGGGGCCCAGAAGAGCATTCCTGCAAGCAAAGTAGTTTAAAAGATCTTTGAGCCTCCTCTGGCCCCGACTCCACTAGGTTGACCTGGTGGAATGTCACAACCGCTTCCAAGCTCAGGCCATAATTAACCTATCAGTTAGACAGTCTCCAATGACATCATCAAAGCCCTTTCCAACAGCTGTCCTTCTCGCTTGCTCAGGTTAATATCGAAGCCTGCAAAAAGTGAGAAGGACATTTGCGGGTAAGTGCACCCAGTGATTTGAACTGCACACCCGCCTGGTTTCTGCTGAGCAGGCAGGGTTAAAATCAGCCTTGTAGCTTTTGATCCTATTTTAAAAAATTCTTTCATGGGATGTTTTTTATTCATTTGTTGGCGTCACTGGCCAGCATTTATTGCCCATCCCTAATTGCCCTTGAAAAGATGGTGGTGAGCTGCCTGCTTAACTGCAGAGGGCAGTTAAGAGTCGACCGCATTGCTGTGGGTCAGGAGTCACACATAGGATGGCAGATTTCCGTTCCAAAGGACATTAGTGAACCAGATATGTTTTTATGACAATCCGACAGTTTCATGGTCACTATTACTGATACTAGCTTTTTATTCCAGATTTATTTAGTTAACTGAATTTAAATTCCCCAGCTGCTGTGAGTGGGATTTGAACTCAAGGGATCGATTTTTATAGAGGAGGCGGGTTGAGGGCGGGCCCGCTGCTCGGCAGCTTTTGAACCCGCTCCCGGATACCGCCGGCCCGCAGTTCCAATTTTTGCTTCATTGGCCTCGTTACGGCCAACGCCTGGGTCCCTCCAGGCAATTGCTTGGAGCATATCAGCGTCTGATGACGCGTTTCTGGAGTAAAAATTTAAAGGGGCCATGTCCCCTTTGCAAGAAATGTAGATGGGATGGCTTGGTGCTGTATATCTAGAAAGGGAAGTTGACAGCGGCTGGTCTGAACACAAGTAACTGAATGAAATTGCTGAAACAAATATTATTCCAGAAACACATTTATGATTTTTTTAATCTATCAATGTAGTATGTGAGTAAGAAATGAAAAATATGCCAGATGTGTTCCAATCATTGGCTTAGTAAAATTAATGCTTTTTTCTCTTAAAGATGCTGGCTGCTGCAGGAATGGCAGGCCCAAAAACTAAGGCTGCACCCAGGTTCAATGAGGGCTCCCTCCATGCTCTTGTGGAGGGAGTTAGAGGATGTCAGGAGGTCCTCTTCCCTGGAAATGGAAGGAGGAGGCCTCCTCAGCAAACCAAGACAGCTTGGCTGCAAATTGCTGAGGAGGTGAGCTCGAGGTCTGTGTGCAGACGCACATGGGTTCAGTGTGGGAAAAGGTTGAATGATCTGCTGAGATCACCTAAAGTGTGGCCTCTGTGTTCTGGGAAATGGAAGTTCAAGAGTGAGGGCTCAGGGTGATTTCCATGTAGAATGTTGGTGGTGACACCGAGCGCTTTAGTAGACAGATGATGCCTGGGGTTTTGAGAATGTTGGACTTATATTAAGAACATAAGAACATAAGAAATAGGAGCAGGAGTAGGCCAATCGGCCCCTCGAGCCTGCTCCGCCATTCAATAAGATCATGGCTGATCTGATCCTAACCGCCAATCCACTATCACAGAACCATCTCCTGAATCTAACAGAATTAGACACACGAAATAGGAGCAGGATCAGGCTACACGGCCCCTGGGCCCGCTCCGCTACCCACAGGGCCATGACCGATCCGAACCTAGACTCATGTCAAAATTCCTGCCCGCTCCCCGTAACCCTTCATTCCCTTTACTTCTAGGAAACTGTTTATTTCTGTTTTAAATTTATGTAATGATGTAGCTTCTACAGCTTTTTGGGGCAGCATATTCCATGGACCTACCACCCTCTGAGTGAAGTAGTTCCTCCTCATCTCGGTTTTGAAAGAGCAGCCCCTTATTCTAAGACTATGCCCCCTAGTTCTAGTTTCACCCATCATCGGGAACATCCTCCCCGCATCCACCCGATCCAACCCCTTCACAATCTTATATGTTTCAATAAGATCGCCTCTCATTCTTCTGAACTCCAATGAGTAGAGTCCCAATCTACTCAACCTCTCCTCATATGTCCATCCCCTCATCCCCGGGATTAACCGAGTGAACCTTCTTTGTACTGACATCTCCATGTGCCAGCCACCTATGGTTGAAGCGTAAGCTTACACAAATCTGGCATGGATGAGTGCATCCATTGCCTGACGGCAGCAATGTGGTCGCCTGCTGCTGGATTGGCCTCATCCGGCCCGCAAGGGGTCGCTCCCTGTCCTCCTACTCATCCTCTTCCTCCAAGGAGGCTGTGTGCTGAGCCACTTGTTCATCCGGCAGCACTAAGCCGCGCTGCTGTGTGATGTTGTGCAGGGCACAGCAGACCGCAACGATTCTGGACACTGCAAGGCTCCTCCAGATCTGTCTAGGCATTGGAAGCGCATTTTGAGCAAGCCGATGGTTTGCTCAATGATGCTTCTGGTGGATACGGGACTCACATTGTACCGCTCCTCAGCATCGTTTGATGGCCTCCTCATCGGTGTCATAAGCCACTTTTTCAGGGGATAGCCCTTGTCGCCAAGAAGTCATCCGAAAAGTTGGGTTGACGGATGGAAGAGCTGAGGCACAGTAGACTGGCGCAGGATGAAGGAGTCATGGCAACTTTGCTGAAACATGCATGATGATCTTCCTGTGGTTACACACCAGCTGGACGTTCAGGGAGTGGAATCCCTTGCGGTTGATAAATACAGCTAGGTTGTGTTGGGGTGCCCTAATGGCTACATGTGTGCAGTCAATGACACCCTGCACCATTGGCAAACCTGCCATATTGGCAAAGCCAACCGCACGCACCGTCACACTTGGGCCATCCGTGGAGAAGTGGATATAATTGTGGGTCTTTGCAAAGAGAGCATCGGTGACTTGCATGATGCAGGTGTATGCGGCCGACTGGGAGATGCCGCTTATGTCTGCAGCTGATCACTGGAAGGAGCCCGAAGCAAAGAAGTTGAGGGCGGTGGTGACTTTGACAGCCACCGGTAAGGAGTGTCCACACGCTCCTCTGGGCTCCAGGTGTTGGTGCAGCATTGTGCAGATGTCAGCGACTACATCTTGCTAAAGTCTCAGCCTCCTTTGGAACTGCTGCTCAGTCATGCTGAGGAAGCCGATCCTCTGCCTGTAAACCCTGTGTTGGGGGTATCTCCTGCGGCAAGCTGCAGCTCTGCGCTGATGCCCTCTGCCCTGCGCATCATCAGGTGGGTGAGGAGGAGGTCGATGCTCCTGGTGCTGGTGTTGCGGTTGTGGTGCTGCTGTGGCTGCTCTTCCTCCGAATCTGATGACCAAGATGAGAGGATATAAATGGTTCCTATCCTGTTGCTATAGATTTCAGTTAAGGCAAGAAGCTTGCAAACGCACACTAGCTGTGTATACCCAGGCATTGCCTCCTGTTTCTTATTATCTCAATATTTTGCAGTGTATGTTTCTGTGCTGGCATTTGTGTGGTAGGGATAGTGACACATGTTGCTACTGAGTGACAGGTTTCTGCTCTTCCACTGGCTCCTGGTTGACTTGTACTTAGAAAAAAATGTATGAATGTGATTTCATTGTTAGTATATTATCACAATGCTGCCAAAATACAGTGACTGCTAATAAATTCAGTTCATGATCAGTTTTTGAAGCAACGAATAATTATTTCAACATAATGAGATTGACAACTTTTCTTTCCCCCACTCCCTCCCTGGAGTCAATGCTAATGATGTTATTAACAAATTCCTCACTGAGAGTGTGAACTTTTTCTTGTACATCTGTCCTCTACTACTTAGCATTATTGCAATGGTGACAGAGACCGTTAGAGTAGGTGGGATATCAGGTGCCATAAAGGATGGTAAGAAAATCAGGAAAAGCAGAAGAGAATCACAGGAAGCAAAGGTCTCAAATAGGACAAAACTATGTGTTATTCCCAAGGATGAGAGGAAAATTGAGGAAAGGAGTAGAGAAACAATGGAAAAAGCTGTGGTGATTAAGATGATTAAGATATTTTTAAGATGATTAAAAGATTTGGGGGGAGAAATTTGGTATCGCCCCGTTTGGGGTGCAATTATCAGCCAGGCGCAAAGTTTAGCGCCTGCGCAAATTATCGCCTCCGACTGCAAACTTGGCTTCTATCGCCCTTGGAGGTGATTGGAACGCTAAATCAGGCGCTACACACCTCTCTTAAGGCACTAACGCCGCGGAGCGAGGCGTTAACTCAGAGCGCTGGCGAAGCTTAGGCGATGTCAGTTAGCAATGGAACACAGACACACTGGTGCTGGCTAGTTCTTAAAGGGGCGGGTCGATCTTGCTCTCCAGCCACACCCTGCTCATTGCAGCCTTGAATCTCGGCCTGGACAGACCTCAACTTCAAATTTGCTGCAAAGAGCAATGGAGAGGCCCAGGGAACGAACTCAGCGCTTCAGCGACCGGGCCTTGGTGGCTCTGGTTGGCACAGTGGAGCGCCGAAGATCAATACTCGACCCACAGAGTGGCAGGAGACCAATGCCCCACGATTATAGAAGAGTGTGGAGGGAGGTGGCTCAGTTCGTCTCCTCCAGGAGCATGGTGCCCAGGACCCACACCCAATGTCGGAAGAAGTTCAACGACCTCACTCGGGTGGTCAGGGTGAGTGGCTGCTTTTCAATACCTCTACATCCCTCCATCCCAACCTCACTATGTGGCCAGAGGGTTAAAAAACCCCAAATGCCCAACACTCATCCAAGACCTATGGCCATCTCATAAAACACACACGCACATTCCACACCTTGCCTACATTAAGGGCTATTCAACTGTAGGAAGCACAGCAGGCAAGCACATGGCTGCATACATTAAGGGCTATTCAACTATGGGAGGCACGGGAGGCACAGCAGGCAAGCACATGGCTGCATACATTAAGGGCTATTCAACTATGGGAGACACACCAGGCAAGCACATGGCTGCACATTTGCTCAGACGCTGTCCTTTTTCTTGCAGGCCAAGCTATCTCATAATAGGTGCCAGCAGCAACAGATGGGTGGAGGGCCGGCTGAGCTGCAGATCCTCAGCGATCTGGAGGCGCGCCTGCACAGGATCATTGCCAGCCAGGTGATTGGTCCCATCGCCGCTGGAGAGGTCGACCCCCTTGGGGACAGCAATGGTAAGTTCATCAGCTTTCTCTCCTCACTCATTTCACTTGTCCCTCACAACAGCAGTCTTTTACACTTTCAATCCAACTTACTAAATCTCTCCAGTCCTTGCTCTCTTACTGCCCCCTGTCCTGACGCTAAAGCCACTCTTCTACCCCCCAGATAGTGAACCACCAGCTGAGCAGCCTGTCCCTCAACCAGCCAGTGGGAGTGAAGCTGCAGGCGAGGAGGAAGAGGAAGCCGGAGCCTCAGCACCAGCATCTCCCGAGGGCACCCATGCCCACACTGGGACCATGTCTTCCCTGGAGGGGAGCAGGGGGGAAGGGTCTGATGAGGGTGAAGCTCCGGGACCCAGCGGGCTGCAGCAACGCCATGGAGGTAGGGATGCTCGGGGGCCATCTCCCCAGAGGGAGAGCAGGCCAGCGAGCCCTGCTGCACTGGACACAGAGGAGGAGCGGTTCATCGCGGAAATGAACACCCAGGCGATGAACATGCATACTCAGCTCATGGGTGCAATGGGAAGGGTGCCCAAAGCATTGATGGACTGGCAAGGAGTGTGGAGCACTCTGCTGCAGCACAGGCGGACACAACGCAACTGCTTAGTGCTGCAACTCAGTCACTGGCTGCTACCATCCAGCCTCAGACTGCTCTCATGCAGTCTCAGATTGAGGCAACACAAGCACTGACTACTGCCATTGTCACTGGTTCGGCCACATTGCCCCGGGGCTGTCACGGCGCCGCAGCAGGCCAGCAATCTGTGCTCGAGCAGATTGCTCCGGATGATGAGGTGCTGCCCCATGGGAGTGCCAGTGTGTCGGTCGAGCAGGGAGGTGCTGTCCTCTCTCAGGATGACAGCATTCCTTCTCCCACCACAGTCACTTCCCCATTGCACTTGCCACCGCCTGCAACACAGCCCATGCAGAGTTGGTGCAGTCTGCAGCCGGGGCCTCCAGGCCCAGAGCTGGTCGAGGCCGTCCTTCAAGGGCATCTGTAGTCTCAGCATCTGACATTCAGCAGCCTTCCACCAGCCTTGCTGCAGCCACTGGGGCCCCATTACGGAGGAGCAGTAGGGTGGGAAGGGGGGAAGTGCGCAAGGGATGGAGATCACCCTCGAAGGGCAAACAGTAGGAGGTCTAAGTGGGAATGTTTTTAGTAAAGGTCGAGGTTCGTCTGATTACTTTTGTTTAGTGTTTTGGTGTTTATCTCCAGCTTGTGAGAACCAGTTCTGTTAATTAATGATTTGTTGTGTTTGTTTCTATTAGGTTGTCCTGAATAAATTACACACACACAGTTTGTTAAATAAAAAAGTTGCTGTATTCAAAATGTACATGTTTGGCCTTTGGAATCGTTGCTGCTTTGGCCGGCTCTAGGGGTTGCTTTCCATGATGTTGTTCTCCATGCCAGAAGCCATCTTCTGAGTAGGGGCCTAGAAGTGGTTTATTATCAGACGTTGACAGACGGCCTTGCAGTGGCAACATTGTGGGCCTCCCTCCCACCTTGGTGCTGCTGTTGATCATCCTCCTCCTCTTCCTCCTCCTCCTCCTCCTCCTCCTCCTCCTCCTCCGGTGGTGCACCAGTCCCTGGTGACCTTGGCTGGGTCCTGAGGGTTGCCAGGTTGTGAAGCATGCAGCACACAACTATGAAGAGGGAGACTCGCTCAGGAGAGTACTGCAGGGCTCCTCCTGAGTGGTCCAGACAGCAGAACCATTGCTTGAGCGCGCCGATCGTCTGCTCAATTATGTTCCTGGTGGCAATATGGCTCTCATTATACCGCAGCTCTGCAGGGGTGTTGGGGTCACAGAGCGGTGTCATCAGCCAGGTGCAGAGTGGATAACCCTTGTCCCCGAGGAGCCAACCACTTGGCTGATGCGGTGCTGGGAAAAGGTCTGGCACGCCAGTCTGGCACAGGATGAAAGCATCGTGGCTGCTGCCAGGATAGCGGGCATTGACGGCAAGTATCAGCTGTCTGTGGTCACAGAACAACTGGGCATTTAAGGAGTGGTAGCCCTTGCGGTTTCGGAAAACCTCTGCATTTTCAGGCGGCGCCCACAATGCCACATGCATGCAGTCAATGGCGCCCTGCACCATGGGGAAGTCTGCTATCCTAGCAAAACCACATGCGCGTTCATGCTCTTTGGCCCTGGTCATGGGGAAAGAGATGTACTGGCATCTCTTTATATAGAGGGCATTTGTCACCTCCCGGATACAGCAATGGACAGCGACCTGGGAGATATTGGCGATGTCCCCAGTAGCTGCTTGAAAGGAGCCACTGGCATAAAAGTTCAGAGCCACTGTCACTTTTACTGCCACCAACAGAGACATCCTGGTCCTCAGTTGAGGCTGCAGATCTGGTTGCAGCAGGTGACAGAGCTCAGTGACTACCTCCTTGCTGAAGCACAGCCTGCGCAAACACTGCTCCTCAGACAAATGAATGTAGGAGAATTGTTCCCCGAATACCCTGGGAGGTTAAGGTCTCCTGTGCAGAGGCCTGTTGGCCCTCCTCTCTCTGGCCATGTTTGCCACTCTTTCTCTGCGCCTCTGATGCCTCCGATTCTGCAGGTGCAGGACGACACCCCGAATCAGTGCAGCCCCCATAGTCTCTTCTAAATCAATGCAAGGAAGGTCAAATCAAAAAGAACCTGCAAAGTGCTGCTCAGTACCCAAAACTCCTTCACACAACATTGAATCTCTCCAGAAGTCTCTCTCTCTCTCTCTCTCTCTCAGAATCTCTCTCTCTCTCAGAATGCGTGGTGCAAAAATATCTCCGACAAGAAAAGGCAGGAAGAGGACGCCTTTAAATAGTGCTCCCCCAGCCCCTTCCCGACTGCAAAATGTTCCACTCTACCTGTTGTTGCTAGCGGCAGGCAGAAAGGAAGGGGGCGCCACTCAATATCCGGTCCAGGGCGCTACCGGGGCGTTGCACGCTCGACTGATGTCACGATCTGCGGATGCAGGAGATCGTGGTGGTAGAGTTTAGCACCGCCGCAAAAACTCTCTTCAATTTTGCAAGCGGCGCAAACATCGCCGCGCCCGGGTGCCAGTTGTTTTGTGCCCTGTTATCGCCCTCTTAGGGCGCAAACGGGAGGCGCTAATCAACCGAATTTTTCCCTCTTGATAAAGTAGACAGGGAGAAATTACGGGGGTGAAATTGGGTGCCTTTGCACCCCCTGGGCGCGCTAACGGGGTGCAAATTGCTTTGCGATCGGGCGCGGTGCTGACACCGACTGGGAGTTTTGCAGCGGCGCTACGGCGTAGTGCTCCGATCTCCTTCGTCCGGAGATCATGATGTCATCACCGTGTGCATCGCCCCGGACCTGAAATTGACTTCCGCCCCCTGCAGCAGCGCCGGTCAAAAACACTGACAGCTGCAGGAGGCGTGCATTGGGTGGCCAGCCGCTTCAGGGGCGATGATTAAAGGCGAGGTGGCCTCTGCTTGAGTGTTGGGCTGATCGCGCGGGATTGCGGCTGCCTTGGTGGTCCAGGCTGTTGAGTCTGTGTTTACAAGTGCAGTTATTATGAATAACACGACACAGACAACAGAGAGTAACTAAACAGGTCTTTAGTGATTGAGGGTCAGAGCGGGAACTGAGATACATATTACTCCACAGGGTTTATATACCGGTGTGGTCACTACCGGTACTACAATGTACAGGAGCTGTTAAAAGTAGTCCTTCACCTTAAGGTATCCTCTTAAGGTAGTACAGGTTACATACACTACAATTCCTCCCCTTTTAGCTTAACAGTGGACACCCCATTAATACAGTACATGAATATATATACATATATACAATTTACACACAATGAATATTCAAAGGTTCAGTCTCTGAGGAGGCTTCCGGATCCGTGCCGGATAACGCCTTTCAGGGATCTCTTGTTCCCGTTGCTGGGGTGACTCATTCAATTGATCTTCTATGGATTCAACATCATCTAATACAACCGAGTCCGAGGTAGATGCTACAGGCTCAATAAATTCTTCAACTGGTGTCTCTGCCGGAGACATGGGGTTGACCCTTGTTCTTGATCCCACAAGTTGGTCAGCATGACGTCGTATTACGTTCTCCCCAGTGTCTACCGTGTACATCAAAGGCCCCTGCCGTGCACAAATTGTTCCAGGTTGCCATTTATCATTTCTATAGTCCCTGGCCAACACTGGTTGTCCTATTTCAAAACTCCGAGTGGCCTTTTCATTTATGTGTTGGAATTGCTTGTGTTCAACTTCCCGTCTCACATTGGGTTTTAACAAATCTAACCGGGACCGCAACCTTCTGTTATAGAACATGATGGCAGGGCTTTGATTTGTCACTGCATGCGTGGCGTTTCGATATGCCATTAGGAAATTGTCCACCTTGTGTTGTAGTGGAATATGATCTTCACACATGGCCTTTATTGCCTTTTTGAATGTTTGTACAAATCTCTCGGCCAACCCATTTGTAGCCGGATGGTATGGGGCAGATGTATAGTGTTTCACCCCATTCTTTTTCATGAATTTCTGGAATTCTTCTGACACGAACTGTGGCCCGTTGTCTGAACAAATTTGCTCGGGCAATCCATTCCTCGCAAATATAGTTCTCAAGACTGCAATCGTCTTCTCAGTGGTAGTGGTCGACATCTTGATCACTTCTGGCCATTTAGAGTGTGCGTCTCCTGCTATCAAAAACATGGAATCCATGAATGGACCTGCAAAGTCAATATGCACGCGTTGCCATGGAGCTGAAGGCCATTCCCACGGATGCAGCGGTGCAATTGGAGGTGCATTCTGAACTTTTTGACACCCTGAGCAGCTTTTTGTCAGGTCCTCTATTTGTTTGTCTATACCTGGCCACCACACATAAGCCCTAGCAAGGCTTTTCATCTTGACTCCCCCCAGATGACCTTCATGCAATTCTTTTAAGACTCTCTCCCGTAATTTAGGAGGAATAACCACCCTTGTTCCATACATCAGTGTTCCTTGACATACGGACAGCTGTTCTCATCTGACTGAGAATGCTGGTAACAATGGTTCGCCATGTGCTGGCCATCCCTTCACCGTCAAATCGTAGACCCGAGACAGTGTCGGGTCATTTCGGGTCTCTCTCTCAATACCCGCATTGGTGACTGGCAAGCATTTGATGATGGTCGAGTGGAATATCTCGACAGGATCAACTGCCGGTGCCTCTTCCGCTGTAGGTAGTGGCAGGCGCGACAGCCCATCAGCATTACCATGTTGCTTTGTACCTTTGAACTCAATATCGTATTGATGTGCCCCTAGGAAAAGGGACCATCTCTGAAGCCTCTGCGCCGTCATTACCGGAACACCCTTCTTAGGATTGAATATGGAAACCAATGGTTGATGATCTGTCAGCAGTGTAAACTGTTGTCCGTGCAGGTAGTGGTTAAATTTCTTCACTCCCCACACGAGGCTGAGGGCCTCCCTATCTATCTGAGCATAGTTGCGCTCAGCGGAGGTCAATGATCTGGATGCAAAAGCGACTGGCCTTTCTGAGTCATCTGGAAACCTATGTGAGAGCACCGCCCCGATACCATAGGGAGATGCATCACAAGCCAACCAAATAGGTAGCGTTGGGTTAAAGTGAGCCAACACTTCCTTAGACGTGATCAACGCCTTGCTCTTCTGAAAAGTCCGCTTACAGTCATCGCTCCACTTCCATGGTATTCCTGTTTGCAAGAGGGTGTTTAGTGGGTGTAACACCGTAGATAAATTTGGTAAAAACTTGTGGTAGTAGTTAACCAGCCCAAGGAACGACCTCAACTCTGACACATTTTCCGGTGCTGGAGCCTTGACTACTGCCTCAATCTTGTCAGGGGACTTATGTAACCCCTCCTTGTCAATAACGTGGCCGCAGTACGAAATTTGCTTCTGAAAAAACTCGCATTTCTGGCGATTAGCTCTTAGCCCATATTCTTTCAATCTGATGAGCACCTGTTCCAAATTCGCGAGGTGATCACTATCGTTATCTCCTGTAACCAGGATGTCATCCAAGTAACACTGTGTCCCTGGAATTCCCTGCAAGACCTGTTCCATGGCCCGTTGCCAAATAGCCGGAGCCGATGCCACTCCAAAAACCAGCCTATTATACTGATATAAGCCCTTATGCGTGTTGATCGTGAGATACTGTCTCGACACTTCATCAACTTCCATCTGCAGGTACGCCTGCGCCAGGTCTATCTTGGTGAAGTGCTTGCCGCCAGATAGCGAAGCGAAGATATCTTCAATCCGCGGAAGCGGATATTGCACTGTGTGAAGAACTGGATTAACAGTGACTTTGAAATCACCACAGATGCGAACCTTCCTAGGTTCACCAGGCGTGTTGCTCAACGATCGCTTCATGACAGGAACAATGGGTGTAGCCCACTCGCTCCAGTCCACTTTGGACAGTACTCCTGAACGTTCTAACCCCTCCAGCTCTGCTTCCACAGCAGGTCGTATTGCATAAGGCACCGGTCTGGCTTTGAAAAATTTTGGGCTTGCATTTTCTTCAACCTTGATGGTTGCAGTAATTCCTTTCAATGTCCCAAGTCCCTGTTGGAACACCTCCTTAGCATCGTCTAAGATTTTGGACAGTCGTCCAGGTTTGACGTCGTCCTCCTTACTGGCATCCACAGTCAGTGCTCGTATGGAATGCCAATCCAGTTGTATTTTCCAGATCCATTCACGTCCTAGTAGTGGCGGACCTCCATCAGGTAACACATATAAGTCCATTTTCTGACTTTCTTTACCATTGTAGACCACGTTTACTTTTATTTTTCCTTTGGGGTATACTTTTTGCCCCGTGTATGTTTTCAATACAATCTCCGTATCCCTCGGGAATGTGCGAGAATAACCTTTTGTAGTCTCACTTATTTATGACCGTTAAGGCCGATCCTGTGTCCAATTCCATCTTCACTTGGACTCCTGCTATCTTGAGCATGACCCAGATAGTTTGGTGGTCTGCTGTGTTGCCCACATTATGTATCTTCAGACAACCCAGTTCCTTGCTGCTGGAGTCTGAATCAGTCTTCTGTTCATCCGAACTGTTCTCTGTCACTTTATGTACTTTTTTGTACTTCTCCTGCGGTGGCTTTTTGCTGTTGGTCTTCTTTCCTGACCGGCAGACTTTCGCTATGTGACCAAGTTTGCCACATTGCCTGCATTCTTTGTCTTTGAGCCAGCACTGGTTCTGGTCATGCGTTGTCCTACCGCAATGATAGCACTTTACTGCACCCAATGCCATTTCATTGGTGCTGAATTCAGGTGGCTTTTGCTGTATTTCTGCAGCTCCCCGTGCTGCTGCTTCGTACGATATGGCCACGCTGAAAGCCTTGTCCAGTGTCAACTCTTTCTCTGAGAGTAGCCTTTTCTGGGTTCCTTCGCTCAGGAGACCGCAGACGAATTTGTCCCGTAGGGAATCTGCCAGTCCTGCTCCGAACTGACAGTGCTTTGATAGCTTGCGTAATTCCATAAGGTAATCAGCGTTACTCTCATCTTTATGCTGATTCCTCTTGTAGAATTTAAATCGTTCTGCTATCAGCAGCGGTGTAGGGTTTAGGTGCTCCTGCAGGATAGCAACAATATCCGTGAAACTTTTTTCTACCGGTTTATCTGGGGTTATCAGGTTCCTCACTAACCCGTACGTCTTCGCACCCATCAAGTTTAATAGGGTTAGTGTTTTCTTATCATCCGGCACTTCATTCGCTCTACAATAAACTTCGATGCGTTCCACATAAGTGGACCAATCTTCCACATCGTTGTCGAATGCAGTAATGTTGCCTGTTTTCGGCATCCTAGCTGAGTTTCTTCTTTCCCTTCGGATATTATTATTATTTTTTATTTTATTTAAGATGGCGGCTCCCGCGCTCGTCTTCTTCTCCGCTGGCTCAAGATGGCGTCTTTTCCCGTGCTTGCTGCTGCCCACGCCTCACAGCGGTCCTTCCTGCACTTGTTTTTCCCTGTATGTGCGCTTCCTTGAGCTGCTGTTGTTGTTGTTGTTGCCACGCCGCTTTCTGCGGTCCTCGTGCAATGGAGCGCCTTTCTGGCTGCTGCGCGTCTCTGCCCCGCGATTGCAGTCCGACCCCTGACACCGGCTGTGGTCTTGTTCTCCATTCTCTATGCTTTCCTCCCCTTCTCCCTCCGACAAGCTCGGCCATCTTCCCCCATGCCGCTCGATCGGGCTTACCCGCCGCTGCCTTAGAAGGGTTGCGCACTACCTGTAGCCAGCCCTTATGCTGGACTTCGTGGCCAGGAAACCAAGCCCGGTTCTCGATGGCCTCCCTTGCGATGCACCGCTCTGCAGGATGCTGAGGGCGGATGCCCTTGGTCGGCGCCCGTGCTCCAGGACGCAGCCTCCTTCCAATGTACCCCAGATTCAGTACTGGGGGAGGTGATGCAAAACTGCTGCTAGGTTCGATCAGACTCGTCGCCACTGTTGAGTCTGTGTTTACAAGTGCAGTTATTATGAATAACACGACACAGACAACAGAGAGTAACTAAACAGGTCTTTAGTGATTGAGGGTCAGAGCGGGAACTGAGATACATATTACTCCACAGGGTTTATATACCGGTGTGGTCACTACCGGTACTACAATGTACAGGAGCTGTTAAAAGTAGTCCTTCACCTTAAGGTATCCTCTTAAGGTAGTACAGGTTACATACACTACACTGGCAGTACTTTTTATATTGCAGAGCCTGCAGTAATGGGCCTTCCCTTTAAGGAGGGAAGGAGCCTTTGAACACAACAGCGCTGCATGGCCCAGAATGCAGCGCTGCTGAAGTCTCCGCCCCGCCTGTTGCCGATTGTGCTCCAAGCAGGAAGTGGAGCTTGATTTAGTGCTCCACTTCCTTCCTGAAGCGCAAACAGCTAAATTTTTGAAAGTTTGAAATCGTTTGCGCCTGATGCTAACTTTTCAAACTTTTAAAAATTAACGCCCCAAACGGGGTGATAGTGAATTTCTCCCCCAATTTCTTCTGGTAGGAGAGTCCAGAACAAGGGGCCATACCCATAAAATTAGAACTAGGCTGTTCAGGGGTGATGTCAGAAAGCACTTCTTCACACAAAGGGTGCTGGAAATCAGGAACTCCCTCCCCCAAAAAGCTGTTGTGCCTAGGTCAATTGAAAATGTCAAAACTGAGATTGATAGATTTTTGTTAGGCAAGGGTATTAAGGTTATTGAGAACCAAGATGGATTTAAGATACAAGTCAACCATGATCTAATTGTATGGTGGAAAAGGCTCAAGGGGGTGAATGAGATACTCCTGTTCCTATGTGCCATAGGGAGATTGTAGTGAAAGGAATTTCAATGTTGAGATTTATCGATAGTTACCTTTGTGATAAGGGTAAATGAAACAGTGATTTGCTATTAGGAGCTAAAGCTGCAGGTAGATGGGGTGGGGGTGGGGCAGAGAATGGGGGAAAGGGAAATTATCTTCTCTTAAGTAAAGATTACTTTTCTTAATTATGTTCCCAAATTAAGTCCTTACTACAGTCTACTGCACTTAAGTATATACTTAACACTTACTTGACACTTGCTCCTAACAACTGCTAAATATATGAAAACAGAAAATACTGGAAATGTACAGCAGGCCTGTCAACATCTTAAAATAGAAAAGACAAGTTAATGTTTCAGATGTAAGCTGTTCAACAGAACTCATTGAAATATAAGATTCTGAGGGGGATTGACAGGGTACATGCAGGGAGCATGTTTCCCCTGGCTGGAGAGTCTAGAACCAGGGGTCACAGTCTCAGGATAAGGGGTCGGCTATTTAAGACTGAGATGAGGAGGAATTTCTTCACTCAGAGGGTTGTGAATCTTTGGAATTCTCTACCCCAGAGGGCTGTGGAGGCTCAGTCATTGAGTATATTCAAGGCTGAGATAGATAGATTTTTGGACTCTAGGGGAATCAAGGG
The DNA here is from genome assembly GCF_052327205.1 of Somniosus microcephalus. NCBI lineage: Eukaryota > Metazoa > Chordata > Chondrichthyes > Squaliformes > Somniosidae > Somniosus > Somniosus microcephalus. The sequence goes on from NC_140987.1 coordinate 217,270,994, forward strand.
ATATGGAGATCGGGTGGGAAAGTGGAATTGAAGTAGAAGTTCAGCCATGATCTTATTGAATGGCGGAGCAGGCTCAATGGGCCGTATGACCTACTCCTGCTTCTATTTGTTAACTGGCAACAGTTATTTCTTTCTGTCCCTACTAAGCTCATACTCAGTTTAAGTTAACTGATTTTAAAAAGCGAACATTTCTACACAGTACCTTTAATAGAACCATAATACCAGGAACATTGTCGGTATCACAGCCATCCTCAGAAGGAACTGAAAGCGCTGAGTGAGTCGTTAACCTTCTGAGGATGAAACATCATTAACAGCTTTCAAAATAAATGCGGATTTGATCACATAACAGAATATTTCTAAAGACGAGCCTTTCAAAGTTTTAATACTGAAAAATATTTATAGGTTACTTATACCACCAATTTTGTGGATATGTGAAGCTGTTTTTAATGTATAGCAATGTAAGACTGGAGTATAATAAGCAACCTAACTAGCAGAAGCATTATGGCAAATTGAGCAATATTTCTAAATTAATTAATGGACAAACAAAAACCCAGCCTGCCTTTTAATTGAGCAACAGCCATTAGTAACTCGAAAAATTGCCTTCTGGGGCTACTAATCTTTACATTTCAGTTTATATTCCACAGAGGGAGACTGAGTCAGTTTTCACGACATTTTGAGGTGAATACAAAGGTGTGTTCTGCTGTTCATTAATAAAAGTTATGTTCTTCATATTTGTTGGTCACTGGGGTTATCTTATTCCACAGAAAAAGGCCAAATCTTCGATGACTTGACCAAATCATTTTCTTGTGTCTAAAAAACCTCTAATTGTGATTCACACAGGAAGTATTGGTATATGAGTTGAGTGGAAGAATCCATTCACAATTATTGTATTATTAGGTCTGTCCCCGCTCTACCAGATGAACAGCAGCTTAGGAGTAAAATCCTCTGAAATTGTGGCATTTTTTTCTCTGCCTCTGTGTCGTGCCCTTGTCCCACATTTGTCTGGATCTGCCCTGATTCTCCTGTGTTAGACATTCTTATAAAGTGGCACAAAAATAGTCATGGGGTATTCAGTCAAGCTAGCTGACAATCACTGTTCCTTACTTGCCTACTGCTCCCCCAGGCTGCTGCAATCTTCAGTCTCTTTAAGGACTGCACTCTAATTTCCATGAACCTCAGAATACGACTCCTGTTTTACATGGATTTTACACCAATCACTACTCCAATGGATATGCAAATGAACGGATCCAGGAAGTTCTTGGATATATGCCTCTCCAGACCATTGGTGGCTGTAACTCATTTTCTATTAGTGTAAAAGCATGCAACTCACCGGGGGTAATTTTAACACTTTTCACCTGGTGATAAAATTTAAGATTACTCCACTGTGTGGAATTTGTAAGCCAGAGAATGTTTTACTATACTACATGTGTCAACAAACCATACAGATAATAGAATAACCCAGAGAATTGGGTTAATGAGATTTTGGACACTGGACTACGATTGATACGTGCCATTAGCGAAGCTAGCTCGCTGATCAGTGGGGACACAGATCCAGCGTTCCAGACTGGAATCAACCTGCCTGATACTTCCATCTATCAGATCCTAAAGTCCTTGATAAACAGCAGCATGCATCGCTGGCACAATGATCTAGTAGCCAGTATGCAGGGTGCTGTCTATTCTGTCCCCTATTGCCAACAGAGCTCTTCTCTGTGCTTCTGTGGAAGTGGAAGTGGAAACATCTCAGTACTGCACTGGAGAGTCAGTCTAGATTATGGGCTCAAGTCTCTGGAGAGGGGATTGAACCTCCAATCTTCTGGCTGAGACAAGAACACTACCACTGAACCAAGTATGACACCTTTGAAGGGATGTCATCTCAATAAAGTAGCATTACTCAGACCTAAAAACAGGCATCTCTTATGGAACCCTGATAGTTTGTATCTATCACGCAAATACAGCAACTTCACGCCATCAATGCATTTCAACGGTGAGGCAGACAGTGAGATGCCATTTTCGCAAAGCTAACAGCAGAGCAGTACAACTTGGATAGCAACTTTTGGATTTTTGAGTTTAAAGGCCCATCTGCCTCTCGCGTGAAGTAACATTTAGGCATAAATAACTGCGAGGGCCATTAGTCTCACTGTTCTGCCTTATAATTGCAGGAGTTTTGTTTTGTTGCTGCCAGTAGGTGGCAGTAAATGGAAATGGCCAGTAGGGTCACTTAACAGGAAGTAGTATAGTGATAGCAAACAAAGAGGTCACATCAGCATGGAGCATGCTGCAAGTTAATCCACTGTAATCTTACATTGTTACGCCTTCGAAAGCATTGCCTGTGAGTTGAATGGTTTCTTTACATATTCATGTTTAGATGTTAGTTATATCTAATGTATGTAACAAGGTGCATTTCTTTCTTTTTTCTTTCTCAGTTTTACTCCAACCCAATGCAACTGATATGTATTGTTTCATTGACCTCATGCAAGTGTGGCGTTATTAAACACCGGAGCTTGGACGCTACATCCTGACTCCCATGTCATTATTGAAAGGAGTTTGGCTGTCTGTCTAACTGCGTACAGACACATACATACACGTAGGGAGGACAGCACAGTAAAAAGGCAAGCCATCAACTGGCGCAACAAGCAACATTCGCAGTGCAGCACAGTGCAATCATGGACGGCAAGAGCTTCCAAGATGAGCAGAGATCTGTGACCAGCTCAAGAAGTACACGCTCATCTCGATCATCAACAGCCAGTGTAGCAGCAGCTAGAGCCTGGGCTAAAGTTAAAGCGGCACAGGCTCACGTGACCTTTGCTAAACAGGAACTGGCTGTGAAGAAAGAGAAGGTCCGACTACAAGCAGAGGCTGCTACATTGGAGAAAGAGAAGGTCCGACTACAAGCGAAGGCTGCTACATTGGACGCCACGCTGGAGGCACTACACATTGAGAAAGAAGCAGCTGCCGCTACTGCTGAGGTGGAGATATGGGAAGTGGCACTAGAAGCAGAGGTGGGAGAGCACCACAGCATTGCTCATCCTGCATCACCTCAAAGCACTGAGAGGCGGACAAGCGACTATGTCCAGGAGCAGGCTAGGATACGCACAGACATCTCCTCCTTCCCAAACTTTGAACCGTTGCACGAGAACATGGAATCGCCATCACCAGCCCAACATGAGGTCACTCAGGTGGATCATTCACGCTACACTGATGATGACCCCTTCCTTGTTATTGATGACTGGTCACACGAAGGAGAGTTTGCAGCACTCCTGAAGAAACCTGTGCCTCAATCCGCCGCTCCAACCACTTGGAATGTACTCATGCCAAAATTCCACACGTCAAAAAAGAACCCTTTTTAAAGGCTAGAACAGGTCATCCGGCATGGCAGTCTCCCATCCAATCGCAGCCCTTCCGATGCGATCATACTCTGGCAACCCATGCACAGACTCCTAATATGACAGGCATTGCCCAATATTTGGCACGTAGAGAACTTGTAAGGACAGGTCTCACAAAATTTGATGACAAGCCAGAGAGTTTTAGAGCATGGCAGTCATCCTTCCTTAATGCCACTGGCGGCTTGAGCCTGAGTGCTAGTGAGGAGTTGGATTTATTGTCAGCATGGCTGGGCAAAGAATCGTTAGAACATGCCCGTAGGATCCGGTTTGTGTACACAAATGACCCAAGCACAGCCCTTAGAATGGTCTGGGCAAGACTCGGGGAGTGTTACTGCGCTCCTGAGGTGATAGAGAAGGCCCTCTTCAGTAAGCTGGGAAACTTTCCTAAAATAGGTAACAGAGACTACCTTAAGCTTAGAGAACTCGGAGACCTTTTAATGGAGTTACTGGCAGCCAAAACAGACGGATACTTACCTGGGCTCTCCTATTTAGATACTGCTCGCGGCACCAACCCAATAGTGGAGAAGTTGCCCCACCCTCCCCAAGAAAAATGGATCAACGTAGGCTCAAAATTCAAAGAAGACAACCACATGTGGTTTCCCCCATTTTCCTTCTTTGTGAACTTTATCTGCAGAGAGGCCAGAATTAGAAATGATCCAAGCTTTGCCCTGTCCAGCTACTGTAGTGGACCCTCAAAGTATGAGAAGCCCATGTCAAAGTACGTAGGCACAAGAATGCCTATATCTGTGCATAAGACGGATGTCACTGCAAAGACCGACATCAGCATAGATGCAGCAAAAAATGAAGACGATCCCGGAAAACACTGCCCCATCCATCATAAGCCTCATCCGCTCGCAAAATGTAGAGGCTTCAGAAACAAGACCATAGATGAACGCAGAGCCTACCTCAAAGATAATGGGATATGTTTTAGGTGTTGCGCCTCCGTTTCCCACACTGCAAGAGACTGTAGGATAGCGTTGAGATGCAGGGAGTGAGAGAGTGACCGCCACAGCACAGCTATGCACCCAGGTCCTACCCCCACAACGGAAAAGCCAACCATCAAAGACTCTGAGCCCGGAGATGAGAGAAAGGGAACCCTTACCACTGCACCAATGGTGAGCTCCACATGCACTGAGGTGTGTGGCCAAGGCCTCACAGGACGATCGTGTTCCAAAATATGCCTTGTAAGAGTCTACCCACAAGGACAGCGCGACCGCTCAGTTAACATGTATGCAATACTTGATGACCAAAGTAACCGGTCACTTGCACGGTCAGACTTTTTTGACATATTTGGCGTCGAGAGTAGCCCAGTCCCTTACTCACTGAGAACCTATGCTGGACTCTTGGAGATGGCGGGAAGGAAAGCAGATGGGTTCTGTGCCGAGGCAGTGAGTGAAGGGGTGAGCATAGACTTACCGCCACTGATAGAGTGCAGTGAAATCCCGAACAACCGATCGGAGATACCAACGCCTGAGACAGCACTTCACCATGCCCACCTAAAGCCCATAGCATCACGCATCCCAGCATTGGATCCAAAGGCCCAGATTCTCCTCCTGCTCGGGAGAGATGTGGTGAGGGTGCATAAGGTGAGAGAGCAAGTTAACGGACCACACGATGCCCCCTTTGCCCAAAGACTCGACTTAGGCTGGGTGCTCATGGGAGAAGTGTGCCTAGGCCAAGCTCACAAGCCCAACGTAAGCACCTTTAAGACCAACGTGCTAGAAAGCGGACGACCCTCTTTCCTCACTCCCTGCCCAAGTCACATCCACCTGAAAGAGAGAGCGAGCTACGGCGGGGAGCAACAAGGTGATTTCTCTCACACAGCATGGGGGTGCTTGGCTGACACCAGAGCTGTTGACAAACTGGGGCACACCGTGTTTGAAAAGACAAAAGATGACAACAAAGGTGCTCTCTCCTTCGAAGACGAAGCTTTCATGAATATTATGGAGAAAGAATTTCACAAAGATGAGGCGAACAGCTGGGTTGCGCCTCTCCCCTTCAAGGTACCCCGGCTTCTTCTGCCTAACAATCGCGATCAGGCACTGTCACGCCTCGCATCACTGCGGCGCACATTAGATAGAAAGCCCAAAATGAAGGAACAGTTCATTGCCTTCATGGAAAAGGTTTTCGAGAGTAACCATGCTGAATTAGCACCTCCACTCAAAAAAGGAGAAGAGTGCTGGTATCTCCCGATTTTTGGAGTTTATCACCCCCAGAAACCTAGTCAAATAAGAGTAGTTTTCGACTCCAGCGCCCAGCACTGTGGCATCTCACTCAACAACGTTCTGCTCATGGGTCCAGACCTAAACAACACCCTCCTTGGCGTGCTGATTCGCTTTAGGAAAGAGCTCGTAGCAGTAACCGCAGACATCCAACAGATGTTCTATTGCTTTGTGGTGAGAGAGGACCATAGGAACTATCTGAGGTTCTTCTGGTATCGCAACAACAACATGTCAAAGGACATCACTAAATACAGGATGCGGGTCCATGTTTTTGGTAACAGCCCCTCCCCTGCAGTCTCCATGGAAAAGACACAAGACAGTTTGTGGAGAGACATTTTTATGTTGATGACGGCCTCATATCCTTACATTCAGAAGCAGAAGCCATCAACCTGCTGAAGCGAACCCATGCTTCATTAGCACAGTCCAACCTGAGGCTGCACAAAATTGCCTCAAACAGTGTAGCAGTGATGAAGGCCTTTCCAGCTGAGGATCTCGCCAAGGGCATTAAAGACTTAGACCTCAGCGACGAAACCATGCCAGCCCAGCTAAGCCTTGGTTTACGTTGGGAAATTGAATCTGACACCTTCACCTTTGCAGTGTCTGTAGGTGACAAGCCATTTACACGCCGTGGAGTGCTGTCAACGGTCAACTCGCTCTTTGACCCTCTCGGCATGGTGGTGCCCGTGACTATTCAGGGAAGAGCCCTACTACGAGAACTCTGCACAGACACGAGCGACTGGGACTCTCCACTCCCCGAAGGCAGGTTAACAGAATGGGAGACATGGAGAAAGTCTCTCAAAAATCTAAAAAATCTTCATATCCCACGCACCTACTCACCAGACACACTCTCCAAATCCAAACGCACCGAGTTGTGTGTATTCTCAGATGCGTCCGAGAAAGCTATTGGCGCGGTAGCCTACCTGAGATCCCTGGATGATGAGGGCCGAAGCAACGTGGGATTTGGCCTGGGAAAGGCGAAGTTGACACCCCGGCCAGAGCCCACCATACCACGCCTGGAGTTTTGCGCTGCAGAATTAGCAGTGGAGATGGCGGATCTCATCCTGGATGAGATAGATTTCAAGCTTGATGCAGTGAAATTCTACTGTGACAGCAAAGTTGTGCTCGGTTACATCTCCAATGAGTCAAAGAGATTCTTCATATATGTACACAAGAGTTCAGCGAATAAGACAATCAACATGCCCCGACCAGTGGCACTATGTGCCCACAGAGCTGAATCCAGCTGACCTCGCCACCAGGTCAGTGCCTGCCTCCCAGCTCTCCAGTACAATGTGGTTTACCGGGCCAGCTTTCTTACACAAACCTGACCAAGCTGACCATACGGCACAAGAATCATTCAAGCTCGTCAGCCCAGATCTAGATGTGGAGGTCCGTCCTCATGTGATCAGCTTAATGACACACACCCAAGAGAGCCTACTTACCTGTGAGTACTTTGAACGCTTTTCAACCTGGCGATCGCTCGTTAGAGCCATAGCTTTCTTAATCCATGTGGCTCGCTCTCACAAGTCCGATCCTGGCAGCTCATCAAACAAATGCAGAGGTTGGCACTGGTGCAGGAAGCCTCATTCCCCAGATGAGTTGGCTGCAGCTGAGAACATTATCATCAGGTCAGTTCAAGTTCAGGCGTACTCTGAGGAGTACAGAGCACTTGCTGAAAAAAGAACCATTACCAAGACCAGTTCACTGTGGAAACTGGATCCAATTTTGAATGACGGCCTCATCAGAATTGGAGGATGGCTGACGCATGCAGAACTGAGCTTGCAAGAAAGGAGTCCTGTTGTCCTGCCACATCAAAGCCACATCACAACATTGCTCATAAGACACCACCATGAACTGATAGAACACCAGGGCCACCAGTTCACTGAGGGAGCCATTCGAGCAGCCGGCTTGTGGATTGTCAGCGGCAAACGGTTGATTGGATCTGTCTTACACCAATGCGTCACATGCAGAAAGCTCAGATGGAGAACGGAGGAGCAGAAGATGGCTGATCTGCCTCCGGAATGACTTAGTTCATCGCCGCCATTTTCATACGTCGGCCTGGATGTTTTTGGCCCTTGGACTATCACTTCTCGCCGCACCAGAGGAGGCGCCGCTCATAGCAAACGCTGGGCTATGCTATTCACTTGTATGAGCACAAGAGCTGTGCATATAGAAGTAATCAAGTCCATGGACACATCCAGCTGCATTAATGCATTACGAAGATTCTTCGCCATCCGCAGGCCAGCAAAGCAGTTAAGATCCGACTGTGGAACAAATTTCATTGGAGCCTGTCGAAAGCTAGAGTTAGGGAATGAACACAACCAAAGGCCAAGCATCCTGACATACCTAAGCCAGCAAGGTTGCACATGGGAATTTAATCCTCCACATGCTTCACACATGGGTGGTGCATGGGAGCGCATGATTGGAGTGTCACAGCGCATTCTGGACTCAATGTTGCGACAGAACAGACTGTTGTGTATGTAACCGTTTACCTTTAAGGGAACTATAGAATGTAACCGTTCGCCTTTAAGAGCACTACTTTAGGGTGGCACTATCTATTGGCTCATGTATACTGTAATACCGATAGTGACCACACCAGTATATAAGGGTTGTGATACGTTAACTAGGGCAGAAATCGCCCAGACCTCTGAATAGTAAAGACCTGTTTTGTTTGTACTTCTAAAGTCTCTGAAGTTATTTACTGCACAACCTACAGACTTTACAGTGGCGACGAGTCCGATCGTACCCTGCGGCAAGACTAACCAGTAGCAGAGAGCTTCAAAAAGAAAACACGAGGCTCCGTCTACTAAAAGTATAGTACTTACTGGAAGCTGGAAGATTAACAGCAAAGCTGCGGCAGCAACAGGCACAGATTACCCTGCTACCACATCTTGAGCAAGCCAATCAGCCTAAAACAAGGCGGCCGAAGAGACTGTGAGTAGTTAAAACAAATAAATTAAAAAAAAAAACGGGGTAGAAGTATTTGGAGGAGAAGGGCAAAGCATTCGGGTCCAACGGCGTCGGGTGACAGCCGGACCGCGGGCAATGTGAGAAGCCGTGCAGCAACCGCTGCCACGAAGCGCTGAGCCTGCGAGTAGGCGCGGGAGTGTCAGAGCCGAGAGCCGCACGAGCGGGGGAGCCAGAGCCGAGCGGGAGGCGTTGCAAGCCAGCGATCGCATCTCCAGATAAGGGCCGAGAGCCGCGAGAGCGATCGGATCTACAGATAAGGGCCGGCAGCCGCTTCGCGATCCAGCGATCGCATTATAGATAAGGGCCGCACTCGGGCTGACAGACGGCGTCGGGGGACCGGGTGAAGACCGCCAAGCGCGGGAAAACCGCCATTGAAGTGGGCGGGGAGAGCGAGAAGCGCGGGAAAGCCGCCATTTTTCGGGGAAAACCGCTGAAGAAGAAGGAAGAAGCGGGAAACCGCCATCTTGGAAATTATTAAGAATTTCAGAAAAGTAATAAGATTTTTCAGAAAGGCTGGTGTGTTCTCAAGAAGAGAGAAGAAAATTAATAATAAGTAAAGTAATACTTGTACTGTTCTCAAAAAGAGAAGAAGATGCCTAAGCGAGGAAATATGAATGACTTTAATGCAGAAATAGAAGACTGGGCCACGTATGTGGAACGCATAGAAATATATTGCGTAGCCAACGAAATTGAGGATGACAACAAGGCAATAACTTTGTTAAATTCGATGGGAGCAAAAACATACGGGCTTTTGAAACATCTAATAGCACCAGTTAAACCAGTGGACCAGACCTTCGAAGAGATCGTAACAGTGTTGAAGGATCACTTGAACCCCACACCGTTGATGCTGGCTGAACGATTTAAATTTTACGCCAGAACCCAGAGGCAAGATGAAAGCAATGCGGAATACTTAGTCGAACTGCGTAAGCTAGCGAAATACTGCCAGTTTGGAGGGAATTTGACAGAGGCGCTGCGGGACAAGTTCGTATGCGGCTTGGCCAAAGAAGGAACGCAGAAGCGACTTCTGGAGGAAAACGACCTCACACTGGACAGGGCTGTCCTCATAGCTTCATCGCACGAAGCCGCAGCGAAAGGAACGGCGGAAATGCAGCTAAAGGCGGCGGCACTCGGGGTGGACCAAATGACTGCAAGCATTTCCAAATGCTACCGTTGTGGAAAGACAACGCACGACCAGAATCAGTGCTGGTTTAAGAATCAAGAGTGCAAGAAATGTGGCAAACTGGGTCACATCGCGAAGGTATGCAGGTCCAGAAAGAAGACCAACAAACAAAGGAAGCCACCACCACAAGAAAAGTACAACAAGGTGCATCAGGTGGCTGAAAAGAGTTCAGACGAACAAAATTCAGACTCAGACCCAAACAGCCAGGAGTTGGATAGTCTGAGAATCCACAATGTGGGTAAAGTAACTGATCTACAGACGATCTGGGTCACACTAAAAATAGCTGGAGTCCAAGTACGAATGGAGCTGGACACGGGATCAGCTGTATCAGTCATCAACCAAAAGGACTACCACCGACTATTCTCTCACATACCCTTAAGAAATACCAAGTTCGTATTACAGACATACACGGGGCATCGCGTATACCCCATGGGGAAAATAAGAGTCAAGGTGAGAGATAGGGGTAAAGTACACCCAAGAATGAATTTGTACGTACTACCTGAGGGAGGACCACCACTTCTAGGACGGGAGTGGATCAAGAAAATAGACATGGAATGGCACTACCGACAAGCAATGACGAGTGAGGACTCGGTGCAGACAAGCAGCTCAGACTCTGAGCCGGAAGACGATAAGTCCAGCTTATGTATGAAAAACAAGGTTAACATTAACTCACAGACTAAGGTTGGAAAATCGATGGCGTGCATAAAGACAGAGAATTCTGAGTCTGTTCAAGCTACAGACATATGCATTACGGAGGAACACCGGGCTCGAACTCAACGCTATTTCAAAGTACAACAACAATTAGAACAATTAAGTTACCGCCTCGTACAAGAGATTGAAAACAATGAAAAAGTTCTATGACACCGAATGGGAGAGTCTGGAAAGACAACAGAACCTACTGGCTCAAGCAGAGAGCGACCATAGAGCCATCGTGACCAATTACCGATCACATCTCCCTGATGATGTTCAGGGGTTAGAATATTTGCATGATCTAGAGATACAGCAGAAGGGCAAATGACGCTGCACTGAGGATTTTGTTCTGCAATTAGAGACGGAGCTAGTGCAGGCAAAGTTAAGAGAAGTTGAATCACAGGGTGCTCTTAAGGAGATGCAGAAACAAATCTTGGACATGGAAAAGAGAAACGCTTCTTTACCTGATGAGAATAATGTGGCCATGTTGCAAGAGGAGCTTATAGGGGCGAAACTGAAAGAAGCTAAGCAAAGGATGTTGGAACTTGAAACGCAGAACCAAATCAGCGGTAATCAGCTATGTCAAGCAGAGAAGGAGTGCCAGGGTCTACATGAGAAGGTGCAATATCTCTCAGCCCAAAATAAGGGACTACTCACTCAGTTAAATGAAAGTAAACGGGAAATGGCTGAGATGGACTGCAAGAATAAAGAAGAGTTGATGGCAGTGAGACTTCGAGAGGCAGATAGCATAGCAGCCTTGGCTGAACTCCAACAGGAAATTGCGAAAGAAACAAATGAAGAGGAATCTTCAGGAAGCCAGGATTTTATTCCAGTTCTTCTCTACGACTCCTTACAAGCAGAGTGCGAGAAGTTGAAAAAACAGTATGAACAGGCCCAGACTACAATTCTGGAGGGGGTTAACTCAGCAACCTCCGAAAAGCTAGTTTCGTTGGAAGTATATGAGCAACTAAAGGTTGAACATGAGCAAGAAGTCCAAAGGCTGCAGGAAATTCTTGAGGAGCTCAGGGGCAAGACAGACTCATCGGTAGAAGTTCCATACATAGATGAGGATGTAGAGGTGAAAGACATGGCAGAACTCATTAAAAATATGGAAGGAAGCCCAAGACAAATATGAGGCGGCAATTACCGAGGTTGACCGACTTGAAGAACAGTTTCAACTGGGAATGGGCCCTGAACATGAGCTAGAGAGCATCGAGGCGCAACTTCTCCAAGCACTGGAAGCCAAAGTACAAGAGGAAGAGAAGATGAAAGCATTGGAGAAAATGATGGATGAAATGGAGGAGTACGCTGAATTACGTCCAGGGGAACAGGAGAATGGGGAAACAGCTACTTCAGTAGAAGGATTAAATAGCCTGATAACGAAATCCCTGAAGGAAGGGAAAGGATTGAATGCACAAATGAGGCCAGGAGGGAAGGAAGGGCAGACATCCGAGGAAGAGCAGGATGAATATGATTGCTTGAAGAAGGGTTTTGACCTGTTGAGTGACACCGAATGTTATGAGGATGTGGTCTGCCCAAATTGTGATGGGAACTCCCAAAGTGCTGAAATCCTGAGGAAGCACTTAAGGTCTAAGGAACATAGAGAGTTGGTGGCGCTACAGATGGCAGCCGGGAAAAGAGCTCGGAGAGTTTCAAAAAGGCAGAAAAGAAAAAGAAGAAGCAGAAAATAATAACTGTTTAAAATATTATTACTTCTACTACCTCCGTCCGAACACTACGAAAGGTGCTAAATTTGTGAAAAAAATCCAGGGACATTATCAAGACAGCCAGTGGGTTGTATAAGTCCGCACTGCTGGTTCAACAGGACGAAAGTACAAGCTGTTAAAAACAAAGGCTATGGAGGATGCTGTCTGGAACGAATTAATACCAGAGACTGAATTTATGAACTGTTCCCACAGAGACTGAACCTGTAAACTGATTCCACTGAGAGTATGTTTGTAAACTGTTATATGACGTTGACTCCATTGAGAGTATATCTGTAAATTGTTATATGACGATGACTCCATCGAGAGTATATCTGCAAACTGTTTATATAAAGTTGAAGATTGTATGTTTAACGGGATTCTGTAAGTAATAAGCTAGGAAGGGAGGAGTGTTGTGTATGTAACCGTTTACCTTTAAGGGAACTATAGAATGTAACCGTTCGCCTTTAAGAGCACTACTTTAGGGTGGCACTATCTATTGGCTCATGTATACTGTAATACCGATAGTGACCACACCAGTATATAAGGGTTGTGATACGTTAACTAGGGCAGAAATCGCCCAGACCTCTGAATAGTAAAGACCTGTTTTGTTTGTACTTCTAAAGTCTCTGAAGTTATTTACTGCACAACCTACAGACTTTACAGTGGCGACGAGTCCGATCGTACCCTGCGGCAAGACTAACCAGTAGCAGAGAGCTTCAAAAAGAAAACACGAGGCTCCGTCTACTAAAAGTATAGTACTTACTGGAAGCTGGAAGATTAACAGCAAAGCTGCGGCAGCAACAGGCACAGATTACCCTGCTACCACATCTTGAGCAAGCCAATCAGCCTAAAACAAGGCGGCCGAAGAGACTGTGAGTAGTTAAAACAAATAAATTAAAAAAAAAAACGGGGTAGAAGTATTTGGAGGAGAAGGGCAAAGCATTCGGGTCCAACGGCGTCGGGTGACAGCCGGACCGCGGGCAATGTGAGAAGCCGTGCAGCAACCGCTGCCACGAAGCGCTGAGCCTGCGAGTAGGCGCGGGAGTGTCAGAGCCGAGAGCCGCACGAGCGGGGGAGCCAGAGCCGAGCGGGAGGCGTTGCAAGCCAGCGATCGCATCTCCAGATAAGGGCCGAGAGCCGCGAGAGCGATCGGATCTACAGATAAGGGCCGGCAGCCGCTTCGCGATCCAGCGATCGCATTATAGATAAGGGCCGCACTCGGGCTGACAGACGGCGTCGGGGGACCGGGTGAAGACCGCCAAGCGCGGGAAAACCGCCATTGAAGTGGGCGGGGAGAGCGAGAAGCGCGGGAAAGCCGCCATTTTTCGGGGAAAACCGCTGAAGAAGAAGGAAGAAGCGGGAAACCGCCATCTTGGAAATTATTAAGAATTTCAGAAAAGTAATAAGATTTTTCAGAAAGGCTGGTGTGTTCTCAAGAAGAGAGAAGAAAATTAATAATAAGTAAAGTAATACTTGTACTGTTCTCAAAAAGAGAAGAAGATGCCTAAGCGAGGAAATATGAATGACTTTAATGCAGAAATAGAAGACTGGGCCACGTATGTGGAACGCATAGAAATATATTGCGTAGCCAACGAAATTGAGGATGACAACAAGGCAATAACTTTGTTAAATTCGATGGGAGCAAAAACATACGGGCTTTTGAAACATCTAATAGCACCAGTTAAACCAGTGGACCAGACCTTCGAAGAGATCGTAACAGTGTTGAAGGATCACTTGAACCCCACACCGTTGATGCTGGCTGAACGATTTAAATTTTACGCCAGAACCCAGAGGCAAGATGAAAGCAATGCGGAATACTTAGTCGAACTGCGTAAGCTAGCGAAATACTGCCAGTTTGGAGGGAATTTGACAGAGGCGCTGCGGGACAAGTTCGTATGCGGCTTGGCCAAAGAAGGAACGCAGAAGCGACTTCTGGAGGAAAACGACCTCACACTGGACAGGGCTGTCCTCATAGCTTCATCGCACGAAGCCGCAGCGAAAGGAACGGCGGAAATGCAGCTAAAGGCGGCGGCACTCGGGGTGGACCAAATGACTGCAAGCATTTCCAAATGCTACCGTTGTGGAAAGACAACGCACGACCAGAATCAGTGCTGGTTTAAGAATCAAGAGTGCAAGAAATGTGGCAAACTGGGTCACATCGCGAAGGTATGCAGGTCCAGAAAGAAGACCAACAAACAAAGGAAGCCACCACCACAAGAAAAGTACAACAAGGTGCATCAGGTGGCTGAAAAGAGTTCAGACGAACAAAATTCAGACTCAGACCCAAACAGCCAGGAGTTGGATAGTCTGAGAATCCACAATGTGGGTAAAGTAACTGATCTACAGACGATCTGGGTCACACTAAAAATAGCTGGAGTCCAAGTACGAATGGAGCTGGACACGGGATCAGCTGTATCAGTCATCAACCAAAAGGACTACCACCGACTATTCTCTCACATACCCTTAAGAAATACCAAGTTCGTATTACAGACATACACGGGGCATCGCGTATACCCCATGGGGAAAATAAGAGTCAAGGTGAGAGATAGGGGTAAAGTACACCCAAGAATGAATTTGTACGTACTACCTGAGGGAGGACCACCACTTCTAGGACGGGAGTGGATCAAGAAAATAGACATGGAATGGCACTACCGACAAGCAATGACGAGTGAGGACTCGGTGCAGACAAGCAGCTCAGACTCTGAGCCGGAAGACGATAAGTCCAGCTTATGTATGAAAAACAAGGTTAACATTAACTCACAGACTAAGGTTGGAAAATCGATGGCGTGCATAAAGACAGAGAATTCTGAGTCTGTTCAAGCTACAGACATATGCATTACGGAGGAACACCGGGCTCGAACTCAACGCTATTTCAAAGTACAACAACAATTAGAACAATTAAGTTACCGCCTCGTACAAGAGATGAAAACAATGAAAAAGTTCTATGACACCGAATGGGAGAGTCTGGAAAGACAACAGAACCTACTGGCTCAAGCAGAGAGCGACCATAGAGCCATCGTGACCAATTACCGATCACATCTCCCTGATGATGTTCAGGGGTTAGAATATTTGCATGATCTAGAGATACAGCAGAAGGGCAAATCATGCTGCACTGAGGATTTTGTTCTGCAATTAGAGACGGAGCTAGTGCAGGCAAAGTTAAGAGAAGTTGAATCACAGGGTGCTCTTAAGGAGATGCAGAAACAAATCTTGGACATGGAAAAGAGAAACGCTTCTTTACCTGATGAGAATAATGTGGCCATGTTGCAAGAGGAGCTTATAGGGGCGAAACTGAAAGAAGCTAAGCAAAGGATGTTGGAACTTGAAACGCAGAACCAAATCAGCGGTAATCAGCTATGTCAAGCAGAGAAGGAGTGCCAGGGTCTACATGAGAAGGTGCAATATCTCTCAGCCCAAAATAAGGGACTACTCACTCAGTTAAATGAAAGTAAACGGGAAATGGCTGAGATGGACTGCAAGAATAAAGAAGAGTTGATGGCAGTGAGACTTCGAGAGGCAGATAGCATAGCAGCCTTGGCTGAACTCCAACAGGAAATTGCGAAAGAAACAAATGAAGAGGAATCTTCAGGAAGCCAGGATTTTATTCCAGTTCTTCTCTACGACTCCTTACAAGCAGAGTGCGAGAAGTTGAAAAAACAGTATGAACAGGCCCAGACTACAATTCTGGAGGGGGTTAACTCAGCAACCCCCGAAAAGCTAGTTTCGTTGGAAGTATATGAGCAACTAAAGGTTGAACATGAGCAAGAAGTCCAAAGGCTGCAGGAAATTCTTGAGGAGCTCAGGGGCAAGACAGACTCATCGGTAGAAGTTCCATACATAGATGAGGATGTAGAGGTGAAAGACATGGCAGAACTCATTAAAAATATGGAAGGAAGCCCAAGACAAATATGAGGCGGCAATTACCGAGGTTGACCGACTTGAAGAACAGTTTCAACTGGGAATGGGCCCTGAACATGAGCTAGAGAGCATCGAGGCGCAACTTCTCCAAGCACTGGAAGCCAAAGTACAAGAGGAAGAGAAGATGAAAGCATTGGAGAAAATGATGGATGAAATGGAGGAGTACGCTGAATTACGTCCAGGGGAACAGGAGAATGGGGAAACAGCTACTTCAGTAGAAGGATTAAATAGCCTGATAACGAAATCCCTGAAGGAAGGGAAAGGATTGAACGCACAAATGAGGCCAGGAGGGAAGGAAGGGCAGACATCCGAGGAAGAGCAGGATGAATATGATTGCTTGAAGAAGGGTTTTGACCTGTTGAGTGACACCGAATGTTATGAGGATGTGGTCTGCCCAAATTGTGATGGGAACTCCCAAAGTGCTGAAATCCTGAGGAAGCACTTAAGGTCTAAGGAACATAGAGAGTTGGTGGCGCTACAGATGGCAGCCGGGAAAAGAGCTCGGAGAGTTTCAAAAAGGCAGAAAAGAAAAAGAAGAAGCAGAAAATAATAACTGTTTAAAATATTATTACTTCTACTACCTCCGTCCGAACACTACGAAAGGTGCTAAATTTGTGAAAAAAATCCAGGGACATTATCAAGACAGCCAGTGGGTTGTATAAGTCCGCACTGCTGGTTCAACAGGACGAAAGTACAAGCTGTTAAAAACAAAGGCTATGGAGGATGCTGTCTGGAACGAATTAATACCAGAGACTGAATTTATGAACTGTTCCCACAGAGACTGAACCTGTAAACTGATTCCACTGAGAGTATGTTTGTAAACTGTTATATGACGTTGACTCCATTGAGAGTATATCTGTAAATTGTTATATGACGATGACTCCATCGAGAGTATATCTGCAAACTGTTTATATAAAGTTGAAGATTGTATGTTTAACGGGATTCTGTAAGTAATAAGCTAGGAAGGGAGGAGTGTTGTGTATGTAACCGTTTACCTTTAAGGGAACTATAGAATGTAACCGTTCGCCTTTAAGAGCACTACTTTAGGGTGGCACTATCTATTGGCTCATGTATACTGTAATACCGATAGTGACCACACCAGTATATAAGGGTTGTGATACGTTAACTAGGGCAGAAATCGCCCAGACCTCTGAATAGTAAAGACCTGTTTTGTTTGTAATTCTAAAGTCTCTGAAGTTATTTACTGCACAACCTACAGACTTTACAGTGGCGACGAGTCCGATCGTACCCTGCGGCAAGACTAACCAGTAGCAGAGAGCTTCAAAAAGAAAACACGAGGCTCCGTCTACTAAAAGTATAGTACTTACTGGAAGCTGGAAGATTAACAGCAAAGCTGCGGCAGCAACAGGCACAGATTACCCTGCTACCACATCTTGAGCAAGCCAATCAGCCTAAAACAAGGCGGCCGAAGAGACTGTGAGTAGTTAAAACAAATAAATTTAAAAAAAAAACGGGGTAGAAGTATTTGGAGGAGAAGGGCAAAGCATTCGGGTCCAACGGCGTCGGGTGACAGCCGGACCGCGGGCAATGTGAGAAGCCGTGCAGCAACCGCTGCCACGAAGCGCTGAGCCTGCGAGTAGGCGCGGGAGTGTCAGAGCCGAGAGCCGCACGAGCGGGGGAGCCAGAGCCGAGCGGGAGGCGTTGCAAGCCAGCGATCGCATCTCCAGATAAGGGCCGAGAGCCGCGAGAGCGATCGGATCTACAGATAAGGGCCGGCAGCCGCTTCGCGATCCAGCGATCGCATTATAGATAAGGGCCGCACTCGGGCTGACAGACGGCGTCGGGGGACCGGGTGAAGACCGCCAAGCGCGGGAAAACCGCCATTGAAGTGGGCGGGGAGAGCGAGAAGCGCGGGAAAGCCGCCATTTTTCGGGGAAAACCGCTGAAGAAGAAGGAAGAAGCGGGAAACCGCCATCTTGGAAATTATTAAGAATTTCAGAAAAGTAATAAGATTTTTCAGAAAGGCTGGTGTGTTCTCAAGAAGAGAGAAGAAAATTAATAATAAGTAAAGTAATACTTGTACTGTTCTCAAAAAGAGAAGAAGATGCCTAAGCGAGGAAATATTAATGACTTTAATGCAGAAATAGAAGACTGGGCCACGTATGTGGAACGCATAGAAATATATTGCGTAGCCAACGAAATTGAGGATGACAACAAGGCAATAACTTTGTTAAATTCGATGGGAGCAAAAACATACGGGCTTTTGAAACATCTAATAGCACCAGTTAAACCAGTGGACCAGACCTTCGAAGAGATCGTAACAGTGTTGAAGGATCACTTGAACCCCACACCGTTGATGCTGGCTGAACGATTTAAATTTTACGCCAGAACCCAGAGGCAAGATGAAAGCAATGCGGAATACTTAGTCGAACTGCGTAAGCTAGCGAAATACTGCCAGTTTGGAGGGAATTTGACAGAGGCGCTGCGGGACAAGTTCGTATGCGGCTTGGCCAAAGAAGGAACGCAGAAGCGACTTCTGGAGGAAAACGACCTCACACTGGACAGGGCTGTCCTCATAGCTTCATCGCACGAAGCCGCAGCGAAAGGAACGGCGGAAATGCAGCTAAAGGCGGCGGCACTCGGGGTGGACCAAATGACTGCAAGCATTTCCAAATGCTACCGTTGTGGAAAGACAACGCACGACCAGAATCAGTGCTGGTTTAAGAATCAAGAGTGCAAGAAATGTGGCAAACTGGG
This sequence comes from Somniosus microcephalus, assembly GCF_052327205.1. Classification (NCBI taxonomy): domain Eukaryota; kingdom Metazoa; phylum Chordata; class Chondrichthyes; order Squaliformes; family Somniosidae; genus Somniosus; species Somniosus microcephalus. The sequence continues at coordinate 217,289,778 of NC_140987.1, forward strand.
TCACATCGCGAAGGTATGCAGGTCCAGAAAGAAGACCAACAAACAAAGGAAGCCACCACCACAAGAAAAGTACAACAAGGTGCATCAGGTGGCTGAAAAGAGTTCAGACGAACAAAATTCAGACTCAGACCCAAACAGCCAGGAGTTGGATAGTCTGAGAATCCACAATGTGGGTAAAGTAACTGATCTACAGACGATCTGGGTCACACTAAAAATAGCTGGAGTCCAAGTACGAATGGAGCTGGACACGGGATCAGCTGTATCAGTCATCAACCAAAAGGACTACCACCGACTATTCTCTCACATACCCTTAAGAAATACCAAGTTCGTATTACAGACATACACGGGGCATCGCGTATACCCCATGGGGAAAATAAGAGTCAAGGTGAGAGATAGGGGTAAAGTACACCCAAGAATGAATTTGTACGTACTACCTGAGGGAGGACCACCACTTCTAGGACGGGAGTGGATCAAGAAAATAGACATGGAATGGCACTACCGACAAGCAATGACGAGTGAGGACTCGGTGCAGACAAGCAGCTCAGACTCTGAGCCGGAAGACGATAAGTCCAGCTTATGTATGAAAAACAAGGTTAACATTAACTCACAGACTAAGGTTGGAAAATCGATGGCGTGCATAAAGACAGAGAATTCTGAGTCTGTTCAAGCTACAGACATATGCATTACGGAGGAACACCGGGCTCGAACTCAACGCTATTTCAAAGTACAACAACAATTAGAACAATTAAGTTACCGCCTCGTACAAGAGATGAAAACAATGAAAAAGTTCTATGACACCGAATGGGAGAGTCTGGAAAGACAACAGAACCTACTGGCTCAAGCAGAGAGCGACCATAGAGCCATCGTGACCAATTACCGATCACATCTCCCTGATGATGTTCAGGGGTTAGAATATTTGCATGATCTAGAGATACAGCAGAAGGGCAAATGACGCTGCACTGAGGATTTTGTTCTGCAATTAGAGACGGAGCTAGTGCAGGCAAAGTTAAGAGAAGTTGAATCACAGGGTGCTCTTAAGGAGATGCAGAAACAAATCTTGGACATGGAAAAGAGAAACGCTTCTTTACCTGATGAGAATAATGTGGCCATGTTGCAAGAGGAGCTTATAGGGGCGAAACTGAAAGAAGCTAAGCAAAGGATGTTGGAACTTGAAACGCAGAACCAAATCAGCGGTAATCAGCTATGTCAAGCAGAGAAGGAGTGCCAGGGTCTACATGAGAAGGTGCAATATCTCTCAGCCCAAAATAAGGGACTACTCACTCAGTTAAATGAAAGTAAACGGGAAATGGCTGAGATGGACTGCAAGAATAAAGAAGAGTTGATGGCAGTGAGACTTCGAGAGGCAGATAGCATAGCAGCCTTGGCTGAACTCCAACAGGAAATTGCGAAAGAAACAAATGAAGAGGAATCTTCAGGAAGCCAGGATTTTATTCCAGTTCTTCTCTACGACTCCTTACAAGCAGAGTGCGAGAAGTTGAAAAAACAGTATGAACAGGCCCAGACTACAATTCTGGAGGGGGTTAACTCAGCAACCTCCGAAAAGCTAGTTTCGTTGGAAGTATATGAGCAACTAAAGGTTGAACATGAGCAAGAAGTCCAAAGGCTGCAGGAAATTCTTGAGGAGCTCAGGGGCAAGACAGACTCATCGGTAGAAGTTCCATACATAGATGAGGATGTAGAGGTGAAAGACATGGCAGAACTCATTAAAAATATGGAAGGAAGCCCAAGACAAATATGAGGCGGCAATTACCGAGGTTGACCGACTTGAAGAACAGTTTCAACTGGGAATGGGCCCTGAACATGAGCTAGAGAGCATCGAGGCGCAACTTCTCCAAGCACTGGAAGCCAAAGTACAAGAGGAAGAGAAGATGAAAGCATTGGAGAAAATGATGGATGAAATGGAGGAGTACGCTGAATTACGTCCAGGGGAACAGGAGAATGGGGAAACAGCTACTTCAGTAGAAGGATTAAATAGCCTGATAACGAAATCCCTGAAGGAAGGGAAAGGATTGAATGCACAAATGAGGCCAGGAGGGAAGGAAGGGCAGACATCCGAGGAAGAGCAGGATGAATATGATTGCTTGAAGAAGGGTTTTGACCTGTTGAGTGACACCGAATGTTATGAGGATGTGGTCTGCCCAAATTGTGATGGGAACTCCCAAAGTGCTGAAATCCTGAGGAAGCACTTAAGGTCTAAGGAACATAGAGAGTTGGTGGCGCTACAGATGGCAGCCGGGAAAAGAGCTCGGAGAGTTTCAAAAAGGCAGAAAAGAAAAAGAAGAAGCAGAAAATAATAACTGTTTAAAATATTATTACTTCTACTACCTCCGTCCGAACACTACGAAAGGTGCTAAATTTGTGAAAAAAATCCAGGGACATTATCAAGACAGCCAGTGGGTTGTATAAGTCCGCACTGCTGGTTCAACAGGACGAAAGTACAAGCTGTTAAAAACAAAGGCTATGGAGGATGCTGTCTGGAACGAATTAATACCAGAGACTGAATTTATGAACTGTTCCCACAGAGACTGAACCTGTAAACTGATTCCACTGAGAGTATGTTTGTAAACTGTTATATGACGTTGACTCCATTGAGAGTATATCTGTAAATTGTTATATGACGATGACTCCATCGAGAGTATATCTGCAAACTGTTTATATAAAGTTGAAGATTGTATGTTTAACGGGATTCTGTAAGTAATAAGCTAGGAAGGGAGGAGTGTTGTGTATGTAACCGTTTACCTTTAAGGGAACTATAGAATGTAACCGTTCGCCTTTAAGAGCACTACTTTAGGGTGGCACTATCTATTGGCTCATGTATACTGTAATACCGATAGTGACCACACCAGTATATAAGGGTTGTGATACGTTAACTAGGGCAGAAATCGCCCAGACCTCTGAATAGTAAAGACCTGTTTTGTTTGTACTTCTAAAGTCTCTGAAGTTATTTACTGCACAACCTACAGACTTTACACAGACCACCTCAGCTGATGCACGAAGTGCTGTGCACCTTCATGGCTGAAGTGTCAGCAATCATTAATGCGAGGCCCCTTGTTCCTGTTTCTTCCGATCCAGATTCACCATTCCTTTTGACTCCAAACATGTTACTCACACAGAAGGGCTGTGTACCCACTCCTCCTGGAGACTTCACTGACAAGGACCTCCTGAAGAGCCAGTGGAGAAGAGTACAAGCCTTGGCCAGTAAGTTCTGGAGCCGCTGGCGCACCGAGTACCTTCCCACTTTGCAAAGCCGGTGGAAGTGGAACAAGGCTCGCCGGAGTCTCCGAGAAGGTGACATCGTCTTACTGAAAGAAAGCCAAGTATCCCGCAATGAGTGGCCTATGGGTCGTGTCACCTCTGTCTTCCCCAGCAAAGACGACAGGGTGCGAAAGATAGAGGTGAAGGCCACTGTTCAAGGGACGGTCAAAAAGTTCTTCAGACCCATCTCAGAGGTCGTACTCCTCTTACCTAAGGAGGACTGAGTGTTATTGATTCCACAGCTCTGTGTGTTTTATAAGTAGTGGCATCTAATAGACGCCAGGCGGGGAGTGTTCTGCCTTATAATTGCAGGAGTTTTGTTTTGTTGCCGCCAGTAGGTGGCAGTAAATGGAAATGGCCAGTAGGGTCACTCAACAGGAAGTAGTATAGTGATAGCAAACAAAGAGGTCACATCAGCATGGAGCTTGCTGCAAGTTAATCCACTGTAATCTTACATTGTTACGCCTTCGAAAGCATTACCTGTGAGTTGAATGGTTTCATTACATATTCATGTTTAGATGTTAGTTATATCTCATGTATGTAACAAGGTGCATTTATTTCTTTTTTCTTTCTCAGTTTTACTCCAACCCAATGCAACTGATTTGTATTGTTTCATTGACCTCATGCAAGTGTGGCGTTATTGGACACTACATCCTGACTCCCATGTCGTTATTGAAAGGAGTTTGGCTGGCTGTCTAACTGCGTACAGACACATACATGTAGGGAGGACAGCACACTCACCGTTACTGTAACAGCAAATTATGGCCCAATAATCTGTTCAAGATTCTAGGAAGGATAGATAAACTGAACTCTTTTAATATCTTTGACATACTCTCAAACTCTACAATAACTCTATAGAGGAAAGATGAACAGATGGTTTAGATTCAACTACTTTACACAAGAGGGTAGTGAATAATAAACATAGTGCCTAGGAGGGCAGTTGAGGCAGCTAGTATTGCAAATTGAAGAAAGCAATTGAGAGATAGAGCAACTATGGTATTTTTCAAAAAATTGTGACAAATTGACCATAATCTCTTCTAATCCTGCATGTTCCTATGTTCTTAACATAAAAAGAAGCCCTGTGGAAGAAGCAGTCTCTCCATTAAGATCACAATCTTCCATGAACCAGCACAATCGGACAGCGTTTCAGAACGTAATTTTTATTTTTTCCCCCCTTGAATTAAATAATTGGGGCAGAAATTCCTCCCCAAACGCGTGAGTACGGAAGGGGTACTCACGCGTCTGGCCGGAGGAAATGCCGGTTTTCAGCATGCACAGCGCATGCGCTGAAAACCGGCATTTCCTCTCCTCTAACCCAAGAGTTGAAGAGGCTAGCGCATGCGCTGTAGGGGGCAGCGCGTGCATCTTGGATTTCCTCTGTTTTGGGGGATTTGCGCATGTGTAAAAGCCTCCGGTCTTTACGCTTGTAAAAAGCACACGTAACTATTTATTTTTACAGGTAAGTGGTGTTTTAGTGTAATTTAGATTTTTTCCCCCCACAGGTTTATTATTTTAAAGAATCTACAATAAGGTAAGTTTAGTTTTAGACCCTTTTTATTAAAAATTTATTTTTTTCAAAAAAAAAATTATTGTTTAAATTTTTTTTAAAACTTATTTATACTTAATTTAATGATTGGGATGTTTTTTAAATTTTTATTTAAAGTTTAAATAGTGTTTTGGGCCCCTGCAGTTTTCATGAGTTTGACAGTTCTTACTCTCAAACTCATGAATGAACCTTCCCCTCCCCTGATTGGTTGTACAGTGCTCACCTGATCCCAGCCGGCACATCGCACTAACTACGCCGCTGGATCAGGTAAGCACTGCGCGCTGACATCTGAACCGGGCCTGTGACAGGAAATGCAAGCAGGCCCGGGCTTCAGATGTCAGCGCGCAGGGTGAGTGCAGATCGGGGGCTTGCACCCGCGGGAAGCCCCCGACCCGAATTTTTGGCCCAATATTCCTTGATATATTTGGGAGTGGTAACCTGGTGCAGTTTTGCTAATACAGCTGAAAATGGGTTTATCACAAAAAATAAGCATTTCTAATAAGAGTGTCTAGTCCACCACCTGATTTTAAATAACTGAAAATGGCTATAAAAAACTATACAGAACTAGTTCCATTGATGTACACTAATCAGTTTTTGAGTAAATTAAATATTTTTTAATATTTAAAAACTTTTAAAAGATGCCCATTAGTCGTGCTGGAGACTCGTGCTCCAGAACTAGCCGTGCCTCTAGTCAAGCTGTTCCAGTACAGCTACAACACTGGCATCTACCTGATAATGTGGAAAATTGCCCAAGTATATCCTGTCCACAAATGGCAGGACAAATCCAATCTGGCCAATTACCGCCCCAGTCTACTCTTAATCATCAGCAAAGTGATGGAAGGTGTCGTCGACAGTGCTATCAAGTGACACTTACTCGTCAATAACTTGTTCAGCGATGCTTCGTTTGGGTTCCGCCAGGACCACTCAGCTCCAGACCTCATTACAGCCTTGGTCTAAGCATGGACAAAGGAGCTGAATTCCTGAGGTGAGGTGAGAGTGACTGCCCTTGACATCAAGGCAACTTTTGACTGAGTGTGGCATCAAGGAGCCTTAGTAAAATTGAAGTCAATGGGAATCAGGGGGAAAACTCTCCACTGGCTGGTGTTGTACCTGGCACAAAGGAAGATTGTTGTAGTTGTTAGAGGCCAATCATCTCAGCCCCAGGACATCGCTGCAGGAGTTCCTCAGGGCAGTGTTCCAGGCCCAACCATCTTCAGCTGCTTCATAAATGACATTCCCTTCATCATAAGGTCAGAAGTGGTGATGTTTGCTGATGATTGCAGTGTTCAGTTCCATTTGCAACTCCTCAGATAATGAAGCAGTCCGTGCCCGCACCCAGCAAGACCTAGACAACATTCAGGCTTGGGCTGATAAGTAACGAGTAACATTCGTGCCACACAAGTGCCAAGCAATGACCATCTCCAACAAGAGAGAGAGTAACTGCCACCCCTTGACATTTAGCGGCATTACCATCGTCGAATCCCCCACCATCAACATCCTGGGGGTCACCCTTGACCAGAAACTTAACCGTACCAGCCACATAAATACTGTGGCTACAAGAGGCTGGGTATTCTGTGGCGAGTGTCTCACCTCCTGACCCTCCAAAGCCTTTCCACCACCTACAAGGCACAAGTCAGGGGTATGATTGAATACTCTCCACTTGCCTGGATGAGTGCAGCTCCAACAACACTCAAGAAGCTCGACACCATCCAGGACAAAGCAGCCCACTTGATTGGCATCCCATCCACCACCGGCACACCGTGGCTGCAGTGTTACCATCTACAAGATGTACTGCAGCAACTCGCCAAGGCTTCTTCGACAGCACCTCCCAAACATGTGACCTCTGCCACCTAGAAGGACAAGGGCAGCAGGCACATGGGAACACCACCACCTGCAAGTTCCCCTCCACGTCACACAGCACCTGACTTGGAAGTATATCGCCGATCCTTCATCGTCGCTGGGTCAAAATCCTGGAACTCCCTCCATAACAGCACTGTGGGAGTATCTTCACCACACGGACTGCAGCAGTTCAAGAAGGTGGCTCACCACCACCTTCTCTAGGACAGTTAGGGATGGGCAATAAATGCTGGCCTTGCCGGTGATGCCCAAATCCCATGAACGAATAAAAAAAATTTCGTGATCTTGTGCCTTTAAAAAAAAGTTTTAGTTTAAGATTGTCCTCGAAGGCCCCCAAACGGGCACAATTAGCGGAAACACGGCATGGTGATTAATTTGATCTGGCCGTGGCCAGTTTTGTGGGTGGGGCCAGCTTCCAGCGCAATGTTTTTTAAACCAGCGCAAAAGATATCAGAAATTCAATTTGCGCTGGATGTAACTTGCGCTTGAAATTCCTCGCTCACATAAAAACCAGCACCAAGTGCAAAGTAAAATCCAAATTTATGAAGTGAATAACTACATCATCCATACAACCACCCTTGTGAATTCTCTTAGTGCTTGTCTTGTGTGTGCCTTTGCCTAACCTAGTGCTCCTATGAGGTGCTGCCCCAGTGGCTGTAGCTTGCAAGATGGAAGGCTGCTGATCTTCAATTGAGGATACTGCCGATGGCCTGGGAGGACGATCACCAGCAGCTCTGGGTCAGAGAGTCAGGCTTCAAATGCACCATTTCAGCATGGGCGGCAGCAGTCTGAGCTGGCTGGCTGACCGGCAACAGCAAGGGCACTGACGGAGTGGCAGTGGTGGGAGCAGGAATACTGCCATCCTGAGAGAGAACAGTACATTCCTGTTCCATGGAGTCACTGACACTCTTAGGGTGTGGCACCTCAGCAATCCTAGTGATCTGTTGGAGAACAGATTGCTGGACCGCTGTGACACCCTAGAAGCCCCTTTCAATAGTGGTATCCAGAGCCGCGATGGCAGCATTTGAAGCTTCCATGGCAGCAGTCGGAGTTTCCATGGCAGCAGTCTGAACTGCAATGGAAACTGTAACATCAGTCATCAGATGCTGCATTATGGTGGATTCCACAGGTTTGCTGATGGAGGTGACCACCCATTGGAAAGGATGGGCTTCAAACTCTGTGCAAAGCACTGCGCCAAGTTGGAGGTGGACTCTGCCATACTTCTTGGCATTGTGTGCAGACTTTCTAGCAGTCTTCTCAATGTGCCATTGTGTACACCCATGAGCCTTCTTCTGTAGCCTGGCCCATCAAAGTCCTCATCTGACTCCTCTGCTGCAGAACTATTGTGCGACCTTGCCCTCCATCGAGCTGGCACCTGTGGTGTCCTTTCCCCCGCCCTGGCTCCTGCGCACTTGTGCCTGGTGTCTCACCATGTGCAGATCCCACCTCTATCCTGGCCTCTAATGTACACAGAGGGCTGGATTTTACCAGCCCTGAGGAGGCGGGTTTGGAGGCGGGACTACTGGGAAAGTCAAAAAGAACGGGAGCGGGTCCCGAACCCGGTCCCAACCCACCTCCAGTCAATCTTCCCGGGAGTTGGGTCCCCGATTTGTGTAGGGACCCGACTCCTAGTGGCGGGAAGAGGATGATAGCCACTTAACTGCCTGTTAACAGGCAGTTAAGAGGCTTTTTCCCATTTTGAAACTTCTGCTGCGGGCTTCCCGATGTCAGGGAACCCCACCAGAGTAAGTGAGGCGTGCTGTGGGTCTGTTGTACTGTTGGTGTACAGATGACAGCTGCAGAAGTGGTGTGAAGGATGCAATGGGACACTGGTGAGTATCAGAGGTAAGGAAATGTTGGGAAAGTCATTTTTAATGGGGTCGATTTTCCCGAAGCTGTCGGGAAGAAGGCGGGACTACAACTTTTGGGTTTTAGACCCGCCTACTTCGACGTCCAGCCAATCCGCGCGATTTTCCCTTGATTGACCTGGTTAAGCCCATCCAGCGGGCTCAGCAGGCCAATTAAGGGCCACCCAGCAACAGGTGACGTCACAGACTGAAATTTCATCTGTCAAGAGTTCTTGACAGATGAAATATCAGTGTTTCACAGCTGTTTGAAGCTGTGAAACACTGACAGTCTGAGTTCTGACATGAGTCCTTCTGCATAGACTCAGTTAGAACTCACATCGGCACTCAAAGCTGAAGGCTGTCACTTTTCACAGATCGCAGCCATTCAGCTTTAAGTTCCGGTTGAGTGATGGGCTCCCGACGGCTGCAGGAAGAAAGGCTGTTAAGGTAAGTACAGGTACATAAAAGTTCTTTACACACTTTAAACACACCAAACACACTTACCTTTGCACTCATGCACCCATCACTCACCTGAGCACCGACATCGCGACCCCTCCAACTCCTTCAACCCGACGGCCCGCCTGCTCTAACCTGGCGTGGTTTGGAGCCATCGGGAAACCTACACGAAACCCCTCAAAATAGGGATTAGGCTAAAAACTGCCTGTTAACAGGCAGCTAATTGGCACTAATCCCTTCCCGCCTGGTTTCGGCGGGTCCCAGTGTGGGGCGGGTACCCGCCGCCCCTGAAAGTTGCGTGGAGCGGAGTTTTGGGCGGGATGGTGTCGGGACCCCCAAATTCGGGATTTCCCCCCCCCCCCCCCCCACATGCCTGAAAGCCCGCCTGACGGCTCCACGAAAATCGACCCCAATGTGTTTAGATTTTTCTGTAGGTGACAAGCTTTGAAGTGTTTGTATGGCCTCACCGCAATAGGAGAAGTGACAGATTGCTTCTGTACTCTCACCTGCAGCTGCCATCTGTTTCATCCTAAGGAGAGAGTCATGGAAAGCCTGAGTGCAAGGGCTTACCTTTGTACAGTGATTGCCAGTGTTTGACAGCACCTCAATGCTGTCAAACACTGTCAAATCATCTGTCAAAAATTTATGGTTCATGTGCCTTTAAGAAAACCAGCAGATGAAGTGTCATCAAGTGACGTCATCTGACACCGGCTTTCCCTTAATTTGCCAGCAAGCCCACAGAGTGGGCTTAACAAGGCCAATTGGGGGAGAATAGCGTCTGTGCGTCAGACGTCGCTGGGGGCGGGACTAGAACCCGGAAGGCAGCAGTCCCGCCCCCAACGCGTCTCGGTGAGTAAAATTAACAGAAAGACTTGCTGAGCTGGTGGCTGCGATAGTAAGATTGAGTGACAGTGTCTCTTCATCATCATTGTCTTCTTCTGCTTCCTCCTCTGGCTGGGAAGGCTGCAGTTCTTGGGTTTCTGAAATGGAAAAGGGACAAGGGTCAGGTTGTAATCAGGAGGAAGGAGAGAGTAAGAAGCGTGCGCTTACACCATCTGCAGCTGGTGAATGAGAAGAAATTGTGGGGTGAGGGAGAAGGGAGAAGTGGGGAGACACAAGGAGGTTTAGGTATGCAGAGACCCTGAGCATCAACCCCGCCAGTGGCCATGGCTTCCCATGATAGCCAGCACTGTCTCCTCCATGGGGGTTAAAACATGCAGACTCGCTTGTCCTCCTCCAATTCTTGGCTGCTGCCTGCTGTTATGTGCTACCTTCTCCTGCAAGAAAGAGGGAAGTGTATTAGTGAGTGTCCTGCGATACATTTGGATGATATAGCTGTCCTTGTTGAATAGCTGCCAGTGTCTGTGAGTTGTGGTTGAGAGGCTTGCAACAGTGCTAAGTGTGTGAGGGTGAGGTAAACCATATGAATTGAAGTGTTCAGTATTGAGTAGACTAGGCCTATATTCTCTAGAGTTTAGAAGAATAAGAGGTGATCTCAAAATTCTTACAGGACTTGACAAGGTAGATGCAGGGAGGATGTTGCCCCTGGCTGGGGAGTCTAGAACCAGGGGTCACAGTCTCAGAATAAGGGGTCGGCCATTTAGGACTGAGATGAGGAGAAATTTCTTTACTCAGAAGGTGGTGAATCTTTGGAATTCTCTATCCCAGAGGGCTGTGGAGGCTCAGTCATTGAGTATATTCAAGACAGAGATCGATAGATTTTTGAATATTAAGGGAATCAAGGGATATAGGGATAGTGTAGGAAAGTGGAGTTGAGGTAGAAGATCAGCCATGATCTTATTGAATGGCGGAGCAGGCTCAAAGGGCCAAATGGCCTACTCCTGCTCCTATTTCTTATGTTCTTATATTCTTATGTACTGATTGATAGAGATTGTTGGTAGGTGGGTGATGGGGATGTAGTGAATTGAGCAGTTGATGAGGCAAGGGGTGCAGCTGTTAGGATATGCCAATTGAAGATTGAACTCCTCTTGACAACTCGTGCCAGTTCATTAAACTTCATCCTATACTGCATCCATGTTCTTGGAGCTACACTCCTGGCATTGACCTCTGCCGTTACTTCCTCCTGCTGCCTCCTGAGCATATGTCTTGAGGGCCTCCTGCCTCCCTGCGGCTAGAGAATCTCCCTCCTGCTCTCCACCTTCTCCACCAAGGCTTCCAATGCAGCATCAGAAACCTTGGTGCACATTTTCTCGCAGGTTGAACCATCTTTCCAAAACTTCCTCGGAATCACTTCGCTTCCTGACACCACAATGCACCTCCCCTGTAGTCACTGCTCATGATGCGGTCTCCTCTACAGTGGGGAGACCAAATGTAGATTTGGTGACCGTTTTGCCGAACACCTCTGTTCAGTCTGTAAGCGTGCCCTGGAGCTTGTCACTTTAATTCACTGCTCCACTTCCACTCTGACCTCTCAGTCCTTGGCCTCTTACACTGTTCCAAGGAAGCTCAACATAAGTGCGAGGAACAGCACCTCATCTTTCAGTTAGACACTTTACAGCTTTCTGGACTCAACATCAAGTTCAACAATAACTCTGCCCCTATTTTTTCCACGTGGCAGTTGTCGATGATTCTGCCATTCCCATTTACACCTCTTCTAGACTTACTTTTTGTTTCTTTACTTGTTCCATTGCCATCTCCTTTTGCTTTGCATTATCATATCTTTTATCATTCAATCACTCCTGCCTTTCACCCTATCACAGACCTTCCCTTTTGTTGCCTCCTCCCCCCCCCATTTCCCTACCCCTGCATTTGCTTAAAACCTGTTACATCTCCTACTTTTTCCAGTTCTGACAAAAGGTCATTGACCTGAAACATTAACTCTGTTTCTCTCTCCACAGATGCTGCGTGACCTGCTGAGTATTTCCAGCATTTTCTGTTTTTTTCCCCTTTAAGAGGTGCAGGCTGCCTTTAAGTAGTGTTATCCTCTCCTGATGTGTACAGACAATCAACACTGGCTGCATGCAGCAATCATTATAATGAGCAGGCAGCATAAATTTAATATGCTGTCTGCAGCGCAATAAACAGGTGCAAGTTAATCGTATACCGTGCTCCCCATGCCCGTTTTCGGGGGTTATGCAACTTAACCCCCATAAACTCTTGGGCAGGTTTTCGTAATCCTGGTGGGATAGAGCCAGTGAGGTAGACACATACTTTAATGTTGATCCTGCAAACTGCATTACATCACTCCTCTTGCCTCTATTCCTTCAGTAATATCATTCTTTATTGTAATGCAATATTGAGAAAGTTACTTTATTATATTGTGCTCCATGTATCAGTTTATTGCAAAGTACATTATCTGATACATTTATTGAAAATTGTCATCTTGGAATCTACATTTTTACATTAGAAAATCTAGATTACTTTCCTGTAATGTAACTCTGATGTCACACATTCATTGCTTTCCATTATCAATGATCGTCTCAGTCTGTGTAGTCTGCATATTATTTTAGCGAGGATAAGTTTCATAGAAGATTAAAGCATCCCCATCATGCAACTGTGGAGCTCCTAATCAGACCCTGGAGCACATCATTGAGCACTGCCCTCGAGGAAATTCACAGGCAACCTACAAGATATCCACGCTGTTACACCACTTACATTCTGAATATTTGTATAATCTTAATGCAGTTTTCTGAAACTTGATGACCTGATATCCTTATTATTAATGACAAAAACATACAGAATATTGAATTGTAAAAAGAAAAAACAAACATTTATTGAAGCAACATTTCTTCATACAGGTTTGTAGCAAGGTTTGCAGAAGCCTTGAAACAACTTTTGTGTCCAGGGATTTTTTTGCCAGTTTTTTCACTATTCCACATCTTTGTCCATTATGTTATACTTGCAGCTCTCTAAGTTCTCCTAACATCTCTTCTTCAGCCTCCCTCTGACCTTTCAGAGGTTTTTCAAGAATTATTTTCAACAGAAATTTTGTAGATGGGAAAAGGACAGTAAACCCAAACAAACCCATCCAAAGAGTTTCTTTCCAGGCAGACCTCCCTTGGCCTCCTGTAATATCACAGAAATCACAGAAACCACACAGTGCAGATAAAGGCCATTTTGGCCCATCGAGCCTGCACCGACACATATCCCACCCGATCCCCGTAACCCCTACACCAACACATATCCCACCCTATCCCCGTAACCCCACGTATTTAATCCCCCTAACACTAAGGGTCAATTTATCATAGCCAATCAACCTAACCCGCACATCTTTGGACTGTGGGAGGAAACCGGAGCACCCGGAGTAAACCCACGCAAACACGGGGAGAATGTGCAAACTCCACACAGACAGTCGCCCGAGGCTGGATTCGAACCCGGGTCCCTGGCGCTGTGAGGCAACAGTGCTAACCAGCTACATTTCTTCTTTAAATTTCTTATCCTTCCCCCAACACAGAAAGAAAGACTCTATATAGCACCTTTCACAACCTCAGGACATCGCAAAGTGCTTGACAGCCAATGGAGTACTTTTTGAAGTGTAGTAACAGTTGTAATGTAGGCAAACATGTCAGCCAATTTGCATACAACAAGGTCCGACATATTAATATTTCTAATCAGAGGCCTCATTGCATATTTTGTAAATGAGAGTGAATAAGATCTTTAGCCTTTACAAATAGCACAGAAATGAAAATAAACCCTAAATATTAAGTGAAGGAAATGAACTCAAAACTTGTATTCTTCAAAGCATTGCTGCTATAAATAATTGGTCGCAACATGAAAAAGTGAGGTGACAATTTGAACCAGGTTCTTCCATCAGTGCACAGTGAATTACCAAAAATGTAAATTCCCTTCATGAAAAAGTTATTTTCTAGTGTGTTATGAGTCAAAAATTTTCTTTGACAAATAATTACAATTTTATAAATATGTTTATATAGTTTCTAATTATACATATAATTTAGGGGGAAAAATCTAATAGAAGTGCTAAATTGTAGTCAGTAATAGTTGATACTAATATGAATCCTGACCTGTGCCCCACTATCAGGGGTTATATTATCTTCTGTGTGGGTAAAGTTTAACAAAAAGTAGATGCAAGTTAACAGATCAACATAACTGGCAGAAAGCAGTACAGAATTTTCTTCCATTTTTATTGTTACAATACTTGAGTCTTGATCTCGTGTTTAAATGTGTTTTGGGAAGGTAACTCACAAAATAAAATGCTTAAGTCCTAGTTAAAGGGCAATCGAGACGAAAATCTGTGCAGTTTTGCTTAAGGTAGAATAAATACAAAGATTGGTGTTTATTACTCAGCTGCGAGTTAGTTTTACAAAGTAAGGCCAAAACATCAAAGTTGAAATAGTCTGGATAAGTTGGGGCTGTCAGTGAGAACTGAATTGGACCAGAGGTGCCACTGGGAGTTGGGTTGGGGCTGTCAGCTGGAGTTGATTCATAAGGGGGATGTCTAAGTCCACAACTGTTTGCTGCTGAGTTGTGGGTATTTTGTGGACAGGTCCCAGCCAATCAGTTCATCATACATTTCAATCATACTATCTAACAGGACCCCCATGTGCCAGTCTGTAAAAGAGATTCATAACATCTTCATTGACTCATTTTGACTAAGCTTTGTGCACTGCATAACTTTATGAACAAAATATTTGCCATTTATGCCAGTTATCTACCAATTTAGATGCTTGAGAAGCATGATGCAGCATTATTATAGTCGGGTCCTGATTGGCTGTTTTTCTTACATTCAAGCAATTGAATTCAGATTGATTTAGAAATTGTGGAAGCAAAATTGTGCACACCTGGCATTTGGAGTTGTTATTTTCTATAATATACAGGCAATTAATTTGTGAAAAGAGCAAAATATACCCCATAATGACAAGGAAATTTATCCGTTACTCTATATTATGTGTTATAAAAAACACTTTTTTTGCATCTTTGCAGTTAGCCATGTGACAAAACACTGAGTAACATTGAATAGAAAGATGGATGGTGATAAAGTGAGAGTGAGGGAAGAATAACCATGACCGTGTTCGAGTCACATATTGTAGCTTGATACACCCAGCAGAGCTAATGTTCTGTAGTATCTTCACTTTCTACGGGGAAGATTTCATCATATGAAGGTGGCGGAATGCTATCGGGAACCTCATCAACTGTTAACGTGGCTTGTGAATCATCTTGGCCGTCCTCTGTCCTGTGGAGACATATTACCAATATTACATGAATAAACTCAAAAATATTCAACACAGTTTTAGTATTCAACTAATTATAAGGTTTAATTTCATACTAATTTCCCAGTAAAGATCAAATTGAATTATCAATCTTAGACATTGGAAGGACACTGTTGAGGTCAAAAGCATAGGAAACTTAATGAAGACTAGCACATCTTTCATGTCATTGCTCGTGATGAATCAGAGGATATGACGATGCTTTATAACAATAGGGGTGTTTGTGCCATGTAGAGGATAACATCAGAGCCACCGATTTACTGTGACTGAATAAGTCAAATTCCATTTTTGTTAAATGGTATGCTGGCATTTTTGCTGGTGCTTTGGAGGATTGAATTCCATGACTTTGTCCTTTATTTTGTGAGAACTCTTAAATGAGTGGCCTTTTTATATATAATATGCCAGTCAATTTCCCAAGACATCCCTCTTAGTGGGCCCCACATGCAGCACAGAACAGCACCTACACCTGCTTCCTGCAGGCATACGTACTGCTAGCTGCATTTCCGGAATACCTTGCAGGATTTCCAAGTGAGCCTGGGAGCAGACCCCACCCCCCAACCCATGAACTATGGGGGTGGGGGGGAGGGGAGTGCACAGAAGAATCACCTGTGCCTCTGTCTGCCTGAAGTTAGCTGTCTAGTGATTAAGGGAAGTAAGGACCAAGCATAGTCTTCAGTTGAAGTGAGGTTAAAGGGCATGGGATAATTGGACAAGGGAGTGCAGATATAATGCAGTTGCCATTTTAAAATCTGACCTTATTTTTCTGTAGTACTTTGATTTTATATTATTTCTATCTATAATTGACTAAACATCTTGCATCTGTATGCACTTCCTTTCTGTGCCAGTTGACTTCCTGTTGTGTTTTTATCACATTATTTTGTCCATTATAATTTTCTATATCCACATTTATTATAGGTATTGCATATTTAAGCTCGTCATTCTGATTGTGAAATCTGGTTCTCAGGTTGTGCAATCTGGCTGTCAGATTTCCAAAGTTTTCTCAAAATGCTTTCTGAAAACTTCTTTCAGGTACTATTTGCTTTGTTCCTTAGCAACTAAAAATTCTAATGCCAAAAATAATGGTTTAAACAAAATTTTAAAAATGAAGTATTACATATTTCACAATAGCATTATTACATTTATCCACTGAGTTGGTACTTGTGCCTTTTAATGCCTTCATTAATGTTTTCAGTTGAAGGCCTCAACCACTTCTTTAAAAAAAATAGACTTGGAGTTGCTATTTTTACCCAGAACTGCGACTCTATAAGCAGAATTTGGATTGTGCATACTGAACATGTGCAGTGAACTTAATTTCATAGAATGCATCAGTGCCAGTTAACTGTAGTACTGCAATATTTTCTTCAACTATTTTCTCATTGGTTTCTCTTCAAATAATTTTTAAAAGCAAGAGGAAAAAGTTAAAAAACTTATCATAGAGTCATACAATATAGAAGGAGGCCATTCGGCCCATCATGCCTGTGCCGGCTCTTTGAAAGAGCTATCCAATAGTTCCACTCCCCTGCTCTCTTTCCCCATAGCCCTGCTTCATTGGCATACGACTTTGACCTTTTCATTAGGGTCCTCCACTTGCCTGGAGCGGACGCCTGGCATGCAGCCACAAACTGGACATTCAAAATGATGGGAGGGCCAGAATGGTGTGGGAAAGGTGCGATGAGCCCCCAGGCGCAATTTTAACCCCCCACCCACCCCTTGCCCGCAGGACGGGCTTGGTTAAAACCAACCCTATTGTGTCTACCACCAAGTGCATTCTCTTCTCTTTGCAGGTGGTGGACTGAAAAGCATTCTGTGGACATAGACACAGCTTCAAGCCAACAGCAGGTTTATTCTACATAAAATACATGAATGAACAGGATACAGATTCACAATGAGACCTGTTGTGTATGTACCTTTAAGAGAAGAACTGATTCTATACTGCAGTACCGGCAGTGACCACCCCTGTATATAAAGCCATAGCAGGCTTCTGTACGTCAGTCTTGAGTTACCCTCTGTTCAGTAAATACCTGTTATTATTGTTCTCCTGCAGTCCGTGTATTATTTATACTCGGACACTACATTAGCGACGAACAGGTTCGAACTCACCTGCAGTACTGCATCACCTCACGGGGATCTTTCCCTGAGAAGAAGCTTCTTGGAGGTCGAAGTCAGAGCAACGGGCGTCGACCGCCCAAGGATCCATCGGAGTTCGGAGAGTTGCAGGAGAGGCTGTGGAGAGCTGGGCTTGGCTCCCCAGTCAAGGTGTTCCAGCAAATCGTGCTGGTAGCAGGTAGTGCGCTGACCCTTCCGGACTGCGGCGGGCACGAGCTCGATCGAGCGGCTCTGCAAAGGGGCCGTGCAGCGTCGTCGGGAGGAAAAGAGAGAGAGAGAGGGTGGAGCGCACAGGGCGCGGTCGGTGCTCAAGAACCGGGCAGCGTAGCGAAAATAAAACAAGGGGAAGGAAAAGTGAGACGCGCCGAAGCCGCGGGTCGCCGCCATTACCCTGCAGAACGCTAGGAGCAGCGTGGCAGCAAGGGGAAGAAGGAAAAGCGCGGGAGGCGCAATTTTATTCCATTGGGGAAGAAGGAAAAGCGCAGGAGGCGCCATTTTAATCCATCGGTGAAGAAGAAAAAGCGCAGGAGGCGCCATTTTAAATCACCAACGATGCCGAAAAGTGGCAGTATCACTGCTTTCGACAACGAGGTAGAAGACTGGACCACGTATGTGGAAAGAATTGAAGTATACTGCAAGGCAAATGAGGTGGCCGATGGAAAGAAGGCGTCGGTATTATTAAATTTGATGGGCGCGAGAACGTACGGCCTATTGCGGAATTTAATTACCCCAGCAAAACCAATGGAGAAAAGTTTTGAGGAGATTGTTAATATCTTACAGGAACACCTAAACCCTACACCGCTGCTGGTAGCAGAAAGATTCAAGATCCATAAAAGAAACCAGCACAAAGATGAGAGCAATGCTGACTATCTTACAGAACTACGCAAGTTATCGAAGCACTGCCAGTTCGGAGCAGGACTGGCAGATACCTTACGGGATAAGTTTGTCTGCGGGCTCCAGAGTGAAGGAACCCAGAAACGACTACTTTCGGAAAAGGACCTGACGCTAGAACAGGCTTTCAGCGTGGCAGTATCCTACGAAGCAGCAGCACGGGGAGCTGCGGAAATACAACAGAAACCACAGGAATACAGCGCTAACGAAATGGCGTATGGAGCAGAAAAGTGCTATCGCTGTGGCAGAACAACCCATGATCAGAAGGACTGCTGGTTTAAGGACAAAGTATGCAGGCAATGTGGGAAAATGGGACACATAGCAAGAGTCTGCAGGTCGGGAAAGAAAACCAACACTACAAGAACTGCTAAGGAAAAGTACAAGAAAGTAAAGAAATTGACAGACAGTAGTTCGGAAGATCAGGAGAGTGATAAGGACTCCGGGAGCAGGAGACTAAGTTGTCTAAAGTTACACAACGTGATCGCAAAGGAGGATCACCGAACCATTTGGGTCACCCTCATGATAGCAGGGTCCCCAGTAAAGATGGAATTGGACACAGGATCAGCCCTAACTGTCATGAATCGACGAGACTATGAGCGGCTATTCTCACACATACCCTTGAAGGACACGTCCATTGTATTGAAGATATACACGGGGCAAAAAGTCTACCCCAGAGGAAAAATAAGGGTGCCAGTTGAATACAACGGCAAGGAAACACAGAAACTGTATTTATATATACTACCAGATGGAGGACCACCATTATTGGGACGTGAATGGATCCGAAAAATACAATTGGATTGGCATTCCATTCAGGCGCTAACTGTGACTGATAAAAAGGATGACGACGTCACACCTGGACGACTGTCAAAAATTCTAACTGACGCGATAGAGGTGTTCCAACAAGGACTTGGGACTCTAAAAGGAGTAACGGCAATGATAAAAATCGAAGATAACGCAAACCCAAAATGTTTTACCTTACGCGACCCGCCCAGCCGTTGAAGCAGAGCTGGAGAGCCTGGAGCATTCGGGTGTGCTGTCCAAGGTGGACTGGAGCGAGTGGGCCACACCCATCATTCCTGTAATGAAGAAATCATTGAGCAGCACGCCTGGGGAACCGAAGAAGGTTCGCATCTGTGGGGACTTCAAGGTAACTGTGAACCCAGTCCTACACACAGTACAATATCCACTTCCACGGATAGAAGATATTTTCACCTCACTATCTGGAGGGAAACGCTTTACAAAGATTGATCTGGCCCAAGCGTATCTACAAATGGAGGTGGAAGAAGCATCTAGGAAATACCTCACGATAAACACTCACAAAGGCCTTTACCAGTACAATCGACTGGTATTCGGGGTAGCATCAGCCCCGGCTATTTGGCAGAGGGCGATGGAACAAGTCCTGCAAGGGATCCCGGGGACCCAGTGTTATTTGGACGACATCCTGGTTACGGGCGAAAATGACAGTGAACACCTTGCCAACCTGGAGCAGGTGCTCACGAGATTTACAGGAATATGGGCTACGAGCCAACCGCCCCAAATGCGTGTTCTTCAGGAGACAAATCTCGTATTGTGGCCACATGATTGATGAGGAAGGGTTGCATAAGTCGCCGGACAAGATTGAGGCTGTAGTCAAGGCTCCAGCACCGGAAAATGTGTCGCAACTGAGGTCGTTCCTCGAGTTGGTGAACTACTACCATAAGTTCTTGCCGAATTTATCTACAATTCTGCACCCACTGAACGCCCTACTGCAAACTGGAGTAACATGGAAATGGAGTGATGAGTGTAAGTGTGCCTTTCAGAAATGTAAATGCCTAATCACTTCAAAAGAAGTATTGGCCCACTACAATCCAACACTACCGATTCGGTTAGCATGTGATGCGTCTCCCTACGGCATCGGAGCGGTGCTGTCACACAAATTCCTTGACGGTTCAGAGAGGCCAATAGCCTTTGCGTCGCGCTTGTTAACCTCAGCCGAGCGTAACTACGCCCAGATTGACAGGGAGGCCCTCAGCCTGGTGTGGGGGGTGAAGAAGTTCAATCACTATCTGCATGGGCAGAAATTCACCCTACTGACTGATCATCAGCCCCTGGTCTCCATTTTTAACCCAAAGAAGGGCGTTCCGGTGATGACGGCGCAACGGCTGCAAAGATGGTCACTTTTTCGAGGGGCACATCAGTACGACATAGAGTACAAGGGTACGAAACAGCATGGAAATGCTGATGGGCTGTCGCGCCTACCGTTGCCTATGGTAGAGGAAGCACCTGCAGTGGACCCTGTTGAGATATTCCATGCGACCATAGTCGAATGTTTACCTGTTACAAACTCAAGTATAGAGAAGGAAACCCGAAATGACCCGACACTCTCTCGGGTCTATGATTTGATGGTGAAGGGATGGCCAGCACATGGCGACTCACTGTTGCCAGCATTCTCACCAAGGAGAGAACAGCTGTCAGTGTGCCGGGGGACCTTGATGTGTGGATCCCGAGTGGTAATTCCACCCAAGTTGAGTGAGAGAGTGCTCAATGAGCTTCATGAGGGTCATCTGGGAGGGGTAAAAATGAAGGGCCTAGCCAGGGCGTTTGTGTGGTGGCCGGGAATCGAAAAAGAAATCGAGGATATGACCAAGAGATGCACAGGATGCCAGAAGGTCCAAAACGCACCACCACAGGCCCCGCTACATCCATGGGCGTGGCCGTCATCTCCATGGCAACGGGTACACATTGATTTTGCTGGTCCATCTATGGACTCAATGTTCCTAATTGCTGTGGACGCCCATTCGAAATGGCCAGAGGTCATCAAAATGTCCTCCACCACCACGGAGAAAACTATTGCAGTCCTACGGACAATCTTCGCCAGGAATGGCTTGCCAGAACAGATTTGCTCCGACAATGGGCCACAGTTTGTGTCCGAGGATTTCCGGAGGTTTCTGAGGAATAATGGGGTGAAACATTACACATCTGCCCCATATCATCCAGCCACAAATGGATTGGCTGAGAGGTTTGTTCAGACCTTTAAAAAGGCCATAAATGCAATGTATAATGATGACATACCACTACAACACAAGGTGGATAATTTCTTGTTTGCTTACCGGAATGCAACACATGCAGTCACCAACCAAGCTCCAGCCATAATGTTCTTCAACCGAAGGCTAAGATGTCGCCTGGATTTGCTCAAACCAAACATAAGACGAGATGTTGAGGATAAGCAATTCCAGCACATAAATGAGAAGCCAACCAGGAGCTTCAAGATAGGGCAACCAGTCTTGGCCCGCGACTACCGAACAGAAAAATGGCAGCCAGGACCGATATGCACACAGCAGGGACCACTAATGTACACAGTGGACGTTGGAGAGAGCATCGTGAGACGCCATGCTGACCAGATTCTAAAGTCACAGGAACAAGCCAAACCCATACCACGAGCAGGTGCACCTGGTAATCAACCCGAAGTACAGATTGCGTCTACCTCAGAAGCAGTGGTATTGGAAGCTGACAAACCAACCAATGACACTGAGCCAGAATCAACTCCGCCGCAAGAACAGGATACTCGAGAAAGGCGCTATCCAGTCAGGATCAGGAAGCCTCCTCAAAGACTGAACTTATAAATGATTATTTCAGTTGATGTATATAGTACAGAGAAAATTTTAATTGTAATTAGTTATTATTTAGTTGTTAAATGAATGTTACGTACTGTTTATCTAAAAGGCGAGGAATTGTTGTGTATGTACCTTTAAGAGAAGAACTGATTCTATACTGCAGTACCGGCAGTGACCACCCCTGTATATAAAGCCATAGCAGGCTTCTGTACGTCAGTCTTAAGTTACCCTCTGTTCAGTTTGCACAGCATTGCTGGCTGTGCAGCTGCAAGCACGAGCAGAGGGAGCAGCCAGACTTTGGAGAGTGGATTAAAGTGGTGGTCCCCTGACCAGGAAGAGGAGGAGAACGTTGGACCACCACCACCACCAACTCCACCATCATTACATCAACTGAGGTGCCTGGAGAGAGAGGACAGAGGAGGAGAAGGAGAAAGGAGGCCTACATCAACATCAACCAGGGGAGAGGCCTTTTCTATCACTGCCTCCCCAAATTGGCCTCCACTTCAGGAGAGGGAGAGAGGGGAGAGAAACCAACTGCTTGAAAGGAGGGAAGAAAACTTCATCCGGAACATCTACAGGTGGGTGTTATTTGGGGCACTCTCCCAAGACTTTGTATTTTAGGTGGGGGGAGAAAAGAAGAAGCAAGGCCGGATCATCAAGGGGTGTAGTGTGTGTGTG
Source organism: Somniosus microcephalus (assembly GCF_052327205.1). Classification (NCBI taxonomy): domain Eukaryota; kingdom Metazoa; phylum Chordata; class Chondrichthyes; order Squaliformes; family Somniosidae; genus Somniosus; species Somniosus microcephalus. Next base: position 217,312,213 of record NC_140987.1, read on the forward strand.
TGTGGCTCTTGTTAAAAGCTAGGCCACACACACCACTAATTAGCATCCCTTCTATTGCCTGCCCTGGGAGAGCTTGGAGCTGCCCAAGGTGAAGTCCTTAATTTAATTTAATTACATCGTTAAGACCTGTTGCAGGACTGAGCCTGGGCTTCTCCAGCTTTTCCAGGTGAAGACGTCTTCTCCCCCTGCCAGAAGACCACCACCACCAAAGACTTTTTCCATCGGAGAGTGCAACCCTGCCAACACCCACCCACCGTCCTGAGTGGCAACACTGCCCTTTGCGGCCTCCCTCCTTCCCACCCCCCCACCTCTCTCTCTCTCTTTGTCTCTCTCTGCCTGTCTTTCTAAGGCACCTTAGTTTCATCTATTTTATTGCCAATTGAGCAGAGGGGAGAGGGCCCCTCTCCCAATTTAAATCAATAAGGAGAGAGGTGTGTCCTCATTTTAATCAGCTCCCTCTGCTCAATAGAGGACAAAAAATATATATATACACCGAGGCCATTAACACCTTCAGGCCTGTGACTTGGGGTGAGTGTAGCCCTTAAAAAAAGCACCCCAGAATGGCGACTGCGTCGTCGCCGGTGGCGGGGCCAGCCGGGACCTATGCGAGAGTGGTAGCCACAGCCACAGCTGCTCCCGCTGTTCCTGCTGCCCCGTCACCTTTTCGATTAATAACAAAAAAGCTTGGGGTGAAGAGCTACACTCACCCCACTATGACCATCGAGGCCTGCGTCAAGGCCATGGCTGGGGTTGTCGGCCCCTCAGCCATCGTCGCGGCCTCGAAAATGTATGGGAAGGCTCTGTTCTTCCTGGGGTCGGAGCGGGCGGTGTCCCTGGCTGTCGCCAAGGGGCTCACCGTGGGCGGGACCTTCCTGCCGGTGGATCCTCTCGAGGCCACCGCGCAGAGGATCATTATTTCCAACGTCCCGCCCTATGTTCCTGGTGAGCTCCTCCTTCCCCATTTGCGACAACTTGGGGAGGTGAGGTCGGGGATCACACCCATCCCGCTCGGCTTCCGGGAGGCCAGCCTTCGCCACATCTTCTCCTTCCGCCGCCAGCTGTTTATCCAGCTGGCGCGGGAGGAGGACACTGACGGGGCGTTCGTCGTCCTCCACGAGGGGACCGCCTACCGCGCCTTTTGGACGTCGGACGGTGTGAGGTGCCATGCCTGCAGGGAGGTGGGGCACATCAGGAGGAACTGCCCTGCCTCCAAGGCCGCCGGATCATCTCGTGCGGCCGAGGCTGGCGCCGCCGCCGCCGCCCTTCCCCCCGGATCTGCCTGCGCGTCAAGTACGTCTGATGCGCGGTTGACGTCGGGGGCCGATGCCAGCAAGGCCTCCGGCGGGGGGGAGGGAGCGTGTCCGGCCGGAAAGAAGGCGCGGGGAAAAAAGAAGCACCTTAGAGCGGGTCCCCCCGTGGATGGCGAGCCCTTGCCCCTTGAGCCCCTTACACCCGCGCTCCTCGCGGAGTTGATCAGGGCAGATGTGAGCGGGAGGGGCCTCGTGCCCGAGCCTGTGGCCGCAACCGCCGCAGCGGTAATGCCAATACCCGCGGCCGGGCTCGGGCCCGAGGAACCCGACAAACCTGCTCCGCCGGAGGGAGTCGAGGAGGAGGCCTTTGCAGACATGGAGGTCTCCCTCGCTCCCTCCGTGCTAAAAAGAAGGCGCGACCCCCTGGATGAGGAGGAGGACCGGGAGGAGGAAGGTCCCTCCGAGCAGGGGGAGTCGTCGCCCGCCGCGGGTACTGCGCCCCCCCCCCCCAAGCGCTGTCGTCATCACCAGCGATCGGCAGGGGTCGCCTGTCCCTCGGGAGGCTGAGGCAGATGTGTCTGTCCAGCACGCGCCTCCCGGGGATGGGGATGAGACCCTGCCCGTGGGGGTGGTTGCGGAACAACCCGCGGCAGTAATTGAAATTGACCTTTTATCGGTGCCGTTACCCCTCGCCGGGTCGGGCAGCCTGGGGGCTGGGTCGGGCGAGCTCGAGGATAATGAGCTCGCCCAATGCGACCCGGACGTCTCCCAGGGGATGCTCGTCCTGGTAGAGCTTTTAATTCAAAACCCCCCGTCCGCTGGGTCGGAGGTTGGTGGCGGGGAGGAGGATGGCCCCCTGGCTGCGTCTCTGGTGCCGGACGTACTGGAGGAGCTGGAAATTGTTCTCTCCCCAGTTGTTCCGGCGTCTGAGGCGGAGGGGCGCTCTGAACCGCCGCCGTCTTCTGGCCCGGCACCCCTAGAGGAGCCCAGGGAGAAATCCTCTGCCACCGATCCTGGGGGTGGGATCCGGGCGGAGGCGGGGCTGGCTGGCGCGGCCGAGTCGTTCGCTTCGCACTGCGCGGCGGACGGGTCGGCCGCTGGTGACGACCCCCTGGAGGAGGATGGGGTCTCGGTGATGGGCACGGAGGACGATTCGGACTCCAGCGCCGACGTGGCGATGGATGACCTCGTGCCCCTTGCCGAGTCTCCCCTCATTTCCGTAAGGGAACTCCAGGATTTTATGGCCACGTGCCTGGGTCAGCGCAATAAGGTCCGGCTGGCCCTCGACAGGTGGTCGGAGCTGGCGCTGCTCATCGATTCCGTCCGCGCCGCCGTTAAGATCATGGGCGCGGACGAGGGTGTGAACCCGCTCGAGCTGCGTCGGCTCACAACGTTTCTCACTGGGCTGCTGAGGAAGTGGCGGCTGACCAGCGGCTGCGCTTCCTCGCCCCGTTAGGTGTAGGTAGAGGTTGCACTATGCTTCTGACATGAAGATAACCATAGCCAGCCTCAACATCAACGGCAGCAGGGAGGCGCGCCGCAGATTCAATAACTTCTCGGTCCTTCAGGACGGGAAGTATGCGGTGTGCTTCCTGCAAGAAACCCACACCGTTCCGGGAGACGAAGCCACGTGGCTCCTGGAGTGGCAAGGAGGGGTCAGCATGAGTCACCTCTCCAACAATTCCAGCGGGGTGGCTATCTTGCTGGCCCCGCATTTTCAGCCGGAGATCTTGGGGGTCAAGGAGCACGTGCCGGGCCGCTTGCTCCAGGTCACTGTTCGCCTGGGGGGCGTGCCGCTCCATCTAGTGAACGTGTACGCCCCTCAGACCAGTGCGCAGCAAGTGCGCTTCTTCGAAGAAGTGTCCGCTCTCTTGGGCTCCATCGACGTGGGCGAGTGCGTCATCCTCGGGGGGGATTTTAACTGCACCCTCGAGGCGAGGGACCGTTCGGGTCCCCCACGAAGCCCGGCGGCGATGGAGAAGTTGAGGGACCTGGTTGGGTCCTTCGACTTGGTGGACGTCTGGCAAAATCTCCACCCCGACTCCAGCGCCTTCACTAGCGTGAGGTCTGGGGGAGGAAGGTCCAGAATCGACCGCCTCTACATTTCCCGGGCGTACGTCTCCTGCATTCCGGCAGCTTCCATGCGGCCGGTGCCGTGCACGGACCACCACCTGGTGTGGGCGGAGCTCGCTCCGCTGCACGCGCGGGGGGTGTCCGTGTACTGGCATTTTAACAACCTGCTGCTGGAGGACGCACGGTTCCGGGATTCGTTTCGTCGATTCTGGGCCGACTGGAGAAGGAAGCAGGGGGGCTTCCCCTCCTTGAGGCTATGGTGGGATGTGGGCAAGGCTCACATCCGCCTCTTCTGTCAGGAGTACGCGAAGGGGTCGACCAAGAGGCGGGAGGCCCGGGTCGGGCGGTTGGAGAAGGAGGTGCTCGACCTGGAGTCCCGTCTCGGTCAGGTCGTCGAGGACCCGGCCCTGCGGAAGGTGTACGAAGAGAAGAAGGGCGCGCTGAAGGACCTGCAGCTCGTCGGGTCCCGAGGCGCGTACGTGAGGTCGCGGATCCAGCTCCTGCGGGACCTGGACCGCGGCTCCCCCTTCTACTCGCTGGAAAAAAGACGGGGGGTCCGTAAGCAGCTCTTGGGGCTGCTGGCCGACGACGGATCTCTGGTCTCGGATCCGGAGGGAATCAGCGTGGAGACCCGCGCCTATTACGGGGCTCTGTTCTCTCCGGATACATCCAGCGAGGATGCGCGCAGAGTTTTGTGGGAGGACCTGACGAAGGTTGGCCCGGAGGGCGCCGAAAAATTGGACGCTCCGCTAAGTCTGGCGGAGCTGACCGGTGCCCTCCACCAGCTCTCTAGGGGAAAGTCCCCGGGGCTGGACGGGCTGACCGTGGAGTTCCACAGGGCGTTCTGGGACGTCTTGGGGGGCGACTACGCGCGGGTCCTGGGGGAAAGTTTGGCGACCGGGGAGATGCCCCTCTCTTGGCGCAGGGCGGTCATTGTCCTGCTGCCTAAGAAGGGCGATCTCCGCCTCCTTAAGAACTGGCGCCCGGTCTCCCTCCTCAGCACGGACTATAAAATCTTTGCCAGGGCCATGTCTGCTCGCCTTGGCACCGTGCTGGCCCACATGATCCACCCCGACCAGTCCTACACGGTCCCGGGCCGGACCATCCATGATAACATCCATCTAGTCCGGGACCTGGTCCACCACTCCCAGAGGGCTGGTCTGTCGGTTGCCTTCCTTTCCCTGGATCAGGAGAAGGCGTTCGACAGGGTGGATCACGAGTATCTCTTCGGGACTCTGCGCGCATTCGGGTTCGGGACGCATTTCGTCGCCCGGATCCGACTTCTGTATGCCGCCGCGGAGTGTCTGATTAAAGTTAACGGGTCCTTGACGGCGCCCCTTCGCTTCGGGAGGGGGGTGCGTCAGGGATGCCCCATGTCCGGTCAGTTATATGCCATTTGCGTGGAGCCTTTCCTGCGCCTCTTGCGGAAGAGGTTGACGGGACTGGCTCTGCAAGGGCCGGGCGTGGAGGTGGTCCTCTCGGCTTACGCCGATGACGTGCTCCTCATGGTCACGGATCCCGCTGACTTGCGGAGGATGCGGGAATGCCAGCAGATTTACTCGGACGCATCCTCCGCCAAGATCAACTGGGAGAAATGTTCCGGACTCCTGGTGGGTCAGTGGCGGGTGGACTCCCTGCCGGAGGAGTTCAGGTCTTTCGCCTGGAGCACCACGCACCTCCTCTATTTGGGAGTCTACCTTAGCCCTGCCGAGGACGCTTGGCCGGCGAACTGGCGAGAGCTGGAGGCCAAAGTCACCGCTCGCCTAGGACGCTGGACAGGACTGCTCCGAGTGTTGTCCTACAGGGGTCGAGCGCTGGTCATAAACCAGCTGGTGGCCGCCATGTTGTGGTACCGGTTGGTCACTTTGATCCCTCCCCCTGCGTTTGTCGCCAAGATTCAGAAGAAGCTCATCGACTTCTTCTGGGACAAAAGGAAGCACTGGGTCTCTGCCGCGGTTCTGTGTCTCCCGCTTAGGGAGGGCGGTCAGGCGCTGGTGTGCCTTCGCACCCAGGCTGCGACTTTCCGTCTTCAGATGCTGCAGAGATACCTGTACGTCGAGAATCCTCCGAGATGGTGTGCGCTGGCGACGTTTTTCTTCCGCCAGCTGCATGGCCTCAATTACGACACGCAGCTCCTGTTTGCGAAAGTGGGCAGCAGGCGTGCCGGCCTGCGGGAGCTGCCTGTCTTCTACCAGGAACTACTATGGGTTTGGAACTACGTCGCTTCCAGGCGGAGCTCTCCCCCGTCAGGAGCGGCGGCTCTCCTTCGGGAGCCACTGCTCAGGAATCCGCACCTCCACGAACACGGGTTCGGGCGGCTGGCGGAGGGTAGGGCTGTGGCTGGCAAGGTGACCAGAGTCGGGGACCTGCTCGATGGCGGAGGAGCGGGCTGGATGGCACCGGAGGAGCTGGCGCGGCGCCTGTCCTGGGCCAACGTCCGGCTCGCGGTCAAAACCATCGAATCGGTAAAAGCGGCACTGGGCCCCGACTCCACTAGGTGTATCGAGGCGGCTCAAGCACGTGGGGCGATCCCGTCCGAGCTTACCCCCGTTCGGACGGAATTCCTCATCGGCGCCCGGCCCCGAAACTCCCCTCGGGAACCGGCGCCTCACAACTTGAGCCGTCTCGAGGAAATACCCTCCGTGCCTTTTCATTCCGCGCGGAGGGGTTTCCTGTACGGGCTGCTCTTGCACACTCTCCACTTTGCCATCTTCGTCTACCGTCCGGACACGCCTTGGCGTGGCGTTTTGCCGACCGGCGGTAGCGGAGGTCCCCAATGGAGGGCTCTCTATGCGGGAGTCCTCCCTTGTTCCATCGGGGACTTGGCCTGGAGGGTGTTGCACGGAGCGGTCCCGTGCAATAAGTTTTTAAGTAGGTTCACGGACTCCCAGGCCGCCTGCATTTTTTGCGGCCTGGAGGAGTCCGTGTTTCACATTTATATGGATTGTGAGAGGTTGCAGCCCCTCTTTCACTACTTAAAGGGGCTGCTCCTCGATTTTTGGTTGCACTTCAGTCCCACGCTCTTGATCTACGGTCACCCGGTGCGGAGGGGAGCGGACAGGTTGGAGGACCTCCTTGTGGGCCTGCTCCTGGGCCTGGCTAAAAGAGCCATCAATTGGTCCAGGCAGCGGGCGGTCGAGGGGGTCGTCCAGCCGGATTGCCTGCATCTCTTCCGCGGCCATGTTCGCGCCCGGGTGGCCCTGGAGATGGAGCACGCGGTGTCCGTCGGTGCGCTTGAGTATTTCCGCGACCGATGGGCGCCGTGGGGACTGGAGTGCATCATCAACACAGAAAACCAAATTTTAATTTGATTTGTTAAGCTTTAGTTGAACTTTTGTTTATTTACAGTTGAATTGGGTTTTTTTTTTTGGGTCCAAATAAAAGAGTACCCTCTGTTCAGTAAATATCTGTTATTATTGTTCTCCTGCAGTCCGTGTATTATTTATATACTCGGACACTGCAAGACCAATTTCCCTGTTGTCCTCAGTTATGAAATATAATAAAAAAGCAACTTTGCATCTCTGAAAACCTAGGTTCACCATTCTCACTAAGCTATTCTAAGCTAAACTGGTTCAGCCTTTTAAAATGCAATGTAAGTTCACATTGCTACCTGTTAGAACACAGCTCACACTCTGGCCCTGAAAATCTGCTGGGGGGATATCCCACTGAGAACCTTCACGGCTGATCCCAGAATCAGGGAGACGTTTCCTAAACGTAAGAGTTAGGCAAGTGCTCGCATTAGGGGTGCGTCCTTTCTGCCTGCCAGTCAGGGCAGCAACAAAATGCAGTGGAGGCTCCCCTTTATAAGTGGCCTCAAAGAAACTTATAACATTTTGACATTTCTGGGGACCCAGGCCAAGCTCCAGGCCTGGATCTCCAGGTAAGCTTCACTTTCCATCAGCTGGCAGGCTCATACATCACTCCTAATAGGGCATAGCGGCCCGATTGGCGGATTCCTGGCTGGAACCAAGGATAATTCTGGTCTGGGAGTCCCCTCCCCCCAAGCCACACCTCCTCTAATGCATGTAACCTTGTTTGGCATGGACTCCAATTCAGAAACTAGCAAAGAGGCTGAAATCCAGCATATCTGGGTCTTGGCCTAATTTCTTGGCCTTCCATTTTACTTCTATTGGACTTATTTCCTTATTTCCTACATTACAACAGTGACTACACTTCAAAAGTTCTTCATTGACTGTAAAGCACTTTGGGAAGTCCGGTGGTCATGAAAGACATTATATAAATGCCAGTCTTTCTTTTTTGATTGTGGGAGTGTGCTGGAAGGACTGTTATTTTTCAGCCCCTTCTGTGTCTGACAGAAAGTGAGTCTTCTCTATCACCTATCTTAAGTGTGTGAGATGGGAGTTCACCTCCACAAACTGTTGATCAAAGTTATTGCCCTTAGTTGAAATCCTACCCTTTGAAGGCTCCCACACTTCTGTCTTAACTAAGCCCCTATGGCTGAATGGAATAACACCTGACTCCTCATGCATTGTAAGGAGTGATTTTCTTTCAACGGCATGCAGTGTTTTTTTTAACTTCATTCTCGGAATCTGGGTGTCGCTGGCAAGGTCGGCATTTATTGCCCATTCCTAGTTGCCCTGAGAAGATGGTGATGGACTGCCTTCTTGAATCGATGGGTCACTTACTAGGTCACTTCAGAGGGCAGTTGGAGTGAGACTGGAGCCACATACAGGCCAGATCGGGTAAGGACAGCAGGTTTCCTTCCCTAAAGGACATTAGTGAACCAGTTGGGCTTTTATAACAATCTGATAGCTTTATGGTCACTTTTCTTTACTGATACCAGCTTTTTACTTCCAGTATTTTTTTACTGAATTCTCAGACTACCATGGTGGGATTTGAACTCACATTGTCTAGATTATTAGTCCAGGCCTGTGGATTGCTAATCCAGTAAAAGATTGAGTTTATACATAATGGGGGTAAAATTGGGTTGGTTTGCACCTCTCGTTGGCGCTCCCGGGGGGCGCTAACAGGGCGCAAATCCCCTAGCACCCGGGCGCGCCGCTGCTAACGCCTCCCGCGAAATTCAGCAGGAGGTTAGCGGCAGCGGTAGTTGGTAGCGCCCAGCGCCGCTGCGCCACTGGCGATGACATCAGCATCATGCACAACGCCCCACTTGCGCCCCGGCCGCAAACTTCCCTTGCGCCCCCGGACCTATTGCCGCACGATATGTGCACTCCTTTTGAGTGCTGGGCTGTTTTCACGGCACCCCGCTCCCTGGTGGTCTGGCAGGGCCCCGGTGCGAGCAGTGCTAGGCCCCTCCCCATTAATTAGGGGAGGAGGCCGGCAATATATATATATTTTTTAAATCACCTTAGGAAACATAGGCAAAATCCAAATTACTATATTGTTAGACTGGTTAGACGGTAGGATCTGCCTTGAACTTACAGTTCTGGACAAAAATATCACATTCAAGCCAAAAGTTTTTAGGAGGGGCAAGTAAAAACTTTAATGAAGGTATTAAAAAGACACAAATAATAAAGTTATAAATATAAATCATTTTTTTGTGAAACATATAATTTTCGATTATATTTTGTTTAAAACCGTATTTTGGACTTTAGAAATTTCCCTTACTAAGATAACAATGATAGGTGAATTTTTTTTCAAAAATCTTTTTGATTTGATTGGTTTAACAATAAACTGTGAAATGTTTACGTGTTTAGATAAGATTTTGCTATTATAAATATTTACATGGTTTTCCATTATAAGGTTTACATATGGATTTTTAACATCAACCTAAGATTTTTAATAATTGTATAGATATTACATTTTATTGATCTTTCAATCTCAATCAGTAAGTAAAGGATTCTCAAGAGAATGCCGAATTCATCCCATGATTAACAAAGAATGAATAGCTCACAAGTGCCAAGGACATGCATTGCATTGGTACTGCTCACAACTCACAAGTATGATAAATTCTGCACTTATCGAAATAAAGTCTGCAAATGTGATTGTCAAAAATAAAAATATTTTCACTGGTTTGTACACCAACACGTGTGCTGTAAGCTCACATAATACTCTTGGTAAAATGCTGTGATGAACAACTAAAAATATTGATTTATCTTTTTTCTTCTTTTCTCTCCAGCTCAATACCTACAGACTAATTGGTGCGCATATTAGATGGGTGCACCATTGGCATGCATAAATACAAAAAGAATGAAAGTAATCCAATCACAGGTAACAGAAACCACTACACTTGTACTTTCTCTGCAGTTGAATAACATATAACACAATAGTTGAGTAAGATGCCTTAATAGTATCTGTTATATATATTAGCATCCCTGATTTTAATCGCTCAACCATTGGTGGCCATGCTTTCAGTTGCCGAGGCACTAAGCTCTGGAATTCCCTTCCTAAACCTCTCTGCCTCTCCACCTCTCTTTCCTCCTTTAAGACGCTCCTTAAAACCAAGCTTTCGGACATCTGCCCTAATTTCTCCTTATGTGGCTAGGCGTCAAATTTTGTTTTATGACACTCCTGTGAAGTGCCTTGGGACGGTTTACTACATTAAGTACAAGCTGTTGTTGTATATCTTCAAAGCTTTCTGATGACATGATTACAAAATAGAATTGCTTTTGTTGCATCTCTATACCAGGGTTTCCTGACTGTTGTAGCTCATGGTATGTGAGTCTTGGAAAGTGGTCCTGGGTTCTGAAATAAACCACTACAAATAAACTATTAACATTAATCCAGCACATGCTATAAGGAAAAGTAGCTCAACTAACCTCTGTAGTTTTAAATGAATGTTCAAATAATTTTGCTCTGTGTATCTTGTTGGTTCTCTTTCAGCATTATTTCTTGAAATTTCAAAGACTTCTATTAGAGATAAAATGTAAGCAATGATATATAAAGCCTACCTGATTATTTCGTTCTCTGGTCCTTGGTAAGGTGGGCAATTCTCATCTCCTGTAAAAGCTGTGCCATCCAGAGGGTAAATGGTATAGTACTGAGGAGGACATGGGGTTGTCCCTGTAGCACCATTAGGTGGATTAGTGCTCTGGGAGTTGTTCAGTGATGGCAAGACGGTTGTGTTCAGGGAAACACCATCTTGGGCAGGAGATGCATATGGAGGGGGAATATACTGAACAACAGTAGCTCCGTGGAAAGTTATAGGTTGATTAATCCCAGTAAAAACAAATGATTGTCCACAGAGAGTCTGCTCGGTCTCCACTGCACTCTCGTTAATTTGTTTGCAGGTTTTGCAAGTTAACATTCGGAACTTGCAGACAGCAATCAGAACAAAAGTGACTCCAACAGAAAGTAGAATGGGTCCCAGCAACTGTGTCCATTCTAAATCACTAGTACCATAATATTTAATCCAGCCCATTACTGTGAAAGTTATGCCCACTAGAACCAAAAAGACACCAGAGAATAGCAGGGTGGCCCCAGCCTTGTCTCCATCTGACACCTGGACTCCAGGGGCTCTAGGCTGACAAGGGGTCACAGAAAATACATTAACAGAGAAATCTTCCACATTGCTGCTGCGCTGCTCCATTTGCATTGCACAGTCAGTGCCGTATGACAGTTCCATGGAAGAAAAGGGGATTGCTAAGTCAGTTGGAGCAGTATATAGTGTTTAAAGTTCAGTCTAGTGACAAAAACACAGCACTTTGTTGCAAGTTAATAATTGATGTCAGAAAATTAAAATTCTTGGAAGTTGCAGAACTGGATTGTGTGTTCTTTGCACTTTCCATTTTGATGACCAAAGCATTTAATGAGGCATTAAATCTAAAAGGTCTGCTGTAGCGTTTCCTTTCCCTTAGTATACCTATCGTGAAGTCTTACTGCCCACAAACTCACACAACTGCACACAACTCCACACTAAAGCTCCCTGTGTTTCAAAGGATTTGGGCATCCTTGCTCAACTTTCTATTATGTAGATGGTTATGTAGGCAAGTTACACAAGCAGCCCATCACAGAGACTGCTTCAGATATCTGGAGCAACAACTGGAGTCGGCTATTATCCACTCACAAACATTACAGATCAATTAAAAAAAATATTTAAATGTAATTTTAAGTTAATGTTGATTTTCAAATAACAGCTAATGTTGACTACGACAGAGGGGGGCCCAATATCACACATGTAATTGTTGTCAAGCCAGTAGCATTTCCCATTTTCTCGCATGATCATTTACTGTCAATGTTAAGTTGTCATCTAATAGAACATAACATATAATAATGCAAATTAAACTGCAAATTACCGATTTGAGCTTTGTTAACAAGATTATCTTATTTTGCTTTGGGTGTAATTATATGTAAGTAGTTTATGAAATCAGATTAGCATAGAAACCACACTTCAACAAGCAAGAGCTTTAGATGGTTTGGTTAGAAACAATTAATTAAAAACCAAGAGAAAATTGTGGGCTTTGAAACCAAATTATCTGCAACTAATGGTTTTTAAAATGCATGCCTGGGCTAAATAGCCGAAGAAATTAACCACAGTTGAGGTACTGATGAAGACAAAAAGTATAAATGAATTGCATGGGTTAAAGTGGCTCAAAATGAAAGTCTTTAAAGAATGGGACAAGATGGAGATATGTTACCAAAAACAAAACTGCCTGCTACTGAAAGAAAAATGGCCTCCATTTAATAGCTCCCACAGTTCTGCGCTGCAGTGTCTGAATTAGGTACTCATGTCCTGGATTGGCACTTGAACCTACAACCTTCTGATTCAGAGGCAAGATTGCCGGCAACTGAACTAAGCTGACACTATTGATCAGAAGTGATATAAATATTACAGGAGCGGTGCTAAGGCAGTGTTTGTAAAAGAAAAGTATTTCTGTACATAATGAAATCTCAAATGATTTAAAATGGAATAATATTCAAAAGAATAAATAAAACAGGCAGTGAGAAGTGCTATCCTCTGGGGATTCATGCTGGAGTCCCAGCGTTTTACTCACAGAGGTAAATTTACAAGGCTTCACTCCTGATTAAGAGCCTCACAAGATAGCAGCATGATCACAGAATCAGCCCTAACTGCTGCCTAAGCTCCCATTTAGCGAAGCTCCACGCCATGATGTCCATGAAGAGAAAAGCAATTTGCAGTCAGGTGACAAATGGATTTGGGCTTAGTACTTATTAGATGGACACTGCTGAAACTCCTTGGGGTATGGAATAGGTAGTGCAGTGTTTATGGCACTCAACTAGCACTCAAGGTGTAATTTCAGAATCCTGAATTTAATAAACCTGGTGATTTGCAGCCTAGTGTCAGGATATTACAGTGACCATGACAGCCGCCTGATTGTTGTAAAAACCCAACTGTTTCAATAACGTCCACCAGGGAAGGGAACCTTCATTATAACACCTCATCTGAAAAACAGCACCCCTGACAGTGCAGTGCTGAAATATCAGCCGAGATGCTGTACTCGACATGGAGTGGAGTTTACACCCATGACCTTCTGTCTCAGAGAAGAGAGGGCTAATACTGAGCCAAAGCTGACAATTGAATTGTGGATTATATATGTGGACTAAAATTAAATTTTAACTGTATTTCCCGAGGCAGTGAACTATTTCTTGTTGTTCATTAATACACTTGTTTGAGTATTAATGCTCACTGTAACAATTATGTAAATAAGTAGCTTAAAATCTATGCCAACCTTCAAGTGACGTCCTTAAAATCTGATGATGCATATCCAAAAATTAAAAAGGAACTTGGAGAGAGTTGCCCTGATGGTTTAATAGAAAAATGCTTCACCTGGTGAGTTACTGAGCAAAGTTTGATCCCTAGTTTGTGCTGAGTTAGCAAACTTTAGTGGTGTTAAGAGACACAATTTATCTCAATGCCCCAGGTTAGGGAAGGCAAAAAATCAGACAGTTTCTGATCATGTATAGCAACCTCTCTTGGAAAGTATGCATGTGTAGATGCCAGGGAGAGGCAATGAAAATCTGGTTCTTCCAGCTCTTCAAAACTACAGGGTGAAATGGGTCTTTGGCGGTAGCACAAAATGGGCAATAACGAATTGGCAGTCTGTTTTACAACCTGCCTGATTTTCTTTTCCAATGCAGGATATACAACCCGCTCCCAACAAGGTTTACAGGCCCTACGATGATGTAACTTCTTACGCATGCATTGGGCCTCTGGTGGTGACACTCCCTGTGTATGCGTCAACATGTGTATGGTGACAATGAGATCAGGTACGGTAGCATAGTGGTTATGTTACTGGACTAATAATCTGGAAGCCTGGACTAATGACCTGGGGACATGAGTTCAAAATCCCACCATGGCAGTTTGTGAATTTAAATTCAGTTAAAAAGGAATAAAAAGCTAGTATCAGTAATGGTGACCATGAAGCTATCAGATTGCCATTGCATAGGATATACAGGTCAATCAGTCCTTGCTGGCGTTTATGCTCCAGTCAAGCCTTTCCTCATCTAACTCTCTCAGTATAATCCTCTATTCCCTTCTCCCTCATACGCTTACCTAACTGCCCCTTAAATACATCTATACTATTGGCTTCAACCACTCCCTGTGGTAGCGAGTTCCACATTCTCACCACTCTCTGGGTAAAGAAGTTTCTTCTGAATTCCCTATTTCATTTCTTGGTGAATGGATTTGCTCTTCCCCACAAGTGGAAACACACTTCTATCAAAACTGTAGTGTCCGCGCTGTAATAATACGCGGACTGCAGGAGAACAATAAAACAGGTATTTACTGAACGGAGGGTAACTTAAGACTGAAGTACAGAAGCCTGCTATGGCTTTATATACAGGGGTGGTCACTGCCGGTACTGCAGTATAGAATCAGTTCTTCTCTTAAAGGTACATACACAACAATTCCTCCTCTTTTAGATAAACAGTACATAACATTCATTTAACAACTAAATAATAACTAATTACAATTACAATTTCTCTGTACTATATACATCAACTGAAATAATCATTTATGAGTTCAGTCTTTGAGGAGGCTTCCTGATCCTGACTGGATAGCGCCTTTCTCGAGTATCCTGTTCTTGCGGCACAGTTGATTCTGGCTCATTGTTATTGATTGGTTCGTCAGCTTCCAATACCACTGCTTCTGAGGTAGACGCAATTTGTACTTCGGGTTGATTACCAGGTGCACCTGCTCGTGGTATGGGTTTGGCTTGTTCCTGTGACTCTAGAATCTGGTCAGCATGGCGTCTCACGATGCTCTCTCCAACGTCCACTGTGTACATTAGTGGTCCCTGCTGTGTGCATATCGTTCCTGGCTGCCATTTTTCTGTTCGGTAGTCACGGGCCAAGACTGGTTGCCCTATCTTGAAGCTCCTGGTTGGCTTCTCATTTATGTGCTGGAATTGCTTATCCTCAACATCTCGTCTTATGTTTGGTTTCAGCAAATCCAGGCGACATCTTAGCCTTCGGTTGAAGAACATTATGGCTGGAGTTTGGTTGGTGACTGCATGTGTCGCATTCCGGTAAGCAAACAAGAAATTATCCACCTTGTGTTGTAGTGGTATGTCATCATTATGCATTGCCTTTATTGCCTTTTTAAAGGTCTGAACAAACCTCTCAGCCAATCCATTTGTGGCTGGATGATATGGGGCAGATGTGTAATGTTTCACCCCATTATTCCTCAGAAACCTCCGGAAATCCTCGAACACAAACTGTGGCCCATTGTCGGAGCAAATCTGTTCTGGCAAGCCATTCCTGGCAAAGATGGTCCGTAGGACTGCAATAGTTTTCTCCGTGGTGGTGGAGGACATTTTGATGACCTCTGGCCATTTTGAATGGGCGTCCACAGCGATTAGGAACATTGAGTCCATAAATGGACCAGCAAAATCAATGTGTACCCATTGCCATGGTGATGAGGGCCACTCCCATGGATGTAGCGGGGCCTGTGATGGAGCGTTTTGGACCTTCTGGCATCCTGTGCATCTCTTGGTCATATCCTCGATTTCTTTATCGATTCCCGGCCACCACACAAACGCCCTGGCTAGGCTCTTCATTTTTACCCCTCCCAGATGACCCTCATGAAGCTCATTGAGCACTCTATCACTCAACTTGGGTGGAATTACCATTCGGGGTCCACACATCAAGGTCCCCCGGCACACTGACAGCTGTTCTCTCCTTGGCGAGAATGCTGGCAACAATGAGTCGCCATGTGCTGGCCATCCCTTCACCGTCAAATCATAGACCCGAGAGAGTGTCGGGTCATTTCGGGTTTCCTTCTCTATACTTGAGTTTGTAACAGGTAAGCATTCGACTATGGTCGCATGGAATATCTCAACAGGGTCCACTGCAGGTGCTTCCTCTACCGTAGGCAACGGTAGGCGCGACAGCCCATCAGCATTTCCATGCTGTTTCGTACCCTTGTACTCTATGTCATACTGATGTGCCCCTAGAAAAAGTGACCATCTTTGCAGCCGTTGCGCCGTCATCACTGGAACGCCCTTCTTTGGGTTAAAAATGGAGACCAGGGGCTGATGATCAGTCAGTAGGGTGAATTTCTGCCCGTGCAGATAGTGATTGAACTTCTTCACCCCCCACACCAGGCTGAGGGCCTCCCTGTCAATCTGGGCGTAGTTACGCTCGGCTGAGGTTAACAAGCGCGACGCAAAGGCTATTGGCCTCTCTGAACCGTCAAGGAATTTGTGTGACAGCACCGCTCCGATGCCGTAGGGAGATGCATCACATGCTAACCGAATCGGTAGTGTTGGATTGTAGTGGGCCAATACTTCTTTTGAAGTGATTAGGCATTTACATTTCTGAAAGGCACGCTTACACTCATCACTCCATTTCCATGTTGCTCCAGTTTGCAGTAGGGCGTTCAGTGGGTGCAGAATTGTAGATAAATTTGGCAAGAACTTATGGTAGTAGTTCACCAACTCGAGGAACGACCTCAGTTGCGACACATTTTCCGGTGCTGGAGCCTTGACTACAGCCTCAATCTTGTCCGGCGACTTATGCAACCCTTCCTCATCAATCATGTGGCCACAATACGAGATTTGTCTCCTGAAGAACTCGCACTTGGGGCGGTTGGCTCGTAGCCCATATTCCTGTAATCTCGTGAGCACCTGCTCCAGGTTGGCAAGGTGTTCACTGTCATTTTCACCCGTAACCAGGATGTCGTCCAAATAACACTGGGTCCCCGGGATCCCTTGCAGGACTTGTTCCATCGCCCTCTGCCAAATAGCCAGGGCTGATGCTACCCCGAATACCAGTCGATTGTACTGGTAAAGGCCTTTGTGAGTGTTTATCGTGAGGTATTTCCTAGATGCTTCTTCCACCTCCATTTGTAGATACGCTTGGGCCAGATCAATCTTTGTAAAGCGTTTCCCTCCAGATAGTGAGGCGAAAATATCTTCTATCCGTGGAAGTGGATATTGTACTGTGTGTAGGACTGGGTTCACAGTTACCTTGACGTCCCCACAGATGCGAACCTTCTTCGGTTCCCCAGGCGTGCTGCTCAATGATTTCTTCATTAGAGGAACTATGGGTGTGGCCCACTCGCTCCAGTCCGCCTTGGACAGCACACCCGAACGTTCCAGGCTCTCCAGCTCTGCTTCAACGGCTGGGCGGATCGCGTAAGGTAAAACATTTTGGGTTTGCGTTATCTTTGATTTTTATCATTGCCGTTACTCCTTTTAGAGTCCCAAGTCCTTGTTGGAACACCTCTTTCGCGTCAGTTAGAATTTTTGACAGTCGTCCAGGTGTGACGTCGTCATCCTTTTTATCAGTCACAGTTAGCGCCTGAATGGAATGCCAATCCAATTGTATTTTTCGGATCCATTCACGTCCCAATAATGGTGGTCCTCCATCTGGTAGTATATATAGATACAGTTTCTGTGTTTCCTTGCCGTTGTATTCAACTGGCACCCTTATTTTTCCTCTGGGGTAGACTTTTTGCCCCGTGTATATCTTCAATACAATGGACGTGTCCTTCAAGGGTATGTGTGAGAATAGCCGCTCATAGTCTCGTCGATTCATGACAGTTAGGGCTGATCCTGTGTCCAATTCCATCTTTACTGGGGACCCTGCTATCATGAGGGTGACCCAAATGGTTCGGTGATCCTCCTTTGCGATCACGTTGTGTAACTGTGGTAAACCACTGTTTGTATTCCACTGTGTACATGCCTGGACATGCCTCGGCTGACTCCTCCCACAAGTCCTAGTATAAAGGTGACTGCTCCCCAGCCCCCTTTGTATTCTGGACCGGTCGACCACTCGAGGCAGACCTTCATTCTTTTGTTAATAAAAGCCTTTAGTTACTCTCTTAACTCTCAGTCTTTTATGAGTAATTGATAGCGCATCAATTTTATTAACAAATTTTTATAATGGAGAAGATCCTCACACCAGCATGCCTGGACTTAGATCATCGGGAGGCGGACTCATCCACCAAGTTTACTCACTGGCTTAAGTGTTTCGAAAAATTCCTGACCACCACCGCAGCAATCAAATCGGACGAGGACAAACTGGATGTCCTGACCTCCAAAGTGAACCACCGAGTGTACTCGGTCATCCAAGACGCGACCTCGTACGCGGACGCTATCAAGCTCCTCAAGGGCCAGTACACGCGCCCAGTGAACGAAGTGTACGCCAGGCACCTTCTGGGGAAGTCGTAAACAACAACCTGGGGAATCGACCATGGAATACCTTCAGGCACTGTCTGTGCTTGGCCGGGCCTGTGGTTGTAAGGATGTAAAGGCCGCCGTGTACACAGAGGAACTTATCCGGGACGCTTTTGTAGCGGGCCACAGATCCAATTACACCCGACAGCGACTGTTGGAGCAGAGTGACCTCGACCTCAACAAGGCCTCTGAACTCGCACTATCACTGGATGCAGCCTACCGGGGCATGGATGCCTACTCCTCTGCACCGTGGACGCCGCGGGGAATGACAGCCTGGGACACGGTAGGACCGCCTCATAGCGCCGTGCCACCCCAGCAACGGCCCAACTACCGCAGCAGTGTCCCAAGGCCAGACAGCAGTGCCCCAAGGCCAGAAATGCTACTTCTGTGGCCAGGCAAAACACCCCAGAGCGCGCTGCCCGGCGAAAAACGCGATCTGCTCGGGCTGCGGGAAGAAGGGACACTACGCTAATGTCTGCAGGGCCAAAGCCACCCCGAACCCCAGCAGCGCCGCGTGTGGGCCATGCGGGCCGCCATCTTGGGCCTCCCCGGCCATGTGCGAACCACCGGTACAGCAGCCATTTTGGACGCCTCCAGCCACATGGGGATCATGGACGCCACCATCTTGGACGACAGCCGGAACGCAGCAGGCCCCCAACACCGCCTCATCTGATACCCGCAGCGACACACCGACCCCTACGCTGGCATCCGTTACACTGGACCAAGCGAGACCGCACCAGCTGGCCAGTTCCACAATGGACATTAAGGTAAATGGTCATGATACAATCTGCCTTTTTGACTCTGGGAGCACGGAGAGCTTCATCCACCCTGACACGGTGCGGCGTTGCTCTCTCCCAGTCCTGCCTGTGCACCAGCGGATTTCTATGGCCTCCGAGTCCCAGTCGGCGGACATCGGCGGCTACTGCGTGGTGACACTCGTAGTAGACGGGACCGTGTACGATCATTTCAAACTTCTGGTCCTGCCCGACCTCTGCGCTGCCGTCCTGCTGGGGTTAGATTTTCAGTGCCACCTTAAAAGTGTTACGATGGCGTACGGTGGACCCCTACCCCCACTCACAGTCCGCAGCCAGCAGCTTCCAAATTGCCCACCGCGCACCAGGTGCAACCTCTCCACACTCAGAGTCACCCCCCCCCACTGTTTGCTAACCTCACCCCCGACTGTAAGCCCATCGCCACAAAGAGCAGGCGATACAGTGCCGGGGACAGGGTTTTCATTAAAACCGAAGTGGAGCAGCTCCTGAAGGAAGGGATTATTGAGGGCAGCACCAGCCCCTGGCGAGCCCAGGTTGTGGTCGTTAAGACCGGCGAGAAGCAGCGCCTGGTCATCGACTACAGCCAGACAATAAATCGCTACACCCTGCGGGACGCCTACCCACTCCCCCGCATAGCTGATATGGTCAACCAGATCGCGCAGTACCGCGTCTTCTCGACCATTGACCTGAAATCAGCGTACCACCAGCTCCCTATCTGCCCTGAGGACCGCCAGTATACTGCCTTTGAGGCAAACGGCCGCCTCTATCACTTCCTTAGGGTTCCCTTTGGCGTCACCAACGGGGTCTCCGTCTTCCAAAGGGAGATGGACCGGATGGTAGATCAAAATGCGTTGCAGGCCACTTTCCCATATCTGGACAATGTGACCATCTGCGGCCGTGACTTGCAGGACCATGACGCAAACCTCGAAAAATTCCTCCGCACCGCCCAACTCCTGAACCTGACATATAACAAGGAGAAGTGCATATTCCGCACAAACCGCCTCGCCATCCTTGGCTGCGTTGTGGAACACGGAGTCATCGGCCCCGACCCCGACTGGATGCGTCCCCTTATGGAACTCCCACTGCCCCACTGCCTCAAGGCCCTGAAGAGGTGCCTAGGGTTTTTCTCCTATTATGCCCAGTGGGTCCCCTACTATGCGGACAAGGCCCATCCGCTGATCAAGTCCACCTCTTTTCCCTTGACGGCAGAGGCCCGCTTAGCCTTCCACCGTATCAAGGAAGACATTGCCAAAGCCACCATGCACGCAGTGGACGAATCCATCCCCTTCCAGGTGGAAAGCGACGCGTCCGACTTTGCCCTGGCCGCTACCCTCAATCAGGCGGGGAGACCCGTGGCCTTCTTTTCACGAACCCTCCAAGGCCCGGAGACCAGACACTCCGCTGTTGAGAAGGAGGCCCAGGCGATTGTGGAGGCTGTGCGTCATTGGAGGCACTACCTGGCCGGAAAACGATTTACCCTGCTCACTGACCAACGTTCAGTTGCTTTCATGTTTAACAACAAGCAGAGGGGCAAAATCAAAAATGACAAGATCTTGAGGTGGAGAATCGAACTTTCCACCTACAATTACGAGATCTTGTACCGGCCCAGGAAGCTCAATGAACCCCCGGATGCGCTATCGCGTGGCACCTGCGCCAGCGCGCAGATCGATAGACTGCGGGCCCTCCACAATGACCTCTGCCACCCGGGGGTCACCAGGTTCTTCCACTTCATCAAGGCCCGCAACCTGCCTTACTCTATTGAGGAGGTCAGGACCATGACCAGGAACTGCCAAGTCTGCGCTGAGTGCAAACCGCACTTTTATAGACCAGACAGGGCCCACCTGATAAAAGCCACTCACCCCTTCGAGCGCCTGAGCGTTGATTTTAAAGGGCCTCTCCCCTCCTCCGACCGCAATGTGTACTTCCTCAATATTATTGATGAGTACTCCCGTTTCCCATTCGCCATCCCCTGCCCGGACATGACCAGTGCCACGGTCATTAAATGTCTGAACGACCTCTTCACCCTGTTCGGTTTCCCCAGCTATATCCATAGCGACCGGGGCTCATCGTTTATGAGCGACGAACTCCGTCAGTACCTGCTAACTAGGGGTATTGCCACAAGCAGGACCACCAGTTACAACCCCCGGGGGAACGGACAGGTGGAAAGAGAAAATGCGACAGTTTGGAAGGCCGCCCTGCTAGCCTTAAAGTCTAGGGGCCTTCCAACCTCCCGCTGGCAGGATGTGCTCCCCGATGCGCTCCACTCTATTCGGTCACTGCTCTGCACTGCCACTAACGCCACCCCTCATGAGAAAATGTTTGTCTTCCCAAGGAAGTCCACATCGGGGACATCGCTACCGCCATGGCTGACGTCCCCAGGGCCGGTCCTACTGAGAAGGCATAAAACGGACCCCCTGGTCGAGAGGGTCGACCTCCTCCACGCCAAACCCCAGTATGCTTACATTGCATACCCGGACGGGCGGGAGGACACAGTCTCCATAAGAGACCTTGCACCCTCGGGGGCCGCAGTAACCCACTACTCACTACCAGCCCCCCCCACGATCCGATATCCAGCCCCAGCAGACGGCAGGCCTGGGCCCAGCGACCCGCTCGACACCTACGAGGACGACACGCCTGTGCCACAGCCTACGCGGGACTCGACGCCGGAAGCTCCACTACCCCTGCCGTCGCCACGCCGATCACAGCGGCAGACAAGACCTCCGGAGAGACTCCAATACACTAACTTTTAATACACTTCACCCCGCCGGACTCAATTTTAAACAAGGGGTGAATGTGGTAAACCACTGTTTGTATTCCACTGTGTACATGCCTGGACATGCCTCGGCTGACTCCTCCCACAAGTCCTAGTATAAAGGTGACTGCTCCCCAGCCCCCTTTGTATTCTGGACCGGTCGACCACTCGAGGCAGACCTTCATTCTTTTGTTAATAAAAGCCTTTAGTTACTCTCTTAACTCTCAGTCTTTTATGAGTAATTGATAGCGCATCAGTAACTTTAGACAACTTAGTCTCCTGCTCCCGGAGTCCTTATCACTCTCCTGATCTTCCGAACTACTGTCTGTCAATTTCTTTACTTTCTTGTACTTTTCCTTAGTAGTTCTTGTAGTGTTGGTTTTCTTTCCCGACCTGCAGACTCTTGCTATGTGTCCCATTTTCCCACATTGCCTGCATACTTTGTCCTTAAACCAGCAGTCCTTCTGATCATGGGTTGTTCTGCCGCAGCGATAGCACTTTTCTGCTCCATACGCCATTTCGTTAGCGCTGTATTCCTGTGGTTTCTGTTGTATTTCCGCAGCTCCCCGTGCTGCTGCTTCGTAGGATACTGCCACGCTGAAAGCCTGTTCTAGCGTCAGGTCCTTTTCCGAAAGTAGTCGTTTCTGGGTTCCTTCACTCTGAAGCCCGCAGACAAACTTATCCCGTAAGGTGTCTGCCAGTCCTGCTCCGAACTGGCAGTGCTTCGATAACTTGCGTAGTTCTGTAAGATAGTCAGCATTGCTCTCATCTTTGTGCTGGTTTCTTTTATGGATCTTGAATCTTTCTGCTATCAGCAGCGGTGTAGGGTTTAGGTGTTCCTGTAAGATATTAACAATCTCCTCAAAACTTTTCTCCATTGGTTTAGCTGGGGTAATTAAATTCCGCAATAGGCCGTACGTTCTCGCGATCATCAAATTTAATAATACCGACGCCTTCTTTCCATCGGCCACCTCATTTGCCTTGCAGTATACTTCAATTCTTTCCACATACGTGGTCCAGTCTTCTACCTCGTTGTCGAAAGCAGTGATACTGCCACTTTTCGGCATCGTTGGTGATTTAAAATGGCGCCTCCCGCGCTTTTTCTTCTTCACCGATGGATCAAAATGGCGCCTCCTGCGCTTTTCCTTCTTCCCCAATGGAATAAAATTGCGCCTCCCGCGCTTTTCCTTCTTCCCCTTGCTGCCACACTGCTCCTAGCGTTCTGCAGGGTAATGGCGGCGACCCGCGGCTTCGGCGCATCTCACTTTTCCTTCCCCTTGTTTTATTTTCGCTACGCTGCCCGGTTCTTGAGCACCGACTGCGCCCTGTGCGCTCCACCCTCTCTCTCTCTCTCTTTTCCTCCCGACGACGCTGCACGGCCCCTTTGCAGAGCCGCTCGATCGAGCTCGTGCCCGCCGCAGTCCGGAAGGGTCAGCGCACTACCTGCTACCAGCACGATTTGCTGGAACACCTTGACTGGGGAGCCAAGCCCAGCTCTCCACAGCCTCTCCTGCAACTCTCCGAACTCCGATGGATCCTTGGGCGGTTGCCCGCGGTCGATGCCCGTTGTTCTGACTTCGACCTCCAAGAAGCTTCTTCTCAGGGAAAGATCCCCGTGAGGTGATGCAGTACTGCAGGTGAGTTCGAACCTGTTCGTCGCTAATGTAGTGTCCGAGTATAAATAATACACGGACTGCAGGAGAACAATAATAACAGGTATTTACTGAACAGAGGGTACTCTTTTATTTGGACCCAAAAAAAAACCCAATTCAACTGTAAATAAACAAAAGTTCAACTAAAGCTTAACAAATCAAATTAAAATTTGGTTTTCTGTGTTGATGATGCACTCCAGTGCCCGCGGCGCCCATCGGTCGCGGAAATACTCAAGCGCACCGGCGGACACCGCGTGCTCCATCTCCAGGGCCACCCGGGCGCGAACATGGCCGCGGAAGAGATGCAGGCAATCCGGCTGGACGACCCACTCGACCGCCCGCTGCCTGGACCAATTGATGGCTCTTTTAGCCAGGCCCAGGAGCAGGCCCACAAGGAGGTCCTCCAACCTGTCCGCTCCCCTCCGCACCGGGTGACCGTAGATCAAGAGCGTGGGACTGAAGTGCAACCAAAAATCGAGGAGCAGCCCCTTCAAGTAGTGAAAGAGGGGCTGCAACCTCTCACAATCCATATAAACGTGAAACACGGACTCCTCCAGGCCGCAAAAAATGCAGGCGGCCTGGGAGTCCGTGAACCTACTTAAAACCTTATTGCACGGGACCGCTCCGTGCAACACCCTCCAGGCCAAGTCCCCGATGGAACAAGGGAGGACTCCCGCATAGAGAGCCCTCCATTGGGGACCTCCGCTACCGCCGGTCGGCAAAACGCCACGCCAAGGCGTGTCCGGACGGTAGACGAAGATGGCAAAGTGGAGAGTGTGCAGGAGCAGCCCGTACAGGAAACCCCTCCGCGCGGAATGAAAAGGCACGGAGGGTATTTCCTCGAGACGGCTCAAGTTGTGAGGCGCCGGTTCCCGAGGGGAGTTTCGGGGCCGGGCGCCGATGAGGAATTCCGTCCGAACGGGGGTAAGCTCGGACGGGATCGCCCCACGTGCTTGAGCCGCCTCGATACACCTAGTGGAGTCGGGGCCCAGTGCCGCTTTCACCGATTCGATGGTTTTGACCGCGAGCCGGACGTTGGCCCAGGACAGGCGCCGCGCCAGCTCCTCCGGCGCCATCCAGCCCACTCCTCCGCCATCGAGCAGGTCCCCGACTCTGGTCACCTTGCCAGCCACAGCCCTACCCTCCGCCAGCCGCCCGAACCCGTGTTCGTGGAGGTGCGGATTCCTGAGCAGCGGCTCCTGAAGGAGAGCCGCCGCTCCTGACGGGGGAGAGCTCCGCCTGGAGGCGACGTAGTTCCAAACCCATAGTAGTTCCTGGTAGAAGACAGGCAGCTCCCGCAGGCCGGCACGCCTGCTGCCCACTTTCGCAAACAGGAGCTGCGTGTCGTAATTGAGGCCATGCAGCTGGCGGAAGAAAAACGTCGCCAGCGCACACCATCTCGGAGGATTCTCGACGTACAGGTATCTCTGCAGCGTCTGAAGACGGAAAGTCGCAGCCTGGGTGCGAAGGCACACCAGCGCCTGACCGCCCTCCCTAAGCGGGAGACACAGAACCGTGGCAGAGACCCAGTGCTTCCTTTTGTCCCAGAAGAAGTCGATGAGCTTCTTCTGAATCTTGGCGACAAACGCAGGGGGAGGGATCAAAGTGACCAACCGGTACCACAACATGGCGGCCACCAGCTGGTTTATGACCAGCGCTCGACCCCTGTAGGACAACACTCGGAGCAGTCCTGTCCAGCGTCCTAGGCGAGCGGTGACTTTGGCCTCCAGCTCTTGCCAGTTCGCCGGCCAAGCGTCCTCGGCAGGGCTAAGGTAGACTCCCAAATAGAGGAGGTGCGTGGTGCTCCAGGCGAAAGGCCTGAACTCCTCCGGCAGGGAGTCCACCCGCCACTGACCCACCAGGAGTCCGGAACATTTCTCCCAGTTGATCCTGGCGGAGGATGCGTCCGAGTAAATCTGCTGGCATTCCCGCATCCTCCGCAAGTCAGCGGGATCCGTGACCATGAGGAGCACGTCATCGGCGTAAGCCGAGAGGACCACCTCCACGCCCAGCCCTTGCAGAGCCAGTCCCGTCAACCTCTTCCGCAAGAGGCGCAGGAAAGGCTCCACGCAAATGGCATATAACTGACCGGACATGGGGCATCCCTGACGCACCCCCCTCCCGAAGCGAAGGGGCGCCGTCAAGGACCCGTTAACTTTAATCAGACACTCCGCGGCGGCGTACAGAAGTCGGATCCGGGCGACGAAATGCGTCCCGAACCCGAATGCGCGCAGAGTCCCGAAGAGATACTCGTGATCCACCCTGTCGAACGCCTTCTCCTGATCCAGGGAAAGGAAGGCGACCGACAGACCAGCCCTCTGGGAGTGGTGGACCAGGTCCCGGACCAGATGGATGTTATCGTGGATGGTCCGGCCCGGGTCCGTGTAGGACTGGTCGGGGTGGATCATGTGGGCCAGCACGGTGCCAAGGCGAGCAGACATGGCCCTGGCAAAGATTTTATAGTCCGTGCTGAGGAGGGAGACCGGGCGCCAGTTCTTAAGGAGGCGGAGATCGCCCTTCTTAGGCAGCAGGACAATGACCGCCCTGCGCCAAGAGAGGGGCATCTCCCCGGTCGCCAAACTTTCCCCCAGGACCCGCGCGTAGTCGCCCCCCAAGACGTCCCAGAACGCCCTGTGGAACTCCACGGTCAGCCCGTCCAGCCCCGGGGACTTTCCCCTAGAGAGCTGGCGGAGGGCGCCGGTCAGCTCCGCCAGGCTTATCGGAGCGTCCAATTTTTCGGCGCCCTCCGGGCCAAACTTCGTCAGGTCCTCCCACAAAACTCTGCGCGCATCCTCGCTGGACGGATCCGGAGAGAACAGAGCCCCGTAATAGGCGCGTGTCTCCGCGCTGATTCCCTCCGGATCCGAGACCAGAGATCCGTCGTCGGCCAGCAGCCCCAAGAGCTGCTTACGGACCCCCCCGTCTTTTTTCCAGCGAGTAGAAGAAGGGGGAGCCGCGGTCCAGGTCCCGCAGGAGCTGGATCCGCGACCTCACGTACGCGCCTCGGGACCCGACAAGCTGCAGGTCCTTCAGCGCGCCGCCCTTCTCTTCGTACACCTTCCGCAGGGCCGAGTCCTCGACGACCTGACCGAGACGGGACTCCAGGCCGAGCACCTCCTTCTCCAACCGCCCGACCCGGGCCTCCCGCCTCTTGGTCGACCCCTTCGCGTACTCCTGACAGAAGAGACGGATGTGAGCCTTGCCCACATCCCACCATAGCCTCAAGGAGGGGAAGCCCCCCTGCTTCCTTCTCCAGTCGGCCCAGAATCGACGAAACGAATCCCGGAACCGTGCGTCCTCCAGCAGCAGGTTGTTAAAATGCCAGTACACGGACACCCCCCGCACGCGCAGCGGAGCGAGCTCCGCCCACACCAGGTGGTGGTCCGTGCACGGCACCGGCCGCATGGAAGCTGCCGGAACGCAGGAGACGTACGCCCGGGAAATGTAGAGGCGGTCGATTCTGGACCTTCCTCCCCCAGACCTCACGCTAGTGAAGGCGTTGGAGTCGGGGGGAAATTTCGCCAGACGTCCACCAAGTCGAAGGACCCAACCAGGTCCCTCAACTTCTCCATCGCCGCCGGGCTTCGCGGGGGACCCGAACGGTCCCTCGCCTCGAGGGTGCAGTTAAAATCCCCCCCGAGGATGACGCACTCGCCCACGTTGACGGAGCCCAAGAGAGCGGACACTTCTTCGAAGAAGCGCACTTGCTACGCACTGGTCTGAGGGGCGTACACGTTCACTAGATGGAGCGGCACGCCCCCCAGGCGAACAGTGACCTGGAGCAAGCGGCCCGGCACGTGCTCCTTGACCCCCAAGATCTCCAGCTGAAAATGCGGGGCCAGCAAGATAGCCACCCCGCTGGAATTGTTGGAGAGGTGACTCATGCTGACCCCTCCTTGCCACTCCAGGAGCCACGTGGCTTCGTCTCCCGGAACGGTGTGGGTTTCTTGCAGGAAGCACACCGCATACTTCCCGTCCCGAAGGACCGAGAAGTTATTGAATCTGCGGCGCGCCTCCCTGCTGCCATTGATGTTGAGGCTGGCTATGGTTATCTTCATGTCAGAAGCATAGTGCAACCTCTACCTACACCTAACGGGGGGAGGAAGCGCAGCCGCTGGTCCGCCGCCACTTCCTCAGCAGCCCAGTGAGAAACGTTGTGAGCCGACGCAGCTCGAGCGGGTTCACACCCTCGTCCGCGCCCAAGATCTTAACGGCGGCGCGGACGGAATCGATGAGCAGCGCCAGCTCCGACCACCTGTCGAGGGCCAGCCGGACCTTATTGCGCTGACCCAGGCACGTGGCCATAAAATCCCGGAGTTCCCTTACGGAAATGAGGGGAGACTCGGCAAGGGGCACGAGGTCATCCAGCGCCACGTCGGCGCTGGAGTCCGAATCGTCCTCCGTGCCCATCACCGAGTCCCCATCCTCCTCCAGGGGGTCGTCACCAGCGGCCGACCCGTCCGCCGCGCAGTGCGAAGCGAACGACTCGGCCGCGCCAGCCAGCCCCGCCTCCGCCCGGATCCCACCCCCAGGATCGGCGGCAGAGGATTTCTCCCTGGGCTCCTCTAGGGGTGCCGGGCCAGAAGACGGCGGCGGTTCAGAGCTCCCCTCCGCCTCAGACACCGGAACGACCGGAGAAACCGGGGAGAGAACAATTTCCAGCTCCTCCAGTACGTCCGGCACCAGAGACGCAGCCAGGGGGCCATCCTCCTCCCCGCCACCAACCTCCGACCCAGCGGACGGGGGGTTTTGAATTAAAAGCTCTACCAGGACGAGCATCCCCTGGGAGACGTCCGGGTCGCATTGGGCGAGCTCATTATCCTCGAGCTCGCCCGACCCAGCCCCCAGGCTGCCCGACCCGGCGAGGGGTAACGACACCGATAAAAGGTCAACTTCAATTACTGCCGCGGGTTGTTCCGCAACCCCCCCCACGGGCAGGGTCTCATCCCCATCCCCGGGAGGCACGTGCTGGACAGACACATCTGCCTCAGCCTCCCGAGGGACAGGCGACCCCTGCCGATCGCTGGTGATGACGACAGCGCTGGGGGGGCGGGGGGGCGCAGTACCCGCGGCGGGCGACGACTCCCCCTGCTCGGAGGGACCTTCCTCCTCCCGGTCCTCCTCCTCATCCAGGGGGTCGCGCCTTCTTTTTAGCACGGAGGGAGCGAGGGAGACCTCTATGTCTGCAAAGGCCTCGTCCTCGACTCCCTCCGGCGGAGCAGGTTTGTCGGGTTCCTCGGGCCCGAGCCCGGCCGCAGGTATTGGCATTACCGCTGCGGCGGTTGCGGCCACAGGCTCGGGCACGGGGCCCCTCCCGCTCACATCTGCCCTGATCAACTCCGCGAGGAGCGCGGGTGTAAGGGGCTCAAGGGGCAAGGGCTCACCATCCACGGGGGGGCCTGCCCCAAGGTGCTTCTTTTTTCCCCGCGCCTTCTTTCCGGCCGGACATGCTCCCTCCCCCCCGCCGGAGGCCTTGGTGGCATCGGCCCCCGACGTCAACCGCGCATCAGACGTACTTGACGCGCGGGCAGATCCGGGGGGAAGGGCGGCGGCGGCGGCGCCAGCCTCGGCCGCACGAGATGATCCGGCGGCCTTGGAGGCAGGGCAGTTCCTCCTGATGTGTCCCACCTCCCTGCAGGCATGGCACCTCACACCGTCCGACGTCCAAAAGGCGCGGTAGGCGGTCCCCTCGTGGAGGACGACGAACGCCCCTTCAGTGTCCTCCTCCCGCGCCAGCTGGATAAACAGCTGGCGCCGGAAGGAGAAGACGTGGCGAAGGCTGGCCTCCCGGAAGCCGAGCGGGATGGGCGTGATCCCCGACCTCACCTCCCCAAGTTGTCGCAAATGGGGAAGGAGGAGCTCACCAGGAACATAGGGCGGGACGTTGGAAATAATGATCCTCTGCGCGGTGGCCTCGAGAGGATCCACCGGCAGGAAGGTCCCGCCCACGGTGAGCCCCTTGGCGACAGCCAGGGACACCGCCCGCTCCGACCCCAGGAAGAACACAGCCTTCCCATACATTTTCGAGGCCGCGACGATGGCTGAGGGGCCGACAACCCCAGCCATGGCCTTGACGCAGGCCTCGATGGTCATAGTGGGGTGAGTGTAGCTCTTCACCCCAAGCTTTTTCGTTATTAATCGAAAAGGTGACGGGGCAGCAGGAACAGCGGGAGCAGCTGTGGCTGTGGCTACCACTCTCGCATAGGTCCCGGCTGGCCCCGCCACCGGCGAAGATGCAGTCGCCATTCTGGGGTGCTTTTTTTAAGGGCTACACTCACCCCAAGTCACAGGCCTGAAGGTGTTAATGGCCTCGGTGTATATATATATATATTTTTTTGTCCTCTATTGAGCAGAGGGAGCTGATTAAAATGAGGACACACCTCTCTCCTTATTGATTTAAATTGGGAGAGGAGCCCTCGCCCCTCTGCTTAATTGGCAATTAATAAAATAGATGAAACTAAGGTGCCTTAGAAAGACAGGCAGAGAGAGACAAAGAGAGAGAGAGAGAGGTGGGGGGGTGGGAAGGAGGGAGGCCGCAAAGGGCAGTGTTGCCACTCAGGATGGTGGGTGGGTGTAGGCAGGGTTGCACTCTCCGATGGAAAAAGTCTTTGGTGATGGCGGTCTTCTGGCAGGGGGAGAAGACGTCTTCACCTGGAAAAGCTGGAGAAGCCCAGGCTTAGTCCTGCAACAGGTCTTAACGATGTAATTAAATTAAATTAAGGACTTCACCTTGGGCAGCTCCAAGCTCTCCCAGGGCAGGCAATAGAAGGGATGCTAATTAGTGGTGTGTGTGGCCTAGCTTTTAACAAGAGCACACACACACACACACACTACACCCCTTGATGATCCGGCCTTGCTTCTTCTTTTCTCCCCCCACCTAAAATACAAAGTCTTGGGAGAGTGCCCCAAATAACACCCACCTGTAGATGTTCCGGATGAAGTTTTCTTCCCTCCTTTCAAGCAGTTGGTTTCTCTCCCCTCTCTCCCTCTCCTGAAGTGGAGGCCAAATTGGGGAGGCAGTGATGGAAAGGCCTCTCCCCTGGTTGATGTTGATGTAGGCCTCCTTTCTCCTTCTCCTCCTCTGTCCTCTCTCTCCAGGCACCTCAGTTGATGTAATGATGGTGGAGTTGGTGGTGGTGGTCCAACGTTCTCCTCCTCTTCCTGGTCAGGGGACCACCACTTTAATCCACTCTCCAAAGTCTGGCTGCTCCCTCTGCTCGTGCTTGCAGCTGCACAGCCAACAATGCTGTGCAAACTGAACAGAGGGTAACTCAAGACTGACGTACAGAAGCCTGCTATGGCTTTATATACAGGGGTGGTCACTGCCGGTACTGCAGTATAGAATCAGTTCTTCTCTTAAAGGTACATACACAACAGGTCTCATTGTGAATCTGTATCCTGTTCATTCATGTATTTTATGTAGAATAAACCTGCTGTTGGCTTGAAGCTGTGTCTATGTCCACAGAATGCTTTTCAGTCCACCACCTGCAAAGAGAAGAGAATGCACGTGGTGGTAGACGCAATAGGGTTGGTTTTAACCAAGCCCGTCCTGCGGGCAAGGGGTGGTGGGGGGTTAAAATTGCGCCTGGGGGCTCATCGCACCTTTCCCACACCATTCTGGCCCTCCCATCATTTTGAATGTCCAGTTTGTGGCTGCATGCCAGGCGTCCGCTCCAGGCAAGTGGAGGACCCTAATGAAAAGGTCAAAGTCGTATGCCGATGAAGCAGGGCTATGGGGAAAGAGAGCAGGGGAGTGGAACTATTGGATAGCTCTTTCAAAGAGCCGGCACAGGCATGATGGGCCGAATGGCCTCCTTCTATATTGTATGACTCTATGATAAGTTTTTTAACTTTTTCCTCTTGCTTTTAAAAATTATTTGAAGAGAAACCAATGAGAAAATAGTTGAAGAAAATATTGCAGTACTACAGTTAACTGGCACTGATGCATTCTATGAAATTAAGTTCACTGCACATGTTCAGTATGCACAATCCAAATTCTGCTTATAGAGTCGCAGT
Organism: Somniosus microcephalus; assembly: GCF_052327205.1. Taxonomy (NCBI): domain Eukaryota; kingdom Metazoa; phylum Chordata; class Chondrichthyes; order Squaliformes; family Somniosidae; genus Somniosus; species Somniosus microcephalus. The sequence continues at coordinate 217,343,293 of NC_140987.1, forward strand.
TCTGGGTAAAAATAGCAACTCCAAGTCTATTTTTTTTAAAGAAGTGGTTGAGGCCTTCAACTGAAAACATTAATGAAGGCATTAAAAGGCACAAGTACCAATTCAGTGGATAAATGTAATAATGCTATTGTGAAATATGTAATACTTCATTTTTAAAATTTTGTTTAAACCATTATTTTTGGCATTAGAATTTTTAGTTGCTAAGGAACAAAGCAAATAGTACCTGAAAGAAGTTTTCAGAAAGCATTTTGAGAAAACTTTGGAAATCTGACAGCCAGATTGCACAACCTGAGAACCAGATTTCACAATCAGAATGACGAGCTTAAATATGCAATACCTATAATAAATGTGGATATAGAAAATTATAATGGACAAAATAATGTGATAAAAACACGACAACAGGAAGTCAACTGGCACAGAAAGGAAGTGCATACAGATGCAAGATGTTTAGTCAATTATAGATAGAAATAATATAAAATCAAAGTACTACAGAAAAATAAGGTCAGATTTTAAAATGGCAACTGCATTATATCTGCACTCCCTTGTCCAATTATCCCATGCCCTTTAACCTCACTTCAACTGAAGACTATGCTTGGTCCTTACTTCCCTTAATCACTAGACAGCTAACTTCAGGCAGACAGAGGCACAGGTGATTCTTCTGTGCACTCCCCTCCCCCCCCCACCCCACCCCACCCCACCCTGTAAAGTCTGCAGGTATTATGGCGAATTAATACACAGACTACAAGAGTAACTTTAACAGGACTTTACTATTCGAAGGTCAGGGCGAATCTGCCCAATAAATCCTGACACAGCACTTATATACCGGTGTGGTCACCGTCGGTATTACAGTATACAGCAGCCAAGATAAAGTAGTGCCACACCTAAAATAGTTCTCTTAAAGGTGAACGGTTACATACAATAGTTCTCTTAAAGGTAGAACAGTTACCTACACTACAATCCTCCCTTTTTAGCTAACAACATACTTATTCCCCATTAAACATAACATCATAACATATATCCTTCATGTTAGAGTCATAGAGTTTTTCAGCACAGAAAGAGGCCCTTCGGCCCATCGTGTCTGCGCCGCCCATCCCTCCCTGTCCAGTCTAATCCCATTTTCCAGCATTTGGTCCATAGCCTTGTATGCAATGGCATTTCAAGTGCTCATCCAAATGCTTCTTGAATGTTGTGAGGGTTCCTGCCTCTACCACCCTTTCAGGCAGTGAGTTCCAGCTTCCAACTGCCCTCTGGGTGAAAAAGTTCCTCCTCAAATCCCCCCTAAATCTCCTGCCCCTTACCCTGAATCTGTGCCCCCTTGTTATTGACCCCCCTACTAAGGGGAAAAGTTCCTCTTTATCTACCCTATCTTTGCCCCTCATCATTTTGTACACCTCAATCAGGTCCCCCCTCAGCCTTCTTTGCTCCAAGGAAAACAACCCCAGCGTGTCCAGTCTCTCTTCATAGCTGAGGCGCTCCATCCCAGGTAACATCCTGGTGAATCTTCTCTGCACCCTCTCCAAAGCAATCACATCCTTCCTAAAGTGAGGCGACCAGAACTGCACACAGTACTCCAGCTGTGGCCTCACCAGCGTTTTGTACAGCTCCATCATAACCTCCCTGCTCTTATATTCTATGCCTCTGCTAATGAAGGCAAGTATCCCATAAGCCTTTTTAACCACCTTATCTACCTGTTCCGCTGCCTTCAGGGAATTATGTACATGTACACCAAGGTCCCTCTGACCCTCTGTACTTCCTAGGGTTAAAACAGTTCACAGATGTAGTCTCTGCGGAAACAGTTCACAGATTCAGTCTCTGCGGGAAACAGTTCATAGATTCAGTCTCTGCGGAAAACAGTTCACAGATTCAATCTCGGTGGATGCGCCTTCCGTGCTTCTTGACTCGGTCCTGACAACACCTCAGTGGTGTAGCAGTTCCCTGTGGTGTAGTCGGTTCACGTTGCTGGAGTGACTCATCCAATAGTCCTTCACTGGACTTAACAGCTTGAACTTCCGTCCTTCTGAACCAGCATTGTTGGCTTGTAAAAACTTGAGTACCTTGGGAAGTTTTTCTACTTCCAAACTGATTTGGCTCCGTTCGAAGGGACCCCGTGCGTGATCTAATAGTGATGATGATGGTCCAGATGATCATCATCTTCTGCTTCGTCTTTTCCTTTTCTGCTTCTTGGAGACTCTCTGGGCTCCACTGTCAGCTGCCAGCTGCATGCACAGTTCCTCCTTCTCGTCCTCCTTTTTCCGTAGTAGCGCCACCATCTCCCGATGTTCCTTAGACTTTTTGTGATTCTTCATGGTTTCTGCACTTTGGGAGTTTTCATCACAAGCTGGGCAGAACAGGTCATCGTAATATTCGATGTCGTCCAACAGGTCATGGTAATATTCGGTGTCATCTTGAGCTAGGCCAGTGAGAGGGTCTTCTATTTCCTCCATACCCAGCTGGACATTAGCCAGCTTTTGTTCCAAATCCAGACATCTTTCCTGAAGAGACTTCTTCAGGCGTTCAGCTTCATCCAGCTTTTTCTGGGCTTCCTGCAAGTCTTTTACTAATGACGTCATTTGTGATTTCAATACTTCAACTTCATTCGGAGATTGGTTGATCGGACTATTCAATCCCTCTACTGCAGCAGCTGTTTCAACCTTCTGTTGTTCAACATTGACGTGAGTCAGCGTACTTTTGGCATCCAAGGGTTGCTCTGCTGCCATCTTCTCAGTCTGTGTTGCAACCTCAGCTATTTCAATAACTTTTGGGAGCTCCAAACCCCTCTCCTTTGAAGATTTAAACTCCTGTTCAATTTGTTCCCATTTCAGAGTCTTGTCCTTCAGCATATGAAAGAGTTGGCTGACCGTTAACTCTTCTGACCTCATACGTTTCCCAGTAGCTGCAGGGCTGTTTATAACCTTGCCCTGGGGCTCCTTTGCTGTTTCTACTTCGCCATCATCCGCAGCCTCCACCATTCGAATTTCCCCACTTGAATCGTCCGGTGATGCTGCACCCAACTTCAGTAGGAGCTCGGAGTTCATGGCGACCAAATCAGTCTTTTCTGCCTGCAATCCGCTAACAAGCGCTTTCAGTTGCTGAACCTCTTGCTCCACCAGATTAAAGCACGCACCTTCTGAAACCGAATCAGCTTTGATTCGTTTGGCCTCCTTGCCCCGACGGTTTGTGTGCTCCTGCTCCTTTTTCTCCATCAGCTGTTTCTGTTGTCTTTCCAGGTTCTCCCACTCTGTGTCACAGAACTTTTTCATTGCTTTCATCTCTTGTTCGAGACGGCAACTCAATTGTTCTAATTGCTGTTGTAATTTGAAATGGAGTTGAGTTCGAGCCCGGTGTTCCTCAGAATTGTGCATATCTGTAAACTGGACAGACTCAGAATTCTCTGTCAAACTATGTTGTTGTTGTTCAGTGGAATTCTGTTCTGAAACTTTGTTCTCCTCTGAAGCATAAGCATTTATGCACTCCTTCATTTTTCCAACCTTAGTCAGCAAGTCCATTTTAAACTTGTCTTTCGCACCTGGGCTGGTCTTATCGTCATCCGTTTCAGAGTCTGAGCTGATTGTCTTCACCGAGTTCTCACTCATTATTGCTTTTAAATAGTGCCATTCCATGTTTATTTCCCAGATCCACTCCCGTCCCAGAAGTGGTGGACCTCCCTCAGGTAGTACATATAAATACATTCCTTGGTGTTCTTTGCCCCTGTCTCTCACCTTGACTTTTATCTTTCCCATGGGGTATACTTTCTGCCCCGTGTATGCCTGCAATACGATCTTGGTATCTCTCAAGGGTATGTGTGAGAATAGCCGGTTGTAATCCCTTCGATTTATGACTGATAGGGCTGATCCTGTGTCCAATTCCATTTTCACTTGGACTCCGGCTATTTTTAGCATGACCCAGATAGTTTGCAGGTCAGCTTCCTTACTCACATTGTGAATTCTCAGACTACCCAGTTCCTGAACGGTTGGGTCTGAATCCGAATTCTGTTCATCTGAACTCTTCTCAACCACCTTGTGTACCTTATTGTACTTTTCCTGAGGTGACTTTTTTTTGTTGTTGTTGGTCTTCTTTCCTGACTGGCATACCTTAGCTATGTGACCAAGTTTGCCACATTTTCTACATTCCTGGTTTTTAAACCAGCATTGGTTCTGGTCGTGTGTTGTCTTCCCACAACGATAACATTTCGATGTACCCGAAGTAATTTGATCCACACTGAGTACCGCTGCCTTCAGCTGCATTTCCGCTGTGCCTCTTGCTGCGGCTTCGTGCGATGCTGCAATAAGGACAGTCTTATCAAGTGCGAGATCGTTCTCTTCTAGCAGACGCTTTTGTGTTCCTTCCTTCGACAACCCGCACACGAACTTGTCTCTCAATGCCTCTGTCAGATTTTCCCCAAACTGGCAGTATTTCGCTAGTCTACGCAGTTCGACCAAGTATTCCGCGTTGCTTTCCTCTTTCCGTTGCGTTCTCGCATAGAATTTGAATCGTTCCGCCAACATCAGTGGTGTGGGGTTCAAATGATCCTTCAGGACAGCAACAATATTAGCGAAAGTCTGATCCGCTGGTTTAGCTGGTGATAGAAGATGCTTCAATAGCCCGTATGTCTTTGCCCCCATTGCATTTAATAAGGTGAGAGCTTTATCATCATCTGCTATCTTATTGGCCTCACAATATATCTCGATACGTTCTACGTACGTGGCCCAATCTTCCACCTCGGAATCGAAGTTGTTGATGTTACCATGCTTAGGCATCTTCACTATCTCTCACTATCTTTCTGCGAAACAAACACAAAATTTTTCTTTAACTTTTTTTTTCAAAATGGCGGTTGCCTTCTTCCCCCGCCCACTTTCAAAATGGCGGTTTCCCGCTTCTGTCGTCTTCCCTGCCTACTGGCGGCTTCCCGCGTTTCTTCCCCTGGCGGGAGGGGTAAGCTTTTCCCTCGGGCGACGACCGCTGGCTTTCGGGGTTCGCAGCCTGCACGTCAGCTTCAGTGCGTTCCTTGTTCCCTTTTCTCGGCAGGGCAACCGGCGCTGGGTACAACCCGTTGACGGCGAACAGTTTCAGCCGCTGGGCTGGATCTCGCTCAGTCTCCCTCGCTCGGGCTCTGTTGTTCCCTTTTCTCGGCAGGGCAACCGGCGCTGGGTACAACCCGTTGACGGCGAACAGTTTCAGCCGCTGGCTGGATCTCGCTCAGTCTCCCTCGCTCGGGCTCTGTCTCTCCCGCTCGCTCGGGCTCTGTCTCTCCCTCAGCGGCTTCCAATCGCGCCTCCCAGCCCTCTCGCAGTCCGGTGCTTTCCTCCCCGGCTGCGGCTGAGTTCTCCGTGATTTATTTATTTTTATATCTTCCCGCGCCTTACGATCCCGGTCGCAGCGCTTCGTGGCCTCAGTCGCTGCCCGGCCTTTTTCACTCTAATCGCGCCTCCCAGCCCTCTCGCAGTCCGGTGCTTTCCTCCCCGGCTGCAGCTGAGTTCCCCACGGTTTATTTATTTTTATATCTTCCCGCGCCTTACGATCCCGGTCACAGCGCCTCGTGGCCTCGGTAGCTGCCCGGCCTTTTTCGCCGGTCGCGGTCTAGCTGTCTCACGACGCCGTTGCATCTCCTAGCCTGCTTGTACCGCGGCTTCCGTGCTCCACGCTGCCCCAGTCTCAGCGCCTCTGGGCCCGACTTCTGTCCGGCTCCTTTCCCCCGACCGTGGTCGAGTTCACCGCCCTTATCCTCCGTTTATTTTTTTATTTTCCCTTTACTCACAGTCACCGTGGCCAACTTGCTTCTCGTGCTGATTGTCCCTTCTGCCATGGTGGTGAGTGAGCCAATCAGTGCCTGTTGCTGATGGAAGGCTTCATGTCTGAATTCTTCCTTCTTCCTTGCTCTGCAGACTCGAGTTTTCTCTCAGCAGAACGACGAGGGCGGGTGCCTCTTCTCGACGCTCGTTAACTGCTTCGGAAGTATTGTTGCCGCAGGGTAAGATCGAACTCGTCGCCACTGTAAAGTCTGTAGGTATTATGGCGAATTAATACACAGACTACAAGAGTAACTTTAACAGGACTTTACTATTCGAAGGTCAGGGCGAATCTGCCCAATAAATCCTGACACAGCACTTATATACCGGTGTGGTCACCGTCGGTATTACAGTATACAGCAGCCAAGATAAAGTAGTGCCACACCTAAAATAGTTCTCTTAAAGGTGAACGGTTACATACAATAGTTCTCTTAAAGGTAGAACAGTTACCTACACTACACACCCCACCCCCATAGTTCATGGGTTGGGGGGTGGGGTCTGCTCCCAGGCTCACTTGGAAATCCTGCAAGGTATTCCGGAAATGCAGCTAGCAGTACGTATGCCTGCAGGAAGCAGGTGTAGGTGCTGTTCTGTGCTGCATGTGGGGCCCACTAAGAGGGATGTCTTGGGAAATTGACTGGCATATTATATATAAAAAGGCCACTCATTTAAGAGTTCTCACAAAATAAAGGACAAAGTCATGGAATTCAATCCTCCAAAGCACCAGCAAAAATGCCAGCATACCATTTAACAAAAATGGAATTTGACTTATTCAGTCACAGTAAATCAGTGGCCCTGATGTTATCCTCTACATGGCACAAACACCCCTATTGTTATAAAGCATCGTCATATCCTCTGATTCATCACGAGCAATGACATGGAAGATGTGCTAGTCTTCATTAAGTTTCCTATGCTTTTGACCTCAACAGTGTCCTTCCAATGTCTAAGATTGATAATTCAATTTGATCTTTACTGGGAAATTAGTATGAAATTAAACCTTATAATTAGTTGAATACTAAAACTGTTGAATATTTTTGAGTTTATTCATGTAATATTGGTAATATGTCTCCACAGGACAGAGGACGGCCAAGATGATTCACAAGCCACATTAACAGTTGATGAGGTTCCCAATAGCATTCCGCCACCTTCATATGATGAAATCTTCCCCGTAGAAAGTGAAGATACTACAGAACATTAGCTCTGCTGGGTGTATCAAGCTACAATATGTGACTCTCACTTTATCACCATCCATCTTTCTATTCAATGTTACTCAGTGTTTTGTCACATGGCTAACTGCAAAGATGCAAAAAAAGTGTTTTTTATAACACATAATATAGAGTAACGGATAAATTTCCTTGTCATTATGGGGTATATTTTGCTCTTTTCACAAATTAATTGCCTGTATATTATAGAAAATAACAAATCCAAATGCCAGGTGTGCACAATTTTGCTTCCACAATTTCTAAATCAATCTGAATTCAATTGCTTGAATGTAAGAAAAACAGCCAATCAGGACCCGACTATAATAATGCTGCATCATGCTTCTCAAGCATCTAAATTGGTAGATAACTGGCATAAATGGCAAATATTTTGTTCATAAAGTTATGCAGTGCACAAAGCTTAGTCAAAATGAGTCAATGAAGATGTTATGAATCTCTTTTACAGACTGGCACATGGGGGTCCTGTTAGATAGTATGATTGAAATGTATGATGAACTGATTGGCTGGGACCTGTCCACAAAATACCACATACGTGGTCCAGTCTTCTACCTCGTTGTCGAAAGCAGTGATACTGCCACTTTTCGGCATCTTGGGTGATTTAAAATGGCGCCTCCCGCGCTTTTCCTTCTTCCCCTTGCTGCCACGCTGCTCCTAGCGTTCTGCAGGGTAATGGCGGCGACCCGCGGCTTTGGCGCCTCTCACTTTTCGTTCCCCTTGTTTTATTTTCGCTCCGCTGCCCGGTTCTTGAGCACCGACCGCGCCCTGTGTGCTCCACCCTCTCTCTCTCTCTTTTCCTCCCGATGACGCTGCACGGCCCCTTTGCAGAGACGCTCGATCGAGCTCAAGTCCGCCGCAGTCCGGAAGGGTCAGCGCACTACCTGCTACCAGCACGATTTGCTGGAACACCTTGACTGGGGAGCCAAGCCTAGCTCTCCACAGCCTCTCCTGCAACTCTCCGAACTCCGAGGGATCCTTGGGCGGTTGCCCGCGGTCGACGCCCGTTGCTCTGACTTCGACCTCCAAGAAGCTTCTTCTCAGGGAAAGATCCCCTTGAGGTGCTGCAGTACTGCAGGTGAGTTCGAACCTGTTCGTCGTCACTGTAGTGTCCGCGCCTTAATAATACACGGACTGCAGGAGAACAATAAAACAGGTATTTACTGAACGGAGGGTAACTTAAGACTGAAGTACAGAAGCCTGCTATGGCTTTATATACAGGGGTGGTCACTGCCGGTACTGCAGTATAAAATCAGTTCTTCTCTTAAAAGTACATACACAACAAAAACTTTTCATAATTTTTAAGACCGCTATTAGGTCACCCCTCAACCTTCTCTTTTCAAGAGAAATTAGATCCAGCCTGTTCATCCTTTCCTGATAGGTATACCCTTGCATTTCTGGTATCATCCTTGTAAATCTTCTCTGTACCCTCTCCAGTGCCTCTATATCCTTTTTTATAATATGGCGACCAGAATTGTATGCAATACTCCAAGTGTGGTCTAACCAAGTTTCAGTAGAAGTTTAGTATAACTTCACTACTTTTCATTTCTATCCCTCTAGAAATAAACCCTAGTGCCTGGTTTGCTTTTTTATGGCCTTGTTAACCTGTGTTGCTACTTTTAGTGATTTGTGTATTTGTACTCCGAAATCTCTTTGCTCCACTACCCCACCCAGACTTGCACCTTCCAAGTAATATGTGACCTCCCTATTCTTCCTACCAAAATGTAATACCTCACAATTACCTGTGTTGAAATTAATTTGCCAATTATATGCCCATTCTGCTGGTTTACTAATGTCTTCCTGTAATTTGTTGCAGTCCTCCTCAGTATTGACTACCCCTCCCCCCACCACTTTGGTGCCATCTGCAAATTTAGAAATTGTGTTTTTGATTCCAAAGTCTAAATCATTAATATAAATTGTGAACAGCAGTTCCCAGCACTGATCCTTGTGGAACACTACTTCCCACCTTCTGCCACACTGAAAAGCTACCCTTTACCCCTACTCTCTGCTTTCTGTCTTGAAGCCAGCTACTTGTCCCCTGACTCCATATTCTCTGACCTTATTCATGAGTCTATTATGTGATACCTTATTAAAGGCCTTTTGAAAATCTAGATAAATTACATCTATTACATTACCCTTGTCTACTCTCTCTGTTACCTATTCAAAAAATTTAATGAAGTTGGTCAAGCAAGGCTTTCCCTTTTGAAATCCATGTTGACTATTCATTATTATATTTTTGGGTTCTAGATGTTCTTCTATTTTCTCTTTCAGTAGGGATTCCATTATTTTTCCTACCACTGATGTTAAGCTTACTGATCTATATTTCCCTGGACACTTTCTATCTTCCTTCTTAAATATAGGTATTACGTTAGCTATCCACCAGTCGTCTAGCACTACATCTTTTTCTAATGAATTATTAAACATATGTAATAATGCCTCTGCTATCTCTTCCCTAGATTCTTTTAAAATGCGTGGATGTAATCCATCCGGACCAGGGGTTTTATCCTCTTTGAGTTTGATTAGTTTATTTAATATATCTCCTCTTTTTATTTTAAATGCAGTTATCTCATTACTAATCTCATCATCCGATGCCATCTCCACCTGTTCTATCTCCCTGGTAAATACTGAAGCAAAGTAATTATTTAATATTTCTGCCATCTCTCAATCGCTGCCTGTGGTATTATCCTGTCCATCCCTTAGTGGCCCTATTCCCATTCTGACCTTCCTTTTTTTATTTATGTGCCTGTAAAATACTTTACTACTTTGTTTTATGTTTCTTGATAATTTAATTTCATAGTTCCTCTTTGCCTTCCTAATTGTTTTTTGACTTCTCTCCTAATCGCTTCATATTCTCCCTTATCATGCTCTCCCCTGTTGTCTATGTACTTAATGTATACCTCTTTCCTTATCCTCAATTTTTCCATTATGGCTTTATTATAAATAAATAAACATTTATTCATTAATGTTTAGCTTGTTCTTGTTTTTTTGCAGAATATATTTTTCCTGGACTCAGTTGAACACCGTTTCAAATATTTTCCATTGCTGTTCTACATCATTGCTTGCCAATAATTTTGTCCATTTTAGTTTCCCAAGTTCTATTCTCAGCCCCTCAAAATCAGCTTTTCTCCAATCTATTACCCTGGTCTTCATCATACTTATGTCCTTCTCAATTATTATCTTAAAACATATTATATTACGGTCACTATTGCCTAGATGTTCCCCTACTTTTACTTCTCTTATCTGTTCTGGTTCATTCCCCATTACTAGATCCAATAGCAAATACTCCCATGTTGGGCTTTTTACATATTGGGTTAGAAAGGCGTCCTGTACACATTGTAGGAGCTCCATCCCCTTTACCTACCTAGTCTGTCGGGGTAGTTGAAATCCCCCGTGATTATTATTCTATGCTTTTTGCTCATTTCCCTAAATGTTGGGGAGGTAGTGGAGATACTGGATTAGATAAAAATTGATAAAGAGGAGGCACTGGAAAGGATATCTGTACTTAAAGTTGATAAGTCACCAGGACTGGATGGGTTGCATCCTAGGATGCTGAGGGACGTTAAGGAGGAAATCATGGAGGTACTGGCCATAATCTTCCAATCCTCCTTAGATACTGGGGTGGTGCCAGAGGACTGGAGAATTGCAAACATTACACCCTTGTTCAAAAAAGGGTGTAAAGATAAACCCAACAACTACAGGCCAGTGAGTTTAACCTCAGTGGTGGGGAATCTTTCAGAAACAATAATCAGGGACAAAGTTAACAGTCACTTGGACACGTGGATTAATTAAGGAAAGTCAGTACAGATTTGTTAAAGGCAAATCGTGTTTAACTAACTTGATCGAGTTTTTGGATGAGGTAATAGAGAGGGTTGATGAATGCAATGCAGTTGACATGGTGTACATGGATTTCTAATAGGCGTTTGATAAAGTGCCACATAATAGGCTTACCAGCAAAGTTGAAGCCCATGGAATAAAAGGGACAGTGGCAGCATGGATATGAAATTGGCTAAGTGAAAGGAAACAGAGAGTAGTGGTGAATGGTTGTTTATCAGACAGGAGGAAGGTATACAGTGGTGTTCCCCAGTGGTCGGTACTAGGACCACTGCTTTTCTTGATATATATTAATGACTTGGACTTGGATGTACAAGGCACAATTTCAAAATTTGCAGATGACACAAAACTTGGAAGTATAGTGAACAGTGAGGAGGATAGTGATAGACTTCAAGAAGACAGACAGGCTGGTGAAATGGGTGGACACGTGGCAGATGAAATTTGACGCAGAAAAGTGCAAATGATACATTTTGATAGGAAGAACAAGGAGAGGCAATATAAAGGGTACAATCCTAAAGGGGGTACAGGAACAGGGAGACCCGGGGGTATGTGTGCACAAATCATTGAAGGTGGTAGAGCAGGTTGAGAAAGCTATTAAAAAAGCATATGGGATCCTGGGCTTCATAAATAGAGGAATAGAGTACAAAAGCAAGGAAGTTAAGATGAACCTTTATAAAAAAAGCACTGGTTTGGCCTCAGCTGGAGAATTCTGGGTACCGCACTTTAGGAAGGATGTGAAGGCCTTAGAGAGGGTGCTGAAATGATTTATGAGAATGATTCCAGGGATGAGGGACTTCAGTTACGTGAATAAACTAGAGAAGCTGGGGTTGTTCTCCTTAGAGCAGAGAAGATTGAGAGATTTGATAGAGGTGTTCAAAATTATCAGGGGTCTAGACAGATTAGATAGAGAGAAACTGTTCCCATTGGCGGAAGGGTCGAGAACCAGAGGACACAGATTTAAGATGATTGGCAATAGAACCAAAGGCAACATGAGGAAAAACTTTTTTACGCAGCGAGTGGTTAAGATCTGGAATGCACTGCCTGAGGGGGTGGTGGAGGCAGATTCAATTGTGGCTTTCAAAAGGGAATTCGATAAGTACCTGAAGGAAAAAAATTTGCAGGGCTACGGGAAAGGGCGGGGGAGTGGGACTAGCTGAAGTGCTCTTGCAGAGAGCTGACACAGGCTCGACGGGCCGAATGGCCTCCTTCAGTGCTGTAACCATTCTATGATTCTATGATTGCATACTTATTCCTCCACCTCCCTTCCACTATTAGCTGGTCTATAGACTAGCCCTATTAGTGTGTTTGATCCTTCATTAACTTTTATCTCTATCCACATGGATTCTATTTCTGTCTTACTGATAGCTGCGTCACCTTTTTATACTGCCATTATGTTATCCCTAATAAGTACAGCTACTCCACCTCCCCTTTTTCCCTCTTTATCTTTTCTAAATATGTTGTACCCTGCAATGTTTAATTCCCAGTCCTGATTTTTCTGTAGCCAGGTCTCTCTAATCCCTACTATGTCTGGTCCCTCACAACGCATGATTGCCTCCGACTCCCCTGTTTTATTATGGACACTGTGCGCATTGTAGTACAGACAGTTTAACTCATTTTTAATAGCAGTTCCTCTCACTTTATTTTTACGGAGTGACTCCTGCCAATGACCAGAAGCTGTGCCATGACGTTCTGTGCATGAGCAGTTTTCGGTTCGCTACGTCACACTGTGCAAACCGATTGAAAAGATTTGTGAATGCGCAAATGACAGTGCGATTTGGCGCAAATTCCAATGTCGGTCGGGTCCCTCCGACAGCAAAACTGCTTTGGATCGAGCCAAGGGCCTATGTGCGAGGAATCCTCCGTTTTTGACGTGAAAGGAACACCTAGAAATGCTTAACCGCAAGGCATTGCCCACCGCTGCAATCAACCGCGCAAAGCAATGCAACCCGCTGAACGGGACAAAATAAGGCGTGTTCACTGTCCGAGTGAGGATCGGCCTGGCTGTGGGGGAAGCAAAGCCTGGGTGTGGGGGGAGAGACCCCAGGTGAGACCCCGGGTGTGGGGGAGAGAGACCCCGGGTGTGGGGGAGAGAGACCCCGGGTGTGGGGGAGAGACGCCCCGGGTGTGGGGGAGAGAGACCCCGGGTGTGGGGGAGAGAGAGAGACCCCGGGTGTGGGGGAGAGAGAGAGACCTCGGGTGTGGGGGAGAGAGAGAGACCCCGGGTGTGGGGGAGAGAGAGAGACCCCGGGTGTGGGGGAGAGAGAGAGACCCCGGGTGTGGGGGAGAGAGAGACCCCGGGTGTGGGGGAGAGAGAGACCCCGGGTGTGGGGGAGAGAGAGACCCCGGGTGTGGGGGACCCCGGGTGTGGGGGAGAGAGACCCCGGGTGTGGGGGGAGTGAGACCCCGGGTGTGGGGGGAGTGTGACCCCGGGTGTGGGGGGAGTGAGACCCCGGGTGTGGGGGGAGTGAGACCCCGGGTGTGGGGGGAGTGAGACCCCGGATGTGGGGGGAGTGAGACCCCGGGTGTGGGGGGAAAGAGACCCTGGGTGTGGCAATGAGCGGGGGAGGGGGGAGTAACGTCACATGGCAATGAGCGGGGGAGGAGGAATAACGTCACATGGCAAAGAGCGGGGGAGGGGGAGTAACGTCACATGGAAATGAGCGGGGGAGGGGGAGTAACGTCACATGGCAATGAGCAGGGGAGGGGGGAGTAACTGATGTAAAAAAACTACTAGGCACTTGGTCGAAGTATTAAACAAGGCTTTAATCAACTGTTTTTCAACATGGAGATCTAGTTGTGTCCTTCACTAGTTCCTGTTAAAGAATGTCCTGAGCAAGCTGGGCCCATGCCCGAGTATTTATACTCTCCCTGGACAGCGCCACCAGCAGGCCACCCAGTATCATTTCATAAGTCATTTCCACATGAATGACAAGGTTCATGTCATTCTTCCCGCCTGAAAGATTGGAAGTCCGGCGGCTTCCTTCTACCAAATTAATCGGACTAAGAATAGATGCAGTAGTTTGAATTTCCGTTGGAGGCTGGAAGGCACATCTCCTTGGACTGTGTTTTGGTCCCTGGGTCGCTTGGTTTGTACTGGCGGGCTGGCAGAGTCTGTGTCGCCTTGATTGACCTGAGGGGGACTAGGGAGATCGTGGCTCCGGTTGCGGGCTCCCACAGACGCAGAGCTGGCTTCACCCTGTTCAGTAGTCGGTGACTGACCGGCATCCTGGCTTCAGGTGGCCATCCCGCGGGGAGCGCTCTGTTCCCCGGGTTGATCCGACGGAATAGCTGGCAGATCCCTTGACGTCCCGGGTAGGGCATCATCCTCAGAGGAGCACAGGGTGTCGGCGTCATTAATATGGATCCCACTATCGATTGGGTCCGTGGGACTGGTTGGGCAGGGGGCCAGATCCCGAAGTGACACTGTGGATTCCCGGCCATCGGTGTATCGCACGTGCGCGTACGTGGGATTGACATCTGTCAATTCCACTTCATCGACGAGGGGATCACTCTTGGAGGATCGGATGAATCTTCGGAGCAGCACGGGGCCAGGAGCTGCCAACCATGATGGTAGGGACGTCCCATGAGTGGAGCGACGCTGGAACCCGAAGAATCGTTCGTGAGGAGTAGTGTTGGTGGATGTAGAAAGAAGAGACCTGATGGAATGCAACGCGTCAGGGAGCATAGTTTCCCACTGCTGGTCTGCTAGGTTGTGTGACCTCAGTGCAAGACGAACAGCGTTCCAAACGATGGCGTTGTATCTCTCAACCTGTCCGTTTCCAATAGGATGATACGGTGTCGTTCTACTTGTGGCGATTCCCCATTGGGAAAGATAACTTTTGAGTTTGCTTGACATGAAGGAGGGACCCCGATCAGAGTGGATGAAATTGGCCATACCGCAAAGGGAAAAGACCTGATCAAGGCATTTGATCACTGTGGAAGTAAGCATATTGGGACAGGGGGAAAAAAAAGGGAAAGCGTGAATATTCGTCCACCATAGTAAGCAAGTAGGTGTTTCGCGTTGAGGAAGGCAATTGCCCTTTAAAGTCAATGCTGAGTCGCTGCATAGCGTGTATGAGCGAGCCATCTGATGCATGGACGAATTGCGGTTTTAATTCTGCGCAAATTCTACAAGTGGAGCATGTTCTTTTCACGTCTTCCATAGAAAATGGGAGATTTTTAGATCGCACAAAGTGTAACACACGTGTAACGCCAGGATGGCACAAGTCAGTATGAAGGTCCGTAAGAGTCGAAGTTGACATGGAAGAGCAGAATGCACACATGAGGGTATCTGGGGCCACATTCTCTTTGCCGGGTCGATAATGTATGGTGTAGCCAAAGGCGGCCAATTCCATCCTCCAGAGCTGTATTTTGTTATTCTTGATCTTAGTGCGTTTCCGGTTATCCAGCATAAAGGCCACAGAGCGCTGATCAGTTATGAACGTGAAATGGCGACGAGCGAGAAAATGACTCCATTTACATACTGCTTCAATGATGGCCGTAGCCTCCTTCTCGACAGGAGGATAATGGAGCTCGCTACCCTGCAAAGTTCTGGACAGAAATGCAACGGGTCGACCGCCTTGATTCAAGGTAGCCGAGATCGTCACCTCCGATGCATCGCACTCGACCACGAAAGAGAGATTTTCATCGATGGAATGAAGCGTGGCTTTTTCTAGTTGTTGCTTGAGGAGGTCGAAAGCTGAAATAGCCATCGCGTCCAATGGAAATGACTTCGCGTGTAGCAGGGGCTGGATCTTGTCGGAAAAGTGGGGTATCCATTTCGCATAATAGGCAAACATGCTGAGGGCCCGACGAAGAGAGCCTAGATTCGTAGGAGGAGGGAGCTCCTGAAGTGGACGAAGTCACTCTGGATCCGGTTTGATGACACCATTGCCCACCCAATAGCCAAGGATGTTGACTGATGGTACTGATTTCACAGATTTGGACTCAAGGTTAAGGTTAAGTTGTGACAACGGAGAACGTCAAGAAATTTCTGGAGGTTGGCATCATGCTCCTTCTGGTCATGACCAGCAATGGTGATACTATCCAGATATGGAAAAGTGTCCGTTAAGTTCTCCTGTTTGACTAGGCTGTCCATTGCCCGTTGAAAGACGGCCACCCCATTGGTGACCCCAAATGGAAGGCGACAAAACTGGTAAAACCGACCATTGGCTTCAAAGGCCATATACTTTTTGTCAGAGCCCTTTAACCGTATTTGTTGGTATGCGCTCTTTAAGTCAAAAGTTGAAAATACCCTGTAGTTGGCAAGGTTATTGACCATGTCATCGATGCGTGGTAGTGGGTAGGCATCCAGGTCGGTATACTGGTTAATAGTTTGCGAGTAATCGATGCAAAGACGTTTCTTGTGTTGCTTCAGAGGATTTTTAACAATGACGACTTGAGCCCGCCAGGAAAATGAACATGGCTCAATGATACCGTCAGCTAGAAGGCGAGAGATTTCTGCCTCGATAAAGGATAGATCATCTTGGCTGAAATGTCGTGATTTAGTGACTATCGGGGGGAAAGATTGGTAAACAAGGAGGTCTCGTCGAGCGAAGCCGCCGAAAGCGCACAAAACAGTACTTTGGAAATAGTAAGCTCTGGCTTTGGCCCTCCAAACTCGAAAGTGAGTCTTTTGTGTTGTTTCTGGAAATCCTGTCCAAGGAGCACATCACTGCATAGGTTTTTGAGCACCCCAAGCTGGGTGGAAAAGTAAGTGCAGCCATTGAGAATAAGGTCAACAAGACAAAAGCCGGAAGAGTTGGTGGCCAGTGTCGTAAGAGCCATTACAATTTCCCTGTCCGAGGGGTAAATACACAGTTTTAACTTACTGACAGCCCGCTCACTGATGAAGCTGTCAGAGCTACATGAGTCGATTAATGCACTCAAAATGTGTTCATTTACCGAAACCCTCGAGCCTGCATGGGACAGGTTTTGGGGAAAACAGCTGTAACACTAGTAGTGGTTCTTGAGGGAGGAGCAGTTTTATAGATAGCAGCTGTAACACTAGTAATGGCTCTTGGGGGAGGAGCAGTTTTATAGATAGCAGCTGTAACACTAGTAGAGGCTCTTGACCGGATTACTTTAGAAAAGTGACCTTTCTTACTGCAATGGTTGCATTATGAGCAGGACAAAATTTCCTATCATGGAATGCACCTCCACAGAAGAAACACTTCTTTTTAGATTGCCAAGATGCCGCTAGGGTAGGGTCATCATCAGTGAGGGCTTCCGCCTGAGGCTTACCGGGGGAGTCACTAAAAGTGGTAGCAGCAGTCCGTGCATATGGTAAAAAATAGGCAGCTGAATTTTTTTGAGCTAAGTCCAGAGAATATGCCTGGTTATAGGCAGCTTGTAACCCGAGGGTTTTATTCTCCAACAAACGCTGGTGTATGAGGGGAGAAGCAATTCCGTTAATAAAAGAGTCACGAATTAATTCCTCCCGGTACTGCTCAGCTGAGACAGCTTTAAGGTTACAATCTTTGCTGAGTCTGTGAAGCTCTTGAAGGAATTTGTCAAGTGATAGCCCGGGTTGTTGTCGAGTTGTGGCCAATAGGTGCCGAGCAAAAATTTCATTTGGGGCCTTAACATATAGTTGCTGTAGTATTTGGATAGCGGAGTCATAGTCTACACAGTCTTCGATAAAGTCAACCACATGAGGGGATACATAATTGGCAAGCATTCGTAACTTAATAGGAACATTCTCACCACACTCCTCGAGGAAGTTGCTGAAGGTTCGATACCAGTGTTTCCATACTTTAGCAGCTATAAGTGAATTCGGATCCAGGTCGAGACGGGCGGGTCTGAGTAGTTTCTCCATGATGGATTGATTACTATGTCCGAGTTCTCTTCTACAGTTTGAATCGTAGCTGTCTGTTCCCAAATCACTCAGAGCATGGAGCGGGTTACAGTTGATTAAATTGATGCAAGAAAACTACTAGGCACTTGGTCTAAGTATTAAACAAGGCTTTAATCAACTGTTTTTCAACATGGAGATCTAGTTGTGTCCTTCACTAGTTCCTGTTAAAGAATGTCCTGAGCAAGCTGGGCCCATGCCCGAGTATTTATACTCTCCCTGGACAGCGCCACCAGCAGGCCGCCCAGTATCATTTCATAAGTCATTTCCACATGAATGACAAGGTTCATGTCATTCTTCCCGCCTGAAAGATTGGAAGTCCGGCGGCTTCCTTCTACCAAATTAATCGGACTAAGAATAGACGCAGTAGTTTGAATTTCCGTTGGAGGCTGGAAGGCACATCTCCTTGGACTGTGTTTTGGTCCCTGGGTCGCTTGGTTTGTACTGGCGGGCTGGCAGAGTCTGTGTCGCCTTGATTGACCTGAGGGGGACTAGGGAGATCGTGGCTCCGGTTGCGGGCTCCCACAGACGCAGAGCTGGCTTCACCCTGTTCAGTAGTCGGTGACTGACCGGCATCCTGGCTTCAGGTGGCCATCCCGCGGGGAGCGCTCTGTTCCCCGGGTTGATCCGACGGAATAGCTGGCAGATCCCTTGACGTCCCGGGTAGGGCATCATCCTCAGAGGAGCACAGGGTGTCGGCGTCATTAATATGGATCCCACTATCGATTGGGTCCGTGGGACTGGTTGGGCAGGGGGCCAGATCCCGAAGTGACACTGTGGATTCCCGGCCATCGGTGTATCGCACGTGCGCGTACGTGGGATTGACATCCGTCAATTCCACTTCATCGACGAGGGGATCACTCTTGGAGGATCGGATGAATCTTCGGAGCAGCACGGGGCCAGGAGCTGCCAACCATGATGGTAGGGACGTCCCATGAGTGGAGCGACGCTGGAACCCGAAGAATCGTTCGTGAGGAGTAGTGTTGGTGGATGTAGAAAGAAGAGACCTGATGGAATGCAACGCGTCAGGGAGCATAGTTTCCCACTGCTGGTCTGCTAGGTTGTGTGACCTCAGTGCAAGACGAACAGCGTTCCAAACGATGGCGTTGTATCTCTCAACCTGTCCGTTTCCAATAGGATGATACGGTGTCGTTCTACTTGTGGCGATTCCCCATTGGGAAAGATAACTTTTGAGTTTGCTTGACATGAAGGAGGGACCCCGATCAGAGTGGATGAAATTGGCCATACCGCAAAGGGAAAAGACCTGATCAAGGCATTTGATCACTGTGGAAGTAAGCATATTGGGACAGGGGGAAAAAAAAGGGTAAGCGTGAATATTCGTTGTGTCCTTCATTAGTTCCTGTTAAAGAATGCCCTGAGCAAGCTGGGCCCATGCCCGAGTATTTATACTCTCCCTGGACAGCGCCAACAAAAGGCCACCCGGTATCATTCCATAAGTCATTTCCAAATGAATAACAAGATTCATGTCCGTAATGTCACTGAGTGGGGGAGGGGGAGTAACGTCACCTGGCAATGAGGGGTAGGGGGAGTAACGTCACCTGGCAATGAGGGGGAGGGGGAGTAACGTCACGCGGCAATGAGCGGGGGAGGGGGAGTAACGTCACATGCCAATGAGCGGGGGAGGGGGAGTAACGTCACGTGGCAATGAGAGGGCGAGGGGGAGTAACGCCACATGGCAACGAGCGGGGGAGGGGGAGTAACATCACGTGGCAATGAGCGGGGGAGGGGGAGTAACGTCACGTGGCAACGAGCGGGGGAGGGGGAGTAACGTCACGTGGCAATGAGTGGGGGAGGGGGAGTAACGTCACGTGGCAATGAGTGGGGGAGGGGGAGTAACGTCACGTGGCAATGAGTGGGGGAGGGGGAGTAACGTCACGTGGCAATGAGTGGGGGAGGGGGAGTAACGTCACGTGGCAATGAGTGGGGGAGGGGGAATAACGTCACGTGGCAATGAGCAGGGGAGGGGGAGTAACGTCACGTGGCAATGAGGGGGGGAGGGGAGTAATGTCACATGGCAATGAGCAGGGGAGGGGAGTAATGTCACATGGCAATGAGGGGGGGAGGGGAGTAATGTCACATGGCAATGAGGGGGGGAGGGGAGTAATGTCACATGGCAATGAGCGGGGGAGGGGAGTAATGTCACATGGCAATGAGCGGGGGAGGGGTAGTAACGTCACATGGCAATGAGCGGGGGAGGGGGAGAAATGTCACATGGCAATGAGCGGGGGAGGGGGTGTAACGTCACATGGCAATGAGCGGGGGAGGGGTAGTAATGTCACATGGCAACGAGCGGGGGAGGGGGTGTAACGTCACATGGCAATGAGCGGGGGAGGGGCAGTAATGTCACATGGCAATGTCAGGGCGAGGCTGGTTCTGGACCCAAGTGCAGACAGATGACGCGAGAAGCAGGTGTGCATTCTTAAATAAAAGTACTTTACTAGAATCACACAGGTAAACAGTTACAAACATCAGAGCTCAAGACAAGCAACCACAAGGCAAACGGCTTTTCAAGACTGAGCACAGAGGGAAGAAACCACAGAACTTAAATACAAGCAAAAACAGGTGAAACCAATAAACCAGACAAAAGGCAGTTAAGTAATCAACACGGGAGAAATTAGTAACAATTAGCAAAGGGAAAAAAACAAGTGGAGGTGCCATCTAGGGGTTACTGAGGGAACTAACCGGCACCATCACAGGACCCACTCCCCTAGGAACGGCTCCTGACATTCCTCCTGGACGATCAGGGTGGCGACGGTAAAATCCCTGATGAGTTCAGGATCCAAAATGTCCCGGGACGGAACCCAAGAACGCTCTTCAGGACCATAACTCTCCCAGTCGACCAGGTATTGAATGCTCCTCCTAACCCAGCGACTATCAAGGAGGCGACCGACAGTGTAGGCTTGCTGACCGTCAATTATGCGGGGCGGGCGGGGGGGAGGTCTGGAAGCAGGAACCAAAGGACTGGTAAGTGCCGGCTTCAGGTGAGAGACGTGGAACATGGGATGTATCTGCATCGACCGAGGAAGGAGGAGCCGGTAGGCAACAGGGTTTACTTTTTCCAAAATCTTAAAAGGTCCGATGAACCGGGGATCCAACTTGCGGGACTCCACATGGAGCGGAAGATTCTGGGTACACAGCCAGGCCTTCTGTCCGGTCCGGAACCGAGGAGCTGGGCGGTGGTGTCGGTCAGCCTGCACTTTCTGCCGAGATGCATAAGTTCCTCTTCGGTGCTAACAGGTGGACTCGGGGGTACTTGGAAACTGTTGGTCAGATTTGAAACACCGGAAGATCTCACCTCTGTGGAAGTAGTGAATCTCCTCTCTCTACCATGCTCCCGGAGGCGGTTATCCACTCTGATGGCAAGGGAGATGAGCGTGTCAAGGTCCTCCGGAACCTCTCTGGACGCCAGTTCATCTTTGATAGATTCGGAAAGGCCATGAAGAAACGTGGAGAGAAGGGCCTCGGTGTTCCAACGGCTTTCCGCAGCGAGTGTGTGGAACTCAATGGCAAAGTCAGCTACGCTGCAGTTGCCCTGGCAGAGATTCAAAAGTCTCTTAGCTGCCTCCCCTCCACTCACAGGATGGTCAAAGACTTTGCTCATCTCTTCGGCGAAAAGGAGAATGTCCGAGCAGATGAAAGATTGCTGCTCCCAGATAGCGGTAGCCCAGGCGAGAGCTCTTCCCGAGAGTAGTGATATGATGAACGCTACCTTAGAGCGGGGTGATCGGAACATGGAGGGTTGGAGTCCAAAAACTAGGATGCACTGGGTCAAGAAGCCGCGACCCTTGCCCGGATGACCGTCATAGCGCTCTGGCGCGGGTAGGCGAGGCTCTCGGTGAGTCTGGAGGTCGGAGACCGGTGGGGTAGCACCCAAAGGAACTGACTGAGGAGGAACATCCTGAGCAGAAGCCACACAGCTGTGTGTTGAATGGTCTGAGTCCACGTATTTACCTTGTCCGAAATGCTTTGGAGAAGTTGCTCAAGGCGGCTGAGGAAAGCACCTTGATGGGAGAGAATAGAACAAAATTCCTCCATCACTGCTGGGTCCATACTGGCTCAGTCTTGCTGTCAGGGCGAGGCTGGTTCTGGACCCAAGCGCAGACAAACGAGGCAAGAAGCAGGTATGCAGTCTTAAATAAAAGTACTTTACTAGAATCACACAGGTAAACAGTTACAAACATAGGAGCGCAAGACAAGCTACAACTAGGTAAACGGCTTGTCAAGACTGAGCACAGAGGGAAGAAACCACAGAACTTAAATACAAGCAAAAACAGGTAAAACCAATAAACCAGATAAAAGGCAGTTAAGTAATCAACACGGGAGAAACTAGTAACAATTAGCAAAGGGAAAAAAACAAGTGAAGGTGCCATCCATGGGTTACTGAGGGAACTAAGCGGCACCCTCACAGGCAATGCGCGGGGGAGAGAGAGTAACGTCACATGTCAATGAGCGGGGGAGCGGGAGTAACGTCACATGGCAATGAGCGGGAGAGGGGTGAGTAACATCACATGGCAATGAGCCGGGGAGTGGGAGTAACATCACATTGCAATGAGTGGAGGAGGGGGAGTAATGTCACATGGCAATGAGCAGGGGAGTGGGAGTAACATCACATTGCAATGAGCGGGGGAGTGGGAGTAACATCACATTGCAATGAGCGGGGGAGGGGGAGTAAAGTCACATGGCAATGAGTGGGTGAGGGGGAGTAATGTCACATGGCAATGAGCGGGGGAGGGGGGAGTAACGTCACATGGCAATGAGCGGGGGAGGGGGAGTAATGTCACATGGCAATGAGCGGGGAGGGGGGAGTAACGTCACATGGCAATGAGCGGGGGAGGGGGAGTAACGTCACATGGCAATGAGCGGGAGAGGGGGGAGTAACGTCACATGGCAATGAGTGGGGGACGGGGAGTAACGTCACATGGCAATGAGTGGGGGAGGGGGAGTAACGTCACATGGCAATGAGTGGGGGACGGGGAGTAACGTCACATGGCAATGAGTGGGGAAGGGGGAGTAACGTCACATAACAATGAGCGGGGGACGGGGAGTAACATCACATGGCAATGAGTGGGGTAGGGGGAGTAACATCACATGAGAATGAGCGGTTGAGGGGGAGTAACGTCACATGGCAATGAGCGGGGGAGTGGGAGTAATGTCACGTGGCAATGAGCAGGTGACGGGGAGTAATGTCACATGTCAATGAGTGGGGAGGGGGAGTAATATCACATGGCAATGAGCGTGGGAGTGGAGTAATGTCACATGGCAATAAGCGGGGGAGGGGAGTAATGTCATGTGGCAATGAGCGGGTGACGGGGAGTAACGTCACATGGCAATGAGCGGGGGGGAGGAGTAATGTCACATGGCAATGAGTGGGGGAGGGGGAGTAACATCACAAGGCAATGAGCGGGGGAGGGGGAGTAATGTCACATGGCAATGTCAGGGCGAGGCTGGTTCTGGACTCAAGTGCAGACAGACGAGGCGAGAAGCAGGTGTGCATTCTTAAATAAAAGTACTTTACTAGAATCACACAGGTAAACAGTTACAAACATAGGAGCTCAAGACAAGCTACCACTAGGCAAACGGCTTGTCAAGACTGAGCACAGAGGGAAGAAACCACAGAACTTAAATACAAGCAAAAACAGGTGAAACCAATAAACCAGATAAAAGGCAGTTAAGTAATCAACACAGGAGAAACTAGTAACAATTAGCAAAGGGAAAAAAACAAGTGAGGGTGCCATCTAGGGGTTACTGAGGGAACTAACCGGCACCCTCACAGGACCCCCTCCCCTAGGAACAGCTCCTGACGTTCCTCCTGGACAATCAGGGTGGCGACGGGGAAAATCCCTGATGAGTTCAGGATCCAAAATGTCCCGGGCCGGAACCCAGGAATGCTCTTCAGGACCATAACTCTCCCAGTCGACCAGGTGTTGAATGCTCCTCCTAACCCGGCGACTATCAAGGCGGCGACCGACAGTGTAGGCTTGCTGACTGTCAATTATGTGGGGCAGAGGTCTGGAAGCAGGAACCAAAGGACTGGTAAGTGCCGGTTTGAGGTGAGAGATGTGGAACGTGGGATGTATCTGCATCGACCGAGGAAGGAGGAGCCGGTAGGCAACAGGGTTTACTTATTCCAAAATCCTAAAAGGTCCGATGAACCGGGGAGCCAACTTGCGGGACTCCACATGGAGTGGAAGATTCTGGGTAGACAGCCAGGCCTTCTGTCCGGTCCGGAACCGAAGAGCTGGGCGGTGGTGTCGGTCAGCCTGCACTTTCTGCCGAGATGCATAAGTTCCTCTTCGGTGCTAACAGGTGGACTCGGGGGCACTTGGAAACTGTTGGTCAGATTTGAAACACCGGAAGATCTCACCTCTGTGGAAGTAGTGAATCTCCTCTCTCTACCATGCTCCCGGAGGCGGTTATCCACTCTGATGGTAAGGGAGATGAGCGTGTCACGGTCCTCCGGAACCTCTCTGGATGCCAGTTCATCTTTGATAGATTCGGAAAGGCCATGAAGAAACGTGGAGAGAAGGGCCTCGGTGTTTCAGCGGCTTTCCGCAGCGAGTGTGTGGAACTCAATGGCGAAGTCAGCTACGCTGCAGTTGCCCTGGCAGAGATTCAAAAGTCTCTTAGCTGCCTCCCGTCCACTCACAGGATGGTCAAAGACTTTGCTCATCTCTTCGGCGAAAAGGAGAATGTCCGAGCAGATGAAAGATTGCTGCTCCCAGATAGCGGTAGCCCAGGCGAGAGCTCTTCCCGAGAGTAGTGATATGATGAACGCTACCTTAGAGCGGGGTGATAGGAACATGGAGGGTTGGAGTCCAAAAACTAGGATGCACTGGGTCAAGAAGCCGCGACACTTGCCCGGATGACCGTCATAGTGCTCTGGCGCGGGTAGGCGAGGCTCTCGGTGAGTCTGGAGGTCGGAGACCGGTGGGGTAGTACCCAAAGGAACTGACTGAGGAGGAACATCCTGAGCAGAAGCCATACAGCTGTGTGTTGAATGGTCTGAGTCCACGTATTTACCTTGTCCGAAATGCTTTGGAGAAGTTGCTCAAGGCGGCTGAGGAAAGCACCTTGATGGGAGAGAATAGAACAAAATTCCTCCATCACTGCTGGGTCCATACTGGCTCAGTCTTGCTGTCAGGGCGAGGCTGGTTCTGGACCCAAGTGCAGACAAGGCAAGAAGCAGGTATGCAGTCTTAAATAAAAGTACTTTACTAGAATCACACAGGTAAACAGTTACAAACATAGGAGCTCAAGACAAGCAACCACTAGGCAAACGGCTTGTCAACACTGAGCACAGAGGGAAGAAACCACAGAACTTAAATACAAGCAAAAACAGGTGAAACCAATAAACCAGATAAAAGGCAGTTAAGTAATGAACATGGGAGAAACTAGTAACAATTAGCAAAGGGAAAAAAACAAGTGAAGGTGCCATCCATGGGTTACTGAGGGAACTAACCTGCACCCTCACAGGCAATGCGCGGGGGAGAGAGAGTAATGTCACATGTCAATGAGCGGGGGAGGGGTGAGTAACATCACATGGCAATGAGCGCGGGAGGGGGAGTAATGTCACATGGCAATGAGCAGGGAGGGGGAGTAACGTCGCATGGCAATGAGAGGGGGAGGGGGAGTAACGTCGCATGGCAATGAGCGGGGGAGGAGGAGTAACGTCACATGGCAATGAGCGAGGGAGGGGGAGTAACGCCGCATGGCAATGAGCGGGGGAGGGGGAGTAACGTCACATGGCAATGAGCGGGGAGGGGCAGTAATGTCACATGGCAATGAGCGGGGGAGGGGGAGTAACATCACATGGCAATGGGAGGGGGAGTAACATCACATGGCAATGAGCGGGGGAGGGGGATTAATATCACATGGCAATGAGTGGGGAGGGGTAGTAACATCAGATGTGTAGAATTTCGCAACAATTTCAAAATTTCCTACAGCTCCGAAGATTAGTTTTGATTAAAGAATCCCTGGGTGTTATGCTTTTAAAATTCCAGGGATCAAAATGGCCGTCAGACCGCATGGCCGAAGACAAAGGACTTGGAAAGAGCAGCTTGTGTCTGTGAGAAAAGGACAATGGAGCACTCAAAACTGCCAATCAAAGGGGAGTTTCCCCCCTCCCTGCAGAGACAATCAATGTGTTTACAGAAACTGCTACTTTGTGTACACAAGGGAGTAACCACTTGAGACTGCAGTTTCAGTTGACCACAGGACAATGACTTTCTGTTTACAATACCTTCAAGGCTATTTACTCAAGCAATCAAGGAAATAGCTTTATTCGATGGCCCATCACAGACAATGAAGACACATTCAAACCACTGCAGCTTTATTCGATAACCATCACAGACAATGGACACATTTAAACTGCAACTTTATTCAAACCCACCCTAGGCAATGGGGCAGCTTGGATTCCTTTTGTTTTAGCCCAGATACATCCGGATTTGGGCAGGCCCCAAATTGGGGTATAAAAGATAGCTTCCCAGAAGCATCTCTTTCTGGCCTTGCCTCCGTGTCCCTCTACAACGTGGGAGCCTGCCTGAAGAGGTGAAACACCAGCAGTTTACTTTTAAAACACTGGGGTGTTTTTTTACTTCGGGGCAGTGAAGATCTAAGTTCGCAGGGCACGGAGGAGACATTTTCATTGGTGAGCATATATATTTTTCTGGCCTTTCACAAGGCAGCTTAGAATAGGTATAAGGGTGGGAATTAAGTGGGAATTTTGTCAGAACTGTGATTTTAGTCTATCTTCCCTCATTGTGTCCGTTTCTCCCCCCCCCTTTTTAAGTAAGACGGTGTTGCACTAGCAGAAAAGTGCTTCAGTGAACACCGAAAGTAGCTGTATTAAAGTGCTGTTTTAAGTAAAAGTCACTAAGCAAAGGTGCTGTAGTGAGCAAGGTGTTTCTGTATTTAAAACTGTATTAAAAAGGGGTGTTGTACCTAGCAGAGAAGTGCTGTGGTAAACACTGTGTAGCTGTTTTAAAGTGCTGTATTTAAAGGAGTGTTGTACCTAGCAGAGAAGTGCTGTGGTAAACACTGTGTAGCTGTTTTAAAGTGCTGTATTTAAAGGAGTGTTGCACTGAGCAAGGAGTGCTCTAGTGGACACTGAGTGTATTGCGTTAAGCAGAAGTGCTGTAACAGGCACAAGCTGTGCTGTATCGATTTTTAAGTTGTTTCTTTCTTTTTGTTTCAATAAATACTGATCTGTTTTGCACCCAAACAACGAGTCACGTTTTTCTGTCTACATCGCTACCGAGTACGTCCAGTGGTCAGAACCAGGAGGAACAGGGGAGCACTTCGAAACTGCGAGGGGGTCCCTGGAGCAGCTCCGAGGCTTCTGATTGACCAGAGACAAATAACCCCAACCCCACTAGCGTGTGCTAATTCCTTACAAAATGGCGACCGCGGTAGGACGTCGGCAATGGTGTGCGATGTAGCAGACGGTGGTTTGAGTCTGGAGAGAGCAGCAGTTATTGGTTTCCTTTTTATCCCACTAGTTTGTCTGTGGTTAGGTTCCTGCAGGCTTGGGGAAGTCACCCGCAGGCTTAGGGAAGCCAGGGCAGAGAGTTGGGATAGGGAAAGGGAGGTTGAGGAATACCAGGCCAAGGTAGAGCGCCTGGTAGTTAAGTTTAGTGAGGGCAAAAGCCACACGAGGCATGAGTCAGAGTACCTGAAGTGCCTAGTTGCAGAGGCCAAGAATAATGAGATGAGGGTGCGGGAGGAGAATGCTCGCCTCATACAAGAATTAAAAGAGCAGGAGGAAAAGCTTAGGGAGGTAAAGGCAACATATAAGCTGGTCTGCGAGCAAGGGTTTGAGGAAGCAGATCATGGCCCCTGTAGAGCAGAGATAGAAATCCTGAATATGGCTTTAAAAAGAGCAAAGGGGATGATATGCCTGATCAGCCCGAAGGCAGGTCAGTCGGATTTTACTGACAACCCAATTAAAACCGTCCCACAGGCAACACCCAGGGAAAGGTTGGTCAGGGAGTCAGAGGTCCCACGACTGCCACTCACGGCTCCGAGCTTTCGGGAGCCCTGGCAGCAAAGTGGGGTGGAGGATGGGAAGGTAGAGGAAGCACAGCAAGCCCCGCTAGATAGGCCGGGACCAGGACCAGTGTACCCCCTCCGACAACGGAGGTACGGTCCGCCCGTTGATGAAGATGACCCAGGGGACATCCAGAATCAGTTTCTGGTGCCGTATGGCACCCACCAGCTCAGGGACATGGTTAGCCACGTCCCCAAACTCACTAAAAAGGGAGACCCCTCTCTGCACTTCAGGGAGATAGAGCAAGCAGCTTGTGTAAACGACTGCGATGAGGCAGAGCAAGCAAAAATGCTGCTGTTTTCCCTGGCAGGTGATCTCCTCCAGTCCCTATCTTGCGAGTGCAAAAGGGGGGCAGAGGGATTATGAGGGTCTCAAGAATGAGGTATTGAAGGCCATGGGACTCAATGATGGTAGCCCGTTCACTCGGGTGGAAAGAACAGTGCAGCTCCCAGGGGAGTCCCCGCAGGCATTCGCAGACAGGCTGTGGCCAGTCTACCGGAGTGCATGCCCGGGAATGCCAGGGCGGGCAGCACTGGACCCAGTCCAATTGACTCACTGGCTCCGGTGTCTCATGACGAACAGCCTACCCCAGATCCAAGCCCAGGTCATGGCTTGGTTTGACCCCCGAAACCCCCAGACCACTGAAGAAGCAGTGATCCGCCGGCTCACAGTAGCCTTCAGGAACATGAGGGGTATCAAGGCTCCCCAGCCCAAGGGAAGAGTCCATGAGGTTAAACCTGGGAGCCAGAGTAAGAGAGAGTGGCACCAAGAGGGAAACCGGCCCTCTCAGGCTAGGTTAAATTGCTATGGGTGTGGGAAAGACAGTCACTGGAGAAAAGATTGTAAAAATCCTTGGAAGGATAGCAAGGGAAAGGATCCCACAGCCCCAGCCCAAAAGGCAGGGCCAGACATCCCTCCCGCAGCAATTGAGTCATTTTTACAGTCCCTACGGTCTCTTCTGACTGGCCAGGGGAGAGTAGCAGCCACCACCGGTGTTTTAACCCCGTCTGCCCCACCTCACTCCCAGTAATGACTAGAGCCAGCGCAGCCTGTTGACCTGTGTCCCCGCGAAAATGCTGTGGGGAGCAGGCCCTATGTTGAGATGCGGGTGGAGATGGTGCAGGGGAGATATTCGGTGGACACCGGAGCCTCCAGCACGGTGGTCCACTCGGAGGACCTGACCCACTCACCCCGGTCTAACAAGGTCCCATTTAGATTAATGGGACCCACAGGGAAACGGGCGGCTGGGAGTGAACCTGAGAATAGTAATCCCCAGCCCACAGCAGGTCCAAGTTCACAGGCTGCACAGGCAGGCGCTGTGGCTTGCATTAGGGGAGGAGCCATTCATGATTTTGAACAGGATTACTGGCAGGCAGCCAGTTATATCCAACAATGCGGTTTGTTTAAGCAGGGGGCAGGGGAACAGACAGCTGGGATTATAGAAGCCCCCCAGCACTTGGCCCGAGCGATTCCACCTCTCTTGTGGGACTCCGGGGAGGAGCCTGAACCAGGTTTTAGACCTGAAGGGGAAGGCTCTCAGCCAGCGGCAGCCGGTGGCAAGGGATTGCCTGTCCCCAGCCCAGGTTTGGGAAGGGAGGGACCCGAAGGAGGAGGTCCCCAACCAGCAGGGAGTGTGACCCGAGCTAAGGGTCTGCTCGCCAGGGTAGCCCCACCGGCGACACTCCCTAGGAGATCTCTTTGGGTACCCCAGCCCAAGAAGGTATGGTCACCCACTGTCCAGTGGAGTAGGGCGGTCTCCTGAGTCAGGGAGAGGCCAAAGAGCAGAGGTTCCCAACCAGCAGCCATAAGCTGCGAGGGACCAAAAGCTGGAATCAGTCCCGCCATGCCACAGGGAGCAGCCGGTGGCAGCCCAACCAGGGATTAAGCTGGCCGCCTGGAGACAGGCGGCGCCTGTATATAGCTGTGTTAAGGTAGAACATGTATTAAGGTAGAACGCGTATTAAGGTAGAACGTGTTAAGTTTTGTTTTATATTGAAATCAATATTAGTGTATAAGTTTTGAGTGTGGTACGGTTCCAGAATTGTACTGTGGATCAAGGTCACGGGACCTGATTACACTTCCCCGAGCCAGGGGACCTGGCGAGATGTTTTCTTTTGTTTTTCAGCGTTCTGGAAGGCACCAAGGACCTGCGTGTCATGAGACCCGAGGAAGAAAGCAGTCCCAGCTCGCGAAGAAAAGGGAACCGCGGGAGGCGGATGCCCACAACTTTTAAACTGTTACTGAAAACACAATTTACACAATTTTTACTTCTTGTTTGGAATTAAGGGAACGGATTACATATGCCTAGGAATTGTTGTGCCTGCAGTTCCATGAATATTTAAAATACATTTCTGGCTGAAGAACAGTGCCATTTAATAAAGAGCCTCATTGTAATAAAAAGAAAAGGAAGCTCGTTGTCTTCCATCTGTGTTTTTTGCAGATATGTTGGCTGGGTGACAATCCCTTCAAAGATGCTAAAATTATGTTACAAGCGGGGCAGGGGTGTAGGACCCCCTCCGTGCTTGACTTATGAATATAAGCGGTGCAGGGGCGTAGGACCCCTCCATGCTTTGATTATTTAATTAATTTTGGGTTTTTTGTCAATAGATACCTGCCGTGCTATGATTCTTTCTGGGCAGTGGAGATGGAGGTGTCGGGGGATCAAAGATAGATTTAGTTAAGTATAAGGGAAGGTTGTTTGTGGGGGTCAGAAATTATTGCTCACTTTTGGCAAGGATACTACAAGCAAGTTTTAGTATCCAGGGGGGACTGTAGGATTTTGCAATAATGTCAACATTTCCTACAGCTCCGAAGATTAATTTTTGATTAAAGAATCCCTGGGTGTTATCCTTTTAAAATTCCAGGGATCAAAATGGCCATCAGACCGCATGGCCGAAGACAAAAGGACTTGGAAAGAGCAGCTTGTGTCTGTGAGAAAAGGACAATGGAGCAGTCAAAACTGCCAATCAAAGGGGAGTTTCCCCCCCTCCCTGCAGAGACAATCGATGTGTTTACAGAAACTGCTACTTTGTGTACACAAGGGAGTAACCACTTGAGACTGCAGTTTCAGTTGACCACAGGACAATGACTTTCTGTTTACAATACCTTCAAGGCTATTTACTCAAGCAATCAAGGAAATAGCTTTATTCGATGGCCCATCACAGACAATGAAGACACATTCAAACCACTGCAGCTTTATTCGATAGCCATCACAGACAATGGACACATTTAAACTGCAACTTTATTCAAACCCACCCTAGGCAATGGGGCAGCTTGGATTCCTTTTGTTTTAGCCCAGATACATCCGGATTTGGGCAGGCCCCAAATTGGGGTATAAAAGATAGCTTCCCAGAAGCATCTCTTTCTGGCCTTGCCTCCGTGTCCCTCTATAGCGTGGGAGCCTGCCTGAAGAGGTGAAACACCAGCAGTTTACTTTTAAAACATTGGGGTGTTTTTTTACTCTGGGGCAGTGAAGATCTAAGTTCGCAGGGCACGGAGGAGGCATTTTCATTGGTGAGCATATATATTTTTCTGGCCTTTCACAAGGCAACTTAGAATAGGTATAGAGGTGGGAATTAAGTGGGAATTTTGTCAGAACTGTGATTTTAGTCGATCTTCCCTCGTTCTGTCCGTTTCTCCCCCCCATTTAAGTAAGACGGTGTTGCACTAGCAGAAAAGTGCTTCAGTGAACACCGAAAGTAGCTGTATTAAAGTGCTGTTTTAAGTAAAAGTCACTAAGCAAAGGTGCTGTAGTGAGCAAGGTGTTTCTGTATTTAAAACTGTATTAAAAAGGGGTGTTGTACCTAGCAGAGAAGTGCTGTGGTAAACACTGTGTAGCTCTTTTTAAAGTGCTGTATTTAAAGGAGTGTTGCACTGAGCAAGGAGCGCTCTAGTGGACACTGAGTGTATTGCGTTAAGCAGAAGTGCTGTACCAGGCATAAGCTGTGCTGTATCGATTTTTAAGTTTCTTTCTTTTTGTTTCAATAAATACTGATCTGTTTTGCACCCAAACCACGAGTCACATTTTTCTGTCTACATCGCTACCGAGTATGTCCGGCAGTCAGAACCAGGAGGAATAGGGGAGCGCTTCGAAACCGCACGGGGGTCCCAGGGGCAGCTCAGAGGCTTCTGACTGGCCAGAGACAAATAACCGCAACTCTGCTAGTGTGTGCTAATTCCTTACAGATGGCAATGAGCGGGGGAGGGGGAATAATGTCACATGGCAATGAGCGAGGGAGGGGGAGTAACGTCACATGGCAATGAGAGGGGGATGGGGAGTAACGTCACATGGCAATGAGCGGGGGAGGAGGAGTAACATCACATGGCAATGAGAGGGGGAGGGGGAGTAACGTCACATGGCAATGAGCGGGGGAGGAGGAGTAACATCACATGGCAATGAGTGGGGGAGGGGGAGTAATGTCACATGGCAATGAGTGGGGGAGGGGGAGTAATGTCATGGCAATGAGTGGGGGAGGGGGAGTAACGTCACATGGCAATGAGAGGGGGAGGGGGAGTAACGTCACATGGCAATGAGAGGGGGAGTAATGTCATATGGCAATGAGCGGGGGAGGGGAGTAATGTCACATGGCAATGAGTGGGGGAGGGGGAGTAACGTCACATGGCAATGAGAGGGGGAGGGGGAGTAACGTCACATGGCAATGAGTGGGGGAGGGGGAGTAATGTCACATGGCAATGAGTGGGGGAGGGGGAGTAACGTCACATGGCAATGAGTGGGGGAGGGGGAGTAACGTCACATGGCAATGAGTGGGGGAGGAGGAGTAACGTCACATGGCAATGAGTGGGGGAGGGGGAGTAATGTCACATGGCAATGAGTGGGGGAGGGGGAGTAACGTCACATGGCAATGAGTGGGGGAGGGGGAGTAACGTCACATGGCAATGAGTGGGGGAGGGGGAGTAACGTCACATGGCAATGAGTGGGGGAGTAACGTCACATGGCAATGAGTGGGGGAGGGGGAGTAATGTCACATGGCAATGAGTGGGGGAGGGGGAGTAACGTCACATGGCAATGAGCGGGGGAGGGGGGAGTAATGTCACACTCTGGGAGGCTGCGCTATATGAGAACTTCCCCAAACTGATGGTTCCTTATTTCATAGCAATTTATTTTCCAAGGGGATCCTTTACGAGGACATTTTTAATTTATCCTGTCTCGTTACACAGGACCAGATCTAAGGTTGCTTGCCCCCTGGTCGGTTCAGTTACATACTGCTCAAGAAACCCATCCCTAATACACTCAATGAACTCATCCTCAAGGCAGCCCTGCCCAATTTGATTTGTCCAATTAATATGATAGTTAAAATCCCCCATAATTATAGATGTTCCCTTATTACAAGCCTCAACTATTTCCTGATTGATACTCCGTCCAACAGAGTTGCCACTGTTCGGAGGCCTATAGACTACGCCCACTAGTGTTTTTTTCCCCCTTATTATTCCTTACCTCCACCCAAACTGTTTCATTATCCTGATCTTTTGACCCAATATCATTTCTCTGTATTACAGTGATTCCTTCCTTTATTAACATAGCCACCCCACCTCCCCTTCCTTCCTGCCTGTCCTTCCTGATCGTTAAATAACCTGGTATGTTTAATTCCCAGGCATTGTCACCCTGCAGCCATGTTTCTGTAATGGCCACAAGATCATACCCATATGTAGTTATTTGTGCCATTAACTCGTCTATTTTGTTACGAATGCTACGTGCATTCAGATAGAGAACTTTCAAAGATGTTTTGTGACACTTAGTTCCTGCTTTTGCCCTTTTTATTACTTTACCTTTTACTCCATACCTTCTGCCCCTTCCTGACACGCTCTGGTTTTTAATTTCCCCACTGCTACCCAAGTCTATGACCTTCTCTGTTGTCATTTTTATTATTTGCTCTCTAGGAACCTCCCCCCGACTAGTTAGTTTAAAGCCCTCTCTACAGCCCTAGTTATATGATCCGTCAGGACTCTAGTCCCAGCACTAGCCAAGTGAAGCCCGTCCCAACGGAACAGCTCCCTCCTGCCCCAGTACAAGCTGTGTGTCCCCTCGCACCAGCTTGTGCAATCCAACCATGTCCTGAGTCCGGAATATTTACCTTTCTATGCCAGTAGACGACAACTCAACCCGGATGAGATGCAGAATGTGGAGCAGTTGGTCAAGGTACAACCCGGGAACAAGCAGCTGAAGATTTATATTCAGCTGGAATTCAAGAAGCTAGTAACCCTGCATGACATTCAAAATGTAAAGACACGATTCAAAGCAGGTGATGACAGCATGAATGCCCTCTGTGAAACACTGGAAAAGATTGAATGGAACGGGACAATGGCTGCGTGTTTGCCTGCAAGCAAAGGACATCCAGTTCATTGCATTCATGACACCAGCAATGAAGTCCCGTATGGAAACCTTTCCCGAATTGCTGTTTATTGATGGGACGTACAAAATTAACAAGTATGGCTATCCTCTGCATCAGATTATGGTGCAGGACAATATCGGCAGGGACAGAGCTGTGTTTTACGTCATGGTGAGGAATGAAACAGCTGAGATGCGGGATGAAATTGTTGGTGTGTTCGTTGAAATGGTAGCATAGTGGTAATGTCACTGGGCTAGTAATCCAGAGGCCTGGACTGATGATCCAGAGACGTGAATTCAAATCCCACCACAGCAGCTGGGGAATTTAAATTCAGCTAATTAAATAAATCTGGAATAAAAAGCTATCAGTACTGGTAACCATGAAACTATCGGAATTTCGTAAAAACCCATCTGGTTCACTAATGTCCTTTAGGGAAGGAAATCTGCCATCCTTACCTGGTCTGGCCTATATGTGATTCCAGACCCACAGCAATGTGGTTGACTCTTAACTGAAATGACCTAGCAAGCCACTCAGTTGTAACAAACCGCTATGAAACACAATAATAAGAATGAAGCCAGACGGACCACCTGGCATCAACCTCGGCACCGGCTACAGACACGGCAACGGCACACCCAGCCCAGACAACCTTGCAAAGTCCTCCTCACCAACATCTTGGTGACTTGTGCCAAAATTGGGAAAACTGTCCCACAACAGCCTGACATAGTAATGCTCACAGAATCATACCTTTCAGCCAATGTCCCAAACCCCTCCATCACCATCCCTGGGTATGTCCTGTCCCACCAGCAGTACAGTCGGGAAGGAGTGGCCCTGGGAGTCCTCAACATTGACTCCGGACCTCATGGAGTCGAATGGCTTCAGGTCAAGCATGGGATAGGAAACCTCCTGCTGATTACCACCTACCACCCTCCCTCAGCTGATGAATCAGTACTCCTCCATGTTGAACACCACTTGGAAGACGGACTGAGAGTAGCAAGGACACAGAATGTACTCTGGGTAGGGGACTTCAATGTCCAAAACCAAGAGTGGCTCAGTAGCACCGCTACTGGCCAAGTCCTGAAGAACATAGCTGCCAGTCTGGGCCTGCGACAGGTGGTGAGAGAACCAACACAAGGGAAAATCCTACTTGACCTCGCCTTCACCTATCTACCTGTCGCAGATGCATCTGTCCATGACAGTATTGGTAGCCGTGACCACCGTACAGTCATTGTGAAGACGAAGTCCTGTCTACACACTGAGGACACCCTCCATCGTGTTGTGTGGCACTATCACCATGCTAAATGGTGGAAAACTGCCCAGGTATGTCCTATCCACAAAAAGCAGGACAAATCCAATCCAGCCAATTACCGCCCCATCAGTCTACTCTCAATAAAATGCAAAGTGATGGAAGGTGTCATCGACAGCGCTATCAAGTGGCACTTACTCACCAATTAGCTGCTTACTGATGCCCAGTTTGGGTTCTGCCAAGAGCACGTGGCTCCCGACCTCATTACAGCCTTGGTCAAAACATGGACAAAGGAGCTGAATTCCAGAGGTGAGGTGAGAGTGACTG
Organism: Somniosus microcephalus; assembly: GCF_052327205.1. Lineage (NCBI taxonomy): Eukaryota > Metazoa > Chordata > Chondrichthyes > Squaliformes > Somniosidae > Somniosus > Somniosus microcephalus. The sequence continues at coordinate 217,378,960 of NC_140987.1, forward strand.
CCCTTGACATCAAGGCAGCATTTGACCGAGTGTGGCATCAAGGAGTCCCAGTAAAACTGAAATCAATGGGAATCAGGGGGGAAACTCTCCACTGGCTGGAGTCATACCTAGCACAAAGGAAGGTGGTTGTAGTGCTTGAAGGTCAATCATCACAGCCCCACGACATCGCTGCAGGAGTTCCTCAGGGCAGTGTCCTAGGCCCAACCATCTTCAGCTGCTTCATCAATGACCTTCCCTCCATCATAAGGTCAAAGATGGGGATCTTCGCTGATGACTGCACAGTGTTCAGTGCCATTCGCAACTCCTCAGATAATGAAGCAGTCCATGCCCGCATGCAACAAGACCTGGACGACATTTAGGCTTGGGCTGATAAGTGGCAAGTAACATTCACACCACACAAGTGCCAGGCAATGACTATCTCCAACAAGCGAGAGTCTAACCACCACCTGTTGACATTCAACGACATTACCATCACCGAATCCCCCACCACCAACATCCTGAGGGTCACCATTGACCAGAAACTTAACTGGACCAGCCAAATAAATACCGTGGTAACAAGAGCAGGTCAGAGGCTAGGTATTCTGCGATGAGTGTCTCACCTCCTGACTCCCCTTGCACCATCTGCAAGGCACAAGTAAGGCGTGTGATGGAATACTTTCCACTTGCCTGGATGAGTGCAGCTCCAACAACACTCAAGAAGCTTGACACCATCCAGGACAAAGCAGCCCGCTTGCTTGGCACCCCATCCACTACCTTAAACATTCACTCCCTGCACCACCGTCGTACCGTGGCTGCAGTGTGTACCATCTACAAGATGCACTCCAGTAACTCGCCAAGGCTTCTTCGGAAGCACCTCCCAAACCCGGGACCTCTTCCACCTACAAGGACAAGGGCAGCAGGTGCATGGGAAAACCACCGCCTCCAAGTTCCCCTCCAAGTCACACACCATCCTGACTTGGAAGTATATCGCTAATCCTTCATCATCGCTGGGTTAAAATCCTGGAACTCCCTCCCTAACAGCACTGTGGGAGTACTTGTAGGATTCTCAAAATTCCCACATTTCCCAAGTTATTAAATAAGGGACCCTGAAGGACAAGTTATTAAATAAGGGAACCCTGAAGGACAATGGCTTTTGGACTTTATGGCAAAGACCTGCAAGGTTAAAGCAGGGCCCTGCGCAGCATGTCAAGTTCAAAACTCAAACTTTGCATGCCCGGGCCTGTGGGAGACAGCTTTGATTTTGTTATTTTCAAACCAGACAGCTAAAGGTGACAGAACACGCATTCTTCCCTTTAAAACAAATCAACTCAGGAAACGACTTAATCTTGCACGAACCTAAAACCCATCAAGACTATGCATATATAATCGCTTACAGTTTGAACAAGCTACCAAGCCAGGAAGACACCGATTTACATTATGCATCAACAAACACCAAGATATTAAAAAACATATAACAACGGGACAACCGCCCAAAAACCAGTTAAGGTGAATGACTATAATCACCTTAACGAGCCCGCCAAAATCAGACAAAGAACTAACCCTGATTTGGCGCGCAGATAACAAACTCAAAACCAGTATAATTATAGGCCCACCAGTAACCAAGGACACACACACAAGCAGACGGACACTCGCAGAAGCCTTCAGGCCACAGGGGCATCCAACCGAAAGGCTCACGGAACATCACGGCGAGGTGGCACGGTGGGGCAGGCTCAACTGAAGACGACTAGGCCGCAACCACAGCCTTACACAAAGACCGACCATGAGCACCGCGGTAACAAAAGGGCCGGGTAAACCATACCTTCAGATCATTACCACTACACAGGTAATGAGCTAGGCCACCGCGACCGAGCCGACACTGAAGACCGCCAACCGAACCTCAACCGCAACAAAACTCGACGACCAGATCACCACCAGAGGAACAAAACCCAAAGTTTATCACTCTACAAGCTAAAGTACCCAACAAAACCTTTATTCCCTATTTCTAACGAAGGAAAGAAGGTACTTACCCAGACAAATCCGCAACCGCGCCCTTACTGCATCTGCGGACTCCACCCAACTGAAGAATCTTCGCAGATTCTAAGACTGGGACCATGTGGCGATGGCAGGCCCCAAAGGACACAAAGAGCGAACCCCAAAAACGCAACCGGCTTAACTGACAGGATTCGAACTGTCAAGAAACCCCTATTGGTGAGCATAATCCTTGGCTCTTGTAATACAATTTAGTTAGGTATTGGGGTGGGACAAGGGTAGGGGGATTATTACTGTGATTTTCCCTCGTTGTGCCGTGTGTTCCTCATTCTTAATTAAGTGTGCTCTTGAATGTCTGTAACTACTCCAGTAATCTAAGTGTGTAATTTATTGTGACTCTAAATAAAATACAGTTTTCTTGCACCAAACCAGTTGTCTACTCCAATTTTGTATCGCAGCCTAGACCTAAGTCCGGAGTCTAGAACCCAGGGGTGTGGGATCAATTCGAACCGCTCAAAACAGTCAGGGGCAAAGCTGACTCAACACACCACCCCCTACAGAATGGCGACCACGACGGGACTCTGGCAACAGGGGTGCGATACAGTAGACACTGATTCGGAAGAGCAAACTGTAATGGAAGAGAGGATTTCAAATTATGTTTTCAGTAAGGTGAATATCACTAAGTAGTGGATCACTAATCTGTTAAAGGCTGGTCATCCGGTAGATGTGTCAGCTAAATGTACAGAAGGGAAGGATCATAAGAAATCCATAGAAAAGGCAGTCTGGCTGATGTGCTTCAAGAAACAGATCCAGCATTTGGACAGGCTCGTTGAAGCACAGGCAGCCGAGATACGGAAGTCAGCCCTGGAAGCCCAAGCAAGGGCTCTAGCAGGGGAAAAGTTACTGGCAGGATTGCAGGCTCTGAACCAGGAATGGGTGCAGCTACTGCAGGAGCATAAGGCCAGGCAGGAATACTTACAGTGTCAGGTCACCAAGGCCAAGAGCAATGAGCTGAGGTTGCGGGAAAAGAATGCCCGCCTAGCAAGACAAGTAAGCGAGCAGGAGGAGAAAGTAAAAGACATAAAGGCAGCCTATAAGATAGTGAGCACACAGGGGTTTGAAGATGCAGATCATGGCCCCTGCCAGGAACAGATAAAGAATCTGAGCCTTGCACTAAGGAAGGCAAAGAGCATGGTGTGCCTCATAAGCCCGAAGGCAGCCCAGGTCGACTTTACAGGGAATGAGGGGAGAACGGTTCAGACACCACTGGTAGTGCCAAGGGATGACCCAGTTGAGGAACAGGAGGTCCCACGACCACCACCCATAACGCCAGGTTTCAGCGAGGTCTGGCAGCAAGGGGGGGTGGAGTTAGGGGTAGAAGCTGAGGTGGAAAAACCCCTGCAAAAGAAGCTGGGACTGGGGCCGATGTGCCCGGCCCGGCAGCAAAGGTTTGGCCCACCCGCTGATGAAGGGGAGGAGGGACCCCTCCAAAACCAGTTCGTAGTTCCCTACGGCACCCAACAGCTTAGGGCCATGGTAAGCCATATACCAAAACTCGCAGAGAACGGGGACCCCTCGGTCCACTTCAGGGAAGTGGAACAGGCGGCCAGCATCAATGAGTGCGATGATGCTGAACAAGCCAAAATGCTGCTATTTTCCCTGGAGAGTAAACTCCTCCAGTCCCTCTCTGACCAGTGTAAGAAGGGACAGTGTGAGTATGGGGAGCTCAAGGAGGAAGTTCTTGAGGCCATGGGGATGAATGAGGGAAGTCCTTTCTCCCAGGTGGAGAAAACAGTGCAGCTCGCAGGGGAAACCCCGCAGGCTTTCGCGGACAGGTTGTGGCCGGTGTATAGGAGTGCCTGTACAGGGGCACCTAACCGGGCTAACCTGGACCAGGATCAGCTGGCCCACTGGCTCTGTTGCCTGGTGGCAAACAGCTTGCCACAGGTCAGGGCCAAGGCAGAAATGTGGATTGACCCAAAGCATCCCCTGACTACCGAACTGACGGTGATCAGACAATTGACCGTAGCTTACCGGAATGGTAAGGGAACCGATGCACACCCACCTAACGGGAAGGTGCGTGAAGTAAAACCCAGACAGGGTAGGAAGGAGTGGCATCAGGAAGGGAATAACCCTTCCAACACAAAGCTTAACTGTTACAGGTGTGGGAAGGATGGACACTGGAGGAAGGAGTGTAGAAATCCTTGGAAGGATAACAAGGGAAAGAATTCCTCAGCCCCAGCCCAAAAGACAGAGACAGGAATCCCTCCCGCCACGGTCGAGTCATTTTTGGACGCAATGAGGTCCCTATTGACTGGCCAAGGGAAGGTAGCAGCCACTACCGGTGCTCTGACCCCATCCACCCCATCCAACCCACAGCCCTGACTAGAGCCAGCGCAGCCTGTTTACCTGTGTTCTCTCAAATACGACTTATGGAAGAGACCCCTCGTTGAGATGGAGGTAGAAGAGGTGAAAGGGACCTATCTGTTGGACACGGGGGCATCATGCACCGTGATCCATTCAGCTAACCCCACCACCTCACCTCTATCTAACGGGGTCCCATACAGTCTGTCAGGATTCACAGGTAAAGAACAGGCTGGCTCATTTTCCATCCCACTGTCCATTCGCTTAGGAACACTCCACTCTAAGTGGACCTGTGTCCTAATGAAGTGGGAAGTGGAGGGTGGAAAAGGGATCCTGGGAGCCGACTTTATTGTAGGCCACGGGATCCTGGTGGATTTAAGGGATCACTGCCTATGGGGGGCAGGTACAGAAAGGAAGGCGGAGTAGTAGTCATCCCAGGGAAACAGGGGAAGGGGACCCTGTGCACCATGAAGCCTAAGGAGGATTATAACCTCGAACTCATGGTCAGTAATACCCCAAGGGAGTTCTAGGCATTTGTGCGAGCCCACCTAGCCACATTTGCCACACACAAGCATGACTGTGGGAGGGTCAACGGGTTCGAATTTAGTGTAGATGGGGACCCTATGGCCCGACCACAAAGACAGTATAACTTCCCCAGGGAAGCGGAGCCAGACATGGAAGCAGCCATGTCCTCCTTAGTGCAACAGGGGGTCCTGGGACCGATAGCCACTCACGTGAACTCTCCACTGTGGCCGGTTAGAAAACTGGACAACTCCTGGAGGGCCACAGTGGACTATCGGGTGCTCAACAGTAACATCCCAGCCTGTGCACCCATGGTAGCAGCAGTTGCCGACCTGATAGGAAGTATCCCAGCAACTGCGACAACTTTCACGGTGCTGGATATTTCCAATGGGTTTTGGTCCATCCCTTTAAGGAGAAAGGATCAGTACAAGTTTGCCTTTACCTTTAAAGGACAACAGTACACATGGAACTGTTTGCCTCAGGGCTTCCACAATAGCCCTAGCATTTTCCACCAATGCATGGCAAACAGTCTAAAGGGCTTCAGCCAGCCCAGGCAACTGGTACAGTATGTGGATGACCTGCTCCTATTCACCGATTCGAGAGAGGAGCATGGCCCACTACTGGCCGAACTGCTGGAACTGCTCAGGCAAGAGGGTTTTAAAGTGAACCCAAAGAAAGCGCAGATCGGCCAGCAGGAGGTGAAATTCCTGGGCCTAACCGTACGCGCTGGGAAAAGGGCCATAGACAAAGCTAGAAGGGAAGTGGTACAGGAGTTACCAGTCCCCAACACAGTCACGGGAGTGAGATCTTTTCTAGGGCTAACCGGGTACTGCAGAGACTTTATTGAGGACTATGCAGCCACAGCGGCCCCCCTGCTCCGACTCCTACATAAGGGAGTGGAGTGGGTTTGGGATGAGGGTTGCCAGGCAGCATTTGTCAGGCTCAAGGAAGACCTGCAGACCGCACCAGCTCTAGGGGCCATAGATGGGGGGAAAGAGTTCTTCCTGGAGGTAGCAGCCAGCGGGGACAGCCTGAGTGCTGTGCTGCTCCAAGAGCAGCATGGCAGGCTGAGGCCGGTGGTCTACTCCTCCAGGATACTCACAGATGTGGAGAAGAGCTACTCCAATTGTGAGAGGCACCTTTTGGCCACACATTGGGCTGTGAAAAGATCACTGATCTTTACAGGCACCTCTCCCATCACCCTCCTCACCCATCACACGCCCATCCAGATGCTCCTGGATGGGAGAATCAAGGATGGAACAGTGAGCAGTGCCCACATTGCTCGCTGGACCCTGCTTCTCTCACAGATGGATCTGAAAGTAAAAGGGCTCTGTGAGCCAAAGCTTGCAGCTAACTTGGTATATCCTGGAACAGCCCACCGGTGTTCCATAGAAGGGGTTTGGGAAGTGGACATAGGTTTGCGGGCCGAGATACACCCCACAGGCCGCGAAATCTATGTGGATGGCTCCAGCACGGTATCTGCTGGTGAGCGATTCACATGGTGTGGAGTTTATGACCCAGTGGCAAACATTGCCCTGGCAATTAAGCTCCCCAGCACCATGAGCGCCCAGCAGGCTGAACTGTTCGCGGTAGTGTACGTTGTTACACACCCCAAAATCTTCCCCACCCCATACATGATTTGCTCGGACAGCATGTTCACATGCAATTCGTGTACGGAGTACCTGGCCATCTGGTCCCGCCGCCGACGGGAGACCCCTCACAGTGAAACCCCTGCTGGAGAAAATCTTAGCAGCAGTGGGGGAGGAAGGGAAGGTTTTCATCCATAAGGTGAAAGCCCATTCCTCCACAGAACTCCGTAGTAAGGGCAACCAGCAGGCTGACATGCTAGCTAAGGAGGGTGCCCGCACAGGCACTTTCTGGGACCCATATGGATCCAGTCCTATAGCAGCAGTCAGGGGTAGAAATGGGACACAAGGGAGTGCAGGGATAGCTTTAACCCCAGACCTTAAGACGGTCCAAACCCAAGACCCCATCCTCAAGACAGTCCTCAGTGCAGTGGCTGAGGGGAAATGGGTAGAGGGCCCTTACGGCACAGCAGCCCTCTCTGTGAAGGAAGGCATGCTGTTTAGGGGAGAACAATGGGTAGTACCACCGCAACACAGGAGGGAATTCCTTCAACTGGCCCATGAGGGTCCAGGAGCGGGGCATCCCGGGCCTGAGACCACCTGGCAGCGGGTGGAACAGGCGGGATGGTGGCCAGGACTCAGGGAAGATGTCCGCGAGTTCTGTGCCAGCTGTCTGGTGTGTGCTGCTAACAACCCTGACCCCCACAAAAGGAAGCTACCTATGGGACACATCAGGAGGGTAGAGGGACCATGGCAGTCGATCCAGGTCGACTACATCGGGCCCCTACCCACCGCCCAGGGAGGCTATAAGTACTGCCTAGTCCTGGTAGATGTGTTCACAAAGTGGGTAGAAGCCTTCCCCTGCCGAACAGCCACAGCTCTGGGTACAGCCAGGATCCTGGTCAGGGAGGTGTTCTCGTGATGGGGGCTACCACAGTATGTGGAGTCCGACCAAGGGAGTCATTTTACCGGGCAGGTCATGCAGAATACCCTTATGGTGCTTGGCATTGAGGGGAAATGGCACATTGCACACAACCCACAGTCCTCAGGGGTTGTGGAGAGGATGAACAGGACCTTGAAAGAAAGGCTGAGGAAAGAGACGGTAGACTCACCTAGAAAATGGGTGGAGGTCCTACCGTTGGTCCTGATGGGGATCCAAGCCAGCCAGTCAAAAAGCACGGGGTATTCCCCACACGAGCTGATGACTGGCACAGTTATGCGGACCCCCACCCATGTACTAGCCCCGGTGCTCACAGAAGGTCAGCTCAGGGAGGTGAACCGGGACAGGTTCGCCAGGAACCTATTTGAGCACCTTAAACAGGTCCATGGGCAGGCGGCTGGGAACATGGGAAGGCAGCATCGGAGCAACCGTTTGATGTTAGAACCCCGAACACACCACGAGTGGGAGATGGGGATCAAGTTATGATTAGGAATTTTGCTCGGGTAGGAAGTCTAGAACCATTATACATGGGGCCCTACAGCATTGTGGACAAGGCAAGCCCCATGGTATATGCCATAAAGATGCCTCGGCGCGTCAAATGGTTCCACATTAACCAATGCAAATTGTTTAAGCCCGAGAAAAGGGGACAGCCAGTTGGGGCAAGGTCTGAGGATAGAAATCCTCAGCCTGCAGCAGGAGCAAACTCACAGACTGCACAGGCAGGTGCAGTGGCTTGTTTTAAGGGAGGGGCCATCCCATCCACCATTTGGGACACTCCCCCACTCATCTGGGACTTAGACGAGGTGGGACCTGGGGGCGGAGACCCTCAGCCTGCAGCAATAGGCTGCAGAGAGTTACCTGCCCCTAACCCAGGTTTAGGAGAGGGGGGATGTGAGGGCGAGGACCCACAGCCGGTAGCATCAGGCTGCGTAGAGTTGCCTGCCCCTAGTACAGGTTTAGGAGAGGAAAAACCTGAGGATCAAAATCCCCAGCAAGCGGTAGTGGAAAGCCCACAGACCACACCGGAGGGGGCAGTGGCTCGTGTTAAAGAACCACCAGCCAGAAAACCCCCACCAGCCAAAGTCCCTAGAAGGTCCCCACGAATGCCACGGCCAAAGAAACCGTGGTCACCAGCTCCCCAGTTTAAACGGGCAGCCTCTCAAGTCAGGGATCGGTCTGAGGACAGAGGTTCCTAGCCAGCAGCCGCAGGCTGTGAGGGACCAAAGGGACAGGACCGAGCAGCCACACCGAAGGGAGTAGTGTGCTGCAGCCCGAACAGGGAATAGGCTGGCCGCCCGGAGACGGGCGGCGGATGTACATAGCTTCTGTAATGTAATTTGGGGATTGTTAAGTTTGGGTGTTTTAGTTTAATTTTAAACAACGTGATTGGTAGTTTAAATATTATTGTTTTAAGAGTGTTTGTATTGAGTCGAGGTCGCGAGACTCGACTATGCTTTACCCAAGCCAGAGAAACTTCTCGGGACCTGGCTATATGCTCTTGTGTCTCTTTACAGAAGGGATTTCGAAATGAAGGGGGGCATACTCCTACTCGCCCTGATAGGAATGAGCACTGGGAAGCGAGGTGACGTGGAGGACTCCCACATCTATGGGTGCTCAGGAGAGAGAGCACTGGTTGTGACTGCTGGGGGCAGCGAACGACGCGTGGAGGAGCTCGCCATCTATTCCCACGAGGGAAGATGGCCAGGGTGGCTGGGATCTAACTCCACCCGGTACTCCAGCCAGACCGGGTTCACCTACGGGGAGGCCTCCCTCCCCTGCCCCAGCGTACAGGTTGTGGCCACACGGGTCAGGGTCACTGAGGGGAAACGCGTGTGCCTGATCCGCAAAGGACAAATTCCCCTGGGAAGGTGGTGGTGGCTCAGAAAGCTGAGCAGAGACATGGGGGACCGTACAGCTGATTGGGAACGACTGGGGAACGACACCTACCGGACGGTCACAAGGACCCAAGGGGGAACTATTGTATGCTGGGATAAGTGGTGGGAGTCGGAACAGGGAATTTATGTCTGCATATGGGGGTCGCAAAGGGCCTGCCCCACAGGCATATCCATCATCTTCTCCGCATCATGGCAGGATAAGGGGGAGGGGGTGAAATGGGATTCCCACCTACACACCTGCATAGTCCCAAATTCCTCAGCCCCAGTCAAAGCCACTGAACTCGTGGCACGCGCCCGAAAGCCCCTGCCCATGACTCAGACAGAAAGGACACACATAGAGGGGTGCCCTGCCACCACCAAGGGACCAGGGAATGGGCTGGTACTTGTGCCGATGGAACAGGTGCTATGCCAGGGGGTAAACTACGCGGTAGCTTCTGTGATCTTAAACCTTACCGAGGTACACTTACCTAAGTGGTGCCCCACAGAGACAGAACAGCTATACCAGGCCCTGTTGAAAGAAATGTTCAGGAAATTCTACGAGTTCGATTTTGCCGACGTAGACAAAACAGAACTATACACTACACACACTGAGTACTCTAGCAACACGGGGAGACAAAGAAGGGGAACCTGGAATGATGTTTTCACTGCATATAATACAGGATCCTCTGTTATAAACAGCCTGGATGACATAGAATTGCAGACACAGATAAACAGTTTAAAAACACAATTACGAAAAATCTTAATGGATGAAAATACAATAGTAGGCTCAGAGTTACACGAGGACCAAACTATGACGGTCCATTTAAAGGAGATCATTGCTGAGCTGGAGAAGCACGCAAAAACTGTAAATGCCCTCATAAGAGAGGACAGGAATGTTTCAGATCAGGCTGCACAGAACGAGGTGTGCGTACTGTACGGGGCATGGTTGCTAGGCGAGGGCCGGAGTAACCTGGAGGATTTAAAACAGGGTTTAGTCCCCTCCTGGATAAGCAACAAGCAGCTCGCAGCCCTCCACCCATTTGAGAATGCATTGAGCTCGTGTCAACTCCGGCTAGCTTCTGAGGCCTACCCTGTCCCAGTAGATTGTGGGCGCTCTAACCACATTATCATGGGGATAGTAGTGAGGATGCCGGTCGTGGGTGGGACAGCCCGACCCGCACCGGTATACAGGGTAGAGAACATTGGAGTCATTCAAGGGGGTGCACACATCCGTTTTACAGCGGTCCCACCTTATGTCCTCTCGGGGTGCCGGAGCCGGGGAGCACACATAATACTGTGTCCCCAGCACTTGAACGCCTATTCAAAACCATGGTGCGGGTTTAAAGCTGCTGGTGTGAGACCTATAAACTGTACCATGGAGGTAATGGCACAAGACCATGTTCCCCCACAGGTAGCATATAAAGGAGGTGGGACATATTGTGTCATCACCAGCGCGCCCCACTACCAGCTTGGACAGCATAACTGGTGTCCGGTAAGTGACAGCAGTTTCTGCTTTAAACCCGAGGCAGAAGTTCAAGTGGCCCAGGAATGGATTGTCCCCATTCCTGAACCCTCCACTGTTCACCTCACTGTAACAGAAAATTTTACCTACCTGCAAAAATATGTAGCACAGTTCGGCTACGAAATCCCCCCTCTACCAGAACATCTGACCAAGTTACTAAAGCAGTAATCGTCACACAAAAACATTTCTACACGTTGGAACAGAAGACAGTAGAGATAGGGGCCAAGATATTGGACATTGTGGTTCCACCCTGGTGGGACATTTTTGAAAATATAGAGGTCCCTTCATGGGTTAGAATGGCTTCCCACATCCTCGTGGTTTGCCAGCTGGGAATAGTATTGTATTTGTTATGCACTCAGTGCAAGGGAAAAGGCAAAACACTAGAATTTTGAAACCAAAGGACTTGGAAGAAGCATTATGTTAAGGTGGAGAGAGATACACCTGTTTGAATTTTTTTTGTGTTTCTGAAATAAAGATTGTTGTTTTGTGTGTTTTGTTATTTTTAATAAAGACTTTGACATGTTATTTTAATAAAGATGTAAGTGTACCAAGTGGTGCAGGGGTGTTGGACCCCTCCATGCTTGGATGTATGTGAATAACTGTATTTTTGCCTATGTATACTTATGTACACTACATTCTTAAAGAATGGGGAATGTGTGTGTCATGGGATTTTAGATAGGTAATTACAGGGGAAGATTGGCTATGGAGGGTCGGGAATTTTGCTCACCTTTGTTAAGTATGATACTTGAAGAGAGTTTTCAGTATCACGGGGGGGGGTAGGATTCTCAAAATTCCCACATTTCCCAAGTTATTAAATAAGGGACCCTGAAGGACAAGTTATTAAATAAGGGAACCCTGAAGGACAATGTCTTTTGGACTTTATGGCAAAGGCTGCAAGGTTAAAGCAGGGCCCTGCGCAGCATGTCAAGTTCAAAACTCAAACTTGACATGCCCGGGCCTGTGGGAGACAGCTTTGATTTTGTTATTTTCAAACCAGACAGCTAAAGGAGACAGAGCACGCATTCTTCCCTTTAAAACAAATCAACTCAGGAAACGACTTAATCTTGCACGAACCTAAAACCCATCAAGACTATGCATATATAATCGCTTACAGTTCAAACAAGCTACCAAGCCAGGAAGACACCGATTTACATTATGCATAAACAAACACCAAGACATTAAAAACCATTTAACAATGGGACAACCGCCCAAAAACCAGTTAAGGTGAATGACTATAATCATCTTAACGAGCCTGCCAAAATCAGACAAAGAACTAACCCTGATTTGGCGCGCAGATAACAAACCCAAAACCAGTATAATTATAGGCCCACCGGTAACCAAGGACACACACAGAAGCAGACGGACACTCGCAGAAGCCTTCAGGCCACAGGGGCATCCAACCGGAAGGCTCACGGAACATCACGGCGAGGAGGCACGATGGGGCAGGCTCAACTGAAGACGACTAGGCCGCAACCACAGCCTTACATGAAGACCGACCATGAGCACCGCGGTAACAAAAGGGCCGGGTAAACCATACCTTCAGATCATTACCACTACACAGGTAATGAACTAGGCCACCGCGACCGAGCCGACACCGAAGACCGCCAACCGAACCTCAACCGCAACAAAACTCGACGACCAGACCACCACCAGAGGAACAAAACCCGAAGTTTTCCACTCTACAAGCTAAAGTACCTGACAAAACCTTTATTCCCTATTTCTAACGAAGAAAAGAAGGTACTTACCCAGACAAATCCACAACCGTGCCCTTACCGCATCTGTGGACTCCACCCAACTAAAGAATCTTCGCAGATTCTAAGACTGGGACCACGTGGTGACTGCAGGCCCCAAAGGATACAAAGAGCGAACCCAAAAAACGCAACCGGCTTAACTGACAGGATTCAAACTGTCAAGAAACCCCTATTGGTGAGCATAATCCCTGGCTCTTGTAGTGCAATTTAGTTAGGTATTGGGGGTGGGACAAGGGTAGGAGGATTATTAATGTGATTTTCCCTCGTTGTGCCGTGTGTTCCCCATTCTTAATTAAGTGTACTCTTGAATGTCTGTAACTACTCCAGTAATCTAAGTGTGTAATTTATTGTGACTCTAAATAAAATACAGTTTTCTTGAACCAAACCAGTTGTCTACTCCAATTTTGTATCGCAGCCTGTACCTAAGTCCGGAGTCTAGAACCCAGGGGTGTGGGAGCGATTCGAACCACTCAAAACAGTCAGAGGCAAAGCTGACTCAACACACCACCCCCTACAACCTTCACCACATGGACTGCAGCAGTTCAAGAAGGCGGCTCATCACCACCTTCTCAAGGGCAATTAGGGATGGGCAATAAATGCTGGCCTTGCCAGCAATGCCCACATCCTTTAAACGAATAAAAAAATGATGGGATCCTGCATTTATCGGGTGAAGACAGCAATTAGGAGTAGGACATCAATGAGATGAATGCATTCAAGAAGCATCTCCCAGCTGTCACGGTGCTACTGTGCCAATTCCATGTTATAATGAACATGAGGAGGAAGATCTGCAGCTACACATTGGATCAGCCTAGAAAGCAGCAATTGTTTGACATCTGCAGGGAGATGGTTCATGCAGGCTCAGAGGAGAAACTGGCATCGTGTGTAGATAGGATTGGGCAGCTTCACCCACCCCTGCAGGAGTATCTTATAATGAACTAGGTTCCACAGAAGGAGATGTGGGTAACATATTCCCGAAGTATCATTCTAATTTTCAGGAATAACACTAATAATTGGATCGAGTCCGAGAATGTCAAGATAAAACACCTGCTCCACTCCTCCTCATCCATGAAGGAGTGCATTGTGTCGCTGGCCCTCCACAATGATGTCCTGGATGGGAGCATTCTTATACCACATTTTTGTAGAAGACCTCTTTCAAGCAGGTTGCAGAGACACCTGCAGAACTACAGTCCTTCTATGCAGAGTTCACTAATTAAGAAGTGAAGCAGATGCAGGAAAATCATCGTAACCTGTATACAGTGAGCGCCAAGCAGCAGGAAGCGGACACAGTCACTATGACTTCTGGTGACAAGGAGTACACTCTGCAGACACATGACAGCCAAGTTACCTGCAGCTGCACCTTCTGGATTCAGCATTTGTTGCCCTGCAAACATGCTATCGTAGTGCAGAGGCATTTGTGTTTGTCTTTGGGGAGACTTGGCCCTGGCAGCTGTTGGCAATCATCTCGGCTACACGTTGATGTAGACATTGCTCCTGGAGTTGTTGTTACCGAAGCCCGGCCACGGGCCCTCAACAACCGTGAGAATCATCGTATAGCTGCAGACATCACACATCGGCTACAGCACATCTTGGCCAACAGTGGAACAGAGATTTTACAGCGAAGAGCGGACTGGCTAGAATGACAAATTCACAACTGGCAACAAGGACTGGGAGATGAGATGGAGTGCCTTGATGAAACCGCTGGGCCAAGCACTTCACGTGAAGTGGCTTTGGATGAAGCAGTCCCCACTGTCTCAATTGCCTTCGGTGATTCCGCACACTGCACCAAGGGTCGTGAGGACATCAGCATCACATTACCATCCCTGCCTGACGATGATCCTAACTCGTGGTCTCCTGAGCACTTGGATTATACATAGGCCTGCCTGCACACCATTGCACCTCCCTCACCCGGGCAGCCCTCTTCTCAATGGCCTGTCACAGTGGGAGAACCAGACACCTCACGGGCCACAATGAAAGAAAGCAATGCCGCTTACACACACCAATCATCCTCACGAACTCCGACACGCGAGGCAATGGCACAGAGCCTCCTGAAGCTGCGTGGTTGTCGTCTCGTGTGCGCCAAACAACGAGGACGCCCGAAGGGATCAAAGGCCTGGAGAGCATTTAGTAAGAACAGCAAGGGAAAAGAAAAAATGACACTCTGCATCTTTTGCCACATGAGCGACCCTCCCAGCCATCAAAGTACAGAGCCGATAATTTCACGGGTGGGGTGTCAACGAGGATGCTCTCGCTGGTTCCACCATTGCTGCCTCCCACCTGAAGTGGATCCCCACAGATTTCCATGTGAGTGCCACGTATCATAACCAAGCTACCTGCAGCTGCACCTTCTGGAATCAGCATTTGTTTGTCTGCAAACATGCTATCGTAGTGCAGAGGCATTTGGGTTTGACTCTGGGGAGACTTGCCCCCGACAGCTGTTAGCGATCATCTCGGCCACACATTGATGGAGACATTGCTCCTGGAGTTTGTTATGTTCATTAATAACTAGACATTCTTATTATGAACAGCTAGCTTCTAGCTAGTCATTGATTCAGTACACGTTCTCTAGGTACAGCATCTGTAGAGATTCAGCATGTGTACTTCTGTGTGCAGGCAGCCATATTGACTGCTGTCTTCTGGGTAGCCTAGTGCCTCGTGGGTAGTGTAGTCTTAAACACATACAACTAAATATACAGCTCTATACAGCTCTACGGCTCCATCTAGTGTACCACTCTAGAATGACATGTTATTGATCATTACATCCCCCTTTCTTTGAGGTTAAACAAAATCAATATCAATCAACTTTCAAGAAAAACGATAAAGATGATATCAGTAACACTTTGTTAGTGCTCTATAAACATAAACATTTTCACAACAGTCAACACATTTTCAAAGCTTTACTTTATACTCAAAGATTAAGTCTATCAGGCTTTTTTACTTCACGTGTGGATCTTCTTAACACAGGTAAGTCTGATGTGTTTTCATGAGATTGTTCTGGTGGTGAATGACAAGATTCAGTTGCGGCATTGTCATCAATCTGCTCTTGGATAGTTTCTTGTGTTTTCAGGAGGGAACAGCGGTTCCTCCTGAGAATCTGTCCTTCCTCAGTTCTAACAGTGTATGACCTTGATCATACTTCCTCAAGAACTGTAGCTTTCCTGTTCCATGCATCTGGATCCTCAATCCTGACAACATCATCCCTTGTCAATGGTTTTAGAGTTTTGGATGACTTGTCATAGTATGATTTCTGTTTCAGCTTTAACAGTTGAAGTCTCTGTCTCAGTTCCTTACTTTGCTTTTCATTTGCACAGAAGGGCAGCGTGGTGTGCAACTTGTGACCCATTAGTAGTTCAGCAGGTGAAGAACCACAGTCTAAAGGTGAGGCTCGGTAGCTCAGCAGGGTGAGGTAAGGATCAGACTTGCTTTCTGTCACTTTCTTCAGTAGCTGCTTGAGAACTTGAACACCTTTCTCTGCCTTACCATTTGACTGAGCATACAAAGGACTGGATGTGATGTGCTGAAAGTCATACTGTGCTGCAAACTGTTGCCACTCCTTACAGTTGAAGCATGGACCATTGTCGCTAATGGCAATCCTGGGAATTCCATGTCTGGCGAAGATGGATTTCACATGCATTATGACACTGCTTGCTGTGGTGCTTGAGAGCAGCGCCATCTCAGGATAGTTAGAATAGTAGTCAATCACTATTAGATATTCTTTACCATTTAAATGAAAAAGGTCCATACCAACCTTTTGCCATGGTGCTGTTGGTAAGTCAGCTACTATCATTGGTTCCTTTGTTTGTTTGTTTTGGTGTTTCTGACATGTCTCACATTTGCCTATCATGTTCTCAATGTCCTTATTTATGCCAGGCCAATAAACAGTGTCTCTTGCTCTCCTTTTGCATTTTTCAATTCCGAGGTGTCCCTCATGAATCCTTTTGTGCATGTCTTGACGTAGAGCCTGTGGAATGACTATTCTGTTCTGTTTTAGTAATAGTCCACTTGCGACACTCAACTCTGACCTTATGTAATAGCATTTTGGACAGGAACCTTTTGGCCAACCATGATGAATGTTCTCTATTACTGTTTGTAACACTGTATCTTTTACTGTTTCTTCTGCTATTTGCTTTGATTTTGTGTCTGGCATGGGCAGCGCAGCAGTGACCATACTCACATGAACATCCATGTCTTCTTCAGTAGAGCTTACTTGACTCATTGTGGGTGCTCGGGATAGTGCATCTGCTAACACTGTGTATTTGCCTGGTGTGTAGATCAGTTCAAAGTCATATCTTTGCAGCTTAATCATGAGTCGTTGAATCCTTGGAGACATCTCATTCAGATTTTTTTAATGATGGCAACCAGTGGGCTGTGGTCTGTCTCAACTGTGAAGGTGGGAAGTCCATATATGTAGCCATGAAACTTTTCTAGTCCAACTACCAAGCCTAGACATTCCTTTTCAATCTGGGTGTATCGACACTCAGTATCAGTCATAGACCTGGAGGCATAGGCAACAGGCTTCCAATCTTCACCCTCTGCTTGTAGCAAGACCGCGCCTAGGCCATCTTTTGATGCATCCATTGACACTTTGATTCTCTTTGTCGGGTCAAAGAAAGTGAGTACAGGTGTGGCTGTCAGCACTGTTTTGAGGTTCACCCACTCTTGTTCATGTCCTTCTGTCCATGCGAACTCATTTGTTTTATGTAGCAGGTCTCGCAGACAGGCTGTCTTGGCTGATAAGTTAGGAATGAACTTTCCAATGAAGTTTATCATCCCCATGATGCGTAGCACTCCTTTTTTGTCAGTGGGTCGGGGCATGTTGAGTATGGCGTTTACTTTTTCCATATCTGGCTCTATTCCTTTACCAGATAGAATATCTCCTAGGAAAGTGACTTCCTGGATGCCAAACTGACACTTGGCTTTGTTGAGCTTCAGTCCATTCTGGCGTATGCTCTGTAGCACTTTAGTCAGTCTCTCATTGTGTTCTTTCAGTGTGGAGCCCCAGATGATGATGTCATCAACATAGACCCGAACTCCTTCCAGACCTTCAATTATGTGTTCCATCGCTCTATGAAAGATTTCAGATGCAGATATTATCCCAAAAGGCATTCTGAGGAAACAATACCTGCCAAATGGTGTGTTGAAGGTACAGTATTTGGTGCTCTCTTCATCCAGTTTTAGTTGCCAAAATCCTTGTGAGGCATCGAGCTTTGTAAAGTATCTGGCACCTGACATTTCACTGGTGATTTCTTCTCGCTTGGGAATCTGGTAGTGTTCACGTTTTGTTTGCATTTAAGTCCTTTGGATCCATGCATATTCTTAGATCATTGTTCTTTTTCTTTACACATACCATGGAGTTAACCCAGTCTGTTGGCTCTTCGACTTTCCTGATGACTCCTAGTGTGGTCATTCTGTCCAGTTCTTTCTTGAGCCGGTCACGCAGGGGTGCTGGAACTCTTCGTGGAGCATATACCACTGGCTGAGCATCCTCCTTTAGCTGGGTCTTGTAAGTGAATGGTAGAACTCCAAATCCTTTGAACACATCCTGGAAATTACTCACTACAGAATCCACTGAGTCATCTGGTCTGCTTATGGCACAGTTTATACGGTGGACTCTCTTGACCAGTTCTAAGTCTTCACAAGCTTTATCACCTAGTAGTGAATCAAGTCCTTCAGCCACAACAGAAAACATGAGATGATGCATTTTGTCTTTGACTGTCACTTTAAGTCTGCATACACCTAAGCTATCTATTTTCTGTCCATTATAGCTCTTCAGTAGTACTGACTTTTTCTGTATTTTGGGCTTTTCTTTCATATTTTTAATGTCACTCATACTGATTAAGTTTGCTTTTGCCCCAGTGTCTAGTTTCAATGTAACTAATGCTCCATTTACCTGCAGTGGGGTCATCCATTTGTCCTCTTTTACTGCATTAACTTTATGTTCAGCATTGTTTATTCCTGAAGGCTGCACATTTTCTGTATCCTTTTCTATACTGTCACATGACACCATTCCTGCAAAAAATGTCTCATTTAAATCAGTGTCCTCAATCACATTAACTCGTTGCCCTTTCTTTGTTTTTACTTTTGAAAAGCATTGTTTGGCAAAGTGATTCTTTCCATGACATTTTGTGCATATTTTTCCAAACGCTGGGCATTGTTTTAACTGGTGTTTGTAACCACAGCGTTTACAATTAAAAATTCCTTCCTCCAATTGCTTTTCATTTCTGTTCTGCCCATGTTTCTTCCCTTTGTAGGACACAGCACCGACAGCAGCACTTACTACAATCACATCATTATTGATTTCACTGAAAGTCTTCGCACGCTTTTGAGCTAGCTCGCTGGCTTGGCATATTGTCACAGCATTTTCCAATGTTAGTTCGGTTTCTCTCAACAGGCATTCCCTGACCTTTTTATCATGAATACCAAACACAATTTGGTCACGAATCATGGATGCTTTCAGCTCAGAGAAATTACATGTCTGTGCTTTCAGTTTCAGATCAGTCACAAAGCTATCAAAAGTCTCATTTTGCTGCTGTGTCCTTGAATGGAACACGTATCTTTCATAGGTTTCATTCTTTTTGGGGGAACAATGTGTATCAAATTTCTTTAGCACATCGTCTAATTTTTCTCTGTTCTCCTCTGGATTGAATACAAATGTATTAAATACCTCTATCGCCTGTGGGCCTGCAACCATGAGCAGCAACGCTACCTTCCTTGTGTCTGGCTTCGTACCGAACCCGATGGCAGCAATGTAGAGTTCGAATTGTTGTTTAAAAGCCTGCCAATTGTAGTCAACATTTCCCATGAGATTCAAACCTCCTAGTGGCTTCAAAGACTCCATGTCGCGTTTCACAATGTTTAGCAGATTTTCACAACTCCTGGTACCATGTTATGTTCATTAATAACTAGACATTCTTATTATGAACAGGTAGCTTCTAGCTAGTCATTGATTCAGTACACATTCTCTAGGTACAGCATCTGTAGAGATTCAGCATGTGTACTTCTGTGTGCAGGCAGCCATCTTGACTACTGCCTTCTGGGTAGCCTAGTGCCTCGTGGGTAGTGTAGTCTTAAACACATACAACTAAATATACAGCTCTATACAGCTCTATGGCTCCATCTAGTGTACCACTCTAGAATGACATGTTATTGATCATTACAGAGTTGTTGTTACCGAAGCCCAGCCACGGGCCCTCAACAGCTGTGAGAAGTACCATACAGCTGCAGACATCACACATCGGCTACAGCACATCTTGACCAACAGCGGAACAGAGATTTTTACAGCAACGACTTGACTGGCTAGAATGACAGATTTACAAATGGCAGCAAGGACTGGGAGATGAGGTGGAATGGACCAAGGTACCTGCAGCTGCTCCTTCTGGATACAGTATCATGAGCAATAGTGTAATTGGGCCTCGATCGATGCCTGGTGCCTCCAACATGGAAAATGTACCTGAGGCCTTTTCATTCGCAGTTGAAACAAATGCTGAATTTAAATGCTCAAACAGACCCTCGCCAGGAGGGCAGGATTGTGTGTGTGTGTGTGTGTGTGTGTGTGGGGGGGGGGCGCGGTGTAGGTCGCTTTACAGCTTAAGTGCATAACGGGCATGCGGAGGACCCCGGCTGTTACCACCATCCAATGCCTAGGCCTGGGTCTCATTTGGACGTTTCCCGCACCAAACCAGCGCTCTGCCTCTTGGTGGTGGCTGAAAATCGGACAGTGCCAGCTGACAGTCAGAGGGGACTCGCACCTGTAGACAACAGGAGAGAGCTTTAAATGTGGGCCCTGGGAAGCACATTCTTGTTTAAAAAGTTACCATTGGACCTCTTGTTTTTTTAGAGCAACCTCCAGTGGCCCTTTTAAAGATCACTGGTTAAGCCGCCCAAAGAAGAGCAACAACAATAATTTGTATTTATATAGCGCCTTTAATGTAGTAAAACGTCCCAAGGTGCTTCACAGGGGCGTTATCAAACCAAATTTCACACCAAGCCACTGAGGAGATTTTAGGAAACACTTGGTCAAAGAGGCAGATTTTAAGGATTGTCTTAAAGGAGGAAGGGGAGTTAGAGAGGCGGAGCGGTTTAGGGAGGGAATTCCAGAGATTAGGGCATTGGAGGGCAATGTCCACGCACATGCTTAGGAGCCAGGAACTGACAAAATGGTCCCATTTTCCCTCCATGTCTGCCACTATATGACCCAAATTTGGCCAGTATAGCTGAGGAAAATCAAGCTCATAATGTGACCTCTGTACTGTGACTGCCTACTCTCAGCAACATTTAATGGTTTAACTGCATACAAGGAAAGGTTCAAAGCTGAGCTTCCCCCTCCCCGCACCGGCAGCAATTTGTGTGAGACTGAGCTATGCTGACCGGGAGTGTCCCAAATTCAATCCTTAGTCTCTGCTGATCTCACTGACTTCCTGCTCCTAACTGGTATCCAGTGGGCTCTGCTGGAAACTGGGTGTTTCTGGACAGTATCAGTAATGCTCTTCAGGGTGAACAGCCTGCTGAGATCTGTTGTCACATGAAGAATGGCCAGTAAGGAACCAGAGGTTTGAAGCTGTGCCAGTATCCACTGATCTGCATCCAAAGTCAGCCTGTGGCTGTGGGAGAGGTGGAAAGAAAAGTTAGAAAAGTCAGGGGATTAGAAGCTAGGTTCAATTTACATTATACACTGAGTCTAATTTATTTGCTTTCAACACACATAAACTTGATTTTCAAGTCTCTGAAGCACTATAGGGTAAAGCTGGTGAGGCAGGGCCTTGCCAAAAGGGCTCACTAAATTTACCTTGATAATTAATCACCCCTTGTGTTCCCTTGAAACATAGGCGAAACTCATTTTTTATGATGAACTTCTTTGCTTTTCTCTTTTTTGGTGTTTGCTCTTCCTTGCTCTTAAATTAACCCAATATGTGCATACCAAGTGTCCTTGCCTTCAGGAGATAGGGCTGGCCTGGAGTCTCCAGGAATTGAAGATTAAACACTGCTGCAAACAACACCTGGGAGAAAAATCATAGGGGCCAGAAGCGTTCTGTGTATGTGCGCTTCCATTTTCTTCTAACACTTTTGTTTAATAGTCTGCAAAGGGATATAGATAGACTAAGTTAGTGGGCAATAAGGTGGCAGATGGAGTATAATGTAGGGAAATGTGAGGTTATTCACTTTGGTAGGAAGAATAGAAAAACAGAATATTTTTTAAATGGTGAGATACTTTCAAATGTTGGTGTTCAGAGAGATTTGGGTGTCCTCGTGCAAGTGAAAGGATTATTACTAGTCCTAGCCCCTTTAGGGCTACCCCGGAACAGGCATATTCCCCAGACGTTCACCTTCAACTAAAGTTAGAGGTAGCCGAATCCTAAAGATGCTAAATTGGGTCTAAAGGTCCAGACTATCTCTTCCTAAAGGAAAGGAACAACCTGAAGATGTTACCGTCCTCCAGATAGCACTTTTAATAAGTTTAGCTAGACTGTAACCTTCCGGATATTATGAGGGTCCGGAAAACTCCCCCAGAATTCTACAACTCCTCACCAAAGAGTGTACAGAGATTGAGTTCGCGAGTTTGATACAGAAGTACTATATGAGACAATTCTAAAAATATGTAGATTTATTAAAGAACCGACATGTAATTACAGTAGGTGATTCAATCGCAACATTAACAGTTCCAAATACAAAAATCTTACAATCTTATTATCAGAGATCCTTATTCTCAAATCTTAACTTTGTTACATTTTTACATTTCTTAGTCTTATTCCAGGATATCCACCAAAATCAAATACCTTTGATCCCTGAGACTCAAAGAGTTGTAGACTTACAGAGCTTGCCTCTGAAGCCGAGAATCGCTTTGCCCCTTCAAGCGAATCTGTCTTCCCATTTGAAAGTTCAATTTTTATACCCTCAGTGGTTTTTCCTTCGAAGTTTTCTGCCGATGTAAGCTAATTATCTCTAGTCATTTTTCTGTTGACTTCTGCTATTCTTACAGTCAGTTCAGCTTGTAGCATTAAGAATTATATCTCCTGTGTAGGTGTCTCAAGCTTATCACAAAAACAATGTGATGGCTGGTGCATCTATTTAATGTCATTCTTACCAAAGTTTTCTATGCAATTCTTTTTACGACATGTAAATTAAAAACACCTCAACCGGGTGCACCATTGTCTTCTTAGTTACTTCAACTGGTTGTAACACAGACTCGTGTCTCCGTGTTTCATTTGATGTCATTTTTACGAAGGCGTATGTTTCTTAATCTTATGTGATTCTTTCCAAAGTGTTGGTTTAAGACACTTTAACAGGGTATACTATTGTGTTCTTTCCAAGGCTTCAGAATTTCAGGAACCTCCAACCTCCTGCTTCAATAAGGCTATTGATTCAGTGTCAACAACTTATCTTATCTTAATAGCTTGTATGCTGTTTACAGCTTTTCCATTGTTGAGGCTTTTAGATTTTCAAGCCCAGTTTGTCATGTTTTAATAAAATCAAAATTCTTTCATAGGATGGTGTATTTTTCTGAATATGGCTATTGCTTATTCCTTCACACAAGAAACACAGAAAGTTATCATGCAAGTACAGCAAGCAATAAGGAAGGCAAATGGCATGTTGGCCTTTATTGCAAGGGGGTTGGAGTATAAGAGTAAGGAAATCTTGCTACAATTGTACAGGACCTTGGTGAGACCACACCTGAAGTACTGTGCACAGTTTTGGTCTCCTTATCCAAGGAAGGATATACTTGCCTTAGAGGCGGTGCAATGAAGGTTCACTAGATTGATTTCTGGGATGAGAGGGCTGTCCTATGATGAGAGATTGTGTAAAATGGGCCTATACTCTCTGGAGTTTAGAAGAATGAGAGGTGATCTCACTGAAACATACAAGATTCTGAAGGGGATTAACAGGGTAAATGCTGAGCGGTTGTTTCCCCTGGCGGAAGTGTCTAGAACTAGGGGGCATAGTCTCAGGATAAGGGGTCGGCCATTTAAGACTGAGATGAGGAGGAATTTCTTCACTCAGAGGGTTGTGAATCTTTGGAATTCTCTGCCCCAGAGGGCTGTGAATGCTGAGTTGAGTATATTCAAGGCTGAGATAGATAGATTTTTGGACTCTAGAGGAATCAAGGGATATGGAGATCGGGCGGGAAAGTGGAGTTGAGGTCGATGATCAGCCATGATCTTATTGAATGGCGGAGCAGGCTCGAGGGGCCGTATAGCCTACTCCTGCTCTTATTTCTTATGTTCTTATCAAAATATTGGAGATGGTGTAGGGGGTGGTGTGTGCAGTCAGCTTTGCCCCTGGCTGTTTTTGAGCAGTTCGAATCGCTCCCACACCCCTGAGTTCTAGACACCGGACTTAGGTACAGGCGGCGATACAGAATTGGAGTAGACAACTGGTTTGGTGCAAGAAAACTGTATTTTATTTAGAGTCACGCTTAAAATTACACACTTATATTACTGGAGTGATTACAGGCATACAAAAGTACACTTAATTAAGAATGGGGAACACACAGCACAACGAAGGAAAATCACAGTAATAATCCCCCTACCCTTGTCCCACCCCCAATACCTAACTAAATTGCACTACAAGAGCCAGGGATTATGCTCACCAATAGGGGTTTCTTGACAGTTCGAATCCTGTCAATTAAGCCGGTTGCGTTTTTGGGGTTCGCTCTTTGTGTCCTTTGGGGCCTGCCGTCGCCACGTGGTCCCAGTCTTAGAATCTGCGAAGATTCTTCAGTTGGGTGGAGTCCGCAGATGCGGTAAGGGCGCGGTTGTGGATTTGTCTGGGTGAGTACCTTCTTTTCTTCGTTAGAGATAGGGAGTAGTCTTTGTTGGGTACTTTACCTTGTAGAGTAGAACACTTCGGGTTTTGTTCTTCTGGTGGTGGTCTGGTTGTCGAGTTTTGTTGCGGTTGGGGTTCGGTTGGCGGTCTTCGGTGTCGGCTCGGTCACGGTGGCCTAGATCATTACCTGTGTAGTGGTAATGATCTAGAGGTATGGTTTAGCCAGCCCTTTGTTACCGCGGTGCTCGTGGTCAGTCTTCGTGTAAGGCTGCAGGTGCGGCCTAGTCATCTTCGGTCGAGCCTGCCCCACCGTGCCTCCTCGCCGTGATGTTCCATCTGTTTCTTTCAGTTTCGAGTAACCTGGCCCTGAGCATGTGCCTGCTTGTCCCCAAAGCTCATTTGGTTACCGGTGGGCCTGCAATTATACTATTTCTGAGTTTGTTCTCTGCGCGCCAAATCAGGGTTAGTTCTTTGTCTGATTTTTGGCGGGCTCGTTAAGGTGATTATAGCCGTTCACCTTAACTGGTTTTTGGGCGGTTGTCCCGTTGTTAAATGGTTTTTAATATCTTGGTGTTTGTTTATGCATAATGTAAATCGGTGTCTTCCTGGCTTGGTAGCTAGTTTGAACTGTAGGCGATTATATATGCATAGTCTTGATGGCTTTAACTTTGTGCAAGATTAAACCTCTTCCTGAGTTGATTTGTTTTAAAGGGAAGAATGAGTGTTCTGTCTCCTTTAGCTGTCTGGTTTTGAAATAACAAACCCAAAGCTGTCTTCCACAGGCCCGGGCATGTCAAGTTTTGAGTTTTGAACTTGACATGCTGAGCAGGGCCCTGCTTTTAACCTTGCAGTCTTTGCCATAAAGTCCAAAAGCCATTGTCCTTCAGGGTTCCCTTATTGAATAACTTGTCCTTCAGGGTCCCTTATTGAATAACTTGTCCTTCAGGGTCCCTTAATTAATAACTTGGGAAATGTGGGAATTTTGTGAATCCTACAATGGGAACAAGGCTAGCAGTACTTTAAAATGAATAAGTCACCCGGTCCAGATGGGATGCATCCCAGGTTGTTGAGCAAAGTAAGGGTTGAAAATGCGGAGGTACTGGCCACAATCTTCCAATCCTCCTGGGGTCCAGGGTCGTGCTGCAGGGGACGGGGGCTTGGGGACAGGGTTTGGGGTCTGGGTTTGTGAGTGTAAATCCTTATTTAGCCACTTTTTATATTGCAACATTAATATTTTGTGCCATTCCCTGGATTCCACTCTGCTTTAAATAAAAGAAATCGAGACTTAATATTAGTTGATCTTCTGTGGTATTGTTTCCAGAGAAAAATACTGATTTGGGTATTTTAGTGGATTTGTTCTTTAGTTTTACATACAGGACATTCACTGACTGTCTTCATAATGCTGCTGTTAAATAGAATTATAGAATCATAGAAAGTTACAGCACGGAAGGAGGCCATTTCGGCCCATCGTGTCCGCGCCGGCCAACAAAGAGCTATCCAGCCTAATCCCACTTCCCAGCTCTTGGTCCGTAGCCCTGCAGGTTAGAGCATCCCAAGTGCACATCCAAGTACTTTATAAATGTGGTTAGGGTTCCTGCCTCTATCACCCTTTCAGGCAGTGAGTTCCAGACCCCCACAGCCCTCTGGGTGAAGAAATTTCCCCTCAAATCCCCTCTAAACCTTCCTCCAATTTTTTTAAATCTGTGACCCCTGGTTTTTGACCCCTCTGCTAAGGGAAATAGGTAATTTCTATCCACTTTATCTATGCCCCTCATAACTTTATACACCTCAATAAGGTCTCCCCTCAGCCTCCTCTGTTCCAAGGAAAACAGACCCAGCCTATCCAGTCTTTCCTCATAGCTAAGATTCTCTACTCCTGGCAACATCCTTGTAAATCTCCTCTGTACCCTCTCTAGTGCAACCACATCTTTCCTGTAAGTGGTGACCAGAACTGCACACAGTACTCTAGCTGAGGCCTAACTAGTGTTTTATACAGTTGAAGCATAACCCCCCCTGCTCTTGTATTCTATGCCACGACTAATAAAGGCAAGCATTCCGTATGCCTTCTTAACCACCTTATCTACTTGGCCTGCTACCTTCAGGGATCTGTGGACATGCACTCCAAGGTCCCTTTGTTCCTCTACACTACTCAGTGTCCTACCATTTAATGTGTATTCCCTTTCCTTGTTAGCCCGCCCCAAATGCATTACCTCACACTTCTCCAGATTGAATTCCATTTGCTACTGTTCTGCCCACATGACCAATTTATTGATATCTTCCTGCAGTCTACAGCTTCCTTCTTCAGTATCAACCACACAGCCGATTTTAGTATCATCTGCAAACTTCTTAATCATACCCCCTATATTCAAGTCAAGATCGTTGATATATACCACAAAAAACAGGGGACCTAGTACTGAGCCCTGCGGAACCCCACTGGAAACAGCCTTCCAGTCACAAAAACACCCATCAACCATTACCCTCTGCTTCCTGTCTCCGAGCCAGTTTTGAATCCAACTTGACACTTTGCCCTGGATCCTATGGGCTTTTAACTTCGGGACCAGTCTGCCATGTGGAACCTTATCAAAAGCCTTGCTAAAGTCCATATACACTACATCAAACGCACTACCCTCATCTACCCTCCTTGTTACCTCTTCAAAAAATTCAATCAAGTTTGTCAGACACGACCTTCCCTTAACAAATCCGTGCTGACTATCCTTGACTAATCCGTGTCTTTCCAAATGAAGATTTATCCTGTCCTTCAGAATTCTTTCCAATAATTTTCCCACCACCGAGGTTAGTCTGACTGGCCTGTAATTACTCGGTCTATCCTTTTCTCCCTTTTTAAACAAGGGTACCACATTAGCAGTCCTCCGACACCACACCTGAAGCCAAAGAGAATTGAAAAATGATGGTCAGAGCCTCTGCTATTTCCTCTTTTGCTTCGCTTAACAGCCTGGGATACATTTCATCCGGGCCTGTGGATTTATCCACTTTTAAAGCTGCTAAACCCCTTACTTCTTCCTCTCTCACTATGTTTATTTCATCTTATATTTCACACTCCTCCCCCCCAATAGCAATGTCTGCTTCGACCCTCTCCTTTGTGGAAACAAACGCAAAGTATTCATTAAGAACCCTACCGACGTCTCCCGCCTCCACACACAGATTACCCTCGTTCTCTAATAGGCCCTACCCTTTCTTTAGTTAACCTCTTACTCTTAATATATTATAAAACATCTTCTTTGCCCAAAAAAATCTGTTCAGGTCTTCCTCTGTGCATCTCTGAACCATGATCATTACCCAGTGACACTGGGTCAGTGTGGGGGAGTCAGCCCGTGTTCCTGATCATTACCCAGTGACACTGGGTCAGTATGGGGGAATCAGCCTGGGTTTCTGATCTAAGGATAAGGGGTAAGCCATTTAGGACAGAGATGAGGAGGAATTTCTTCACCCAGAGAGCAGTGAACCTGTGGAATTCTCTACCACAGAAGGCAGTGGAGGCCAATTCATTAAATATATTCAAGGAGTTAGATATATTTCTTAAGGCTAAAGGGATCAAGGGATATGGGGAGAAGGCAGGGACAGGGTACTGAATTTGGATGACCAGCCATGATCTCATTGAATGGCGGAGCAGGCTCGAGGGGCCGAATGGCCTACTCCTGCTCCTATCTTCTATGTTTCTATTACCCAATGACTCTGGGTTAGTGTGGGGGAATCAGCCCGTGTTCCTGATCATTACCCAGTGACACTGGGTCAGTGTGGGGGAATCAGCCCGTGTTCCTGATCATTACCCAGTGACTCTGGGTTAGTGTGGGGGCATCAGCCCGTGTTCCTGATCATTACCCAGTGACACTGGGTCAGTGTGGGGGAGTCAGCCCGGGTTCCTGATCATTACCCAGTGACTCTGGGTCAGTGTGGGGGAATCAGCCCGGGTTCCTGATCATTACCCAGTGACACTGGGTCAGTGTGGGGGAATCAGCCCGTGTTCCTGATCATTACCCAGTGACACTGGGTCAGTGTGGGGGAATCAGCCCGGGTTCCTGATCATTACCCAGTGACACTGGGTCAGTGTGGGGGAATCAGCCCGGGTTCCTGATCATTACCCAGTGACTCTGGGTTAGTGTGGGGGAATCAGCCCGTGTTCCTGATCATTACCCAGTGACACTGGGTCAGTGTGGGGGAGTCAGCCCGGGTTCCTGATCATTACCCAGTGACACTGGGTCAGTGTGGGGGAGTCAGCCCGTGTTCCTGATCATTACCCAGTGACACTGGGTCAGTGTGGGGGAGTCAGCCCGGGTTCCTGATCATTACCCAGTGACTCTGGGTCAGTGTGGGGGAATCAGCCCGGGTTCCTGATCATTACCCAGTGACACTGGGTCAGTGTGGGGGAATCAGCCCATGTTCCTGATCATTACCCAGTGACACTGGGTCAGTGTGGGGGAATCAGCCCGTGTTCCTGATCATTACCCAGTGACACTGGGTCAGTGTGGGGGAATCAGCCCGTGTTCCTGATCATTACCCAGTGACACTGGGTCAGTGTGGGGGAATCAGCCCGGGTTCCTGATCATTACCCAGTGACACTGGGTCAGTGTGGGGGAATCAGCCCAGGTTCCTGATCATTACCCAGTGACACTGGGTCAGTGTGGGGGAGTCAGCCCGTGTTCCTGATCATTACCCAGTGACACTGGGTCAGTGTGGGGGAATCAGCCCGTGTTCCTGATCATTACCCAGTGACACTGGGTCAGTGTGGGGGAATCAGCCCGGGTTCCTGATCATTACCCAGTGACACTGGGTCAGTGTGGGGGAATCAGCCCGGGTTCCTGATCATTACCCAGTGACACTGGGTCAGTGTGGGGGAGTCAGCCCGGGTTCCTGATCATTACCCAGTGACACTGGGTCAGTGTGGGGGAATCAGCCCAGGTTCCTGATCATTACCCAGTGACACTGGGTCAGTGTGGGGGAATCAGCCCGGGTTCCTGATCATTACCCAGTGACTCTGGGTTAGTGTGGGGGAATCAGCCCAGGTTCCTGATCATTACCCAGTGACTCTGGGTTAGTGTGGGGGAGTCAGCCCGGGTTCCTGATCATTACCCAGTGACTCTGGGTTAGTGTGGGGGAATCAGCCCAGGTTCCTGATCATTACCCAGTGACTCTGGGTTAGTGTGGGGGAGTCAGCCCGGGTTCCTGATCATTACCCAGTGACACTGGGTCAGTGTGGGGGAATCAGCCCAGGTTCCTGATCATTACCCAGTGACTCTGGGTTAGTGTGGGGGAGTCAGCCCGGGTTCCTGATCATTACCCAGTGACTCTGGGTCAGTGTGGGGGAGTCAGCCCGGGTTCCTGATCATTACCCAGTGACTCTGGGTCAGTGTGGGGGAATCAGCCCGTGTTCCTGATCATTACCCAGTGACACTGGGTCAGTGTGGGGGAATCAGCCCGTGTTCCTGATCATTACCCAGTGACACTGGGTCAGTGTGGGGGAATCAGCCCGTGTTCCTGATCATTACCCAGTGACACTGGGTCAGTGTGGGGGAATCAGCCCGTGTTCCTGATCATTACCCAGTGACTCTGGGTCAGTGTGGGGGAGTCAGCCCGTGTTCCTGATCATTACCCAGTGACACTGGGTCAGTGTGGGGGAATCAGCCCAGGTTCCTGATCATTACCCAGTGACTCTGGGTCAGTGTGGGGGCATCAGCCCGTGTTCCTGATCATTACCCAGTGACACTGGGTCAGTGTGGGGGAATCAGCCCAGGTTCCTGATCATTACCCAGTGACACTGGGTCAGTGTGGGGGAATCAGCCCGGGTTCCTGATCATTACCCAGTGACTCTGGGTCAGTGTGGGGGAATCAGCCCAGGTTCCTGATCATTACCCAGTGACACTGGGTCAGTGTGGGGGAGTCAGCCCGTGTTCCTGATCATTACCCAGTGACTCTGGGTCCGTGTGGGGGAGTCAGCCCGGGTTCTTGATCATTACCCAGTGACACTGGGTCAGTGTGGGGGAATCAGCCCAGGTTCCTGATCATTACCCAGTGACACTGGGTCAGTGTGGGGGAATCAGCCCCGGTTCCTGATCATTACCCAGTGACTCTGGGTCAGTGTGGGGGAATCAGCCCAGGTTCCTGATCATTACCCAGTGACACTAGGTCAGTGTCGGGGAGTCAGCCCAGGTTCCTGATCATTACCCAGTGACACTGGGTCAGTGTCGGGGAGTCAGCCCAGGTTCCTGATCATTACCCAGTGACTCTGGATCAGTGTCGGGGAGTCAGCCCGGGTTCCTGATCATTACCCAGTGACACTGGGTTAGTGTGGGGGAGTCAGCCCGGGTTCCTGATCATTACCCAGTGACTCTGGGTTAGTGTGGGGGAGTCAGCCCGGGTTCCTGATCATTACCCAGTGACACTGGGTTAGTGTGGGGGAGTCAGCCCGGGTTCCTGATCATTACCCAGTGACACTGGGTCAGTGTCGGGGAGTCAGCCCGGGTTCATGATCATTACCCAGTGACACTGGGTCAGTGTGGGGGAGTCAGCCCGGGTTCCTGATCATTACCCAGTGACACTGGGTCAGTGTGGGGGAGTCAGCCCGGGTTCCTGATCATTACCAAGTGACACTGGGTCAGTGTGGGGGAGTCAGCCCGGGTTCCTGATCATTACCCAGTGACAGAGTGTGAAAGGCTTAGAGGGTGCAGAATTCTTAAAGTGCATCCAGGAGAGCTTTTTGAGCCAACATGTAGAAAGTCCTACAAGAGAGGGGGCGGTACTGGACCTAATTCTGGGGAATGTAGCCGGGCAAGTGGTGGAAGTATCAGTAGGAGAGCATTTTGGCGACAGTGACCATAATTCGGTGAGATTTAAGGTGGTCATGGAAAAAGACAAAGACGGCCCGGAAATAAGGGTTCTAAATTGGGGGAAGGCCGATTTTAATAAGATAAGGCAGGATCTGGCCAAAGTGGACTGGGAGCAGCTACTTATAGGAAAATCCACATCAAAACAGTGGGAGACTTTCAGAAGGGAAATAGAGAGAGTACAACGCCAACATGTTCCTGTAAAGGTCAAGGGTGGGACCAACAAGCAAAGGGAACCTTGGATGACAAGGGATATACAAAAATGCATTAGAAATAAAAGGGGGGCTTTTGGCAGTTACAAAAGACTAAAGACGGAAGAAGCCCTAGAGGAGTATAAAAAGTGCAGGGGCATACTTAAAAAAGAAATTAGGAGGGCGAGGAGGGGCCATGAAATAACACTGGCGAGCAAAATAAAGGAAAATCCTAAGATGTTTTATAAGTATATTAAGGGCAAGAGGATAACCAGGGAAAGGGTAGGGCCCATTAGGGACCAAAGTGGCAATCTGTGTGTAGAGCCAGATGATGTAGGCGGGGTTTTAAATGAATTTTTTGCATCTGTGTTCACTATGGAGAAAGACGATGCAGACATAGAAATCGGGCAAGGGGACTGTGACATACTTGAACATATTAGCATCGAGAGGGAGGAGGTGCTAGCGGTTTTAGCAGGCCAAAAAGTGGATAAATCCCCAGGCCCGGACGAGATGTATCCCAGGCTGCTGTGGGAGGCAAAGGAGGAGATTGCAGGGGCTCTGACACAAATTTTCAGAACCTCTCTGGCCACAGGGGATGTACCAGAGGACTGGAGAACAGCTAATGTAGTACCATTATATAAGAAGGGTAGCAGGGATAAACCAGGGAATTACAGGCCAGTGAGCCTAACATCTGTGGTAGGGAAATTATTGGAAAAAATTCTGAGGGACAAAATTAGTCTCCACTTGGAGAGGCAAGGATTAATCGGGGATAGTCAGCATGGCTTTGTCAAGGGTAAATCATGTCTGACCAATCTGATTGAATTTTTCGAGGGGGTGACTAGGGAGGTGGATGAGGGAAATGCTGTGGATGTGGTTTACATGGACTTCAGTAAAGCTTTTGACAAAGTCCCGCATAGGAGACTGGTCAAGAAGGTAAGAGCCCATGGGATCCAGGGTGCCTTGGCGCGTTGGATCCTAAACTGGCTGAGTGGCAGGAGGCAGAGGGTGATGGTCGAAGGTTGCTTTTGTGACTGGAAGCCTGTGTCCAGTGGGGTACCTCAGGGATCGGTGCTGGGTCCCTTGTTGTTTGTGATCTACATCGATGATTTGGATGAGAATGTAAAAGGTATGATCAGTAAGTTCGCAGATGACACGAAAATTGGTGGGGTGGTAAATTGTGAGGAGGGGAGCCTCAGGCTGCAGGACGATATAAGCGGGTTGGTCAGATGGGCGGAAAAGTGGCAAATGGAATTTAACCCTGAAAAGTGCGAGGTGATGCATTTTGGACGGACAAATAAGGCAAGGGAATACACAATGAGTGGTAGGACCCTAGGAAGTACAGAGGGTCAGAGGGACCTTGGTGTACATGTACATAGATCCCTGAAGGCAGCGGAACAGGTAGATAAGGTGGCTAAAAAGGCATATGGGATACTTGCCTTCATTAGCCGAGGCATAGAATATAAGAGCAGGGAGGTTATGATGGAGCTGTACAAAACGCTGGTGAGGCCACAGCTGGAGTACTGTGTGCAGTTCTGGTCGCCTCACTATAGGAAGGATGTGATTGCTTTGGAGAGGGTGCAGAGAAGATTCACCAGGATGTTACCTGGGATGGAGCGCCTCAGCTATGAAGAAAGACTAAACAGGCTGGGGTTGTTTTCCTTGGAGCAAAGAAGGCTGAGGGGGGACCTGATTGAGGTGTACAAAATGATGAGGGGCATAGATAGGGTAGACAAAGAGGAACTTTTCCCCTTAGTAGGGGGGTCAATAACAAGGGGGCATAGATTCAGGGTAAGGGGCAGGAGATTTAGAGGGGATTTGAGGAGGAACTTTTTCACCCAGAGGGTGGTTGGAATGTGGAACTCAATGCCTAAAAGGGTGGTAGAGGCAGGAACCCTCACAACATTCAAGAAGCATTTGGATGAGCACTTGAAATGCCATTGCATACAAGGCTATGGACCAAATGCTGGAAAATGGGATTAGACTGGACAGGGATTGATGGGCGGCGCAGACACGATGGGCCGAAGGGCCTCTTTCTATGCTGTAAAACTCTATGACACTGGGTCAGTGTGGGGGAGTCAGCCCGGGTTCCTGATCATTACCCAGTGACACTGGGTCAGTGTGGGGGAGTCAGCCCGGGTTCCTGATCATTACCCAGTGACACTGGGTCAGTGTGGGGGCATCAGCCCGTGTTCCTGATCATTACCCAGTGACTCTGGGTCAGTGTGGGGGCATCAGCCCGTGTTCCTGATCATTACCCAGTGACTCTGGGTCAGTGTGGGGGCATCAGCCCGTGTTCCTGATCATTACCCAGTGACACTGGGTTACAGGGGGGGAATCAGATTAAGTCGCTCCTTCTGATCTCTGCTCGGTGATTGTGTGTAATGAAGGGATATCAGTCCAGGATTAAGCTGTCAGTCATTGTTCGGTTGCTCCGGAGGTTCGGGGATTGACTGGCCGGAAGAACGGACCTTTCGCCGGATGAACAGAGCCGCCAGCCGGGGTCGCTCAGCCCGTCACTCACCGTCAGCCCGGGCCGGGACTCTCTCTCTTTCTCTCCCCGCAGGCGGCTCTGTTCATCCGGCGAAAGGTCGGCAACCCCATGCGGATGGCAATCTCTCACTCCGAAACTCCAGGCGAGCTCTGCGCATCGCCAACCAGCAGCGGCATCGGAGACGGGTTCCGCAGGCTTGGTGCACGGGTCCAGCTCCGGCCCCTGGCAGCTCCATCAAAACAAGTCCCGGGTCGCCGCCGACACCCGCGCATGCGCAAAGGTTTCCATCGTCGCAAATGAGATCGTGAAGAACTGGAGGCATGCGTGCTCATAACGCTTCCGGTTCGTTGGCAGCAGTCGCGCCATGTTATTAACACACGGAACACAGATAGCCAGGAAGTGGTTACAACATAGCACACAATTGGCTACTTAACAATGCATCAAAGCAACTCATTTTATGTGAAACACTTTGGGACATTTTGCAAAAGGAAACGACTGCTGAGTTGTTTCGAAGCATTGTTAAGTAGCCAGTTGTTAAGTCCGTGAATGATTGAGACACGGACTAGCAGGAGAGAAACAAACAGAACTTTACTGGTGAAAGGCATAAACGAATCTAACAAAACAGAGGCTCTCTAGCACCTTTTATACAGGGGTGGTCACTGCTGGTACTGCAGTCTGAGACCAGTTATTCTCTTAAAGGTACATACACAACAATTCCTCCCCTTTTAGATAAACAGTACATAACATTCATTTAACAACTAATGATAACGAATTACAATCACAATTACTGTTGCTAGATACATTGGTTAAGTTTAAGCAATTATAAGTTCAGTCTTTGAGGAGACTTCCTGATTCTGTCTGGATAACGCCTCTTTGGGGTATCAGGTTCTTCTGGCAATGTTGAGTCGGAATCAATGTCATTGTTTGGTTCATCTGCTTCCAATATTACCGGGTCTGCGGTAGCTGCAATTGGAACGTCGATTTCATTACCAGGTGTATCAGATCGTGGTGTGGAGTTGACGTTTTCCAGTGACTCTAGAATCTGGTCAGCATGTCGTCTTACAATGCTCTCCCCAATGTCCACGGTATACATGAGAGGTCCTTGTCGTGTACAAATCGTTCCTGGCTGCCATTTCTCAGTGTGGTAGTCCCGGGCCAAAACTGGTTGACCTATCTTAAAACTCCTGGTCGGCCTTTCATTCATATTCTGAAACTGCCTGTTCTCCACATCTCTTCAGACGTTTGGCTTAACCAAATCCAAGCGGCATCATAGTCTTCGATTGAAGAACATCATGGCTGGAGTTTGGTTGGTAGCCGCATGTGTCGCATTCCGGTAGGCAAACAAGAAGTTCTCCACCTTGTGTTGTAGGGGTATATCTTCATTACACATTGCCTTGATAGCCTTCTTGAATGTTTGGACAAACCTCTCGGCCAATCCATTAGTGGCTGGATGATATGGGGCAGATGTGTAATGCTTAACACCATTGTTCTTTAAGAACCTCCGGAACTCTTCAGACACAAACTGTGGTCCATTGTCAGAGCAAATCTGTTCAGGCAGCCCATTCCTGGCGAATATGGTTCGTAAAACTGTGATAGTTTTTTCCGTGGTGGTTGAGGACATTTTTATTACCTCTGGCCACTTTGAATGTGCATCCACCGCAATTAAAAACATCGAGTCCATGAAGGGACCAGCAAAATCAATGTGCACCCTTTGCTATGGAGATGAGGGCCACTCCCATGGATGCAGAGGAGCTTGTGGTGGGGCGTTTTGGACCTTCTGGCATCCTGCACAGCTCTTGGTCATCTCTTCGATTTCTCTATCGATTCTCGGTCACCGCACAAACGCTCTGGCTAAACTCTTCATTTTTATCCCACCCAGATGACCCTCATGAAGCTCATTGAGCACTCTATCCATCAACTTAGGTGGAATTACTACTCTGGATCCACACATCAAGGTTCCTCTGCACACTGACAGCTGTTCTCTTCTCGGCGAGAATGCTGGCAGCAGTGGTTCGCCATGTGCTGGCCATCCCTTCACCGTTAAATCATAGACCCGTGATAGTGTCGGGTCATTCCGTGTTTCCTTTTCTATGTTTGCATTTGTCACAGGGAGACATTTGACTATGGTCGAGTGGAATAACTCCATTGGATCCACTGCAAGGTCTTCTTCTTCCACCGTCGGCAATGGTAGACATGACACTCCATCAGCATTTCCATGCTGTTTAGTTCCTTTGTACTCGATGTCATATTGGTGTGCCCCTAGGAAAAGGGACCATCTCTGCAGCCGTTGTGCTGTCATTATCGGTACGCCCTTCTGAGGTTTGAAAATGGAGACAAGAGGTTGATGATCGGTTCGTAGAGTAAATTTTTGACCGTGCAGATAGTGATTGAACTTCTTCACCCCCCCACACTAGGCTGAGGGCCTCTCTGTCAATCTGGGCATAGTTACGCTCGGCAGAAGTTAACGCGTGTGACGCAAAAGCTATCGGCCTCTCCGAACCATCAAGGAATTTATGTGACAGTACCGCCCCAATGTCGTAGGGAGACGCATCACACGCCAGCCTGATTGGCAGTGCTGGGTTGTAGTGAGCCAATACTTCCTTTGAAGTGATTAAGTTCTTACTCTTCTGAAAAGCACGCTTACAATCATCGCTCCATTTCCATGCTACCCCCGTTCGTAGCAGGGCGTTCAGTGGGTGCAGAATTGTCGACAAATTCAGCAAAAACTTATGATAGTAATTCACCAACCCAAGGAATGACCTCAGCTGCGACACATTTTCAGGCGCTGGGGCCTTAACAACCGCTCCAATTTTGTCAGGGGACTTATGTAACCCCTCTTCATCAATCACGTGGCCACAATACGATATCTGTTTCTTAAAAAATTCGCACTTGGGGCGGTTGGCTCGCAGCCCATGTTCCCGTAGTCTAGTGAGCACCTGTTCTAGGTTGTTAAGGTGTTCACTGTCATCTTCACCTGTTACAAGGATGTCGTCCAAGTAACACTGAGTCCCCAGAATCCCTTGCAGGACTTGTTCCATCGCTCTTTGCCATATCGCCGGAGCCGATGCTACTCCGAATACCAATCGATGATACTGGTAAAGACCTTTGTGAATGTTTATCGTGAGATACTTCCTAGAGGACTCTTCAACCTCCATCTGCAAATATGCTTGTGCTAGGTCAATTTTTGTAAAACGCTTCCCTCCAGACAGCGAGGCGAAGATGTCTTCTATCCTTGGAAGAGGATATTGTACTGTGCAAAGGACAGGGTTCACCGTCACCTTGAAATCCCCACAGATGCGAATCTTCCTTGGCTCTCCGGACTTATTGGTTGAAATAAAGAATGGATTTGCCTTTCTAATCTAGGCTTTATTAACTTTAAAAATCCAGTAGCACATCTTTCAACACCAGTCTCCAACCATGACTGGAGAGAACTGAATTTAAGATGGCCACCACAAATCACCTGACATCCACTACCAATGAGTTTACAACATATATCTCAAGGTAGAAACAAACAACCAATTACAATACTTCTTTCTAACACAGAGAACAACCACCCCATTCACCAATCACAATACTTCTTATTAAACATAGGAAATAATCACCACATTCACCCCTCCTTTTAAAACATGCTCCAACCTAAAACAACCTTTACAATTTATAATTAATTTATTTACAACTAAAATACAAATATAATATTTCAACAATTTTAAAACATTACTATCAATTTAAAAGTCCATTTTCAATCGGTCGACCGGATATCTTGTTCGTGTCGACCTTCTTAACCTTGGTGAAATTCCTTGCCCTCCCACACCCGGAGACACCGAAGTATCTTCTGCAGGAAGGCTATCCATATCCCGATTATCAACGGTTTCCGGATTAGAAATCCCATCAGGAAGTAAACTAGGATGGTCACGAACATCCATCAAAGGCTGACTAATAGAAGTATAATTATCTGCAGTAGGATTGGAAATATTCATAGTATCTATAACAACATCCACATTATCTGAATCGTGACTATTCCTCAGAAGAGGGCTGGCCACCACAAGGAGCCAAATCTTTAATTGAAACAGTACTTTCTTTCCCATCTTGGAATCGAATATGAGCATATTAGGAATTTGCCTCCAACAGCTCCACCTCCTCCACTAAAGGATCATATTTTGACAATCTAACATGGCGTCGAAGCAGCACAGGTCCCTGCATAGTAAGCCATGAAGGTACCGAATATCCCATAGTAGATCTCCGCGGGTAATTAAAGAGCCTTTCATGGGGGGTCACATTAGTAGCCGTTGAAAGCAATGATCTAATGGAATGCAGGGCATCAGGCAGTACCATTTCCCACTGTGTATTCTTAAGGTTCCGGGATGTCAAAGCCAACATAACTGCCTTCCAGATCACCCCATTGTATCGTTCGCACTGTCCATTACCCTGGGGGTTATACGGGGTAGTTCTACTAGTAGAAATTCCCCGACTCTGAAGGTATTCCTTCAACTGGGAAGACATAAAAGAACTTCCCTGATCCGAATGGATATACGCAGGCATCCCAAAGATGACAAAAAGTTGAGTCAGACATTTGATAACTGTAGCAGCTGATACATCTGCGCAAGGAAAAGCAAAAGGAAACCTTGAAAACTCATCCACAACAGTAAATATGTATCGATTTTGAGTCGTTGAAGGAAGAGGCCCCTTAAAATCAATGCTCAGACGTTCAAAAGGAGAAGTAGCCTTTATAAGATGAGCTCGTTGAGGCTTAAAGAGATTCGGTTTACACCGAGCACAGATAGAACATGATGAAGTCATCCGCTTGACGTCTTCAACTGAAAAGGGCAAATTCTTACTGCGTACGAAGTGTATCATCCTCGTAACCCCAGGATGACATAAGGCATTGTGAAGATTAATAAGCGTATCTCCGTGAATCACAGAACAATAAGCCCTCGACAGTGCATCAGCAGCAACATTATCCTTCCCCGGACGATAAACTATATCAAAATGGTAACATGCCAACTCAATCCTCCACCTCATTATTTTATCATTTTTGATCTTTCCAAAATGTTTAACATCAAACATAAAGGACACAGATTTTTGATCGGTTACCAACATGAAATGTCGCCCCGATAAATAATGTCTCCATTTACGCAGTGCTTCTACTATTGCATATGCCTCTTTTTCTATTGAAGAATGTCTTTTTTCACTATTGTTCAAGGTACATGAGAAAAAGGCCACAGGTCTTCCATTCTGGTTCAGAGTAGCCCCAATTGCAAAATCAGAAGCATCTGTCTCAATCACAAAGGGAACCTGCTCATCAATAGAATGCACAACTACTCCTAAGATATCCTTTTTAAAATTATCAAAACATGTCCTGGCCTCCCATGATAGAGGATATGTCGTAACCCGAATAAGGGGCCGGATCTTCTGCGAAAAGTTTGCAATCCAATTAGAATAGTAAGAAAACAGTCCAACAACTCGTTGCAAAGCCTTAGAATTAGTAGGATAAGGTAAATCGACCAATGGCCGCAAACGTTCTGGATCTGGTTTAATCTTATTTCCTGAGATAATATACCCCAGTAGATTTACCTCAGTAGTCGAAAAGATACACTTCTCGTTATTAAAAGTTAAACCAACTTTTTCCGCAGCTTGAAGGAATCTTTCTAAATTAGAATCATGCTCCACCCTTGATTTACCACACACCGTGATATCATCTAAATATGAAAAGGTGTCAGAGAGAGAGTTATCACTTATAAAAGCATCCATTGCCCGTTGAAAACAAGCAACACCATTAGTAACACCAAATGGTATTCGGCAAAACTGATACAGCTTTCCACCAGCCTCAAAGGCTGTATATAGTTGATCCCTCTTAACAATAGGAATCTGATGATAAGCACTCTTTAAATCAATAGTGCTAAAAAACTTATACTGAGATACTTTGTTGATAAGCTCATCAATCTTAGGCAAAGGGTATGCATCTAATTGAGTATACCTATTAATAGTTTGAGAGTAGTCTATCACCATTCATTTCTTATGTCTCTCGTTAGTGGTGACAACTACCTGAGCCCGCCAAGGCGAACAACTAGGTTCAATGATTCCTTCCAATAAAAGACGTTGGACTTCAGAATTAATAAATTCTCTATCCTGACTGCTATACCTTCTTGACTTGGTAGCAATTGGCTTACAATCCGGCATCAAATTGGAAAAAAGTGATAATGGAGAAATGGATAAAGTAGTTAATCCACAAATGGATAAGGGTGGCTTAGTCCCTCCAAACGAAAGACTGAGAGACTCATGTAATTTAAGCACATCATGACCAATCAAAATATCCGCACAAAGATTAGGCAAAACAGATAGGTGTATATCAGTATACGTATTACCTAGAAGAATCATTTTCACAAGGCAACAACCAGCTACTTGTGAAGTAAGGGTCGTCTGAGCCATACACACCTGATAAGTAACAGGCAAGATTTTCAAACACTTTTCCTTCGCAAACTGAAGACTTATAAAACTCTCGGTACTGCCCGTATCTATGAGAGCCTTCACTTCTAACCCATTAACTTGGGCCATAACTATAGCTTTGTTTAGGCCATGAGCAAATGCAGCAGAAATTGATGCAATAAACACCCTCTCTACAGGTTGAATAGTCGCAGAAGAGGAGGTAATTGAACCTAATGATTTACAAACACGTGCATAATGACCTCTCTTTCCACATTTACTACATACAGCCTCCCGGGCAGGACACTTCAAACGAGGATGCCGGACGTTCCCACAAAAATAACACTTCTGAATCCTAGAGGCAACAGCCGCCGAAGTAGAAACTGTTTCAGAATCTAGTAAACCACTCCCATTAAGTCCACCTAATTCTTTTTCGTCCGGAATTGCCGAAACCACAGTCGCAGGTCGATTAGAAAGAGCATAAGAATCCGAACTTCTCTGAGCCATATCCAATGTAGAAGCTTGCTCAAAAGCACTCTTGAGATCCAAAGTCTTATTTTCTAACAACCG
The DNA here is from genome assembly GCF_052327205.1 of Somniosus microcephalus. Classification (NCBI taxonomy): domain Eukaryota; kingdom Metazoa; phylum Chordata; class Chondrichthyes; order Squaliformes; family Somniosidae; genus Somniosus; species Somniosus microcephalus. The sequence goes on from NC_140987.1 coordinate 217,419,755, forward strand.
CTGACGAATTGATCTAGACAGTAGTCCATTAATAAAAGCATCCCGTACCGATTCTTCCTTATATTCTTCGGCCGTCATGGCTTTATAATTACAGTTAGCACTAAGGTGCCGAAGTGCTTGTAAATAAGTATCCAAAGATTCTCCCACCTGCTGCCTACGGGCAGATAGAAGATAACGTGCAAATACCTCATTCTTTGGTTTAACAAAAATCTTCTCCAATGTAGAAATAGCCAATTCGTAAGTTTTACAGTCCAAAATATACTTATACACATCCGGAGCAATGTAGTTGATCAGCATATTCAGCTTATTCAGAGACTCTTGTTCCAACACACCCAAAAAGTTTGTAAATGTACAATACCAATGTTTCCATTTATCATCCACTCCTGCAGAATTAGGGTCAGCATTGAATCATTCTGGTTGAAGATATCGCTCCATTCTGATAAAAAGTTAATAAATTGAAATAAAGAATAGATTTGCCTTTCTAATCTAGGCTTTATTAACTTTAAAAATCCAGTAGCACATCTTTCAACACCAGTCTCCAACCATGACTGGAGAGAACTGAATTTAAGATGGCCGCCACAAATCACCTGACATCCACTACCAATGAGTTCACAACATATATCTCAAGGTAGAAACAAACAACCAATTACAATACTTCTTACTAACACAGAGAACAACCACCCCATTCACCAATCACAATACTTCTTATTAAACATAGGAAATAATCACCACATTGGTTAATGTTTTCTTCAGGACAGGAACGATGGGTGTCGCCCACTCGCTCCAGTCGACCTTAGACAACACGCCCGCCTTCTCCAGATTCTCCAGCTCTGCCTCGACGGCTGGGCGAATTGCATATGGTACTGGTCTCGCTTTGAAAAACTTGGGAACTGCATTCTCTTCTATTTTTATCGAGGCAGTTACGCCTTTAAGCGTGCCCAGTTCTTGTTGAAATACCTCTTTGGCGTTAGCTAAGATTGTTGACAATCGTCCAGGAGTGACGTCTTCATCTTTTTTACCGTCCACCGTCATTGCATGAATGGAATGCCAATCTAAGTTTATCTTCCTGATCCATTCCCGTCCCAATAACGGTGGTCCACCATTTGGCAGTATGTAGAGATACAATTTCTGTATTTTCTTGCCATTGTATTCGACAGGCACCCTTATTTTTCCTCTGGGGTATACTTTTTGCCCCGTATACGTCGTCAAGACGATGGATGTCTCTCTCAAGGGTATGTGTGAAAATAGCCGCTCGTAGTCTCGTCGATTCATGACGGCTAGCGCTGATCCTGTATCCAATTCCATTTTAACTTGGGACCCTGCTATCGTGAGAGTGACCCAAATGGTTCGGTGATCCTCTTTTGCGATTACATTGTGAAGTTTGAGACAGCTTAGTCTTCTGTTTCCGGATTCACTATCGCTCATCTGGTCTTCGGAACTACTGTCCGTCATCTTTTGTACTTTCTTGTACGGTTCCTTAGTAGCCTTTTTGTTGTCGCTGGTCTTCTTCCCAGACCTACAAACTCGTGCAATGTGTCCAATCTTTCCGCATTGTCTGCATATTTTGTCTTTGGACCAGCAGTCCTTCTGGTCATGGTTAGTTCTGCCGCAGCGATAACATTTTGCAAATCCCTGTGTCATTTCGTGGGTGCCGTATTCCTGTGGTTTTTGTTGAATTTCTGCAGCTCCCCTGGCTGCTGCTTCATACGACATTGCCACGCTGAAAGCCTTATCTAGCGTCAGCTCTTTTTCTGCGAGTAACTTCTTCTGTGTTCCTTCACTCAGGAGTCCACAGACAAATTTGTCCCGTAGGGTATCTGCCAGTCCTGCTCCAAACTGGCAGTGCTTTGATAGCTTGCGTAGTTCCGTAAGATACTCAGCATTGCTCTCATCTTTGTGCTGAGTTCTCCTGTGGAATTTAAATCTTTCTGCTATCAACAGCGGTGCAGGGTTTAAGTGCTCCTGTAGAACAGCAACAATTTCGTTAAAACTCTTCGCCTTCGGTTTGGCTGGAGTAATCAGGTCCCGCAATAGGCCGTACGTTCTAGCGCCCATTAAGTTTAACAATACCGATGCCTTTTTCCCCTCCGCTATATCGTTTGCCTCGAAATATACCTCGACTCTTTCCACATACGTGGTCCAGTCCTCTAATGTATTATCAAAAGCAGTGATACAGCCAGTCTTCGGCATCTTGCAAATCTAAAATGGCGCCTCCCGCGCTTTGCCTTCTTCTCTGATTTAACAAAATGGCACCTCCTGCGCTTTTCCTTCTTCCCCGCTGTTGTTAGCACTGCTTTCCACGGTTTCCTGTGCGTTAAATATTAATTCGTTTTCTTTTATTATCTTCCCGTCGTGGAGCGGACCCTCTGGGACACTTCCCTCCCTCTTCTGAGGTCCGAACGCTGGCCAGCTTCGAAGCACCGGCCGCGCCCTGTATGCTCCACCCTCTCTCTCTCTCTCTCCTTGCTTCCCGACTCGCTGCCCGGCCCCGTTGCAGCCCAGGAAGGATCAGAGCACTACCTGCCACCAGCCCGATTAGCTGGGAAACCACGGACCGAGGAACCCAGCCTGGCTCCGGACAGTCTCTCCTGCAAGTTTTGAAATCGATGATTGACGGTCGACGCCCGTTTTTCGAGTTTCAATGGCCTATTTTTTTTTTCTTTCTTCTGGCTCCGACCTTCAACACGTCGTCGGAGCTGCTGCTGCGTTGCAGGTAAGTTCGTTTCTAACTCGTCGCCAGTGTTAAGTCCGTGAATGATTGAGACACGGACTAGCAGGAGAGAAACAAACAGAACTTTACTGGTGATAGGCATAAACGAATCTAACAAAACAGAGGCTCTCTAGCGCCTTTTATACAGGGGTGGTCACTGCCGGTACTGCAGTCTGAGACCAGTTATTCTCTTAAAGGTGCATACACAACACCAGTTGTGTGCTATTTTGTAACCACTTCCGACTCCGACCTATTCGTGTTCCATATGTTAATAACAAGTTATACCAATTGATTGTAAACCGGCTGTTCCCTGCTATATTGCACTATTTTGTATAAAGATTTTCACTCAGGTCCTATAAGCAAGATAAGGATATCAAATTACAATCGTCACCAAAGGCCATTTTAGAACAGGAGTTGGGCTTTGAAAATTGCAGTGAGTGTAGCGCTGTGCTAATGTTAATTAGCAAGCACCAATATACTGCTGCTGCCAGCGCTATTGATTTTGCCGACCATTAACTGCGGCGCATGGTGCCACCGGCAGGCTTCCAGCGCTCTGGAATTTCTAGTCCGTAGTGTACATGGACTTTAGGAAAGCCTTTAACAAGGTATAACATGGGAGATTAAGGGTTTATGGAATTGGTGGAAGATAGGAAACTGGATTAAAAATTGGTTAGAAGGAAAAGAACGGAGAGTAGGAATGAAGTGCAGTTTTTCAGAGTGGTCGGAAATGAGTAGTGGTGTCCCACAGGGTTCAGTTCTGGGGCCACTTCTGTTCACTGTGTATATATCAATAATTTGGATATAGACCTAGAGGGAATAGTGTAGACATTTACAGGTGATACCAAAATAGGAGATATTGTTAGTTCTTTCGAAGACCAAAGGAAACTGCAAAGAGATATTGATAAGATGGGGAAATGGACTAAAAAGTGGCAGATGGAATTCAACAAGTGTCCGTAAGTGTGAGGTGATGAATTTTGGTAAAAAAATAACAGCAGTATTTTTACTTTGAATGGAAATAGGCTCGGTGCTGTGGAAGAGCAGAAGTATTTGGGGGTGTAGGTTCACAGGACATTAAAGGCAGCCCTCAGGTTAATGATGCTTTAAAAAAAATCTAATAGAATTCTAGGTTTTATCTCAAGAGGCCTCGAACATAAAAACCTACTTGATGAGCCCATATAAAATCTTAATAAGACCTCAGTTTGTATATTGTGTGCAGTATTGGGCTCAACACTATAGAAAAGATATTGAGGCTTTAGAGAGGGTACAACACAGATTTACTGGAAGGCTGCCTGCCATGAAGAAATACAAATATGAAGAAAGACTTGAAATTGGGCCTGTTTTTGTCAGAACATCGCAGATTATGGGACAATGGGGGGAACATTCAGTTGGTTTGCGCCTCCTGTTAGCGCCTTAAGAGAGCACTAATGGGGTGCAAAGCAACTAGTGCCCGGGCGCGGCGATATCTGCACCTCTCGCAAAATTGACCGGGCATTTTGCAGCGGCGCTAACCAATACCGCCTGATCTCCTGCGCATGCAGATCTTGACGTCATTTGAGCGTGCAATGCCCTTGTGGCGCCCCGGAACAGAAATTGAGTGGCGCCCCCCATCCTTTCTGCCTGGCGCAACCAACGACAGGTAGACTGGAACGCTTCCCAGTTGCTGTGGGGCTGGGGGGGGGGGCGCTATTTAAAGGGGGCCTCTTCCTGGCTTTTTCTGTGGTAGACATTTTTGCACCACTCATTCTGAGAGAGAGCGAGAGATTCTGAGAGAGAGAAAGAGAGACTTCTGCATTGAGTCAATGCTGTGTGAAGTAGTTTTGGCTACTGAGCATAATTTTGCAGATACTTTGGTTTTTGACCTTCATAACTTTGATTGCCAAGAGACTATGGGGGCTGCACTGATTGGGGGCATCATCCTGCGCCAACAGAATCGGAGGCCACAGAAATGCAGAGAGAGAGTGGCAATCATGGCCAGACGGAGAAGGGCCAACAGGCCTCTGTACAGGAGACCTTACCCTCCCAGGGTATTTCGTCAACAATTCTCCTACATTAATATGTCTGAGGAGCAGTGTTTGCGAAGGCTGCACTTCAGCAAAGAGGTGGTCACTGAGCTCTGCCACCTGCTGCAGCCAGATCTGCAGCCTCAACTGAGGACCAGGACGTCTCTGTCAGTGGCAGTGAAGATCACAGTAGCTCTGAACTTTTATGCCACTGGCTCATTTCAATCAGCTACTGGGGACATCACCAATATCTCCCAGTTTGCTGTGCATTGCTGCATCTGTCAGGTCACAAATGCCCTCTATAAAAGGAGACGAGAGTACATCTCTTTCCCCAAGACCCCGGCCAAGCAGCATGAATACTCAATGGGCTTTGTGAGGATAGCCAGGCTTCCCCATGGTGCAGGGCGCCATTGACTGCACGCATGAGGCTTTGCGTGTTCCGCATGAGAATGCAGAGGATTTCTGCAACCAAAAGGGGTTCCATTCCTTAAACGTGCAGTTGGTCTGTGACCACAGACAGCTGATACTCGCTGTCAATGCCCACTATCCTGGCAGCAGCCACGATGCATACATCCTGCGCTAGACTACTGTGGCAGAACATTTCCAGGCACCGCATCATCCAGGTGGTTGGCTTCTCGGGGACAAGGGATATCCACTGTGCACCTGGCTGATGACACCACTCCATATGCCCAACACCCCTGCTGAGCTGCGGTACAATGAGAGCCATCTCATTACCAGGAACATCATTGAGCACACAATCGGCATGCTCCAGCAACGGTTCCACTGTCTGGAGCACTCAGGAGGAGCCCTGCAGTACTCGCCTGAGCGAGTCTCTCTCTTCGTAGTTGTGTGCTGCGTTCTTCATAACCTGGCAATCCTCAGGACCCAGCCTATGCCACCAGGCCTTGGAGCACCACCAGAGGAGGAGGAGGAGGAAGATGAGGATGATGATCATCAGCAGCACCAAGGCGGGAGGGAGGCAGACAATGTAGAAACTGGAAGGGCCGTCCGTCAATGACTGATAGCAAGCCGCTTCTAGGCCCCTGCTGAGGAAATGGCTTCTGCCAATGAGAACAACATGAATGAAACCAACCCGCAACCCCTAAGCCGGCCAAGGCAACAATGATTCCAAAGACCAAACATGTACAATTTGAATACAAAAACTTATTTATTTTACAAACTCTGTGTGTGTCATTTCCTCATGACAAACTAATAGAAAGAAACACAGAAAAAGTCATTAACATAACTGGTTCTCACAACCTGGAGATAATGTCCAAAACACTAAACAAAAGTTTGACCACGAACCTCGACCTTTAATTAAAAAATGATCAACATTTTGTCACACCTCCTACTTTTTGCCCTTCGAGGGTGATCTCCTTCCCTTGTGCGCTTCCCCCCTTCTCACCCTACTGCTCCTCCGTAATGGGACCCCAGTGGCTGCAGCAAGGCTGGTGGAAGGCTGCTGATTGTCAGAATCTGAGACTGCAGATGCCCTTGAAGGACGGCCTGGACCAGCTCTGGGCCTGGAGGGCCCGGGTGCAGACTGCACCAAATCTGCATGGGCGGCAGCAGTCTGTCCTACAGGCGGTGGCAAGTGCAGTGGAGAAGTCACAGTAGTGGCAACAGGAATGCTGTCATCTTGAGAGAGGACAGCAACTCTCTGCTCGACCGACACACTGGCACTCCCACGGGGCAGCACTTCAGCATCCGGAGCAATCTGCTGGAGCACAGATTGCTGGCCTGTTGCGGCATGGTGAGAGCCCCAGGGAAATGTGTCCGAACCAGCGAGGATGGCAGCAGTCAGGCCTCAATCTGAGTCTGCATGAGAGCAGTCAGAGATGGGGTCATGGCAGCCAGTGACTGAATTGCAGCACTAAACATTTGCATGGCATCCGCCTGTGCTACAGCGAAGTGCTCCACACTCCTTGCCAGTGATTCAATGCATTCGCGCACCCTTCCCATTGCACCCATGCCTGTGCTCCGCCTGGGCGCTCATTTCAGCAAGGACCCGCTCCTCCTCTGCATCCAGTGCAGCAGGACTCATTGCCATAATCTCCCTCCGGGGAGAAGGCCCCCGAGCTTCCCTACCCCCATCGCGTTGCTGCAGCCCGCTGGGTCCTGGAGCTTCACCCTCATCAGACCCTTGTCCCCTGCTCCTCTCCAGGGAAGGTGTGTTCCCAGTGTGGGCATGGGCTTCCTCGGGAGAGGGTGGCGCTGATGCTCTGGCTTCATCTTCCTCCTCGCCTGCAGCTTCACTCCCACTGGCAGCTTGAGGGCCCGTCTCCTCAGCCGGTGAATCACCATCTGAAAGCAGGGAGGTACAAGAGAGGCTTTAGCATGAGGACAGTGTGGCAGTAAGGGAGGAATGAGTGCAGCGACTTAGTAAGTTGGATTGAAAGTGTCAAAGGCTGGTGTTGTGAGGGACAAGTGGAAGGAGAGAGGACAAAAAGGTGATGACCTTACCATTGCTGTCCAGAACGGGTTCGGCGTCTCCAGTGGCGACGGGACCGATCACCCGGCTTGCCAAAATCCTCTGGACGTGCACCTCAAGATCACTGAGGGGTTGTAGCTGAGGCTGTCCTCCACCCATCCGTTGCTGCTGTCTCCTATTATGAGATAGCTTGGCCTGCAAGAAAAAGGATGGTGTCTGAGTAAATATACAGCCATGGTCTTGCCTGAAGTGCCTCTTATAGGTGAATAGCCTTTACTGTATGCAGCCATGGTCTTGCCTGATGTGCCTCCTATAGGTGAATAGCCATTACTGCATGCAGCCATGATCTTGCCTGATGTGCCTCTCATAGGTGAATAGCCATTACTGTATGCAAAGTGTGGAATGTGCGTGTGTGTTTCATGAGAGGGCCATAGGTGTTGGATGAGTGTTGGGCATCGGGGTTTTAAGACCCTCTGGCCATAGAGTGAGGTTGAGATGGAGGGATGGAGAGGTATTGAAAAAAAGCCACTCACTCTGATGACCTGAGTGAGGTTGTTGAACTTTTTTCTACATTGTATATGGGTCCTGGGCACCATGCTCCTGGAGGAGACGTGCTGAGCCACCTCCCTCCACACTCTTCTGTACTCGCGCGGCAAAGGCCTCCTGCCACTCTCTGGGTACAGTATTGATCTTCTGTGCTCCACCGCGCCATCCAGAGCCTCCAAGGCCCTCTTGCTGAAGCGCTGTGCTCGCTCCCTGGTCCTCTCCATAGTCCTTGGCTGCAAGATTTAGCCACAGGTCTCTCCAGGCCAAGATTCAAGGTTCCAATGAGCAGGATGTGGCTGGAGAGCAAGACCGACCCTCCCCTTTAAGAACTGGCCGGCGCCAGTGTGTCTGTGTTCCATCGCTAACTGACAGTACCTGCGCTGCGCCTGCGGTCTGAGTTAGCGCCTTGCTCCTTGGCCTTTGCACCATAAGACAGGTGTGTAGCGCCTGATTTAGCGCTCCAATCAACTCCAGGGGTGATAAAAGCCAAGTTTGCAGTCAGAGGCGATAATTAGCGCCAGGCGTTAAACTTTGCGCACGGCCGATAATCGTGCCCCAAACAGGGCGATACTGAATTTTTCTCCCACTATAATAAAAGATTTTTAAATAATGAAAGGCTGGGATGGGGTAGATAGAAGCAGACTGTTTCCAGTACTTGAGGGGTCAAGAATAAGGAGCCATATATACAAGATTAAATGTAAGAAATTTAGAACAGAGAATAGGAGAAACTTCTTTGCATGAAGAGTTGTGAGGCTGTGGAATTCACTTCCAGGGTTAGTGGTTGAGGCAGAAACGGTGTCAACATTCAAGATTAGATTGGATAGGTGGATGAAGGAAAAGAGATTAATGGGATATGGGAACAGGGTGGGTAAACATGATTGGAACTATTTGCTCGCGCGGAGGGTAAATGCTGATATGGACTGGTTGGGCCGAATGGCCTGTTTCCGTGTTGCAACTTGTAGGTACTATGCATGTTTTCAGCGCAGGGAGGTTAAGCTAGGACTGCACTGTAAACAGGAAATTGCTCAGGCGCACTGCACATTCTCTGTAGTCACAAGACAGAAATGAGCATTTATTTGTACTTAGCCATTTATTCAAGTCGCCTGGTGATGGCGTAAGTTTCCTAACAGAACAAAAAGTATACTCAAAGGTCTGTTTAGCAAATGCATGTGACTTTTTTTATATGCTGGGTGTATTTGACTGGAAGTAATAGCACCCGAGTCACTTTATGTGAACAGTTGAAGCTGTAAACATGCAAGGTCACCAAATGATCCTTTTTCTTTTATGTGAATTATTTCAATTGTTGAGAACCCTGCCAATATTAGATGTCAATGCTAATTTTGTTATAATAACTAACATTTACAATTAGTAAACTGTAAGTAGTTAAGACATATTAACAATGGTGATTATTGCATTGTAGGCAGTACTATCAGATGAACCGAACTGTAGTGACATTGCTTCAAATACATACTGAACACAGTCATCATGTCTCTTTAAATTAAAATGTGTCCAGTGAACTCGTTGGAAGCCTGCTTTGAAAGCATCGCAGATATTTAGTGTCAATTCAAAAGGACAGTGATTTTGTAGGGAGAGGAGCCAGCAGAGCTATGCATCAATTTCAATGACATCCCATGTAAGATTATGCTTTTTGGTGGGATTTAAGTCACTGGGCTCGGTTTTGCCATTGGGGCGGTTGGGGCATGTCAGACGCTTTTCGTGTTAGCCACCTGACTCCAATTTGAGGTGGGAAAAATATGCGATTTTCACCTAATTGGGCAATTGATTTCCAGCATGTGGGAACCCCTGGCCCACTTAGTCTTTCCATCCTGAAAGTCACCTCCGATGACGTCATCAGTGCTGGTGGATTTAAGGCCTGCAAGCAGCCTTGCTTCTTCTGCAGACAGCATACCTTATGCCCTTTGCTGTGATAGATTCCTCCAGCCAATATGTCCAGCAGTAGGCCAAAGTCTGCATCAAGGTTCGATGACGCCGCCCTGCAAGCTCTGGTGGAGGGAGCAAGAGGAAATAAGGAGGTGCTCTCCCCTTCCTCAGGGCAAAAGAAGCCTCCCCAGCAGATGAAAGCTGTGTGGATGCAAGTGGCCCAGGAGGTCAACTCATTGTTTAAGTGCCGCAGAACCTGGCTGCAGTACAGGAAGAGGTTTCATGACCTTCTGCGCACTGGAAAAGTGAGTCTGACTTTCCCACCACCCTCAATCTCATCCCCATTGCCTCTCCTCACCAGCACTCAGCTTTGACAACCTCTTCCTCCATATCCCACTTGACACTGACATCCCTGCACCCTTACCCATTCCCTGTCTCTCTATGGTCACATTCACCTAACTATTCAACTATGCAGCCCTCACACTCCCTATCGCTGTGATGCTATGAAAACAACTTACAACACACAGGGAGGGCCCTTGGTCTTGCCACCTCACTCCATCTTTGTCTCCTAACCATCAATGCTATGGATTCTCTACACTCACTCCTTCATTCTCACTCAAACTCCACTTATCTCCCTCATTGCAGGAAAAGAGAGCTCACAATAAGAGGAAAAGAGTGAGGACAGGAGGAGGGCCACCCTCAGTAGCCCAGCTCACCCCCTGGGAGGAGGCGGCCCTGGAGATCATGGGAGTGGAGGAAGATGCGCAAGTGGGGGACGGACAAATGGGTGCATCAGAGCAAGCTGGTGACAGAATAGTTTATCATCTCTCTCATTCACATTGCATGAGTCACTGATAATGATTCTGAAGCTCTAACAGTTTGATTTTTGATCATCCGCAATATTCAATGTGCATGTAACCTTGGCCTCACGTCTCTGACTCTTTCCTTTACTCCCCCACAGGACCATCGAAAGCCCCCGTCCCCACTGTCCAGGAGGAACAGCCTGAGCCTCCAGGCTCCTCAGAGGAAGCTGCAACCTCTGAGGGCGCAGCATCAGCAGAATTCAGCGCACCCAGCACCAGCGCAGACACTCACACCTTGATGGGACCTTCGGGACATAGAGTAGAGTTGTCACCTGGTGTATCACAGCTCACAAGTGAGCTTCATTAGATGGTGGAGACAGGGACAGCAGTGGAGAGTCCTCGTTGGAGGGCACAGGACGCTCCCAGCTCGGCTCCGCTGCATGTCGACCCTGTGCCTCCGGGTCCATCCAGAAGGACAGCGGTGCTGGAACTCCAACAACAGGTGCAGAAGTCTCTGGCAGGTTTTGTCTCCAGGGTCGCTGCGAGTGTCGAGTAAATGGAGGAGTCCATCGCTAACATGAGCAGAGCCTTTGTGGAGGCGTTGGCGCATGAACGCATCACCACAGAAAGGATGGCAACCTCCATGGAAAGGATGACGACGGTAGAGGAGAGGATGGCTACGGCCATGGAGGAACTTAGTCGCCAGGGTCGTGAAAACATGGTCATTGTTCACAATAGACTGACATCTCTTGAGGAGCGATGGTCAGCTCTTGAGCAAACAAACCAAACATTCATGCAAGTCCTCGGGAGTAGGACTTCCAGTACAGAAACGGGTCCTCATGGCCCCCCTGAAGTGCAGCAAGGTGCTGTCAAGCCACTTGCTAGCTCTGAAGTGGGGCTGACCCATGAGAGGGATGTTGGTGGCATACAGCAAGGAAGTGGGGGCTCCTCTCCAAGTGCTCATATGACCATGCCACTGCAAAGCACTCAGTCAGAGCCCCACCAGAGTCTCCACCCAACTGAGATTGGCGTCTCAACCCCTGCACAGCCGCAGGAGTAGCAGACTGTTGCCGAGCCCTCACAGGTTCGCAACCTCAGAGGACGGCCGCCAAAGGTGTCAAGACAGGAGCAGCAGGAAAATGAGCAAGGGGCCTCCACATCTGCTGAAGCCACAGGGGAAGCACCACGTAGGAGCACGCGTAAGAGGAAGATACTGCACAAGTAGTCATAAGGGTAGTCACTTGGGTGTAATTTTATGTTTAATTTTGAAATGCCATCAGTTGGTTATTGCCATTAAGAATTCTGATGGCAAACTGTTGCAGTTGTGGCATGTGTCATTTCGCAAATGGGACTTCCACATTGAGGGCTTAGGGCAACTTGCAATTGTCAGTATGGTGGTCACAGTGATAGGAATCCACGGGTTCTTGGCCATTGTCGATGGTCTGATAAGAATGTGCGAGGCAAAGTGCTTGATTGTGCAGGCTAAGCAAATCTGGCCAAGATGAGTGCATCCCTTGCATCCCGGGCAGCAATGTGGTCGCGCGCTGGCGCCTTTTGGCCTGTGCAGCTTCAGGTGGGTGAGCAGCAGCTTGGAGCTCCTGCTGTTGCTCCTGCAGTTGGTGCTGCTGTTGCTCAGGGTTCTGCTGCTGCCGCGGCTGGTCTTCGTCCGAAGCTGATGTCCAGGAGGAAAGGAAATAAATGGCTCCCATTCTTCTGGTATATACACCTCAGTTGAGGAAGCGCTCATTCAAGGTGGGGAGAGGGGTTTCCCAGGAGGTCACACTGGAGATGGGTGTCAGGCTCCAAACTTCCACAACAATGAGTAGGCCTGTTAAAAGTTCCCCCAGACCTGAGACAGCAAAGTTCTGCTACCTGCAAATCATGATTGCTGAAAACTCCTTTTTAATGGTGGAGCTGCAGCTGTTAGTAAGCAGTCCACTCGTGCTGCCACCAGGTTTCACTGGCGTGTTTCAGAGGAGGCGTGCAGCACGTGGGAAAACTGTTAAAATCAGAAAGGCCTCTCAAAGTGGGATTATAGAGGCACTTAACTGGTTGTTAGGGGCCTTAAGGGCCTATCCCGCCTCTTGGAGGCGGGATGGAGACGGGGTCAGAAAACTCGCATGTGGGAAAATTGCTCGGAGGCGGGATCCAGCCCGCCTGCCAGTTTTTGCGATTTTAACACGCCTCCAATCCCGCCTCCTCGGGCCTGGCAAAATCGAGCCCACTGTATCATGTGTTAGAAAACAAAGGAACAAAGGTTTCTCATTAAGATAGTATCCAATCAATATATTTTGGTATTCGCTTGAGCCTCCAAAACTCACTAAAATATCATAAAAAACAAATATAAATCTATATGTACATGCCAGTTAATTGCCACCCCACAATAATGGGAAGCTTTTTTCAAAAGGAGCCTTTGCTGAGGCATTGATTTGGTCTCTTTAATTGGTGGTGCTTGTTAATTAGAAACAATTTCATAAAGGAAACATTTTGCTCACCACTGGGTCATTTCCATTAAGAGCTCCTGGAACAAGGCACAGCGGTCTGCACAGAGCGGGATTACATGGAGCGGGATTACACGGAGCAGGATTACATGGCGCAGTCTGCACAGAGCGGGATTACATGGAGCGGGCTTACACGGAGCGGGATTACACGGAGCGGATTTACATGGAGTGGGATTACACAGAGCGGGTTTACACGGGGCGGGATTACACAGAGCGGGTTTACACGGGGCGGGATTACACAGAGCGGGTTTACACAGCAGTCTGCACAGAGCGGGATTACATGGAGCGGTCTGCACGGAGCGGGATTACACGGAGCGGTCTGCACGGAGCGGTCTGCACGGAGCGGGATTACACGGAGTGGGTTTACACGGAGCGGGATTACACGGAGCGGTCTGCACGGAGCGGGATTACACGGAGCGGTCTGCACGGAGCGGGATTACACGGAGCGGGTTTACACAGAGCGGGATTACACGGAGCGGTCTGCACGGAGCGGGATTACACGGAGCGGTCTGCACAGAGCGGGATTACACGGAGCGGTCTGCACGGAGCGGGATTACACGGAGTGGTCTGCACGGAGCGGGATTACACGGAGCGGTCTGCACGGAGCGGGATTACACGGAGCGGGATTACACGGAGCGGGATTACACGGAGTGGGTTTACACAGCAGTCTGCACAGAGCGGGATTACATGGAGCGGTCTGCACGGAGCGGGATTACACGGAGTGGGTTTACACAGTAGTCTGCACGGAGCGGGATTACACGGAGCGGTCTGCACGGAGCGGGATTACACGGAGCGGTCTGCACGGAGCAGGATTACACGGAGTGGGATTACACGGAGCGGTCTGCACGGAGTGGGATTACACGGAGTGGGTTTACACAGCAGTCTGCACAGAGCGGGATTACACGGAGCGGTCTGCACGGAGCGGGATTACACGGAGCGGTCTGCACGGAGCAGGATTACACGGAGTGGGATTACACGGAGCGGTCTGCACGGAGTGGGATTACACGGAGCGGGTTTACATGGAGCGGTCTGCACGGAGCAGGATTACACAGTGCAGGATTACACAGAGCGGGATTACACAGTGCGGGATTACACAGTGCGGGATTACACAGAGCGGGATTACACAGTGCGGGATTACACAGAGCGCGATTACACAGTGCGGGATTACACGGAGCGGGATTACACAGAGCGGGATTACACAGTGCGGGATTACACAGTGCGGGATTACACAGAGCGGGATTACACAGTGCGGGATTACACAGAGCGCGATTACACAGTGCGGGATTACACGGAGCGGGATTACACAGAGCGCGATTACACAGTGCGGGATTACACAGAGCGGGATTACACGGAGCGGGATTACACAGAGCGCGATTACACAGTGCGGGATTACACAGTGCGGGATTACACGGAGCGGGATTACACAGAGCGCGATTACACAGTGCGGGATTACACAGAGCGCGATTACACAGAGCGGGTTTACACGGAGCGGGTTTACACGGAGCGGGATTACACAGAGCGGGTTTACACGGAGCGGGATTACACGGAGCGGTCTGTATGGAGTGGGATTACATGGAGCGGGTTTACACGGAGCGGGATTACACAGCGGGATTACACGGAGCGGGTTTACACGGAGCGGTCTGTATGGAGTGGGATTACACGGAGCAGGTTTACACGGAGCGGGATTACACAGCGGGATTACATGGAGCGGGTTTACACGGAGCGGGATTACACGGAGCGGGATTACACGGAGCGGGATTACACGGAGCGGGATTACACAGTGCGGGATTACACAGAGCGCGATTACACAGAGCGGGTTTACACGGAGCGGGATTACACGGAGCGGGTTTACACGGAGCGGGATTACACGGAGCGGGATTACACGGAGCGGGTTTACACGGAGCGGGTTTACACGGAGCGGTCTGTATGGAGTGGGATTACATGGAGCGGGTTTACACGGAGCGGGATTACACAGCGGGATTACACGGAGCGGGATTACACAGCGGGATTACACGGAGCGGGATTACACAGCGGGATTACACGGAGCGGGATTACACAGCGGGATTACATGGAGCGGGTTTACACGGAGCGGGATTACACAGCGGGATTACACGGAGCGGGTTTACACAGAGCGGGATTACACGGAGCGGGATTACACGGAGCGGTCTGTATGGAGTGGGATTACATGGAGCGGGTTTACACGGAGCGGGATTACACAGCGGGTTTACATGGAGCGGGATTACATGGAGCGGGATTACACGGAGCGGGATTACATGGAGCGGGATTACACGGAGCGGGATTACACGGAGCGGGATTACATGGAGCGGGATTACACGGAGCGGGTTTACACAGCAGTCTGCACAGAGCGGGATTACACGGAGCGGTCTGCATGGAGCGGGATTACATGGAGCGGTCTGCACGGAGTGGGATTACACGGAGCGGGATTACACGGAGCGGTCTGCACGGAGCGGGATTACACGGAGCGGGTTTACACGGAGCGGGATTACACAGCAGTCTGCACAGAGCGGGTTTACACGGAGCGGTCTGCACAGAGCGGGATTACATGGAGCGGTCTGCACAGAGCGGGATTACACGGAGCGGTCTGCACGGAGCGGGATTACACAGCAGTCTGCACAGAGCGGGATTACACGGAGCGGTCTGCACAGAGCGGGATTACACGGAGCGGTCTGCACAGAGCGGGATTACACGGAGCGGTCTGCACAGAGCGGGATTACACGGAGCGGTCTGCACGGAGCGGGATTACACGGAGCGGTCTGCACAGAGCGGGATTACACGGAGCGGTCTGCACAGAGCGGGATTACACGGAGCGGTCTGCACGGAGCGGGATTACACGGAGTGGGATTACACGGAGCAGGTTTACACGGAGCGGGATTACACGGAGCAGGTTTACACGGAGCGGGATTACACGGAGCAGGTTTACACAGAGCGGGATTACACGGAGCAGGTTTACACGGAGCGGGATTACACGGAGCAGGTTTACACGGAGCAGGTTTACACGGAGCGGGATTACACGGAGCGGGATTACACGGAGCAGGTTTACACGGAGCGGGATTACACGGAGCAGGTTTACACGGAGCGGGATTACACGGAGCAGGTTTACACGGAGCAGGTTTACACGGAGCAGGTTTACACGGAGCGGGATTACACAGAGCGGGATTACACAGAGCGGGATTACACGGAGCAGGTTTACACGGAGCGGGATTACACGGAGCGGGATTACACAGAGCGGGATTACACGGAGCAGGTTTACACGGAGCGGGATTACACGGAGCGGGATTACACAGAGCGGGATTACACAGAGCGGGATTACACGGAGCGGGATTACACAGAGCGGGATTACACGGAGCGGGATTACACAGAGCGGGATTACACAGAGCGGACTTGAACAGAGTGTTTTGGGGAATTTGGAAAGAGTGGGAATTCGGAGAAGAGAGGGAAGGAGTTGCTGCTTTTTGCCTACACTACTTGTAGTGCTTTGTGTTACAGGTAGATATTTAATTTCAGTACCCTTAACTTAATCTAGATCAGGTGAGTAGTCAAGAAACTACACTGTAAACTAAGTTACCTAATTACAAAAATTAATTAAATAAAACAAGGTCACATAGGGATGGCAGTGCAGGTGGTGTGCCGCAAATGCAGCATGTGGGAGTTTGTGGAGAGCATTGTGATCCTGGACAACCACGTTTGCAGTAAGTGCCTGCACCTTGAGGAACTTCAGCTTAGAGTTTTTGAGCTGGAGCCTGAGGTGCAGACAATGCAGGACATCAGGGATGGAGAGAGTTACCTGGACACTTTGATCCAGGAGGCAGTCACGCCCCTTTGGTTAGGTAATTGTACAGGTCTGGTTAGTGGTCGGGGACAGGAGGGTGTGACTGCAGCTCAGGCAGGTAAGGGGGACCCCAGGTGCAGTGCTGGAGGAGGGGTAAGGGGTGATAAGGGGTTTTGACCTGAAACGTCGACTCTAATTTCTCTCCACGGATGTTGCCTAGCCTGCTGAGTTTTTCCAGCATTTTCTGTTGTTATTTCGGATTTCCAGCATCTGCAGTATTTTGCTATCGTAGGTATGAGGTTCTTGCTGCCTGTGTGGATGAGGGAAAAGCCTGTAGGATGGATGAGCAGGCTGACCATGGCACCATTGTGCAGGAAGCCATTCAAGTGGGGGGAGTAAAAGGGAATGTAGTTGAGGTAGGGGACAGTATAGTCAGGGAGATAGATACTGTTCTCTGCAGCCGCGACCAAGAGTTCCGAAGGTTATGTTGCCTGCCCGGTTCCAGGGTTAAAGACATCTCCTCGTGGCTGGAGAAGAACTTGGAGTGGGAGAGGGAGGATCCAGTTGTCGTGGTCCACGTAAGAACCAATGACATAGGTAGAACTAGGAATTAGGTTGTGCTGAGGGAGTTTGAGGAGTTAGGATCCAAATTAAAAAACAGAACCTCAAAGGTAATAATCTCTGGATTGTTACCTGAGCCGTGCGCAAATTGGCATAGGGACAAACAGATTAGAGGTTTAAATGCGTGGCTCAAAGAATGGTGTGGGAGGAAGGGGTTTCAGTTCATGGGGCACTGGCACCAGTACTGGGGAAAGAGGGAGCTGTTCCGTTGGGATGGGCTCCACTTAAACTGGGCTGGAAGCAGTGTCCTGGCAAATCGAATAACTAGGGCAGTAGACAGGACTTTAAACTAATGAAGGGGGGGGTGGTTGGAGGCTTCAGGAAAGAGTAAATTTAAAAGCAGCGAGAGAAATGTTAAGGCTCTAGAGCAGAGTAGAGTTTGGGGTAAAAATAAGCAGAGTGAGTCAGGAAGAGACAGAGAGAGTAACAAAGGTAATAAGGCATCAGTGACTACGGTGACATCAGGGAAAAATAGAAATAAGTCAAAGTTAAAGGCACTATATCTGAATGCGTGAAGCATTCACAACAAAATAGATGAATTAATAGCGCAGATAGAAATTAACAGGTTTGATCTAATAGCCATATTGGAGACGTGGTTGCAAGTGGCCAAGGTTGGGAACTAAATATTCCAGGATACTTAACTTTTAGACGAGAGAGGCAAAACGGAAAAGGAGGAAGGGTAGCCCTGATAATAAAGAATGGGATAAAGACAGTCGCGAGATGTTATGTATTGTGTGTTCTATTGTGTGTTCTCCTCCCACCTGTGGTGGCGCTGTCACAGGAGATAAATAGTTGGGTGTTCTCTGTTAAGTTTTAGCTCTCTTTGTTCGGAACATTCCAGAACTTCCTTTCCTTCCAATAAAGCACTTCATGTTTGAATCTCTGAGTTCTGAGTCCTAAATTGTGTCTAGGTAGAAAGGTACTGACACAACAAGTGGCAACGAGGAGCGGATGAATCTGCGTACGTTACGGGTGCAGTGAGTAAACAGAAAATTTAATTTGAAACGTGAGATGGCTACTATATTAGGAAACATCAGTGCTTTTGATGAAAATGTGGAGCAATGGAGCGCATAAACGGAACGTTTTGACTATTTTGTATTGGCGAATGCGGTGGCAAATGAAAAGGTCATGCCTACCTTTTTGAGTGTAATCGGGCCGAAGACTTTCAATTTACTTCGCAGCCTCGTGCAGCCGGATAAGCCAGGAACTAAAACATATAAGCAACTAGTGGAAATTCTTGGAGCACATTTTTCACCAAAACCTCTGGTTATTGCTGAGAGATTTAGATTTCACAAACGGAATCAAGAGGAGGGGGAATCAGTGATGATGTTTATTGCTGCTTTAAAAAGGTTGTTGGAACACTGCCAGTTCAAGGAGGTGCTGAATGACACCATTAGAGACAGGCTGGTGTGTGGTCTGCAAAATGCAGCCACACAGAAGCGCCTTCTTACTGAGGACAACCTTACTCTTGAAAAGGCCATTGAAGTTAGTGTCTCCATGGAGATGGCAAAAAAGGAGGCTCACCAGCTGAGTTCAACAGGGAGAGTTCACAAGGTGTCGTCTGAGCCTAAAGGTGCGCGGAACGGCACATGTTACCGTTGTGGGAAAACGGGCCATCACGCTAATGACTGCTGGTGTACGGAGCTGGAATGCCGAAATTGTGGCAAAAAGGGTCACATTGAACGCGCCTGTAGAGGTAAAAAAAGAACAGACAGAGCTGGGAAGCATGGAAGCAAAATGTCTGTATTTGGACAAGAGAGGAAAAAGAGTGTTCATTCAGTGCAGTATGATGGAACAAGCAAAACAGAGGGGAGCGACACCTCTGAGGAGGAAGAGGTGCACATACTGACGGTTGCAGGTGGTTCAAATGGCTACTGGGTGTCACCACTGGTGGAGGGACAATCAGTGTGGATGGAGGTGGACACAGGCGCGGCTGTGTCCCTTGTTTCAGACACTGTCTACAACAAAATGCTAAAGCATCTTACCCTTCAGCCAACAAACATTGTGCTAAAGACGTATACGGGCGAACCTGTGGCCATGAGAGGCGTCATTGAGGTGACAGTTAAATTGAACAGACAGACTGCAAAACTGCCACTATATGTGGTAAAGGGAAATTACCCATCGCTACTGGGACGTGCGTGGCTAGAGAAAATCACGCTGGACTGGCCTGCAGTCTGCATGATGTCAAAAGGGGAGTCAGGTCTGACTGCAGTGTTAAACAAACATGCAGAACTCTTCAATGGGGAACTTGGGAGCATGAAAAAGATCAGCGTGAGACTGGACATTAAACCTGACAGCAAGCCGAAGTTTCACAAAGCCCGACCTGTACCCTATGCAAATAGGCCAAAAGTTGAGGCTAACTTGGAGGCCTTAGTCGAGAATGGAGTCCTGGAGCCTGTGAGCGTGAGCAAATGGGCCACACCCATTGTTCCTGTCCTGAAAAAGGATGGATCTGTTCGAATCTGCGGGGATTTTAAAGTGACTATTAACCCAGTGCTGTCTGCGGAACAGTACCCTCTTCCCCTCATTGATGATCATTTTACGGGCCTGGCCGGAGGGCAAAAGTTCAGCAAAATAGACTTATGCCAGGCTTATCTACAAATGCATGTCGATGACAAATCAAAGGAGCTGCTGACAATTGTGACACACAAGGGGCTATACAGGTACTGTCGCCTTCCGTTTGGAATTACGTTGGCCCCTGCTCTATTCCAAAGGGCAATGGATCAGATTTTGAGTGGACTGCCAGGAGTCCAGTGCTACCTGGACGACATCCTTGTCACTGGGACAAATGAGGATCATCTTCTGAACTTGGATACGACACTACAACGACTGAAAGAGTACAGACTCAGAGTTCGTAAAGACAAATGTGAATTCTTTCAGTCTTCAGTTGAGTACCTGGGGCATGTGATTGACGCTACTGGCCTGCATAAGGTGCCGTCAAAGGTCAAGGTGATCGTGGAGGCCCCAGCACCCCAGAATGTGAGCCAGTTACGTTCATTTCTGGGGCTACTTAACTACTATGGGAAGTTTATTCCAGACTTAGCAACATTGCTGAAGCCGTTACATCAGTTGCTATGTCAAGGCAAAACATGGAAATGGACTGAACTGTGCAACGAAGCTTTCGCCCAAGCAAAGAAAGCATTGCTGAATTCGGAGGTCCTGACACACTTCGACCCAAAGCTACCCATGCAGCTAGCATGTGATGCATCACCATATGGTGTGGGAGCAGTCATATCCCACATCATGCCTTCGGGTGAAGAGAAACCTATCGCCTTTGCATCACGCACCTTGAACAAGGCTGAGAGTAACTATGCGCAGATCGAGCGCGAGGCCTTGGGAATCGTTTTTGGAATTCGAAAATTTCATCAGTACTTGTTTGGGAGAAGGTTCACATTCCTGATGGACCACTGTCCATTGACTTCAATCTTCGGGCCCCACACCGGAATTCCGTCTCTCGCTGCAAGCAGGATGCAAAGGTGGGCTTTACTGTTGTCAGGACACACATACGACATCAAATATCGCAAATCAGACTTGCACGGCAACGCAGACGGTCTCTCGAGGCTACCCTTGCCTGTTACTCCCCAGAGCCTCGTCAGATAGACATCTTCTACTTTAGACAAGTGGAGGGAGCACCTGTCACTGCAGTTCAGGTGCGAAGGTACACCCGCAACGATCCAGTCCTGTCTGAGGTAATGGACGATGTCATTTGAGGGAGAGCGATAGGAGATTCTCCTAGTTTGAAACCTTACGTTTCAAAAAGAAATGAGCTCTCCGTCCAGGCAGGTTGTCTTCTTTGGGGACGCCGTGTCATCATTCCGCCACCTCTGAGGGAACCTATACTGCAACAACTTCATACAGGCCACAGTGGGATGGTTCGGATGAAGGAAATGGCAAGAAGCTACTTCTGGTGGCCAGGTCTCGATGGGAATATTGAGGAGAAAGCCAAAACATGTTCCCCATGTCAAAGGGTCCGGAATGTTCCACAGCTGGCAACCCTACACCCCTGGGATTGGCCTGCAGAAGTGTGGCAGCGAGTACATGTGGTCTTCGCCGGTCCTTTCGAAGGGAAGATGTTTATGGTGGTTCTGGACGCTCGTAGCAAGTGGCGGAGGTCGCTGTGATGAGGTCTACCACGGCAGAGAAAACAATTGAGAAACTTGGTGAGATGTTCAGCCGTTATGGCTCACCAGAACAACTCGTAAGTGACAACGGTCCACAATTTGTATCACAGGAGTTTGCAACCTTCCTGCATGTGAATGGTGTCCAACACATCAGGTCTGCGCCCTATCATCCCTCTACTAATGGCCAGGCAGAAAGGTTTGTGCAAACTTTGAAGCACGCCTTGAAGGCATCGCAAGGTCAGGGCTCAATCCACCAACGTCTGAACAGCTTCTTGTTGTCCTACAGGAACGAGCCGCATGCCACAACCAAAACTTCCCCCGCTTCGCTCATGATGAAGAGGCAGTTGCGGACAAGTTTTGACTTACTCAAACCTCCAAGGGCAGAACAGGTTGTCCATTGTCAACAACAAGCTCAAGTTGAAAAGAGAAAAGAGCCAAGGAGAGACGGTTTCATCCGGGAGAGCACGTCCTAGCTCGAAACTACAACACTAGACCGAAATGGGTTCCTGCTACGGTGATCGCGCAGACGGGCCCTGTGTCTTACACGGTTGAGACTGCTGAGGACGTCATCTGGAGAAGACACACAGATCAACTGTTGCTAGGAGCAGAGACAGCCACAGAGGCTCCAACGGCTGGTTGGCCTGAACTGTTTCCGGATGATACCGCAAACCAGCATCCTTTGCCACAGTGCTCTTCTCCAACACAGGAAGTCAAAGAGACGGTTCCACCTGTGCAAACTCCTGACTTTCAACTGACACAGGCACCTTCTCCATCCAGGCCTGTGTCAATGCCTACTGCTGTGGAAGCCAGCGATGACCGCCGGTATCCTGTCAGAGAGCGGCGGCCTCCAAGACGCTTGGCTCTGTAGGCTTAATGACTTACCCACAAGACTGGGGCAGAATAAACCCCAGGGTAAAGTCAGGGTTTGAGGCAGTCTACCTCTACCCTAGGTTCGTTGAGTACATTGAAAGTAACTTACCTGTTGAGGAATAACGTGGACCTTCCATTTAAGAGGGGAGGAAATGTTATGTATTGTGTGTTCTATTGTGTGTTCTCCTCCCACCTGTGGTGGCGCTGTCACAGGAGATAAATGGTTGGGTGTTCTCTGTTAAATTTTAGCTCTCTTTGTTCGGAACTTGCCAGAACTTCCTTTCCTTCCAATAAAGCACTTCATGTTTGAATCTCTGAGTTCTGAGTCCTAAATTGTGTCTAGGTAGAAAGGTACCGACACAACACGAGAAAGGATCTTAGCTCTGAAAATCAAGAAGTAGAATCAGTTTGGTGGAGCTAAGGAACAGCAAGGTGCAGATAACGTTGATGGGAGTTGTTTATAGGCCCCCAAACAGTAGTTGTAATGTAGGGCAGAGTATAAATCAGGAAATTAGAGATGCATGTAATACAGTAATCATGGTGGACTTTAATCTACATATAGACTGGGCAAACCAAATTCGCAGTAATAGTGTGGAGGACGAATTCATGGAATGTATTTCTAGATCAGTATGTTGAGGAATCAACTAGGGAACAGGTTATTTTAGATCTAGTATTGTGCAATGAGAAAGGGTTAATTAATAACCTTGTACTAAAGGGGCCTTTAGGGAAGAGTGACCATAATATGATAGAATTTTATATTGAATTTGAAAGTGATTTAGTTAAATCCGAAACTAGGGTCTTAAGTCAAATCAAAACAAAGCAAACTATGTAGGTAGGAGGGGTGAGTTGACTAAGGTGGATTGGGAAACTACATTAAAAGGTCTGACCGTAGACAAGCAATGGCTAGCATTTAAAGAATTGATACATAATTTACAACAAATATACATTCCTTTAAGGCTCAAAAACCCCACAGGAAAAGTGGTCCAACCGTGACTAACAAGAGAAGTTAAAGATAGTATTAGATCAAAGGAAGAGGCTTATAATGGTGGTAAAAAGAGTAGTAAGCCTGAGGATTGGGAGGATTTTAGAATTCAGCAAAGGAGGACCAAGAAATTGATAAAGAAATTGATAGAATATGAGAGTAAACTAGCGAGAGGCCTAAAAACCGACTGTAAAAGCTTCTATATGTATGTAAAAAGGAAAAGATTAGTGAAGGCAGATTATTATCTGAATGGCAATAGGTTGGGAGAAGGGGAAGTGCAACGAGACCTGGGTGTCCTTGTGCACCAGTCGCTGAAGGTAAGCATGCAGGTGCAGCAGGCAGTTAAGAAGGTAAATGGCATGTTGGCCTTCGTAGCAAGAGGGTTTGAGTGCAGGAACAAGGATGTCTTACTGCAGTTGTACAGAGCCTTGGTGAGACCACATCTTGAGTATTGTGTGCAGTTTTGGTCGCCTTATCTGAGGAAGGATGTTCTTGCCATGGAAGGAGTTCAGCGAAGATTCACCAGGCTGATACCTGGGATGGCAGGAATGACGTATGAGGAGAGATTGGGTCGATTGGGCTTGTACCCGCTGGAGTTTAGAAGAATGAGAGGGGATCTCATTGAAACTTATAAAATTCTGACAGGACTGGACAGACTAGATGCAGGAAGGATGTTCCCAATGGTCGGGGAGTCCAGAACCAAGGGTCACAATCTAAGGATAAGGGGTAGGCCATTTAGGACAGAAATGAGGAGGAATTTCTTCACCCAGAGAGTGATGAACCTGTGGAATTCTGTACCACAGAAGGCAGTAGAGGCCAATACATTAAATACTAGCTGGGGGAGCCCGGCTTTGCCAGGGCTGTTTTGGGGTGGGGGAGCCCGGCTTTGCCAGGGCTGTTTTGGGGCGGGCGGTTTAAATCAAGTGCCAGGCTTTGGGGCCCTGTCTGTGTCCCTTTGTGAATCTGGTGCTGGGCAACATTTTAAATCGAGTCCCAGGCTTTAGGGCCCTGTCTGTGTCCCTTTGTGAATGTGCTGCCGGGCAACATTTCTACCTTTTAATACCTTGAAAGATGAAAGTGAAAGTACTTATAAAATGTTTTTGGTAAATCTTATGTTATTTTTAAAAGAGAAACTAACTTTTTCAAAGCTGGATAAGGAGAGTAGTTTGAGCTGCAACCAGTGAAAGAATGGCTGGCAGATCCCTGAGATGAAAACGATTAGTCCCGCCCACACACACACTTAATACCTTGAAAGATGAAAGTGAAAGTACTTATAAAACATTTCTGGTAAATCTTATGTTATTTTTAAAAGAGATACTAACTTTCAAAGTAGTTTGAGCTGGAAGCTGAAGTCATGGCGGCACTGAAACAATGGCTGCCAGATCCCCGAGATGAAAACGATTAGTCCCGCCCACACACACACACACCGATTGGCCAACCATCAGGGGACTGTACTGTAGGATTGGTCAATCGTGACGGCACAGGATTGGTCGAACCTTGACGTCAGTCAATCAATGCTAGCAGGTAATGAGTTTAATTTTGAAGGTTTTTTGCATAAGGCGCGAACAATTTTCATCCGACCGAAAAGTAAATACGCTTACCAGCGTCCCGGAAGCATAAGCTTTCTTTGGAGGTAACGCGCGCGTAGGTACGCTCTATAACTTTCGAGCGCATAGCCGGACAGACGCACATGTGAGGACAGACAGACAGACAGAAGGACAGACAGAAGAACCGCTTTATATATATATAATATATATTCAAGAAGGAGTTGGATATATTTCTTAAGGCTAAAGGGATCAGGGGGTATGGGGAGAAAGCAGGGACCGGGTACTGAATTTGGATGATCAGCCATGATCGCATTGAATGGTGGAGCAGGCTCGAGGGGCCGAATGGCCTACTCCTGCTCCTATCTTCTATGTTTCTATGTTTCTATGAAAGTAAATGTGGGTCCCTTAAAAGCTGAGACAAGAGAAATTATAATGGGGAATAAGGAAATGGCAGAGAAATGAAACAAATACTTTGGGCTGGAATTTGCTGGCGCTCAGAGTGCGGGTTTGGAGGTGGGTCCGCTGTCAAAATAGCAAAGATTGACAGCGGGTAGGAAACCCACTGTCAACCCATCTCTACGCGAGTATCCCAGGTGTCGGGTCTGTCTGCGCAGAACTGACCTGACACCAAGCGGCAGGGGAGGCAATTTATATAATTAAATGGTTTGTTAATGGCCAATTTAATGCTATTTTGAGCCTACATTGCAATTTCGTGCTCCCCCACGGGCTACCCGCGGCTCAGGGAAAATGCCTGTCGTGAGCTGAGTCTGCTTTGATTTATCTGATAAGCTGCAGAAGTGGTATAAAGGATGCCATGTTGCAGATGTTCGGTTTCAGAGCTCAGAAACTGTTAGTTACTGAATTTGTAAGACATATAGAGATTTCTTTAGCTTGCAAGTGTTTAGAGCCAACTGTATATGCAGTGCCACCTCATTGGAACAACCTTTCTAACCATTGACAGATCGCTTCTGTCATCTCACCTGTAGCTGCCATCTATTCCAGTAACATTGGTGCCCTTGAAAAAATCACAACTTGGTCCTCTGAATCCTTCCACAATGAGCCCCAGCACCAACATCACCAGGCACACCAGCATCACCAACACCATCACCAACCTTCTTCGCCATCACCTGATGCTGTACAGGACACAGGGCATCAGCCCCTGACAACATTGCTGCCTGGGAGGCCAGCGATGGCATCATCATGGCCAGATTTATTTCACTCGACGCTGTACACCCTGGTTGCCACATGATGCGCAAGGTTGACACCATCCCACAACAGCACCATAAAGCATCCCTATAATGTCCAAGCCATTCCATTCACACTCATCACTATAACGGGGGCGGGGGGTGGGGGTGGAAGTTGTGTGTCAACATTCACTGGAACTCAGTAAGACACTTCTCAAGGTGCGCATAGACCTGTCCAATAAGGTGAATTGGTGAAAAAATAGATTTCACTGTATGACAACACATTACCAGAAACTTCACATGAACATTGGCTAAGCCTCTCAAGTGCCTACACTTGTGTGCTGTTAGTTGGTATGCTTGCAGTAGGATGAGGCTGAGTGTGAGGGGTGGCTAGTGAGCCGGGGAAGTAATAATGTAGTTAGAGACGGATGGATGGAGGTGCAAGGTAAGTGATGTGAGTAAAGATGTGCAGGATTAGGGTAGGGAAGGCAGAGTGATGGGGATGTGATGAGTGGCACAGCAGGATGAGGTTGATTGTGGCTTTGCAGTAACGTTTCGTGATCTACTGAGATCATTGAAAGGTTGGCACCACTGCAGCCTGGTCCTCCTGAAGACATCCCTGCTTGTGTCCTCCTGTGTAATGTGCAACCAGACTGCATTGATCTCCTGGGGCGGTCTCTTCCGCCATGGAAGAGAATTTCCCTGTGTGCTGTGACTCCCTCCATAAGCATATGGAGGGAGTCATGCATGAGCCTGGGTGCAGACGTGCACCTTTGTGCCGTGCTTGTTAGTGTTTGCAGCACCTCAATGCTTTAAGGAAACTGGCTGATGATACGTCATCAAATGACATCATCAGATCCGCTTCCTGTTAATTGGCCAAGAACCCCGCAAGGCGGGCTTAACAAGGCCAATCTACGGAAAATCTTTTTGAGAGAGCGACTGCAGATGGGAGCGGGACTGGAAACCGCCAACCAGCTCTCCCGCTGCCATCCAGCCTCCACAGGGAATATCCAGCCCTTTGTATCTGTCTTCACGGAAGAAGACGCAAAAAACTTCCCGGAAATAGTGGAGAACCAAGGCTCTAGCAAGAATGAGGAACTGAAAGAAATTAATATTAGTAAAAAGATAGTACTGGAGAAATTAATGGGACTGAAAGCCAATACATCTCCTGGACTTGATGCCCTACATCCTAGAGTTTTGAAAGAGGTGGCTATAGAGATAGTGGATGCATTGGTTGTCATTTTACAAAATTCCATAGATTCTAGAACAGCTCCCGTGGATTGGAAAGTGGCAAATGTAACCCCACTATTTAAGAAACGAGGGAGAGAGAAAATGGGGAACTACAGACCAGTTAGCCTGACATCAGCAGTAGGGAAAATGCTAGAATCTATTATTAAGGACGTGGTAACAGGGCACTTAGAAAATAATAATAGGATTGGGCAGAGTCAACACGGATTTATGAAAGGGAAATCATGTTTGACAAATCTGTTAGAATTTTTTGAGGTTGTAACTAGCAGAATAGATAAGGGGGAAACAGTGGATGTGGTGTATTTGGATTTTCAGAAGGCATTCGATAAGGTGCCACATAAGAGGTTATTAACCAAAATTAGGACTCATGGGATTGGGGGTAATATACTAGCATGGATTGAGGATTGGATAACAGACAGAAAACAGGGAATAGGAATAAATGGGTCATTTTCGGGTTGGCAGGCTGTAACTAGTGGGGTACCGCAAGGATCAGTGCTTGGGCCTCAGCTATTCACAATCTACATCAATGATTTGGATGAGGGGACCAAATGTAATCTATCCAAGTTTGCTGATGATACAAAGTTGGGTGGGAATGTAAATTGTGAGGAGGATGCACGGAGGCTTCACGGGGCTATAGACAGGCTAAATGAGTGGGCAAGAACATGGCAAATGGAATATAATGTGGAGAAATATGAAGTTATCCACTTTGGTAGGAAAAATAATGAAACAGAGTATTTTTTAAATGGTGAGATTGGGAAATGTTGGTGCTCAGAGGGACCTGGGTGTCCTTGTACACGAATCACTGAAAGTTAACATGCAGGTACAGCAAGCAATTAGGAAAGCAAATGGTATGTTGGCCTTTATTACAAGAGGATTTGAGTATAAGAGTAAAGACGTCTTACTGCAATTATATAGGGCCCTGGTGAGACCACACCTGGAGTATTGTGTACAGTTTTGATCTCCTTACCTAAGGAAAGATATACTTGCCATAGAGGGAGTGCAACGAAGATTCACCAGACTGGTTCCTGGGATGGGGGGATTGTCCTATGAGGAGAGATTGAGTAGACTAGGCCTATATTCTCTAGAGTTTAGAAGAATGAGAGGTGATCTTATTGAAACATACAAAATTCTTACAGTGCTTGACAGGGTAGATGTGGGGAGGATGTTTCCCCTGGCTGGGGAGTCTAGAACCAGGGGTCACAGTCTCAGAATAAGGGGTCGGCCATTTAGGACTGAAATGAGGAGAAATTTCTTCACTCAGAGGGTGGTGTATCTTTGGAATTCTCTACCCCAGAGGGCTGTGGAGGCTCAGTCGTTAAGTATATTCAAGATGGAGATCAATAGATTTTTGAATATTAAGGGAATCAAGGGATATGGGGATAATGCAGGAAAGTGGAGATGAGGTAGAAGATCAGCCATGATATTATTGAATGGTGGAGCAGGCTCGAAGGGCCAAATGGCCTGCTCCTGCTCCTATTTCTTATGTTCTTATAACTGATTTGACACTAGCACACAGCACCCAGAGGACAAATTACAGGCTGCTCTAAGAATAATTGCAGCAAATTCTCACTAGTTAATAGACAAAACACGCTGGGACCTGAAGCAAACCTTATCTATCGTCTAGTTCTGTTAGTGATTACATTGATCTTTCTCATAGGTGTTTATGCACTTGCAAGACAGAAGCTTCCGTCAGTACAATGGTCTTAATGATGTAATACCATCTATCTTCCATGTGTTGATATGTTAAAGATGGTGGCAGAAAATACAAATCTTACAAAATTTTTACAAATATGGCCAATTTCTAAAGTATATTATTTATAAACAAGAGAATATGCATTTAGGACCAGTCCAAACCTACGTAATCTTTACTCTAAAATCACAACCTGTTGTGGGTGACACAGTTGTCATGGTAAGGGCTGAAACTCTTCTAAAATGTTACTGACACACGTAAACATACACTTTTCCTGATGCCAGTTCCACTTTAAAAAGTACCCTGAATAACTGATCAAAAGCAATATCCTATTGCTAATAACCTTGTGGTTGCTGTTAAGAATTTTTTTTTGTAGTTTAGCATTTTAATATATTTATATTTACAAAACTGCTTTTATGAATTACCTGTTTTCTCACAAACCAATGTCTTGTTTTTTTTCACTGTTGTTTGCTGAATCTTATATCTACATCTATCTATCTTTCAATAACATATTAAAAGTCTTATACCTACATGCACTTCCTGTCTGCACAACTCTCTTGCTATCAAGCTTTTGTCACAATTTTTGTGTCAACATTTTCCCATTGCAAATTCCTATGATAAAGTTTTCCTATGATTTTGTAATCTGGTCACTGAGTTCTTAGAAATCACTCAAAATGCTTTCTGAAAATTTTGTTCATTGCTATTTTATTTGTCATTAACTGAAATTTCTAATGTCCAAAATAAGGGTTCAACCAAAATACAAAAATTCAATAAATATATTTATCGATTGAATTATATTCTGTGTCTTTTAATACCTTCAATAAAAAAGTTTTACTTGAAGGCCTCAAGCCTGGGTTTGGAGTTGTTATTTTTGCCCAAAGCTGTGACTCTGAGCTTAATTGGAATTGGGTGGTCTGAGCAAACCTAATTTTCCAGGATGCATCAGTACATAGTGTAAGGGGTGGTGGTGTGTGTTTGGTCAGCTTCACCTCTGACTCCCTTGAGCGGTTCGAATCGTTCCCACTCCCTTTTGTTCTAGACTTTGGACTTATTTGGGGATTGTAATGAAAGTGCAACAGACACCTGGGTTGGTCAAAAGAACTGAGATCTTTTTATTTTGAGACAGGAAAATTTACAATACAATAAACTTAAACTCTAAAAGGTGGGGAACACTCGGAATATGCGAGGGAGAATTACAATAGACAAAATCCCTTACCCTCTGTGGTGAAATAAGTCTTATAAGTATATACCTTATTCTACCTGTGTATAGTTTCCTATTGTAATCTATTGTAACCCTGCTGTTTTCTTGGTTGGCCAGGAATGCTGATGTACTGTATACCACTCTGCTGTGCCATTGATTGTCCTGATACTGTTACTTCGTCCCTGGCTCCGCCTCCTAGTAGTTCTGAGAAGCTGGTCAGTAGGCTAACATGTGTGTTCTGTTCTGTCCAGTTCTAAGCTAATAAAAGCCAACTGTTGAGTTATAACTACCAGTCTCTGTAGTTATTTAAGGTATATCAATTTTATTAGCTTACTACTTCCAGGGATGGACAGACTCCTGAAGCCGGAGCGTCTAGACAGTGATCCACATTCGGCGGACGCATCGAAGAAATTCGCACACTGGCTCCGGTGTTTCGAACATTTCATTGCATCGCTTGATGATGAAGCCAACAAACTGGGCCTACTGACTAACCTAGTAAGTCATTGGACCTACTCGCTAATCGAGGACGCTCCTACCTATGAGGATGCACTCGCGACTCTCAAGGCCCAATACCTGAAGCCTGTTAACGAGGTGTATGCCAGGCATCTCTTGGCTACCCGCAGGCAACTACCGGAGGAATCGCTGGATGATTTTCTACAGAATCTAAAGGCCCTGGCGACGGACTGCAACTACAAGGCCGTGACGGCCATTTTGTACCAGGAAGAAGCGGTTCGCGATTCGTTTATATCGGGCCTTCGATCGAATTACATTAGGCAGAGGTTGCTTGAAAGGGACACCCTGGATCTAAAGACGGCCGTGGCTACAGCTCGATCGCTGGATGTGGCGCAGACGAACTCCGAGACCTATGCGTCAGGCCATGCGGCCCTCTCAGCCTCGTGCGCGCCGAGCGAGGAGGCGCCATCCTCTCCGCCTGGGCCTCGGACCAGCCCTACATCATGGGAGTCTCCACCCAGCCCCACCACTGCAGCGATGTCCCG
The DNA here is from genome assembly GCF_052327205.1 of Somniosus microcephalus. NCBI lineage: Eukaryota > Metazoa > Chordata > Chondrichthyes > Squaliformes > Somniosidae > Somniosus > Somniosus microcephalus. The sequence goes on from NC_140987.1 coordinate 217,450,879, forward strand.
CGGACCAAGATGCTACTTCTGCGGCCAGCTCAAGCACCCCAGACACCGATGTCCTGCGAAAGACGCCACATGTTTCAAGTGCAAGAAACGGGGACATTTCAGCAAGGTATGTAAGGGGAATCCCATACCTGATAGAGTCTCCGCGGCCCTACACGTGGTCCCAGAATTTGATACCGTCTCAGCGGCCGCCTACGGATCTATGATAGCCTCAGTCACGGTTGACCAGTCCAGACCGCATCCACTATCAAAGTCTATGATGGACGTTAAGGTAAACGGACACCCGACGAAGTGTTTAATCGATTGCGGGAGTACTGAGAGTTTTATTCACCCGAGCCTCATCAAACCGTACTCACTAAAGGTGTACCCTACCCGGAGCAAAGTCGCGATGGCATCTAAGTCCCTCACTTCGGAGGTAAGCGGTTTCTGTAAAGTAACACTGACTGTTAAGGGCACAGAGTATAAAGATTTTAAACTCCTTGTGTTGCCACAGCTCTGCGTGAAATTAATTCTAGGCCTAGATTTCCAGTGCCACCACGAGAGCGTCACACTTGCATATGGCGGATCCCAGCCCCCGCTCACAGTTTGCGGCCTCTCCACTTTAAAGATAAGCCCGCCATCTCTGTTTGCGAACCTCGCCCCAAACTGTAGACCTATCGCGACCAAAAGTCGACGGTACAGTTCGGAAGATAAAAAATTTATAAAAGAAGAAGTAGGAAGGCTACAGCGGGAGGGTATCATCGAAAATAGTAATAGCCCGTGGCGTGCTCAGGTAGTGGTGGTTAAAACTAATGAAAAGAAACGGCTCGTGGTCAACTACAGCCAGACCATCAACATATATACGCAACTAGACGCTTATCCCTTGCCTCGCATCTCCGAGATGGTGAACCAGATTGCCCAGTATCGTGTGTTTTCCACTATTGACTTAAAGTCTGCCTATCACCAGCTCCCCATAAAAGTAGATGACCGTCCTTATATGGCTTTTGAAGCAAATGGGCGCCTGTACCAATTCCTTAGGGTACCCTTCGGGGTCACGAATGGAGTTTCCGTTTTCCAACGGGAAATGGACCGTATGGTAGATGAGAATGCGTTGGAGGCAACATTTCTGTACCTGGACAATGTTACTATCTGTGGACGCGACCAACAGGACCATGACCGGAATCTCGCTAAATTTCTAGAGACTGCCCAAAAGCTAAACCTGACCTATAACGAGCACAAATGTACTTTCAACACTACTCGTCTGTGTATTCTCGGCTGTGTGGTAGAGAATGGGGTAATCAGGCCAGACCCTGAACGATTACGCCCGCTTAAAGAACTACCACTGCCACATAACCCTAAGGCCTTAAGAAGGTGTCTGGGATTCTTCTCTTATTATGCTCAGTGGGTGGCCAACTACTCGGACAAAGCCAGAGCCCTTATCAAATCGACGTCTTTCCCTCTATCAGTAGAAGCGCAGGAGGCATTCACCAACATCAAACGGGACATTGAAAAGGCCGTGGTATGTGCTGTAGATGAGAGGATACCCTTCCAGGTAGAGAGCGATGCTTCTGATTTCGCGTTGGCTGCAACCCTCAACCAGGCCGGGAGACCGGTAGCCTTCTTTTCCCGTACACTATAGGGTCCTGAAGTCAGGCATTCTTCCGTTGAGAAGGAAGCACAAGCAATTATCGAGGCGGTCAGACATTGGAGACATTATCTCGCCGGCAAACGTTTCACACTCCTCACTGACCAGCGGTCTGTGGCCTTCATGTTTAACACGAAGCAGAGAGGCAAGATAAAAAATGACAAGTTCCTAAGATGGCGGATAGAACTGTCCACTTACGACTACGATATTATGTATAGGCCAGGAGCACTCAACGAGCCACCCGATGCCCTATCTCGAGGGGTATGTGCCAGCCTTAGTACTGGCAAGCTCCAAAGTCTCCACGACGCACTCTGCCACCCAGGAATCGCCCGATTGAATCACTTCATCAAGTCTCGCAACTTACCCTACTCCATCGAGGAGGTCCGAACGATGACCAGAGCCTGCCGCGTTTGTGCGGAATGCAAACCCCGCTTCTACAGGCCCCAACAAGCTCACCTCATCAAGGCAACTCGGCCATTCGAGCGCCTAAGCCTTGATTTCAAAGGTCCTCTCCCATCGGTTGATCGTAATGTCTATTTCCTCAATGTTATAGACGAATACTCTCGTTTCCCCTTTGCCATTCCCTGCCCAGACATGACCAGTGCTACGGTAATCAAAAGCCTCTGCAACTTACTCTGTCTGTTCGGTATGCCCAACTATATCCATAGCGACAGAGGAACGTCGTTTATGAGTGATGAGTTACGCCGGTTCTTACTATCAAAAGGGATTGCTACTAGTAGGACCACGAGCTACAACCCCCAGGGCAATGGGCAGGTTGAGAGGGAGAATGCGACAGTGTGGAAGGCAGTCGTCCTGTCTTTAAAATCGAAAGGCCTACCGACCTCTCGCTGGCAGGAAGTTCTCCCCGATGTACTGCATTCCATAAGTTCTCTAATGTGCGCCACAACTAATGCTACTCCTCATGAGAGGATGTTCGGTTTCCCCAGGAAATCTTCCTCAGGTATTTCACTACCCGGGTGGTTGATGTCCCCGGGCACGGTACTGTTACGAAAACATGTGAGAGGTCATAAGACTGATCCCCTAGTGGAGGAAGTACAGCTCCTCCACGCCAATCCTCAGTACGCATATATTCAATACCCTGATGGACGTGAGGATACTGTTTCAATAAAGGACCTGGCTCCGGCAGGAGAAGAGAGAGAGAGCGATGCTGCTAGCGAAGATGCGGGTGTGGAGCACCGTGATGCGCCGCCTGTGGGGGTGGGATGCCCGGAGGTACAAGACGTACAAAACGTCGTTTTGGAAAACCCAGCAGACGCCAGGACGGCGGAGGAACCTGAGCAAGTTCCCCAGGAGGTTCCTCGGCCGACGCTACGTTGCTCACTACGAACTGTAAAACCCCCGGTCAGACTTAACTTATAGGAGGGGTGAATGTGGTGAAATAAGTCTTATAAGTATATACCTTATTCTACCTGTGTATAGTTTCCTATTGTAATCTATTGTAACCCTGCTGTTTTCTTGGTTGGCCAGGAATGCTGATGTATTGTATACCACTCTGCTGTGCCATTGATTGTCCTGATACTGTTACTTCGCCCCTGGCTCCGCCTCCTAGTAGTTCTGAGAAGCTGGTCAGTAGGCTAACATGTGTGTTCTGTTCTGTCCAGTTCTAAGCTAATAAAAGCCAACTGTTTGAGTTATAACTACCAGTCTCTGTAGTTATTTAAGGTATATCACCCTCCCAACCCCACTATCCTAACTAGGTCGAAATCCAGAGGACCAGGAAATGCTCACCAAATGACTTTCTTGACAGTTGTAGAGGTTCGCGATTTCGGGGTTCTCCTTAGTTGTGGCGGTTGGGGCCTGCCGTAACCCGGACGTGGTAGAAGACTGCACCTGCATTGGGCCTTCAGTTTGGGTTTGTCCGCTGATGCGGTTAGCTGCGTAGTTTGGATTTATCGGGTAAGTACCCAATTTTCTTTGGTTAGGCTAAGTTTTAGGGTCTTTTGTGTCAAAATCTTACCCAGGGGTAAGTCAGACTAGCCTGTAGAGTGGAAACAAGTCTTTGATTTTTGAATTTTTGGTGGTTGGTTTCTTGTTGGTCGTGGTGGCCCAGTATTACCTGGTTGGTGGTAATATTGGTAGTTGTTGGTTTCTTGAGGCCTTCGGTTGCCGTGATCTTCGTTTCTTCTTCTTTACTTCAAGTCTCCGATTCTCCGACTGAACTCGTGCTCTGATGATGATCTTACTGTGAACGTGCTGTTTCTGATGAACTGTTTCTGAGCTGATCTGTGCTGTTTCACTGAATAAGCAGGCCTCAATTATACTGGTTTGAGGCCCGGCTTATCTGACCGCCAAATCTCTGGTTTCTTTGTTAAGTTTTGGTGGGCTCATTATTTTTAATATGTTTTGAAACTTTAACGAGCTTCGGGGATGGCCCATCTAACTTTAACGAGCTTCGGGATGGTCCATCTAACTTTAATTGGCCTTTAACTGGTTTCGGGATTGCCTTGAAACCAGTTTAAAAATGTAAAACGTTTTGGAAATCTCTCTGATTGGTTTTGGACTGCTGTTTGATTGTTGTTTCCTGTTGGGCCATGTTTTTTCTTTTGTGTTGCTGTGGGCATGTACTGTTTTATTCATGTACTTTGGCTCTGTGAGTTTCGGTGGGAACAGTCTTTATTGTCTTTATGTAAAGGCTGGGGTGGCCCAGAACATTCCCCGACGGCCCAATATCCAAACTTGGGGGCCCATCCCACCTTCCTTTGTCACAGTGTTTCGCAGGTCTGAACATGCCTTTTAAACCAGCCAAATCTTCCTGGGGTTTTGATTTTTAAATCCCTTTGGCCCAATATTTCCTTCAAACAGTCCAATATCTCTTCTTTTCTTACACTGGGGGAAATTGTGTAATTTTGCAAGCCTTACACACCCCCCTGTGATACTTTATCACTATAGTATCATGCAGTTGTGAGCAAAATTTCTGCTCCTCGGGAGCCAACCTTCCCCTGTATTATCTTTATCTAATACCCAAAACAAAACACTCTCTGCTGTTCCCTTTAGGTGTAGAGTTTATCAAAATACACAAGGTACAAAACTTTTATTACATTCACATCCAAGCACGGAGCGGGCCAACACCCCTGCACCACTTGGAAAAATCACACATAGGAAGAATAAAGACACACACACTCATCAAACTTTATTTTTAATAACGGTCAAGGTTGGTTTTATACCTGGTCATAGACTTTATTTTTGTCCCATGCTCCCTCATGCTGAGAGTGGAGCATCTGGTCCCTTCCTTTACACTTTGTACACAACAGGTAGAAAACTATGCCCAGCTGGCAAACCACTAAAATGTGTGAAGCCAGCCTAATCCAAGAGGGGACCTCTATATTTTCAAAAATGTCCCACCAGGGTGGAACTACAATACTCAAGGTCTTGGCCCCTATCTCGACTGTCTTTTGTTCTAATGTGTAGAAATGTTTCTGTGAGATGACCACTGCTTTTAATAGGGTGGTAAGATGTTCTGGTAGAGGGGGAATATCATAGCCGAAATGTGTTACGTAACTTTGCAGGCTGGTAATGTTTTCCCTGACAGTGAGGTGAACAGTTGAGGGTTCAGGGATGGGTACAATCCGTTCCTGGGCCACTTGAACTTCTGCCTCGGGTTTAAAACAAAAACTGCTGTCACTCACCGGACACCAGATGTAATGTCCATGCCGATAGTGGGACGCACTTGTGGTGACACAATATGTCCCACCCCCTATGAATGCTACCTGAGGGGAAACATGGTCTTGTGCCATTACCTCCTTGGTACAATTCACAGGTCGTGCGCCAGCAGCTTTAAACCCGCACTGTGGTCTAGAATAGGCATTCAAGTGCTGAGGACACAGTATTATGTGTGCTCCCCAGCTCCGACACCTGGAGAGGTCTGTACCTGTCATAGCGTGCTCCCACTTTATGACATAAGGTGGGACCTCTGCAAAGCGGACGTGTGCACCCCCTTGAATGATCCCAATGTTCTCCACCCTGTATACCAGTGTGGGTCGGGCTGTCCCACTCATGACCGGCATCCTCACTACTATCCCCATGATAGTGTGATTGGAACGTCCACAATCCACTGGGCCAGGGTAGGCTTCAGAGGCTAGGCAGAGCTGACACGGGCTCAGCGAATTACTAAATGGGTGGAGGGCTGCAAGGTGCTTGTTGCTAATCCAGAAGGGGACTAAACCCTGTTTTAAATCCTCCAGATTGCTGCGGCCCTCACCCAGCAACCAAGCACGCACACCTCATTCTGTGCAGCTTGATCCGAAGCATTCCTGTCCTCCCGTATGAGTGCATTTACTGTTTTGGCGTATCTCTCCAGCTCAGCTATTATCTCCTTTAAATGGACCATCATAGCCTGGTCCTCATGCAGCTCTGAACCCACCACTGTGTTCTCCTCTGTTAGGAGTGTCCTTAACTGGGTCTTTAAACCATTTATCTGGGTTTGCAGCTGTAATGTCCGAGCATAAATAATACACGGACTGCAGGAGAACAATAAAACAGGTATTTATTTGAACAGAGGGTACTCTTTTGTTTGGACCCAAAAAAAACCCCAATTCAACTGTAAATAAACAAAAGTTCAACTAAAGCTTAACAAATCAAATTAAAATTTGGTTTTCTGTGTTGATGATGCACTCCAGTCCCCGCGGCGCCCAACGGTCACGGAAATACTCAAGCGCATCGGCGGACACCGCGTGCTCCATCTCCAGGGCCACCCGGGCGCGAACATGGAGGCGGAAGAGATGCAGGCAATCCAGCTGGACGACCCCCTCAACCGCCCGCTGCCTGGACCAATTGATGGCTCTTTTAGCCAGGCCCAGGAGCAGGCCCACAAGGAGGTCCTCCAACCTGTCCGCTCCCCTCCGCACCGGGTGACCGTAGATCAAGAGCGTGGGACTGAAGTGCAACCAAAAATCGAGGAGCAGCCCCTTCAAGTAGTGAAAGAGGGGCTGCAACCTCTCACAATCCATATAAATGTGAAACACGGACTCCTCCAGGCTGCAAAAAATGCAGGCGGCCTGGGAGTCCGTGAACCTACTTAAAACCTTATTGCACGGGACCGCTCCGTGCAACACCCTCCAGGCCAAGTCCCCGATGGAACAAGGGAGGACTCCCGCATAGAGAGCCCTCCATTGGGGACCTCCGCTACTGCCGGTCGGCAAAACACCACGCCAAGGCGTGTCCGGACAGTAGACGAAGATGGCAAAGTGAAGAGTGTGCAGGAGCAGCCCGAACAGGAAACCTCTCCGCGCGGAATGAAAAGGCACGGAGGGTATTTCCTCGAGACGGCTCAAGTTGTGAGGCGCCGGTTCCCGAGGGGAGTTTCGGGGCCGGGCGCCGATGAGGAATTCCGTCCGAACGGGGGTAAGCTCGGACGGGATCGCCCCACGTGCTTGAGCTGCCTCGATACACCTAGTGGAGTCGGGGCCCAGTGCCGCTTTTGCCGATTCGATGGTTTCGACCGCGAGCCGGACGTTGGCCCAGGACAGGCGCCGCGCCAGCTCCTCCGGCGCCATCCAGCCCGCTCCTCCGCCAGAGCAGGTCCCCGACTCTGGTCACCTTGCCAGCCACAGCCCTACCCTCCGCCAGCCGCCCGAACCCGTGTTCGTGGAGGTGCGGATTCCTGAGCAGCGGCTCCCGAAGGAGAGCCGCCGCTCCTGACGGGGGAGAGCTCCGCCTGGAAGCGACGTAGTTCCAAACCCATAGTAGTTCCTGGTAGAAGACAGGCAGCTCCCGCAGGCCGGCACGCCTGCTGCCCACTTTCGCAAACAGGAGCTGCGTGTCGTAATTGAGGCCATGCAGCTGGCGGAAGAAAAACGTCGCCAGCGCACACCATCTCAGAGGATTCTCGATGTACAGGTATCTCTGCAGCGTCTGAAGACGGAAAGTCGCAGCCTGGGTGCGAAGGCACACCAGCGCCTGACCGCCCTCCCTAAGCGGGAGACACAGAACCGCGGCAGAGACCCAGTGCTTCCTTTTGTCCCAGAAGAAGTCGATGAGCTTCTTCTGAATCTTGGCGACAAACGCAGGGGGAGGGATCAAAGTGACCAACTGGTACCACAACATGGTGGCCACCAGCTGGTTTATGACCAGCGCTCGACCCCTGTAGGACAACACTCGGAGCAGTCCTGTCCAGCGTCCTAGGCGAGCGGTGACTTTGGCCTCCAGCTCTTGCCAGTTCGCCGGCCAAGCGTCCTCGGCAGGGCTAAGGTAGACTCCCAAATAGAGGAGGTGCGTGGTGCTCCAGGCAAAAGGCCTGAACTCCTCCGGCAGGGAGTCCACCCGCCACTGACCCACCAGGAGTCCGGAACATTTCTCCCAGTTGATCTTGGCGGAGGATGCGTCCGAGTAAATCTGCTGGCATTCCCGCATCCTCCGCAAGTCAGCGGGATCCGTGACCATGAGGAGCACGTCATCGGCGTAAGCCGAGAGGACCACCTCCACGCCCGGCCCTTGCAGAGCCAGTCCCGTCAACCTCTTCCGCAAGAGGCGCAGGAAAGGCTCCACGCAAATGGCATATAACTGACCGGACATGGGGCATCCCTGACGCACCCCCCTCCCGAAGCGAAGGGGTGCCGTCAAGGACCCATTAACTTTAATCAGACACTCCGCGGCGGCGTACAGAAGTCGGATCCGGGCGACGAAATGCGTCCCGAACCCGAATGCGCGCAGAGTCCCGAAGAGATACTCGTGATCCACCCTGTCGAACGCCTTCTCCTGATCCAGGGAAAGGAAGGCGACCGACAGACCAGCCCTCTGGGAGTGGTGGACCAGGTCCCAGACCAGATGGATGTTATCGTGGATGGTCCGGCCCGGGACCGTGTAGGACTGGTCGGGGTGGATCATGTGGGCCAGCACGGTGCCAAGGCGAGCAGACATGGCCCTGGCAAAGATTTTATAGTCCGTGCTGAGGAGGGAGACCGGGCGCCAGTTCTTAAGGAGGCGGAGATTGCCCTTCTTAGGCAGCAGGACAATGACCGCCCTGCGCCAAGAGAAGGGCATCTCCCCGGTCGCCAAACTTTCCCCCAGGACCTGCGCGTAGTCGCCCCCCAAGACGTCCCAGAACGCCCTGTGGAACTCCACGGTCAGCCCGTCCAGCCCCGGGGACTTTCCCCTAGAGAGCTGGCGGAGGGCGCCGGTCAGCTCCGCCAGACTTAGCGGAGCGTCCAATTTTTCGGCGCCCTCCGGGCCAACCTTCGTCAGGTCCTCCCACAAAACTCTGCGCGCATCCTCGCTGGACGGATCCGGAGAGAACAGAGCCCCGTAATAGGCGCGGGTCTCCACGCTGATTCCCTCCAGATCCGAGACCAGAGATCCGTCGTCGGCCAGCAGCCCCAAGAGCTGCTTACGGACCCCCCGTCTTTTTTCCAGCGAGTAGAAGAAGGGGGAGCCACGGTCCAGGTCCTGCAGGAGCTGGATCCGCGACCTCACGTACGCGCCTCGGGACCCGACGAGCTGCAGGTCCTTCAGCGCGCCCTTCTTCTCTTCGTACACTTTCCGCAGGGCCGGGTCCTCGACGACCTGACCGAGACGGGACTCCAGGTCGAGCACCTCCTTCTCCAACCGCCCGACCCGGGCCTCCCGCCTCTTGGTCGACCCCTTCGCGTACTCCTGACAGAAGAGACGGATGTGAGCCTTGCCCACATCCCACCATAGCCTCAAGGAGGGGAAGCCCCCCTGCTTCCTTCTCCAGTCGGCCCAGAATCGACGAAACGAATCCCGGAACCGTGCGTCCTCCAGCAGCAGGTTGTTAAAATGCCAGTACACGGACCACCCCCCGCGCGTGCAGCGGAGCGAGCTCCGCCCACACCAGGCGGTGGTCCGTGCACGGCACCGGCCGCATGGAAGCTGCCGGAATGCAGGAGATGTACGCCTGGGAAATGTAGAGGCGGTCGATTCTGGACCTTCCTCCCCCAGACCTCACGCTAGTGAAGGCGCTGGAGTCGGGGTGAAGATTTCGCCAGACGTCCACCAAGTCGAAGGACCCAACCAGGTCCCTCAACTTCTCCATCGCCGCCGGGCTTCGCGGGGGACCCGAACGGTCCCTCGCCTCGAGGGTGCAGTTAAAATCCCCCCCGAGGATGACGCACTCGCCCACGTCGATGGAGCCCAAGAGAGCGGACACTTCTTCGAAGAAGCGCACTTGCTGCGCACTGGTCTGAGGGGCGTACACGTTCACTAGATGGAGCGGCACGCCCCCCAGGCGAACAGTGACATGGAGCAAGCGGCCCGGCACGTGCTCCTTGACCCCCAAGATCTCCGGCTGAAAATGCGGGGCCAGCAAGATAGCCACCCCGCTGGAATTGTTGGAGAGGTGACTCATGCTGACCCCTCCTTGCCACTCCAGGAGCCACGTGGCTTCGTCTCCCGGAACGGTGTGGGTTTCTTGCAGGAAGCACACCGCATACTTCCCGTCCCGAAGGACCGAGAAGTTATTGAATCTGCGGCGCGCCTCCCTGCTGCCGTTGATGTTGAGGCTGGCTATGGTTATCTTCATGTCAGAAGCATAGTGCAACCTCTACCTACACCTAACGGGGCGAGGAAGCGCAGCCGCTGGTCCGCCGCCACTTCCTCAGCAGCCCAGTGAGAAACGTTGTGAGCCGACGCAGCTCGAGCGGGTTCACACCCTCGTCCGCGCCCAAGATCTTAACGGCGGCGCGGACGGAATCGATGAGCAGCGCCAGCTCCGACCACCTGTCGAGGGCCAGCCGGACCTTATTGCGCTGACCCAGGCACGTGGCCATAAAATCCCGGAGTTCCCTTACGGAAATGAGGGGAGACTTGGCAAGGGGCACGAGGTCATCCATCGCCACGTCGGCGCTGGAGTCCGAATCGTCCTCCGTGCCCATCACCGAGTCCCCATCCTCCTCCAGGGGGTCGTCACCAGCGGCCGACCCGTCCGCCGCGCAGTGCGAAGCGAACGACTCGGCCGCGCCAGCCAGCCCCGCCTCCGCCCGGATCCCACCCCCAGGATCGGCGGCAGAGGATTTCTCCCTGGGCTCCTCTAGGGGTGCCGGGCCAGAAGACGGCGGCGGTTCAGAGCTCCCCTCCGCCTCAGACGCCGGAACGACCGGAGAAACCGGGGAGAGAACAATTTCCAGCTCCTCCAGTACGTCCGGCACCAGAGACGCAGCCAGGGGGCCATCCTCCTCCCCGCCACCAACCTCCGACCCAGCGGACGGGGGGTTTTGAATTAAAAGCTCTACCAGGATGAGCATCCCCTGGGAGACGTCCGGGTCGCATTGGGCGAGCTCATTATCCTCGAGCTCGCCCGACCCAACCCCCAGGCTGCCCGACCCGGCGAGGGGTAACGACACCGATAAAAGGTCAACTTCAATTACTGCCGCGGGTTGTTCCGCAACCCCCCCCACGGGCAGGGTCTCATCCCCATCCCCGGGAGGCACGTGCTGGACAGACACATCTGCCTCAGCCTCCCGAGGGACAGGCGACCCCTGCTGATCGCTGGTGATGACGACAGCGCTGGGGGGGCGGGGGGGCGCAGTACCCGCGGCGGGCGACGACTCCCCCTGCTCGGAGGGACCTTCCTCCTCCCGGTCCTCCTCCTCATCCAGGGGGTCGCGCCTTCTTTTTAGCACGGAGGGAGCGAGGGAGACCTCCATGTCTGCAAAGGCCTCCTCCTCGACTCCCTCCGGCGGAGCAGGTTTGTCGGGTTCCTCGGGCCCGAGCCCGGCCGCAGGTATTGGCATTACCGCTGCGGCGGTTGCGGCCACAGGCTCGGGCACGGGGCCCCTCCCGCTCACATCTGCCCTGATCAACTCCGCGAGGAGCGCGGGTGTAAGGGGCTCAAGGGGCAAGGGCTCACCATCCACGGGGGGACCTGCCCTAAGGTGCTTCTTTTTTCCCCGCGCCTTCTTTCCGGCCGGACACGCTCCCTCCCCCCCGCCGGAGGCCTTGGTGGCATCGGCCCCCGACGTCAACCGCGCATCAGACGTACTTGACGCGTGGGCAGATCCGGGGGGAAGGGCGGCGGCGGCGGCGCCAGCCTCGGCCGCACGAGATGATCCGGCGGCCTTGGAGGCAGGGCAGTTCCTCCTGATGTGCCCCACCTCCCTGCAGGCATGGCACCTCACACCGTCCGACGTCCAAAAGGCGCGGTAGGCGGTCCCCTCGTGGAGGACGACGAACGCCCCTTCAGTGTCCTCCTCCCGCGCCAGCTGGATAAACAGCTGGCGCCGGAAGGAGAAGACGTGGCGAAGGCTGGCCTCCCGGAAGCCGAGCGGGATGGGCGTGATCCCCGACCTCACCTCCCCAAGTTGTCGCAAATGGGGAAGGAGGAGCTCACCAGGAACATAGGGCGGGACGTTGGAAATAATGATCCTCTGCGCGGTGGCCTCGAGAGGATCCACCGGCAGGAAGGTCCCGCCCACGGTGAGCCCCTTGGCGACAGCCAGGGACACCGCCCGCTCCGACCCCAGGAAGAACACAGCCTTCCCATACATTTTCGAGGCCGCGACGATGGCTGAGGGGCCGACAACCCCAGCCATGGCCTTGACGCAGGCCTCGATGGTCATAGTGGGGTGAGTGTAGCTCTTCACCCCAAGCTTTTTTGTTATTAATCGAAAAGGTGACAGGGCAGCAGGAACAGCGGGAGCAGCTGTGGCCGTGGCTACCACTCTCGCATAGGTCCCGGCTGGCCCCGCCACCGGCGAAGACGCAGTCGCCATTCTGGGGTGCTTTTTTTAAGGGCTACACTCACCCCAAGTCACAGGCCTGAAGGTGTTAATGGCCTCGGTGTATATATATATATATTTTTTTGTCCTCTATTGAGCAGAGGGAGCTGATTAAAATGAGGACACACCTCTCTCCTTATTGATTTAAATTGGGAGAGTGGCCTCTCCCCTCTGCTCAATTGGCAATTAATAAAATAGATGAAACTAAGGTGCCTTAGAAAGACAGGCAGAGAGAGAGAGAGAGAGAGAGAGAGAGAGGTGGGGGGGTGGGAGGCCGCAAAGGGCAGTGTTGCCACTCAGGATGGTGGGTGGGTGTTGGCAGGGTTGCACTCTCCGATGGAAAAAGTCTTTGGTGATGGTGGTCTTCTGGCAGGGGGAGAAGACGTCTTCACCTGGAAAAGCTGGAGAAGCCCAGGCTTAGTCCTGCAACAGGTCTTAACGATGTAATTAAATTAAATTAAGGACTTCACCTTGGGCAGCTCCAAGCTCTCCCAGGGCAGGCAATAGAAGGGATGCTAATTAGTGGTGTGTGTGGCCTAGCTTTTAACAAGAGCACACACACACACTACACCCCTTGATGATCCGGCCTTGCTTCTTCTTTTCTCCCCCCACCTAAAATACAAAGTCTTGGGAGAGTGCCCCAAATAACACCCACCTGTAGATGTTCCGGATGAAGTTTTCTTCCCTCCTTTCAAGCAGTTGGTTTCTCTCCCCTCTCTCCCTCTCCTGAAGTGGAGGCCAATTTGGGGAGGCAGTGATAGAAAGGCCTCTCCCCTGGTTGATGTTGATGTAGGCCTCCTTTCTCCTTCTCCTCCTCTGTCCTCTCTCTCCAGGCACCTCAGTTGATGTAATGATGGTGGAGTTGGTGGTGGTGGTTGTCCAACGTTCTCCTCCTCTTCCTGGTCAGGGGACCACCACTTTAATCCACTCTCCAAAGTCTGGCTGCTCCCTCTGCTCGTGCTTGCAGCTGAACAGAGGGTAACTTAAGACTGAAATACAGAAGCCTGCTATGGCTTTATATACAGGGGTGGTCACTGCCGGTACTGCAGTATAGAATCAGTTCTTCTCTTAAAGGCACATACACAACAATTCCTCCCCTTTTAGATAAACAGTACATAACATTCATTTAACAACTAAATAATAATTAATTACAATTACAATTTTCTCTGTACTATATACATCAACTGAAATAATCATTTATAAGTTCAGTCTTTGAGGAGGCTTCCTGATCCTGACTGGATAGCGCCTTTCTCGAGTATCCTGTTCTTGTGGCGGAGTTGATTCTGGTTCATGGTCACTGGTTGGTTCGTCAGCTTCCAATACCACTGCTTCTGAGGTAGACGCAATCTGTACTTCGGGTTGATTACCAGGTGCACCTGCTCGTGGTATAGGTTTGGCTTGTTCCTGTGACTCTAGAATCTGGTCAGCATGGCGTCTCATGATGCTCTCTCCAACGTCCACTGTGTACATTAGTGGTCCCTGCTGTGTGCATATCGTTCCTGGCTGCCATTTTTCTGTTCGGTAGTCGCGGGCCAAGACTGGTTGCCCTATCTTGAAGCTCCTGGTTGGCTTCTCATTTATGTGCTGGAATTGCTTATCCTCAACATCTCGTCTTATGTTTGGTTTGAGCAAATCCAGGCGACATCTTAGCCTTCGGTTGAAGAACATTATGGCTGGAGCTTGGTTGGTGACTGCATGTGTCGCATTCTGGTAAGCAAACAAGAAATTATCCACCTTGTGTTGTAGTGGTATGTCGTCATTATGCATTGCCTTTATGGCCTTTTTAAAGGTCTGAACAAACCTCTCAGCCAATCCATTTGTGGCTGGATGATATGGGGCAGATGTGTAATGCTTCACCCCATTATTCCTCAGAAACCTCCGGAAATCCTCTGACACAAACTGTGGCGCATTGTCGGAGCAAATCTGTTCTGGCAAGCCATTCCTGGCGAAGATGGTCCGTAGGACTGCAATAGTTTTCTCCGTGGTGGTGGAGGACATTTTGATGACCTCTGGCCATTTCGAATGGGCGTCCACAGCGATTAGGAACATTGAGTCCATAAATGGACCAGCAAAATCAATGTGTACCCATTGCCATGGAGATGAGGGCCACTCCCATGGATGTAGCGGGGCCTGTGGTGGAGCGTTTTGGACCTTCTGGCATCCTGTGCATCTCTTGGTCATATCCTCGATTTCTTTATCGATTCCCGGCCACCACACAAACGCCCTGGCTAGGCTTTCATTTTTACCCCTCCCAGATGACCCTCATGAAGCTCATTGAGCATTCTATCTCTCAACTTGGGTGCAATTACCACTCGGGATCCACACATCAAGGTCCCCCGGCACACTGACAGCTGTTCTCTCCTTGGCGAGAATGCTGGCAACAGTGAGTCGTCATGTGCTGGCCATCCCTTCACCGTCAAATCATAGACCCGAGAGAATGTCGGGTCATTTCGGGTTTCCTTCTCTATACTTGAGTTTGTAACAGGTAGACATTCGACTATGGTCGCATGGAAGATTTCAACAGGGTCCACTGCAGGTGCTTCCTCTACCGTAGGCAACGGTAGGTGCGACAGCCCATCAGTGTTTCCATGCTGTTTCGTACCCTTGTACTTTATGTTGTACTGATGTGCCCCTAGAAAAAGTGACCATCTTTGCAGCCGTTGCGCCGTCATCACCGGAACGCCCATCTTTGGGTTATAAATGGAGACCAGGGGCTGATGATCAGTCAGTAGGGTGAACTTCTGCCCGTGCAGATAGTGATTGAACTTCTTCACCCCCCACACCAGGTTGAGGGCCTCCCTGTCAATCTGGGCGTAGTTACGCTCGGCTGAGGTTAATGAGCGCGACGCAAAGGCTATTGGCCTCTCTGAACCGTCAGGGAATTTGTGTGACAGCACCGCTCTGATGCCGTAGGGAGATGCATCACATGCTAACCGAATCGGTAGTGTTGGATTGTAGTGGGCTAATACTTCTTTTGAAGTGATTAGGCATTTACATTTCTGAAAGGCATGCTTACACTCATCACTCCATTTCCATGTTACTCCAGTTTGCAGTAGGGCGTTCAGTGGGTGCAGAATTGTGGATAAATTCGGCAAGAACTTATGGTAGCAGTTCACCAACTCGAGGAACGACCTCAGTTGTGACACATTTTCCGCTGCTGGAGCCTTGACTACAGCCTCAATCTTGTCCGGCGACTTATGCAACCCTTCCTCATCAATCATGTGGCCACAATGTGAGATTTGTCTGCTGAAGAACTCGCATTTGGGGTGGTTGGCTCGTAGCCCATATTCCTGTAATCTCGTGAGCACCTGCTCCAGGTTGGCAAGGTGTTACTGTCATTTTCGCCCGTAAACAGGATGTCGTCCAAATAACACTGGGTCCCCGGGATCCCTTGCAGGACTTGTTCCATCGCCCTCTGCCAAATAGCCGGGGCTGATGCTACCCCGAATACCAGTCGATTGTACTGGTAAAGGCCTTTGTGAGTGTTTATCGTGAGGTATTTCCTAGATGCTTCTTCCACCTCCATTTGTAGATACGCTTGGGCCAGATCAATCTTTGTAAAGCGTTTCCCTCCAGATAGTGAGGCGAAAATATCTTCTATCCGTGGAAGTGGATATTGTACTGTGTGCAGGACTGGGTTCACAGTTACCTTGAAGTCCCCACAGATGCGAACCTTCTTCGGTTCCCCAGGCGTGCTGCACAATGATTTCTTCATTACAGGAATGATGGGTGTGGCCCACTCGCTCCAGTCCACCTTGGACAGCACACCCGAATGCTCCAGACTCTCCAGCTCTGCTTCAACGGCTGGGCGGATCGCGTAAGGTACCGGTCTGGCCTTAAAAAATTTTGGGTTTGCGTTATCTTTGATTTTTATCATTGCCGTTACTCCTTTTAGAGTCCCAAGTCCTTGTTGGAACACCTCTTTCGCGTCAGTTAGAATTTTTGACAGTCGTCCAGGTGTGACGTCGTCATCCTTTTTATCAGTCACAGTTAGCGCCTGAATGGAATGCCAATCCAATTGTAGTCTTCGGATCCATTCACGTCCCAATAATGGTGGTCCTCCATCTGGTAGTATATATAGATACAGTTTCTGTGTTTCCTTGCTGTTGTATTCAACTGGCACCCTTATTTTTCCTCTGGGGTAGACTTTTTGCCCCATGTATGTCTTCAATACAATGGACGTGTCCTTCAAGGGTATGTGTGAGAATAGCCGCTCATAGTCTCGTCGATTCATGACAGTTAGGGCTGATCCTGTGTCCAATTCCATCTTTACTGGGGACCCTGCTATCATGAGGGTGACCCAAATGGTTCGGTGATCCTCCTTTGCGATCACGTTGTGTAACTTTAGACAACTTAGTCTCCTGCTCCCGGAGTCCTTATCACTCTCCTGATCTTCCGAACTACTGTCTGTCAATTTCTTTACTTTCTTGTACTTTTCCTTAGTACTTCTTGTAGTGGTTTTCTTTCCCGACCTGCAGACTCTTGCTATGTGTCCCATTTTCCCACATTGCCTGCATACTTTGTCCTTAACCCAGCAGTCCTTCTGATCATGGGTTGTTCTGCCACAGCGATAGCAATTTTCTGCTCCATGCGCCATTTCGTTAGCGCTGTATTCCTGTGGTTTCTGTTGTATTTCCGCAGCTCCCCGTGCTGCTGCTTCGTAGGATACTGCCACGCTGAAAGCCTGTTCTAGCGTCAGGTCCTTTTCTGAAAGTAGTCGTTTCTGGGTTCCTTCACTCTGGAGCCCGCAGACAAACTTATCCCGTAAGGTGTCTGCCAGTCCTGCTCCGAACTGGCAGTGCTTCGATAACTTGCGTAGTTCCGTAAGATAGTCAGCATTGCTCTCATCTTTGTGCTGGTTTCTTTTATGGAACTTGAATCTTTCTGCTATCAGCAGCGGTGTAGGGTTTAGGTGTTCCTGTAAGATATTAACAATCTCTTCAAAACTTTTCTCCATTGGTTTAGCTGGGGTAATTAAATTCCGCAATAGGCCGTACGTTCTCGCGCCCATCAAATTTAATAATACCGACGCCTTCTTTCCATCGGCCACCTCATTTGCCTTGCAGTACACTTCAATTCTTTCCACATACGTGGTCCAGTCTTCTACCTCGTTGTCGAAAGCAGTGATACTGCCACTCTTCGGCATCTTGAGTGATTTAAAATGGCGCCTCCCGCGCTTTTCCTTCTTCCCCAATGTAATAAAATGGCGCCTCCCGCGCTTTTCCTTCTTCCCCTTGCTGCCACACTGCTCCTAGCGTTCTACAGGGTAATGGCAGCAATCCGCGGCTTCGGCGTGTATCACTTTTCCTTCCCCACATTCTATCCTCTCCACGCTGCCCTGTTCTTGAGCACCGACCGCGCCCTGTGCGCTCCACCCTCTCTCTCTCTCTTCCTCCCGACAACGCTGCACGACCCCTTTGCAGAGCCGCTCGATCGAGCCCGAGCCCGCCGCAGTCCGGAAGGGTCAGTGCACTACCTGCTACCAGCACGACTTGCTGGAACACCTCGACTGGGGAGCCAGGCCCAGCTCTCCACAGCCTCCCCTGCAACTCTCCGATGGATCCCTGGGCGGTTGCCCGCGGTCGACGCCCGCCGTTCTG
This sequence comes from Somniosus microcephalus, assembly GCF_052327205.1. NCBI lineage: Eukaryota > Metazoa > Chordata > Chondrichthyes > Squaliformes > Somniosidae > Somniosus > Somniosus microcephalus. The sequence goes on from NC_140987.1 coordinate 217,468,788, forward strand.
ACTTCTACCTCCAAGAAGCTTCTCTTCAGGGAAAAGATCCCCGTGAGGTGATGCAGTACTGCAGGTGAGTACTAACCTGCCCGTCGCCAGTGTAATGTCCGAGTATAAATAATACACGGACTGCAGGAGAACAATAAAACAGGTATTTTCTTGAACAGAGGGTAACTTAAGACTGAAATACAGAATGCTGCTATGGCTTTATATACAGGGGTGGTCACTGCCGGTACTGCAGTATAGAATCAGTTCTTCTCTTAAAGGCACATACACAACAGCAGCTCTATATCATCTAGGCTGTTTATCACTGAGGATCCTGTACTATAAGCAGTGAAAATATCATTCCAGGTCCCCCTTCTTTGTCTCCCCGCACCCATATTATGTTCAGGATGTAAACTGTACAATTTTGCTTTGTCTACATTGGCAAAGTCGAATTCATAAAACTTTCTAAACATTTGCTTCAACAGGGCTTGGTACAACTGTTCTGTTTTCTTAGGGCACCACTCAGGTAAGTGCACCTCGGCCAGGTTCAGGATCACTGAGGCCACTGCATAGTGTACCCCCTGGTACAGCAGCTTATCTGTTGGTACTAGGACTAACCCATTCTCTGGTCCCTTGGTGGTGGTAGGTCACCTCTGGACTATAGTCCGTGATGTCGTGGTCGTGTGCAGGGGCTTTCGGGGGCAGGTTACAAGTTCAGTGGCATTCACTGGGATCGGGGAGTGTGGGACCGCGCACGCATGCAGGCTAGAATCCCACCCCATCCCTTCCCCGGCATCTTGCCATTGCCGGTGGATAATGATGGATATGCCTGTGGGGCAGACCTTCTCTGAACCCCACATACAGACATAAATCCCCATATCCGGTTCCCACCACTTGTCCCAGCACACACTCAACCCCCCTCGGGTCCCTGTAATCGTCCAATGGGTATTGTTCCCCAATCGTTCCCAATCGACTGCGGGGTTTCCTATATCCTTGCTCAGCTTTCTGAGCCACCACCACCTATCCAAAGGAATCCGTCCCTTACATGTCAAACACACACGTTTCCCCACGGTGACACTGACCCTTGTAGCAGCGACCTGTACCCTGGGGCACGGGATGGAGGTCTCCCCGTACGTGAACCCGGTCTGGCTGAAGCACTGGGTTGAGTTCGACCCCAACCACCCTGGCCACCTTCCCTCGTGGAAGTAGATGGCGAGTTCCCCCACACCCCATTCACCACCCCCCGCGGCAACGATCGGTGCTCTCTCTCCTGAACACTCATGGATGTGGGAGTTCTCCACGTCTCCTCGATCACCGATGCTCACCCCTACCAGGGTGAGCAGGAGCAGAACCTTTCTCATCCCGATTTCTTCTTTGTAGGGACACACAAACAAAAATAGCCATGTCCCGAGAAGGTTCTCTGGCCTGACACAGTTATCAAAATTCAAAACTTAAAGTTATCCTATACTAAAATTAAACTATTAAAATCCCAAACTTCCAAACTGTAAAAACATACTTAAAATACTTCAGAAAGCTATATACATCTGCCGCCCGTCTCTGGACGGCCAGGCTAATTCCTGATTGGCCTGTACCTTTTGTGGAATCTGGGCAGCTTGTATGCCTGGGCGTAAGGTGACCTGTGCCACCGGACTCGGAGAGTCCTTCTTAAAACACCTGGGAATTTCCCTTAATCCCAGTTAACCGGGGGAGTGTGTCCTCCTGAGCTGCAACATACTACCCCCTTCGGTGTGGCTGCCGAGTCCCTGTCCTGTCCTGTGGGTTCCCCGCAGCCTGATGCCACAGGCTGGGGACCCTTCTCTCTCTCTTTGCCCAACACTACCTCTCCTGTGAGTCCCTCACCTTTGGAGGCTGTAGGCTGGGGATCTGTGTCCTTAGACTTGTCCCTAACCTTTGTTTTTCCCTTCCTGCTAAGGGTTCTCCTGGGGCTGGACCGTACTCTGAAATAACACTCAGGTGGCCAAGGTAGCCTAGGCTGTGGTGTGCGAGGATACCTTCTTAAGGCTCCGGCTACTGGGAGTGTACCTGAGTCCCACTTAATTGGTGGGAGGGCCTCTCCAGTCACACACGTCACTGCCCCCACCTTTGCGGTCTGTGAGTCTGCCACAGCTGCAGGCTGCTGCTCTCTAGCCTTAGTGCGGTTAACCCTTGCTGACCGTTCTCCACTCTCAGCCTTAAACAGCTTGCACTGATTAATGTGGAACCACTTTGTGCGGCGGGGCATCTTGATGGCATACACCATGGGGCTTGCCTTGTCCACAATGTTGTATGGTCCCATATACAATGGTTTGAAACTTCCCAACCGGGCAAAGTTTCTTACCATGACCTGATCCCCTATCTCCCACTCGTGGTGCCTGTTGGGTTCCAGCAGCAATCGGTTACTCCGATGCTGCTTTCCCATGATGCTAGCAGCCTGCCAGTGAATCTGTTTTAAGGTGTTCAAACAGATTCCTGACAAACCTGTCCCGGTTGACCTCTCTGAGCTGACCTTCCGTGAGCACCGGGGCTAGCACATGGGTGGGGGCCCGCATAACCCTGCCAGTCATCAGCTCGTGTGGGGAATACCCCGTGCTTTTTGACTGGCTGGCCCGGATCCCCATTAGAACCAACGGTAAGACTTCCACCCACTTCTTGGGTGAGCCTCCCGTCTCTTTGCGCAGCTTTTCCTTTATAGTATGGTTTAAACGCTCTACAGGACCCGATGACTGTGGGTTGTAGGCGACGTGCCATTTCCCTTCAATGCCGAGTACCATGAGGGTCTCTTGCATGACCTGTCCGGTAAAATGACTCCCTTGGTCAGACTCCACATACTGTGGGAGTCCCCATCGTGAGAACACTTCCCTGACCAGGATCTTGGCTGTACCCAATGTGGTAGCTGTTCGGCAGGGAAAAGCTTCCACCCACTTTGAGAACACATCCACCAGGACTGGGCAATACTTTTAGCCTCCCTGGGCGGTGGGTAGGGGCCCGATGTAATCGATCTGGATCGACTGCCATGGTCCCTCTACCCTCCTGGTGTGTCCCAAAGATACCTTCCTTTTCTGGGGGTCAGGGTTATTGGCAGCACACACCAGACAGCTGGCACAGAACTCGCGAACCTGTTCCCTCAGTCCTGGCCACCATCCTGCCTGTTCCACCCTCTGCCAGGTGGCCTCAGGCCCGGGATGCCCCACTCCTGAACCCTCGTGGGCCAGTTGGAGGAATTCCCTTTGGTGCTGCTGCGGCACTACCCATTGCTACCCCCTGAACAGCATGACTTCCTTGACGGTGATAGCTGCTGTACCGTATGGGCCCTCTACTTTCTCCCCTTTTGTGAGCGCGTTCAAGGCGGCTCTGAGGATGGGATCCCGTACATGGGCCTGCTTTAGGTCCAGGACCAAGGCTACCCCTTGTGTACCTCCCTTGTGCCGGATTGCGGCTACTGAACCTGTCTGGTGGGGGTCTGGTGGGGGATGTTCTTGCCATGGAAGGAGTGCAGCGAAGATTCACCAGGCTAATACCTGGGATGGCAGGAATGATGTACGAGGAGAGATTGGGTCGATTGGGCTTGTACTCACTGGAGTTTAGAAGAACGAGAGGGGATCTCATCGAAACCTATAAAATCCTGTCAGGCCTGGACAGACTAGATGCAGGAAGGATGTTCCCGATGGCCGGGGAGTCCAGAACTAGGGGTCATAGTCTAAGGATAAGGGGTAAGCCATTTAGGACTGAGATGAGAGAGTGGTGAACCTGTGGAATTCTCTACCACAGAAGGCGGTGGAGGACAATTCATTAAATATATTCAAGAAGGAGTTGGATATATTTCTTAAGGCTAAAGGGATCAAGGGATATGGGGAGAAGGCAGGAACGGGGTACTGAATTTGGATGATCCGCCATGATCGCATTGAATGGCGGAGCAGGCTCGAGGGGCCGAATGGCCTACTCCTGCTCCTATCTTCTATGTTTCTATGTTTCTATGTCCCAAAACTCTCTTTCCCTAGCTCCCTGCTTGGCCAATTCATCTGCCCTTTGATTTCCCTCCCTCATGGGTTCTGTCTTCGAATGGGCCTTAACCTTATGGATATAGACCTTCCCTTCTTTACCTACTGCTGTCATGATTTTCTCCAGCAGAGGCTTGATGGCCAGAGGTCTCCCGTCGGCGGTGGTGTATCCCCGAAGGGACCAGATGGCCAGGTATTCCGTACACGAATTGCACGTGAATATGCTGTCCGAGCAAATCGTGCATTGGGTAGGGAATTTCTCTGGGTGTGTAACCATGTACACTACCGCGGACAGTTCAGCCTGCTGGGTGCTCATGGTGCTGGGGAGTTTAATTGCCAGGGCAATGTCTGCCCCTGGGTCATAAACTCCACACCCTGTGAGTCATTTCCCAGCAGATATTGTGCTGGAACCATCCACATAGATTTTGCAGCCTGTGGGGTGTATCCCGGCCCGAAAACCTATGTTGACTTCCCATACCCCTTCAATGGAACACCGGTGGGCCATCCCTGGGTAGATCATGTTGGCTGCGAGCTTGGGCTCGCAGAGACCTTTCACCCTTAGGTCCATCTGGGAGAGAAGCAGGGTCCAGCGAGCAATGTGGGCACTGCTCACTGTCCCATCTTTAATTCTCCCATCTAGGAGCATCTGGGTGGGCGTGTGATGGGTGAGGAGGGTGATGGGCGAGGTGCCTGTGAAGATCAATGATCTTTTCATGGCCCAGTGAGTGGCGAGGAGGTGCCTCTCACAGTTGGAATATCCCTTTTACTCCTCTGTGAGTATCCTGGAGGAGTAAACCACCAGTCTCAGCTGACTGTGCCGCTCCTGGAGCAGCACTGCACTCAGACTGTCCCCGCTGGCTACTACCTCCAAGAAAAACTCTTTCTCCCCATCAATCGCCCCTAGAGCTGGTGCGGTCTGCAGATTTTTCTTGAGGCTTACAAATGCTGCCTCGCAACCCTCATCCCAAACCCACTCCACTCCCTTGTGTAGGAGTCAGAGCAGAGGGGCTGCTGTGGTGGCATAATCTTCAATAAAATCCCTGCAGTACCCGGTTAGCCCTAGAAAAGTTCTCACTCCTGTCACTGTACTGGGGGCTGGTAACTCCTGCAATGCTTCCCTTCTGGCTTTATCTATGGCCCTTTCCCCTGCTTGTACAGCCAGCCCTACGAACTTTACTTCCTTTTGGCCGATCTGTACCTTCTTGGGGTTTATCTTAAAGCCTTCCTGCTTGAGCAACTCCAGCAGTTCAGCCAGTAGTGGACTGTGTTCCTCTCCTTCACCAGTGAATAGGAGCAGGTCATCCACATACTGGACTAACTGTCGATGTCGGCTGAAGCCTTTTAAGCAATCTGCCATACACTGGTGGAAGATGCTGGGGCTATTGTGGAACCCCTGTGGTAGGCAGTTCCAGGTGTACTGTTGGCCCTTAAACATGATGGCGAACTTGTACTGGTCCTCTCTCCGCAGAGGGATGGACCAAAACCTGTTGGAAATATCCAACACCGTGAAGGTGGTCGCAGAAGCTGGAATACTTCCAATGAGGTCGGTGATAGCTGCGACCGTGGGTGCACAGGCGGGGATGTTCCTATTGAGCACCCGATAGTTCACCGTGACTCTCCAGGAGTTGTCCAGTTTCCTAACCGGCCACTGCGGAGAGTTTACATGGGTGGCTATTGGTCTCAATACCCCCTGTTTGACCAGAGAGGTCATGGCCATTTCCATGTCTGCCTCCGCCTCTTTGGGGAAATTATACTGCTTTTGTGGTCGAGTCATGGGGTCCCCATCTGCACTCACTTCAACCCCGTTCACCCTCCCATAATCATGCTTGTGAGTGGCAAATGCTTGTGGTGTGCTCGCACAAATGCCTGGTACTCCATTGGAGTGTTACTGACCATTAGTTCGAGGTCATAACCCTCCTTGGGTTTTAGGGTACACAAGGTCCCCTTGCCCTGTTTCCCTGGGATAACTGCCACTTCACTCTCTTTGCCAGTGCATGCTCCCCACAGACAGTGGTTCCTAAGATCCACTAGAATCCTGTGGCCTATAATAAAATCAGCCCCCAGGATCCCTTTCCCTTCCTGCTCCCACTTCATTAAAACACAAGTCCACTTGGTGTGGAGTGCTCCTAAATGAATGGACAGCGGGATAGAGAACGAGCCAACCGGCTTGTTACCTGTGAACCCCACTAAGCTGTACGGGACCCCATTAGACAGAGGTGAGGTAGCGGGGTTATCTGAGTAGATTATGGTGCTTGAAGCTCCCGTGTCCAACAGATAGGTCCCTTTATCCTTTTCCACTTCCATCTTAACAAGCGGTCTTTTCCATACATCATACTCAAGGGGACACAGATAGACAGGCTGCGCTGGCTCTAGTCATAAGTCTGTGTTAACTGGGGCAGATGGAGTTAAAGCACCCGTGGCTGTGGCTACCCTCCCTAGGCCAGCCAACAAAACTCGAAGTGCAGCTACTAACGAATCTACTGTGGGGGGAGAGGTCGGTGTTTCTGCCTTTGGGGCGGGAGCTGGGGCATTCTTTCCTACACTATCCTTCCAAGGATTTTTACAGTCCCTTTTCCAATGCCCACTCTTCCCACACCCGAAGCAGTTACGCCTCGTATCGGAAGGGTTACCCCTTTCCTGCTGCCATTCCTTCTTACCCTGGCTGGGTTTTAACTCGTGCACCTTCCCTTTAGCTTGTGGTTCTTCTACCCCCTACTGTTACGGTAAGCCAGGGTCAGTTGTCTGACCACTGCCTCCTCGGTGACTTGGGGGCCCTTCGGGTCGAACCACAGCTCGGCTTTGGCTCTGATCCGTGGCAAGCTGTTTGCCACCAGACTTCAGAGCCAGTGAGCCAGTGAGCCAGCTCATCCTGGTTCAAGTTAGCCCGGTCGAGATCCCCATTACAGGCACTCCTGTACACAGGCCACAGCCTGTCTGTGAAAGCCTGTGGGGTCTCCCCTGCTAACTGTGTAGTCTTCTCCACCCGGGAGAACGGACTACCATCATTCATCCCCATCGCCTCCAGAACTTGATCCTGGATGGCAGCGTATCCTTCCTGTCCCTTCTTGCACTCGGCAGAGAGGGACTGGTACAGCTTGCCATCCAAGGTGAACAGGAGCATCTTGGCCATTTCTGAGTCGTCGCACTCATTAGTGCCTCCTGCTTGTTCCACTTCCATAAAGTGGACTGAGGGGTCTCCCTTGTGGGTGAGCTTACTCAAGTGGCTTATCATAGCCCTAAGCTGTTGGGTTCCTTGGGGAATCACAAACTGGCTTTCAAGGGGCCCCAGGTGGGCCAAACATTTGCTGTCGAGCCAGGCATATCGGCCCTGGCTCCGACCTTTCCTGCATTTGTTTGCCCACTTCTGCCTGCTGTCAAACCGAGTCAAAACACAGTGCCACAGGTGGCGGTGGTGTGCACTCCTCCCTGTCTTCCCTACAGATTGCTTGTCCCTCCTGCTGCCCAACCGAGTTGCTCCCCAGCGCCACAGGCGACATCTGCACAGTTTCTACTTCTACTTCCAGGTCTACCCGGGCCGCACCCCGGCTCACTAGGCATACCATGCCTTTTGCCCTGGACAGAGCAAGTTTTAAACTGTCTATCTGCTTTTGACAGGGACCGTGATCTCCCGCTTCAAAATCCCTAGTGCTTGCTACTTGATAAGCTGCCTTTACATCTCTGTACTTCTCCTCCTGTTCCCTTAACTGTCTGGTTAGGCGAGCGTTCTCTTCTTTCAATACTAGCTCATTCCCTTTTGCCTCAGTGACTTGACACCGAAAATACTCATGCCTGTTTCTGTGTTTCTCTACTAGATGTAATTTCTCTTGATTTTGAGCTTGTAATTCCTGCAATAGTTCCTCCTCTGCTATAGCTCTTGCCTGAGACAGTTTGGCTGCCTCCTGCAGCTCTGCTGTCAAAGCTTTAACCTGCTGATCTAAAAGCTGGATCTGTCAAACGGCACAGAACAACCAGATGGCCTTCTCTACTGACTTCTTATGATCCGTGCTCTCAGTCCATTTGGCTGCAGCGTCCATGGGATGCCCAGCACGCAACAGGCTGGTCACCCACTTCTTTGTGATAATCACCTTCTCAAAAACATAAGAGGAAATCCTCTCTTCCATCTTCGTTCTCTCATCAAACACAGGGTCTATTGCATTACTTCCCTTTTCCCAAAGTCCTGCTGCGGTCGCCATGCTGTAAGGGGTGGTGGTGTGTGTTTGGTCAGCTTCACCTCTGACTCCCTTGAGTGGTTCAAATCGCTCCCACTCCCTTTTGTTCTAGACTTTGGACTTATTTGGGGGTGCAAGTGCAACAGACACCTGGGTTGATCAAAAGAAATGAGATCTTTTTATTTTGAGACAGGAAAATATACAATACAATAAACTTATACTCTAAAAGGTGGGGAACACTCGGAATATGCGAGGGAGAATTACAATAGAAAAAATCCCTTACCCTCCCAACCCCACTATCCTAACTAGGTCGAAATCCAGAGTACCAGGAAATGCACACCAAACGACTTTCTTGACAGATTGTAGAGCTTTGCGATTTCGGGGTTCTCCTTAGTTGTGGCAGTTAGGGCCTGCTGTAACCCGGACGTGGTAGAAGACTGCACCTGCGTTGGGCCTTCAGTTTGGGTTTGTCCGCTGATGCGGTTAGCTGCGTAGTTTGGATGTATCGGGTAAGTACCCAATTTTCTTTGGTTAGGCTAAGTTTTAGGGTCTTTTGTATCAAAATCTTACCCAGGGGTAAGTCAGACTAGCCTGTAGAGTGGAAAATAGTCTTTGATTTTTGAATTTTCGGTGGTTGGTTTCTTGTTGGTCGTGGTGGCCCAGTATTGCCTGGTTGGTGGTAATATTGGTAGTTGTTGGTTTCTTGAGGCCTTCGGTTGCCGTGATCTTCGTTTCTTCTTCTTTACTTCAAGTCTCCGATTCTCCGACTTTCTCTCCTGTACTGAACTCGTGCTCTGATGATGATCTTACTGTGAACGTGCTGTTTCTGATGAACTGTTTCTGAGCTGATCTGTGCTGTTTCACTGAATAAGCAGGCCTCAATTATACTGGTTTGAGGCCCGGCTTATCTGACCGCCAATTCTCTGGTTTCTTTGTTAAGTTTTGGTGGGCTCGTTATTTTTAATATGTTTTGAAACTTTAACAAGCTTCGGGGATGGCCCATTTAACTTTAACGAGCTTCGGGGATGGTCCATCTAACTTTAATTGGCCTTTAACTGGTTTCAGGATTGCCTTGAAACCAGTTTAAAAATGTAAAACATTTTGGAAATCTCCTTGATTAGTTTTGGGCTGCTGTTTGATTGTTGTTTCCTGTTGGGCCACGTTTTTTCTTTTGTGTTGCTGTGGGCATGTACTGTTTTATTCATGTACTTTGGCGCTGTGAGTTTCGGTGGGAACGGGCTTTATTGTCTTTATGTAAAGGCTGGGGTGGCCCAGAACATTCCCAGGTGGCCCAATATTCAAACTCGGGGGCCCATCCCACCTTCCTTTGTCACAGTTTTTCGCAGGTCTGAACATGCCTTTTAAACCAGCCAAACCTTCCTGGGGTTTTGATTTTTAAATCCCTTTGGCCCAATATTTCCTTCAAACAGTCCAATATCTCTTCTTTTCTTACACTGGGGGAAATTGTGTAATTTTGCAAGCCTTACAATAGAAACATAGAAAAATAGGAGCAGGAGTAGGCCATTCAGCCCTTCGAGCCTGCTCCGCCATTCAGTATGGTCATGGCTGATCCTCTATCTCAATACCATATTCCCGCTCTCTCTCCATACCCCTTGATGCCTTTTGTGTTTAGAAATCTATCTATCTCCTTCTGAAATATATTCAGTGACTTGGCCTCCACAGCCTTCTGTGGTAGAGGATTCCACAAGTTCACCATCCTCTGAGTGAAGAAATTTCTCCTCATCTCAGTCTTAAATGTCCTACCCCATATCCTGAGACTGTGACCCCTCATTCTAGAGCCCCCAGCTAGGGGAAACATCCTCCCTGCATCCAGAATGTCTAGCCCTGTCAGAATTTTATATGTTTCAATGAGATCCCCTCTCTTTCTTCTAAACTCTAGTGAATACAGGCCTAGTCGACCCAATCTGTCCTCCCACGAATCAGTCTGGTGAACCTTCGCTGCACTCGCTCTATGGCAAGTATATTATTTCTTAGGTAAGGAGACCAAAACTGCGTATAGTACTCCAGGTGTGGTCTCACCAAGGCCCTGTATAGCTGTAGTAAGACATCCTTGCTCCTGTACTCAAATCCTCTTGCAATGAAGGCCAACATATCATTTGCCTTCCTAACTGCTTGCTGCACCTGCATGTTTGCTTTCAGTGACTGGTGTATAAGAACATCCAGGTCCCTTTGTACATCAACATTTTCCAATCTATCATCATTTAAATAATACTCTGCCTTTCTGTTTTTCCTACCGAAGTGGATAACTTCACATTTATCCACATTATACGGCATCTGCCATGTATTTGCCCACTCACTCAACTTGTCTAAATCGCCTTGAAGCCTCTTTGCATCCTCCTCACAACTCACAGTCCCACCTAGTTTTGTGTCACCAGCAAACTTGGAAATATTACATTTGGTTCCCTCATCCAAATCATTGATATATATTGTGAACAGCTGGAGCCCAAGCACTGAACCCTCCGTTACCCCACTAGTCACCGCCTGCCACCCCGAAAAAGACCCATTTATTCCTACTCTCGGTTTCCTGTCTGTTAACCAATTTCCAATCCATGCCAGTATATTACCCCCAATCCCATGTGCTTTAATTTTGCACACTAGCCTCTTATTTTTATCAAAGGCCTTCTGAAAATCCGAATACACCACATCCACTGGTTCTCCCTTATCTATTCTACCAGTTACATCCTCAAAAAACTCCAGTAGGTTTGTCAAACATGATTTCTGTTAGATCCGTGATTCTGAGAGTATGATGTTTTTCAATAACCACATGGATGCTGTATCTTAACAATCAACAGGTATTTACTGGAGTAGGGTAGTCTCAAGACTGGGGGTACAGAGGCATGCTCAAGGCTTATATACAGGTGTGGTCACTGCCGGTACTACAGTATACAGGCGCTGTAAAAGTAGTTCTCTCTTAAAGGTACATACACTACAATTCCTCCCCTTTTAGATTAGCAGTACCCATAATATTCAAATAACAATTAACACTTTAACATGTACATTAAACAACAATAGTCCATTTATAGATTCAGTCTTTGGGGCAGCTTCCTGATCCTTTCAGGATAGCGCCTTTCCTGAGGTTCTTGTTCTTGGTGTGGAGGCGATTCTGGCCCCTTTTCGTCGGTTAGTTCATCGGTTTCCACTGCTACTGGTTCTGAGGTAGATGCGACCAGTATGTTGGGTTCATCCCCAGGTACTCGAGACATGGGGTTGACTGGTTCCTGTGACGCTAAGATCTGATCGACGTGGCGTCTCACAATGTTCTCCCCAACATCCACTGTGTACATTAATGGCCCCTGCCTTGTGCATATCGTTCCGGGTTGCCATTTCTCTGTTCGGTAGTCACGGGCCAAGACTGGTTGTCCTACATTGAAGCTCTTTGTCGGCTTCTCATTGATGTGCTGGAATTGTTTATCCTCAACATTTCTTCGCACATTTGGTCTGAGCAAATCCAGACAAGATCTCAACCTTCGGTTAAAGAACATCATGGCCGGGGTCTGGTTGGTGACTGCATGCGTCGCATTTCTGTAGGCTAACAGGAAATTGTCCACCTTATGCTGTAGTGGAATTTCATCATTGCACATGGCCTTTATCGCCTTTTTAAAGGTTTGTACGAACCTCTCAGCCAATCCATTTGTGGCTGGATGATACGGGGCGGATGTGTAATGCCGGACCCCATTCCTTCTCATAAATTTCCGAAACTCTTCGGACACAAACTGTGGTCCATTATCAGAGCAAATCTGCTCTGGCAAGCCGTTCCTGGCAAATATGGTCCATAGGACTGCAATCATTTTCTCTGTAGTGGTTGAGGACATTTTTATCACCTCAGGCCATTTTGAGTGAGCATCCACTGCTATTAAGAACATTGAGTCCATGAATGGACCAGCAAAATCAATGTGCACCCATTGCCATGGAGAGGAGGGCCACTCCCATGGGTGTAGAGGGGCATGTGCTGGTGCATTTTGGACCTTCTGGCATCCTGAGCAGCTCTTGGTTAGGTCCTCGATTTGTTGATCGATCCCCGGCCACCACACATAAGCCCTAGCAAGGCTTTTCATTTTCACCCCTCCCAGATGACCTTCATGAAGCTCATTTAGCACTCTCTCCCTTAACTTGGGTGGAATCACCACTCGGGATCCACACATCACTGCCCCCTGGCATACTGACAGCTGTTCTCTTCTGGATGAGAATGCTGGCAACAGTGAGTCGCCATGTGTTGGCCATCCCCTCACCGTCAAATCATATACCCGAGACAGTGTCGGATCATTGCGGGTCTCCTTCTCTATATCCGCGTTCGTTACTGGCAATCGTTCAATTATTGACGAATAAAATATCTCGATAGGGTCCACTGCTGGTGCTTCCTCCACAGTAGGCAGTGGCAAGCGTGATAGCCCATCAGCGTTTCCATGCTGTTTCGTGCCTTTATATTCTATTTCATATTGATTCGCCCCTAGAAACATAGAAGATAGGAGCAGGAGTAGGCCATTCGGCCCTTCAAGCCTGCTCCACCATTCAACGAGATCATGGCTGATCATCCAAACCCTAGCACCCGGTCCCTACACCGACAGCCCTATCCCCGTAACCCCGCGTATTTAATCCCCCCTATCACTAAGGGCCAATTTTTATCATGGCCAAATCAACCTAACCTGCACATCTTTGGACTGTGGGAGGAAACCGGAACACCCGGAGGAAACCCACGCAAACACGGGGAGAATGTGCAAACTCCACACAGACAGTCACCCGAGGTCAGATTTGAACCCGGGTCCCTGGCGCTGTGAGGCAACAGTGCTAACCACTATGCCACCGTGCTGCCCAGAAACAGGGACCATCTTTGTAACCGTTGTGCAGTCACCACTGGAACGCCCTTCTTAGGATTAAAGATGGAGACAAGTGGTTGGTGGTCAGTCAGCAAGGTGAACTTCTGCCCATGTCAACCTGGGCGTAGTTGCGCTCAGCTGAGGTTAGTGACCGAGACGCAAAGGCTACTGGCCTCTCCAACCCATCTGGGAATTTGTGCGACAGCACCGCTCCAATACCGTAGGGTAATGCATCACATGCCAAACGAATTGGTAGTGCTGGGTTGAAATGGGCCAACACCTCTTTTGATGTGATCAATTCTTTACACTTCTGGAAAGCTCGTCTACGTTCGTCATTCCACTTCCATGGTACCCCTGTTTGCAGTAGGGTGTTCAGTGGGTGTAATACCGTGGACAAATTTGGTAAGAACTTATGGTAGTAGTTTACCAGCACGAGGAACGACCTCAGTTGTGACACATTTTCCGGTGCTGGAGCCTTGACTACTGCCTCAATCTTTTCAGGGGACTTATGTAACCCCTCTTCATCGGTGACGTGGCCACAATACGAGATCTGCTTCTGGAAAAACTCGCACTTGTGGCGATTAGCTCATAGCCCATATTCCTTTAATCTGGTGAGCACCTTCTCCAAGTTGGCGAGGTGATCACTGTCATTTTCGCCCGTGACCAGGATGTCGTCCAAATAACACTGGGTCCCTGGAATCCCTTGCAGGACTTGATCCATCGCCCTTTGCCAAATAGCCGGAGCTGATGCTACCCCGAACACCAGCCGATTGTATTGATAGAGACCTTTATGAGTGTTGATCGTGAGGTATTGTTTCGAGGCTTCTTCTACCTCCATTTGCAAGTACGCCTGGGCTAGATCAATTTTGGTGAAGCGTTTACCTCCAGATAGCGAGGCGAAAATATTCTCAATTCGTGGAAGCGGATATTGTACCGTGTGAAGGACTGGGTTCATTGTCACCTTAAAATCCCCACAGATGCGGACCTTCTTTGGTTCCCCAGGCGTATTAATCAACGACCTCTTCATTACAGGAATGATGGGCGTAGCCCACTCGCTCCAGTCTACTTTGGACAGTACTCCTGAACGTTCCAACCCTTCCTGCTCTGTTTCGACGGCTGGTCTGATCACATAAGGCACTGGTCTGGCCTTAAGAAACTTTGGGCTTGCATTTCCCTCTATTTTAATCATTGCTGTTATGCCTTTTAGTGTTCCGAGTCCCTCCTGGAACACTTCTTTTGCGTCAGTTAGCATTTTTGACAGTCATCCAGGTGTGACGTCGTCATCCTTTTTGGCCTCAACCTTCAGTGCCTGTATGGAATGCCAATCTAATTGTATCTTCTGGATCCATTCACGTCCTAGCAGTGGTTGTCCTCCATCTGGCAATACATATAAGTCCATTTTAGGTATTTCCTGGCCTTTGTATATAATGTTCACCCTTATTTTTCCTTTGGGGTAGACTTTTTGCCCCGTGTACGTCTTCAAGACAATCTTTGTATCTCTCAAGGGTATATGTGAGAATAGCTGCTTGTAGTCCCTTCGGTTTATGACTGTTAGGGCTGATCCTGTGTCCAATTCCATTTTCACTTGGACTCCTGCTATCTTGAGCGTGACCCAGATAGTTTGGTGATCCACCGTTTTGATCACATTATGTAGTTTCAGACAACCCAGCTCCTTGCTTCCGGAGTCTGTATCACTCTTCTGTTCGTCTGAACTACTCTCCGTCACTTTATGTACCTTCTTGTACTTCTCCTGTGGAGATTTCTTGCTGCTGGTTTTCTTTCCCGACCTGCAGACTCTTGCTATGTGTCCTACTTTTCCACACTGTCTGCACACTTTGTCCTTGAACCAGCAATCATTATGGTCGTGTGTTGTTCTGCCGCAGCGATAGCACTTCACTGTTCCGTATGACATTTCATTTGTGCCATATTCTTGCGGTCTCCGTTGTATCTCTGCAGCGCCCCGTGCTGCTGCTTCATGTGATACTGCAATGCTGAAAGCCTTGTCCAGCGTAAGATCCTTTTCTGATAGAAGCTGTTTCTGGGTTCCTTCACTTTGAAGCCCATACACAAACTTGTCCCTTAAAGTATCTGCTAGTCCCGTTCCAAGCTGGCAGTGTTTCGATAGCTTGCGCAGTTCCGTTGAATACTCAGCATTACTTTCATCTTTATGCTGGTTCCTTTTGTGAAACTTAAATCTTTCTGCTATCAGCAGCGGTGTGGGGTTTAAGTGGTCCTGTAGGGTTTCTACTATGCTTTCGAAATTCTTATTCACAGGCTTCTCTGGGGTTATTAGGTTTCGCAGTAACCCATAAGTTTTTGCACCCATGGAATTTAACAAAACCAGTGCTTTCCTAGCATCTGGCACTTCATTCGCCCTGCAGTACACCTCAATACATTCCACATATGTCGCCCAATCTTCGACTTCATTGTCGAACGTTGAGATGCTGCCACTCTTCGGCATCCCTGGGTGTGATTTAACTGTCAAAAACGGCGTCTCCCGCGCTTTCCCTTCTTCTCCGCTGGCACAAAATGGCGTCTCCCGTGCTTTCCTTTCTTCCCGCGCTCGCCCTTCTTCTCCGCTGCGGCTTCTAAAAATGGTGTCTCCCGCGCTCTTCCTTCTTCTCCGCAGCTCAATGGCATCTCCCGCGCTCTCCCTTCTTCTCCCCGCAGACACTGTTCAGCCCTTGAGCCCTGGCTGCGCTCTGCGCGTTTTTTTTTTTCTGTGCGCCTTTCCCGTTTCCGCTGCTCGGTCCTGAACCTGGCTGCTGCTTTACCCTCTCTCTCTCCATTTTGTTTTTCCTCGACGCCGCTCGGCTTTCAACCCCCGGCTGCGCCCTGTGCGCTTCACCCTCTATCTTACCCCGTCGACGCTGCTCGGCTTTTTCTCTGCCGTCGGTCGGCTCCAGCCGCCGCTGTCCGGGAAGGATCTGCGCTGTACCTGGTACCTGTCGTCAGTCTGTTGCTGATCGTCGTGGCTGGGGAACCAAGCCCGGCTCTCCACAGCCTCCCCTGCGATGTTCACTCTCTGCCGGATGACTGGGCGGTTGCTCGTGGTCAACGCCCGTGTTTCCGGCCTCGACTTTCTTCCACCGCCCTCCCAGAGCGAATCCTCGAAGGGAAATGCAGAGTTGCAGGTAGGTTCGAATCGACACTCGTCGCCACTGTTAGATCCGTGATTCTGAGAGTATGATGTTTTTCAATAACCACACGGATGCTGTAACTTAACAATCAACAGGTATTTACTGGAGTAGGGTAGTCTCAAGACTGGGGGTACAGAGGCATGCTCAAGGCTTATATACAGGTGTGGTCACTGCCGGTACTACAGTATACAGGAGCTGTCAAAGTAGTTTTCTCTTAAAGGTACATACACTACAATTTCCCTTTCATAAATCCATGCTGACTTTGTCTAATCCCGTTGATATTTTCTAAGTGTCCTGTTATCACATCCTTTATAATAGACTCTAGCATTTTCCCTACTATTGATGTTAGGCTAACCAGTCTGTAATTCCCTGTTTTCTCTCTCCCTCCTTTTTTAAATAGTGGGTTTATATTTGCCACCCTCCAATCTGCAGGAACTGCTCCATAATCTATAGAATTTTGGAAGATGACAACCAATGCATCCACTATTTCCATGGCTACCTCTTTTAGTACTCTGGGATGCAGATTATCAGGCCCTGGGGATTTATCGGCTTTCAGTCCCATTAATTACTCCAGCACTATTTTTTTACTAATACTAATTTCCTTTCATTCCTCCTTCTCACTAGACCCTTGGTTCCCTAACATTTCTGGGAAGTTATTTGTGTCTTCTTCCATGAAGACAGAACCAAAGTGTTTGTTTAATTGCTCTGCCATTTCCTTGTTCCCCATTATACATTCTCCTGTTTCTGACTGTAAGGGACCTACATTTGTCTTCACTGCTCTTTTTCTTTTTACATACTTGTAGAAGGTTTTACAGTCCACTTTTATGTTCCTTGTAAGTTTACTCTCATACTCTATTTTTCCCCATTTAATCAATCTCTTGTTCCTTTTTTGGTGAGCTCTAAACTGCTCCCAATTCTCAGGCTTGCTACTTTTTCTGGCAACTTTATATGACTCCTCTTTGGATCTAATACTATCCTTAATTTCTTTTGTTAACCATGGTTGGGCCGCTTTTCCTTTTGTGTTTTTGTGCCAGAAAGCAATGTATAACTGTTGCAATTCATGCACTCGTTCCTTAAATGTTAGCCATTGCCTATCCACCATCATGCTTTTTAATGAAGCTCCCCAATCTATCATAGCCAACTCACTCCTCATACCTTCGTAGTTTCCTTTGTTTAGATTTAGTACCCTAGTTTCGGATTGGACTTCTTCACTTTCCATCCTAATGAAGAATTCTATCATGTTATGGTCACTCTTCCGTAAAGGACCCCGCACAACAAGATTATTAATTAACCCCTTCTCATTGCACAATACCCAATCTAGGTTAGCCTGTTCCCTAGTTGGCTTTTTAATGTACTGGTCTAAAAAACCATCTCGTACACACTCCAGGAATTCATCCTCCGCGGTATTATTGCTAATTTGGCTTGGCCAGTCTATATGTAGATTAAAGTCACCCATGATAACTGTAGTGCCCTTGTTACATGCTTCTCTAATTTCCTGTTTGATGCCATCCCCTACATTACCACTACTGTTTGGAGGCCTATAGACAACTCCCACCAATGTTTTCTGCCCCTTGGTGCTTCTTAGCTCCACCCAGACTGATTCTACATCTTGATTTTCTGAGCCAATATCCTTTCTCACTATTGCTCTGATTTCATCCTTTACTAACAACGCCACCCCACCTCCTTTTCCTTTTTGCCTGTCCTTCCTAAATATCGAATATCCTTGGATATTCAGCTCCCAGCCTTGGTCACCCTGCAGCCACGTCTCTGTAATCACAATTATATCGTATCCGTTTACTTCTATTTGCGCTGTTAATTCATCTACCTTATTACGAATGCTTCGTACTTTTCAGTCAGCTGTACTGATGGATTTTTTTTTAATGTTCAAGCAGTTCCTGCTGAAACGTTTTTCAAAATTATTTGAAGAAAAGCTCCAGGACAAATTTTTAAATGTTTATTGAGGTAAAATTAATATTGAGTGTTGTTTTCAGAGAGGTTGTATGTACTCTTTTTAAAACAGAGGCTTTCTTTCTACATGTTTGTATGTTTGAGAGACAGAGAAAAAGAGACCACTAATTGCACATCTATTATAGTAATTATTTTGTGTACTATAAACTTTAGCTTAAGTCCATTGAGCTAAGAGAGACAGAGACCTGGATTTCTCTCCCTTTGGTGGTTAGCAGCAGAGTGGGATTACTGCTCGCCAATGTGAATCTGCCACCAGTACGCTGCAATTTCCTCCTGGGGATCTCATTTGCCAAGCAGGGTGGCTATGGCGTGTTATACCATTCCTGCTAGGATTTTTGCCATTGGCAGGGAGGGAAATTCAGGGGGGAATTTTCAACAGCCGCCTGCACATTTCTCACCTGAAAAATGGGCAGCTGGCAGAGGAAATTCTGCTGGGGACCTTCTGCACCCCTGTGCCCACCTGGTTGCGCGCTACAGTCGGCCAGTTTTACACCACCAGAAACTGGTGAGTTGCAGCAGAGAGCCCGTTTGGTGCTGGCAGCTCACCAGAAAGATGTTATTGAGGCCCGAAAGTGAAAACAGCTCTGTCCTCTCGACTGCCACATCGGGTGCCATGGATGCACTGCCGATATTATGCCCGTTTGGTCCCCAAATAGAAAATCTCCCTCATAGTTGTGGTGCAGCCTTTACACGGGCAACTACACCCTACAAGAATGGTTGAAGCAGCATCAGCCTTGAGGGTGTCAACAGCTGCAGGTTTCCTCTGACTCACCATGAGCAATGCCAGAGGAGATCTGCTAGTAACATATTAAAAATCTTGCGTCTCCATGTCAACTTTTTCCATTATAATTTCCTATGTTCACATTTATAATGGAAACTGCCTAGTGGAGGATGCAATCACAACATGACAAGTTTACATATACAGTATCCATTATAAATGTGGACATAGGATTTTGTAATAGAAATATGGAAATAAGGACAGTAAAGGCAATTTTAACCCTGCCTGTATGGCGAAAACCAGGAATGTGGGCAATTACAATCGATTGGCAGACTTACCTACTGACGTCCCACTCCACTCCTGCAGTCTTCAATTTTAACCTGCTGAGCAGGAGGCAGGGGCACCCGCCTTAAACTGGCAAGGTCCTTCTTTACAAATACAGAATGCGACCTACTGATGTATTTGCGGCCTGACTGCTATTTAAACCAGTCTTCATGGCTTTCCTATCAGGTGAAGCTAATGGGAGGGAGAGTCAGGGTCACAAGACACCCAAAGAGCTTCTTAACATTTTTTGTTAACTTTCCTTGTGGGGCCAGGAGGAAAGTTTAGGCAAACCCTGACCCAGGCTCCCCCGCCTTCCCAATTGCGAGACCCTCCTAAACCCCCTTCCTGCAACTTACCCGAGAGCCAGGGATCATTCCTTTGTTCCTGGCTGGAGGACTCCTGCTACCAGATATTTCACTCCCAAACTAGCTAGTTGCGGTTTCCTATCAGTTTCGGTCGGGCAACTGACTAGAGGCATAGAGAGGAGGTCCATGAATTAAAATTGTCCAGGCCTCACGCTGCTGAGGTCAGGGAGGTTTGCCGCTTGCCTTGGCCCCACCCATCTGATTCCCGCTCCATTAAAATTGGGGCTTGAAATTCAATGTATGTACTATATAGGTTGGGAGAGGGTGAAAGTCCTGTAGCAGCTTAAATGGAAAGTGTGTACAGATTCCTCAGAGGAAAATTACAAAAACTGATGGCTGCAAGCTTGCAAAGATACCTACCTGTCGCAGATGCATCTGTCCATGACAGTATTGGTAACAGTGACCACTGCACAGTCATTGTGGAGACAAAGTCCCATCTTCACACTGAGGGCACCCTCCATCGTGTTGTGTGGCACTACCACCGTGCTAACTGGGATAGATTCACAAGAGATCTAGCTGCTCAAAACTGGGCATCCACGAGAAGCTGTGGGCCATCAGCAGCAGCAGAATTGAATTCCACCACAATCTGTAACCTCATGGCCCGGCATATCCCTCACTCTACCAATACCATCAAGTCAGGGAACCAACCCTGGTTCAATAAGGAGTGTAGAAGAGCATGCCAGGAGCAGCACCAGGCGTACCTAAAAATCAGGTGCCAACCTGGGGAAGCTGCAACACAGGACTACATGCATGCTAAACAGTGGAAGCAGCATGCTATAGACAGAGCTAAGTGATCCCACAATCAATGGATCAGATCAAAGCTCTGCAGTCCTGCCACATCCAGTTGTGAATGGTGGTGGACAATAGAAACAAAGAAACATAGAAGATAGGAGCAGGAGTAGGCCATTCGGCCTCTTGAGCCTGCTCCGCCATTCAATGCGATCATGGCTGATCATCCAAATTCAGTACCCGGTCCCTGCTTTCTCCCCATACCCCTTGATCCCTTTAGCCTTGAGAAATATATCTAACTCCTTCTTGAATATATTTAATGAATTGGCCTCAACTGCCTTCTGTGGTACAGAATTCCACAGGTTCACCACTCTCTGGATGAAGAAATTCCTCCTCATCTCAGCCCTAAATGGCTTACCCCTTATCCTTAGTCTGTGACCCCAGGTTCTGGACTCCCCCGCCATCGGGAACAGCCTTCCAGCATCTAATCTGTCTAGTCCTGTTAGAATTTTATAAGTTTCAATGAGATCCCCTCTCATTCTTCTAAACTCGAGCAAATATAAGCCTAATCGACCCAATCTCTCTTCATATGTCATTCCTGCCATCCCAGGTATCAGTCTGGTGAATCTTCGCTGAACTCCTTCCATGGCAAGAACATCCTTCCTCAGATAAGGCGACCAAAACTGCACACAATACTCAAGATGTGGTCTCACCAAGGCCCTGTACAACTGAAGCAAGACATCCTTGTTCCTGTACTCAAACCCTCTCGCTACGAAGGCCAACATACCATTTGCCTTCTTAACCGCCTGCTGCACCTGCATGCTTACCTTCAGCGACTGGTGCACAAGGACACCCAGGTCTCGTTGCACTTCCCCTTCTCCAAATCTATTGCCATTCAGATAATAATCTGCCTTCCTGTTTTTGCTACCAAAGTGGATAACCTCACATTTATCCACGTTATATTGCATCTGCCACGCTTCTGCCCAATCACTCAACCTGTCCAAATCATCCTGGAGTTTCTCGGCATCCTCCTCACAACACACACGCCCACCCAGCTTTGTGTCGTCTGCAAATTTGGAGATATTCCATCTAGTTTCCTTGTCTAAATCATTAATATATATTGTGAATAGCTGGGGTCCAAGGACCGATCCCTGCGGTGCCCCACTAGTAACTGCCTGCCACTCGGAAAAAGACCCGTTTATTCCAACTCTTTGCTTCCTGTCTGCCAACCAGTTTTCTATCCAAGTCAGTACCTTACCCCCAATCCCATGTGCTTTAACTTTGCACGCTAGTCTCTTATGCGGGACCTTATCGAAAGCCTTCTGAAAGTCCAAATACACCACATCCACTGGTTCTCCCTTATCTATTATACCAGTTACATCCTCAAAAAATTCCAGTCGATTAGTCAAGCATGATTTACCTTTTGTAAATCCATGTTGACTTTGTCTCATCCTGTCACTGTTTTCCAAGTGCTCTGCTATTACATCTTTTATAATGGACTCTAGCATTTTCCCCACTACCGATGTCAGGCTTACCGGTCTATAATTCCCCATTTTTTCTCTACCACCTTTTTTAAATAGTGGGGTTACATTAGCTACTTTCCAATCCATGGGAACTGTTCCAGAGTCTATAGAATTTTGGAAGATGACCAGCAATGCATCTACTATTTCTAGGGCCACTTCCTTAAGTACCCTAGGACGTAGATTATCAGGCCCTGGGGATTTATCGGCCTTCAATCCCATCAATTTCCCTAACACCATTTCCCTACAAATACTGATTTTATTCAGTTCCTCCCTCTCATTCGACCCTATGTTCCCCGACATCTCTGGGAGTTTATTTGTGTCCTCCTTTGTGAAGACAGAACCAAAGTATGTATTTATTTGGTCTGCCATGTCTTTGTTCCCCATTATAAATTCCCCTGATTCTGACTGCAAGGGACCTACGCTTGACTTCACCAATCTTTTTCTCTTCACTTACCTATTGAAGCTTTCACAGTCAGTTTTTATGTTCCCTGAAATCTTACTCTCATACTCTATTTTCCCCCTCTTAATTAATCCATTTGTCCTCCTTTGCTGAATCCTAAACTGCTCCCAGTCCTCAGGTTTGCTGCTTTTTCTGGCCAATTTATATGTCCTCTCCTTGGATTTTATGCAATCCCTAATTTCCCTTGTTAGCCAATGTTGAGTCACCTTTTTTGTTTTATTTTTATGTCAAACAGGGATGAACAAATTCTGTAGTTCATCCATGCGATCTTTAAATGTTTGCCATTGCCTATTCACCGTCAACCCTTTAAGTAACATTCCCCAATCCATCCTAGCCAACTCGCGCCTCATACCATCATAGTTTCCTTTATTTAAATTCAGTACCAAGCCTCTGAATCAACTACTTCACTCTCCATCTTAATAAAGAATTCTATCATATTTTGATCGCTCCTCCCCAAGGGGCCTCGCACAACCAGATTTCTAATTAATCCTTTCTCATTACATAATACCCAGTCTAAGATGGCCTGAACTCTAGTTGGTTCCTCGATATATTGGTCCAGGAAACCATCCCGTATACACTCTAGGAATTCCTCTTCCACAGTGTTGTTACTAATTTGGTTAGACCAATCTATATGTAGATTAACGCCACACATGATAACTGCTGTGCCCTTATTGTACCCATCTCTAATTTCCCATTTAATGCCATCCCCAACCTCAGCATTACTGTTATGGGGTCTGTATACAAATCCCACTAACGTTTTCTGGCCCTTGGTGTTTCTCAGCTCTACCCATACAGACTCCACATCATCAGAGCTAATATCCTTCCTTACCATTGTGTTAATCTCTTTAACCAGCAATGCTACCCAACCGCCTTTTCCTTTATTCCTGTCCTTCCTGAATACGGAATACCCCTGGATGTTGATTTCCCAGCCTTGGTCACCCTGGAGCCATGTCTCTGTAATCCCAATTATAGCATATCCGTTTACATCTATTTGCACAGCTAATTCATCCACCTTATTATGAATGCTCCTCGCATTACGACACAAAGCCTTCAGGCTTGTTTTTTTAACACTCTTAGACCTTTTAGAATTATTGTTTACTGCAGCCATGTTTGATTTACACCCTTGATTTCTCTGACTTCCACTTTTGCTTTTCTCCTTCCTGTCTTTTGCTTCTATCCTTTCTTCCCTTTCCTCTGTCTCCCTGCACAGGTTCCCAAACCCCTGCCATTTTAGTTTAAACCCTCCCCAACAGCACTAGCAAACATTCCCCCTAGGGCCTCGGTTCCGGTCCTGCCCAGGTGCAAACCGTTCAGTTTGTACTGGTCCCACCTCCCCCAGAACTGGTTCCAATGTCCCAGGAATTTGAATCCCTCCCCCTTGCACCATTCTTCTAGCCATGTATTCATCTGAAATATCCTTCTATTTCTACTCTGACTAGCACGTGGCACTGGTAGCAATCCTGAGATTACTACCTTTTGAGGTCCTATTTTTTAATTTACCTCCTAACTCCCTATATTCAGCTTTTAGGACCTCATCCCATTTTTTACCTATATCGTTGGTACCTATATGCACCATGACAACTGGCTGTTCACCCTCTCCCTCCAGAATGCCCTGCAGCCGCTCCGAGACATCCTTGACCCTTGCACCAGGGAGGCAACATACCATCCTGGAGTCTCGTTTGCGGCCGCAGAAACGCCTATCTATTCCCCTTACAATAGAATCCCCTATCACTATAGCTCTCCCGCTCTTTCTCCTCCCGTCCCGTGCAGCAGAACCACCCATGGTGCCAGGGAATTGGTTGCTGCTGCCTTCTCCCAATAAGCCATCCTCCCCAACAATATCCAAAGCGGTATATCTGTTTGAGAGGGGGATGGCCACAGGGGACCCCTGCACTACCTGCCTGCACCTGCTACTCTGCCTGGTGGTCACCCATTCGCTTCCTGCCTGTGCAGCCTTTACCTGCGGTGTGACCAACTGATTAAACGTGATATCCACGACGTCTTCAGCATCGCGAATGCTCCACTATGTATCCATTCGCAGCTCCAGCGCCGCAATGCGGTCTGCCAGTAGCTGCAGCTGGATACACTTCCCGCACACATGGTCGTCAGGGACACAGGAAGTGTCCCTGATTTCCCACATAGTGCAGGAGGAGCATGCCATGGGGCCAAGCTGTCCTGCCATGACTTACCCTTTAATTAATTTAATTTAAATTAAATCAGTACCACCAATTATACTACAATTAAATGATATACTCAAGGGCCCTTGTTTACTACCACTCCCCGCTACACAACAAAGACCTTAGAAACTATAGCCACAAAATTAAGACCTTCTAAACTTTATAAACTATGGCCTAGAAATTCAGTATCACCACGTTTGGGGCGCTATAGTCGAGCGTGTGCTAAATTTAGCGCCCGGCGCAAATTATCGCCACCTTCAGCGAAATTGAGTTGCTTCACCCCAAGAGGTTGTTGGTGCGCTAAATCAGGCACTGCACGACTATCCTAAGGCGCTAAGCCGGAGAGGCGAGGCGCTACCACCGAGGGCGGGCGCAGCGCAGGTGCGGCTAGTTAGCGATTGCAGGCAGACACACTGGCGCCGGTCGCCTCTTAAAGGGGGAGTGTCGATTTGGCTTGCAGCCACGCCCTGCACATTGGAGCCCTGATTCTCGGCCTGGACAGACCTGCTGCAACATTGTAACACCTACGACCATGGAGAGGGCCAGGGAGCAAGCGCAGCGGTTCAGTGAGGGGGCCCTGAAGGTTCTGGTTGGCGCAGTGGAGCGCAGACGACCTATCCTCTTTCCGGACAGTGGCAGGAGGCCGCTGCCTAACGAATATCGAAAAGCTTGGAGGGAGGTGGCACCCAGAGTGACCTCCAGCAGCATGGTTACCTAGGACCCTGACGCAATGCAGGAAGAAGTTCAACAACCTCACTCGGGTTGTCAGGGTGAGTACCCTTTCCAGTATCCTCTTCATCCCTGCGTGTGCACCTCACTTTATGGCCAAAGGGTCCTGAAAGCCCCAATGCCCAGCCCTCATCCAACACCTATGGGCCTCTCATGAAACTCACATGCACATTCAGCACTTTACACACTGTAAGGGCTATTCAACCATGGGAGGCAGTGCAGCCAAGATCAGGGCTTCACACTGTACTGAGAGCCCGTCCTTTCTCTTGCAGGGCAAGCTGGCGCACAATAGGAGGCAGCAGCAACAGACCGGGGGAGGCCATCCTGAACTTAAAGACCTCAGCGATCTGGAGCAGCGAGTGGAACGGATTATGGCAGGCCGGATGATTGGCCCCGTTGCCACTGGAGATGCTGACCCCGTTCTGGACAGCAATGGTAAGGTCATCACCTTTTTGACCTCTCTCCTTCCACTTGTGCCTCACAGCAGCATCCTTTGCCACTATCGAACCAATGCAGTGCATTGCAGCACTCATGCCTCCCTCGCTGCCGCCCTGTCCTCACACTAAAGCAACTCTTGTACCTCCCTGCTTTCAGATGCTGATTCACCAGCTGAGGAGGTGGGCCCTCAAGCTGCCACTGTGAGTGACTCAGAAGGCGAGGAGGAGGAAGAGGAAGCCGGACCATCAGTGCCACCCTCAGCTGAGGCAGCCCATGGCCATAATGGGGACACATCTTCCCTCGAGGGGAGCAGGGGGGAAGGGTCTGAGGAGGGTGAAGCCCCGGGGCCCAGCGGGCTGCAGCAATGTGGGGGGGGAGGGGAGAGAAGCGCAGCGGCCTTCTCCCTGGAGGGAGAGTGTGGCCTCCAGTCCTGCTACAGTGAGCGCAGAGGATGTGCGGCTCCTCGCTGAAATGGGCGCCCAGGCGGAGCACAGGCACACTGGGCTCATGGCTGCAGTGGCAAGGATGCCTGACTCCATAGAGTCACTGGCAAGGAGTGTACAGGAATTCGGGGCAGCACAGGCAAGGAGTCTGCAGGACTTCGGTGCAGCACAGGCAAGGAGTCTGCAGGACTTTGGTGCAGCACAGGCGGCTTCCACGCAAGTGCTTAGTCGTGCCATGCAGTCACTGGCTGGTCTGATGCAGACACAGATCAGGGCCACACGAGCACTAACTGCTGCCACCCTCGCTGGATCGGGCAGGATTCGCCGGGGCCCTCGTCGCACCGCAGCAGGCCAGCAGTCTGTGCTTCAGCAGTTTGCTGCGCATGCTTCAGTGCTGCCCCGTGCGCGTGCCAGTGTCTCGTCCGACCAGGGAGTGCCTGTGCTCTGTCAGGTTGGCAGCACCTGCTGCCAACACTGTCACTCCTCCACTGCAGCTGCCACCACCCGTAGGACAGACTGCTGCCGCCCATGCAGAGTTGGAGCGGTCAGCAGCCGGGCCCTCCAGGCCCAGAGCTGGTCCAGGCCGCCCCCCAAGGGCATCTGCCGACTCACTATCTGACACTCAGCAGCCTTCCTCCAGCCTTGCTGCAGCCACTGGTGTTCCATTGCGGAGGAGCTGCAGGGTGGAAAGGGGTCAATCTCGCAAGCGAGGCAGATCACCCTCGCAGGCCAAAAAGTAGGAGGTGTGGCAAAATGCTGTGATTTTTTTTAGTGAAGGCTGAGGATCATGGTCATTTTTGATTACGTCTTTTGTTCATTGTCTCCAGGTTGTGAGAGCCAGTTATGTGTCTGACTTTTTTGGGGGGTTTCTCTGTATTTGTTTGTCATGCGGGAAGGGCACAGAGTTTGTTAAATAAATTATTGTCTTTATTCAGATTGTGCATGTTTGCTCTTTGAACTATTTGTTGCCTTGACCGGCTCAGGATTTGCGGCCCGGTTCCATTCTTGTTCTTTCAATGGCACAAGCCATTCACTCAGAGGGGGCCTAGAACTGACTTGCAATAAGCCGCTGACGGACAGCCCTTGCACTTTGTGCCTCCCTCCCGTCTTGGTGCTCCTCCTCCACCTCTGGTGGTCCTCCAATGTCTGCTGGCAGTGGCTGAGTCCTGAGGATAGCCAGGTTGTGCAGCATGCAGCACACTACAACAAAATGGGAGACTCACTCAGGCGAGTACTGAAGGGCTCCCCCGGAATGGTCCAGACAGCGGAACCGTTGCTTTAGCATGCCGATTGTGTGCTCAATGATGTTCCTGGTCGCTTGATGGCTGTCATTGTATCGTTCTTCAGCAGGGGTGCTGGGTGCACGGAGCGGGGTCATCAGCCAGGTGCACAGAGGATAGCCCTTGTCCCCGAGAAGCCAACCTCCTGGGTGAGCCGGGGCTTCGAAAAGGTCTGCCACAGAAGCCTGGCGCAGGATGAAGCCGTCGTGGCTGTTGCCTGGAAAGCGGGCATTAACAGCTAGTATCAGCTGTCTGTGGTCACACACCAACTGCACGTTCAACGAATGGAACCCCTTCCGGTTGTGGTAATCCTCGGCATTCTCTAGAGGCACCCACAAAGCCACATGGGTGCAGTCAATGGCACCCTGGACCATGGGGAAGCCTGCTATTCTTGCAAATCCCATTGCGCGCTCTTGCTGCTTGTCCAGGGTCATGGGGAAGGAAATGTACTGACGTCTCCTTTTGAAGAGGGCATTCATGACTTGGCGGATGCAGCAATGCACCGCGAACTGGGAGACATTGGCAATATCCCCAGTAGCGGCTTGGAAGGAGCCGGTGGCATAGAAGTTGAGAGCCACTGTCACCTTCACTGCCACCGACAGAGACGTCCTGCTCCTCATCTGAGGCTGCAGATCTCTCTGAAGCAGGTGGCAGAGCTCAGTTACCACCTTCCTTCTGAATCGAAGCCTCCGAATACACTGCTCCTCAGACATGTTGAGGTATGAGAACTGCTGGCGGTATACCCTGGGAGGGTAAGGCCTCCTGTGCCGACGCCTGTTGGCCCTCCTCCATCTGGCAATGATTGGCACTCTCTCTCGGCATCTCTGAGTCCTCTCAATGCAATGGAGAAACCCAACATTTCCACCCATTGCAGCCCCCATAATATGTGGCCACTGAAGGCTATGGCACTGAAAAATCAATCCACCTGCAAAGTTCTGGGCTGAAGCCAGAAGTACCTGTGCGAGCGCTGACTCAATGCAGAAAGCTCTCTCCCTTTGTCTCTCTGCAAATCTCTCTCTCTCACAGAAGGAGTGGTCCAAAAATAGCTACCACTAAGAAGCCAGGAAGAGCCCCCTTTAAATAGCACCCCCCCAGCCCCACAGCGACTGGGAACCATTCCACTCAACCAGTCGCTGGGAGCACCAGGCGCAAAGAAGGGGGGCGCCAGTGAAGTTCCGGTTCGGGGCGCACCAAGAGCGTTGCACCATGAAATTACGTCAGGATCTGCGCGCGCAGCTGAGCGGGCATTGTGGTTTTGTGCTGCCGCTAAATGTCCGCTCAATTTCGCGAGAGGCGCAGGTCGTGCTGCGCCGCGCCTGGGCGCTAGCCGCTTCGCGCCCCACTTATTGCTCTCTTACGGTGCTAGCGGCTGGCGCTACCAACTGAATTTCTTCCCCTATGAACCTTAACTGTCAAACTATAGAGTAGTATAAGTACTCACCCAATCATCTGCTCCCACCTGCCCGCGTCACGTCTTGAATCGTGACATGGCTTTGGAACGCCGCCGCTGGTCTGCGAGATTGGTAAGCCTCTGAAAAAAGCTTGCGAAAGTGAGTTTAAATACTCACTGAACCTCCGCTCTCACTGCTCCCAACACCAGCCTGTCATTAAACAACTAATGGGAGGAGGAGGCTCCATGAATATCCCCGTCCTCAAAGATGGCGGCGCCCAGCATGTGAGTGCAAAAGACAAGGCTGAAGCATTTGCAACCACCTTCAGCCAGAAGTGCCGAGTGGATGATCCATATCAGCCTCCTCCTGAGGTTTCCACCATCACAGAAGCTAGTCTTCAGTCAATTTGATTCACTCCATGTGATATCAAGAAACGGCTGAATGCACTGGGTACAGCAAAGGCTATGGGCCCGACAATCTCGCGGCTGTCGTGCTGAAGACTTGTGCTTCAGAACTAGCCGCACCTCTAGCCAGTACAGCTACAACACTGGCATCTACCTGACAATGTGAAAAATTGCCCAGGTATGTCCTGTCCACAAAAAGCACAACAAATTCAATCCGGCCAATTACCGCACAATCAGTCTACTCTCAATCATCAGCAAATTGGTGGAAGATATCGTCGACACTGCTATCAAGTGGCACTTACCAGTAATCTGCTCACCGATGCTCAGTTTGGGTTCCGTCAGAACCACAAATGCCAGCCAATAACGATCTCCAACAAGCGAGAGTCTAACCACCGACTCTTGACAGTCAACGGCATTACCATCGCCTAATCCCTCACCATGAACATCCTGGGGGGTCACCATTGACCAGAAACTTAACTGGACCAGCCACATAAATACTGTGGCAACAAGAGCAGGTCAGAGGCTGGGTATTCTGCAGTGAGTGTCTCACCTCCTGACTCCCCAAAGCCTTTCCATCATACAAGGCACAAGTCATGAGTGTGATGGAATACTCTCCACTTGCCTGGATGTGCAGCTCCAACAACACTCAAGAAGCTTAACATCATCCAGGATAAAAGTGGTGGATGGCACCTCATCCATCACCTTAAACATTCACTCCCTCCACCACCTGCGTACCGTGGCTGCAGTGTGTACCATCTAGAAGATGCACTGCAGCTGTAGTGTATGTACCTTTAAGAGCCCCTGTGTACTGTAATACCAGTAGTGACCACTCGGGTATATAAGCCTGTATAGCGTCTTGTATCTTTTAGTTCATCTCCAGACTTTGTTCAGTAAACACCTGTTAAACCAACTCCTGCATTCCGTGTCTCCATTAACACACGGATACAACAGTGGCGACGAATTGGAAACGGACTTACCTGCAATTCGGCAGCACCTCAAGGAGATCGATTCCTCAGACCAAGGTTGAAGAAAAGAAAAAAAAAACTGTGGTTTCACCAGCTAGCCGGGCTGGTGGCAGGTACTGCACTAATCCTTCCTGGGCGGCGGGCTGGGGCTCGATCGTGTGGCTCTGAGGCGGGGCCAAGCAGCGAGTCGGAAGGCGGAGGCAAACAGAGACGGAGGGTGGAGCACTCGGGAGATGGCCAGCGCTGCAAAGCAGGTCAGTGTTCGGACCAAGCAGAGGGAGGGAAAAGTCCCAGAGAGTCCGGCGGGAACGAGTCTCCAACTATTAAGAATATCTGTGTAAATAAAAACCGCAGAGAACAGCGTTGTCAGCAGCGGCAGCGGCTGGAAAGTGCGGGAGGCGCCATTTTTTCTCGGCAGGGAAGAAAGGAAAGCGCGGGAGGCGCCATTTTTGATTTTCAGGATGCCTAAGACTGGCAATATTACTGCTTTCGATAGTAATATAGAGGATTGGACCACATATGTGGAAAGAGTGGAGGTATATTGCACAGCGAATGAAGTAGAGGATGATAAAAAGGCATCGGTACTTCTAAATCTGATGGGCACAAGGACATACGGGCTGTTACGAAACTTAATCACTCCAGCCAAACCGATGGACAAGAATTTTAAGGAGATTGTTGATACCCTACAGGAGCACTTAAACCCAACACCGCTGCTGATAGCAGAACGATTCAAATTCTTCAGGAGGAATCAGCACAAGAATGAAAGTAACGCTGATTACCTCACCGAATTAAGAAAGCTGTCAAAGCACTGCCAATTCGGGGCAGGACTGGCAGATTCTCTACGAGACAAATTCGTCTGCGGTCTCCTAAGTGAAGGAACACAGAAAAGGCTACTTTCTGATAAAGATTTGATACTGGACAAGGCTTTCAGTGTGGCTGTATCATACGAAGCAGCAGCAAGAGGAGCTGCAGAGATACAGCAAAAGCCACAGGACTTCGGCACCCATGAAATGACACGGGGTTTCGAGAGATGTTATCGCTGCGGCAGATCCACCCATGACCAGAGGGACTGCTGGTTCAAGGACAAAGCATGCAGGCAATGCGGAAAGATGGGACACATTGCACGTGTATGCCGATCTGGAAACAAAAAATCCACTGACAGAAAAAAAATCAATTAGGAAACGTACAGAAAGGTACAAATGATAATGGACAGTAGCTCCGAAGACCAGAAGAGCGATAGCGACTCCGGAAACAAGAGACTAAGCTGTCTCAAATTACATAATGTAATTGCCAAAGAAGATTACCACACCATTTGGGTTACCCTCACGATAGCGGGGTCCCCAGTTAAAATGGAGCTAGATACAGGATCAGCTCTGACCATCATAAGTCGACGGGATTACGAGCGGCTATTTCCGCATATACCCTTGAAAGACACATCCATTATCTTGAAGACATATATGGGGCAGAAAGTATACCACAGAGGGAAAATAAGGGTGCCTGTTGTATACAACGGCAAGGAAATACAGAAGTTGTATTTATACGTTCTGCAAGATGGTGGTCCACCGCTGTTGGGACGTGAATGGATCAGGAAGATACGTTTAGACTGGCACTCCATTCAGGCACTGACGGTGACCAGTAAGAAAAAAATGATGATGACGTCATACCTGAACGATTAAAGGACATCTTGGCCAACGCCAAAGAAGTGTTTCAACAGGAACTAGGAACCTTGAAAGGCGTCACCGCCTCAATAAAAGTGGAAGATGCGGCAATTCCCAAGTTTTTTAAGGCAAGGCCGGTGCCATACGCAATTCGTCCAGCAGTCGAGGCAGAGCTGGAGAATTTGGAAAAGGCAGGCGTGTTATCCAAGGTAGATTGGAGCGAGTGGGCAACACCCATCGTCCCGGTCATGAAGAAAACGTTGAATAAAGATAAATCTGAAGAACAGAGAAAAATTCGCATCTGTGGGTGATGCGCTATCAATTACTCATAAAAGACTGAGAGTTAGAAGAGTAACTAAAGGCTTTTATTAACAACAGAATGGAGGTCTGCCTCGAGTGGTCGACCGGTCCAGGATACCAAGGGCTGGGGAGCAGTCACCTTTATACTAGGACCTGTGGGAGGAGTCAGCCGAGGCATGTCCAGGCATGTACACAGTGGAATACAAACAGGACAAATAGGAATACAAACAGTGGTTTACCACATTCACCCCTTGTTTAAAATTGAGTCCGGCGGGGTGAAGTGTATTAAAAGTTAGTGTATTGGAGTCTCTCCGGAGGTCTTGTCTGCCGCTGTGATCGGCGTGGCGACGGCAGGGGTCGAGTCCAGCGTAGGCTGTGGCACAGGCGTGTCGTCCTCGTAGATGTCGAGCGGGTCGCGGGGCCCAGGCCTGCCGTCTGCTGGGGCTGGATATCGGATCGTGGGGGGGGGTGGTAGTGGGTAGTGGGTTACTGTGGTCCCCGAGGGTGCAAGGTCTCTTATGGAGACTGTGTCCTCCCGCCCGTCCGGGTATGCGATGTAAGCATACTGGGGGTTGGCGTGGAGGAGGTCGACCCTCTCGACCAGGGGGTCCGTTTTATGGGTCCTCACGTGTCTTCTCAGTAGGACCGGCCCTGGGGACGTCAGCCATGGCGGTAGCGATGTCCCTGATGTGGACTTCCTTGGGAAGACGAACATTTTCTCATGAGGGGTGGCGTTAGTGGCAGTGCAGAGCAGTGACCGAAGAGAGTGGAGCGCATCGGGGAGCACATCCTGCCAGCGGGAGATTGGAAGGCCCCTAGACTTTAAGGCTAGCAGGACGGCCTTCCAAACTGTCGCATTTTCTCTTTCCACCTGTCCGTTCCCCCGGGGGTTGTAACTGGTGGTCCTGCTTGTGGCAATACCTCTAGTTAGCAGGTACTGACGGAGTTCGTCGCTCATAAACGATGAGCCCCGGTCGCTATGGATATAGCTGGGGAAGCCGAACAGGGTGAAGAGGTTGTTCAGACATTTAATGACCGTGGCACTGGTCATGTCCGGGCAGGGGAAGGCGAACGGGAAACGGGAGTACTCATCAATAATATTGAGGAAGTACACATTGCGGTCGGAGGAGGGGAGAGGCCCTTTAAAATCAACGCTCAGGCGCTCGAAGGGGCGAGTGGCTTTTATCAGGTGGGCCCTGTCTGGTCTATAAAAGTGTGGTTTGCACTCAGCGCAGACTTGGCAGTTCCTGGTCATGGTCCTGACCTCCTCAATAGAGTAAGGCAGGTTGCGGGCCTTGATGAGGTGGAAGAACCTGGTGACCCCCGGGTGGCAGAGGTCATTGTGGAGGACCCGTAGTCTATCGATCTGCGCGCTGGCGCAGGTGCCACGCGATAGCGCATCCGGGGGTTCATTTAGCTTCCCGGGCCGGTACAAGATCTCATAGTTGTAGGTGGAAAGTTCGATTCTCCACCTCAAGATCTTGTCATTTTTGATTTTGCCCCTCTGCTTGTTGTTAAACATAAAAGCAACTGAACGCTGGTCAGTGAGCAGGGTAAATCGTTTTCCGGCCAGGTAGTGCCTCCAATGACGCACAGCCTCCACAATCGCCTGGGCCTCCTTCTCAACAGCGGAGTGTCTGGTCTCCGGGCCTTGGAGGGTTCGTGAAAAGAAGGCCACGGGTCTCCCCGCCTGATTGAGGGTAGCGGCCAGGACAAAGTCGGACGCGTCGCTTTCCACCTGGAAGGGGATGGATTCGTCCACTGCGTGCATGGTGGCTTTGGCAATGTCCTCCTTGATACGGTGGAAGGCTAAGCGGGCCTCTGCCGTCAAGGGAAAAGAGGTGGACTTGATCAGCGGACGGGCCTTGTCCGCATAGTAGGGGACCCACTGGGCGTAATAGGAGAAAAACCCTAGGCACCTCTTCAGGGCCTTGAGGCAGTGGGGCAGTGGAAGTTCCATAAGGGGACGCATCCGGTCGGGGTCGGGGCCGATGACTCCGTGTTCCACAACACAGCCAAGGATGGCGAGGCGGTTTGTGCAGAATATGCACTTCTCCTTGTTATATGTCAGGTTTAGGAGTTGGGCGGTGCGGAGGAATTTTTCGAGGTTTGCGTCATGGTCCTGCAAGTCACGGCCGCAGATGGTCACATTGTCCAGATATGGGAAAGTGGCCTGCAATGCATTTTGATCTACCATCCGGTCCATCTCCCTTTGGAAGATGGAGACCCCGTTGGTGACGCCAAAGGGAACCCTAAGGAAGTGATAGAGGCGGCCGTTTGCCTCAAAGGCAGTGTACTGGCAGTCCTCAGGGCGGATGGGGAGCTGGTGGTACGCTGATTTCAGGTCAATGGTCGAGAAGACGCGGTACTGCGCGATCTGGTTGACCATATCAGCTATACGGGGGAGTGGGTAGGCGTCCAGCAGGGTGTAGCGATTTATTGTCTGGCTGTAGTCGATGACCAGGCGCTGCTTCTCGCTGGTCTTAACGACCACAACCTGGGCTCGCCAGGGGCTGGTGCTGCCCTCAATAATCCCTTCTTTCAGGAGCCGCTCCACTTCGGTTTTAATGAAAACCCTGTCCCCGGCACTGTATCGCCTGCTCTTTGTGGCGATGGGCTTACAGTCGGGGGTGAGGTTAGCAAACAGTGGTGGGGGGGTGACTCTGAGTGTGGAGAGGTTGCACCTGGTGCGCGGCGGGCAATTTGGAAGCTGCTGGCTGCGGACTGTGAGTGGGGGTAGGGGTCCACCGTACGCCATCGTAACACTTTTAAGGTGGCACTGAAAATCTAACCCCAGCAGGACGGCAGCACAGAGGTCAGGCAGGACCAGAAGTTTAAAATGATCATACACGGTCCCGTCTACTACGAGTGTCACCACGCAGTAGCCGCCGATGTCCGCCGACTGGGACTCGGAGGCCATAGAAATCCGCTGTTGCGCAGGCAGGACTGGGAGAGAGCAACGCCGCACCATGTCGGGGTGGATGAAGCTCTCCGTGCTCCCAGAGTCAAAAAGGCAGATTGTATCGTGACCATTTACCTTAATGTCCATTGTGGAACTGGCCAGTTGGTGCGGTCTCGCTTGGTCCAGTGTAACGGATGCCAGCGTAGGGGTCGGTGTGTCGCTGCGGGTATCAGATGAGGCGGTGTCGGGGGCCTGCTGCGTCCCGGCTGTCATCCAAGATGGCGGCGTCCATGATCCCCATGTGGCTGGAGGCGTCCAAAATGGCTGCTGTACCGGTGATTCGCACATGGCCGGGGAGGTCCAAAATGGCGGCCCGCATGGCCCACACGCGGCGCTGCTGGGGTTCGGGGTGGCTTTGGCCCTGCAGACGCTAGCGTAGTGTCCCTTCTTCCCGCAGCCCGAGCAGATCGCGTTTTTCGCCGGGCAGCGCGCTCTGGGGTGTTTTGCCTGGCCACAGAAGTAGCATTTCTGGCCTTGGGGCACTGCTGTCTGGCCTTGGGACACTGCTGCGGTAGTTGGGCCGTTGTTGGGGTGTGGCTGGGGTGGCACGGCGCTATGAGGCGGTCCTACCGTGTCCCAGGCTGTCATTCCCCGCGGCGTCCACGGTGCAGAGGAGTAGGCATCCATGCCCTGGTAGGCTGCATCCAACGATAGTGCGAGTTCAGAGGCCTTGTTGAGGTCGAGGTTACTCTGCTCCAACAGTCGCTGTCGTGTGTAATTGGATCTGTGGCCCACTACAAAAGCGTCCCGGATAAGTTCCTCTGTGTACACGGCGGCCTTTACATCCTTACAACCACAGGCCCGGCCAAGCACAGACAGTGCCTGAAGGTATTCCACGGTCGATTCCCCAGGTTGTTGTTTACGACTCCCCAGGAGGTGCCTGGCGTACACTTCGTTCACTGGGCGCGTGTACTGGTCCTTGAGGAGCTTGATAGCATCCGCGTACGAGGTCGCGTCTTGGATGACCGAGTACACTCGGTGGTTCACTTTGGAGGTCAGGACATCCAGTTTGTCCTCGTCCGATTTGATTGCTTCGGAGGCGGTCAGGAATTTTTCGAAACACTTAAGCCAGTGAGTAAACTTGGTGGATGAGTCCGCCTCCCGATGATCTGAGTCCAGGCATGCTGGTGTGAGGATCTTCTCCATTATAAAAATGTTGTTAATAAAATTGATGCGCTATCAATTACTCATAAAAGACTGAGAGTTAGAAGAGTAACTAAAGGCTTTTATTAACAACAGAATGGAGGTCTGCCTCGAGTGGTCGACCGGTCCAGGATACCAAGGGCTGGGGAGCAGTCACCTTTATACTAGGACCTGTGGGAGGAGTCAGCCGAGGCATGTCCAGGCATGTACACAGTGGAATACAAACAGGACAAACAGGAATACAAACAGTGGTTTACCACAGTGGGGACTTCAAGGTGACTGTAAACCCGGTCCTTCACATGGTACAGTATCCTCTTCCGAGGATAGAAGATATTTTCGCCTCACTATCCGGAGGGAAACGTTTCACCAAAATTGACTTGGCACAGGCATATCTACAGATGGAGGTTGAGGAGGCCTCTAAAAAGTATCTCACGATAAACACACACAAAGGCCTGTACCAGTAAAATCGACTGGTTTTCGGAGTAGCATCAGCCCCAGCTATCTGGCAAAGAGCTATGGAGCAAGTCCTGCAAGGGATTCCGGGGACTCAATGCTACCTAGATGACATCCTTGTAACAGGAGAAAACGACAACGAGCACCTTGCCAATTTGGAGCAGGTGCTCACTAGGCTGAGAGAACGGGGCCTACGAGCAAATCGCCCCAAGTGCAAATTTTTCCAGAAACAAATATCATATTGTGGCCATATAATTAACGAAGAAGGGTTGCATAAGTCACCTGAAAAAATTGAAGCGGTCATAAAAGCCCCAGCACCTGAAAATGTCTCACAATTAAGGTCGTTCCTGGGATGGATAAATTACAATCATAAATTTTTACCGAACTTGTCAACTGTTCTGCACCCTCTTAACGCACTGCTACAAACGGGAGTAATTTGGAAATGGAGCGAAGACTGTAAACGTGCCTTCCATAAATGCAAAGGCTTGATCACGTCCAAGGAAGTGTTGGCTCATTACAACCCATCACTGCCAATCAGACTGGCGTGCGATGCATCCCCTTACGGCGTAGGAGCGGTATTATCGCATAGATTCCCTGATGGCTCGGAGCGGCCAATAGCTTTTGCGTCACGCTCATTGAACTCAGCTGAGCGTAACTATGCCCAGATCGACAGGGAAGCACTCAGCCTGGTGTGGGGAGTGAAGAAATTCAACCATTACCTACACGGACAAAAATTTACCTTGTTGACTGACCATCAACCCCTCCTCTCCATATTCAACCCTAAAAAGGGCGTTCCCATTATGACAGCGCAAAGGCTACAGAGGTGGTCCCTTTTCCTAGGGGCACACCAATATGACATTTTATCGCACCTACCGTTGCCAACGGTAGAAGAGGCACCTGCAGTGGACCCAGTGGAGATGTTCCACTCAACCATAGTGGAATGTCTACCAGTAACAAATTCTACCATTGAAAAGGAAACGAGAAATGACCCAACTCTCTCACGAGTCTACGATTTAACGGTGAAGGGATGGCCAGCACATGGCGAACCACTGTTGCCAGCATTCTCGCAAAGAAGAGAACAGCTGTCAGTGTGCCGAGGAACCTTGATGTGTGGATCCAGAGTGGTGATTCCACCCAAACTCCAGGATAAAGTGCTAAAGGAGCTTCACGAGGGGCATCTGGGTGGAGTGAAAATGAAGAACCTAGCCAGAGCGTTTGTGTGGTGGCCAGGTATCGATGGAGACATCGAAGAAATGACCAAGAGCTGTCTAGGATGCCAGAAGGTCCAAAACGCCCCACCACAAGCCCCTCTACATCCATGGGAGTGGCCCTCATCTCCATGGCAAAGGGTACATATCGACTTTGCTGGTCCATTTATGGACTCAATGTTCTTAATCGCGGTTGATGCACACTCCAAGTGGCCGGAGGTAATAAAGATGTCCTACACCACCACGGAAAAAACCATCACAGTATTAAGGACCATATTTGCCAGGAATGGGCTGCCTGAACAGATCTGTTCTGATAATGGACCGCAATTTGTGTCCGAAGAATTCAGGAAGTTCTTAAAAAACAATGGGGTTAAGCACTACACGTCTGCCCCATACCATCCCGCCACCAATGGATTAGCTGAAAGGTTTGTCCAGACCTTCAAGAAGGCCAT
Organism: Somniosus microcephalus; assembly: GCF_052327205.1. NCBI lineage: Eukaryota > Metazoa > Chordata > Chondrichthyes > Squaliformes > Somniosidae > Somniosus > Somniosus microcephalus. Next base: position 217,506,996 of record NC_140987.1, read on the forward strand.
AAAGGCCATGGGTGATGAAGTAATAAATCTACAACATAAGGTAGATAACTTCTTGTTTGCGTACAGGAATGCAACACATGTGGTTACAAACCAAACTCCCGCCATGATGTTTTTCAATAGAAGACTAAGATGCCGGCTGGATTTGATCAAGCCAAACATCAGAAGGGACGTAGAGAACCGGCAATTTCAAGGCATGAATGAAAGGCCAACTAGAACCTTCCAGATAGGTCAACAAGTTTTGGCCCGGGACTACCGTACCGAGAAATGGCAGCCTGGAACTATTTGCACACGACTAGGACCGCTGATGTATACCGTGGACATTGGAGAAAGCATAATAAGGCGCCATGCTGACCAGATCATAGAGTCATCCGAAAAGGGACAACCTACACCACAACTCTATACGCCTAATGATGAAGCAGAGATACCCATAGTATCTACCTCCGATCCGGTGATACTGGAACCAGATGAACCCGACACTTGCATTCAAGCTGAATCGACCTTGCCAAAAGAACCTACTACACCACCGAAAACTACTACACCACCGAGGCATTATCCGGACCGAGTCAGGAAGCCTCCAGAGAGACTGACTTATAATTGATTAACTGCAGCAAATGTGTAGATTATTGTTCTTGTAAACATGTTAATTAATGATTACTTAAAATGTTATGTACTAATTATCTAAAAGGGGAGGAATTGTAGTGTATGTACCTTTAAGAGCCCCTGCGTACTGTAATGCCGGTAGTGACCACTCGGGTATATAAGCCTGTATAGCGTCTTGTATCTTTTAGTTCACCTCCAGACTTTGTTCAGTAAACACCTGTTAAACCAACTCCTGCATTCCGTGTCTCCATTAACACATGGATACAACAGCAGCAACTCTCCAAGGCTTCTTCAACAGCACCTCCCAAACCCGCAATCTCTCCCACCTTGAAGGACAAGGGCAGCAGGCGCATGGGAACACCACCACCACCAAATTCCCCTCCAAGTTACACACCATCCTGACTTGGAAATATCTCGCCGATCCTTCATCGTCGCTGCGTCAAAATCCTGGAACTCCCTCCCTGACAGCACTGCGGGAGTACCATCACCATATGGACTGCAGCGGTTCAAAGCGGCGGCTCACCACCACCTTCTCAATGGCAATTAGGGATGGGCAATAAATGCTGGCCTTGCCAGCGACACCCACATCCTAGGAACGAATTTTTAAAAAGTGCCTCCCAATTCTCTGAAACTGAGATAGAGGCACTGTTGGAGGAGATGAAATCTCGGCAGGCAGGAATGTTTGGCTCCCAGGGGATGAGACCATCTCATATGGTTTAGGTGCAGTGGAAAGAGATTGCTGAAGCTGTGCATACCACCTCCACAACCCCCAGATCAGCAACACAATGCAGAAAAGTTGAATGTCTTGATTAAGATGGACAAAATATAAGTGCGCAAACCAACTCACTGAAGGACTCACTGGCACCACCTTCTTTCTTATCCTTTCGTTATTGTGTTGCTTGTGCTCCCAAATCAGACCTTGTGAAGTAACCATGTTCACTCCCACAGCACAGTTGACTGTCCATCACCAACACCTGCATGCTACTGACTGATACTTTCAGTGTCAGCTCTCTCTGTGCTACAAACATTATTTTTTTAGTTTGCATGCCATCTCTCAGGTCACCTCTGAATTCCCCCATAAGTAGACAGGCAGTTAACCTAGTCAACATTTCTGCTGCAAGAAATATTGGCCCAGAAATTCGGGCCGGGGGCTTCCCGCGGGTGCAAGCCTCCGACCTGCACTTACCTAGCGCGCCGGCCGTTGAGCTGTGAGCCCGCGTGGGATTCCGATCCTGGGCCTCCTCCAACTGCCGGCGCGCAGTGCTTGCATATCCCAGGGGCGCAGTTAGTTCGATGCGTCCCCTGGGATCACGTGGGCCATGGAGAGCCAATGGCAGCAGGGAATGCTTCATTCGTCAAACCTATAAATACTATAAGCCCCAAAACATCACTAAATCTTCAAATAAATAAAAAAATATCACATTTTTAAAATAAACTATAAATTACATGAAATAACTATTTTAAACAATAATTTAAATTTTTGAAAAAGTTTATAACATTTTCTAACGGGGCTAAAAATAAACTTACCTTTCTTTAAAGTATTTAAAAATAATAAACCTGTGGAAAAAATGTTTTACTTTTAATTAATTCACCACTTACCTTGTAAAAAGTAGGCCTTGCGACTGCTTTTTACATTCCTAACTTCTGGAGACTTACACTCCCGGGAAAACCTGCAAAAAAAATGTAAGTTCGATGCGCACACGCAGCCTCTCTTGTGCACGCGTTCGACTTCTGAACCCCTCCTAGGCCCAACCATCTTCAGCTGCTTCATCAATGACCTTCCCTTCATCATAAGGTCAGAATTGGGGATGATCGCTGATGATTGCAGTGTTCAGCGTCATTCACAACTCCTCAGATAATGAAGCAATCCGTGCCCGCATGCAACATGACCTGGACGACATTCAGGTTTGGGCTGTGAAGTGGCAAGTAACATTCACACCACACATGTGCCAGGCAATGACCATCTCCAACAAGAGAGAGTCTAACCACGGCCCCTTGACATTCAACGGCATTATAATTGCCGAATCCCACACCATCAACATCCTGGGGGTCACCATTGACCAGAAACTGATCTGAACCAACCACATAAATACTATAGCTACAAGAACAGATCAGAGGCTGGATATTCTGCAGTGAGTGTCTCACCTCCAGACTCCCCAAAGTCTTTCCATCATCTACAAGGCACAAGTCAGGAGTGTGATGGAATACTCTCCACTTGCCTGGATGAGTGCAGCTCCAACAACACTCAAGAAGCTCGACACCATCCAGGACAAAGCAGCCCGCTTGATTGGCACCCCATCCACCACCTTAAACATTCACTCCCTCCACCATTGGCGTACCGTGGCTGCAGTGTGTACCATCTACAAGATGCACTGCAGTAACTCGCCAAGGTTTCTTCGACAGCACAAGTGCCCTGGTAGGTACATCTTCTCTCAGGAATGCAGGTTCAGCAAATCTTTCTGTCAAGACTCCCAGATACCTGAATAGGTTGGGTGTGCAGCAGCAGGAGCAGGTTGCCTAGCATCTGCACCGGAGATGTAATCTGCAGCCAATCCTTCTTAAAACAGTTGCTGCCGGAGACAACAACCACCTCAGTCCCATGAAACTCACTGTGACAGTCAGCAGCCGGCAACCTCCTGCATGTCAGACTCTCAGTTGGCAGTTAGAAGCTCATGACTAGCTACAAGTACTACAGCATGTAGAAACACATGTACTCTAGGGATGACTGAGTATCATGTTAAGTTTAAAGTAATAAATTTACTTGACACTTATTTACTTGTCTTTATTCCAGTGGCATTAACAAGTGTACTGGGGATTGGGGCATTTAAGACTATTGTGTGCTTATTGGAAAATAAATTTTAAGATGATATTGTTGTGTGAAGGGTGTAGCATTATGGGTGTCGCTGGGAGCTTGGTGGAAATTCTAAAAGAATGTGTCCCTTATGAGAACAATTCTAATGTTTCTTGGACCAGGCACAGGATGACCATCCGGTTCATCCCAATGCTCTTGCTGATCATGATCTCCATCCACATCCTCCTCCCTTGTCTGTGATGACTCTCTCCAGAGCATAATTCTGTAGGATGCAGCCAACTATGACCAGCTGAACATTTATATGAAAAAAATAATTTCACCTTGCACAAATAGGGTCGATTTTAACTCTCAGGCAGGGACGCGGCCTTGCGAGTGGCTGACCTGTCCAGGAGCAGTCGTGGGGAGGCCCAGACCATTCGAAGGACCGGACTTGACTACAATCTTCAGTCCTGCCCAAATCCAGCAGGAATAACAAGGGGACTGGAGCAGGATTTTGGGCAGCAAGAGGCCACCAGAGGCCCAAGGGTATGGTCCTCAGTATAAGGTAAGCAATGGCGGTCGGGGAGGGGGAGGGAAGCCCAACGCAAGATAGACCCATGCTTCCCTTGTGGGCCCAGCGGTGCACTTCTGCTAATCTTGCCCATAAGGAAATAAATTTTGTTTTTAAAACCTACCCAGCTCCCAGGCCAGCAGGTAAGTCTCCCGCTCCATTTTAACTGTCCCCCTGCCCGGCTTCTGCTGGATGGGGGGGTTAAATTTCCCATGATTTATAAAGTTTAACACCATTGCATTGTCTCTGCTGGAATTTATACTCAGAGTGATATTCTTTACCAGGGTGGGGGGTAGTGGTGGGGAGTCTTGCGATTGATGTAGAGGAGTGCAGAACAACAAGAAATCTAACAGATTATGTCATCCTAGCCTAATTTACATGCAGCAACTTAGTTGTTGGTAGGTGACAGGTGTGCACCTTCCTAAAACGTGGGGATTGTTGTGTCGGTACCTTTCTACCTAGACACAATTTAGGACTCAGAACTCAGAGATTCAAACATGAAGTGCTTTATTGGAAGAAAAGGAAGTTCTGGCAAGTTCTGAACAAAGAGAGCTAAAACTTAACAGAGGACACCCAACCATTTATCTCCTGTGACAGCGCCACCACAGGTGGGAGGAGAGCACACAATAGAACACACAATACATAACATTTCCTCCCCTCTTAAATGGAAGGTCCACATTATTCCTCAACAGGTAAGTTACTTTCAATGCACTCATGAACCTAGGGTAGAGGTAGACTGCCTCAAACCCTGACTTTACCCTGGGGTTTATTCTGCCCCAGTCTTGTGGGTAAGTCACTAAGCCTACAGATCCAAGCGTCTTGGAGGCCGCCGCTCTCTGACAGGATACCGGCGGTCATCGCTGGCTTCCACAGCAGTAGGCATTGACACAGGCCTGGATGGAGAAGGTGCCTGTGTCAGTTGAAAGTCAGGAGTTTGCACAGGTGGAACAGTCCCTTTGACTTCCTGTGTTGGAGCAGAGCACTGCGGCAAAGGATGCTGGTTTGCGGTATCATCCGGAAACAGTTCAGGCCAACCAGCCGTTGGAGCCTCTGTGGCTGTCTCTGCTCCTAGCAACAGTTGATCTGTGTGTCTTCTCCAGACGGCGTCCTCAGCAGTCTCAACCGTGTAAGACACAGGGCCCGTCTGCGCGATCACCGTAGCAGGAACCCATTTTGGTCCAGTGTTGTAGTTTCGAGCTAGGACGTGCTCTCCCGGATGAAACCGTCTCTCCTTGGCTCTTTTCTCTCTCTTTTCAACTTGAGCTTGTTGTTGACAATGGACAACCTGTTCTGCCCTTGGAGGTTTGAGTAAGTCAAATCTTGTCCGCAACTGCCTCTTCATCATGAGCGAAGCGGGGGAAGTTTTGGTTGTGGCATGCGGCTCGTTCCTATAGGACAACAGGAAGCTGTTCAGACGTTGGTGGATTAAGCCCTGATCTTGCGATGCCTTCAAGGCGTGCTTCAAAGTTTGCACAAACCTTTCTGCCTGGCCGTTAGTAGAGGGATGATAGGGCGCAGCCCTGATGTGTTGGACACCATTCACATGCAGGAAGGTTGCAAACTCCTGTGATACAAATTGTGGACCGTTGTCACTTACGAGTTGTTCTGGTGAGCCATAACGGCTGAACATCTCACCAAGTTTCTCAATTGTTTTCTCTGCCGTGGTAGACCTCATCACAGCGACCTCCGACCACTTGCTACGAGCGTCCACAACCACCATAAACATCTTCCCTTCGAAAGGACCGGCGAAGTCCACATGTACTCGCTGCCACACTTCTGCAGGCCAATCCCAGGGGTGCAGGGTTGCCAGCAGTGGAACATTCCGGACCCTTTGACATGGGGAACATGTTTTGGCTTTCTCCTCAATATTCCCATCGAGACCTGGCCACCAGAAGTAGCTTCTTGCCATTTCCTTCATCCGAACCATCCCACTGTGGCCTGTATGAAGTTGTTGCAGTATAGGTTCCCTCAGAGGCGGCGGAATGATGACACGGCGTCCCCAAAGAAGACAACCTGCCTGGACAGAGAGCTCATTTCTTTGTGAAACGTAAGGTTTCAAACTAGGAGAATCTCCTATCGCTCTCCCTCAAATGACATCGTCCATTACCTCAGACAGGACTGGATCGTTGCGGGTGTACCTTCGCACCTGAACTGCAGTGACAGGTGCTCCCTCCACTTGTCTAAAGTAGAAGATGTCTATCTGACGAGGCTCTGGGGGAGTAACAGGCAAGGGTACCCTCGAGAGACCGTCTGCATTGCCGTGCAAGTCTGATTTACGATATTTGATGTCGTATGTGTGTCCTGACAACAGTAAAGCCCACCTTTGCATCCTGCTTGCAGCGAGAGATGGAATTCCGGTGTGGGGCCCGAAGATTGAAGTCAATGGACGGTGGTCCGTCAGGAGTGTGAACCTTCTCCCAAACAGGTACTGATGAAATTTTCGAATTCCAAAAACGATTCCCAAGGCCTCGCGCTCGATCTGCGCATAGTTACTCTCAGCCTTGTTCAAGGTGCGTGATGCGAAGGCGATAGGTTTCTCTTCACCCGAAGGCATGATGTGGGATATGACTGCTCCCACACCATATGGTGATGCATCACATGCTAGCTGCATGGGTAGCTTTGGGTCGAAGTGTGTCAGGACCTCCGGATTCAGCAATGCTTCCTTTGCTTGGGCGAAAACTTCGTTGCACAGTTCAGTCCATTTCCATGTTTTGCCTTGACATAGCAACTGATGTAATGGCTTCAGCAATGTTGCTAAGTCTGGAATAAACTTCCCATAGTAGTTAAGTAGCCCCAGAAATGAACGTAACTGGCTCACATTCTGGGGTGCTGGGGCCTCCACGATCGCCTTGACCTTTGACGGCGCCTTATGTAGGCCAGTAGCGTCAATCACATGCCCCAGGTACTCAACTGAAGACTGAAAGAATTCACATTTGTCTTTACGAACTCTGAGTCCGTACTCTTTCAGTCGTTGTACTGTCGCATCCAAGTTCAGAAGATGATCCTCCTCATTTGTCCCAGTGACAAGGATGTCGTCCAGGTAGCACTGGACTCCTGGCAGTCCACTCAAAATCTGATCCATTGCCCTTTGGAATAGAGCAGGGGCCGACGTAATTCCAAACGGAAGGCGGCAGTACCTGTATAGCCCCTTGTGTGTCACAATTGTCAGCAGCTCCTTTGATTTGTCATCGACATGCATTTGTAGATAAGCCTGGCATAAGTCTATTTTGCTGAACTTTTGCCCTCCGGCCAGGCCCGTAAAAAGATCATCAATGAGGGGAAGAGGGTACTGTTCCACAGACAGCACCGGGTTAATAGTCACTTTAAAATCCCTGCAGATTTGAACAGATCCATCCTTTTTCAGGACAGGAACAATGGGTGTGGCCCATTTGCTCACGCTCACAGGCTCCAGGACTCCATTCTCGACTAAGGCCTCCAAGTTAGCCTCAACTTTTCGTCTAATTGCATAGGGTACAGGTCGGGCTTTGTGAAACTTCGGCTTGCTGTCAGGTTGAATGTCCAGTCTCATGTTTCAAATTAAATTTTCTGTTTACTCACTGCACCCGTAATGTACGCAGATTCATCCGCTCCTCGTTGCCACTTGTTGTGTCGGTTCCTTTCTACCTAGACACAATTTAGGACTCAGAACTCAGAGATTCAAACATGAAGTGCTTTATTGGAAGGAAAGGAAGTTCTGGCAAGTTCCGAACAAAGAGAGCTAAAACTTAACAGAGGACACCCAACCATTTATCTCCTGTGACAGCGCCACCACAGGTGGGAGGAGAGCACACAATAGAACACACAATACATAACAGGGATGGGATCTGTGGTGGACAAATGTTTGGACAGAGCATGATCCCGACCCAGTTTCCACCCACACTCGTCACTAATGCACTGATTTTCAGGAAGATGGATGGACGGATGGGGGTGGGAGAGAGGGGGGAGTGGTCAGAATATCCAGGCTGTGGATCCCTAAGCAGTTTTCCTGATCTGAGCGGGTTACTAATTAGCACAATGCCCAGTATGGAAGTGAGCCTTACGGGCCAGGAAAATCCCAGATTTGAGCCCTGGTCTGTGATGAGTTACCTGCTGTTACTTGGCTAGGGGAGGGGAAAGAAATCAGCCATAGTTCCCACTCCTGTTCACTATCCAGTGACCACTACTGGAAAGCAAAGGTGCAAAGGCTGTCAGCTGAAGACAGAATCAGATTCAGCTGTGATATCTGGAAGAATGAAGAATGAATGAATGAAGAATGCTCATTTTGGAAAGGTACCGAAGGGGAGCTGGTGCCCTTGGACTCATACCCAGGCATGACTCAAGAGAAAGAGAGGTGATCAATTGGAACAGAGGGGAAAGAATTACACGGGTCAGTGTAAATACTTTGGAAGTCCTGATTTCCTAATAGCCTTTTCAGGGAGTCATTTTCACCTTCACCAGCTGGGCAGTTGCTTCCAATGGGATGAATGTTGGGCGGGTTCTACAACAGGCGGGCGATCCACTCTGCCTGATTTACCGCCCAAGTGGTGAAGCTGAAAATTACTCCCCAATCTATTTAGAGTAATTTGACTTCAGCTTTGAAGGTATTTGTCCTCACACATTTACATCAAGTTATCCAGTTGTTATTCCAAAGCTCATGCCTCATTACGTCAGTGTGTCATTTCACTGTTTGTCCCCCCTCACTTTGAATTTGTGATCTAATCCATTGCAACCAATATTCACTTTGCACAGCTCCAGTGCTGACATCACTCAGCATTTTCCTGGGATGCTAAATGACCTATATTAATACTGTACATCTTCAAATAAAATACACACATTTTCCCTCAAAAAATAAGTTACAAAAATTTATATATACTGTCTTGTTTTGCACACTTTGTACAAAACTAATAACTTGCAGGACAACGGAGTATTACAGTTTAAACTCTTTTATGAAGCATCAGGTCTGTGTTTTCAATCATACAGCACAGTGGGGACAAGATGGTGTTAGGACCCCTAGCCTGGGTCTTCAAAACAATAGCAGTCCTTACAGATGCCTGCAGGCCAATGACAACTCAGCATGTGATCACATGTGAATATAATAGGTATTCCTTACAGATGCCTCGGGCCAATGATAATTCAATATGCAAATGTTACATATACAAGTATATATTATCTATATATATAAAAGGATATGTCGGTCTGTCTGTCTCTCTGTCTGTCTCTCTGTCTGTCTCTCTGTCTGGCTATACAATCAAAAGTTATAGAGCGTACCTACACATATGTTATATCAAAAGAAAGCTCATCATTAGGGGACTCTTGTAGGCATATTTACTTTTTGCTCGGACAAAAATTGTGCCGACGGTCGGACAAAAATTGTGCCGACGGTATCCAAAAAACGTTCAAAATTCCTCTCATTATCCGCTCATTTGCATCGAGTGGCGGCGGGTTCATTGTGTGTGCGGGCGGGCCATCTTACAGTTGAGTGACGTGATGATTGACCAATCCTACAGTTCAGTGACCTGATGGTTGACCAATCGGTGCGTGTGCGGGCGGGCCTTATCATTCTGAACCGAGGTGAGTCGCTGCCATCTTGATTCCAAACTTTTCATTTCTTTTTCCCGCTTTCTGCGTCTTTAAAAAAAAAGTTGCTTTTAAAACACATATTGTTTTTTAAAAAAGTTAATTACTTTCTAAATCTTTTATCTAATCTCATTAATTTTCCTACCTATCCCTGTTTTTGCAGGTAGGCCTCGAAGCCTGGGCCTCTGTTGCCAGCCATGCTGGACCCTAGGCAATTGTTTTGTGGCAAGCTCCTCCCACCCCTCACCGCCCGCCCCACCCCCGCTGGGCCCGATTCCGAACCAGCGGCCAGCCATCTTGGTAAAGGCTGGCTGGGCTCACTGCAAGCTTCTCACGCTAAATTCACGCTCGCGCTGCACGGTGCACGCGCACCTCCACACCGAGCGCGGCCAGAGGGAAGCGAGCAGGTTAGCAGGGGGTGGGGGGCAGGGCTCGGGAGGGGAGGGGGAGCGGAGAGGGTTTCCCCGGCAACCGGGCTCACCAGCCGCAATCGGCCGTCTCAAGCTGCTCAGGCCCAGGCCCGGTCCCGGAGATCGGGAGGCGGAGAGGGGAGGAGGGTTACCAAGGCAACAGGGCCCGGCCAGCCACAATCGGCCGTCTCAAGCCGCCACAGGCCCGGCCTCGGGAGGGCGGGGCTCGGGCTGACCGGGGCGCTGTGCTTGGCATGTCAGTGCGTGGGGCGGCACGGAGCTCAGCGGAGCCATCGCCGGCAGAGGGGAGTGGGTCTGCTGGCTCCCCCCTCCCTTTCTCCCCCCTCCTTCCCCCACCTCCCCCACCCCTCCCCTCCTCTCCCTCCCCCACCTCTCCCCCTCCTCTCCCCCTCCCCTCCCCCTCCCCTCCCCCTCCACCTCCCCCTCCCCTCCCCCTCTCCCCCTCCCCTCCCCCCTGCTCCCCCTCCCCTACCCCCCCACTCCCCCTCCCCTCTCCCCCTCCCCTCCCCCCTCCCCCTCCCCAACTCCACCCTCCCCCCTCCCCCTCCCTCTCCCCCCCTCCCTCCCTCTCAATTCACAATTCACAATTCAAATCGCTTTATTGGCATGATAAGTTACATCTTATGTTGCCAAAGCATCAAAATACATTTATGGTTTAGCACATAAACGCAGTTCTATTCATACAGTGTATAAACAGGTATATCCCTGAGTGTATAAATATACATTCGCATTGTTTATATATATTCTTTTCTTAGTTTACTGGTTGTCCCTCTGTTCATGGCAAGCTGTAACATAGTGTGCCGCCAGTGTTACACAGCTTCTCTCCTCTCCCAGTAGGAATGGGAGTTTTTGGTTGTCATTCAGATTTCTGAAATCAGGGCATATTTGTGAGAATTTTTGGTAGAAATTCTCCCTGATGCCCTGATATTTTCCGCAGGCTGTGAGGAAGTGCATCTCTGTCTCCACTACTCCCTGACTGCAGTGAGAGCATATCCTGTCTTCTCTTGGCAGCCTGGTCTGCCTGTGTCTGCCTTTTTCGATCGCTAGGCTATGTTCGCTAAGTCTGTACCTTGTCAAGGTTCTTCTCAGTTTGTTATCCTTTACCATGGTCAGGTAATCAGCTATGTTGTATTGTCTGTTTAGGGCCAAGTAGCAATTGAGTTTGCTTTGGGTTTTTGTTGTTTCTGCCCAATATGTCAGATATTTTTCCTTTTGCTTAGCGACGATTGTGTTGGGTCGAATTCTTTGTGTTACCCTGTCACTGTCCTGGGGCTGGTTATTGTTAGTATTGTTAGTAGTTACTTCACTGAGTCCCAGGACTAGTTGACTGAGGGTATTCTTCTTTATGGTCAGCTCTTGGCATTTCAGGGCGTCGTAGTGATAGCATTGGGGATTGCTCATTTGTAGGTGATTCCAAAATTTGGTGGCTCTTTTTTGGATAGTGATTATTAATGGATATTGGCCTAGTTCCGCCCTGCATGCATTGTTTACTGTTTTCCTTTGAGTCCGGAGGATACTTTTACAGAATTCTGCATGTAGGATCTCAATTGGGTGTTTGTCCCATTTTGCAAATTCTTGTTGAGTTAGTGGTCCCCATACCTCACTGCCATAGAGTGCAATTGGTTCAATTACTGATTTGAAAATTTTGAGCCAAATGCTAATTGGGATTTCTATTTGGATTGATTTTTTGATGGCATAGAAAGCCCTTCTTGCTTTCTCTTTCAGTTCATTCACAGCCAGTTTGAAGTTTCCCGTAGAACTGATTTTTAAGCCCAAGTATGTGTAGTTAGTGATTTGTTCAATTTTGGTTGTTCCTACTGTGAAATTTATTTTGGGTCCCTGATGTTTGGATCTTTGCTGGAACACCTCCCTCTCCCCCTCCCTCTCCCCCTCCCCATCCCTCTCCCCCTCCCCCCTCTCCTCCCCCTCCCCCTCTCCCCCCCTCTCCTCCCCCCTCTCCCCCCCTCCCCCTCTCCCCTCCCCTTCCCTTGCCCCCTCTCCCCCTTCACACTCTCCCCCTCCCCCTCTCCCCCCTCCCCCTCTCCCCCTCCCCTCCCCCTCCCACCCCTTCCTCCCCGCCCCCTTCCTACCCCCCTCCCCCCTTCCTCCCCCCTCCCCCTTCCTCCCCCCACCCCCTTCCTCCCCCCTTCCTCCACCCCTTCCTCCCCCCCACCCCCTTCCTCCCCCCTCCCCCCTTCCTCCCCCTCCACCCTTCCTCCCCCTCCCCCCTTCCTCCCCCTCCCCCCTTCCTCCCCCCTCCCCTTCCCCCCTCCACTTTCCCCCCTCCCCTTTCCCCTCCCCTTTCCCCCTCCCCTCCCCTTCCCCCCTCCCCTTTCCCCCCTCCCTTTCCCCCTCCCCCTCCCTTCCCCCCCTTCCCTCCCCTCCCTTTCCCCCTCCCCCTTCCCCCTCCCCTTTCCCCCCTCCCCTTTCCCCCCTCTTCCCCTCCCCTTTCCCCCTCCCCTTTCCCCCTCCCCTTTCCCCCCTCCCCTTTCCCCCTTCCTTCCCCCCTTCCCCCCTTCCCCCCAGTCGCTCTCTCTCTTCCCCCAGTCGCTCTCTCTCTTCCCCCCAGTCGCTCTCTCTCTTCCCCCCAGTCACTCTCTCTCTTCCCCCCAGTCGCTCTCTCTCTCTCTTCCAACAACAACATGCCCTCAAAAGACCCTCGGCACCACCGGGCACTTCAGCTAGTATATAATACATGGTTATTAAAATGCATATATAATATTGTTTTTGTCCTAAAGTTTGGAACCCAAAGTTGACCTGTACTTATTTGTGTATATATATTTGGGGATCTACCTATTAAATGCTTATTATGCTCAAGTTTATAATAATTAAGATTTGAAATGAACCAAACTTAATATAAGTGGTGTTTTGGGAATAAACTATTTGAAATGAGAAACAGCAATGTAATGGTTATAGTCTGTATTTCAGCTCATTGATCTAGGATGGGTTGAATGACCTTTCTTGTCCCTATATACTTTGTGATTTTGAGATGTTTTCTCGTTAAAATGTTAGCATTGGAATAGCTTAGGACCACTAGCTTTGAACACCAAAAATGTACATAGCAGATGCCTGCAATAAGGAAGCAAATGACCTTCTTTCCTAAGTAACTGAAAGAGTATCCAGCTAACATCAAGGTCATGACTATATACAAACACACCCTTAATCGCCCTATTACATTAGACAGTCATAAAGGTGCATGTGAAATGCATATAAAAGTGATGTTTTTACAGTTTGACCTGGAAGAAAAAGCAGTTTTAAGACCATCTGGCATGTAAATATGCATGAACAAAGCTAGAAGGTGCTGCAGAATCGGCCAAATTACATGGTGGTGCTGACTCACATCACTTTAAAGCAGGTACTAATATCAAACCAACTACCTGTAGCATAAATGCAGCACAAAATAAAATCTGATTCAAAGCTACTTCATTGAAAATTGTCTAGATCACAGTAGATTCAGATTTCTTCTTCAGACCTTCTCAGCATTATGAAATACCCTGATACACAGGAAATGCCTCAATTGACAGAAATTAATTTTAATCCCTTACAACTGATCACATTTTTCCTCTGAACTTATGATTGTAAAAGTTTAAAGTTACTAGTGTTTAGAAATGTCCTGATGATAGAGAAAAAGAAATCCCTGGAGGAGAAACCTGAGTTTAGAGATAATAGTCAGTACCTGTACCTTAACAAAGGATTCTTAGATTTCTCCAAGCAGCTTTTTACCCTGGGCCCAGGAAGGCCTGCAGCGTGTGAAGCAACAAATACTGAGGTCTCCTAGTTTCCTCTGAAGTCCAGGGAATGAGCTATAAAACAGAGACTCTGTCAACACTGTACAACCTGCAATAAACTATTAAAGCAGGAATTTATGATTGTGGTTATCTGCCTACTGAAATAATGTTGTTACAAGGCTGCCCTTGCAAGTCATCAGCAGATATTGCGTGATAAAAATCAAAGATGCTGAAATCTCAGTAAAGAGCTCCAGAGACTGACCGTTAGTAACAAAGTCAGATAATCACCTATATAAGGTGGTTATTGTACTTTGCTTAACAAGCTATCTTCAGAGAACCTCTTAAGGTGCTGGATTATGTCACTTCAGTCACATTCTGCTTTATACTTCATGTACTATTTAAGGCAATCATTGACAGCTTTCCTTTTATAACCTTCATTAACACTTTTCAAATGCACTTGAATGACTCACTGCCCCACTCCTAAAAAACAATAACAAGAACTTTGGCCAGTGAAAATTGTAATTCAATCAAGTAGTATGAAAGTGTTTTTCTTAAAGTACAGTAATTATTGATTATGATTGCATCTCCCGTGGTGTTGCTCACTGGGAGTCGAAACCAAGGGTTTGACTTGAACAAGCCAGGAAGGAACATGAAAGTCCAGGGCTGAGCATTGAAGACTCATTCAAACACACAGGCACCGAAATATGCATTGAGGAACCCTGAGCCTGGCTATCGAAAAAGGCAGACACAGGCAGACCTGGCTGACAAGAGAGAACAGGATATGCTCTCACTGCAGTCAGGGAGTGGTGGAGACAGAGATGCACTTCCTCACAGCTTGTGGAAAATATCAGGGCATAAGGGAGAATTTCTACCCAAAATTCACAAAAATATGCCCTGAATTCAGAAATTTGAATGACGACCAAAAACTCCCATACCTACTAGGGGAACAAAGAAATTGTGTAACCTTAGCGGCACACTATGTTACAGCTTGCCATAAACAGAGGGACAACCATTAAATCTAAGAAAAGAGTATATACAAATTATATGAATGTATATTTATACACTCAGGGATATATCTGTTTATACACTGTATGGATAGATCTGCGTTTATGTGTTCAACCATAAATGTTTTTCGATGCTTTGGCAACATAAGATGTACCTTGTCATGCCAATAAAGTGATTTGAATTGAATTGAATTGAATTGAAATGAATGCTAGATTTGGAAACAAAGCAGAAATAAAGCCACAGGTCTGAGGAACTGAGGCAGGAATGCATTAGCAAAGTAGATGGAGGAAGTTCTGAACTAAAATGGGAACACTTAGTGATTTTTTGAAAAGAATTATGTAATTTTTAATGTATTTGTTAGAAATTCTATTCTTAGCTATGGATAGTTGGTTTGGGAAATACCATGGCTACAAAAATTAATTTCTGAAAATGTTTTAGGCAGTTTGATAAGTTCACTCTGTGGTGCTTGTTGATGGGTGGCTCTTTCTACCTGTCTATTGATTGCTTCCATATAGTTAATGACATATTTCAGCCAATCATTATGTTAATTGAGCAGACAATGGTTATCGGAGCCAATCACTATTTTTTGCCCTACTTTCAGTTTGAGGTTTTGATGTCCCAGGAATACACACTGTATGAAAGTAGTCTCCCATGATGTTGCACACACGAGAGGTAGATTTCCATCTGGGCCTGTTTTCTAATCCAGACTCAGCGTTATGGAGGCAGCATGTGTCAAACCAAGGACAACCAGTAATTGGTCCTCGGGCCTCATCTACATATTCAGTTGAGCTGTTGGTGCCGGTCGCGTCTCCACAGGCAGCTCACCCCACAAGAAAAATAAATTCCTGGATGCCTGCCTCGCCGGCAGCAGCCCTCGGGTACATTCCCGGATGTTGGAGTGGGCAATGGGGAGGGGAGGGGAGCAATCGGCAGGCAGTGGAGTTGGGGGGGGGGGGGTAAAGCCTGCTCCACCTGACTCCACAAAAAGGTTTTCTTTAAAAAAACTTCCCTGTCGTAAGCGGCGGTAGGGGCCACTAAAGAATCCTGAGTGAGGCAGGCCTGACTTCTGCCCCGCACATTGGTAACAAATTTTACACAGGAGCCCTTCAACAGGTGTTAGGTCTCCAATTAACATATCCAAGAAACTAACGCCGGCCACTGGGGATGCCTGAAAAATGGGCACAAATTTAGCAGTGAGCCCAACGCCTATAAGAACATAAGAAATAGGAACAGGTGTAGGCCATTTGGCCCTTCGAGCCTGCTCCGCCATTCAATGAGATCATGGCTGATCTTTTGCCTCAACTCCATTTACCGGACCTATCGCCATATCCCTTGATGCCTTTACTAATCAGAAATCTATTGACTTCTGTTTTGAATATACCCAATGACTGAGCCTCCACAGCCCTCTGGGGTAGAGAATTCCAAAGATTCACCACCCTCTGTGTTGTAGGGGTCACAAAATCCCCTCAGCCCCCGAAGATCGGGAAATATTAATCCACATCGTGGACGAAGACTTGTGTGATTTAAATTGTCTCTGGGTTGGGCAATGTTTTAAAACATACCCAGAACCGCAAAAGGCTGCGTTAAAAAGCTCGTAAGCTGGGCAGCACTTGGACACTGGAATCAAAGAACTTTGTGAAAATCGCACACTTTAAGATTGTACATTTTATTAAAAGATGTACTCTTGAGTTTTGGACTGTTAAAAATGGCTGAACAGACCTCATGGAAACAGAATTTAAAAGGACAGACAGGCTGTTAGCATATGAAACAGACAGGCTGTTAGCATATGAAAAAGCTCAGCGCTGCCCTGTAGTGGGTTTGAATGGAGCCCGAGCTGTCAGTCACCCTGTGGTATTGGGCGGGTCCGGTAACCTACAAGCTGTTTGTTTACACTGGGGAGTAACCCATTTGAATCAGCCAATCATCGGACAGCAAGCACACTGGGTTGTTTACACACATCCATTCACTGAAATTGACTCTAAGATCAAGTGCTTGAAACTGCCAGCATGAACAAACGGACTTTGTTTGCTAAGCACTCAAGACTGTCAATCAATTGCAGTTCCAGATGACCACAGGACAATGATTTGTTTACAAAGCAATTGAATGCAATTAGCATTTGTTTGTATAATGAATGAGAGAACACATTCAGATCTGGGCATGCCCCAAAAAAGGGGTATAAAAGATAGCTTCCCAGAAGCATCTCTCTCTTCTCTTTTACTCTTTGGACTGCAGGTGAGCAAGGCTTCTGACCCACTAGCAAGACAATCTCGTGAGAAGTAAAGGGGTGGTAATTTAAGGGAAATGTTGCTAAGATTGTAAAATTAACATTGTAGTCATTTATCCCTCATGTTTGCCATCTGCCTTCCCCTGTTAAGCAATTTTACCATGATTACTTTGATCGTGTGGTGTAGTTTCTTTAGTTTTAATAAAATTAGACTTTCTTGCATCCAGACCATTTGTCCGTTTTTAATATATCATTAATTATATGTTCCTCCAGGCATAACTGGAAGGAGGGCTTAGCGATTCGAAACCGCTGATTGGAATTGGTCACAGTGCAGTGGCAAGGATGCCTGACCAGGTAAATTACCGTAAACCAGGTAAAGGGTGCCCCCCTACAAATTGGCGACCGTGGCAGGACTGGAGGCAGTTTTTGATATGATAAGTGGTCTGGATCTGGAGAAAGCATCAACTCTTGCTTTTCTTCCTTTCAGTCTGTGGGTAGCCCTGCAGAAGTTAGCGGCAGCGTGTAAGCTGACCTATTATGGTATAGGTGGCTGGGTTAAGAAGGGTGAGATGAGGGTGCGGGAGGAGGTAACAGAGGCCAAGAATCGGGAGTCAAAGTTTGAAAAATGCCAGGCGGAGGTAGAATGCCTCATAAGAGAGGTGAATGAGGCCAGAGATAGTGGGATGAGGGTGTGGGAAGAAAATGCATGCCTCACACTAGAGGTCACGTAATGCCAGGCAGAGATAGAGCGCCTTGTGCAGGAAGTCACAGAGGCTAGGGACAGTGAGATGAGGCTACAGGAGGAAAACGCACACCTCACCCGAGAAGCTAGCGAGGGCAAAACCACGCAAGGCACAAGATAGAGTTCCTAAAGTGCCAAATTACAGAAGCAAAGAGTAATGAGATGAGACTGCGGGAAGAGAATGCCCGTCTCACCTCAGAAGTAACTGAGCAGGAGGAAATGGTTAGGGAGGTAAAGGCAGCTTATAAGCTGGCCTGCGACCAAAGGTTTAGTGGAGTAGTTCATACCCCATGTAACAGAAAGATAGAGAGTTTGGGTGTGGAGTTATTAAGGACTAAAGGGATGGTATGTCACATAAGTCCGAAGGGAAGTCCGTCGGACAGTACCAGCAGCCCAAATCAAACCGCCCCACAGGCAGTACCCAGAACAGAGCTGGCTAGGGAATTAGAGATCCCAAGACCGCAGCCCACAGCTCCGAGTTTTGAGGAGCTCTGGCAGCAAGAAGGGGTGGACAATGGGGTGGTAGGAGAATGCCAGCAGGTCCCGCTAGGCAGGCAGGGACCAGGACCAGTGTACCCCCTCCGACAATGGAGGTACGGTCCGCCCGTGAACGATAATGAACCAGGGGCTGTTCAGCATACCTATCTGCTACCCTATGATACCCAACAGCTCAGAGGCCTGGTGAAACATGTTCCCCTGCTCTCTGAAAAGGGAGACCCCTCAATGCACTTCCAAGAGATAGTGTTAACGGCTGTGATGATGAAGAGAAAGCCAAAATGTTGCTTTTCTCTGTAGGTAGTAAGCTCTATCAGACCCTTTCAGATGAGGCTAAGAGAGGGCAGAAGGGTTTTGAGGACCTAAAGGAGGAAATACTGGAAGCCATGGGTGCAAACGACGGCAGTCCGTTCGATCGCATAGGGAAAACACTGCAGAAGGAAGGGAAGACCCCACAGGCATTTGCAGACAGGCTGTGGCCAGTCTACAACAGCGCGTGTACAGGGGGACAAGATAGGGCACAACTGAACCAACGGCAGCGGACCCAATGGCTTCATTGCCTGGTGTCCAATTTCCAGCCCCAGATAAAAGCAAAGGCTGATACTTGGTTTGACCTCCGAGACCCCCTAGCAACTGAAGAGACTGTAATCTGGCAGCTCATGGTAGCATATAGGAACGGTAGGAATAGTGGGACCCCCCAGCGAAAGGGTAAGGTCCACGAGGTTAAACCTGGGGCTCAATACAAGAAAGAGTGGTGCCAGGAGGGGAGCCGTCCCTCCCAGAACAAGGTCACTTGTTACAGGTGCGGGGAGGATGGCCACTGGCGCAGGGATTGTGAAAAGCCTGGGAGAGACGATAAAGCCAGGACCCCCACAGCTCCATCTCAGAAGGCAGAGACAGAAACTCCTCCCGATACAGTCGAGTCCATTATGGAGGCGATAAAATCTTTCCTCAGGACCAATCAGGGAAAGGTAGTGCTGCAGCCCCCTCATCCACTTCTGCCTCCCCACAATGACTGGAGCCCGTGCAGCCTGTCCGTCTGTGTAATCTCCGGTCCGATGAATGGAAGAGACCGCTCGTACAGATGGAGGTAGAGAAGGTTACAGGGACTTATCTATTGGATACGGGAGCATCATGCACTGTGATCCATACGGATAATCCCACCACCTCGCCTCTGTCTAACGGGGTTCCACACATACTATTGGGATTCACCAGTCAGGAGCAGGTGGGGGTATACTCCAGACCCCTTTATGGGCAGGCAGCAGACAGCATGGGGAGGTAGCATCGGAATAATCGGCTGCTGCTCGAGCCTAGCAAGAGCCACCAGTGGGAGATAGGAGAACTAGTGATGGTAAGAAACTATGCCCGGGTGGGAAGTTTAGAGCCACTCTACATGGGACCCTATAGTATAGTTGATAGGGCCAGCCCCATGGTCTGAGCAGTAAAACTACCCCGGTGCACAAAGTGGTTCCATGCCAACCAATGTAAATTGTATAAATCTGACCATACAAGTTCAAGTTCACAGGCTGTAAAGACAGGCGCTGTGACTTGTTTCAAGGGAAAAGTTGTCCGGCCCACCAATTGGGACACTTCCCCGCCCCAGTGGGACCTAAGTTTTGGCCAAAGTTTAAATTTGAACCAGTTATTTAGTTCAGAAACAGAGAAACCGCAGCCTGAGAGTAGAAACCTGCAGGCTGCTGTGAGTTCATTCACAGAAAACCGCTTGGGGGGACCCAGGGAGGAGGTGCCCTGTGAAGAGACTGCCCGCGCATGTGCAGTCGCTGGTCTGGAGACAGGAATTCCCCAGTCTTTTGAACAGTCTGTTCGCGCAGGCGCAGTTCCCCAGCCCGTGACCACAGCGGCTCCTCTTCAGTTTTCCCATGCAGGCGCAGTCGCCTATTTGAATACAGAGGTTTCACAGCCTCTGCCATGGGACTCCGGGGAGGAGGTTTGCGCAGGCGCAGTTCCCCAGCCCATGACCACAGTGGCTCCTCTTCAGTTTTCCCGCGCAGGCACAGTCGCCTGTTTGAATACAGAGGTTTCACAGCCTCTGCCGTGGGACTCCGGGGAGGAGGTTCGCGCAGGTGCAGTCGCCTGTTTAAAGGGACAAGCTTCCCAGCCCCCTTCTAGAGTGGTTCCCCCTATGGTGTGGGACTCTGAGGAGGAAGGGATAGCAATTCCTCCTGCAGGGGACATATGGAAGGAGCCGGTACCAGGTTTTGGACCTGGAGAGGAAGATTTTCAGTCACCAGCAGCGGGTGGTGAGGGGATACCTGCCCCCAGTACAGGAGTGGGTAGGGAAAAGTAGACAAACCCGGATTACTGGCAGGCTGCCAGGTATATTAAACAGTGCGGGCTGTTTGCATCAGGGGGAGAAGGTTCCCAGCCAGCTAGGGCTGTGACCCAGGCTCAGGGTCCGTCAGCCAAAGTTTCCCCCACAGAGACGCTCCTCAGAAGGTCTCAGTGGGTCCGCAAGCCCAAGATAAGATGGTCACCAGAGTACCCGCCACAAAGAGCAATCTTCCAAGCCTGGGAGGAAACAGATCACAGAGGTCCCCAACTAGCAGCCATAAGCTGCCAGGGACAAGAAGCAGGAGGCAGTCCAGCTTCGCTGCAGGCAGCAGTAATCTGCGACAGTGACACCAGAGATTGGCCTGGCCATCCGGAGACGGGCGGAATTTGTATTATAGCTTTGTGTTAAGTTACCAATGTTTATAGCTTGCTTTTAAGGTGTTTAAATTTTAACTTTAGAATGTAACTAGTAGTTTTGAGTTTAAGTTTAAAGTTTAAGTTTATAAGTGTGCCAAATGCTTGTATTCTGGTCCGAGGTCGAGGGACCCGATCATGTCTCCACCTAAGGCAGCAGGTCAGTGAGAGACCTGGCTGCATGTCCTTTTAAGTTCTTTTGCAGGAGAGTGGACAAAGGAGCAGCCCTGTTCACCCAGCCCGAGCTGGGCATCGAATGAAGATATGGTTATACAGAATGTTGGGGATCACCTCGCCACTGGACAAATCCAGGAGGAGACCCCGCAGCGACCTTCGGGAGAAACTGGACAGGATCCGGAGGAACCTGCCTTCTCATCCTACGCGGAAGAGATGGCCCCAGCTGGGTGGCCCCAACCCAGCACTATCCTGACCGAATTTCACTTGCGGGAGACCTCGCTATTGAGGAGTCATGGTGGGGAAGCGCGGGTGCCTTGTCAGATTGGGACGCGTTCTCCGGGAGTGGGTGGTGATGGCCCGGGTAAGATTGTAAAGGGGAGGGGGAGATGCAAAAGCCGCGTGGGTGCGTTCGGGGAACGGAGGAACTCACCCAGGGCCCACGGGCAAAGTTAGAGTGTAAGTGTGGCTGGGAAGGATGAGTGGGTGGCCGGATCTGGGATCCAAGTTGAGTGTGGAGCCAGTGAGAGCCATCACACAGGCACCCATCATTTTCTGCAGCCAGTCGATGGAAGACGGGAGGGGGAGGGACTGGGAGTTGCGAGCCGATACTCCCCAGTCTCGGTCTGTGAGACATGAGATGTACCCCACCTCCACAAAGGGACAAGGAAACGGCTCAGGGCTGGTGGATCAGACTGTTCTGTAAAATCCATTCTGTATGTTTTAAAAGTTGAAGACCATTAAAGGGGGGGTGGAAGGAGCATTCACTGCCCAGGTGGGAGGAGCAATACCCACTCGAATTTCGTGACCCATCATTGGCACGTGATGGTCGGGGTTTATTTCAGCATTTTGTTTGAAATGTTTAATGAAGATTTTTGTATTTTGTTTTACAGTTCCAAGTGGTGCAGAGGCGTAGGACCCTCTCCGTGCTTGGGATCATTTTGATTACATTGTATAACTGAGATTGCAACATTTTGTAATATGTTATAATGTAACAAGTGGTGCAGGGGTATGAGACCCCTATTGTAACATTTTGTAATTAATGTATCTGTAGATGCCTACCATACCAGTTTTTCTCGGATTTGAGGGGAATAGACAAGTCGGGGGATCAGTGGTAGGTAGCTATAGGTAAATAAAGGGGATGATTGTTTGTGGGGGGTCAGAAAATTTTGCTCACTTCTTCAAGAGGATACTACAAGCAAGTTGGAAGTATCCAAGGGAGGAATGTAGGGGTCGCAAAATCCCCTCAGCCCCCGAAGATCGGGAAATATTAATCCACATCGTGGATGAAGATTTGTGTGATTTAAATTGTCTCTGGGTTGGACAATGTTTTAAAACATACCCAGAACTGCAAAAGGCTGCGTTAAAAAGCTCGTAAGCTGGGCAGCACTTGGACACTGGAATCAAAGAACTTTGTGAAAATCGCACACTTTAAGATTGTACATTTTATTAAAAGATGTACTCTTGAGTTTTGGACTGTTAAAAATGGCTGAACAGACCTCATGGAAACAGAATTTAAAAGGACAGACAGGCTGTTAGCATATGAAACAGACAGGCTGTTAGCATATGAAAAAGCTCAGCGCTGCCCTGTAGTGGGTTTGAATGGAGCCTGAGCTGTCAGTCACCCTGTGGTATTAGGCAGGTCCGGTAACCTACAAGCTGTTTGTTTACACTGGGGAGTAGCCCGTTTGAATCAGCCAATCATCGGACAGCAAGCACACTGGGTTGTTTACACACATCCATTCACTGAAATTGACTCTAAGATCAAGTGCTTGAAACTGCCAGCATGAACAAACAGACTTTGTTTGCTAAGCACTCAAGACTGTCAATCAATTGTGGTTCCAGATGACCACAGGACAATGCTTTGTTTACAAAGTAATTGAATGCTATTAGCATGTGTTTGTATAATGAATGAGAGAACACATTCAAACCACTGCAGCTTTATTTGAAAGCCATGGACACATTTAAACTGCAACTTTATCCAAACCCATCCCAGACAAGTGGACAGTTTGGATCTCTTTTGTTTTAGCCCAGAAACATCAGATCTGGGCGGGCCCCAAAAAGGGGTATAAAAGATAGCTTCCCAGAAGCATCTCTCTCTTCTCTTTTACTCTTTGGACTGCAGGTGAGCAAGGCTTCTGACCCACTAGCAAGAAAATCTAGTGAGAAGTAAAGGGGTGGTAATTTAAGGGAAATGTTGTTAAGATTGTAAAATTAACATTGTAGCCATTTATCCCTCATTTTTGCCATCTGCCTTCCCCTGTTAAGCAATTTTACCATGATTACTTTGATCGTGTGGCGTAGTTTCTTTAGTTTTAATAAAATTTGACTTTCTTGCATCCAGACCATTTGTCCATTTTTAATATATTATTAATTATAAGTTCCTCCAGTCAGAACTGGAAGGAGGGTTTAGCGATTCAAAACCGCTGATTGAAATTGGTCACAGTGCAGTGGCAAGGCTGCCTGACCAGGTAAATTACCGTAAACCAGGTAAAGGATGCCCCCCTACAGTGTGAAGAAATTTCTTCTCATCTCAGTCCTGAATGGCCTACCCTTTATCTTGAGGCTATGGCCCCTGGTTCTAGACTCCCCAGCCAAGGGAAACATCATCCCAGCATCCACCCTATCAAGCCCTGTAATAATTTTGTATGCTTCAATGAGATCCCCTCTCATTCTTCTGAATTCAATAGAATACAGGCCTAGTTTACTCAATCTCTTCTCATACGACAGTCCCGCCATCCCAGGAATCAATCTCGTGAACCTGCGTTGCACTCCCTCTATGGCAAGTATATCCTTCCTTGGGTAAGGAGACCAAAATTGTACACAGTACTCCCGGTGTGGCCTCACCAAGGCCCTATATAATTGGAGTAAGACTTCTTTACTTAAAATTCAATTTTGCGCTCCAAGAAGGAAGTCTTACTCCAATGCAGATTGGGCGCTGGCCATCCCACTGCTAAATTGGTATGCTGCAAACGGGCGCAACACATACCAATTTCTACCCAGGATGTCAAAACTAAGTGGAGTCATCAGGTCACTGTTTGAATTTTGGGGGGGGGGGAAATTCATTATAGCCCCGTTTGGGGTGTTAACTTTTAAAAGTTGAGAAAATTAGCGCCAGGTACTAATGTTTCTAAACGTTTACAAAATTCAGTTTTGTGCTCCAGGAAGGAAGTGGAGCGCTAAATCAAGCGCTCCACTTCCTGCTTGGAGCACAATCGGCAGCAGGCGGGGCGGAGACTTCAGCAGCGCTGCACACTGGGCCATGCAGTGCTGTAGGGGGTGATGTTTGGGGTCAGCTTCACCTCTGACTTATGAGCGGTTCGAATCGCTCCCACTCCTTTGGTTCTAGACCTTGGACTTATTTGGGGGTTGTGACAGAAGTGCAGCAGACAACTGGTTTTGGTGCAAGAAACTTTGATCTTTATTCAAGAGAGAAAATATAACACAATAATCTTAACACTCTAATAAAATGGGGAACACTTCGATACACACGAGGGAATTACAGTAGAAACATACCTCACCCCTCCCAATCCCACCTTACTAGCTGAGTTGGACTCTAAAGCACCAGGGATAATGCTCATCAAATGAATCCTCGACAGTTGGGCTGGTTCGCGGTTTCGGGGTTCGCTGGATATGTTGGTTGGGGCCTGCCGTACCCCGGACGCGGTAGAGGACGTCACCTGCGTATCTGGTCAGTCTTTACGAGTCTGCTGATGCAGTAGGATGCGTATTGTATTTATCAGGTGAGTACCCAATTTTCTTCTGTTAGAAATAGGGCTTAGAGTCTCTTTGAATAAAATCTTACCCAGGGGTAAGGCAGGAATAGTTTGTAGAGTGGAAAAACTTGCGAAACTTCAGTTTTCTTCCAAGTTGGTTTTCTTTGGTCACGGTGGCCCGATATTACCCAGTTGGCTGATGGTAATGTTTGGTTGGCTGTTTCGTGAGGCCCTTGTTGCCGCGAGGTGTCCGATGGTCACTGAAACTGTTGCTCTGGTTTCTTCTTGTGTGTTACTTCTTCGAGAGAGAGAGAGAGAGAACTGCTTCGAGATGCTTGAACTCCTTGATCTTGACGTTGCTCTGAAACCGCCGAATTTCGATGTTGGAACTGTACTGAACTCGAACTTGGAACTCTCCGAACCTTACTGACTTCTTGAGAAAACAGGCCATCAATTATACTAATTGGGGCCTCCTAATCTGCGCGCCAAATCAATCCTGGTTTATTATTAGATTTTGGCGGGCTCGTTAATATTAAGTTGTTTCGGGATGGTTCCATGAGCTGTTGAAGTTTTAAGAATGTGTGAAGTGGTTTCGGGATAGTTTCATGAGCTGTTGAACTCTTACTTGATTGTAGTGAATTGTCCTCAGGCTTTGAGTTTCCTGTGGGGCCTGAGGTTCTTTGTAGGTTGGCGAAGTGATTTGTTTTATGCATGTTTTTGGATGGGTCCTGTATTTTGGATGGAGACTGCTCTTCCGTGGGTCTATTGTTATAATGTAAATTGTCTGATAGGGGCTGAGTGATGTTTACAGTTGCCCCAGACAGTTTGATTAACTGATTAACTCCAATACTCAAACTGTCTATTACAGAAGTTGATCCCATTTCCTGTTGCAGCCTTTCCCAAACATGCCTTTTTAAAATACCAAATCTTGGTTTCTGAACTTGAATCTCCCTCTGTTGGGCCCAATACAATTTATCACCCTGAAGTGGTTAGAAAAGAGTCCAAAATCCTTTTCTTTAGGGTTTTTCTCCAAGTTTTTTGGGATCTGTGAATTTTGAGAATCTTACAGCGCTGCCGCGTTCAAAGGCTCCTTCCCTCCCTTAAAGGGAAGGGCCATCGCTGCAGGCTCTGCAATTTAAAAAGTACCTACATGGACCACCAAGGCAGCCACAATCCCACGCGATCAGCCTGGCACACAATGAAAAATGCTGGTCTGATCAATCACGGGCAGGAAGCCGCGGAAAAAACTGGAAGATGAGAGGTATGTTTTTTTTTACTTACCTCGGCCACCTCGCCTTTAATCTTTGCCCTTGAAGCGGCTGGCCACCCAATGCATGACTCCTGCAGCTGTCGATGTTTTTGACCAGCGCTGCTGCAGGGGGCGGAAGTCAATTGCGGGTCCGGGGCGCTACTGGAGCAATGCGCACGGCGATGACGTAATGATCTCCAGGCGAAGGTGATCGGGGCGCAACTCCATAGCACCACCACAAAACTCCCTGCCGAATATGGTGGGAGTCGTTGTCAGCACCGCACCCGGTCGCAAAGCCATTTGCGCCCCGTTAGCGCTAACAGGAGGCACCAAGGCACCCAATTTTGCCCCCTTAGTGTTAGAAGGTGGGGGAATAATAGAATCTGGATGATAGAGTTCTGCACTACAGGAACCTAGAAGAAGATATAAGGGGAAGCTAGAACAGTGTGGGAAAGCAGGAAGTTAGTGTAGGGTGCCAGGAGTGGGAAGGTACAGTCGGATAAGGGGTAAGGTAGAGTGGATTAGAGAAGTGTTAGAAGTAGAAGAAGAGGTAGAGGAGGAACTGGGCCCACAAAGTCAGCGGGAATCATATTTTGGGTGAAGTTCACAGCCAGCAGGGTGGGAGGTGCGAGTGAGCAGCTGTCATGTTTTGGGATTACTGCTATTTATTTTTCATGGAAAGCATTTGGGAATCAACTACTGTTAAGGGCTACAGGATTGAAGACGTGTTCTAAAGCCAGATGGGCCAGTACTGTGGAATGTCACAGTCTTTTAGAAACTAATGCAACAAGGATCAATGTTCTCATTCCCAGGATGGCCTTCATTCAGTTTGAGAATAGCAGGAAATGCTTTCTTTAAACTGCACCCCAAGGCAGGGGTGGAGGGGGGTGGGGGTGGGGCGGGAGGAGGCGTACCCAGTTTTATAAACAAGCCCGATAGCAAAATACTGCAGATGCTGGAAATCTGAAATAACAACAGAAAATGCTGGAAAAACTCAGCAGGCCAGGCAACGTCCGTGGAGAGAAAATAGTCAACGTTTCAGGTGAAAACCCCTTTGTCAAGACTAAAGAAGCACAGGAAATGAAATGGATTAAGAGGCCAGGCTGGGAGAGACAAAAGAGAAGAAGAGACATTAAGAGGTATTCAAAATGAGCCAAGATGGTGATAGGACTAGTGGAGACAAAAGACGGCTTTAGATTAGGTGTGAAATGTGCTAGCAGAGTGGGAGACAGCTGCCATGTGGGAGAGAGAAAAAAAAGAAGGGGGGGGAAAGGCCAAAACAAAGGTGTGGATAAAAAATATAAGTAAAACTGTCATAGGGGCCGAGGTTATGATCTGAAATTGTTGAACTCGATATTGAGTCCGGAAGGCTGTAAAGTGCCTAATCGGAAGTGTAAGGGGTTTTCGATCACCGAGGTCTCTCTCTCTCTCTCTCTCTAGAGGCCTCTCTCTCTTGCACAGTAATTCACCGAGTGGTTCAACCCACTCATCCCTTAGGTTCTATACACTGGACTTTGAGGCAGGAACTACAATGCAGAGAATACTCTATAGACCAAGTTTAATTAAACGAAATGACATTTTATTGCATAAAGGAAAAAATTGATTGTAAGCCAATAAGGTACATGGGAGGGAAAAATAAATCATAATACAATACTAACCAACATATCTACAGGCATATTACGCTTTACAAGGTTCATCATGCAATAGGGAAGCACACGGAACATCGAGGGGCAACAACTCATTGTTAATTATCCCCTAAAATGCCCACCCCCTAAACCTAGCTAGATTAGATTATGAGGGGCCAGAAACATGCTCACCAATCCAAAACTGCGGTTGGGTTGGGGTTCTTTACTTGGTGCTCTCTCTCTCGGGTCTGCCGTCATCACGTGGTCATTGGGCTGTAGGCGCAGCGGGCTGCCCAGGTTAATGGCGTCTCGACAACCTTAATTCAGCAGGACTCGCTGTCCATCGTTTCACCCACCGGCTGTCTTCTCGGTGCTCCTGCATACAACAATGGTGGCTATCCATTCTGTAAGGCATTTCGTTTTCTTCCTCTTCGCCAACTGTCTTCTCGTCTCGTCAACGGCCCGAGGTTTTTGTCGATGATCTCCCGATAACTACCCCGGGTCTTGTCTTCTTCTTCCGAGTCCAAAAAGGCCTTCTTCGGACCCCCGAGCAATCTCTCGAAAATGATCTGCACTGGCCTCTCCCGATGCTGATGCTCCTCAATGGCTACCGAAAACCCGATGGTCTCCAATCCGAATCTTTCTTTTTTCAACGCTATGCCAGGACTCCAGTTATACTTTTCTGTGGAGGCCCTTATCTCCCGACAAATCAAGGTTAGTCATTGTTTAACTTTTGGCGGGCTTGTAGCACAGCGGGGTAGTCTTTGTTTTTAAAGTATCTTCAGGATGGCCGGTAACTGCCATCTCTGGTCTGGAATGACCCTGTATTGTCTTTAATGGGGCTCTGTCTGGTTTTGTTTTCCCTGAAACTGCCTTCCAGAACTTACTGTGGGCTGAATCCACAAAAGCTGTCTGGGGATTGCAGGAACCAATTTAAAATGTCCCAAAGGCTGGTCACGGGGTCTGGCGGCCATTTTGTGTGTCCCTTTTTCTGGGCTTATTTTAAAACAGTCTTTAAAATTAAGGCCTTTTCTGCCAATGGACCCTTATAGGACAATGTTCAATTTTGCAAATTCTACAGTCCTCCCTGATGATACTATAACTTGCTTGAAGTGTCATAATTCTGGGTGAGCAAAATTTTCTCACTCTCCATAATCAAACCACCCCCTGTATTTACTTATCTATGACCCCACGACACATACATTTCCCATTTCAGAAAAACCCACAGTGTACATAAAGCATCTATAGATGGCAATACATTGGAATTAAAATTTGACACACACATTTCCAGGCGTGGAGGGTGGGGGGGGGGGCTAATACATCTACACCACCTGGTTCATACATATTATTTTTATTAATAACAACATACATAATAAACTTCAATAAAAATAATAAAGAAAGATCATACACACAAAATCCCACATGAATATCAAAAACAGAGGAGGGAGGGAAACTCTAACTTTATACATAGCAGCAAAAATTCAAACGGGTGTTTCCTCGTCTACCCGCACACAATGCTTCCTCCACTCTCCTCTGTTCTCATACTTCTGGAAGCGTTTGTCCCTCTTACAATGTACAAAAAGTAAATAAATCACAATAAAAATCTGACATACTATGAGGATGTGGGAGGCTATCCTAATCCAAGAAGGGACTTCTATATTAGTGAACAGATCCCACCACTGTGGGGTCACTATATCTAATATGTCTGCCCCTATTTCCAATGTCTTCTGCTCCAGCGTGTAAAAATGTTTCTGTGAAATGGCAACAGCTTTTAGTATCTTGGTGAGGTGTTCAGGGAGAGGGGGAATGATATAGCCAAAATGTGCAACGAATCGTTGCCGATCGGTGAAATTTTCCTTGAGAGTGAGGTGAACAGTGGAAGGTTCAGGAATAGGGACAATTTGCTCTTGGGCCACTTGCACTTCTGCCTTGGGTTTGAAGCAGAAACTGCTGTCACTGACCGGACACCAGCCGTGCTGTCCCACCTCCTATATATGCCACCTGCGGGGGCACATGGCCTTGTGCCATTGCCTCCATGGTGCAATTTATAGGCTTCACACCAGCAGTTCTGAACCCGCACTGTGGTTTCGAATAGGCATTCAAGTGCTGTGGACACAGGATGATGTGTGCTCCCCGGCTCCGGCAATGACGTACGGTGGGACCGCTGTATAGCGAATGTGTGCACCCCCTTGAATGACTCCAATGTTCTCCGCCCTGTATACCAGGGTGGGTTTAGCTGTCTTTCCCATAACCGGCATTCTTACCACTATACCCATAATGGTGTGATTAGACCTCCCACAGTCCACTGGAACTGGGTAGGCCTCTGAAGCTAGTCTGAGCTGGCACGGACTTAATGCGTTCTCAAAAGGGTGGAGGGCTGCAAGGTGCTTATTGCTGATCCAGGAGGGGACCAAACCTTGTTTTAAATCCTCCAGATTACTGCGGCCCTCGCCCAGTAACCACGCCCCGTACAGCATGCACGCTTTGTTCTGCACAGCCTGATCTGATGCATTCCGATCCTCTCTGATGAGAGCATTTACCATTTTAGCATGTTTCTCCAGCTCAGCTATGATTTCTTTTAAGTGTAGTGTCATGGCCTGGTCCTCATGTAACTCAGAACCCACTACCTTATTCTCGTCCGTCAGTATCTTTCTTAACTGCGCTTTTAAACCATTGATCTGGGTCTGCAGCTCTACGTCATCCAGAGTGTTGATGACGGAAGTCCCTGTGTTAAAAGCGGTAAAAATATCATTGACTGTACCCCTTCTTTGTCTCCCTACCCTGTCCAAGACCTCATGTGGTGTGGTGTACAATCCGGCTCTGTCGACATCGGCAAAGGCGAACTCATAAAATTGTCTGAACATAGTTGTTAACAGGACCTGGTACAATTGCTCCATTTCCTTGGGGCACCACTCTGGCAATCGCACCTCGGTGAGGTTTAAAATCACTGAGGCCACCGCGTAATGCACCCCTTGGTATAGCACCTGACCTGTGGGTACTGATACCAGTCCGTTCCCGGGTCCCTTGGTAGTGGCGGGGCACCCTACTTTGCGGGCTTTGGCTACCGGAATCGTGGGCAGGGGCTTGTGGGGGCAGGTGATGAGCTCAGTGGCATTCACCGGGATCTGAGAGTATGGGACTCCGCACGCCCGTGTGCTGACGTCCCACCTCATCCCTTTCCCAGCATCCTGCCACTGTCTTTGGAAAAAGATGGAGACGCCTGTGGGGCAGATGCGTTCTGAACCCCACATGCAGATGTAAATCCCCTCATCTGGTTCCCTCCATTTGTCCCAACAGACACTCAATCCCCCATGAGTCCCCGTAATAGTCTGATGGGTATTGTTACCCAGTCGCTCCCACTCGACCGTGGAGTTCTTTATGGTCTTACTCAGCTTCCAAAGCCACCACCATCTGTCCAAAGGAACATGTCCATTACATATCAAACAAATCTTCCTTCCGACGGTGACGCTGACTCTGGGCATGATGATCCTCACCCTGGGACACATTAGAGAAGTCTCTCTGTATGCAAACCCAGACTGGCTGGAGTATTCCGTTGAGTTCGACCCCAGCCACCCTGGCCACCTCCCTTCGTGGAAGTAGGTAGCTGTTTCCTCAACGTCCCATTCACCTGTCCCGTCAGTCACGATGGGGGCTGTGTCCCCGGAGCATCCATACACGATGGAGTCCTTGGTGTAGCTCCGATAGGCCAAGCTACACCCGATCACTGCGAACACGATGAGAATCCTTTCTATAGTACCTTTGGTTCCTGCAACAGATTAAACGATACAGCCAGGCTCCCGAGAGATTCTGGCCTAGCTGATGGCATGATCGCGTCTTTCGACCTCGATCCAAAACAAACACACATGCTGGGCAGATTCCAAAACTATTTCTTATACCACCCATCACCTTAAAAATTTACACATCTTATACTTAACCAAGCTTAAACTTAACTAAACTTATGTACAGCGCCGCCCGTCCCCGGGCGGCCTACCTAATCCCTGTTCGGACTGCAGCTCACTGCTCCCTGTGGCGGGGCCGCACTGACCTGTAGCTTGAGTCCCCCGCAGCCTTTGGCTGCCAATTGGGGACTGCGTCTTTCATGGGATTTCCCAAATCGGTGTCTGCTGAAGTAAGGGGAATCGGGCCAGGGCTTTACTGGCTGAGGCGTCCGAGACGACCTGCGATGGGGTGCCTTGGGCGAGGCTCCCTTAGCGAGTGGACCTTTGATTGGGACTTTAGCCCTCACAGCCCGTGGCTCCACCACGACTGCCGGCTTCAGCTCCCTTCCCTCAGGCTCCGCCCCTTCGGGATTTGGGTCTGTGGCAGACGACTCCTCCCTACCTGTCCCTACAGGTGGAGAATCTCCACCCCCAAGTTCTACCTCCCCTACGCTTGAGTCGAGGGCGGGACCTCCGTCCTCCGACTCCACCTCCTCCAGAATCGTGTCAGGGGCGGGGCCTAGCTGTTCGGGCTCTTCCCCACCCGAGTCCCAGGCCAATGGGGAAACCTCCCAGGTGGGCAGGATAGCTCCTCCCCTCAAGCAGGCTGCGGTTCCAGCCTGTGTGGTCTGTGACTCTTTGCACGCCTCAGGCTGAGGATTTTTACCCTCAGACCTGGCTTCTGTACTTGGCTCTTTTGCACCCGGCTTAAATAGTTTGCACTGGTTTACGTGAAACCATTTAGTGCGTCGGGGCAACTTCACTGTGTATACCATGGGGCTGGCTTTGTCTACAATACTGTAGGGCCCCATGTACAGTGGTTCTAAACTCCCCACTCAGGCATAGTTTCTCACCATGACCTGATCTCCAACTTCCCACTCCTGTGTCTTACGGGGTTCGAGCAGCAACCAGTTGCCCTGATGCTGCTTTCCCATGTTCCCAGCCGTTTGCCCATAAACCTGTTTCAGGCGCTCAAAAAGGGTCTGGGCAAACTTGTACCGATTTACCTCTCGGAGCTGACCTTCAGTGAGCACCGGGGCTAGTACATGGGTGGGGGTCCACATGACTCTCCCAGTCATTAATTCGTGCGGGGAGTACCCCGTACTTTTAAACTGGCTAGCCCGGATCCCCATGAGGACTAGAGGCAGGACCTCCGCCCATTTCTGGGGCGAGTCCATCGTCTCTTTCCTCAGTTTTTCTTTGAGGGTGCAGTTCATGCGCTCCAGAATCCCGGATGACTGAGGATTGTGGGCCACGTGCCACTTCCCTTCAATGCCTAAGAGCATGAGGGTGTCCTGCATCACTTGGCCGGTGAAATGACTCCCTTGGTCAGACTCCACAAATCTTGGTAGTCCCCACCGCGAGAACACTTCCCGAACCAAGATCCTGGCAGTACTAAGTGCCATGGCTGTTTTGCATGGGAAGGCTTCTACCCATTTGGTGAACACATCCACCAGGACAAGGCAATACTTACAGCCTCCCTGGGCGGTGGGCAGGGGCCCGATGTAGTCGACCTATATCAACTGCCATGGTCCCTCTACTCTCCTGATGTGTCCCATGGGCACCTTCCTTTTCTGGGGGTCTGGGTTGTTTGCAGCGCATACAAGACAATTAGCACAGAACTCGCGGACATCGTACCGAAGTCCCAGCCACCATCCCGCCTGTTCTACCCGTTGCCAGGTGACCTCAGGCCCGGGGTGTCCTGCTCCTGGACCCTCATGGGCCAGTTGAAGGAATTCCCTCTGGTGCTGCTGCGGCACAACCCACTGTTCCTCTCGGAACAGCATGCCTTCCTTGATGGAAAGGGCTGCTGTACCGTACGGACCTTCTACTTCCTTGCCCTCAGTGATGGCATTGGGGACTGTTTTTAGGGCGGGATCTAGGGTTTGGACGGTCTTGAGGTCTGGGGGCAGTGTTACCCCTGTGGTCCCCTGATTCCCATCCCTGCCTCGGATTACTGCCACGGGTTTGGACCCATAGGGATCCCAGAAAGTGCCGGTGCGGGCACCTTCCCTGGCTAGCATATCCGCTTGCTGGTTACCCTGGTTGTGGGGTTCCGTGGAGGAATGGGCCTTCACCTTGTGGATAAAGACTTCCCCTTCCTCCCCCACTGCGGCCAGGATCTTTTCTGGTAGGGGCTTTACGGTCAAGGGTCGCCCGTCCGCAGAAGTATATCCGCGGCGAGACCAGATGGCCAGGTATTCCGTACACGAGTTGCATGTGAACATGCTGTCCTAGCAAATCGTGTATGGGGTGGGGAAGATTTCGGGGTGTGTAACGACGTACACTACCACGGACAGTTCAGCCTGCTGGGCGCTCATAGTGCTGGGGAGCTTAATCGCCAGGGCAATGTCTGCCGCGGGGTCATAAACTCCACACCCTGTGAGTCGTTCGCCAGCGGATACCGTGCTGGAACCGTCTACGTAGATCTCACGGCCCGTGGGATGTATCCCGGCCGTAAACCTACGTTCACTTCCCATACCCCTTCTACGGAACACCGATGGGCTGTTCCGGGATATACCATGTTGGCCGCGAGCTTGGGCTCGCAGAGACCCTTCACCTTCAGATCCATCTGGGAAAGGAGGAGGATCCAGCGCACAATGCGGGCACTGCTTACTGTCCCATCCTTAATCCTTCCATCCAGAAGCATCCGGGTGGGTGTGTGATGGGTGAGGAGAGTGATGGGAGAGGTGCCTGTGAAGATCAAAGACCTTTTCACAGCCCAATGTGTGGCCAAAAGATGCCGTTCGCAATTGGAAAAACTCCTTTCCACATCTGTGGGCACCCTGGAGGAGTAAACCACCGGCCTTAGCTTGCCGTGTCGCTCTTGGAGCAGTACAGCGCTCAGGCTATCCCCGCTAGCCGCTACCTCCAGGAAAAACTCTTCTCCTCCATCTATGGCCCCCAGAGCTGGCGCGGTCTGCAAGTCCCCCTTGAGTTTTTCAAATGCTGCCTGGCAACCTTCATCCCAGGACCATTCCACTCCTTTGTGTAGGAGTCGGAGCAGCGGGGCTGCTGTGGCTGCATAGTCCTCAATGAAGTCTCGGCAGTACCCGGTCAGTCCCAGAAAGGACCTCACACCCGTTACGGTGGTGGAGATCGGTAAATCTTGCACCGATTCCCGCCTAGCCTTGTCTATGGCTCTCTCTCCGGCACGGATGGTCAGACCCAGGAATTTTACCTCCTGCTGGCCGATCCGTGCCTTCTTTGGGTTTACCTTGAAGCCCTTTCTGCCTAACGGCTCCAATAGCTCGGCCAATAGTGGACCGTGCTCCTCCCTGGAATCTGTGAACAGGAGCAGGTCGTCCACATACTGCACTAGCTGATTGGGCTGGCTGAACTCTTTTAAGCTCCCTGCCATACATTGATGGAAAATGCTGGGGCTGTTATGGAAACCCTGTGGCAAACAGTTCTAGGTGGACTGTTGCCCTTTAAAAGTAAAGGCAAACTTGTACTGATCCTCCCTCCTTAAAGGGATGGACCAAAACCCATTGGAAATATCCAGCACCGTGAACGTGGTCGCGGATGCTGGAATACTCCCTATCAGGTCGGCAACTGCTGCTACCGTTGGCGCGCAGGCTGGGATGTTACTATTGAGGACTCTGTAGCCCACCGTGGCTCTCCATGAATTGTCCGGCTTCTTCACCGGCCACAAAGGAGAGTTTACGTGGGTGGCTATCGGCCTCAACACGCCCTGTTGCACCAGTGAAGACATTGCTGTCTCCATGTCGGGCTCCGCTTCCCTGGGGAAGTTGTACTGTTTTTGGGGTCGGGCCATGGGGTCACCGTCTACTCTGACCTCAAACCCGGTGACCCTCCCACAATCGTGTTTGTGAGTGGCAAACGTAGTCAGGTGGTCTGACACGAATGCCTGCAGATCTTGTGGGACACTTGTGACCATGAGCTCGAGGTCGTAGCCCTCTTTTAGCTTCACGGTACATAGGGTCCCTCTCCCTTCCTTCCCTGGAATGATGACTACCTCGCCTCTCTTACCCGTACTCGCTCCCCAGAGACAGTGATTTCTAAGATCCACGAGAATCCCGTGTTCCACTAAGAAATTGGACCCAAGGATCCCTTTTCCACCCTCCACCTCCCATTTCATCAGTATACACTTCCATGTGGTGCGGAGTTGTCCTAAATGAATGGAGAGAGGGATGGAGAATGTGCCAGCCTGTTCTTTGACTGTGAAGCCCGACAGGATATATGGAACCCTGGTGGACAGAGGTGAGGTGGTAGGGTTAGCTGTGTGGATCACGGTGCACGATGCCTCCGTATCCAACAGATAGGTCCCCCTTTCCCGCTCTGCTTCCATCTCCACGCGGGGTCATCTCCATAAATCATATCGCAGCGAACACAGGTAAACGGGCTGCGCTGGCTCTAGTCATTGGGGTGAAGCAGTCGGGGCTGCGGGAATGACAGGACCGGTGGTGGCTGCTACCCTCCCCTGCGAGATCATAAGAGACCGCATTGCCTCTAAAATTGACTCTATCGCAGCGGGATCCATAGCTGCACCAGTTCCCTTTTCTGGGACAGGAGCTGTGGCTTGGATCTGGACTCGTGCTGGGGCGGCAGTCTGGGCTTGGGCTTGGGCTGCGGGAGATCTTCCCTTATTATCCTTCCACGGATTTTTACAGTCCCTGCGCCAATGTCCATCCTTCCCACACCCGTAGCAATTGAGCTTGGCTTGGGGAGGGCGATTCCCCTCCTGATGCCACTCCTTTTTACTTGGGGCTGCGGGTTTTGCCTCATGCACTTTTCCCTTAGAGGTAGGTGTCTCCTGACTCCTGCAATTCTTATATGCAATGGTGAGCTGTCGGAGTACTGTCTCCTCCGTGATCCCGGGACCTTGGGGGTCAAACAGGCTTGGGCCTGTATCTGCGGTGAGCTGTTGGCAACCAGGCAGCGGAGCCAATGAACCCGCTGGACATTGTTCATTGTGGCCCATTCAGGCATGTCCGGGCAGCTGCGCCGATACACTGGCCACAGCCTTTCTGCGAAAACCCGTGGGGGTTCTCCAGTTAGCTGCACAGTCCCTTCCACACGGAGGAACGGGTTGCCGTCGTCCACCCCCATAACCTCCAGGACCTCGTCCCAGAGTTCCTCATACCCTCTCTGCCCCCTCTTACTCCCGCCTGAGAGGCACTGAAGGATTGTACTATCCAGGGAGAATAGCAACATCTTAGCCTGTTCTGGACCGTCACAGTCATTGACGGCGGCTGTCTGCTCTATCTCCCTGAAATGGACTGAGGGATCTCCCTTCTTGGAGAGTTTTGGAAGGTGGCTCACCATTGCTCTAAGTTGTTGGGCACCACGATCTGATTCAGGAGGGGTCCGTCAACGGCATTTGCGTCAACGGGACCGTACCTCTCTCTCTGACCCCAGGCTCTCTCACACTGTGCCCTCTCTCTCTCTCTCTCTCTGAGCCCAGGCTCTCTCACACCGTACTCTCTCTCTCTCTCTCTCTGACCCCAGGCTCTCTCACACCGTGCTCTCTCTCTCTCTCCAATTCCAATTCCAATTCAAATGCTTTATTGGCATGAAAGTTTACAGAGAACCATATTGCCAAAGCTTACATAGCAAAAAGGTACAGTTTTCCAACATTCTGTAGGTGTCAATCGATTTGACATTTGTTGGGTACATACAATATTACTTTTAAACAATATTAATTTTAAACAGTCTTTCTACTTCATTTGGTACGTTCAATATTAATTTTAAACAGTCTTACTTTTAAACAGTCCTCAGGTTGTGACATGTTGTTACATATTTGGCCCCAAGGTATGGTCTGTCTCCTTCTCCCAGGACTAATCTCAATTTTGACAGGTCATCCAATTCCTTGAAATCTGGGGTTGTTTGGTTTAGCTTGTTGAATAATATGTTTCTTGATGTGTTGAATTTTTCGCATTTTAGGAGGAAATGCATTTCTGTTTCAACCTCGCCGGCCAGACATTGATCGCATATTCTATTCTCTCTAGGCTGCCAGGATTTCTTGTATCTGCCTTTTTCAATTTCCAGTTGGTGGTCGCTTAGTCTGTACCTGGTGAGGGTCTGTCTCTGTTTTGTGTCTCTGATGGTCGTGAGGTAGTCTGCCAGTTTATATTCTCTTTTTAGGGCCCGGTAACATTCTAATCTGCTTTGGCTTTCGGTTATTTTGTTCCAATGTTCCAGGTAAGTTTCTTTGCATTGTTTAATGATTTGGTTCACTCGGATTGGTGTTTGGACGGCTGTGTTGGTCTGGGGCTGGTCAGGGTCCGGCTGAGTACTTAGTTTCAGTAGCAGCTGACTCAGGGGACTCTTTTCTGGGTTTAGCTCTTGGGTCTGAAAGGCTTTGAAATGAAGGGTGTCTGGGGAGCTAGATTTGAGGTGATTTAGGAAGTTTAGTGCTCGTTTTTGGATGTTTATTATCAGTGGGTATCTGCCTAGTTCGGCTCTGCATGCATTTGTTGGCGTTTTTCTTTGGGTGCGAAGGATGCTTCGGCAGAATTCTGCATGTAGGGCTTCTATTGTGTGTTTTTCCCATTTAGTGTAGCTTTGGTGATTTAGCGGGCCCCATACTTCACTACCGTACAGTGCAATGGGCAGGATTATGCTGTCAAATATTTTGAGCCAGATTTTGATTGGGATTTGGATGTTGTAGAGTTTTCTTTTTATTGCATATAGGGCTCTTCGGGCTTTTTCTTTTAGTGCATTCACTGCTATGCTGAAGCTCCCTGATGCTGTAATAGTTAGACCAAGGTAGGTGTAGCTCATAGTGTGTCCTATAGTGGTATCACTGAGGGTAAACTGGTATTTGTTTTCCTGACATCTGGGCCTTTTTTGAAAAATCATGATGTTGGTTTTCTTTAGATTTACTGTTAGAGCCCAATTTTGGCAGTATTTGTCAAGTAGGTCTAGTTGTTGCTGTAATCCCTGTTCTGTGGGGGACAGCAGAACCAGGTCATCCGCATAGAACAGGGATTTCACTTCTCCATCAAGGAGACGGAGACCTGGTGACATGCTTTGCTCCAGCATGTCTGCTAATTCATTTATGTATATGTTGAACAGGGTCGGGCTCAAATTGCAGCCCTGCCGGACGCCTCTTCTCTGGGTGAAGAAATCGGTGCGTTTGTCTCCAATTTTGACCCCGCATTTGTTTTTCAGATACATTGATTTAATAAGGTCATAGACTTTGCCCCCTATTCCACACTGAAGAAGTTTATAATAGAGCCCTTCGTGCCATATAGAGTCAAAGGCTTTCTTGAAGTCGATGAAACAGGCGAATATTTTCCCATTTTTTGTTTGGTGTATATGTTTTTCAATGAGGGTGTGAAGGGTATAGATATGGTCGGCGGTGCGGTGTTTTGGGAGAAAGCCTATTTGGTTTTTTCTGAGGATATTATGTTTGTTAAGGAAATCAAGTAATCTACTATTTAGAATACTGCAGAATAACTTCCCTGGACAACTGTTGACACAGATGCCGCGGTAGTTATTTGGGTCTGATTTGTTTCCGCTTTTATATATGGGGGAGATTAGTCCTTGGCACCAGATATCGGGAAAACAGCCTGAACGTAATATGATGTTGAATAATTTGAGTACCGCACCCTGCATCTCCATATTGCTGAACTTGAGCATTTCATTTTTGATGTTGTCTGGGCCACAGGCTTTCTTTAGGTGGAGAGATTTTGTTTTTGTGGCCAGTTCTTTCCATGTGATTGGGGAGTCTAGAGGGTTTTGGTTGTCTTTAAGTGTTGCTTCTAATGTGTGGAGTTTTTCTGTGACCTGATGTTGACTTGGGTTTGTTTCGTTTATTGGGATGTCTTTGTAGAGGTTTTCAAAATGTGTTCTCCAGATGTCGCCATCTTGGATTGGTAATGCTTGCAATTGTGTTGTACTCAGGTTATTCCACATTTCCCAGAATTGTTTTGGATTGGTGGAGTTTTCAATTTCTTCGAGTATTTTGTGGGTATAGTTTTGTGTTTTGTTCCTAATGGTGTGTTTATATCTTTTGAGGGTTTCATTGTATCTAGTACGTAGGTCCGGATTGTTTGGTTGCTGATGCTTTTGGTTCGATATTTTTCTCAGGTCTTTTCTGGCATTTTTGCATTCGTGGTCAAACCATTTCTTATTTTTATTTTGTCTTTTGTGACGCTTCCTCTTCTGTTTCACGAGGTCGGCTTTTACAGCTGCCTCATGGAAGATCATATTTATATCCTCTATGGCCATGTTTACACCATCTCTGGTGATCTCATATAGATTTTCTTTAAATTTTGAAATTTTACTTGTGAGATCAGGTGAATTTAGTGCTGTGATGAATTTATCTCCACTGTCTGGGGCCCATCTGTATGTCTGGTTTATTTTATGTAGCTTACTGGGTTCCTTTTTTGTGTCTGTAGTTTGGGCAGAAAGTTTAAGGTACACATTTATTTGGTTATGGTCTGAGAGGGGGGATTGCTGCCTGACAGTGAATGCGTTGATATCGCAGGGGTCCAGGTCAGTGATTGTCTCTCTCTGACCCCAGGCTCTCTCACACTGTGCTCTCTCTCTCTCTCTCTCTCTGAGCCCAGGCTCTCTCACACTGTGCTCTCTCTCTCTCTCTCTCACTGACCCCAGGCTCTCTCACACTGTGCTCTCTCTCTCTCTCTCTCTGACCCCAGGCTCTCTCACACTGTGCTCTCTCTCTCTCTCTCTCACTCTGACCCCAGGCTCTCTCACACCGTGCTCTCTCTCTCTCTCTCTCTCTCTCTGAGCCCAGGCACTCTCACACTGTGCTCTCTCTCTCTCTGACCCCAGGCTCTCTCACACCGTGCTCTCTCTCTCTCTCTCTGACCCCAGGCTCTCTCACACCGTGCTCTCTCTCTCTCTCTCTCACTGACCCCAGGCTCTCTCACACTGTGCTCTCTCTCTCTCTCTCTCACTGACCCCAGGCTCTCTCACACTGTGCTCTCTCTCTCTCTCTCTCTCTGACCCCAGGCTCTCTCACACCGTGCTCTCTCTCTCTCAAGTTCCAATGCTTTATTGGCATGAAAGTTTACAGAGAACCATATTGCCAAAGCTTACATAGCAAAAAGGTACATTTTCAAACATTCTGTAGGTGTCAATCGATTTGACATTTGTTGGGTACATACAATATTACTTTTAAACAATATTAATTTTAAACAGTCTTTGTACTTCATTTGGTACGTTCAATATTAATTTTAAACAGTCTTAATTTTAAACAGTCCTCAGGTTGTGGTCAGGGTCTATCTATCTATCTCTCTATCTATCTCTCTATCTCTTTCTCTCTCTCTATCTCTCTCTCTATCTATCTATGTCTATCTATCTATCTCTCTATCTATCTCTCTATCTATCTCTCTCTATCTATCTATCTCTCTATCTATCTCTCTATCTATCTCTCTCTCTATCTATCTATCTCTCTATCTCTCTCTCTCTATCTATCTATGTCTATCTATCTATCTCTCTATCTATCTCTCTATCTATCTATCTATCTCTCTATCTCTCTCTCTCTATCAGTTCAGTTTTTTTTCAGTTCAAATGCTTTATTGGCATGAAAGTTTACAGAGAACCATATTGCCAAAGCTTACATAGCAAAAAGGTACAGTTTTCCAACATTCTGTAGGTGTCAATCGATTTGACATTTGTTGGGTATATACAATATTACTTTTAAACAATATTAATTTTAAACAGTCTTTCTACTTCATTTGGTACGTTCAATATTAATTTTAAACAGTCTTACTTTTAAACAGTCCTCAGGTTGTGACATGTTGTTACATATTTAGCCCCAAGGTATGGTCTGTCTCCTTCTCCTAGGACTAATCTCAATTTTGACAGATCATCCAATTCCTTGAAATCTGGGGTTGTTTGGCTTAGCTTGTTGAATAATATGTTTCTTGATGTGTTGAATTTTTCGCATTTTAGGAGGAAATGCATTTCTGTTTCAACCTCGCCAGCCAGACATTGATCGCATATTCTATTCTCTCTAGGCTGCCAGGATTTCTTGTATCTGCCTTTTTCAATTTCCAGTTGGTGGTCGCTTAGTCTGTACCTGGTGAGGGTCTGTCTCTGTTTTGTGTCTCTGATGGTCGTGAGGTAGTCTGCCAGTTTATATTCTCTTTTTAGGGCCCGGTAACATTCTAATCTGCTTTGGTTTTCGGTTATTTTGTTCCAATGTTCCAGGTAGGTTTCTTTGCATTGTTTAATGATTTGGTTCACTCGGATTGGTGTTTGGACGGCTGTGTCTCTATCTATGTCTATCTATCTATCTCTCTATCTCTCTCTCTCTATCTATCTATGTCTATCTATCTCTCTATCTATCTCTCTCTCTATCTCTCTCTCTATCTATCTATCTCTCTATCTATCTATCTCTCTCTCTCTATCTATCTATGTCTATCTATCTCTCTATCTCTCTCTCTCTCTATCTCTCTCTCTATCTATCTATCTCTCTATCTATCGATCTCTCTCTCTATCTCTCTCTCTCTCTATCTATCTCTCTCTCTATCTATCTATCTCTCTATCTCTCTCTCTATCTATCTCTCTATCTATCTCTCTATCTATCTCTCTATCTCTCTCTCTCTATCTATCTATGTCTATCTATCTATCTCTCTATCTATCTCTCT
Organism: Somniosus microcephalus; assembly: GCF_052327205.1. Classification (NCBI taxonomy): domain Eukaryota; kingdom Metazoa; phylum Chordata; class Chondrichthyes; order Squaliformes; family Somniosidae; genus Somniosus; species Somniosus microcephalus. Next base: position 217,549,136 of record NC_140987.1, read on the forward strand.
ATCTATCTCTCTATCTATCTCTCTCTCTATCTATCTATCTCTCTATCTATCTCTCTAGTTCAGTTCAGTTCAGTTCAGTTCAAATGCTTTATTGGCATGAAAGTTTACAGAGAACCATATTGCCAAAGCTTACATAGCAAAAAGGTACAGTTTTCCAACATTCTGTAGGTGTCAATCGATTTGACATTTGTTGGGTATATACAATATTACTTTTAAACTCTCTCTCTGACCCCAGGCTCTCTCACACCGTGCTCTCTCTCTCTCTCTCTCTCTCTGACCCCAGGCTCTCTCTCTCTCTCTCTCTCTCTGACCCCAGGCTCTCTCACACCGTGCTCTCCCTCTCTCTCTCTCTCTCTGACCCCAGGCTCTCTCACACCGTGCTCTCTCTCTCTCTGACCCCAGGCTCTCTCAAACTGTGCTCTCTCTCTCTCTCTCTCTCTGACCCCAGGCTCTCTCACACCGTGCTCTCTCTCTCGCTCTGACCCCAGGCTCTCTCACACCGTGCTCTCTCTCTCTCTCTCTCTCACTGACCCCAGGCTCTCTCACACTGTGCTCTCTCTCTCTCTCTCTCTCTGACCCCAGGCTCTCTCTCTCTCTCTCTCTCTCACTGACCCCAGGCTCTCTCACACTGTGCTCTCTCTCTCTCTCTCTCTGACCCCAGGCTCTCTCACACTGTGCTCTCTCTCTCTCTCTCTCTGACCCCAGGCTCTCTCACACCGTGCTCTCTCTCTCTCTCTCTCTGACCCCAGGCTCTCTCACACTGTGCTCTCTCTCTCTCTCTCCAATTCCAATTCCAATTCCAATTAAAATGCTTTATTGGCATGAAAGTTTACAGAGAACCATATTGCCAAAGCTTACATAGCAAAAAGGTACAGTTTTCCAACATTCTGTAGGTGTCAATCGATTTGACATTTGTTGGGTACATACAATATTACTTTTAAACAATATTAATTTTAAACAGTCTTTGTACTTCATTTGGTACGTTCAATATTAATTTTAAACAGTCTTAATTTTAAACAGTCCTCAGGTTGTGACATGTTGTTACATATTTGGCCCCAAGGTATGGTCTGTCTCCTTCTCCTAGGACTAATCTCAATTTTGACAGATCATCCAATTCCTTGAAATCTCTCTCTCTCTCTCTGACCCCAGGCTCTCTCACACTGTGCTCTCTCTCTCTCTCTCTCTGACCCCAGGCTCTCTCACACTGTGCTCTCTCTCTCTCTCTCTGTGACCCCAGGCTCTCTCACACTGTGCTCTCTCTCTCTCTCTCTCTGACCCCAGGCTCTCTCACACCGTGCTCTCTCTCTCTCTCTCTCTCTCTGACCCCAGGCTCTCTCACACTGTGCTCTCTCTCTCTCTCTCTCTGAGCCCAGGCTCTCTCACACTGTGCTCTCTCAATTCAATTCAATTCAATTCAATTCAAATGCTTTATTGGCATGAAAGTTTACAGAGAACCATATTGCCAAAGCTTACATAGCAAAAAGGTACAGTTTTCCAACATTCTGTAGGTGTCAATCGATTTGACATTTGTTGGGTACATACAATATTACTTTTAAACAATATTAATTTTAAACAGTCTTTCTACTTCATTTGGTACGTTCAATATTAATTTTAAACAGTCTTAATTTTAAACAGTCCTCAGGTTGTGACATGTTGTTACATATTTGGCCCCAAGGTATGGTCTGTCTCCTTCTCCTAGGACTAATCTCAATTTTGACAGGTCATCCAATTCCTTGAAATCTGGGGTTGTTTGGCTTAGCTTGTTGAATAATATGTTTCTTGATGTGTTGAATTTTTCGCATTTTAGGAGGAAATGCATCTCTGTTTCAACCTCGCCGGCCAGACATTGATCGCATATTCTATTCTCTCTAGGCTGCCAGGATTTCTTGTATCTGCCTTTTTCAATTTCCAGTTGGTGGTCGCTTAGTCTGTACCTGGTGAGGGTCTGTCTCTGTTTTGTGTCTCTGATGGTCGTGAGGTAGTCTGCCAGTTTATATTCTCTTTTTAGGGCCCGGTAACATTCTAATCTGCTTTGGCTTTCGATTATTTTGTTCCAATGTTCCAGGTAGGTTTCTTTGCATTTTTTAATGATTTGGTTCACTCGGATTGGTGTTTGGACGGCTGTGTTGGTCTGGGGCTGGTCAGGGTCCGGCTGAGTACTTAGTTTCAGTAGCAGCTGACTCAGGGGACTCTTTTCTGGGTTTAGCTCTTGGGTCTGAAAGGCTTTGAAATGAAGGGTGTCTGGGGAGCTAGATTTGAGGTGATTTAGGAAGTTTAGTGCTCGTTTTTGGATGTTTATTATCAGTGGGTATCTGCCTAGTTCGGCTCTGCATGCATTTGTTGGCGTTTTTCTTTGGGTGCGAAGGATGCTTCGGCAGAATTCTGCATGTAGGGCTTCTATTGTGTGTTTTTCCCATTTAGTGTAGCTTTGGTGATTTAGCGGGCCCCATACTTCACTACCGTACAGTGCAATGGGCAGGATTATGCTGTCAAATATTTTGAGCCAGATTTTGATTGGGATTTGGATGTTGTAGAATTTTCTTTTTATTGCATATAGGGCTCTTCGTGCTTTTTCTTTTAGTGCATTCACTGCTATGCTGAAGCTCCCTGATGCTGTAATAGTTAGACCAAGGTAGGTGTAGCTCATAGTGTGTCCTATAGTGGTATCACTGAGGGTAAACTGGTATTTGTTTTCCTGACATCTGGGCCTTTTTTGAAAAATCATGATGTTGGTTTTCTTTAGATTTACTGTTAGAGCCCAATTTTGGCAGTATTTGTCGAGTAGGTCTAGTTGTTGCTGTAATCCCTGTTCTGTGGGAGACAGCAGAACCAGGTCGTCCGCATAGAACAGGGATTTCACTTCTCCATCCAGGAGACGGAGACCTGGTGACTCGCTTTGCTCCAGCATGTCTGCTAATTCATTTATGTATATGTTGAACAGGGTCGGGCTCAAATTGCAGCCCTGCCGGACGCCTCTTCTCTGGGTGAAGAAATCGGTGCGTTTGTCTCCAATTTTGACCCCGCATTTGTTTTTCAGATACATTGATTTAATAAGGTCATAAACTTTGCCCCCTATTCCACACTGAAGAAGTTTATAATAGAGCCCTTCGTGCCATATAGAGTCAAAGGCTTTCTTGAAGTCGATGAAACAGGCGAATATTTTCCCATTTTTTGTTTGGTGTATATGTTTTTCAATGAGGGTGTGAAGGGTATAGATATGGTCGGCGGTGCGGTGTTTTGGAAGAAAGCCTATTTGGTTTTTTCTGAGGATATTATGTTTGTTAAGAAAATCAAGTAATCTACTATTTAGAATACTGCAGAATAACTTCCCTAGACAACTGTTGACACAGATGCCGCGGTAGTTATTTGGGTCTGATTTGTTTCCACTTTTATATATGGGGGAGATTAGTCCTTGGCACCAGATATCGGGAAAACAGCCTGAACGTAATATGATGTTGAATAATTTGAGTACCGCACCCTGCATCTCCATATTGCTCTCTCTCTCTCTCTCTCTGAGCCCAGGCTCTCTCACACCGTGCTCTCTGTCTCTCTCTCTCTCTGAGCCCAGGCTCTCTCACACCGTGCTCTCTCTCTCTCTCTCTCTCTGAGCCCAGGCTCTCTCACACCGTACTCGCTCTCTCTCTCTCTCTCTCTGACCCCAGGCTCTCTCACACTGTGCTCTCTCTCTCTCTCTCTCTCTCTCTGACCCCAGGCTCTCTCACACCGTGCTCTCTCCAATTCCAATTCCAATTCCAATTAAAATGCTTTATTGGCATGAAAGTTTACAGAGAACCATATTGCCAAAGCTTACATAGCAAAAAGGTACAGTTTTCCAACATTCTGTAGGTGTCAATCGATTTGACATTTGTTGGGTACATACAATATTACTTTTAAACAGTATTAATTTTAAACAGTCTTTGTACTTCATTTGGTACGTTCAATATTAATTTTAAACAGTCTTAATTTTAAACAGTCCTCAGGTTGTGACATGTTGTTACATATTTGGCCCCAAGGTATGGTCTGTCTCCTTCTCCTAGGACTAATCTCAATTTTGACAGATCTCTCTCTCTCTCTCTCTGACCCCAGGCTCTCTCTCTCTCTCTCTCTCTCTGACCCCAGTCTCTCTCACACTGTGCTCTCTCTCTCTCGCCCTCTCTGACCCCAGGCTCTCTCTCTCTCTCTCTCTCTCTCTCTCTCTGACCCCAGGCTCTCTCTCTCTCTCTCTCTCTCTGACCCCAGTCTCTCTCACACTGTGCTCTCTCTCTCTCTCTCTCTGACCCCAGGCTCTCTCACACTGTGCTCTCTCTCTCTCGCCCTCTCTGACCCCAGGCTCTCTCTCTCTCTCTCTCTCTCTCTCTGACCCCAGGCTCTCTCTCTCTCTCTCTCTCTCTCTGACCCCAGGCTCTCTCACACTGTGCTGTCTCTCTCTCTCTCTGACCCCAGGCTCTCTCACACCGTGCTCTCTCTCTCTCTCTCTCTGACCCCAGTCTCTCTCACACTGTGCTCTCTCTCTCTCTCTCTCTCTGACCCCAGGCTCTCTCACACTGTGCTCTCTCTCTCTCTCGCCCTCTCTGACCCCAGGCTCTCTCTCTCTCTCTCTCTCTCTGACCCCAGGCTCTCTCACACTGTGCTCTCTCTCTCTCTCTCTCTGACCCCAGGCTTTCTCACACTGTGCTCTCTCTCTCTCTCTCTCTCTGAGCCCAGGCTCTCTCACACTGTGCTCTCTCCAATTCCAATTCCAATTCAAATGCTTTATTGGCATGAAAGTTTACAGAGAACCATATTGCCAAAGCTTACATAGCAAAAATGTACAGTTTTCCAACATTCTGTAGGTGTCAATCGATTTGACATTTGTTGGGTACATACAATATTACTTTTAAACAATATTAATTTTAAACAGTCTTTCTACTTCATTTGGTACGTTCAATATTAATTTTAAACAGTCTTAATTTTAAACAGTCCTCAGGTTGTGACATGTTGTTACATATTTGGCCCCAAGGTATGGTCTGTCTCCTTCTCCCAGGGCTAATCTCAATTTTGACAGGTCATCCAATTCCTTGAAATCTGGGGTTGTTTGGCTTAGCTTGTTGAATAATATGTTTCTTGATGTGTTGAATTTTTCGCATTTTAGGAGGAAATGCATTTCTGTTTCAACCTCGCCGGCCAGACATTGATCGCATATTCTATTCTCTCTAGGCTGCCAGGATTTCTTGTATCTGCCTTTTTCAATTTCCAGTTGGTGGTCGCTTAGTCTGTACCTGGTGAGGGTCTGTCTCTGTTTTGTGTCTCTGATGGTCGTGAGGTAGTCTGCCAGTTTATATTCTCTTTTTAGGGCCCGGTAACATTCTAATCTGCTTTGGCTTTCGGTTATTTTGTTCCAATGTTCCAGGTAGGTTTCTTTGCATTGTTTAATGATTTGGTTCACTCGGATTGGTGTTTGGACGGCTGTGTTGGTCTGGGGCTGGTCAGGGTCCGGCTGAGTACTTAGTTTCAGTAGCAGCTGACTCAGGGGACTCTTTTCTGGGTTTAGCTCTTGGGTCTGAAAGGCTTTGAAATGAAGGGTGTCTGGGGAGCTAGATTTGAGGTGATTTAGGAAGTTTAGTGCTCGTTTTTGGATGTTTATTATCAGTGGGTATCTGCCTAGTTCGGCTCTGCATGCATTTGTTGGCGTTTTTCTTTGGATGCGAAGGATGCTTCGGCAGAATTCTGCATGTAGGGCTTCTATTGTGTGTTTTTCCCATTTAGTGTAGCTTTGGTGATTTAGCGGGCCCCATACTTCACTACCGTACAGTGCAATGGGCAGGATTATGCTGTCAAATATTTTGAGCCAGATTTTGATTGGGATTTGGATGTTGTAGAATTTTCTTTTTATTGCATATAGGGCTCTTCGGGCTTTTTCTTTTAGTGCATTCACTGCTATGTTGAAGCTCCCTGAAGCTCTCTCTCTCTCTCTCTCTGACCCTAGGTTCTCTCACACCGTGCTCTCCGTCTCTCTTCCTTTCACTTCCCTTTCTCTGACCCCAGTCTTTCTCATCTTCTCTCTCATACACCCTCTAACCTTAATCTCTCTTTTTCACCATTTTTCCTTCCCTTTCTCTGTCTCTTGCCGCAGTCTATCTCCCTGAACTCCTTTTTGTCTTCCTCTCTCTATCTTTCTGCCCCTGACCATTTTTCTCTCTGACCCCTTTCACCCTATTAAACCCCCTTCTCTCTGCCTGCCTCACTCTCCCTCTGACCCAAGTCTCTCTCTCACACACACCTCTCCTCTGCCTTTCTCCTCTCCTCCCTTCCTTCCTTCCTACTCTCTCTTGCCCCAGTCTCTCTCTCTTTGACCCCCTTTCCTGCCTGTATCTGTGTGTGTGTCTCTTTGACCCCCAATCTCTCTTTCATTTCCCAAAGTTTATAGAGCACAGAACAGAAACTACAACAGGTCAGTAATCAGAACACTATTTTTTCCCTCCCAGACACATTGTAAAAAAGCTCTCAATATGAAGTTTACCTCAGTAATGCTTTTGAAATTTATCCTCTAGCTTTTCATCAAATAATTTTGAAAAACTTGGAAGCGAGACATGTTAGCAGCTAATACAAAAGTTCCTCAGAGGAGCTGACTGAATGGTACATGCTGGGAAATGGACACACTGCACCAGTTCACAGCTCTGGGCAAAATTAGCAACCTCAAGCCCATGCTTCTGGGAATGGCCAAAGCCTTCAAGCAAAATCTTTACTGAAGATATGAAAAGAAGAAAAGACACTTCATGTTAGTGTGACTTAAGTATTTTTTGTATTTTTTTTAAACCCTTAGTTTGGACATCAGAAATTTGAGTTACTGAAGGAAAATATTATGGCTGAAACAAACGGCTGGATTTTGTAATCGGGGGCTGGTCAGGTGGTCGGCGGGTCACGACCCCGCCTCCGATGTGAGGTGGAACAATTAAGTGATTTTGCCCTAATTGGGCACTTGATTTCCAGCGTGTGGGAACCCCTGGCCCAATGAGTCTTTTGGTGCTTAAACTCGCCTCTGATGACATCATCTCTGCAGCTGCATTTAAGGCCTGCAAGCAGCCTTGGTTCATTTTCTGCCTTACAACTTTTGCATTATACTTCTGAGGGATTCATGCTCCAACCATGTCAAGCAGCAGACCAAAGTGTGCCCCCGATTCGATGAGAACTCCCTCCAAACTCTGGTGGAGGGAGCAAGAGTGAATAAGGAAGTGCTGTTTCCTTCTTCAGGGAGGAAAAAGCCTCCCCAACAGACCAAAGCTGTGTGGCTGCAAGTGACACAGGAGATGCATGCCATATCAATGTGTAGCAGAACCTGGCTGCAGTGCAGAAAGAGGTTTCATGACCTTCTCCGCACAGGAAAAGTGAGTATTCCATCCACATGACCCTCAATCTGATCCCCATCGCCTCGCATCACCAGCACTCTGTTTTGTCAACCTTCTCCTCCACATCTCACTTGACCCTTACATCCCTGGACCCTTAACCATTCCCTCTCTCTCTATGTTCACATTCACTTAACTATTCAACTATGCAGCCCTCACACTCCCTATTACTGTGATGCAATGACAACAACTTACAACACACAGGGAGGGCCCTTGCTATGTTTTAAAAAATTGTTTTTTATTTGTTTATGGGATCAGGGCATCGCTGGCAATGCCAGCATTTATTGCCCATCCCTAGTTGCCCTTGAGAAGGTGGTGGTGAGCCACCTTCTTGAACCGCTGCAGTCCGTGTGGTGATGGTACTCCCACAGTGCTGTTAAGGAGGGAGTTCCAGGATTTTGACCCAGCGACGATGAAGGATCAGCGATATACTTCTAAGTCAGGATAATGTGTGACTTGGAGGGGAACTTGGAGGTGGTGGTGTTCCCATGCGCCTGCTGCCTTGTCCTTCTAGGTGGAAGAGGTCGCGGGTTTGGGAGGTGCTGCTGTAGAAGCCTTGGCGAGTTGCTGCAGTGCATCTTGTAGGTGGTACACACTGCAGCCACGGTACGCTGGTGGTGGAGGGAGTGAATGTTTAAGGTGGTGGATGGGGTGCCAGTCAAGTGGGCTGCTTTGTCCAGGATGGTGTCAGGCTTCTTGAATGTTGTTGGAGCTGCACTCATCCAGGCAAGTGGAGAGTATTCCATCACACTCCTTACTTGTGCCTTGCAGATGGTGGAAAGGCTTTGGGGAGTCAGGTGGTGAGACACTCGCCACAGAATACCTAGCCTCTGACCTGCTTTTGTTGCCACAGTATTTATGTGGCTGGTCCAGTTAAGTTTCTGGTTAATGGTGACCCCGAGGATGTTGATAGTGGGGGATTCGGCGATGGTAATGCCATTGAATGTCATGGGGAGGTGGTTAGACTCTCACTTGTTGGAGATGGTCATTGCCTGGCACTTCTGTGGCGCGAATGTTACCTGCCACTTATCAGCCGAAGCCTGAACGTCGTCCAGGTTTTGTTGCATGCGGGCATGGGCTGCTTCATTATCTGAGGAGTTGTGAATGGCACTGAACACTGTGCAGTCATCAACGAACATCCCCATTTCTGACCTTATGTTGGAGGGAAGGTCATTGATGAAACAGCTGAAGATGGTTGGGCCTAGGACACTGCCCTGAGGAACTCCTGCAGCGATGTCCTGGGGCTGTGATGATTGACCTTCAACCACCACAACCATCTTCCTTTGTGCTAGGTATGACTCCAGCCATTGGAGAGTTTTCCCCCCCGATTCCCACTGACTTCAGTTTTACTAGGACTCCTTGATGCCAGACTCGGTCAAATGCTGCCTTGATGTCGAGGGCAGTCACTCTCACCTCACCTCAGGAATTCAGCTCCTTTGTCCATGTTTGGATCAAGGCTGTAATGAGGTCGGAAGCCGAGTGGTCTTGGCGGAACCCAAATGGGCATCATTGAGCAGGTTATTGGTGAGTAAGTGCCGCTTGATAGCACTGTCAATGACACCTTCCATCACTTTGCTGATTATTGAGAGGAGACTGATGGGGCGGTAATTGGCCGGATTAGATTTGTCCTGCTTTTTGTGGACAGGACATACCTGGGCAGTTTTCCACATTGTCAGATAGATGCCAGTGTTGTAGCTGTAATGGAACAGCTTGGCTAGTTCTGGAGCACAAGTTTTCAGCACGATAGCCGGGATGTTGTCGGGGCCCATCATCTTTGCTGTATCCAGTGCGTTCAGCCGTTTCTTGATATCATGTGGAGTGAATCGAATTGGCTGAAAACTGGCTTCTGTGATGGTGGGGACCTTGGGATCATCCACTCGGCACTTCTGGCTGAAGTTGGTTGCAAACGCTTCAGCCTTGTCTTTTGCACTTACGTGCTGGTCTTCACCATCATTGAGGATGGGGATATTCTTGGAGCCTCCTCCTCCTGTTAGTTGTTTAATGGTCCACCACCATTCAAGACTGGAAGTGGCAGGACTGCAGAGCTTTGATCTGATCCATTGATTGTGAGATTGCTTAGCCCTGCCTATAGCATGCTGCTTCTGCTTTTTAGCATGCATGTAGTCCTGTGTTGCAGCTTCCCCAGGTTGGCACCTCATTTTAGGTACACCTGGTGCTGCTCTTGGCATGCTCTTCTATACTCGTTGTTGAACCAGGGTTGGTCCCCTGGCTTGGTGGTAATGGTAGAGTGAGGAATATGCTGGGCCATGAGGTTACAGATTGTGTTGGAATATAATTCTGCTGCTGCTGATGGCCCACAGCGCCTCATGGATGCCCATTTTGAGCTGCTAGATCTGTTCTGAATCTGTCCCATTTAGCAAGGTAGTAGTACCACACAACACGATGGAGGGTGTTCTCAGTGTGAAGACGGGACTTCGTCTCCACAATGACTGTGTGGTGGTCACTGCTGCCAATGCTGTCATGGACAGATGCATCTGCGACAGGTAGATTGGTGAGGATGAGGTCAAGTAGGTATTTCCCTTGTGTTGGTTCACTCACCACCTGTCGCAGGCCCAGACTGGCAGTTATTTCCTTCAGGACTCGGCCAGCTCAGTCAGTAGTGGTGCTACCAAGCCACTCTTGGTGATGGACATTGAAGTCCCCCACCCAGGGTACATTCTGTGCCCTTGCTACTCTCAGTGCTTCTTCCAAGTGGTGTTCAACATGGAGGAGTACTGATTCATCAGCTGAGAGAGGGTGGTAGGTGGTAATCAGCAGGAGGTTTCCTTGCCCATGCTTGACCTGAAGCCATGAGACTTCATGGGGTCCAGAGTCAATGTTGAGGACTCCCAGGGCCACTCCTTCCCGACTGTATACCACTGTGCCACCAACCCTGGTGGGTCTGTCATAGAAACATAGAAACATAGAAGATAGGAGCAGGAGTAGGCCATTCAGCCCTTCGAGCCTGCTCCGCCATTCAACGAGATCATGGCTGATCATCCAAACCCTAGCACCCGGTCCCTACACCGACAGCCATCCCACCCAAGCCCTATCCCTGTAACCCCGTAACCCCACGTATTTAATCCCGCCTAACACTAAGGGCCAATTTTTATCATGGCCAATCAACCTAACCCGCACATCTTTGGACTGTGGGAGGAAACCGGAGCACCCGGAGGAAACCCACGCAAACACGGGGAGAATGTGCAAACTCCACACAGACAGTCACCCGAGGCCGGATTTGAACCCGGGTCCCTGGCGCTGTGAGGCAACAGTGCTAACCACTATGCCACCGTGCTGCCGGTGGGGCAGGACATATCCAGGGATGGTGATGGAGGAGTCTGGAACATTAGCTGAAAGGTATATTCTGTGAGTATGACTATGTCAGGCTGTTGCTTGACTATTCTGTGGGACAGCTCTCCCAATTTTGGCACAAGTACCCAGATGTTGGTGAGGAGGACTTTGCAGGGTTGACTGGGCTGAGTGTGCCGTTGCCATGTCTGTAGCCGTTGCCGAGGTCAATGCTGGGAGGTCTGTCTGGTTTCATTCTTCTTATTTTGTTTCGTAGTGGTTAGTTACAACTGAGTGACTTGCTAGGCCATTTTAGAGGGCTGTTAAGAGTCAACCACATTGCTGTGGGTCTGGAGTCACATATAGGCCAGCAGATTTCCTTCCCTAAAGGACATTAGCACCTCACTCCATCTTTGTGTCCTTCTAAAGCACGGGGGAAGCACCACATAGGAGTACGTTTACAAGGAAGATAAAACACATGTAGTCACTTGGGTGTTCTGTTGTGTTTATCTTTGAAAAGCCCATCCTTTATGTGATAAAGAAAGCTTGATGGCAATCATCATCATCATCATCCTCCTCCTTGTCCTCGTCCTCATCCTCGTCCTCGTCCTTCCCCCCCACCCCACCCCACCCCTGATGGTTTGCTCGATTATGGATCTGGTGGAAATGTGGCTGCAGTTGTAGTGCTCCTCAGCTTCATTGGATGACCTTCAGGGGATAGCCCTTGTCTCCAAGTAGCCATCCGAAATCTTGGTCTGGCGGACTGAAGAGCAGAGGCACACTAGACTTGCGCAGGATGAAGGAGTCATGGCAACTGCCAGGGTACTTGGCACAAACATGCAAAATTTCATTCTTGTGGTCACACACCAGTTGAACTTTAAGGGAGTGTAAGCCCTTGCGGTTGACAAAAATACCTGGATTGTGATGGGGTGCCTTAAGGGCCACATGTGTGCAATCAACGATGCTCTGCACCCTTGGACAGCCTGCCAGATGAGCTAATCCAACTGCACACGTGAATACACTTGCTTGATTGTTGGAGAAGTTGATGTAATTGTGTGCGATGGCAAAGAGGGCATCGGTTACCTGCGTGATGCAAGTGTGTGCAGCTGCCTGGGAGATGCCGCTGATGTCTGCTGTTGATCCCTGGAATGAGCCTGAAGCAAAAAAGTTGAGTGCGGTGGTGACTTTGACAGCCACTGGTAAGGGCTGTCCCCCTGCTCCTCTGAGCTCCAGGTCTTGTTGCAGCATTGCGCAGATGTCACCCACTACCTCTTGCAAAAGTCTGAGCATCCTTTGGCACTGCTGCTCAGTCATGTTGAGGTAGCTCTTAAATGCTCCTTAAGGGCCTATCCCGCCTCTTGGAGGCGGGATCGAAACGGGGTCTGAAAGGCCACTTTTGGGAAAATTGATCAGAGGCGGGCTGGAGGTGGGATCGGAGCCGCCCGCATTTTTTGCAATTTTAACACCTCACATGCCTCCAAACTCGCCTCCTCGGGCCTGGCAAAATCCAGCCCAAAGTTTCAGAAAGGATTTTGAGAGAATCGTGGAACCTGGTGGCAAGATTGTGCAATCATAGGGTGATATACTATTACTATAATATATCAGCTATTGTATGTCACACAGTGAGACTCCTTTAAAATTCTAAGGGGGGGAAATTTGGTATCGCCCCGTTTGGGGCGCAATTATCGGCTGGGCGCAAAGTTTAGTGCCTGGCGCTAATTATCGCCTCCGACTGCAAACTTGGCTTCTATCACCCCAGAGGTGATTGGAGCGCTAAATCAGGCGCTACACACCTCTCTTAAGGCGCTAACGCCGAGGAGCGAGATGCTACCTCAGAGCGCTGGCGAAGCTCATGTGATGTCAGTTAGCAATGGAACACAGACACACTGGCGCCGGCCAGTTCTTAAAGGGGAGGGTCGAACTTGCTCTCCATCCACATCCTGCTCATTGCAGCCTTGAATCTCGGCCTGGAGGGACTTGTACATCAATTCTGCTGGCAAGAACAATGGAGAGGCCCAGGAAAAGAGCTCAAAGTGCAGCCCCCATAGTCTCTTCTAAATCGATGCAAGGAAGATCAAATCAAAATGAACCTGCAAAGTGCTGCTCAGTACCCAAAACACCTTCACACAGCATTGAATCTCTCCAGAAGTCTCTCTCTCTCTCAGAATGCGTGGTGCAAAAATGTCGCCGGCAAAAAAAGTCAGGAAGTGGCCGCCTTTGAATAGTGCTCCCACAGTTTCTTCCCGACTGCAAAACGCTCCTCTCTACCTGTCGTTGCTAGCAGCAGGCAGAAAGGCAGGGGGCGCCACTCAATATCTGGTCCTGGGCACTACCGGGGCGTTGCACGCTCGACTGATGTCATGATCTGCGGGCGTAGGTGTGGTAAACCACTGTTAACCTGTACATGCCTGTGTGGTAAACCACTGTTAACCTGTACATGCCTGTGTGGTAAACCACTGTTAACCTGTACATGCCTGTGTGGTAAACCACTGTTAACCCTGTACAAGTCCAGGCATGTCTCAGCCCCTGGCTCCACCCCTAAGCCCGGGTATAAAGGTGACTCACCACCCTTCCCCCGAGAGCTCTTAGGATGGATTCACTAGCAGAGGCATGCTCTAGTTCTTAGTCAATAAAAGCCTACTTCATTTAAGTCCATCTCGTAGTCTTTGGTATTGTTGATAGCGCATCAATTTTATTGACTAATTTTCAACATGGAGCAAATCTTGGAGCCGGAACGTTTAGACCTGGATCCTCAAGCAGCAGATGCAGCCAATAACTTTGAACACTGGCTGAGCTGTTTCGAAGCCTTCCTGGAGGCCTCCAGCACTACTGTCACTACAGATGACGTGAAACGGCTTGTCTTGAACTCACGGGTGAGCCACCGAGTCTACTTGATCATCCGAGACGCCACTACTTACGCGGCCGCCATCGCGACGCTAAAGGAACAATACGTGAGGCCTGTTAACGAGGTCTACGCCAGACACCTCCTGGCTACCCGAAAACAGCGCCCCGGGGAATCGGGCGCTGAATATTTACTGACACTGAGAGTCCTCGGCCGGGACTGTAATTGCAAAGCGGTGACGGCTAAGGAATGCACGGAAGGCCTGATCCGAGACGCCTACGTAGCCGGCATCAGGTCCAACTATACTCGGCAGAGGCTGCTGGAACAGAGGGGGCTCGACCTGCAGAAGACGGTGGCCCTCGCTAACTCATTAGACGTGGCCCTCCAGAACATGGACGCCTACCCCCCTGACCGGATGGCCACGTGGATGCCACGGGAGCAGCCATCTTGGGACCCGGTAAGGCCACAAGCCGCCAGCAGCCCAACTACAGCTGCAATGACCAGAGGCCAGAAATGCTACTTCTGTGGCCAGGCCAAGCACCCCAGACAGCAATGCCCAGCAAAGGACGCTACCTGCTCCAAATGCGGCAAGAAAGGCCACTACACGAGAGTTTGCAAGGCGAAATCGACCCCCAATTCCAGCAGCGCCGCGTGTGAACCGTACAGGCCACCATTTTGGACCCCACCAACCACATGTGAGCCGTGCGGGCCGCCATTTTGGACACCACCAGCCGAGGGGGAGCCGCCATCTTGGACACCATCTCGGGACCAGGCCCTCGGCGCGGGCGAATACTACAGTGACCCACCGACCTCGACGATGGCCTCCATCACCCTGGAACAATCTAGGCCCCATCAACTAGCCAGGTCCATGATGAACGTAAAGGTAAATGGCCATGCCACAAATTGCCTTTTCGACTGCGGAAGCACGGAGAGCTTCATCCACCCCGACACGGTGCGACGCTACTCCCTATCGGTTATGCGCACACGCCACCAGGTCTTTATGGCCTCAAAGTCCCATACGGCGGACATCGGCGGCTACTGTGTAGCGACTCTGACAGTGAACGCCGTGGAGTACAGAAAGTTTAAATTCCTCGTCCTGCCACAGCTCTGCGCTCCCGTACTGCTAGGATTAGACTTCCAGTGCCATCTGGAGAGCGTCACGATGGCATATGGCGGGCCCCTGCCCCCACTTACAGTCTGCAGCCAGCAGAATTTAAACACGGCACCGCGCAAAGTATGCAGCCTGTCCACCCTGAAGGTCAAACCCCCCCCGTTGTTCACTAACCTCGCCAAAGACTGCAAGCCAATTGCTACTAAAAGCAGGCGGTACAGTGCCGGGGATAGGAGCTTTATTAAATCAGAAGTACAAAGACTCCTGAGGGAAGGGATTATCGAGGGCAGCACCAGCCCATGGCGAGCCCAAGTGGTGGTAGTAAAGACCGGCGAAAAACAGCACCTGGTTATTGATTACAGCCAGACGATCAATCGATACACGCAATTAGATGCATACCCACTTTCCCGCATATCTGACATGGTCAACCAGATAGCACAATACCGGGTATTCTCAACGATTGATCTGAAGTCGGCATACCACCAGCTCCCCATCAGGCCTGAGGACCGCCAGTACATGGCCTTCGAGGCTGATGGTCGCCTCTACCACTTCCTCCGAGTCCCCTTCGGCGTCACCAACGGGGTCTCGGTCTTCCAAAGGGAGATGGACCGGATGGTTGACCAGAACGCGCTGCAGGCCACCTTCCCCTATCTAGACAACGCCACCATCTGCGGCCATGACCGGCAGGACCACGACGCCAACCTAGAAAAATTCCTCCGTATGGCCCAACGGCTGAATCTGACATACAACAGAGAAAAATATATGTTCCGCACCGCGCGCCTCACTATTCTTGGCTGCGTGGTGGAAAATGGAGTCATCGGCCCCGACCCTGACCGAATGCACCCCCTCCTGGAACTACCCCCCCCCCACTGCCTAAAAGCCCTGAAGAGATGCCTAGGGTTCTTCTCTTACTATGCCCAGTGGGTGCCCAACTATGCGGACAAAGCCCGGCCCCTCATCAAGTCAACCTCCTTCCCCCTGATGGCAGAGGCCCGTGCGGCCTTCACCCTCATAAAAGAGGACATTGCGAAGGCCACAATGCACGCAGTGGATGAGTCCATCCCTTTCCAAGTGGAGAGCGATGCATCCGACTTCGCCCTAGCCGCAACCCTTAACCAGACGGGGAGACCCGTGGCCTTCTTTTCACGGACCCTCCAGGGCCCCGAAATTCGACACTCCTCAGTCGAGAAGGAGGCCCAGGCGATAGTGGAGGCTGTACGGCACTGGAGACATTACCTGGCCGGTAAACGTTTCACCCTGCTCACTGACCAACGGTCAGTAGCATTTATGCTTAACAACAGACAAAGGGGGAAAATCAAAAATGGTAAGATATTGCAGTGGAGGATCGATTTATCCACCTACAACTACGATATCTTATACCGGCCCGGGAAACTTAATGAGCCCCCAGACGCCCTATCCCGTGGGACATGTGCCAACGCACAAGTCGATAGGCTACGGACCCTCCACAATGATCTCTGCCACCCGGGGGTCACCAGGTCCTTCCACTTTATTAAAGCTCGCAACGTGCCTTACTCCATCGAGGAGGTCAGGACCATGACCAGGAACTGCCAGGTCTGCGCCGAATGCAAACCGCATTTTTATAGGCCAGACAGGGCACACCTGATTAAAGCCACCCGCCCCTTCGAACGTCTCAGCGTCGATTTCAAGGGGCCCCTTCCCTCCTCTGACCGCAACACGTACTTCCTCAATATTATTGACGAGTACTCCCTTTTCCCCTTCGCCATCCCCTGCCCGGACATGACCAGCGCCACAGTCATCAGGTGCCTCCACGACCTGTTCGCCATATTTGGCTTCCCCAATTACATCCACAGCGACAGGGGCTCGTCGTTCATGAGCGACGAGCTGCGCCAGTACCTGCTCGAGAAGGGCATAGCCACGAGCAGGACTACCAGCTACAACCCCCGGGGTAACGGACAGGTAGAGAGGGAGAACGCAACGGTGTGGAAGACCGCCATGCTCGCCCTAAAATCCAAGGGCCTCCCAATCTCCCGCTGGCAAGATGTCCTCCCCGATGCGCTCCACTCCATACGATCACTGTTCTGTACTGCCACAAACGCCACCCCTCACGAGAAGATGTTCGTCTTCCCCAGGAAATCCACCTCGGGGACATCACTACCGCCATGGCTGACGTCTCCAGGACTCGTCCTGCTCAGGAAACACATGAGGAGCCATAAGACGGACCCCCTGGTCGAAAAGGTTCACCTCCTCCATGCCAACCCACAGTACGCCTACGTGGCGTATCCTGACGGGCGGGAGGACACAGTCTCAATTCGAGACCTCGCACCCTCAGGTACCACCCGAAACACCATCGATCACCATCCACTACCTCCACCCACCACCACTACCCACGACGCACCACCGGGGTGTCTACCACGAACTGACGACATGCCGGTGCCATCCCTACCCCGAGAGGACAACACGCCAGTGCTCCGTCCCACGCGAGAAGCGGCCGCGGGCAAAGAACCGCCGCAACCGGCACCACGAAGATCATTACGGCAGACAAGACCCCCGGAGAGACTTTCGTATACGAACTTTTGAAACACTTCACCCCGCCGGACTCTTTTTTAAACGAGGGGTGAATGTGGTAAACCACTGTTAACCTGTACATGCCTGTGTGGTAAACCACTGTTAACCCTGTACAAGTCCAGGCATGTCTCAGCCCCTGGCTCCACCCCTAAGCCCGGGTATAAAGGTGACTCACCACCCTTCCCCCGAGAGCTCTTAGGATGGATTCACTAGCAGAGGCATGCTCTAGTTCTTAGTCAATAAAAGCCTACTTCATTTAAGTCCATCTCGTAGTCTTTGGTATTGTTGATAGCGCATCAATAGGAGAAAGTGGCGGTAGTGTTTAGCACTGCTGCAAAAATGCCTGGTCAATTTTGTGAGCGGCGCAAACATCACCGCGCCTGGGCGCTAGTTGCAAAGGTGCAAAGCAACTGAATTTTCCCCCCTAAATACCTATCACAATGCCACCTACAGTAGTAACTGGTAATGCAGGTGTTTATAATGCGTTTTCAATGAAATATGCATCCCGCATACTGAATTTAATATAATGGCCTGGATTTTGCAGACAGCATTGAACGAACAACAGCAGTCGTTCATTACACTTGGACTTGGCCACAGACTTCGTTGGGCTTTTGCACGGAACTTGCGATGATTCGAAATCCATTTCGGTGCAGCATCCTCTACACAGGATCCAGGACCTGTGTGAACAGGACAAGCAACTGTGTATCTCCGTAACTAATCATGTTGAAGAATTCTTAATGAGGCACGCAGAGTCTGAACCAGAAAGTGTAAGTTAGAATAGTTAAGTCAATGTAAAATCATGTACAGAAAGTGAAATAGAGAGGGAAAGAAAAGTGGGATTATGAGAGAGAGATAAGAGGCAGAAACAAAAAGTTAAAAAAAATAGTTTTAAAATCTCCAATAATAATTAAAAGCTGAAGGAATGAGACTCCACACTTGTAAAAGTTAATTTTCAGTACCAGAGAGGTTGTTTGGCAGTAATTAAGACTTAGCATGCCATTAAAAATTTACTTACACTGGAATGGACGAGCCCTAAATTTTTCTGGTGAGTTTAGTGTGTATCTATCATTTAAGTACAGCAACTTCACGCCGTTTCACGTGTTTCAATGCTGAGTCTCTCAACCAGATACTGTTATAGCAAAGCTTCTGGAGGAGCAGGGCAACTTGGACAGCACTGATCTCCACGTTTAACAGGATGAGATGTTGGAAAAATTAAAGCTGAAAAAATGCAACTTAAGATTTATCCAATTATGCCTTTTCTGAATATTTCTGTTTGGGTAAATCTTTACATCACAGAATATGTATAACCTTCACAGAATAAAATGTCTTCACCAATGCAATAATAAAGCACAGAGGAAATGTTAAACTTATGCAAATTATTGGTTAGGCTACAAATAGAATATTGTACCCAGTTTTCAGCACCTTCATTTAAGAAGGATGTTGAGGCCATGCAGAGGGCATGGAAAACATTCAGCAAGATGACACCAGGGATGACAGCCTTTAGTTTAGTGGTTGAAAGAGAGATTTGTATATCCAACTTGAACAGATGCCACTAAGTTAGGTGGTACAGTAATAAAAACAGAAAATGCTGGAAACACTCAGCAGGTCAGGCAGCATCTGTGGAGAGAGAAACAGAGTTAACGTTTCAGGTCGAAGACCTTACGTCACGATTTATTTCAGATTTCCAGCATCCGCAGTATTTTGATTGTGCTGTTGTATAGGTGGTACAGTAAGTTGTGTAGATGGGAGTAGAAAGTTACCAAGGGACATAGCCAGATTAAGTGAATGTGCAAAACTGTGGCGTTCAATGTGGGGAAGTATAAGGTCATCCATTTTAGATCCAAGAAACACAAATCGGAATACTTTCTTAATGGCAAGACACTAGAAACTGTGGCGGAATAAAGGGATTTGGGTGTCCAGGTACACAAATCACTAAAAGCACAAGTACAAAAAGGCTAATGGAATATTGGCCTTTACCTCAATAGAATTGGAGAACACAGGAGAGGAGGTTATGCTTCAGTTGTACAGAGCCTTGGTCAGACCCCATCTGGAGTACTGTGTTCAGTTTTTGGTATGGACCTCAGAAAGGATGTCTTGGTCTTAGAGGGGTTACAGTGCAGATTCACCAGAATGATACTGGGGCTTGGACGGTTAAATTATGAGGACCGGGTGCATAAATTTGGATTGTATTCCCTTGAGTTTAGAAGGTGATTTAATTGAGGTTTTGGAAATTATAAACGGATTCAATAGAGTGGATATGAAAAGCTATTTCCTCTTGTGGAAAATCCAGAACAAGGGGGGCACAATCTTAAAATTAGAGCTGGGCCATTCAGCAGAGAAATCAGGAAGCACTTTTTCACACAAAGGGTATTGGAAATCTGGAATTCTCTCCCCCAAAAGCTGTGGAGGCTAGGGCCATTGACATTTTCAAGACCAAGATAGATATTGTTAGATAGATATGTTAGGTAAGGGTATCAAAGGATGTAGAGCAAAGGTGGGTCAATGGAGTTGAGGTATAGATCAGTCATGATCTAATTGAATGGCGGAACAGGCTGGAGGGGCTGAATGAGGAGCTACAAGAGAAAGTGGGGCTCTTTTCATTAGAACAAAAAAGATTAAGAGAAAATCTGATCGAGATGTTCAAAATTGAGAAGTTTTGTTGAAGTAAATCAGAAGAAACTATTTCCACTGGTTACTAACTAGAAGGCATAAGTTTAAGATCATGACCAAAAGAATGATGGGAGAGGTTAGGAGAAATGGTTTTACACAATGGGTTAACAGGACATGGAAACACCTACCAGAAACATTGGTGGAAGCAGAGTCCATAATAGCTTTTAAAAGGGAAGTGGATAAATATTTAAAAAATAAAAATCTAAAAGAGCATGGGTAAAGGGCATGGGAATGGGATTAAGTAGGTGGCTCTTTTAGAGAACTGGCACAGGCTGTACTGTAAAATGCTATGATTCAAAAGTCTTCTCACCTACCTTGTTTGGTTTCTTCTTCTCTGCCATGCTGAATGGCGCCATTCAGATCTTCATGAAGTAGTGTACATCCAGTGCAGGATGGGTGGAAAGCTGATCATGCTATGCAGACTGCAAGCAAAGATCAAAACTAAAGAAGCTTTTTGTCATGTTGAGGTCCTAGTCACTGGTAGCCATCCCTGTTTATTGATGTATTAGAAGAACTCCAGACCATCACTAACCATTTTACATTTGCAGCCAAAACTTATTTTTTATTCGTTCATGGGATGTGTGCATCGCTGGCAAGGCCAACATTTATTTCCCATCCCTAATTGCCCTTGAGGAGGCAGTGGTGAGCCGCCTTCTTGAACCACTGCAGTCCATGTGGAGAAGGTACTCCCACAGAGCTATTAGGAAGGGAGTTCCATGATTTTGACCCAGCGACAATGAAGGAACGGCGATATACTTCCAAATCAGGATGGTGTGTGACTTGGAGGGGAACTTGGAGGTGGTGGTGTTCCCATGCACCTGCTGCCCTTGTCCTACTAGACGGTAGAGGTGGCGAGTTTGGGAGGTGCTGTTGAAGAAGCCTTGGAAAGTTGCTGCAGTGCATCTTGTAGATGGTACCTACTGCAGCCATGGTGCGCCGGTGCTGGAGGGAGTGAATGTTTAAGGAGGTGGATGGGATGCCAATCAAGCGGGCTGCTTTGTCCTGGATGGTGTTGACCTTCTTGAGTGTTGTTGGAGCTGTAATCATCCAGGCAAGTGGAGAGTATTCCATCACACTCCTGAATTGTGCCTTGTAAATGGTGGAAAGGCTTTGGGGAGTCAGGAGGTGAATCACTCGACACAGAATATCCAACCTCTGACCTGCTCTTATAGCCACAGTATTTATGTGGCTGGTCCAGTTAAGTTTATGATCAATCCTCCTCAATCGCCTTCTCCCGTGGCGGATTCCGCCCACTAAGGGGCACAATGGACATGATCTTCACCACACGTCAACTACAAGAGAAATGCAGGGAACAGCACCAACCGCTGTACATGGTCTTCTTTGACCTCACAAAGGCCGTTGACATCGTCAACCGTGAGGGATCATGGAGTGCCCTCCTCAAATTCGGCTGCCCTCAAAGGATTGTCACCATCCTCCGCCTGCTTCACGACGACATGCAAGCCGTGATCCTGACCAACGGATCCACCACAGACCCAATTCACATACGGACCGGGGTCAAGCAAGGCTGTGTCATCGCACCAACGCTCTTCTCAATCTTCCTGGCTGCAATGCTCCATCTCACCCTCAGTAAACTCCCCGCTGGAGTGGAGCGAATCTGCAGAACAAATGGGAAACTGTTCAACCTCTGTTGCCTCCAGTCCAGATCCAAGGTTGTCCCATCCTCTGTCATCAAATTACAGTATGCAGACGACGCTTGCGTCTGCGCACACTTTGAGGCCGAACTCTAAACCATCATCAACACCTTCACCGAAGCGTATGAGAGCATGGGCCTTACACTAAACATCCGTAAGGCAAAGGTCCTCTACCAACCTGTCCCCGCCACACAGTACTGCTCCCCGATTATCAAAATCCACGATGAGGCCTTGAACAACGTGGACCATTTTCCATACCTCGGGAGCCTACTGTCAACAAGGGCAGATGTCGATGATGAAGTCCAACACCGCCTTCAGTGTGCCAGTGCAGCCTTCAGTCGCCTGAGGAAGAGAGTATTTGAAGACCAGGACCTCAAACCCAGCACCAAGCTCATGGCCTACAGAGCATTGGTGATACCCGTCGTCCTGTATGCTTCAGAGACATGGATCATGTACAGCAGGCACCTCAAAGCACTGGAGAGGTACCACCAACATTGGCAGGATAGGTGTTCTCGCTCAGGCCAACATCCCCAGCATCAAAGCTTTGACCATGCTCGATCAGCTCCAATGGACGGGCCACATTGTCCACGTGCCCGATACGAGACTCCCAAAACAAGTGCTCTACTCAAAGCTTCGACACGGCAAGAGAGCCCCAGTTGGGCAGAGGAAACGCTTCAAGGACACCCTCAAAGCCTCCTTGAAAAAGTGCAACATCCCCACTGACACCTGGGAATCCCTGGCCCAAGACCGCACAAAGTGGAGGAGAAGCATCTGGGAAGGCGCCGAACACCTCGAGTCTCTTCGCCGGGAGCAAGCGGAAGCCAAGCGCAAACAGCAGAAGGAGCGCACGTCAACCCAAGCACCCCACCCGCCCGCCCCTTCAACCACCGTCTGCCCCACCTGTGACAGAGACTGTAGGTCCCGCATTGGACTCATCAGTCACCTGAGAACTCATTTTTAATGTGGAAGCAAGTCATCCTCGGTTCCGAGGGACTGCCTTAGATGAAGAAAAATCATCCAGGCAAGTGGAGAGGATTCCATCACACTCCTGACTTGTGCCTTGTAGATGGTGGAAACCCTTTGGGGAGTCAGGAGATGAGTCACTCGCCGCAGAAGACCCAGCCTCTGACCTGCTCTTATAGCCACAGTATTTATGTGGCTGGTCCAGTTAAGTTCCTGATCAATAACGACCTCCTCCCAAGATGTTGATGGTGGGGGATTGGGCGATAGTAATGCCATTGAATGTCAAGGGCCAGTGGCTAGACTCTCTCTTGTTGGAGATGGTCATTGCCTGGCACTTGTGTGGCACAAATGTTACTTGCCACTTCTCTGCCCAAGCCTGAATGTTGTCTGAAACTATCCATCAATTTAAACTGAAGTTATGTTCTAACTAATATCTGGTTCACAGTATACACCACCATCACCATTCATTTGAGAGAACAAACCTGAGTTCAGTCCAGAAATTCAACTTCCTGTTCAACCACCTTGTCATCAGGTGCATTTCTGGACAAAGAAATGCTTCTTCCTGTCTGAGGAAGCACATATGGAGCAAAAAATCAAAATCAAGCTCAAAGTGTTGTAAGGAAGTAGTCCTCTTCACATCATGATGCCACATCAAAAACCTTGAAAGCTTCCACCTCTGCAGCCTCCACTCCATTATGAACAGCAGATGGCAGACAAGACACCCAACAGTGATCAAGCTGTTGGTATATGCTAGGCTGTTGGTATATGCTAGGCTGTTGGTATATGCTAGGCTGTTGGTATATGCTAGGCTGTTGGTATATGCTAGGCTGTCTGCAATAGAGTCCTTGCTGATAAAGCATCAAGCAAGATGGTCTGGGCAGGTCAAGCATTCTATAGAGGGCTGTTCAAGTGTCATAAGATTACATTGGAAAGGATCAATGTGGAATCCTTAGGAACATAGGAACAGGAGTAGGCCATTTAGCCTCTTAAGCCTGTTCCCCCATTCGATGAGATCATGGCTGATCTGTGACCTAATCCATATTCCCACCTTTGCCCCATATCCCTTTATACCTTTGGTTAGTAGAAATCTATCAATCTCAGCTTTAAAATTAACAGTTGACCCAGCATCAACTGCCATTCTACCAACTTGTGTAGAAGTGTTTGCTAACTTCACTCCTGACCAGCCTGGCTCTCATTTTTAGGCTATGTCCCCTAGTCCTAGATTCCCCAACCTGTGGAAATGCCTAAATAGTTTCTCTCTATCAACCCTATCAATTCCCTTTAATATCTTGAAAACTTCAATTAACTCACCCCTTACAGACAGACTCCAAAAAAAGGTTATTCCTCTTTGCATGGTTGAAGAAACATGTATTCCATTGCTGTTTTTGTGAACTGGGCTTCATTACTTTGCTGCTCTGCCCAGCTTCCAAGTTTTCTGCTCTCCATTGGTGATACTAGACTAACTTGGAAAGTGAAAAATGAACATTATTAGAGGTGAAACCGATCCTATTGAATGAATTCACCCAGTGGAAAATAGAGAACAGCAGTATTTCAATTTATTGCTGTTAAAATAAAGAAAGAGAGAAACCAACACCCCTTAAGTCAAAAAAATAATCAATATTCTGCCAAGAAATGTTATGTTTGGATAAGGATTATGCTTGGGCGGGTTTTCCTTGGGGAACATTGAATAAAAAATAATCCATTTGCAAATCCTTGTAACACATCTCATGTATCATTTATTCAATAATTTGATTTGAATAAAAATCACTAAGAGGGTGACTTTAACCTAAGCCGCCCGTCGGGAATTTGACGGGATTGTATCGACCACATGTTTTACACCCTGCCCAATTTTACTTTCCATTGACTTCAAAAGATTTTGTATAATATTTAGATTTGGTCAGGGGATGTGGGGCCGATTTTAACTCCCCTGATGGTGCAAACCAGCCGGAGGAGCAGTTAAACTGAAGTGGGATCTTACTCACTCCTTTCCTGCCATAATTTTGCTGACTGCAATATTAAAAGGAAATCCGCGCCAACCCAGGGGGGTCCTCTTTAAATATGCAGATCGAGCTCCGATTACATCATCGGGGGCTGATCTGTTATCTTAACCTGAGGCCTGAATGGATAGTGGCGGGGAGGGAGCAGTGATGGCTTCCCCGCAAGGAAAAGGGAGGCAGGGTCAGAAGAGGTAAGTTTTCTTAATAGATGTTTTTAGTTTCCTTGTGGGCCAGGAGGAGCAGGAGTGATCCTCCGGGCCCCACAAGGGAACCTTGGACCTCCCCTGCCCCGGGCGGCCCCCACCAATTGGGATTCCCGCCCTGGAACATGTACCTTGGGCTGGCAACCATAGTGTATGTACCTTTAAGGGGAGAACTACTTTTTACAGCTCCTGTATACTGTAGTACCGGCAGTGACCACACCTGTATATAACCCTGAGTAGGGATCTGTGCAGTTAGTTTTAGAGTAACCCTCATTCAGTAAACACCTTTTGATTGTTCCCTGCAGTCTCTTGTCTAATTATTGAAGGACACAACATCAAGATACACGGATTTAACATTGGGGACGAGAAGATTCAAACCTACCTGCAACTTGTTAGATCCGTGTATCTTGATGTTGTGTGTCCTTCAATACTTAGGCAAGAGACTGCAGGGAACAATCAACAGGTGTTTACTGGATGAGGGTTACTCTAAAACTAACTGTACAGATCCCTAGTCAGGGTTTATATACAGGTGTGGTCACTGCCGGTACTACAGTATACAGGAGCTGTAAAAAGTAGTTCTCCCCTTAAAGGTACATACACTACAATTCCTCCCCTTTTAGATTAACAGTACCATAACATTCATTTAACAATTAAATATCAACTAATTACAATTAACACTTTTAACATGCAACATTAACTGAAAATAGTCTATTTATAAATTCAGTCTTTGGGGCGGCTTCCTGATCCTTTCTGGATAGCGCCTTTCCTGAGTGTCTTGCTCTTGGTGCGGAGGCGATTCTGGCCCCCTGTCGTCGGTTGGTTCATCAGCTTCCGATGCTACTGTTTCTGGGGTAGATGCTACCTGTATGTCGGGTTCATCACCAGGTACGCGAGACATGGGGTTGACTCGTTCCTGTGACTCTAGGATCTGGTCAACATGGCGTCTCACAATGTTCTCCCCAACATCCACTGTGTACATTAGTGGCCCCTGCCGTGTGCATATCGTTCCTGGTTGCCATTTCTCTGTTCGGTAGTCGCGGGCCAAGACTGGTTGCCCTATATTGAAGCTCCTTGTCGGCTTCTCATTGATGTGCTGGAATTGCTTATTCTCAACATCTCTTCGTACATTTGGTCTGAGCAAATCCAGACGAGATCTCAACCTTCGGTTAAAGAACATCATGGCCGGGGTCTGGTTGGCGACTGCATTTGTCGCATTTCTGTAGGCTAACAGGAAATTGTCCACCTTGTGCTGCAGTGGAATGTCGTCATCGCACATGGCCCTTACTGCTTTTTTAAAGGTTTGTACGAACCTCTCAGCCAATCCATTTGTGGCTGGATGATACGGGACGGATGTGTAATGCCTTACCCCATTCCTTTTCATAAATCTTCGAAACTCTTCGGACACAAACTGTGGTCCGTTATCAGAGCAAATCTGCTCTGGCAAGCCGTTCCTGGCAAATATGGTCCGTAGGACTGCAATAGTTTTCTCCGTGGTGGTGGAGGACATTTTGATCACCTCAGGCCATTTCGAGTGCACATCCACGGCTATTAAAAACATTGAGTCCATGAATGGACCAGCAAAATCAATATGCACCTGTTGCCATGGAAATGAGGGCCACTCCCATGGGTGTAGAGGGGTATGTGGTGGTGCATTTTGGACCTTCTGGCATCCTGAGCAGCTCTTTGTCAGGTCCTCGATTTGCTGATCGATCTCCGGCCACCACACATAAGCCCTAGCAAGGCTTTTCATTTTCACCCCTCCCAGATGGCCTTCGTGAAGCTCATTGAGCACTCTCTCCCTTAACTTGGGTGGAATTACCACTCGGGATCCACACATCAAGGGCCCCTGGCACACTGACAGCTGTTCTCTTCTGGATGAGAATGCTGGCAACAGTGAGTCGCCATGTGTTGGCCATCCTGTCACCATCAAGTCATATACCCGAGACACTGTCGGGTCATTTCGGGTCTCCTTCTCTATATCAGCGTTAGTTACTGGCAAGCGTTCAATTATAGTCGAATAAAATATTTCGACAGGGTCCACTGCTGGTGCTTCCTCCACAGTAGGCAGTGGCAGGCGTGATAGCCCATCAGCGTTTCTGTATGTACTTTGAAGAAGGAACTATATTCTGCAGCCCCTGTATACTGCAGTACCAGTAGTGACCACCCCGGTATATAAGCCTGTATAGTAACTTTGTATAGTAGTTCCAGTTTTGTCTCTATTCAGTAAACACCTGTTATAACCAACTCCTGCAGTCCGTGTCTCAATTACACATGGACGTTACACTGGCGACGAACAGATCCGAACTTACCTACAGTTCTGCACCACCTCACGGGGATCCATCCCTGAAGTGAAGTTGTTAGAGGTCGAGGCCAGAAGGAAGAAATCCAAAAAGAAAAAAAAAACAGAAGAAACGGGCGTCGACCGTGGGCAACCGCCCTCTGATTCATCGAATTCGAAGATTGCAGGAGAGGCTGTCGAGAGCTGGGCTTCGTTATCCAGTCTATGGTGTTCCAGCTAATCGGGCTGGTGGCAGGTAGTACACTGATTCTTCCTGGGCTGCGGCGGGCTAGAGCTCGATCGGGTGGCTTTTCAACGGGGCCGAGCAGCGTTGTCGGGAAGAGGAGAGAGAGAGAGAGAGGGTGGAGCACACAGGGCGCGGCCGGTGCTACGAAGCCGAGCAGCGTACAGACCCGAGAAGAGGGAGGAAAGTGTCCCATAGGGTCTGCTCTGACGACGGGAACAGTAATTAAAATAAAAGAAATTAGAAGCGCAGAAAGCCGCGAGGAGCTGCAGTTTGCCACAGGGACCATGGAGAGTGGCGTCGGCAGCAGCGCGGGGGGAAGTGCGCGAAAACCATAGGGCGTCGCCATCAAGGCATAAAAACGCCAGCAACAGTGCTAGCAGCAGCGGAAAAGACAGAAAGCGCGGGAGGCGCCATCTTAATCCAGCGGGGAAGAAGGCAAATCACGGGAGGCGCCATTTTGTTCAATCGGGGAAGAAGGCAAAGTGCGGGAGGCGCCATCTTAGATCTCCAAGATGCCGAAGACTGGCAATATCACTGCCTTTGATAATGCAATAGAAGACTGGACCACGTATGTGGAAAGAGTCGAAGTATATTGCAAGGCAAATGAAGTAGCCGATGAGAAAAAGGCATCGGTACTACTAAACTTAATGGGCGCAAGAACGTACAGCCTATTGCGGAACCTGATCACTCCAGTCAAACCGATGGCGAAGAGTTTTAACGAAATTGTTGATATCCTACAGGAACACCTAAATCCTACACCGCTGCTGATAGCAGAAAGATTTAAATTCCACAAGAGAAATCAGCATAAAGATGAGAGCAATGCTGATTACCTTACGGAACTACGCAAGCTATCAAAACACTGCCAGTTTGGAGCAGGACTGGCAGATACCCTACGGGACAAATTTGTCTGTGGACTCCTGAGTGAAGGAACCCAGAAGTGGTTACTCTCAGAGAAAGAGCTGACGCTAGATAAGGCTTTCAGCGTGGCAGTATCGTACGAAGCAGCAGCAAGGGGAGCTGCGGAAATACAGCAAAAGCCACAGGAATACGGCACCCATGAAATGACACGGGGATTTGAAAAATGTTATCGCTGCGGCAGAACAACCCATGACCAGAAGGACTGCTGGTCCAAGGACAGAACATGCAGGCAATGCAGAAAGATGGGACACATTGCACGAGTTTGCAGGTCTGGGAAGAAGACTAACGACAACAAAAAGACTACTAAGGAAAAGTACAGGAAAGTACAAAAGATGACGGACAGTAGTTCCGAAGACCAGAAGAGCGATAGTGAATCCGGGAACAAGAGACTAAGCTGTCTCAAACTACACAACGTAATCACAAAAGAGGATCACCGAACCATTTGGGTCAGCCTCACGATAGCAGGGTCCCAAGTCAAAATGGAATTGGATACAGGATCAGCCCTGACCGTCATGAATCGACGAGACTACGAGCGGCTATTCTCACACATACCCTTGAAAGATACATCCATTGTCTTGAAGACATATACGGGGCAGAAAGTATACCCCAGAGGGAAAATAAGGGTGCCTGTCGAATACAACGGCAAGGAAATACAGAAATTGTATCTGTACATACTGCAAGATGGTGGACCACCGTTATTGGGATGTGAATGGATCAGAAAGATAAGTTTAGACTGGCACTCCATTCGGGCACTGACGGTGGCTAGTAAAAAGGATGCCGACGTCACACCTGGACGATTGTCAAAAATCTTGGCTAACGCTAAAGAGGTATTTCAACAAGAACTGGGAACTCTTAAAGGCATAATCGCCTCGATACAAATAGAAGAGAATGCAATTCCCAAGTTTTTCAAAGCAAGACCGGTACCGTATGCAATTCGCCCAGCCGTCGAGGCAGAGCTGGAGAATCTGGTGAATGCAGGCGTGCTAACTAAGGTAGACTGGAGCGAGTGGGTGACACCCATCGTTCCTGTCATGAAGAAAACGTTAAACAATAAGTCTGAGGAGCCAAGGAAGGTTCGCATCTGTGGGGACTTCAAGGTGACTGTGAACCCAGTCCTTCACACAGTACAGAAGAGATATTTTCACCTCACTATCTGGAGGGAAAGGTTTTACAAAAATTGACCGAGCGCAAGCATATTTGCAGATGGAGGTTGAAGAATCCTCTAGGAAATATCTCACGATAAACACTCACAAAGGTCTTTACCAGTATAATCGACTGGTATTCGGAGTAGCATCAGCTCCGGCTATATGGCAAAGAGCAATGGAACAAGTCCTGCAAGGGATTCCGGGGACTCATCCTAGTGACAGGTGAAAATGACAGTGAACACCATGCCAACCTAGAGCAGGTGCTCACTAGACTAAGAGAACATGGGCTACGAGCCAATCGCCCCAAGTGCGAGTTTTTTAAGAAACAAATATCGTATTGTGGCCACGTGATTGATGAAGAGGGGTTACATAAGTCCCCTGACAAAATTGAATCGGTAGTTAAGGCTCCAGCGCCTGAAAATGTGTCGCAACTGAGGTCATTCCTCGGATTGGTGAATTACTACCATAAGTTTTTGCCGAATTTGTCCACAGTTCTGCACCCACTGAACGCCCTGCTACAAACTGGAGTAGCATGGAAATGGAGCGATGAATGTAAGCGGGCCTTTCAGAAGTGTAAAGGCCTGATCACTTCTAGAGAAGTATTGGCTCACTGCAACCCGTCACTACCGATAAGACTGGCGTGTGATGCGTCTCCCTACGGCGTTGGAGCGGTACTGTCACATAAATCCCTTGATGGTTCAGAGAGGCTGATAGCTTTTGCGCCACGCTCGTTAACTGCAGCCGAGCGTAACTATGCCCAGATTGACAGAGAGGCCCTCAGCCTGGTGTGGGGGGTGAAGAAGTTCAATCACTACCTGCACCGACAGAAATTTACTCTACTAACTGATCATCAACCTCTTGTCTCCATTTTCAACCCTAAGAAGGGCGTCCCGATAATGACAGCACAACGGCTACAGAGGTGGCCCCTTTACCTAGGGGCATACCAATATGACATCGAGTACAAAGGAACTAAACAGCATGGGAATGCTGATGGATTGTCGTGCCTACCGTTGCCGACGGTGGAAGAAGCAGCTGCAGTGGATCCTGTGGAGATATTCCACTCGACCATAGTCGAATGTCTACCTGTGACGAATGCAAACATAGAAAAGGAAACACGAAATGACCCGACACTCTCCAGGGTCTATGATTTAACGGTGAAGGGATGGCCAGCACATGGCGAACCACTGTTGCCAGCATTCTCGCCGAGAAGAGAACAGCTGTCAGTGTGCCGAGGAACCTTGATGTGTGGATCCAGAGTAGTAATTCCACCCAAATTGAAGGATAGAGTGCTCAATGAGTTTCATGAGGGTCATCTGGGAGGGGTAAAAATGAAGAACTTAGCCAGAGCATTTGTGTAGTGGCCGGGAATCGATAGAGAAATCGAAGAGATGACCAAGAGCTGTACAGGATGCCAGAAGGTCCAAAACGCCCCACCACAAGCCCCTCTACATCCATGGGAGTGGCCCTCACCTCCATGGCAAAGGGTACACATTGATTTTGCTGGTCCATTTATGGACTCGATGTTTTTAATTGCGGTGGATGCACATTCAAAGTGGCCAGAGGTAATAAAAATGTCCTCAACCACCACAGAAAAAACCATCACAGTCTTACGAACCATTATCGCCAGAAAAGGGCTGCCTGAACAGATTTGCTCCGACAATGGACCACAGTTTGGGTCTGAAGAGCTCCGGAGGTTCTTAAAGAACAATGGTGTTAAGCATTACACATCCGCCCCATATCATCCAGCCACCAATGGATTGGCTGAGAGGTTCGTTCAAACATTCAAGAAGGCTATCAAGGCAATGTGTAATGAAGACATACCCCTACAACACAAGGTGGATAACTTCTTGTTTGCCTACCGGAATGCGACACATGCGGTTACCAACCAAACTCCAGCCATGATGTTCTTCAATCGAAGACTACGATGCCGCTTGGATTTGGTTAAGCCAAACATCAGAAGCGATGTGGAGAACAGACAGTTTCAGAATATGAATGAAAGGCCAACCAGGAGTTTTAAGATCGGTCAACCAGTTTTGGCCCGCGACTACCGCACAGAGAAATGGCAGCCAGGAACGATCTGCACATGGCAAGGACCTCTAATGTATACCGTGGACATTGGAGAGAGCATTGTAAGACGTCATGCTGACCAGATTCTAGAGTCACTGGAAAATGTCAAATCCACACCACGATCCGATACACCTGGTGATGAAACCGAAGTACCAATTGCATCTACCTCAGAATCGGTGATATTGGAAGCAGACGAACCAAACAACGACGTTGATCCCGAATCAACATTGCCAGAAGAACCTGATACCCCAAAGAGGCATTATCCAGACAGAATCAGGAAGCCTCCTCAAAGACTGAATTTATAATTGCTTAACTTCAGCTAATGTATATAGCAACTGTAATTGTAAATATGTTATTTAATTATTAATCGAATGTTATGTACTGTTTAGCTAAAAGGGGAGGAATTGTAGTGTATGTACTTTGAAGAAAGAACTATATTCTGCAGCCCCTGTATACTGCAGTACCAGTAGTGACCACCCCGGTATATAAGCCTGTGTAGTAACTTTGTATAGTAGTTCCAGTTTTGTCTCCATTCAGTAAACACCTGATATAAGCAACTCCTGCAGTCCGTGTCTCAATTACACACGGACATTACAGTTTCCATGCTGTTCCGTGCCCTTATACTCGATTTCATATTGGTTCGCCCCTAGAAAAAGGGACCATCTTTGTAGCCGTTGCGCAGTCATCTCCGGAATGCCCTTCTTTGGATTAAAGATGGAGACAAGTGGTTGGTGGTCAGTCAGCAAGGTGAACTTCTGCCCGTGCAGATAGTGGTTGAACTTTTTCACTCCCCACACTAGGCTGAGGTCCTCCCTGTCAATCTGGGCGTAGTTACACTCGGCTGAGGTTAGTGACCGAGACGCAAAGGCTACCGGCCTCTCCGAGCCATCCGGGAATTTGTGCGACAGCACCGCTCCAATGCCATAGGGTGATGCATCACACGCCAACTGAATTGGTAGTGCTGGGTTGAAATGAGCCAACACCTCTTTTGATGTGATCAATTCTTTGCACTTCTGGAAAGCTCATTTACATTCGTCATTCCACTTCCATGGTACCCCCGTTTGCAGTAGGGTGTTCAGTGGGTGTAATACTGTAGACAAATTTGGTAAGAACTTATGGTAGTAGTTCACCAGCCCAAGGAACGACCTCAGTTGTGACACATTTTCCGGTGCTGGAGCCTTGACTACTGCCTCAATCTTTTCAGGGGACTTATGTAACCCCTCTTCATCAATAACGTGGCCACAATACGAGATCTGCTTCTGGAAAAACTCGCATTTGTGGCGATTAGCTCGGAGCCCATATTCCTTCAATCTAGTGAGCACCTGCTCCAGGTTGGCAAGGTGATCACTGTCATTTTTGCCCGTGACCAGGATGTCATCCAAATAACACTGGGTCCCTGGAATCCCTTGCAGGACTTGATCCATTGTCCTTTGCCAAATAGCCGGAGCTGATGCTACCCCGAACACCAGCCGATTGTATTGGTAGAGACCTTTATGAGTGTTGATCATCAGGTACTGTTTCGAGGCTTCTTCTACCTCCATTTGCAGGTACGCCTGGGCCAGATCAATCTTAGTGAAGCGTTTCCCTCCAGATAGCGAGACGAAAATATCTTCAATCCACGGAAGCGGATATTGTACAGTGTGAAGGACTGGGTTCACTGTCACCTTAAAGTCCCCACAGATGCGAACCTTCTTTGGTTCCCCAGGCGTATTACTCAACGACCTCTTCATTACAGGAACGATGGGTGTAGCCCACTCACTCCAGTCCACTTTGGACAGTACTCCTGAACATTCCAAACCTTCCAGCTCTGCTTCGACGGCTGGGCGGATCGCATAAGGTACCGGTCTGGCCTTAAAAAACTTTGGGCTTGCATTTTCCTCTATTTTGATCATCGCTGTTATGCCTTTTAGTGTTCCGAGTCCCTCCTGGAACACTTCTTGTGCGTCAGTTAGCATTTTTTGACAGTCATCCAGGTGTGACATCGTCATCCTTTTTGGCATCTACAGTCAGTGCTTGTATGGAATGCCAATCTAGCTGTATCTTCCGGATCCATTCACGTCCTAGTAGTGGTGGTCCTCCATCTGGCAATACATATAGGTCCATTTTTGATGTTTCCTTGCCGTTATATATAACGTTCACCCTGATTTTACCTTTGGGGTAGACTTTTTGCCCCGTGTACGTCTTCAAGACAATCTCTGTATCTCTCAAGGGTATATGTGAGAATAGCCGCTTGTAGTCCCTTCGGTTTATAACTGTTAGGGCTGATCCTGTGTCCAATTCCATTTTCACGGACTCCAGCTATCTTGAGCGTGACCCAGTTAGTTTGGTGATCCTCCATTTTGATCACATTATGTAGTTTCAGACAACCCAGCACCTTGCTTCCAGAGTCTGTATCACTTTTCTGTTCGTCTGCACTACTCTCCGTCACCTTATGTACCTTCTTGTACTTCTCCTGTGGGGATTTCTTGCTGCTGGTTTTCTTTCCCGACCTGCAGACTCTTGCTATGTGTCCTACTTTTCCACACTGTCTACACACTTGGTCCTTGAACCAGCAATCCTTATGGTCATGTGTTGTTCTGCCGCAGCGATAGCACTTCACTGTTCCGTATGACA
Organism: Somniosus microcephalus; assembly: GCF_052327205.1. Classification (NCBI taxonomy): domain Eukaryota; kingdom Metazoa; phylum Chordata; class Chondrichthyes; order Squaliformes; family Somniosidae; genus Somniosus; species Somniosus microcephalus. The sequence continues at coordinate 217,583,059 of NC_140987.1, forward strand.
TTTCATTTGTGCCATATTCTTGCGGTCTCCGTTGTATCTCTGCCATGCCCCGTGCTGCTGCTTCATGTGATACTGCCATGCTGAAAGCCTTGTCCAGCGTAAGATCCTTTTCTGATAGAAGCCGTTTCTGGGTTCCTTCACTTTGAAGCCCACACACAAACTTGTCCCTTAAAGTATCTGCTAGTCCCGTTCCAAACTGGCAGTGTTTCGATAGCTTGCGCAGTTCCGTTAAAAACTCAGCATTACTTTCATCTTTATGCTGGTTCCTTTTGTGAAACTTAAATCTTTCTGCTATCAGCAGCGGTGTGGGGTTTAAGTGGTCCTGTAGGATTGACACTATGTTTTCAAAATCCTTTTCCACTGGCTTCTCTGGGGTTACTAGGTTTCGCAGTAAGCCATATGTTTTTGCACCCATTGAATTCAACAATACCAGCGCTTTCCTGTCATCTGGCACTTCATTCGCCTTGCAGTACACTTCTATGCGTTCGACGTATGTCGTCCAATCTTCGACTTCATTGTCGAATGCTGTGACACTGCCATTCTTCGGCATCCCTGGGTGTGGTTTGACTGGCTCAAAATGGCATCTCCCGCGCTCTCCCTTCTTCTCCACTGCGGCTCAAAATGGCGTCTCCCGCGCTCTCCCTTCTTCTCCGCTGCGGCTCAAAATGGCGTCTCCCATGCTTTGCTTTCTTCCCCACTGATGCTGCTCGGCCCTTGAACACCGGTTGCGCTCTGCACGTTTTCCTGCATGCCTCTCTCTCTCGTTGACGCTGCTCGGCCCTTGAACACCGGCTACGCTCTGCTCTCTCTCGTTGACGCCGCTCGGTCCTGAACACCGGCTGCACCCTGTGCGCTCTACCCTCTCTCTTCTCCCGTCAACGCCACTCGGTCCTGAACACCGGCTATGCCCTGTGCGCTCTACCCTTTCTCTTCTCCCGTCGACGCTGCTCGGCCTTTTTCTGTGCCGTCGGTCGGCTCTAGCCACCGCTTTCTGGGAAGGGTCTGCGTCGTACCTGTTGCCAGCCCGTTTTGCTGGACCACCATGACTGGAGAACCAAGCCCAGCTCTCAACAGCCTCCCCTGCGATGCTCAAGTCTCCACTGGATGGTCGACGCCCGTGCTTCTGGACTTGACCTTCTTCTTTCACTGTTCTCCAGGAGCGAATCCCTGGGAGGTGATGCAGAGTTGCAGGTAGGTTTGAATCTTTTTGTCGCCAATGTTAGATCCGTGTATCTTGATGTTGTGTGTCCTTCAATAACTAGACAAGAGATTGCAGGGAACAATCAACAGGTGTTTACTGGATGAGGGTTACTCTAAAACTAACTATACAGACCCCTACTCAGGGTTTATATACAGGTGTGGTCACTGCCGGTACTACAGTATACAGGAGCTGTAAAAAGTAGTTCTCCCCTTAAAGGTACATACACTACACAACTCTGCATCACCTCCCAGGGATTCGCTCCTGGAGAACAGTGAAAGAAGAAGGCCGAGTCCAGAAGCACAGGCGTCAACCATCCAGCGGAGACTTGAGCATCGCAGGGGAGGCTGTTGATAGCTGGGCTTGGTTTTCCAGTCACGGTGGTCCAGCAAAACGGGCTTGCAACAGATACGGCGCAGACCCTTCCTGGACAGCGGTGGCTAGAGCTGACCGACGGCACAGAAAAAGGCCGAGCAGCATCGACGGGAGAAGAAAAAGGGTAGAGCACACAGGGCGCAGCCGGTGTTCAGGAGCGAGCGGCATCGACGGGAGGAGAGAGAGGGTAGAGCGCACAGGGCGCAGCCGGTGTACAGGACCGAGCGGCGTCAACGAGAGAGAGCAGAGCGTAGCCGGTGTTCAAGGGCCGAGCAGCATCAATGAGAGAGAGAGGCGTGCAGGAAAATGCACAGAGCGCAGCTGGTGTTCAAGGGCTGAGCAGCGTCAGCGGGGAAGAAAGGAAAGCGCGGGAGACGCCATTTGGAGCCACAGCGGAGATGAAGGGAGAGCGTGGGAGACACCATTTTGAGCCAGTCTAACCACACCCAGGGGTGCCAAAGAGTGGCAGTGTCACAGCGTTCGACAATGAAGTCGAAGATTGGACGATATATGTCGAACGCATAGAAGTGTACTGCAAGGTGAATGAAGTGCCAGATGACAGGAAAGCGCTGGTATTGTTGAATTCAATGGGTGCAAAAATGTATGGCTTACTTCAAAACCTAGTAACCCCAGAGAAGCCAGTGGAAAAGGATTTTGAAGACATAGTGTCAATCCTACAGGACCACTTAGACTCCACACCGCTGCTGATAGCGGAAAGATTTAAGTTTCACAAAAGGAACCAGCATAAAGATGAAAGTAATGCTGAGTTTTTAACGGAACTGCGCAAGCTATCGAAACACTGCCAGTTTGGAACGGGACTAGCAGATACTTTAAGGGACAAATTTGTGTGTGGGCTTCAAAGTGAAGGAACCCAGAAACGGCTTCTATCAGAAAAGGATCTTACGCTGGACAAGGCTTTCAGCATGGCAGTATCACACGAAGCAGCAGCACGGGGTGTGGCACAGACACAACGGAGACCGCAAGAATATGGCACAAGTGAAATGTCATACGGAACAGTGAAGTGCTATCGCTGCGGCAGAACAACACACGACCATAAGGATTGCTGGTTCAAGGACCAAGTGTGCAGACAGTGTGGAAAAGTAGGACACATAGCAAGAGTCTGCAGGTCGGAAAAGAAAACCAGCAGCAAGAAATCCCCACAGGAGAAGTACAAGAAGGTACATAAGGTGACGGAGTGTAGTGCAGACGAACAGAAAAGTGATACAGACTCTGGAAGCAAGGAGCTGGGTTGTCTGAAACTACATAATGTGATCAAAACGGAGGATCACCAAACTAACTGAGTCACACTCAAGATAGCCGGAGTCCAAGTGAAAATGGAATTGGACATAGGATCAGCCCTAAAAGTTATAAACCGAAGGGACTACAAGCGGCTATTCTCACATATACCCTTGAGAGATACAGAGATTGTCTTGAAGATGTACACGGGGCAAAAAGTCTACCCCTAAGGAAAAATCAGGGTGAACGTTATATATAACGGCAAGGAAACACCAAAAATGGACCTATATGTATTGCCAGATGGAGGACCACCACTACTAGGACGTGAATGGATCCGGAAGATACAGCTAGATTGGCATTCCATACAAGCACTGACTGTAGATGCCAAAAAGGATGACAAAATCACACCTGGACGACTGTCAAAAATGCTAACTGACGCACAAGAAGTGTTCCAGGAGGGACTCGGAACACTAAAAGGCATAACAGCGACAATCAAAATAGAGGAAAATGCAAGCCCAAAGATTTTTAAGGCCAGACCGGTACCTTATGCAATCCGCCCAGCCGTCGAAGCAGAGCTGGAAGGTTTGGAATGTTCAGGAGTACTGTCCAAAGTGGACTGGAGCGAGTGGGCTACACCCATCGTTCCTGTGATGAAGAGGTCATTGAGTAATACGCCTGGGGAACCAAAGAAGGTTCGCATCTGTGGGGACTTTAAGGTGACAGTGAACCCAGTCCTTCACACTGTACAATATCCGCTTCTGCGGATTGAAGACATTTTTGCCTCACTATCTGGAGGGAAACGCTTCACTAAGATTGATCTGGCCCAGGCGTACCTGCAAATGGAGATAGAAGAAGCCTCGAAACAGTACCTGACGATCAACACTCATAAAGGTCTCTACCAATACAAGCAGCTGGTGTTCGGGGTAGCATCAGCTCTGGCTATTTGGCAAAGGGCAATGGATCAAGTCCTGCAAGGGATTCCAGGGACCCAATGTTATTTGGACGACATCCTGGTCACGGGCGAAAATGACAGTGATCACCTTGCCAACCTGGAGCAGGTGCTCACTAGATTGAAGGAATATGGGCTCCGAGCTAATCGCCACAAATGCGAGTTTTTCCAGAAGCAGATCTCGTATTGTGGCCATGTTATTGATGAAGAGGGGTTACATAAGTCCCCTGAAAAGATTGAGGCAGTAGTCAAGGCTCCAGCACCAGAAAATGTGTCACAACTGAGGTCGTTCCTCGGGCTGGTGAACTACTACCATAAGTTCTTGCCGAATTTGTCTACACACTACACCCACTGAACACCCTACTGCAAACGGGGGTACCATGGAAGTGGAATGACGAATGTAAACGAGCTTTCCAGAAGTGCAAAGAATTGATCACATCAAAAGAGGTGTTGGCTCATTTCAACCCAGCACTACCAATTCAGTTGGCGTGTGATGCATCACCCTATGGCATTGGAGCGGTGCTGTAGCACAAATTCCCGGACGGCTCGGATAGGCCAGTAGCCTTTGCGTCTCGGTCACTAACCTCAGCCGAGCGTAACTACGCCCAGATTGACAGGGAGGCCCTCAGCCTAGTGTGGGGAGTGAACAAGTTCAACCATTATCTGCACGGGCAGAAGTTCACCTTGCTGATTGACCACCAACCACTTGTCTCCATCTTTAATCCAAAGAAGGGCGTTCCGGTGATGACTGCGCAACGGCTACAAAGATGGTCCCTTTTTCTAGGGGCGAACCAATATGAAATCGAGTATAAAGGCACGAAAAAGCATGGAAACACTGATGGGCTATCACGCCTGCCACTGCCTACTGCGGAGGAAGCACCAGCAGTGGACCCTGTCGAAATATTTTATTCGACTATAATTGAACGCTTGTCAGTAACTAACGCTGATATAGAGAAGGAGACCCGAAATGACCTAACACTGTCTCGGGTATATGACTTGACAGTGAAGGGATGGCCAACACATGGCGACTCACTGTTGCCAGCATTCTCATCCAGAAGAGAACAGCTGTCAGTATGCCAGGGGACCTTGATGTGTGGATCCCGAGTGGTAATTCCACCTAAGTTAAGGGAGAGAGTGCTCAATGAGCTTCACGAAGGCCATCTGGGAGGGGTGAAAATGAAAAGCCTTGCTAGGGCTTATGTGTGGTGGCCGGGGATCGATCAGCAAATCGAGGACCTGACAAAGAGCTGCTCAGGATGCCAGAAGGTCCAAAATGCACCACCACATGCCCCTCTACACCCATGGGAGTGGCCCTCATCTCCATGGCAACGGGTGCATATTGAGTTTGCTGGTCCATTCATGGACTCAATGTTTTTAATAGCCGTGGATGCGCACTCGAAATGGCCTGAGGTGATCAAAATGTCCTCCACCACCACGGAGAAATCTATTGCAGTCCTACGGACCATATTTGCTAGGAACGGCTTGCCAGAGCAGACTGGCTCTGATAACGGACCACAGTTTGTGTCCGAAGAGTTTTGAAGATTCATGAAAAGGAATGGGGTAAGGCATTACACATCCGCCCCATATCATCCAGCCACAAATGGATTGGCTGAGAGGTTCGTACAAACCTTTAAAAAAGCAGTAAGGGCCATGTGCGATGACGACATTCCACTGCAGCATAAGGTGGACAATTTCCTGTTAACCTACAGAAATGTGACACATGCAGTCACCAATCAGACCCCGGCCATGATGTTCTTTAACCGAAGGTTGAGATCTCGTCTGGATTTGCTCAGACCAAATGTACGAAGAGATGTTGAGAATAAGCAATTCCAGCACATCAATGAGAAGCCGACAAGGAGCTTCAATGTAGGGCAACCAGTCTTGGCCCGCGACTACCGAACAGAGAAATGGCAACCAGGAATGATATGCACACGGCAGGAGCCACTAATGTACACAGTGGATGTTGGGGAGAACATTGTGAGATGCCATGTTGACCAGATCCTAGAGTCACAGGAACGAGTCAACCCCATGTCTCGCGTACCTGGTGATGAACCCGACATACAGGTAGCATCTACCCCAGAAACAGTAGCATCGGAAGCTGATGAACCAACCGACGACAGGGGGCCAGAATCGCCTCCGCACCAAGAGCTAGACACTATGGAAAGGTGCTATCCAGAAAGGATCAGGAAGCCGCCCCAAAGACTGAATTTATAAATAGACTATTTTCAGTTAATGTTGCATGTTAAAAGTGTTAATTGTAATTTATTGATATTTAATTGTTAAATGAATGTTATGGTACTGTTAATCTAAAAGGGGAGGAATTGTAGTGTATGTACCTTTAAGGGGAGAACTACTTTTTACAGCTCCTCTATACTGTAGTACCGGCAGTGACCACACCTGTATATAACCCTGAGTAGGGATCTGTACAGTTAATTTTAGAGTAACCCTCATTCAGTAAACACCTGTTGATTGTTCCCTGCAGTCTCTTGTCTAATTATTGAAAGACACAACATCAAGATACACGGATCTAACAGCAACTGTTGCCACATGTCTCTGGTGGCGATAGACTCCCGCTGCCTGCTTTTAACAGCCAGGCAGCAGCTTCCTGCCGACTTCCCGGTCCTTTTGGTTAAAAAGTCAGCAAGAAGCAAGTTAATGAGACCCAGCCATTAAAGTTAGTCGGGTTGGGCCTGCCTGCTGCCGCTCTCAGGCGGCGATGCGGCTCGCTTTGCCGATTTCCCACCCGGGAGTTAAAATCAAGCCCTGTACAGATTCAATTCAGAAAAATCAAATAGGAGGTGATTTGGTACATTGTATGTGTGGATCAAATATGAGTTTATCACACATCAGCTTTGTGTAGACATTACTTTATTTTATACATACAAAAAAGGAAGTTAGGCACAACACTTTGTAACTATTCTGTTTACTTACTGCTTGCAATGCAGTGGAAAACTGTAAGTTTTCACAAATTCAGCCAATTCTCCTCAGGTACAAATAGAATTACCAATAGGAACATACAAAACTGATGGGCAGGAAAAGACCATCTGGTCCACCAAGCCTTGGCCTACACCCCATGATGGCTGGAGCATCAAGACTAAATACTTCCCAACACCCACCACGGCCCCCCCTCCCTGCAGACATGTAATCTCCTGGGAGCGAGAAAAACACAGGGCCAATGAGGGAAAAAATACTCTGGAAAATTTTTCTCCGACCCCCTCAGGCGATCGAAACTAGTCCAATATAAATCTGGTTCTTCCACATAAAAAACTCTTTTGAGGATTTCTCCACCCACTGCTGCTATTTGATCTAAACATTTGGCTCTTCAGGTCCATTGCTCTCCAAAGGAAGTTGGTCTTTAGTAAATTGCTCTTAAGTGGATTGACCTGTGTTAAAAATAAAGCTGAGGCAACAACTTTGAACATGTGTGTCTGTTGCTTATTCCTACTTCTTCTAAAAATAAACGTGCAAGTAATAAATAAACATGTAACGGCAACCTTAAAATGTACCTGTGTCCTTTTAGTGAAGTCATGCAGCACGGTACTTGTACTGGGAGAAACATTAGGCTTGAACCTGCACAAATCCTCTTGGAATCTAACGCTTGAATGAATTAAGTGGATTTGTAAATGTATTTACAGCTTCATTTGCTTTAAAGAGAATTGGGGCTTTCTTCTACAAGAAAACTCATTACGCGGAGTTTCACAATGTTCAGAGAGAATTTTTTTAGACTACAAAGGAGTAAATTTGCACCTCCATACAGTATTGTGTGGGGTCTCACTACGGTTTTTTTTTAATGCCTTTGTTCACTGGGATCAAGAGAAAGCATTCTGTGAACTTTTGTGACAAACTTCCTAAATTACTCCAACAATAAAGTTACTGAAAGAAACTTAATGATTTTTTTATATTAACAATATGACCCCTTGGTGTATGCTACATCTTTTATTGACTGTCACCCGTTTAACATTAATTATTCCATGTTCCTTGCAAAGGACAAGCTTCCTAGTCATCGTTTGAAAATTATTTGCCACATAAGTCAGATAAGTTCCACAAAATATATTGGCAGTGTCTTCTTGAGAAGCTAGTGCCCAGCCAGCATGCACCTACATTATTTTAACAATCTGCTCTTTAGACCATACAACATCAACAACTTGCAATTATATAGCTCTTTTAACATTGTAAACCGTCCCCAGATGCATCACAGGAGCGTTATCAAACAAAATTTGACACTGAGCCATATAAGGAGATATTAGGGCAGGCAAGGAGATAGGTTTTAAGGAACATCTTAAAGGAGGAGAGAGAGGTAAAGAGGTTTAGGGAGAGAATTCCAGAGCTTAGGGCCTCGGCAGCTAAAGGCACGGCCACCAATGCTGGAGCGATTAAAATCGGGGATGCGCAAGAGGCCAGAATTGGTGGACCCAAAGATCTTGAAGGATTGTAGGGTTGGAGGAGGTTACAGAGTTAGGGAGGGGCAAGGGGAGGAATTTGAAAGCCAAGATGAGAATTTTAAAATTGAGTAGATTTAGAACTACATTGTTGTGTTTGTACCGCTATACACAACTACATAAAATAATAAAGCAGCAGAGACTGAGAGTAACTTCAAGTGATCTTTACTGGGTAACTGGAACTTCGGCACTGACTATACAAATCGATACGCGTCTGTTATATACACTCGCAACTAAGGATGTACATCCGCAAAACAAAGTAGTCCCTTCAATGTTGTATACATTACACTTCCTCCCCCTTTAGTTTAATAGTATATTAACGCAAAATTTCTATAATTAACATACAGAGCCTGTCTTTACAGTAACCTTTTTGTTTTCTTAAAAGTAACAAAATTCAAATTTCAACATAACATTTATTTTGTCAACAGCCCTTTTACAAGTCAAGTCTTGTAAGAGGCCTCCTCTGCCTCTCTGGGTAACGTCTCTCCAGACTCTTTTGCTTTGGGGAATGAGACTGTACAGGTACAGTTGCATCAGGTGAGCTATCAGCACAGGTAAAGCTCTCAGCTGTGGATGAGGCTGGTGCTGATGCTGATGAATCAGGAGTGTCTGTTTCCATGTCAAGTGAGTCTGGGCGAGGTATAGGGGTGTTTTCCACCTGAACATCCAGAATTTGGTCCACATGACGTCTCAAAACGTTCTCTCCCACATCCACTATATACATCAGTTGTCCCTCTCTTGTGGATATTGTACCTGGTTGCCACTTTTCCGTCCGGAAATCACGAGCAAGAACTGACTGTCCCACACTGAAGCTTCTTGTTGGCTTAGCATTCAAATGTTTGAACTGTTTGTTCTCTACATCACGACGTACATTCAGTTTAAGAAGGTCCATGCGAGATCTCAGGTTCCTGTTCAGAAACATCATCGCTGGAGTCTGATTAGTGGCTGCGTGTACTGCGTTCTGATAAGCAAAGAGGAAATTGTCTATCTTGTGTTGCAGTGGTAGATTCTCACTGTACATTGCTTTGATGGCCTTCTTGAAAGTCTGTACGAATCTTTCTGCCAAGCCATTTGTAGCTGGATGGTATGGGGCAGATGTGTAGTGCTTGATTCCATTTTTCCTCATGAAACCTTGGAATTCGTCAGAGACAAATTGTCATCCATTGTCTGTGCAGATTTGTTCTGGTAGGCCATTTCTAGCGAACATGGTCCTCAGAACTGAAATGGTCTTTTCAGATGTGGTTAATTTCATTTTAATGACCTCGGGCCATTTGGAATGTGCATCGACTGCAATCAAGAACCTGGAGTCCGTGAACGGTCCAGCAAAGTCGATGTGCACACGTTGCCATGGTGATGAGGGCCATTTCCATGGATGGAGAGGGGCTTGTGGTGGTGCGTTCTGGACCTTTTGACATCCTGAGCAGCTTTGTCAGGTCCTCGATCTGTTTGTCAATTCCCGGCCACCACACGTAACCACGGGCAAGGCTTTTCATCTTTACCATACCTAAGTGGCCTTCATGCAGTTCATCTAGCACTCGGTTACGAAGCTTGGGAGGAATCACAACTTGTGAGCCGCACATCAGTGTTCCCCGACACACTGATAACTGCTCCCTCCTAGCTGAGAATGCTGGAAACAATGAGTCACCATGAGCTGGCCATCCCTTCACAGTGATGTCATAAACTTTAGACAATGTAGGGTCATTGCGTGTTTCTCTTTCAATGAGGGAGTTTGTCACTGGTAGCTGCTCAACTATTGTTGTGTGAAATACCTCTGCTGAGTCAACTGTTGTAGTTCTCTCGGAGGTCGGCAGTGGTAAACTTGACAAACCATCGGCGGTGCCATGTTGCTTGGTCCCCTTGTATTCAATGTCATACAGGTGAGCCCCTAGGAAGAGTGACCATCGCTGTAGCCATTGTGCCGTCATCACTGGAACGCCCTTCCTTGGGTTGAAGATTGAAATGAGAGGCTGGTGGTCAGTTAACAGTGTAAACTGTTGACCATACAAGTAGTGGTTGAATTTCTTGACTCCCCACACAAGGCTAAGGGCTTCTCGGTCAATCTGTGCATAATTGCGTTCAGCTGTAGTCAATGATCTTGAGGCAAAGGCTATTGGTCTTTCTGAGCCGTCTGGGAACTTATGTGACAACACGGCACCAATGCCATGGGGTGAAGCATCACATGCCAGTCGAATAGGTAAGGATGGGTCAAAGTGAGCTAGCACCTCTTCTGAAGTAATGAGTCTTTTACTCTCTTGAAAAGCTTGTTCACAGCTGTCACTCCACTTCCATTGTGACCCTGTCTGTAGCAGTGCATTTAGTGGATGTAACACTGTGGATAGGTTGGGCAAGAACTTGTGATAGTAGTTCACCAGTCCAAGATATAATCTCAACTGAGACACATTTTCAGGTGTTGGTGCATTAATCACAGCTTCAATCTTGTCTGGAGACTTGTGTAAACTGTCAATCACATGTCCACAGTATGAGATTTCCTTTTTGAAAAACTCACACTTGTCTCGGTTCGCTCGGAGCCCATACTCCCGTAACCTGATGAGCACCTGTTCGAGGTTGGAAAGGTGGTTGTTGTCATTCTTGCCAGTAATGATGATGTCATCAAGATAACACTGAGTACCTGGGATCCCCTGCAGGACTTGGTCCATTGCCCGTTGCCAGATTGCAGGAGCTGATGCTATTCCGAATACCAGCCGATTGTACTGGTAAAGGCCTTTGTGCGTATTTATTGTCAGGTACTTCTTTGATGCATCATCAATTTCCATTTGGAGATAGGCCTGGGCCAAGTCAATCTTTGTGAAGCATTCCCTTCTTGACAGGGAAGCAAAGATGTCCTCAATGCGAGGCAATGGGTACTGTACTGTGTGGAGGACTGGGTTAACAGTCACTTTAAAGTCTCCACGGATACGCACTTTTCTTGGCTTTCCGGGTTTTGCGCTGGAGGTTTTCTTCATCACTGGACCTATAAGTGTGGCCCATTCACTCCAATCCACCTTGGACAGGACCCCTAACTGCTCCAAGTTCTCCAGCTCTGCTTCTACTGAAAGGCGAATTGCATAAGGCACTGGTCTGGCCTTGTGGAACTTTGGATTTGCATTCTCCTCAATCTTAATTTTTGCTTTCATGCCCTTAAGTGTTCCTATTCCCTTCTTGAACACTTCCTGAGAGTCAGAGAGTATTTGTGACAGTCTCACAGGAGTGGCGTTGCGGTCCTCCTTTGCTGACACAAACAGTGCTTGGATGGTGTGCCAATCCAACTGTATTTTCCTGAGCCATTCGCGTCCCAGCAATGGTGGTCCTCCATTTTCCACTACATAGAGGTTCAATTGCGGTATTTTTTTTTCTTTGTATGTCACGGTCACTTTTATTTTACCTTTGGGGCACACTGTTTGTCCTGTGTATGTCTTTAACAGTACTTTAGTTGGCCTTAGCGGTATGTGTGAAAACAGTCGTTTGTAGTCATGTACAGAGATCACTGTTAAAGCTGAGCCTGTGTCCAACTCCATTTTCAGCCTAACTCCTGCCACTTCTGGAGTAACCTATATTATTCTGTGATCCCTGTCTCTTTCACACTGTGTAGTTTTAGACAAGCCAGATCCTCTTCCTCTGAGTCTGTGTCACTTTTTTCTTTATCTGAACTGTCTCCAGTCACATAGTGTACCTTCTTGTATCTATCTTTGAAAGGTTTCTTGTTTTCAGTCACTTGATGTACCTTTTTGTTACTCTGTATTGTATCGATTTTTGGCTTCTTATTTGCTTTGCAGACTCTTTCAATGTGCCCTTGTCTGCCACATTGTCTGCAGTCTTTGTCTTTAAACCAACAGTCATTGTGATCATGTGACATTTTGCCACAGCGATAGCACTTCTTTTCTTGTTTCAGTGACATTTTATTAGTTGAATATTCCAGGGATTTTTGTTGAATTTCTAAAGCGCCACGTGCTGCTGCTTCCATTGATATTGCAATACTTAGAGCCTTCTCCAATGTGAGGTCTTTTTCAGACAGGAGCTTCTTTTGTGTGCTTTCACTTTGCATGCCACACACAAATCTGTCCCTCAATGCGTCTGATAAGCCCACTCCAAATTGGCAATGTTCTGATAATTTGCGCAACTTTGCCAAATATTCAGAAATGCTTTCATTTTTGCTCTGGTTCCGTTTATGGAATTTAAATCTTTCGGCTATGAGCAGTGGTTTGGGGCTTAAATGGTCTTGGAGTGTGTCCACTATTTGTTTGAATGTTTTGTTTGCTGGCTTTTCAGGGGTTAATAAACTACGTAGCAGCCCGTATGTCTTTGCACCCATAACACTCAGCAAAACAGTGGCTTTCTTTTCTACTTCCACTCTGTTAGCCTCACAGTACAACTCCACTCTTTCAATGTAAGTTGCCCAGTCTTCAATGCTGCTATCAAATGCTGCAATAGTGCCAATCATCGCCATTTTTCTTTTCCAAACCCGTTTTTCTTTCTTTACTAGTTAGCTAGCGTCATGCAAGTCCTGTGCACTTTTCACTTGACTTACATATCCCCCGCCTAGCTTAACAAGCGTGCTCCGTTTTCTCTACCTTCTCGCTCCTTTCTTCCAAATTTCGGTGTCCTCTGGATGCGATGCCAGAATAGGAAGACGTAGGTTCATAATTCTCATTGCCAATTTGTTGTGTTTGTACCGCTATACACAACTACATAAAATAATAAAGCAGCAGAGACTGAGAGTACCTTCAAGTGATCTTTACTGGTTAACTGGAACTTTGGCACTGACTATACAAATCGATAGGCGTCTGTTATATACGCTCGCAACTAAGGATGTACATCCACAAAACAAAGTAGTCCCTTCAATGTTGTATACATTACATACATGAACTGTCTTCTCAGAAACACAGGGACATAGATTTTCATCGTTACCACCTGGGCATTAAGCATCAGCTGGACAGAGTACAGATGAAAATTGGGTGGAGAGAGTTGCTCACCTGTTACAGAACCCATCAAAATTTCCTTCCATTCATTTTATTGGAGGCAATACTGGGCAGGTTCTGTTATCAATGTCGATCCTCCTTACCCTATCTTCTCTCTGTGCTTCACCCAAGCGATGCTTAAAGTCTGGGTGGTAAAGAAGGAAATTTATCCGATTCTCTCTCAGGGCTGTCATATCAAAGTACCCAGCAATTTTTAAAAATGCACAAGAAAGAAAATTCTATAAAAATATATCACTTTGTAACTTTGATTCATTTTTAAGCAATAATTTCAGTAAAGACCTTAATGTACAACATATACTCAGAAACCCTGTCTGAAACACCAACAGAACTAAAACAGTCCAGGAAAAATAAACGGACACAGAGTGAATTACATGGTTGTGAGACAAAAATCTTCTTTTCATGGTGAAGAAATTCTTCACATGATATTTTTGTCTGCCAAATTTTGCAGTCCTCTCCTGTTCTGAAGACATTGCCCCCCTTGGCACCACAGAAGCCAATCTCTCAGCTGGACCTTACCTAAGGGGCCATTAGCCATGTGCAATCTTTGGCAGTGATTGTCAGCAAGGTATGTGGAGCATCTCAGCTGAGGCCAGTTATGTCCTCACCTCATATGTGCACTTCCAGCAGAGGTCACTGGGTAGTTATCAGGAGCAGGATCAATGGGCAATTTCCCATCTCTAACCTAGGAGTACTCAGGTTAATTATAGCACCTCTACTCTCTACGGTCTGGAAATCGAACTGGTGACCTTTACTGGTCTGTATGGCTCACTGGATAAGCTCATTGAGCCATTGGGAGAGCCCTGATCAATGCAATTTAAACAACTTTGAATCACTGCCAGAATACATTACTTGTACATGGTCACTTAGTGAAATTATTTAAAATTATCAACAACACAAGTTCATGTCACATGATGGTAGATGCAATTATTTCACAAATGCGCACCATTTAACCCTCTTAAAATACAATGCAGTGCGAAATATGTAACCCAAAACTCAGTGTATGAGTAAACATAGGATTCAAATGTAATTAAGTTTACATTAAGCAAGATGAGCCAATTGCCACAATTTACATACAAGTTTTTTTTAATAAACTTTATGGTAAATTAAACTTGTACTAATATGACCAGGAATTGCTATTATGTTGTCTTTTTAGCCACTAACATTCATACTTTTTTGAATTATGTAGCAGAAATTACATAGGAAACAGGCCAGATTCATAGTCAATGGGTGAAAAATCTTGCCCTGCATGTTTTCTAATCAATGTTTTCTTTTAGCATCACAGCTGAGAAATAATCAACATTATCTTCAATGGGTAAGTGGGTTAGAGAGTCACCCTCCACCACACCTTGAGTCTGTGATTGCAGAAGTATTTTATGTGTTGAACATTCATTCTGTAATACCAGCTCTTAGTTAATGGATTCGGTCAGATTTTAAAGTTAGCTATGAGATAACAGCTTGAAAGTTAATCTGACCCCAAAATTAGATTCGGTCATGAATTATGCATCCCAGTAATAGTTACAGTAACAGTGACTTTTCTTAAAGGGGCAAAGTTGCCATTTGTAGGTAGGAGTGTGAAGGGACATCACACACAAGTGGCAAAGTGAGAACTTTAAGCCGTGACTTGTGTCTTTACAATATTAACATCACAATGAGTGAGTATTCGCATAAAGAAAATGTTTTCCTATTAACTTTAGTGAAGTGGAAGTGTCCCTTTTAAAATAGGTTAAAAAGCGGCAATAAGTGTGGAGATAATTTTATTTAAAATTTGGCCTAGAAATTCATTATGGCCCATTTTCAGCCACATAACTGATGGCTCGCTTCCAGCGTGCACCCGAACCAGCAGGCCCAAGGATTGGTAGAAATTGGGCCTTGGGTCCTCATTTTAATATTAATGGTAAGCTGCAGGCACCTAGCCCGCCTCCAAAGTCAGCTCACTGATCACCGTGGGACCAATCTGGGCCAGCTGGCTCGCCGGCAGCAGCCCTCAAGTAAGGCCAGGGTGGGCTGAGTGTGGACTGGCAGCAACCTGCTATGGAGCCAGGAAGAGCAGGAGAGCTCCTCCCAGCTCCACAAGAGGGTTAGAAAACAAAAGTTTATCTACTTTTTCTTCAGGGATCTGGAATGGTCCCGTTGGATAGGACGCTGTATGGCGCATGGTCTGCCTAATTTGTGACCAATTTCCGGGAGGGGTCTAGAACAGGTGTTAGACCCCTTATTTGCATATGCAAGGGGTCTAACTCCTGTTTGAGCCGGGAGCCGTGGACACCTGGGAGGCCGTGTTTCCCAAATGGCAGTGCCTGTACCACAGGTGCAGATCAGGCACAGGACGTTGCACTCTGAAATTGGTCCTCGTTGCTCCTGTTTTACGCCCAGAAAATGGATGCAATGAGGAGCAATTTTCACCCTTTAAGTTTTATTTATTTTTAACAGGGGTTATTACAAACAAAACATTACATCCTACACTTCTCTCCAAGTCACCAGTCTACTTTTTTATGAATCTCATTAGAAGGCATTCCAGCTTTAATGAGTGATAATCACTTTTGTTTTTGGTGCTATATGTAAAGAAACATTGCACTGGTCACATCATTTCCATACATTAGCCATGAGAGGTATTATTGCTGAATACAGCCAATAAGCAGAAGAAATATGATGAAAATTATGATGATATCATACCATTTGATCAGTTTACCTCATTTGAAATTGCTTCAGAATCGAGTCTGTTCAGCAGATATGTCAAGACAGGAAGATGCAGGCTGAAACAAATGTTTAGATTAGACAAATGACATAAGTTCGCTGGAAAGAGGGTGAAATGCAAGTCATTTTTCAAGGATTGCTGGTACAACATAGGTAACATAAAACATGGTTGTTCTTTATTCCAGTTGCTTGCAGTCTGTAGCCCACAACCCACAGTCCTTAGAATATATCTGCTCTTTCTTTGGAAATTTTGTCTTGGGGAATACCGAAGCTGTGGAAAAACATTCAGACATTAGTGGTTAGTGGAAAATGCTTCACTTAAGTAGATGTTGACTAATTATCTGTTATATATTAAATTCGGTACATAGGTGCGCATTTCATCAAAACCTTTTATGGTCACCTTGCCACTATGGGCAAAGCCAGTAGTAGCAGCTACACCTGTAGGTGGTGCTATGACAGAGTTCTCAATGTCAAGGGTGTTATACTTCGGATATCACGTACTCACCGAGCCTGGCATCCCACACAGAAGTTATTATACAGGTAGATTTCTAAATCTTCATTCTGTTTCTAATTGGTTAGGTTAAGCTCAAAAAGAAAAATAATTTTAGTGAAGCATTCTTTACTTCCAGACATCAGTCGCTGGAGTTCACCTATAAGTCTTTCTTGTTTATGAGTAGAACAGGCAACCTTCTGAACTCCAGCTTAAATGAGTGCAGCTAAGCCATCTGACTTCCAACACTCCTAACATCTTCCTAAAAGCAAAATTGCTGCTTTGTAACAATTTCCAGCCTCTGGAGTTCTTCAATTCTCTGGAGTCATTTAATGATCCCATGTGTTGCTAATCTACTGTGGTGATTGCATCATATGCTGATCTGCTCACCCATCCAAAGCCAATTCTTCCCTTCATCCCTCAGTGAAACTAATAGTACACCCCACAAGCTGTCTGTGCTGATTGCCACAGCTCCCAGTCAGGGCATGGTCTGCCTTTCTTCTTCCTTATTTAACTCATTGTGGACTAGATCCTCAACATCCTCTGGTCGATTATGTGCCCACAGCTGCTCATCCTCTTTGATCTGTGGCCCATTACTCACCTCCACTGGCCAACCAGTTGCACCACTCTTTCTCCCAGCCTCCTGCCTCCACCGTGTCTCTCTCTGCCTTCTCCTCAGATCTTGAATCCGAGGGCTCTGATCAGCAAGCACTGCTCTTGCTCCCATCGCCTCTGCTTAATTATTGGCCATTTGGCCATCCCACTCTGCATGCTGGTGTCCCTCTTCACCTCCTTTGCTGGTCCTTCAAGCCAGCTTCCACATTGAATTCATTTCCCTGTTGAGCCATCAATCTTTACTTCATTCATTGACCTTGGAGGGGGTGCAACGCAGATTCACCAGAATGATACCGGGGCTAAAAGGATTAAATTATGAGGTCAGGCTGCATAGACTAGGCTTGTATTCTTAGAGTTTACAAAGTTGAGGGGTGGTCTTATCAAGGTGTTTAAATGATATTGAGATTCAAGAGAAGTTATTTCCTCTGATGAGGGAATCCAGAACAAGAGGACACAATTTTAACATTAGAGCTGGGCCATTTAGGAGTGAAATCAGGAAGCACTTTTTCACACAAAGGGTAGTGGAAATCTGGAACTTTGTCCCCCAAAAGATGCTTGTTAAATTGAAATTTTGAAGACTGAGATCAACAGATTCTTGCACTCTTTATTGCACCCCAGACTTCCCATACCTCAGCTTTTAGGTGTCAGCCGTGGCTCAGTTGGTAGCACTCTTGCCTATGAGTCAAAAGCTTATAGGTTCAAGTCCCACTCCAGAGACCAGAGCACAAAAATCTAGGCTGACACTCCCTCAGTACTGCACTGTCAGAGGTGCCGTCTTTCAGATGAGACATTAAACGTTAAATCTGCTCTTCTCAGGTGGATGTAAAAGATCCCATGGCACTATTTCGAAGAAGAGCAGGGGAGTTATTGCCGGTGTCCTAGGAAATATTTATTTCTCAATCAACATCACTAAAACAGATTATCTGGTTATTGTCACATTGCTGTTTGTGGGAGCTTGTTGTGTGCAAATTGGCTGCTGTGTTTCCAACATGACAACAGGGACTACACTTTAAAAGTACTTAGTTGGCTCTAAAGCACTTTGGGACATCCTGAGGTCGTGAAAGGCACTATATAAATGCAAGTCTTTCTTTTACTTAGTGCTTCGAACTAAAATCCCAGTCAAATTCTCCCATTAATTGATTTATTCCCACCTGGAAAGAAGGAACTTACATTTATCTAGTTCCGTTCACTACCTCAGATGTCCCAAAGTGCTTCACAACCAATTAAGTACTTTGGAAATGTAGTCACTGTTGTTACGTACAACAACAACTTGTATTTATACAGTACCTTTAACGTAGTAAACCGTCCCAAGGCACTTCACAGGAGTATTATAAGACAAAAAAATTGACACCAAGCCACATAAGAAGAAATTAGGGCAAGTGACCAAAAGCTTGGTCAAAGAGGTAGGTTTTAAGGAGCGTTTTAAAGGAGGAAAGAGAGGTAGAGAGGTGGAGAGGTTTAGGCAGGGAATTCCGGAGCTTAGGGCCTAGGCAACAGAAGGTACGGTCACCAAAGGTTGAGCGATTATAATCAGGGATGCTCAAGAGGGCAGAATTAGAGGAGCGCAGATATCTCGGGGGATTGTGGGGCTGAAGAAGATTACAGAAATAGGGAGAGGCGAGGCCATGGTGGGATTTGAAAACAAGGATGAGAATTTTGAAATCGAGGCATTGCTTAACTGGGAGCCAATGTAGGTCAGTGAGCACAGGGGTGATGGGCGAACGGGACTTGGTGCAAGTTAGAACATGGGCAGCCGAGTTTTGGATCACCTCAAGTTTACGTAGGGTAGAATGTGGGAGGCCAGCCAGGAGTGCATTGGAATAGTCAAGTCTAGAGGTAACAAAGGCATGGGTGAGGGTTTGAGCAGCGGATAAGCTGAGGCAAGGGTGGAAACGGGCGATGTTACTGAGGTGGAAATAGGTGGTCTTAGTTATGCTACGGATATGTAGGGAAATGCAGTAGCCAATTTGTGTACAGCAAGGCCCCACAAATAGCAATGAGATAAATGACAGATAACCTGTTTTAGTGATGGAGCTTGAAGGATAAATATTGGCCAGGGAGAACTCCCAGCTTTTCTTCAAATAACGCCGTCCAAAAGATGGCACCTACAAAGATTCAGCACTGCCTCAGTACTGCACTGAAGTGTCAGCCTAGGTTGCATACTCAAGTCTCCAGAGTGTAGTGTGAAACCACAACCTAATGACTCAGAGGTGAGAGTGCTACCACTGAGCCAAGGCTGACACCTACTGCTTAGATCTGACACCTGGTTAATGATTTAAATACATCCTTGACTCCCTTGAATGTTAAGGTTCTCTCATTTAACACTTTCAGATGAAACTTTACAGCACTGTTCATGGAGCTTATTGATCCACTTTAATTTTGCTCGCACCCTAACATTGAAAAGTTACATATCAATGAAGAGGCAGAATAATTATATGATAAAGGATAAAGAGAAATGACAATACAATACTTTGCATCTGAAACATCGATAACCTTGTGGGAACTACATCAGATCCTAGCTGTAAAAGCACAAAACAGCGAATTAATGGAAATAAAAATTGAGAGAGATGTAAAATAGGTTGCTGACTCGCTATCACCCATTTTACATTATTTCACAAAATTAAGACCGAACGTATTGTGTTAAGTTAAGACTGAACTGAACCTTTGAAACTTAGACCATTTGCTTACCTGTAATGAACAGGATTTAGAACTTTGGAAATTAAGGAATGTAAGCGTGTATTTTGGTTTGGGTCCTTCTTTGGGCCCAGATTCGATGTTGCATGAAGTTTGTGAAAATATGTTTTCATTTTTGAAGTATGCACTGTCCAAATTCACAAAGGAATTTGAATTTTTGTTCTTTCAAAAGACCTCCAAATTCTAGAGCCTTTCCAGACTACACATTGCAACATCTTCCTTCCAATAACCTATTAGATTCAGAGCCTGCATCACAAGGCTGGTTTTTTAAAATTATTTGTTCTGCTTTAGTACAAAAATGTAAACAATTGGCTGAGATTTTGCTGAGTTTAATTATGCTCACTGTTATTAATGTGTAAATCAACCAGCAACTTGCAATGAGGAAGAGATACCCCGTGAATTGTGAATCGCAACAAGTTGCTGGACGATTTGCACGCTTCTGCTGTTAGCCTTTGCGAAAATGACAGCTTGCCATCAGCCTCCCCGTGAGTTTGATAAGGTTGCTGCATTTGCGCATTCATTGCAAATTAAACTTGCCGCAGAAAGTTAGGGCTGCTACTTAACAGCATAAGTACCTTTTTGATGAGGAGATTTATGTACCTACAATGCCAATAAACCTCTCTAGTCCAGAAAGGAAAGAATTTAAACTGTGGAGTCTCATTCCTACAGGTAATAAATTGTTGTTAGAGATTTCATTTTAATTATAATTTATTTAAAAATTCTTCCTTTTCCTTTCTGTCTCCTTTTTCTCTCTAATTCAACCTTTCTTTTGCTCTCTTCATTTTTCTTTCTGTCCCTGACTTTTTTTCTCTTTGTTCATGGGATGTGGGTGTCGCTGGCAAGGCCAGCATTTATTGCCCATCCCTAGTTGCCCTTGAGAAGGTGTTGGGAGCCACCTTCTTGAACCGCTGCAGTCCATGAGGGGAAGATACACCCACAGTGCTGTTGGGGAGGGAGTCCCAAGATTTTGACCCAATGACGATGAAGGAACGGCAATATACTTCCAAGTCAGGATGGTGTGTAACTTGCAGGCGGTGGTGTTCCCATGCGCCTGCTGCCCTTGCCCTTCTAGGTGGAAGAGATCGCAGCTTTGGGAGGTGCTATCGAAGAAGCTTTGGCGATTTGCTGCAGTGCATCTTCTAGATGGTACACACTGCAGCCACGGTGCGCTGATGGTGCAGAGAGTGAATGTTTAAGGTGGTGGATGTGGTGCCAATCAAGTGGGCTGCTTTGTCCTGGATGGTGTTGAGCTTCTTGAGTGTTGTTGGAGCTGCATTTATCCAGGCAAGTGGAGAATATTCCATCACACTCCTGACTTTTGCCTTGCAGATGGTGGAAAGGCTTTGGGCAACCAAAAGGTGAGACACTCGTCGCAGAATACCCAGCCTCTGACTTGCTCTTGAAGCTACAGTATTTATGTGGCTGGTCAAGTTAAGTTTCTGGTCAATGGTGACCACCAGGATGTAGATGGTGGGGGATTTGGCGATGGTAATGCCATTGAATGTCATGGGGTGGTGGTCAGACTTTCGCTTGTTGGAGATAGTCATTGCCTGGCACTTGTGTGGTATGAATGTTACTTGCCACGTATCAGCCAAAGCCTGAATGTCATCCAGGTCTTGCTGCTTGCGGGCACAGACTGCTTCATTATCTGAGGAGTAGCGAATGGAACTGAACACTGTGCAATCATCAGCGAACATCCCACTTCTGACCTTATGATGGAGGGAAGTTCATTGATGAAGTAGCTGAAGATGGTTGGGTCTAGGACAGTGCCCTGAGGAACTCCTCCAGTGATGTCCCGGGGCTGAGATGATTGGCCTCCAACAACCACAACCATCTTCCTTTATGCTGGGTATAACCCCAGCTAGTGGAGAGTTTACCCCATGATTCCCATTGACTTCAGTTTTATTGGGGCTCCTTGATGCCACACCCAGTCAAATGCTGTCTTGATGTCAAGGGCAGTTACTCTCACCTCACCTCTGGAATTCAGCTCTTTTGTCCATATTTGGACCAAGGCTATAATGAGGTCTGGAGCCGAGAGGTCATGACGCAACCCAAACTGAACATCGGCGAGCAGGTTATTGGTGAGAACGTGCCGCTTGATAGCACTGTTGATGACATCTTCCATCATTTGCTGATGATTGAGAGTAGGCTGATGGGGCGGTAATTGGCCGGAATGGATTTGTCCTGCTTTTTGTGGACAGGTCAGGGCTGGCCAATTTTCCACATTGTCTGATAAATGCCAGTATTGTAGCTGTACTGCAACAGCTTGACTAGAGGAGTGGCCAGTTCTGGAGCACAAGTCTTCAGCATGACAGCTGAGGCGTTGTCAGGGCCCATAGCCTTTGCTGTATCCAGTGCGCTCAGCCGTTTCTTGATATTACGTGGAGTAAATTGAATTGGCTGAAGACTGGCTTCTGTGATGGTGGGGACCGCAGAAGGAGGCAGAAATGGATCATCCACTCGGCAGTTCTGGTTGAAGATGGTTGTGATCACTTCAGCCTTGTCTTTTGCACTCATGTGCTGAGCTCTGCCATCATTGAGGATGGGGATGTTCATGGAGCCTCGCCCTCCTTTTAGTTGTTTAATTGTCCACCACCATTCATGACTGGATGTGGCAGGACTGCAGAGCTTTGATCTGATCCATTTCTGTGGGATCGCTTTGCTCTGTCTATAGCATGCTGCTTCCGCTGTTTAGCATGTACGTAGTCCTGTGTTGTAGCTTCACCAGATTGGCACTTCATTTTTAGGTACACCTGGTGCTGCTCCTGCCATGCTCTTCTACACACCTCATTGAACCAGAGTTGGTCCCCTGGCTTGATGGTAATGGTAGAGTGAGGGATATGCCGAGCCATGAGGTTACAGATTGTGGTGGAATACAATTCTGTTGCTGCTGATGGCCCACAGTGCCTCATGGATGCCCAGTATTGAGCTGCTAGATCTGTTCTGAATCTATCCCAATTAGCACAGTGGTAGTGCCACACAACATGATGGAGAGTATCCTCAGTGTGAAGAGGGGACTTCATATCCACAGGGACTGTGCGGTGGTCATTCCTACCAATACTGTCATGGACAGATGATTGGTGCGAATGAGGTCAAGTAGGTTTTCCCCTCATGTTGGTTTTCTCACCACATGACGCAGGCCCAGTCTGGCAGTTATGTCCTTCAGGACTCAGCCAGCTCAGTCAGTAGTGGTGCTAACTAGGCACTCTTGGTGATGGGCATTGAAGTCCCCCACCCAGAATAAGTTCTATGCCCTTGTTACCTTCAGTGCTTCCAAGTGGTATTCAACATGGAGGAGTTATTTAAATTTGTTTATGGGATATGGGTGTCGCTAGCAAGGCCAGCATTTATTGCCCATCCTAATTCCCCTTGAGAAGGTGAGCTGCCTTTTTGAACCGCTGCAGTCCGTGTGGTGAAGGTACTCCCACAGTGCTGTTAGGTAGGGAGTTCCAGGATTTTGACCCAGCGACAATGAAGGATCGGCGATATACTTCTAAGTCAGGATGGTGTGTGACTTGAAGGGGAAGTTGGAGGTGGTGGTGTTCCCATGCGCCTGCTGCCCTTGTCCTTCTAGGTAGAAGAGGTCGCCAGTTTGGGAGGTGCTGCCGAAGAAGCCTTGGTGAGTTGCTGCAGTGCATCTTGTAGTTGGTACACACTGCAGCCATGGTATGCCGGTGGTGGAGGGAGTGAATGTTTAAGGTGGTGGATGTGGTGCCAATCAAGTGGGCTGCTTTGTTCTGGATGGTGTCGAGCTTCTTGAGTGTTGTTAGAGCTGCACTTATCCAGGCAAGTGAAGAATATTCCATCACACTCCTTACTTGTGCCTTGTAGATGGTGGAAAGGCTTTGGGGAGTCAGGAGGTGAGACACTCGCCACAGAATACCTAGGCTCTGACCTGCTCTTGTTGCCACAGTATTTATTTGGCTGGTCCAGTTAAGTTTCTGGTCAATGGTTACCCCTAGGATGTTGATGGTGGGAGATTCGGCGATGGTAATGCCGTTGAATGTCAAGAGGAGGTGTTCAACATGGAGGAGTACTGATTCCTCTGCTGAGGGAGGGTGGTAGGTGGTAATCAGCAGGAGGTTTCCTTGCCCATGGTTGACCTGAAGCTATGAGACTTCATGGGGTCTGGAGTCAATGTTGAGGACTCCCAGGGCCACCCCCTTCCAACTGTATACCACTGTGCCGCCACCCCTGGTGGGTCTGTCCTGCCAGTGGGACAGAACATACCCAGGGATAGTGATGAAGGAATCTATGATGTTGGCTGAAAGATATGATTCTGTGAGTATGACTGTTGCTTTACTAGTCTGTGGGACAGCTCTCCCAATTTTGGCACAAGTCGCTAGATGTTAGTGACTTGACTCTAATTCACCCTATTTCCTTCTTGTCATTCTTCGGTTTCTTTCTCAATCTTTAAATCTCATTGGTTAAGGACTGTTAGTTCCATCATTCCATCGTTCACCAAGGTCCCAGATGCCCCATTATTTTATCAGCTTGCACTTCCAGCAAGTTATGTGGCTGAAAGTTGAAGAAAAAAGTCTAACTAATGGGGTACGCCACAAGATACCCCACTCTAGCAAAATTTGATCCATTATTTTCTTGTTCCCTGGTGCTCTGTTGCAGTCACACTTTCAACAATTCTTTAACAGTTGATTTAAAAAATTGGCAAATTGTGTTTTCTACACATTGCTGAGCAGTTCCTCTATCTCAGGTATTAATGGGACTGACCCATTCACATGTGGCTCACTCAATTATTCATGATGTGAAGCACTCACAAATGTTTGAGATGATAAGGTGCTATAAATGCAAGTATTATTTACCATTGATTCATTCCAAAGGAATGTAGGCATTAAGTGTAGCAAACTTACTGGGATCGATTTTAACCCTGGGCTCACGTTGGGCAGGCAGAGCCAGCGTGCCACCTGCTTGATGTCCTCATCGTAAAGCCCAAGCAGTTTTGAGGGACAAGCCTCATTAACATTTGATTGGTACGCTGCGAGTGCTGAGCCAGTGGTCATGGGCAACTCGCCAATTAGGGTGGATGGGAAATCTGACAACCCCTCCTGGAGCCAAGCCTGAAATACTGTGTAAAAGGGGGAGAGGCAATCACAGGTGAGGGCAGAAGGACAGATTTTTTTTGTTGGTCCATTCATGTTTCTCCTGACTCCACAAAAATCTCTTTAAAAAAACTTGTACTTACCCTTTTCCAAGTGATCTACAGTGGTTCTTTAGGACTACTGGTTAGGCCACTCTACACCTGGTACCAACACAAACAACAACTTGCATTTATAGAGCACCATCCTACATTACAACAGTTACTGCACTTCAAAAAGTATTTCATTGGCTGTAAAGCACTTTGGGACGTCCGGTGGTCGTGAAAGGTGCTATATGAATGCAAGTCTTTCTTTCTTTCTAAAACGTCCCCAGGTGCTTCAAAGGAGCATTATCAAACAAAATAGGACACCAAGCCACATAAGGTGATATTAGGAAAAGGGGACCAAAAACTTGGCCTAAGAGGTAGGTTTTAAGGAGCATCATAAAGGAAGAGAGAGAGCTGGAGAGGCAAAAAGGTTTAGGGAGGGAATTCCAGTGGGCCTAGGCAGCTGAAGGCACAGCCATCAATGGTGGAACGATGAAAATTGGGGATGCGCAAGAGGTTAGAATTGGAAGAGCGCAGAGATCTCGGAAGGTTGTAGGGCAGAAGGAGGTTACAGAGATAGGGAGGGGTGAGGCCATGGAGCGTTTTGAAAACAAGGATGAATATTTTAAAATCAAAGTGTTGCTCGACAAGTAGCCAATGTAGGTCTGCGAGATGGGTGAATGGGGCTTGGTGCGAGTTCGGATATGGGCAGCAGAACTTTGAATTAGCTCAGGTTTATGGAGGGTGCAAGGTGAGAGGCTGGCCAGAAGAGCATTGGAATAGTCATGTCTAGAGGTAGCAAAGGCATGGATGAGCGTTTCAGCAGCAGATGAGCTGAGGCAGGCTATTGCTCCGCTCACTGGTACATTGGGGTCTCATGTATATCTTCGGACCCCGATTAGGATATTGAATATCGGCCCCTGCTTGAAAGAAGCAGGTGCCAGGGCCTCCCATGTGAAGGCTGCAATGAAAATGGCAACAGCCATACCGGGAGCGGGAACGTGCTGGTAAGCGGTGCACTGCCATTTTTGGCCTGCTACCATACTGTTCCCAGTGGAGGCAATCAATAACGGCCC
Source organism: Somniosus microcephalus (assembly GCF_052327205.1). NCBI lineage: Eukaryota > Metazoa > Chordata > Chondrichthyes > Squaliformes > Somniosidae > Somniosus > Somniosus microcephalus. The sequence goes on from NC_140987.1 coordinate 217,608,941, forward strand.
CACTGACTGCAGCAACTTTTCTAAAACACAAGATAACTTTGCAAATAAACAGTGAGGAAAATTTATTTTGAAGCTCAGATTCCAGAATTCCCTACAGGAGTGAGGGAGCTCTACGGATCTGCCATGTTGGTTATGAACTGATTAGATTACACTACGCCCCGCAGGAGCTATCACATATCGTGGGGTAAACTTTCATCTTCACCTCCTGGGCAGTAATCTGGTGGAGCGCAGCACACCACCCCAATATAGAACCCACCCGATTTTAATTTCATTTGGAAACAAAATTGTGTGGGCCGGGCGGGCGGTTTCTGTAAAAAGCTGCGATGGGCTATGCCAGATTGCCACCCAGGCGGTGAAGAAAAACATCTAGACCGCACATCTTTAATTGTATACCTCTGCCTGTACAGACGTAAGATGCAGGTGACAATACCTGTACGGAGACTGTCACAGCCTTTTGCAAATTTGGTGACATTGTGGTATTTGCATTACTTCAGCAGATTTTAGTGTGACAGTCTGCAGTATCCAAACATTGTACAGAAAAATAGGAAATCAAAAGAGCCTTTTGATTGTCAACATTTAAATCATTTCAAATTTGCACGTATACATAAATTGAGCTTTGTGTTTTGGTCCAGTAACAATTACTATAAGTCACGTCAAGACAATTGCCCCAATTCATATTGGTCATGACTGAAACCTAATTCAGTATTAAATAATTTCATTTCTATTTGTTTTAAAAATAGAGTTCAGATAATAATTTATACTTGCTGCACATTGCATTGGAAATTGGACCTCCATCTATTCAAGATATTTGTTTTTGTTTAATTGCTCCAACATGTATATCACTTGTCAAATATTAATAAGGCTGCCATTCCAAAAGGTGAATAAAACATAAATTTTAGCCTAATTGTAAAGTCACAAATGCTTTAATATTAATTGAAAATTATGTAAGATTTGCTCCAGACATATAAACATCTGATAGCCATTACGCACAAATGGAAGACATATCAAACAAATAATCAGAAATAATTGCACTTTTAATGGTTTAAAAAGTGTGAATGACAAACAAAAGTGAAATTCAGTGATTGTAGTGAACATCTGTGTAATTCTTGATATGGTCAAGACAATAGAATCAGGGAATTTGGTTTAAGAGTAGAATATTGTTGATTAAATCCCTGGGGAGCGTTCACATGTACACTAATTGACTTGAAACTGTATTTCTGTATTGCAACCAGAGCACTGAGGAGAATAATAATTTCTATCCCAAGATAACTGGTCATGAAAGAATAGTTTATAATCCAACTTTATCCCACTATTACACGAATCTTACTGTTTAAAATGCTATAACATAGTACATAAATGTTTCTTTACTGGTTCTATATTGAAAATGTTTAATTTGTTGTAAACACACTGTAATGTTATAGTAAGACCATTTCTCACTGTATATATTTTGGTTACAGCTTTGGTCATGCCACAGAGAAATGTGGACTATCACTTTTTGATAGGGGAACCACTTGCTTAAAAACCTGTTCCATCTCCAGCTTTTTCCAGTTCTGACGAAGGGTCGTTAACTCTGTTTCCCTCTCCACGGATGCTGCCTGGCCTGCTGAGTATTTCCAGCATTTTCTGTTTTTATTTCAGATTTCCAGCATCCGCAGCATTTTGCTTTTGCAATTAGTTGTTTATATTCAATAAACTCTAAGCAGCAAGATGATGCCCTATGGAGGGCAGATGCTGGGCTTCATTTTAGAACTGGATATTTCTTCAGCAATGACAGAGTTGCAAATCAATTTAAACATAGAAGTTATATTATTTTCAAGCGTTACCTACAGAAAGATGGGTCATGTAGTAAAACCAAAATGAGTATCTATAATAAGTGACAGCATCCACCAGCATGTCGGCCACTCTGAATATACCTGGGCCTAAAGGGCAGGGTTACTTGGTCAAAATAGAAATGGTTCAGTACAGAACTCGTACTGCATTTAGGCTAAGTTTGAATAAAACTAAATTGACCGTTTTCTAAAAAGTAGGAGCAGTGTTTAAGAATTCTACTACTTCCATTGGATTTTTAAAATTCATTCTTGGGATATGGGTGTCACTTCACTAGCAAGGCCAGAATTTATTGCCCATTTTCAGTTGTCTGGAAAAGGTTCGATACAACTGAATGGCTTGTTAGGCACTTCAGAAGGCAGTTAATGGAGTCACATGTAGGCCATGCCAGGTAAGGACAGCATGTCCTAAAAGGCATTAGTAAACCAGTTGGGTTTTTAAGGCAATCCAACAACTTCATGGTACCAGCTTTTCAACAAAAATATTCCAGATTTTTAAAATAAAATTATCAAACTGCCATGGGGGAAATCTGAACTCCTATTTTCTGAATTACTAGTTCAGTAATATAACCTCTAGACTACTGTACCTGCGGAGAGATCGTATTTGCAATACACTCACGAAGTCAGGAACATGCCAAATAAATTGAATGTTCTTCTGTAATGGACAGCGGACAGAAGTAAAGATATGATTCTGTTATTAAGCTCGTCTCCGTCTGAATAGGGCAACGATTAGCTTGTGGGTGATATTATAATGCAATATGACGCTAAAGAGATTTATGAGTGGGTGCACCGTGATAACTGTCTGTGCAGGTACAGTGATAGACATTTCCATTACTACAAACGCTGGAGTCTCGCTCATAATGGAATGTGTTTTCTTCCGATTCCACCCACCGGTACTTCTATCTGAACCGAATCGTCTTTTCTCGGGTCCATCTCCTTGGGACAGATTGCTTTTGTCTTGGGTTCATCCTCCTGGTGCGGGTCGGTACGGATCGCCCTGTCTTGGGCTCCATTCCCTCCGTTTGTACTTCACCAGTTTTCTCTTTGTATTAACGTTTGAAGACGTTTCACTTCTCCTGTCACGAATTATGTCCGCCTCCCCAGCTGTCAAAACAGGGGGTGTCTCTTTCATTCCGCCTCCTAGTACCAAAGGGCTCTTTAATGCTCATGTTTGGACACAAGCAATTATCCCTAATTATTGTTTTTCTTTTCAGTTTGCCTGTCCTGCTGGAGGTCCAGCAGATGAACATGCCATAATCCGCCACAGTCGGCTGATCTCGGGAGGGCTTTGCTGGAAAACCTTAGCGAGAGGCTCCGTGGCTTTCATCTCAATGAGAATTGAGGCGGTGCAGTGAATTGATTCAAACTCATTCGGATTGCTGAATTAACCTCGGTGTACCGCCTTTAAATGGACTCAGCTAAGAGATTATACGTGTTGATGGTCGCGCCTTCAAACTAACTTCAGCTGTTAAAGCAAGGCACATTGCTTTGACCCCTTTTTGGGAGTAATTTTGTATCGCATGATTTTTAACACGGAGTAGAAATATAACGCTCAGCCTTCTCACCCCTAATCTTAATATCTGATCTTAGATCCATTCCCATTGCCCTTTTTTAAAAAGATTCTGGTTGTATAGGTTATGTGCACAACATTGTGCGTGTGTTTTAGCATTATTTACAGCCGAGGTATTTGAGGTAAATTAAGTAACTAAATAAATTGGTGAAAGTTTGTGTTCATTTCTTATCCAGTATTTTGCGTTATTTGCCCAAAATAGGAGATTATTTTGTTCACGTTTTAAACACACTTCCCCCAATAACCTTAAAAGAGCCCGAAAGTAGCAATCTTCTCACAGCAGACTCGGTGGAAATGCCGCTTTTATTCTGTGTTTTTTCTCTCTCGAAGATGGGGATCTTTCAGAACTCACTTGATATTCAGCACCTGATAGCAAGGAACTAGAAAAGAAATAGACTGCATCCAACCTGCTTTCTTTGCTATCTACTGCTGAATCTGTGGAGCTGTTGTGTTGATGAGAAAGAGACCACACAGGAGACAGAATGAGCCAAGACACAGTTAACCAGAAATCCCATCGCTCCGAAAGAAATGATGGCATCAACAACACGCCGCATTAAAAATAATTAAATTGTGTTATTAAATAACAAAGCAAGTTTCTTAATCCGGGATTCTTATGCTGTGCAATAAAATAGTCATGCCTTTCATAAAATGTATTCTTTATTTGTTTTGAAAGACAAGGTATTTCTCTCTGTAATGTCACAATAAGGACAGTAATATCCTCCCACCGTTAATACGGTAACATGTTGGCAGGTTCTCGGGTGTGACAATCGTGCTTCCAAAAAAAATCAAATGTCTGTAAATTAATATTTGAAGATTCCCACTCTTTAATTGGAAGAAACGATTCCATTTTGAGTTTAAGGTTAGAGTATAAATGCTAATGATGCTCGCACATGAATACAAGAAAAATCATCATAGAACTATTTCCAAAGTATTTAGCTTTTCAGTTAATGGAATAAATGATTTAATTTCAGGGACAGGGAGTTAAGTACCCCATTTTGGATTATTTCATTTTAGAACAGGAGAAAACGCTTGGGCAAAATATCTCGTTTTAATTGTGTGTGCGTATAAATAAAAAGTTCTCACAGGGCAAGAGTACAAAGCCTGACAAGATGTTACCAGTTAAATAGGAAACACTACACGTCATTATGCTAGGAGGTCCCTTTTGGATCTTATTTTAGAGAGAGGCGCTACAATTAAGGTCAGAGGGTAAGAGAGGGACAGAGTGTGTACTTTTCAATGTTAGAGACTCGCTAGTGACGGAGGAACCCTCTGCCTAAATTTCTTTTCATTCAAATAATATAACCGTCATCATTTTATATCTTTAACGTGCATAAAAATCTATGGTCGAAAACGAAATGCAGAATCAGTAATTGCATGGAAAGTTTGTGTCATATTTTATTCAACTAAAGTTAACAATTACTTCAAATATTTCTCTCAACGGAGTTCCAGTACATTTGGACCGTAACTGATTCTGTGCTGAAATGTAACCATTTCTGAAACATGGAACTTAGTATTTCAGAAGTTATGTTTATTTCATTAGATATTTTCACCGGTTCTTCTATAAACTGGGTTTATAAAATAATAGCGCTGTCCCGTTTTAAATTATCAAAATTAAAACGAAATCAATTTAGTTGTAACCCTTACCAGTTGTTACTTTTGCATTGCAGCATTCAAGTGGAATATTACATGGAACATCCAAGGCTTCAGGCGATTTCGATTGTTAAGGTTTTATGTTGACACTTTTGATGCACATTTTAAATTAGGTCAGGAAAGGCGTGGTGGTCTTTTATAGCTCATTAAACGAGGATAATTGGCACTACCGATGAAATAAGAACACGGTTTGTCTTTTTTATCGTTCATTCTTAATAATTAAGCTTCTTGTTTTAACTGATCCATTACTGAAATACTTTTTACTACCTGAGTTTACCGTGACTATTTCTCCCACTTTAACAGTCAGACAAGATTTGTATTCATTTTATTTCTGTTATTTTCCGATGTAACTTAACATTTTCTCCCGAATTTGGTGGACTGTTTGTTCAGAGTGGCCGCCCACAATTTATGATTTTCGCCTGCAGAAAGTTTTTATTAATTTATCAAATTAAAACAAAATTTACAAAAAATTCAAAAGCAATGGGAATAGACCGAAAGACATTTTTCTTATTTCTTCATTTTAACCGCTTATCTAAAAGCAGACGCCAAATTATGTTTGTTTAATCACTTACGCTTTAAAGACAACTTTTACAGCTTCCTCTGTTGCTCAGAGGATCCCATATACAAGAGAAAGCATGAAAAAGAAACGAACTGGGCTTGGCTTCTGCAAGCACTCCGAGAAAGAAAGTGCTTTCTGGGAGTCTTCACCCGGTGACATCGGATTTCCTGAGAGTTTCGGGACGTCCATCACTCACACAGGCTCCTTCCTTCGGAACACGCAATAACTAATACTTAGCAGGATCTTCCTCTCTCTTATGAGTGAGATTAGGATGTAAGTGTTACTACAAATCAATGGTACATTCCTCCACTTGGGTCTGTCAAACAATGCTCTTTTACTGGATTTATTCTCTCAGGCAACACAGTGAATAGAGACAGCATTACATCCTATCTCCTTAAAGAACTCCATGTTTTAGGGCACTCAACTATTTGTTATCGTCAGACGTGGTTTTCCTGCTGATGAAATATATACTTTAACATGTATTTTAATTTGAAAATCGGAATGTATGTAGGAGAAGGATGCACTAAATTCTCGCTTTACAACTACAAGGTTAAAGTTAGGCTATAAAATAATTCAGGTATGGTTCTTAATGTTGCATTTACCACAAAGGAACCTACAGTTACTAACATGATACTGTCGTTATAAATAATACTGCAGTTCTAAATGATACTGTAGTTACTGAAATGACACAGTAGGTATCAATGATATGGTAGATACTAAATGATACTAGTTAAAAATGATACTGCATGATAGCTTAGCTGCTAAGATGAAAATGCAGCAATAAATTATATGATGCTATAGTTACTAAAGCTGACACTGTAGTTAAAATGACACTGTAGTTACACAGTATTACTACAGCTATTATAATGGTTGCTCTAGTGATTATAAATAATGCATTTACTATAAGTTTTAATATATAATACTGCAGTTATTATAAATGATGCACTAATGACTATAAAAGACAATAATCCAGTTATTATAGTTATTATAAATTATATTTCAATGAGTATAAATAGTGCAATTATAAATTATACTCCAGTTACTATAGATAACATTGCAATTATTGAAATAATACTCCATGTCTATGAATCTATTATAAAGGTTACTTTAGTTACTACAAATTGAATAACAGTTATAAAAAATATACTGCAGTTACTTTAAATAATACTGCAGTTATAATAAATGGTAGCCTGCTTCCTATAATAAGGCCACAGTTCTTATAAATGATACTGCAGTTACTATAACTAACTATTGTGGTTGTTATGAATAGTACTTCAGTTAGTATAAGTAATATTATAATTGTTATAAATGATAGTGTAATAATATTGCTATGCTTGTTAATGCTGCCGTTATAAATAATATCCCAGTTACTAGTGATACTGCAGATTGTATAAATGTTGCTCTACTACCCAAAATATTTGAACTGAATTTCTATTCTCACAAGATGTTCAACTCACAATATTACTAATGATTATTTGATTCTATTTACCAAATATTAACATTTCTCTCGGTTCATTATTTATTGATAAATCTTTAAAATAAGTTCACAATAACTTAAAGTACTATGTTTATTTGCTAAGTACAAGTGGCTGAACTTGTGACTTTGTCATTGCTTTGTGCTGTCCTTCTGCCTAGCTCTAAAATTGTCGTTTTTAGTATCCAGGCATTTTTAAAATGAATTCTCGTGATATGGGCATCACTAGCAAGGTCAGCATTCATTACCCACCCCTAGTTGTCCTTGAAAAGGTGGTGGCAGGCCTTCTTCTTCAACCCTGCAGTCCTTATGGTGAAGGTACTCCCACAATGCTGTTAGGTAGGGAGCTCTGGAATTTTGACCCAGCGATGCTGAAAGAACAGCAATATATATCCAAGGCAGGATGGTGTGTCACTTGGCAGGGAACTTGGAGGTGGTGGTATTCCCATGCAACTGCTGCTCTTGTCCTAGGTGGTGAAAGTCACGCATTTGCAAGGTGCTTCTTAAGAAGTACTGGCAACTGCCACAGTGCACCCTGTAGATAGTATGTTCTGCAGCCACAATACGCTGGTGGTGAATATATAGCCTAGTGGATGAAGTGCAGATTAAGCGGGCTGCTTTGTCCTGGATGATGTTGAGCTTTTTGAGTGTTGTTGCAGCTGCACTCATCCAGGAAAGTGCAGAGTATTCCATCACTCTCCTGTCTTGTGCCTTGTAGGTAATGCGAGAATCATAGAATCATTCAGCCCATCATGTCTGTGCCGGCCAAAAAAGAGCTATCCAGTCTAATTCCACTTTGCAGCTCTTGGTCTGTAGTCCTGTGGGCCACAGCACTTCAAGTGCATATCCAAGTACTTTTTAAATGCAATGAAGCTTTCTGTCTCTACCACCCTTTCAGGCAGTAAGTTTCAGACCCCCACCACATTCTGGGTGAAAAACATTCTCCTCAACTCCCCTCTAATCCTTCTACTAATTACTTTAAATCTATGGCCCCTGGTTATTGACTGCTCTGCTAAGGGAACTAGGTCCTTCCTATCCACTCTATCTAGACCCCTCATAATGTTATACCCCTCAATTAAGTCTCCCCTCAGCCTCCTCTGTTTCAAAGGAAACAACCCCAGCCTAGGCTTTGGGGAGCCAGAAGGTCAGCCATTCACCACAAAATTCCTAGTCTCTGACTAGCGCTAATAGGCACAACATTTATGTGGCTGGTCCAGTTCAGTTCTTAGTCAATGGTGGCCCCCAGGATGTTGATGGTGGGGGATGCAGTGATGTAATGTAATTGAATGTCAAAATAAAGTGGTTAAGCTCACCCTTGTTGGAGATGGTCATTGCCTGACACATGTGTTGCATGAATGTTACTTGCCACTTATCAGCCCAAGCCTGGATGTTGTCCAGGTCTTGCTGCATGTGGGCATGGACTGCTTTATTATCTGAAGAATTGCAAATGGAACTGAACACGGTGAAATTATCAGTGAACATCCCAACTTTTGACCTTATGTTGGAGGGAAGGTCATTGATGAAGCAGCTGAAGACAGTTAGATCTAGAACACTGCCCTGAGGAACCCCTGCAGTGATGTTATGGGACTGAGATGATTGGTCTCCAACAACCACAACCATCTTCCTTTGTGCCAGATATGATTCCAGCCAGTGGAGAGTTTTCTCCCCTGATCCCCATTGATTTCAGTTTTACTAGGGCTCCTTGGTGTCCACTCAGCCTAATGCTGCTTTGATGACAAGAGCAGTCACTCTAACCTCACCTCTCAAAGTCAGCTCTTGTGTTCATGTAGCTGTAACAAGGTCTAGAGTCAAGTGGTTCTGGCAGAACCCAAACTGAGCATCGGTGAGCAGGTTGTTGGTGAGTGACTGCACTGTTGATGAGTAGGAGTAGGCTGAAAGAGTGGTAATTGGCCAAGTTGGATTTGTCCTGCTTTTTGTGGACAGGACATACCGTGGCTATTTTCCAAATTTTTTGGTTAGATGCCAGTGTTGTAGCTTTACTGGAACAGCATGGCTAGTGGCGTAACTAGTTCTGAAGCACAGGTCTTTAGCAATATAACTGGGATGTTGTCAGGGCCCATTGCCTTTGCTGTGTCCAGTGCACTCAGCTTTTTCTTGATGTCATGTGGAGTGAATCAAATTGGTGGTGGTGGTGACCTCAGGAGGAGGCTGAGAAGGATATCCCAAAACAGACCCCTGTGGGATCCCACTGGTAACATTCTCCCAGCCTGATGACACTCCCAATACCACCTGTGTTCTATCATATTCAATGTTCAATATGCATAGAAACATAGAAACATAGAAGATAGGAGCAGGAGTAGGCCATTTGGTCCCTCGAGCCTGCTCTGCCATTCAATGCGATCATGGCTGATCATCCAAATTCAGTACCCTGTCCCTGCTTTCTCCCCATATCCCTTGATCCCTTTAGCCTTAAGAAATATATCTAACTCCTTCTTGAATATATTTAATGAATTGGCCTCAACTGCCTTGTGTGGTAGAGAATTCCACAGGTTCACCACTCTCTGGGTGAAGAAATTCCTCCTCATCTCAGTCCTAAATGGCTTACCCATTATCCTTAGACTGTGACCCCTGGTTCTGGACTCCCCCACCATCGGGAACATCCTTCCTGCATCTAGTCTGTCTAGTCCTGTTAGAATTTTATAAATTTCAATGAGATCCCCTCTCATTCTTCTAAACTCTAGTGAATATAAGCCTAATCAACCCAATCTCTCTTTATATCCATTGTAAAATATTTCAACTGATTCCTGTTTTCTTCATTTTCAGTAGTAGCTTTTACAGAGGAACTGTATCAATGGCCTTACTTAAATCCAAGTATGTCACATTCAGTGCCTTCCCTACCAAGCTCTGAGAGACTAGGAGCTGTGGGGAAGCAAAAGGGTTTGGGTGTCCATGTTCACAGATCACTAAAAGCTAGTGCACGGGTACAAAAGGTAATCAAATAGGCTTATCTCAAGGGGGTTGGAATATAAAAGTGAGGAATTGATGCATCAGTTGTACAAAGCCTTGGTTAGGCCCCATCTGGAGTACTGTGTTCTGTTTTGGGCACCAAACCTCAAAAAAGATATATTGGCTTTGGAGGGTGTACAGTGCGGATTCACCAGTATGATACCAGGGCTTAAAGGGCTAAATTATGAGGAGAGTTTGAATAAGCAACCAAGGTGAAGCAGTCTGCAGCTGGGCCCTCACAGGTTTGAGCACACAGAAATCCACAAGCATCTCAAGGGTTTAAACATGAGCAACAGCAGCCTTCCAGCAACTTTGATTAGGTCACTAGGGGAGCTCTTTGTAGAAGTAGAGTTAGTAAACTTTCTTATAAGAAAGGCACCATGGATTGACACTTTGGTGAGAAATGAATTCAAGGTAATTATTGCGTTTGGCATTAAATTCATCACCTCAATCGCATTTGGCACTTTGGTCTGCAGTGTGGGTTTTAAAGCAACTTCTGAGTCTGCATTGTCAGTATGCCACTGAGACAGAAGTTGGAGAAATGGTTTCAATGTTTTTTAATGCAGGATTAAGGGAGTGGTGAAAGATATATCAATGACTTAATGCAGAGGGGCTTTGTGTATGCTTTCAGGGCAGGGGAATGAGCTGGTCACAGAATTCCTAAACAATGAATTCATCCCTCACACCTCTTGCTATGAGGCATTGCGGTGGTCCTCCTTCTGCTGTTTACTCTCCCTTACCCTGGTCTTTCTCTTCTGATGAGGACTGTTGCTGCTAGGAGTCCTCCAAATACAAGCTTCTCTATAAGACGGGGTTGTGTAGGATGCAGCGCACTACTATGATAGTGCACTCTTTGTGGAGCAAGTCCCCAGACCTGTCCAGGCACGTGAACCTCTGTTTGAGCTTCCCTATGGTGTGCTTAATAATGATCTTGGTAGTCCCATGGCTTTGATTATACCTGTGTTGCTCAGGTGTGGTGGGGTTGCGGTGGGGTGTCGAGTCACATATGTTGGGGATATCCCTTGTCCCGTATCAGCTATCCTGTCATGTTCATAGAAAGCTTGAATATTGGGGGCATGGTTGAGTATTGCAGGATAAAAGCATCATGATATTTGCCTGGGTACCTTGAACAAACATGCATGATCCTGTTCCTGTGATCAGAGGAAAGCTTCACATTGAGTGGCAGCTCTTTCTATTCACTGGTGTTAATGGCAACATGTGTGCAGTCAATGATGCCCTGGATGCAAGGGAAGCCAGCCACTGCTACAAATCCTCAAACTCTCTCCTGTTGACTGTTCACATCAATGGGGAAAGTGATGTACTGCTAAGCCCTGGCAAATAGAACATTGGCAACCTGCTTAATGAAGCTGTATACTGCAGACTGGGGATATGAGAGATGTCGCCTGTAGAAGACTGACAAACCCTGGTTCAGTAGGCAGCAGGCCCTGCTACAGGAGGCTGCAGAGGTTTACAACAGCCTGCCTGGAGAAACACAGCCTCCTGATGCACTGCTCTTCAGATAGATACAGGAAACTGACTCATGGCCTATACACCCTGTATACTGGGTATGGACTCCTACGAGCAGCCCACACAAGCCCCTCCCCACCTGCTGTCTTCTAATAGGCTTAGCTGCTGCTCCTGCTCCTCCTCTTGTTCCGCCACTTCCTCCATCCTGATGAGACTGGCAATAGCAGTACCCATGAGCTTACCAAGGGTACGAAAGGCAAAAAGGCTCAGAAAGAAGCAATCTGGAAGCTGGAAACTCTCCTGGAAATCCTCACAAAAGCACAGAGATCCTATGATCTAATTACATGCAGCTAGATGCCCCCTTAAATACTGCTTTATACTGTATAAAGTTATGCTCCCTCACCAAAGAAAATAATTTTCAATCACCTCTTCCTGGGTCTCTGTAACTCTTTGCTGTTCTCTGCTTTCCTCTTTTTATTACACTACCCCTTTCAGTGCTTCTTGCAGTTATTTTCACCCTCTGTTACTCTCGCTCTCTCTGTTCCACCAGTTAAGTGAAATTTGTTAAGAGGCTTTATTGAAGCATTATCACCCCACCCTCTGTGTTGTGTAATCTTTGACGCAGCCTTGCAAACTTTGACCACCCCCTTGCAACCTTTGACCTACTCCATAACCTTTAGGAGTTCCTAAGTACTTGGTTGTACTCACATAATAAGACCATAGAGTTTCAGAAAGTATAACAAGTTTATGTAATTGCATTATAATTGAAAGAAACTTGTACAAATCTAAAAATTATTCCAATTATCATGTCCATATGATAGCAAAATACTGCGGATGCTGGAAATCCGAAATAACAACAGAAAATGCTGGAAAAACTCAGCAGGCCAGGCAACATCCGTGGAGAGAGAAACAGAGTCAATGTTTCAGGTCGAAACCCTTCATCAGGACTGAGAAAACACAGGAAATGAAACAGATTAAAAGGCCAGTTTGGGGGCTGGGAAATGGGGATGAAAGAGCAAAAGAGAAGTGAAGAGACATTAAGAGGTATTCAAAACGAGACGAGATGGTGATAGGACTAGTAAAGAGACAAAAGACGGCTCTAGATGAGGTGTGAAATGCGCTGGCAGAAGAACAGAAGAACTGAAATAACTTATTTAACCCCTGCCCTGTTCTCTCTCTTGTATCTGTTTCTGCCAGCGCATTTCACACCTCATGTAGAGCCGTCTTTTGTCTCTTTACTAGTCCTATCACCATCTCGTCTCATTTTGAATACCTCTTAATGTCTCTTCATTTCTCTTTTGCTCTTTCATCCCCATTTCCCAGCCCCCAAACTGGCCTTTTAATCTGTTTAATTTCCTGTGTTCTCAGTCCTGACGAAGGGTTTTGACCCGAAACTTTGACTCTATTTCTCTCTCCACGGATGTTGCCTACCATGTCCATATGTCTGTTTCGTAGGTTCAGTTTTTAAATTCCTTTCTCCCTTTCTTTCAGCACAGTTGAACTAGGCTCAGTTCCTGCCCCAGAGTCAGGTTTAGGTTTAGAATTGAAGTGTAGGGAGGAGCTTTATTTTGTTGAATAGGGAGAGTACATTTTGAGAGTGGGGGGAGGGAACTCTATATTGTCACAGATTTGCCTAGGGAGGATATATGTCATGACACTGGCTGCAGGGAGGGAAACAGTGGGGAATCTGAGCAGGGAAGCATTGACAACAGCACAGCCAGCAGGGAGGAAAATAGTGGCAGCAGCATGGTCAGTGGGTGTGGTGGCAAGGCTAGCAGCAGCAGGTCAAAACCTTAAGAAAAAACTTTAATAATATAAACTCACCTGCACTAACAGGGGAAATCACTAGTCAAGTTGCATGTGCCATTACGTTCATCACAGAATAACCAGGACTATTTCATTTGAAACTAAAACTGACATAGTGATGATTGGGGCGATCTCGCCTTCTCTACAGTTGGAAGGCCGAACCTCACAATCTTCCATCTCTTTCCTTCCAGTAAGTTAATACTGATTTGTAGACCTTGGTATTGATGGTACTAGCCTGGAATGTCCCATTACAGGCAAGGAAAAGTCCTGAATGAAGTCACTACATAAAATTTGAAAATGTAACTAACCATTTGCATTATCTTCCTACTGCTTCATACAGCAACTGTTCCTGCCAGGAATGGATTTTCTGACTATATCATTACCCAGATGTTGAGGTACTATAGAAATCCACTTAACAGTGTGTACCCACAGTGTCAGTGAAAAAAAGGACATATTTGGAAACCTGGTAAGTAAATCAAGAAGCGTTACTTGTATAGGACCCTGGTCAGGCCGCACTTAGAGTACTGTGCACAGTTCTGGTCTCCATACTATAAAAAGGACATAGAAGCAATGGAGAAATTGAAAAAAGATTTACAAGGATTCTACCAGAACTGAAAGATTACAGCTATCCAGAAAGATTGAACAGGTTGGGACTTTTTTCTTTAGAAAAGAGAAGGCTTAGAGGAGACCTGATAGATGTCTTTAAAATTATGGATGGGTTGGACAGGGTAGATGTGGAGAGAATGTTTCCACTTGTGTAAGAATCCAAAACTAGAGACCATAAATACAAGATTGTTACTAATAAATCCAGAAGGGAAATAAGGAGAAATGTCTTTACTCAGAGAGTGGTTAGAATGTGGAACTCGCTACCACAGGAAGTGGTTGAGGCAAATAGCTTAGATGTTTTCAAAAGGAAACTAGACAAGTACATGAGAGAAAAGGGAATAGAAAGATATGCTGACAGGCCGAGATGGAATGTGAGGAGACTTGTTTGGAGTATAAATACCAGCACAGCCTATTTGGGTTGAATGGCCTGTTTCAGTGCTGTATATTCTCTGTAATTCTATGTACCTATGAAGTACCCAGTGAGCCAAGAACTGAAATAACTTATTTAACCCCTGCCCTGTTCTCTCTCCTTGTATCTGTTTCCCTTCCTCTTTCTCTCAATGTTTCGCTATCTGTTATTTTCTGACTATACCTGGAGCTTTTTCTGTTACTCTCTAGAATTCCCAACTGCATCATTTCTCTCCAATGCTGCCTTTCCCCCCAGCAATATCTCCCAACTCCACCCCTCTATCAGCACACATACTATACAAGTCATGCATGCTCCTCTGCTCCCAGGCCCCTAGCTGCTGATCAGTGCACTGTATAAGTTGTTCCTCCTGCTTCCGAGGCCCTCGAATGGATGATCAATGCACAGTTACTAATTTAGCAAGAGTGAAAAGATAAATTTGAGTGGTGCGTGACTCAGCATCCTCCTCCCATCCACCTTTCCCCATAACCATAGGATCCACAGATGCCTTGAGCCAACCCAGTACATGAACAAAGTTTATGCTAGATGCAAGTAAGATCTTAAGAGGCAGACAAGTCTTTATGTTGGCTGGAGGACCCTCAAGAACATTTGCGCACATGATGCATACAGTTGATGGCGAGACACTGGAGAAATATAAACACTGGTTTGTTATCTTGTTTAATGAATCACAACTACCAAATGAATCATTTTATAACAATGGCAATCCTTGTTGATGAACTGATGCCATAAAAGTTTATAATCTGTTGCAAAATATTATGATAGTTACATGTTACTATGGCGATGCTACATATTCACTCTCTGAATTAGCTGTGGGAATTATAAATAATATAATTAATTAGCTCCTGTTTGCTTATGGCATGTAAAATTGTGGAAATGTTAATGTGACCATTTTTGATAGCTATCCAGAGTCCTCTGCATGTGGTACCAAGTTCTGATCCCTCTCCCATATAGTCTGCCGATATTTGGGCAAGGAGCCAAAGGTTGCTCACGCCCATGGAACCACACTGCAACTTGAATCAATGAAAAGGGGTGAAATCTGGGGTCAAATACATGAAATGTATTATTACATAGTCAGGTGTGGATTACACAAGGAAGTTAATGCAATTAATTAACCAGCATGAATTTCACTATTAAAAATCTACTACTTAGCTGGTAAGTTAGCAAACAGCAGCAGCAGAGTTAGAAAATGACAGATTTCACGTTCTACAATAGTACTGCATATATCCCACTATGAGCTGAAAGTGCAAATTTGGTAAATGACATCTTTTATTTTGGTGTGTATGATGGCAGTTCATGATGGAGGGGAACCTACAGGTGCTTTGTTTTAAATATCTAGACCTATACTCTGCACCAACAATTGTAAGTTATTCTACCATCAACAACTGGGTGACCTAATGATATTGCTCTCAAATTAGGATGTTAGAGTACTGTGGACCTTTTCTATGTGAGCATTTCTAAGAGCCATACAACAAGGATGTTACTACCTCATACCTCATACATAGCCACAAATAAATGCTGAATCACTGAAAAAATGATCAGTATATCCAGCTCTTGGTTGCAACTGTGAATACTACTAATTTGGTTGAGTTAAATAGATAAGGCCCACTTTTTGGTGTGTTTCTTTTATTCTGATTTAACCAAATCTAGAATTTCTACTGCTATGAATACCATAGAACTTGCATTGGCGCAGAAGAAGGGCCACCACCAGCTCATCTGACTCTTACCTTCCCACAATTATTGGTTTACATTTCAATGTTTCTTGTTTGATTCAGCTTTCTCATTTTACTCCTTTCAGAACATAAGTATCCCTTCAGAACATAATTGGTCCCTTATTCATAAATCAACCCCACCTATGTGTCTTCTCACTGCATCTTGGTTCTTGGTTCAATCAAGGCCCCCTTTCTGTTGTTTCATTCAAATATTGCCCATCACACCTGTTGGGCTCGAATTTCCCAGGGCCGTGGAGGTGGGAATGGAGGCGTGTGGGGTGTTAAAATTGCAAAAAGTGGCAGGCAGGCCCAACCCCGCCTCCATCCCACCTCCAAGCAATTTTCAAGAAATCGTGTTTACTGCTCCCATCTCCGTCCCGCCTTAAGGCCCTTAACAACCACTAAATTGCCTCTATAATCCCATTTTGAAAGGCCTTTGTGATTTTAACCCTTTTCTCACATGAAGCACGCCTGCTCTGAAACACGACGGTGAAACCTGGCGGGAGCACAGTTGGATTGCTGACTATTAGCTGCAGCTCCACCTTTAAATAGGATATTTGATCAGCCATCATTTGCAGGTGGCAGGACTTTGTTGTCTCAGGTCTGGGGGAACTTTTAGAAGGCATAACCACAGCTGTGGAAGTTTGGAGCTTCACACCCATCTCCAGTGTGACCTCCTGGGAAACCCCTCTCGCCACCTTCACTGAGCGCTTCCTTAACTGAGGCATGTACCGGAAGCATGGGAGCCATTTATTTCCTTCCCTTCTGGGCATCAGATGAGGACGAAGACCAGCTGCGGCACCAGCAGACCCATGAGCAACAGCAGCACCAACAGCAGCAGCAACAACAGGAGCGCCAAGCTGCTGCTCACCCACCTGAAGCTGCACAGGCCAGAAGGGGGTCAGCGCATGGAAGCCCATCAGCACAGGAGATACCCCCAAACAGGGTCTACAGACACAGGGTCAGCTACCTCAACATGTCTGAGCAGCAGTGCCAAAGGCGGCTCCGACTTTCACGAGAGGTAGTGGGTGACATCTGCGCAATGCTGCAACAAGACCTGGAGCCCAGAGGACCAGGTGGACACCCCTTACCAGTGGCTGTCAAAATCACCACCGCACTCAACATTTTTGCCTCCAGCTCATTCCAGGGATCAACAGCAGACATCAGCGGCATCTCCCAGACGGCCGCACATACTTGCATCACGTAGGTAACCAATGCCCTCTTTGCCATTGTGCACAATCACATCCATTTCACCAAGGATCAAGCAAGTGTCACGGCGCGTGCGGTTGGATTAGCTAATCTGACAGGCTTTCTAAGGGTGCAGGGCGTTGTTGACTGCACAGATGTGGCCCTTAAGGCACCCCATCGCAATCCAGGTATTTTTGTCAACCGCAAGGGCTTCCACTCCCTCAACGTTCAGCTGGTGTGTGACCACTAGAAGGAAATTTTACACGTTTGTGCCAAGTACCCTGGCAGTTGCCATGACACCTTCATACTGCGCCAGTCTAGTGTGCCTCCGCTATTCAGTCCGCCAGACCAACTTAACGGATGGCTACTTGCAGACAAGGGCTATCCCCTGAAGACGTGGCTAATGACGCTGTTGAGGAGCCCACCCAATGAAGTTGAGGAGAGCTACAACTCCAGCCACATTTCCAGCAGATCCATAATCGAGCAAACCATCGGTTTGCTGAAGATGCGCTTCAGATGCCTGGATAGATCAGGTGGAGCCCTGCAATACTCAGCAACCAGGGTCTCCAGAATCATTGTGGTGTGCTGTGCACTTCACAACATGGCACAGCGTCATGGCTTGCAGATTCCTGAGGACCAAGTGGCTCCTCACATATCCTCCTCAGATGAGGAGGAGGAGGAGGAGGAGGAGGTGGAGGAGGAGGTGTAGGAGGAGGAGGAGAGCGAAAATGAACATCTTGCAGAGTCCCATCAACCAGCGGCAGCAGTACGCGACTACATTGCTGCCCGGGATGCAAGGAACGTGCTCACCTTGGCCAGATTTGCTTAGCCTAGCCAATCAAGCACTTCTGCCTCGCAGCTTCTTACCAGAACTTCGACAATGGCCAAGAACCAGCGGATTGCTAACAATTTGACCACCATACTGACCATTGCAAGTAATCCTAAGCCCTCAATGTGGAAGTCCCATTAGCAAAATGACACATGCCACAACTGCAGCAGTAGCCATCAGATTTTTTACTTACAGTAACCATCTGATGGCTTTTTAACATTAAACATCAAATTTCACCCAAGTGACTACCCTTGTGACTATTTGTGCAGTATCTTTCTCTTACGCATGCTCCTACGTGGTGCTTCCCCTGTGGCTTCAGCAGATGTGGAGGCCCCTTGCTCAGTTTCTTGCTGCTCCTGTCTCGACACCTTTGGCGGGCATCCTCTGGGGTTGCAAACCTGTGAAGGCTCGGCAACAGTCTGCTGCTCCTGCGGCTGTGCAAGGGTTGAGACGCTGATCTCAGTTGGGTGGGAACTCTGGTGGAGCTCTGACCGAGGGCTCTGCAGTGGCATGGAAGTGTGAGCGCTTGGAGAGGAGCCCCCACTTCCTTGATGTCTGCCACCAACTTCCCTCTCATGGGTCAGGTCCCCCTCAGCGCTTGCAAGTGGCTTGAGAGCACCTTGCTGCACATCAGAGGGGCCATGGGGACCCGTTATCTGCACTGGCAGTCCTACTCAGAAGGACTTCCATGAAGGTCTGGTTTCTCTGTTCAATAGATGACCATCGCTCCTCCAGAGATGTCATTCTATTCTGAACACTCACCATGTTTTCTGCACTTTGGTGACTTATCACCTCCATGGAGGTTGCCATCCTTTCCATGGTGATGCGTTCATGCGCAAATGACTCCACAAAGGCTCTGCTCATGTTTGCAATAGACTCCTCCATTCGCTCCACACTCGCAGTGACCCTGGAGACACAACCTGCCAGAGACTCCTGCATCTGTTCCTGGAGTTCTAGCACCGCTGATCTTGTGGATGGACCCAGAGGCAGAGGGTCGACATGCAACTGAGCCAAGCTGGGAGAGTCCTGCGCCCTCCAACTAGGACTCTCCACTGCTGTCCCTGTTTGCACAATCTGCTGATGCTTACTTGTGAGCTGTGATACACCAGGTGACAACACTACTCTATCTCGCGAAGGTCCCACCGAGGTGTGAGTGTCTGTGCTGGTGTTGGGTGCGCTGAATTCTGCTGACGCTGCACCCTCAGAGGTTGCAGCTTCCTCTGAGGAGTCTGGAGGCTCAGCCTGTTCCTCCTGGACAGTGGGGACAGGTGCTTGCGATGGTCCTGTGGGGGAGTAAAGGAAAGAGTCAGAGATGTGATGCCAAGGTACATGCACATTGCATATTGCAGATGATCATAAGTCCATCTATTAGAGCTTCAGAATCATTATTAGTGACTCATGCAATATCAATGAGAGAGATGGAAAACTGTTCTGTCACCAGCTTGCTGTGATGCACCCGTCTGTCCGTCCCCCACTTGCGTATCGTCCTCCACTCCCATGATCTCCAGGACCACATCCTCCCAGGGGTTGAGCTGGGCTACTGAGGGTGGCCCTCCTCCTGTCTTCGCTCTTTCCCTCTTATTGTGAGCTCTCTTTTCCTGCAATGAGGGAGACAAGTGGAGTTTGAGTGAGAATGAAGGAGTGAGTGTAGAGAATCCATAGCATAGATGCTTAGAAGGAGACAAAGATGGAGTGAGGTGGCAAGACCAAGGGCCCTCCCTGTGTGTTGTAAGTTGTTTTCATAGCATCACAGTGATAGGGAGTGTGAGGGCTGCATAGTCGAATAGTTAGGTGAATGTGACCATAGAGAGAGAGGGAATGGGTAAGGGTGCATGGATGTCAGTGTCAAGTGGGATGTGGAGGAAGAGATTGCTAAAGCTGAGTGCTGGTGAGGAGAGGCAATGGGGATCAGATTGAGGGTGATGGGAATTCATACTCACTTTTCCAGTGCGCAGAAGGTCATGAAACCTCTTCCTGCACTGAAGCCAGGTTCTGTGGGTTATTGACAAAGAGTTGACCTCTTGGACCACCTGGATCCACACAGCCTTGGTCTGCTGGGAAGGCTTCTTCCTCCCTGAAGAAGGGAAGAGCACCTCTTTATTGGCTCTTGCTCCCTCCACTAAAGCTTGCAGGGCAACTTCATCAAACCTGGGAGCAGACTGAGGTTTCTCGCTGGTCATTCTGCCTCCAGGTCCCTCTAACATGAAAGGCCAAAAGGTTGGCAGTCTGCAGAAGAAGCAAGGCTTGTTGCAGACCTTAAATGCAGCAGCAATGATGACATCATCGGAGGCGAGTTTCAGACTGATAAAATTAATTGAGCCATGGGTTCCCACATGCTGGAACTCAATTGCCCACTTAAGTTAAAATCGCATCATTCTCCCACATCGATTTAGAATCGGGTGGCTAACACGAAAAGCGGATTACACGACCCCAACCCACCCCAGTGACAAAATCCAGCCCGTTATGTCTGAAACATTCTGAACCAACTTTATCTCTTTGTAATCTCTGTAAATTCACTATTTGAGCTAATAATCACAATTTTATTGATAAGAATTGTCAACAGTCACTCTCCTATAGCAGCTGCTCCTTTTGATCTGTGGCAAAAGCTTCCTTTTGTAACATCTGTGCATGCTTCTCTCCACATGTCTTCCAGTCTGACTCGTGTCAGCCGTGGCTCACTCTTGCCTCTGAGTCAGAAGGTTGTGGGTTCAAGTCCCACTCCAGAGACTTGAGCACAAAAATCTACACTGACACTCCAGTGCAGTGCTGAGGGAGTGCTGCACTGTTGGGGGTGCCGTCTTTCGGATGTAATATTAAACCAAGTCTGCTCTCTCAGGTGGATGTAAAAGGTCCCATGGCACTATTTTTGAAGAAGAGCTTATCCCCGGTGTCCTGGTCAATATTTATCCCTCAATCAACATAACAAAAACAGATTATCTGGTCACTATCAAATTGCTGTTTGTGGGAGCTTGCTGTGTGCAAATTGACTGCCGTGTTTCCTACATTACAACAGTGACTACTCTTCAAAAGTACTATATTAGCTCTAAAGTGCTTTGGGACATCTTGAGGTCATGAAAGGTGCTATATAAATGCAAGTCTTTCCTTTTTTCTTCCTAAAGACAAAGCTGATCGACAATCATAGAAATTACAGCATAGAAAGAGACCATTCAGCCAATCGTGCCTGTGCCATTGCTAATTCTTCAACTGGAGCTATCTGTTAAATCCGTGAATCTTGATGTATGGTGTCCTTCAATAAATAGACAGAGACTGCATAGGAACAATCAACGGTGTTTACTGGATGAGGGTTACTCTAAAACTAAGTACAAATCCCTACTCAGGGTTTATATACAGGTGTGGTCATTGCCGGTACTACAGTATACAGGAGCTGTAAAAAGTAGTTCTCCCCTTAAAGGTACATACACTACAATTCCTCCCCTTTTAGATTAACAGTACCATAACATTCATTTAACAATTAAATATCAACTAATTACAATTAACACTTTTAACATGCAACATTAACTGAAAATAGTCTATTTATAAATTCAGTCTTTGGGGAGGCTTCCTGATCCTTTCTGGATAGCGCCTTTCCTGAGTGTCTTGCTCTTGGTGCTGAGGTGATTCTGGCCCCCTGTCGTCGGTTGGTTCATCAGCTTCCGATGCTACTGTTTCTGGGGTACATGCTACCGGTATGTCAGGTTCATCACCAGGTACGTATGGGCGAGACATGGGGTTGACTCGTTCCTGTGATTCTAGGATCTGGTCAACATGCATTTCACAATGTTCTCCCCAACATCCACTGTGTACATTAGTGGCCCCTGCCATGTGCATATCGTTCCTGGTTGCCATTTCTCTGTTCGGTAGTCGTGGGCCAAGACTGGTTGCCCTACATTGAAGCTCCTTGTCGGCTTCTCATTGATGTGCTGGAATTGCTTATTCTCAACATCTCTTCGTACATTTGGTCTGAGCAAATCCATACGAGATCTCAACCTTCGGTTAAAGAACATCATGGCCGGGGTCTGGTTGGTGACTGCATGTGTCGCATTTCTGTAGGCTAACAGGAAATTGTCCACCTTGTGCTGCAGTGGAATGTCGTCATCGCACATGGCCCTTACTGCTTTCTTAAAGGTTTGTACGAACCTCTCAGCCAATCCATTTGTGGCTGGATGATACAGGGCGGATGTGTAATGCTTTACCCCATTCCTCTTCATAAGTCTTCGAAACTCCTTGGACACAAACTGTGGTCCGTTATCAGAGCAAATCTGCTCTGGCAAGCCGTTCCTGGCAAATATGGTCCGTAGGACTGCAATAGTTTTCTCCGTGGTGGTGGAGGACATTTTGATCACCTCAGGCCATTTCAAGTGCGCATCAACAGCTATTAAAAACATTGAGTCCATGAATGGACCAGCAAAATCAATATGCACCTGTTGCCATGGAGATCAGGGCCACTCCCATGGGTGTAGAGGGGCATGTGGTGGTGCATTTTGGACCTTCTGGCATCCTGAGCAGCTCTTTGTCAGGTCCTCGATTTGCTGATCGATCCCCGGCCACCACACATAAGCCCTAGCAAGGCTTTTCATTTTCACCCCTCCCAGATGGCCTTTGTGAAGCTCATTGAGCACTCTCTCCCTTAACTTGGGTGGAATTACCACTCGGGATCCACACATCAAGGTCCCCTGGCATACTGACAGCTGTTCTCTTCTGGATGAGAATGCTGGCAACAGTGAGTCGCCATGTGTTGGCCATCCCTTCACCGTCAAGTCATATACCCGAGACAATGTCGGGTCATTTCGGGTCTCCTTCTCTATATCAGCGTTAGTTTCAGGCAAGCGTTCAATTATAGTCGAATGAAATATTTCGACAGGGTCCACTGCTGGTGCTTCCTCCGCAGTAGGCAGTGGCAGGCGTAATAGCCCATCAGCGTTTCCATGCTGTTTCGTGCCCTTATACTCATTTCATATTGGTTCGCCCCTAGAAAAAGGGCCATCTTTGTAGCCGTTGCGCAGTCATCACCGGAACGCCCTTCATTGGATTAAAGATGGAGACAAGTGGTTGGTGGTCAGTCAGCAAGGTGAACTTCTGCCCGTGCAGATAGTGGTTGAACTTTTTCACTCCCCACACTAGGCTGAGGGCCTCCCTGTCAATCTGGGCGTAGTTACGCTTGGCTGAGGTTAGTGATCGTGACGCAAAGGCTATTGGCCTCTCTGAGCCATCCGAGAATTTGTGCGACAGCACCGCTCCAATGCCATAGGGTGATGCATCACACGCCAACCTAATTGGTAGTGCTCGGTTGAAATGAGCCAACACCTCTTTTGATGTGATCAATTCTTTGCTCTTCTGGAAAGCTTGTTTATATTCGTCATTCCACTTCCATGGTACCCCCGTTTGCAGTAGGGTGTTCAGTGGGTGTAGTACGGTAGACAAATTTGGCAAGAACTTATGGTAGTAGTTCACCAGCCCGCGGAACGACCTCAGTTGTGACACATTTTCCAGTGCTGGAGCCTTGACTACTGCCTTAATCTTTTCAGGGGACTTATGTAACCCCTCTTCATCAATAACGTGGCCACAATACGAGATCTGCTTTTAGAAAAACTCGCATTTGTGGCGATTAGCTTGGAGCCCATATTCCTTCAATCTAGTGAGCACCTGCTCCAGGTTGGCCAGGTGATCACTGTCATTTTCGCCCGTGACCAGGATGTCATCCAAATAACACTGGGTCCCTGGAGTCCTTTGCAGGACTTGATCCATTGCCCTTTGCCAAATAGCCGGATCAGATGCTACCCCGAACACCAGCCAGTTGTATTGGTAGAGACCTTTATGAGTGTTGATCGTGAGGTACTGTTTCGAGGCTTCTTCTACCTCCATTTGCAGGTACGCCTGGGCCAGATCAATCTTAGTGAAGCGTTTCCCTCCAGATAGCGAGGCGAAAATATCTTCAATCCGCGGAAGCGGATATTGTACCGTGTGAAGGACTGGGTTCACTGTCGCCTTAAAGTCCCCACAGATGCGAACCTTCTTTGGTTCCCCAGGCATATTACTCAATGACCTCTTCATTACAGGAACGATGGGTGTAGCCCACTCGCTCCAGTCCACTTTGGACAGTACTCCTGAACGTTCCAAACCTTCCAGCTCTGCTTCGACGGCTGGGCGGATCGCATAAGGCACCAGTCTGGCCTTAAAAAACTTTGGGCTTGCATTTTCCTCTATTTTGATCATCGCTGTTATGCCTTTTAGTGTTCCGAGTTCCTCCTGGAACACTTCTTGTGCATCAGTTAGCATTTTTGACAGTCGTCCAGGTGTGACGTCGTCATCCTTTTTGGCATCTACAGTAAGTGCTTGTATGGAATGCCAATCTAGCTGTATCTTCCGGATCCATTCACGTTCTAGTAGTGGTGGTCCTCCCTCTGGCAATACATATAGGTCCATTTTTGGTGTTTCCTTGCTGTTATATATAACTTTCACCCTTATTTTTCCTTTGGGGTAGACTTTTTGCCCCGTGTACGTCTTCAAGACGATCTCTGTATCTCTCAAGGGTATATGTGAGAATAGCTGCTTGTAGTTCCTTCGGTTTATGACTGTTAGGGCTGATCCTGTGTCCAATTCCATTTTCACTTGGACTCCGGCTATCTTGAGCGTGACCCAGATAGTTTGGTGATCCTCCATTTTGATCACATTATGTAGTTTCAGACAACCCAGCTCCTTGCTTCCGGAGTCTGTATCCCTTTTCTGTTCGTCTGAACTACTCTCCGTCACCTTATGTACCTTCTTGTACTTCTCCTGTGGAGATTTCTTGCTGCTGGTTTTCTTTTCCGACCTGCAGACTCTTGCTATGTGTCCTACTTTTCCACACTGTCTGCACACTTGGTCCTTGAACCAACAATCCTTATGGTCGTGTGTTGTTCTGCCGCAGCGATAGCACTTCACTGTTCCGTATGACATTTCATTTGTGCCATATTCTTGCGGTCTCCGTTGTATCTCAGCCGCGCCCTGTGCTGCTGCTTCGTGTGATACTGCCATGCTGAAAGCCTTGTCCAGCGTAAGATCCTTTTCTGATAGAAGCCGTTTCTGGGTTCCTTCACTTTGAAGCCCACACACAAACTTGTCCCTTAAAGTATCTGCTAGTCCCGTTCCAAACTGGCAGCATTTTGATAGCTTGCACAGTTCCGTTAAAAACTCAGCATTACTTTCATCTTTATGCTGGTTCCTTTTGTGAAACTTAAATCTTTCTGCTATCAGCAGCGGTGTGGGGTTTAAGTGGTCCCATAGGATTGACACTATGTTTTCAAAATTCTTTTCCGCTGGTTTCTCTGGGGTTACTAGGTTTTGCAGTAAGCCATACATTTTTGCACCCATTGAATTCAACAATACCGGCGCTTTCTTGTCATCTGGCACTTCATTCGCCTTGCAGTATACTTCAATGCGTTCGACATATTTCGTCCAATCTTCGACTTCATTGTCGAACACTGTGATACTGCCACTCTTTGGCATTTTTTTTTTTTTTGGTGTTGTTAGACCGGCTCAAAATGGCGTCTCCTGCGCTCTCCCTTCTTCTCCGCTGGCTCAAAATGGCATCTCCCGCGCTTTCCTTTCTTCTCCGCTGCGGCTCAAAAATGGTGTCTCCCGCGCTCTCCCTTCTTCTCTGTTGCAGCTCAAAAATGGCGTCTCCCGCGCTCTCCCTTCTTCTCCGCTGCAGCTCAAATAGCGTCTCCCGCGCTTTCCTTTCTTCCCCCGCGGACGCTGCTCAGCCCTTGAACACCGGCCGCGCTTTGCGCGTTTTCCTGCACGCCTCTCTCGTTGACGCCGCTCAGTCCTGAACCCCGGCTGTGCCCCGTGCGCTCTACCCTCTCTCTCTTTTTTTTTTCCATCGACGCCACTCGGTCTTCAAACCCAGCTGCGCCCTGTGCGCTTTACCCTCTCTCTTACACCGTCGACGCTGCTCGGCCTTCCCCTGTGCCGTTGGTCAGCTCCAGCCGCCGCCGTCCGGGAAGGGTCTGCGCTGTACCTGCTGCCAGCCCGTCTCACTGGAGTCTCCGCCGGATGGTCGACGCCCGTGCCCCTGGAATCGGCCTTCTTCTGCAGAGTTGCAGGTAGGTTCGAATCGACTCGTCGCCAATGTTAAATCCGTGAATCTTGATATATGGTGTCCTTCAATAAATAGACAGAGACTGCAGAGGAACAATCAACGGTGTTTACTGGATGAGGGTTACTCTAAAACTAATAGTACAAATCCCTACTCAGGGTTTATATACAGGTGTGGTCACTGCCGGTACTACAGTATACAGGAGCTGTAAAAAGTAGTTCTCCCCTTAAAGGTACATACACTACACTATCTGCTCTAATCTTCATTTCCCTGCCCTTTTTCCTGGCTACCTCCAGAATTACCAATGTTGCACTTGCCACCACAGGCATTATTTGCCAGAATCACATAGCCCCTCTGGTTCATGGTGGAATTCTGCAACTCCACACATGACAACGCCTTCCCTACATCATCTTTGTGTCCATTGATCGTATGGTATTTCTGTATCTTAACAACATCATGATCATCAAACATGATAAAAGCAAAATCCCTCTTCCTTCCGCTCTGTTGATTCAGCATAAGTTGAACAATTAGTTTAGATATAACTGAATGTTTTAAAAAGTACTCCCCTTATGCCACGGGCAAAGATTTTCTTCAGCCAAATGAGTTCCAGATATGGTGGAGTTCTTCTTGATACTGCCCTTTTAGGTTCGACAACAAATCCATCGACTTTGTGAGGTCTGGCAGGCATTGCACCATTTACCTCAGAGACACAGGAATATGTAAGAAAATCCAATCGCCCTGGGGCATTTCATCTGTAGGTCCCACACAGTCAATCTGTCCCATTTCTCAAAGTGGTCTTGAAGACTTTTGTCTGTGGTTTTGAAGCTCAGACCACCAATGAAGAGTTTACACAGCTGCTTGTATTCTTCCTGTTTTCCTCAAAGAGAGAGAGGACAGTCCTGGATTGTCAATGCCACAAAATGGCTCCAAGCAGAAAGAGACTCAATAAAGTCCAGCTGCCTTTTTGACTCTCTTTTCTTGTCCAACTGCAATTTCAATGATTTTGTTAAATAATCTACTTCCATCCTCTATTTAGTTGCATTATTAATACCAACATCAAGGTTTATCTCTGCCACCTCTGCTGGGATCCCTGTTCTCTCGACTCCAATAACACCTGCGATTCCTCCTGTCATCTTCAAGGTGTGAATCTCTGAAATTACCGTCTTATAATGTATTTTCAATCTCTTTTACTCCCGTGCCACTTTTTCTCCTCTTGGAAATGAGTTTGTGTTTAGCCTATCCTTAGGAAAAGTGGTCTCTTTTACTTTTCAAATTATTGCCCCATTGCCCTCACATCGGCACTTTCCAAAGTCATGAAAGTTGCTGATAAGTCTCTTGAGTTATCCTTCACCTTAAAATTCTGCCTAATTCCTAATTTCCAGTATGTTTACAGCATGGCTGTTCCATTGATGATTCTATTGCCTAAGCTTACAATTTTGGAACTAGTTCTTAAACATTTTGATAACTCACCTGTAATTGCCTTTGACGTCTCCAATGCCACGGTTCTGACACCATGTACATTGAAACCCAGTTACTATAAGAACATAAGAACATAAGAAATAGGAGCAGGAGTAGGCCACTTGGCCCCTCGAGCCTGCTCCACCATTCAATAAGATCATGGCTGATCTTGGGCTCAAAGCCTCTTTCCTGCCCGCTCCCCATAACCTTTCACTCCCTTATCTTGCAATGAGTATAGGCCCAGCCTGCTCAACCTTTCCTCATAAGTCAACCCCCTCATCTCTGGAATTAACCTAGTGAATCGTCTCTGAACTGCCTCCAATGCATGTATATCCTTCCTTAAATAAGGAGACCAAAACTGTATGCAGTACTCAAGGTGTGGTCTCACCAACACCCTGTACAGTTGTAGCAGGACTTCCCTCTTTTTATACTCCAACCCCCTTGAAATAAAGGCCAACATTCCATTTGCCTTTTTGATTACTTGCTGTACCTACATGCTAACTTGTTGGGCTGGATTTTAACTCAGCCGTGAGGCGGGCTTTGAGGCGTGTGGGGGGTTAAAATCGCAAAAACTGGGGGTCGGGACCCCCCCCGCCTGGTTCCCGACCCCGAGCCATTTTAACCCAGGCATGTCTGATGGTCCAGACTCCATCCCGCCTCCAACAGGCGGGACTGGTCTTTAAGGCCCTTAATCAGCAATAATTGGCCTTTCTAATCCCATTTTAACAGGCCCTTGCATTTTTAACCCTTTTCCCGCATAAAACACGCCTGGTGAGCACTATTGGCTTGCTGACTATCAGCTGCAGGTCAACCATTAAAGAGGAGATTTAATCAGTCATCATTTGCAGGTTGCAGGACTTTGTTGTTTCAGTCCTGGGGCAACTTTTACCAGGCTTAATCACACCTGTGGAAGGTTGGAGCCTCACACACATCTCCAGTGTGACCTCCTGGGAAACCCCGCTCGCCACCTTCACTCAGCGCTTCCTCAACGGAGGCATATACCAGAAGCATGGGAGCCATTTATTTCCTTCCCTTCTGGGCATTAGATGAGCTCGAACACCAGCCGCGGCACCAGGAGAACCAGGAACAACAGCAGCAGCAACAGGAGCGCCAGGCTGCTGCTCACCCACCTGAAGCTGCACAGGCCAGAAGGGGCCAGCGTTTGGAAGTGGCTTGAGAGCACCTTGCTGCACATCAGGGGGCCATGGGGATCCGTATCTGCACTGGCAGTCCTACTCAGAAGGACTTCCATGAAGGTCTGGTTTCTCTGTTCAATAGATGCCCATCGCTCCTCAAGAGATGTCATTCTATTGTGAACACTCACCATGTTTTCCATACCCTGGCGACTTATCTCCTCCATGGAGGTTGCCATCCTTTCCATGGTGATGCGCTCATGCGCCAATGACTCCACAAAGGCTCTGCTCATGTTTGCTATGGACTCCTCCATTCGCTCCACACGCACATCGACCCTGGAGACAAGACCTGCCAGAGACTCCTGCATCTGTTCCTGGAGTTCCAGCCCCGCTGATCTTATGGATGGACCCAGAGGCAGAGGGTCGACATGCAGCTGAGCCAAGCTGGCAGAGTCCTGCGCCCTCCGAGTAGCACTCTCTACTGCTGTCCCTGTCTCCACAATCTGCTGATGCTCAATTGTGAGCTGTGATACACCAGGTGACAACACTACTCTATGTCCCGAAGGTCCCACCGAGGTGTGAGTGTCTGTGCTGGTGCTGGGTGCGCTGAATTTTGCTGACGCTGCACCCTCAGAGGTTGCAGATTCCCCTGAGGAGTCTGGAAGCTCAGGCTCTTCCTCCTGGACGGGGGCTCTCAATGGTCCTGTGGGGGAGTAAAGGAAAGAGTTAGAGATGTGAGGTCAAGGTTACATGCACATTGCATATTGCAGATGATCAAAGGTCCATCTGTTATAGCTTCAGAATCATTATCAGCGACTCATGCAATGTCAATGAGAGAGATGGAAAACTATTCTGTCACCAGCTTGCTGTGATGCACCCCTCTGTCCGTCCCCCACTTGCGCCTCATCCTCCAGTCCTACGATCTCCAGGACCGCCTCCTCCCAGGGGGTGAGGTGGGCTACTGATGGTGGCCCTCCTCCTGTCCTCGCTCGTTCTCTTTTATTGTGAGCTCTCTTTTCCTGCAATGAGGGAGACAAGTGGAGTTTGAGTGAGAATGAAGGAGTGAGTGTAGAGAATCCATAGCATAGATGCTTAGAAGGAGACAAAGATGGAGTGAGGTGGCAAGACCAAGGGCCCTCCCAGTGTGTTGTCAGTTGTTTTCATAGCATCAGAGTGATAGGGAGTGTGAGGGCTGCATAGTCGAATAGTTAGGTGAATGTGAGCATAGAGAGGGAATGGGTAAGGGTGCATGGATGTCAGTGTCAAGTGGGATGTGGAGGAAGAGATTGCTAAAGCTGAGTGCTGGTGAGGAGAGGCAATGGAGATCAGATTGAGAGTGATGGGAATTCATACTCACTTTTCCAGTGTGCTGAAGGTCATGAAATCTCTTCCTGCATTGTATGCAGGTTCTGTGGGTAGCCGATAAGGAGTTGACCTCTTCTGCCACTTGCAGCCACGCAGCCTTTGTCTGCTGGGGAGGCATCTTCCTCCCTGATGAAGGGAAGAGCACCTCCTTGTGAGCTCTTGCTCCCTCCACTAAAGCCTGCAGGGCAACGTCGTCAAACCGGGGTGCAGACCTCGGTCTTTCTCTTGCCATTCTGCTTCCAGCTCAGTGTATCAGCAAATGCCAAAAGGTTGGCAGCCTGCAGAAGAAGCAAGGCTTGTTGCAGACCCTAAATGCAGCAGCAATAATGATGTCATATTATGAGACTTTCTGACTGGAAATACTCATTTGCCAAGGGTTCCCACACGTTGGAAACCAATTGGCCAATTGAGTTAAAATTGCATCAGTCTCACACACCCATTTAGATTCATGTGGGAAACACCAAATTCAGGGAACCCGACAATTTCCCGAACCCGAGTTAAAATTGACCCTGTTGTGTTTCATGCACAAGGACCCCCAGGTCCCTCTGATCTGTAGCATTTTGTAATCTCTCTCCATTTAAATAATAACTTGCTTTTTTATTTTTCCTGCCAATGTGTATAGCCTCGCACTTTTCCCACATTATACTCCATCTGCCAAATGTTTGCCCACTCACTTAGCCTATCTATATCCCTTTGCAGATTCTTTGAGTCCTCTGCACAACTTGCTTTCCCACTCACCTTTGTATCATCCGCAAACTTGGCTACATTACACTCGGTCCCTTCATCCAAGTTATTAATGTAGATTGTAAATAGTTGAGGCCCCAGCACCGATCCCTGTGGCACCCCACTAGTTACCATTTGCCAACCAGAAAATGACCCATTTATCCTGACTCTCTGCTTTCTGTTAGTTAGCCAATTCTCTATCCATGCTAATGTATTACCCCCAACTCCGTGAGCTCTTATTTTATGCAGTAACCTTTTATGTTGCATCTTATCGAATGCCTTCTGTAAATTCCAATACACCACATCTACTGGTTCACCTTTGTCCACCCTGCTCATTACATCCTCAAAGAACTCCAGCAAATTTGTTAAACATGATTTCCCTTTCATAAAACCATGCTGAGTCTGCTTGACTGCATTATGATTCTCCAAATGCCCTGCTATGGCTTCCTTAATGAAGGACTCCAGCATTTTCCCAATGACAGATGTTAGGCTAACTGGTCTATAGTTTCCTGCTTTCTGTCTCCCTCCTTTTATAAATAGGGGTGTTACATTTGTGGTTTTCCAATCCGCTGGGACCTCTCCAGAGTCCAGGGAATTTTGGTATATTGCAACCAATGCATCCACTATCTCTGCAGCCACTTCTTTTAAGACCCTGGGATGCAGGCCATCTGGTCCAGGGGACTAGCCATCTTTTAGTCCCATTATTTTACTGAGTACTATTTCCTTAGTGATAGTGATTGTCTTTAGTTCCCCCCTCCCTGTGGCCCCTTGATTATCCATTTTTGGGACGTTGTTAGTGTCTTCTACCGTGAAGACAGATACAAAATATTTGTTCAGAGTCTCTGCCATTTCCCCGTTCCCCGTTATTAATTCCCCAGTCTCATCCTCTAAGGGACCAACGTTTACTTTAGCTACCCTCTTCCTTTTTATATACCTGTAGAAGCTCTTACTATCTGTTTTAATGTTTCTTGCCAGTTTTCTCTCATAATTCATCTCTCTCTTTCTTATTTTTTTAGTTATCCTTTGCAGGTTTTTAAAAATTTCCCAATCCTCTGGTCTCCCACCAACCTTGGCAACATTGTATGCCTTCATTTTCAATTTGATACCATCCTTTACTTCCTTAGTTAGCCACGGATGGTGCTCCCTTCTCTTAAAATCTTTCTTTCTCACTGGAATATATTTTTGTTGAGAGTTATGAAATATCTCCTTAAATGTCCACCACTGCATTTCAACTGTCTTACCCTTTAATTTATTTTTCCAGTCCACTTTAGCCAGTTCTACCCTCATGCCATTGTAATTGCCTTTGTTTAAGATCAGGACACTGGTTTGAGATGCAACTTTCTCACCCTCCAATTGAATTTGAAATTCAACCATGCTATGATCACTCTTTCCTAGAGGATCCTTTACTATGAGATCATTTATTAATTCTGTCTCATTACATCAACCTACCAAAGCCATGTTCATCATTATTTAGTTTCCTCTCAAATCGAACTATAGCTAGTGACTGATTCCCTGACTTTTCCATTAGCTCAGGGATATTTTCTCCCTCCTACATTATTCTTTATTCCATATTAATGATCTCCAGCACTCATTATATTCTCTTATCCAGTCTTTTGTTGCTGACTCCACTCTATATTCATCAACTTCCTTCAGATCAGATACACTCTCCAGTCCTCTTAGTCCAATGGCAAATCACTATGTCTTTGATCTGCTCCATGCCCTTCAATGAGACGATGAAAATCTTTCAATTCTTCAGATGGATAGTTTTATTGCGTCTCTCAGAAGTCTGACTGACATGACTCCAACCTTGGTCTTCACCTCTCAAACATTTTGAATTAACTATCTCTTTTGGCCTCAAATGGAAGTCCTATTTCTCCTCCTTAGTAAAGCTGCCTTGAAGAAACATTTCCTCTTTTACACAAAACATTTATTTTCCCTTCTGCATCAGTCCATCCAAGACTTAGATACTGCTGTCATATCTCTGGAAGTTTTTCTAACACCTCTCTTGATTTTTAGGTAGGATTCAAGAAAGGGTAATTTGAAAAATGAATGTTTTCTCATTTCTTGTGTCCAATGTCGCTCTCTCCACTGCAAGACTTTTCTCTCTCTATTTATCAACACTATTATAGTCAGTGCTCTTCTCAACTTCCCAATACATCATCCTAACTTTAAGAAAAACTTACATTTATATAGCGCCTTTCATGACCACCGGATGCCCCAAAGCACTTTACAGCCAATGAAGTACTTTTTGAAGTGTAGTCACTGTTGTAATGTAGGAAACGCGGCAGTCAATTTGCACACAGCAAGCTCCCACAAACAGCAATGTGATAATGACCAGATAATTTGTTTTAGTGATGTTGATTGAGGGATAAACATTGGCCAGGACTCCGGCGATAACTCCCCTGCTCTTCTTCAAAATAGTGCCATAGGATCTTTTAAATCCATCTGAGAGCAGATGTTTAACACGTCTCATCTGAAAAAGGGGACATCTTTCAAGACATCACACAGTATCCTACTCTAACTCATCTTTCCCAAAATCAACATTGTGGAACATTTTACTCCCTTAATCTAGTTACTTGTGCTCTCTAGAATTTGAATCCTTCACCATAGTAAACAATTTGCATATATCAGTTTTGGTAATTCCCTTCATAATCTTGAAAATTTGAATTAGGGCACATTGAAGTTCCAAAGAAAGTAAGCCCAACTTCTTTAACCTTTCCTAATAACTTAAATTGCTGATATTGGGAATCATTGCATTGTAGCTTCTCAAGAGCAAAAATATGGTTATTATGATTCGGTGATCAGAAGTAGAAATAGGTTCTGACCAGTAATCTATATAACAATGAACATAGAAGTAGGAGTAGGTCATTTGGCTCCTCGAGCCTGCTCCGCCATTTAATAAGATCATGGCTGATCTGATCTTGGCCTCAACTCCACTTCCCAGCCCGCTCCCCATAACACTTGACTCCCTTACCTTTCAAAAATCTGTCTATCTCCACCTAAAATATATTCAATGACCCAGCCTCCACAGCTCTCTGGTGAAGAGAATTCCAAAGATTCACGACCCTCAGAGAAGAAATTCCTCCTCATTTCCGATTTAAAAGGGTGCCCCCTTATTCTGAAATTATGCCTCCTAGTTCTGGATTCCCCCACGAGGGGAAACATCCTCTCTGCATCTACCCTGTCAAGCCCCTTCAGAATCTTATATGTTTCAATAAGATCCCCTCTCATTCTTCTAAACTCCAATGAGTATAGGCCCAACCTGCTCAACCTTTCTTCATAAGACAACCCCTTCATCTCCGGAATCAACCTCGCAAACCTTCTCTGAACTGCCTCCAATGCAAATATATCCTTCCTTAAATAAGGAGACCAAAACTGCACGCAGTACTCAAGGTGTGGTCTCACCAATGCCCTGTACAGTTGTAACAGGACTTCCTTACTTTTATACTCCATTCCCTTTGCAATAAAGGCCAACATTTCATTTGCCTTCCTAATTACTTGCTGTACCTGCATGCTAACTTTTTGTGATTCATGTACAAGGACCCCCGATCCCTCTGTACCTCAGCATTTTGTAATCTCTCCCATTTAAATAATAATTTGCTTTTTTATTTTTCCTACCAAAGTGGATAACCTCGCATTTTCCCATATTAAACTCCATCTGCCAGATTTTTGCCCACTCACTTAGCCTATCTATATCCCTGGTATAAACTATTTTGATTCATATTCTAATTGCTATTTGTCTTTATACAGCAGCTAACCACTGACAGTTTCATAGATTTATCCTTTATAATCCCTAGTTCTCTTTCTTGATAAATACTGCATCACTGTTCTATTTAACATATATGCCTCTATTTGTTCCTAGCTTCCACTTTCATTATTTTACACTTATCCACACTAAACTACATCTGTCATTTTGTGGACCAGATAATAAAAAATCCAAATTCTTCTGCAGATGGCTACAATTTTCCTCATTATTTGCCCTGCCATTTCTTTTAGTATCTCCTGACATTTGAAAAAAAAATTATCTGTCCAAGTTATTAATCTCTCAAATTAAAAGCCTTTTCATACAGTATGCATCCCACCTTAAATCTGAATGTTACACATTAATGATTGGTTGAAGTAACAAAGATCTGTTCATATAACTCAAATATATCAACAGAAGGTGAAAGATAATGCTACCAGTCAGTAGCAAGAATCCTACACAAAGCCCTCCAATCAAAATCATTATTTTTCAAACCCAACTATTTGGAACCAACCTCTAATACAAAATGAACCAACTAATTTGTCCAAACATTCTTTTTTTCAAACTGCTTTCAGCAAATTTTTTCTTTCTCAGCCAGGTCAGTATATACAGCTAAAATAACATTTCTAACATACCCAACACATAAAAAATTACAAATTTATGAAAAAAAATCACTAAACCTACTTAGAAAATTAGTCACTTAATGTTAGAAATACCTGCAAGACCTTTGCCTGCCCATCTCCCTGGAGCCTGCAGGTTGAGTTCTGCTTGGAGATTTCAACTGTGCCTCAAGTGCTGGGAATATCTAGCTACTGACATGTTCTGTGTGTATGAGGCAGATGCATTAGGGGAGTTGTACTTTTCATGCTACTCCTGTAAAACTACAATACCCAGAGTGCATTAGGCCAACTCATGTCACTTGACAACTAGAAGACAGAAGAAGAAAGAAACAAATAAATAAAGTAATTGCAATTTAAGCAAATACAATGGCCCGGATTTTATGGTCAGCAGTGAACGAACGGCACCAGCACTTGGCCACAGACTTTCTATGGGCTTTTGCACTGGAACTTGTAGTGATTAGAAATCCATTTTGGTGTGGCGCCCTCTACAGGGGATCTGGGAGCTGTGTGAACAGGACAAGCAGCTGTGTATCTCCTTAACCAATCAGGTTGAAGAATCCTTACTGAGGCACACAGAATTGTAAGTTAGAACAGTTAATTCAATGTCAAATCATGTACAGAAACCAAAATAAAGAGAGGGAAGGAAAGATGGGATTAGTAGAGAGAGAGAGCAAGAGAGAGAAAAAAGACAGAAAGAAATAGTTAAAAAAAATTAAAAATTATTTTTTAAAATCTCCAACAATAATTAAAAGCTGAAGGACTGAGACTCCACACTTGTAAAAGTTCATTTTCAGTGCCAGAGTGGTTGTTTGGCAGTAATTAAGACTTAACATGCCATTAAAAATTTACTTACACTGGACTGGACAAGCCCTAACTTTTTCTGGCGTGTTTAGTGGGTATCACATAAGTACAGCAACTTCACACCCTTCATGTGTTTGAATGCCGCGTCTCTCGGTGAGATACTGTAATAGCAAAGCTTCTGGAGGAGCAGGGCAACTCGGACAGCAACTTCCTGATTCCTGCATTTAACTGCGCAGAATTTGCTGTCCGATTTACTCTTTAATAATGGTGAGCGCTGACAGCCTCACCGTTATTTTTACTGCAAAATCCAGGCTATAAATCCACCATGAGAGTGAGAGCAAAAAAATGATGATATGTGTATCTGAGGATAAGACATTTTTGAGGAGAACAGCAAAGTTACTAGCATCTTAAGCAAGTTTCACAAAGTAGTAAATAAATAGATTACAAATATTATATTTGTGATGGTCTGTGTCTTTCAGTTTCACTAAGACATACAATATTTTTATCTCATCAGTTATGTGATGTATTGCTTCAGTAAGTTTTCTATATTAAAATGGCAAACCCAGCTGAACCTCTGTAAACATCAGAAACTGCACTCTAGGTCGATGCTACAGATCCACTAGCATATATTAAAATTGCATGTGCTCCAATCCGATCCCTGGGGTACTGTCCTCTTAACCTCTTTCCAGCCTGAAAAGTTTCCATTTTCTGTTTCTTGTTTTTAAGCTAATTATTTATCCATGGTGTACTTTACCTCCTGTACCTTAGTGATTAATCTCCAATAAGGAATCTTATCAAACGTTTTCTGAAAATACAAATATACAATATTAACTGCATTTTCCCTGTCCACCATGTATGTAGTCTCTTCAAAACACTGCAGCAAGTTAGTTAAACATGACTTTCTTTGATTGTCTTTCAACAATTTGCACTTTTCTAAGTGTTCGCTCACATATCTCAAAATTATTTCTCAAAGAACTTCCTTACAACAGATATTAAACCTATTAGTTTATGGTTTCTCTTAAACATTTATGAAATAATGGATTCATGTTGGCTACTTTCCAATTCCTAAGGATTTCTTCTAAACTTAGTGACAAACAGGTCAGTTAAAATGTTATCAATTTCATTAAGACTTGTAGGTGAGAGTTGCCTGGATTTGATAAATTATCTGTCTTAAGACTATTTTACACCTTCGTAGAACCACATCCACTGTTACTTTTGCACTGTCAAATTCCTTCCCCACTGTTCCTAGAAACCTGATATCTCACATAAGTAACTGTCCATTCTCTTCAGGAGTAAAGATGGATGTGAAGTAGTTACTTAGTAACTGCACTTTCTTTGTCCCTGGATTTGGACTTCTCACTATGCTTTAATTGGGCTAATTATTTAATTCACCCTTTGTTTACTGTGCATGTAACTTGGAAAAACTCTAGTTACATGCAATCTTACATTTAGTATATCTCTTAGATTTTTTTGTCTTTGCTTTTGTTTTTCTTTATAATTTACCAGATCCTCATCTCCATTAAATTATTTTGTCTGTTTTCAAAGTCTTTCAATGGAATGCTAAACTGAGGTTCCATCTGTCTGTTCAGTTGTACGTAAAGGGGGATAAATTGGGTATCGCCCATTTTGGGGCGCAAATATCGGCCGGGTGCAAAGTTTAGCGCCTGGCGCTAATTGTCACCTCCAACTGCAAAATTCGCCTTTATCGCCCCAGGAGTTGATTTGAGCGCTAAATCAGGCGCTACACACCTCTCTTAAGGCGCAAACATCGGGGAGCGAGGCACTACCTCAGAACGCTACCGAAGTTCAGGCGATGTCAGTTACCATGGAAGCCAGACAGACTGGCGCCGTACAGTTCTTAAAGGGGAGGGGCCATCTTGCTGGCCAACCACACCCTGCTCATTGCAGCCTTGAATCTCAGCCTAGAGAGACCTCTAAAGCAATTGTGTTGGAAGCACTAATGGATAGGCCCAGGGAAAGTGCTCGGCACTTAGGAACCTCAAAAGTGAGGCTGAGGGCCAAAATTCCTTAGGACAATATTAAATCTTTCCGGTTAAATCTCGCTCTCAACCTGCGTGTACCAAAAATTTTGCCAACAAGAAAAGACAGGAAGTGCCCGCCTTTAAATAGCGCTTCCCCAGCCCCTTCCTGACTTGAAAATGTTCCACTCTACCTGTCGTTCCTAGCGGCAGGCGCTAAGGCTGGGGCGTGACTCAATATCCGGCCCAGGGCGCTACTGGGGCGTTGCACGCTCGACTGACGTCACGATCTGTGGGTGCAGGAGATCATGGCGGTAGTGTTTAGCGGTGCCGCAAAACGACTGGTCAATTTCACGAGTGCCGCTAAAATCGTCGCGCTCGGGCACTAAGTTCCTAGCGCCCCGTTAGCTCCCCCCCCCCCAGAAGCACTAACCCAACTGAATTTTTCCCCCAAAAGATCTCATGGCACTATTTGAAGAAAAGCAAGGTGTTGTTCCAGTGTTCCAGCCAACATTTATATTTTGTAAAATCACTATACAGTTTTGTCACATGGTACATATGAGGGAATACATTAGCACCTGTGTTGGTATAGTTGTGCACATGTTGAGAACTTTGCATTGTTTGAGGGTGAGAATAATTGATTAGTCCCTGGGATTTTACTGTGCAAAGGACCTATCAAGGGTCCTGGCAACCTGTAGGGTGGTGTCACTGCTCTTCACGATGTCTGGAGGGGATTGTTCGTTTTTACTCCTATTCTGACCTATGTATAAGTGGCTAGGTATCTAAGTCAGGTAGGCTGCCAGAAAAGGTCTCCAGACTGGCT
This sequence comes from Somniosus microcephalus, assembly GCF_052327205.1. NCBI lineage: Eukaryota > Metazoa > Chordata > Chondrichthyes > Squaliformes > Somniosidae > Somniosus > Somniosus microcephalus. Next base: position 217,647,740 of record NC_140987.1, read on the forward strand.
AATACTAGTCAAATTCCAGATGGAATCCATACATTACCCACTCTGGTCAGCATTTATCTCACCGATGTTTCATCATGTTTGTTGTGGGAAGGGAAGTGCTTCCCCAAGGTGGGGGGAATATATCTTCTTGCAGCTGGCAGTGTAGGTTACACTAACCTGTGTGCTGCAGGACGAGGATGCTGTCCAGTAGGCAGACCCATCAGGTATAGGCCTGGATCTACAGAGATCGAGATGCTCTTTGTGGCTTCGCAGACTGATTCCCAGAACGTGCTTGGAAATGTGCCCATCTGGCCACTGTACCTCCAGCCGTCAACTCCCAGAGAGGGGTGGTATCTGTGAAGCAATAGTAGGATGGACTGTGTTTGAGGTAATACCTTAAGCTGATCTTCATGCATTCTGCTGCAGGTGGTAGTTGCGAGAGCCTATTTCCAGAACACTCCCCATTCATCCTGTTATCTGGCGCCAGAGGTCCCGTTCCCAGGCCCTTTTTAATCTTTCCGGAGGGCCGGGTCCTCCTGCGCTGTAGCAGCACCTACCAGAGCTGGCATTCATGGTAGCTGCAGGAATGGCACAGAAATTAAGACAAGTCTCAAAAAAGAACACAAGCTGTTGAGAAATAAAGCTCCCGGGTCAAGAGTATTGCGGCTTTAACTGTATTAGAAACATGCCATTCTCCTAATTGTAGTTTACACAAACTATTTATTAGTTACGATAGCAAAATACTGCAGATGTTGGAAATCCGAATTTATTAGTTACCTCTGACTTACTGGGACGATGTATCGTCTGAAAAGTCTCAAGTGCTTAATTCACGAATTTTCCGCAAATATTCTACGTGTAAAATATAAATTCTCGCAATTGGGGAACACTGAATTAATAATTGCGACTTTAAAAAAAAAATCGAATTAAATAAACTGTACAAACTATTTTCCCTCGGCGGGACATCCTCCTGCTAACGGTTAACATACCTGAAGTAATATATGTCTCCACTTTTTCAGCCGCTTTTTCTTATACACGTGGCTCCAACAGTTTGCCATAATGGCTATTATGACTGTGATTGCTTTCTTAAAAAAGATTGTGGCGCACAGCCAGGACCACACAAGACGTCTCGGTCACTGTCACACATTTACACAGCAAAATGAACATAGCCCTGGGGGGTGAGTGCTACTCTGTAAAGAAACATGGGTCTTATTTTGTTGGTGTGTGAACAGTATATCAGCAACTTGATTTTGAGATACTTAAATTTGTATGTATGTGCATATCTAAACAAAATAAATGTTCCATGTTTCTTCACTGATACATATATCAGTATTTCAAACTATTACTCAAAATGTAACAATTTTAGAACACAACATCAAATGTTCCGTGCAAGGGTCTCAATTTCAGTTTATAAATTGCAGTGTAATTTGTACGGGCCTGTACCATGTGCTAAGGCGTGAGAATAAAAAATATATATTTACTATTTATCAAATTCAGACCAAAGATGCCCGACTAAAGGTATACAAAATACTTGAATTACGAGCCTTCCTCATACACGCCCATGTGCATGGACTGTATCTGATACAAGCAAATGTTTGCATACCTCAGCATCTTAAGAAGTGAACGTGAGTTTGTTTTAATGTCTACCAACTCACTACACAGAGGGAACCGGAGACATTTTATGTGGAAATGTTGTGTTGGCGAATGTTTTCTGGTCGCTTTTGTCAGTGTTTAGGTTGGTGGGATAACTGTTTGAAACATGTCATAAATTGTATTTTTCCCAATTAGAGCGCGCTTGAAGTAGATGCGGAAACTCAAGCAGCGCATTGAAAATTAATGCCTATACACAAATACTTTATTTTATATTTAGTGCACGTGGGGCTTATGTCAGGAAATGTCCTACGACCTGATATCACAGTGTCTGTGGGTATTACTCTGTTAATGAAGTTTAACCTTGTTTGTTTTTTTAGATCAGGAAACGGCACTTCGTGCCAGCAAAATCTGGACGATTAGGTACTATAATCAGCGCTGGTGTAATCAGATCGACCACAGGGGTAATACCTTTAATAAGTACATCAATAATCCACCGCAACATTACAACAAGGCTGCGACGTTACTGACCAGGCAATGATGAGCCAGAACATTCAGAGCATGAGTGTCACATTTCTAACAATCACATACTGTAGTATTTCCACAGTGAACCCATCTTTAAACGATCAATGTTCGGGGTGTTGACATGTGATATATAATGAATAGAAAAAAGACGCTAAGCAAGATGAGTAATGCAATCCATTACTGATTAACCATATTTAATTGTAGTAAATCCTCGCCCACATCTTTTTTCTTGCATCAGATGCTTGACTGATGTTCTCCATGAAGCAAACAAGGCAATAAAAGTTCAAGTACACTCAGTGTAAATAGACATATATCTAGAATCGTCCAATAATCTAGTGTCCTTACCCAGTCTTTTTAGATCATCACTATTACAGGATATATAAATGCTGTAGCAAGTACGACTTCAGAACCAGGCTGAAGTTTTTACGCAGAGTCGTAAACACTCCTTGACGATTTCTAAACCAGCCGTTCCCTGTCCAAACATCGACCGAATGATTTAACTTTGAATAGCCTGGAACTTCTGATAGGAGTATTGCGATTAGAATATAGCACATTTGTTTATTTTATTGGCTTCTTTGTTTCCTTTAATTGCATGAATACAACTAACTAAATATTGTAAACACCTGACAAATGTAGTGAACGGAGATGGCTTCAAATGAAGGCCACTGCTACAATAGCAAAATACTGCAGATGCTGGAAATCTGAAATAAAAACAGAAAATGCTGGAAATACTCAGCAGGTCAGGCAGCATCTGTGGAGAGAGAAACAGAGTTAACGTTTCACCATCATCCCTTTTGTCTCTTAATCGCTCCTGTCTTCCATCCTATCACAGACCTTCCCTTTTGTTCTTTCCCTTTTCCTCCCCCTTCCCCTGCCCCTACACTTGCTTAAAATCTGTTCCATCTCTAACTTTTTCCAGTTCTGACGAAGGGTCATCGACCTGAAACGTTAACTCTGTTTCTCTCTCCACAGATGCAGCCTGACCTGCTGAGTATCTCCAGCATTTTCTGTTTTTATTTAAGGCTACTGCTCTTTGTCACAGAGGAGTGAGCCACAAATTGAGTTGTGGAATGAGAAAGGAAATCTTCCTCTTGCTTTAGTTGGTTTGGGTCAAAAATGTAATAATCAATGAAAAAAATAAAGCTTCAACCACTGCAACTTGCATTTATATAGCACTTGTAATGAAGAAAACATCCCAAGGTGTTTCACAGAGGCTTAAGGACACACCATGTCTATTGTCTCTGAGAGGACAGGGCTGTGAGTGGGAGAATGAAAATACCGTCCAGACAAGGACAGCAATTTGTATTATTAGTGCTCCTCCTGTTAAGGAAACTTCTCAGGACACTCCATGAGGCAGAGAGGTGGATAACCAGCAAAGGGAGGGGGGGGGTGTAAAGCACTGTAGAAATGATAAGCTTTAGAAGGCTTTTGAAGGCCGCAAAAGACATAGCAAAGAAAAGTGGTTTGGGGAGAGAATTCAAGTGGGCACGAGAGTAGTGATTAAATTAAGGGCTTTCGATAGTGCCACAGAGTATGGGGCGTGAACAGTAATCTGCCCCTATCTCTGACCATCTGCTGCTGAAACACTCATCCATGCCTTTGTCACCTCCAGACTTAGCTATTCCAAAGTTAACTGGCAAGTCTCTCATCCTCCAGTCTCAGTAAACTTCAGCTCATCCACAACTCTGCTGCCTATATCCTATTCTGCACTAAGTACCGCTCACCCAATCACCCCTAGTCCCACAGTGCCTTAAATTTAAAATGTTCATTCTCGTGGTTAAATTCCTTCAAGGCTTTGGCACTCCTTATCTCTGTAACCTTCCCCAGCCCTACAATTCCACCCAAACTCTGTTCCTCTAACTCTGACCTCGTGCATCCTCCCCTCCCTTCATAAGACCATCTGTGGCTGTGCCTACAACTGCCTAGGACCCATGCTCTGGAATTCCCTACCTAAACCCTTTTACCTCTATTTCATTCTTTAAGGCCCTCTTTCAAACCCACCTTTTTAACAAGGATTTTGGATACCCCTTCTAATATTGTTTCCTTTGGCTTTGCATCCATTTATTTTATTTCTCCTCTCTGAAGCACCTTGAGATGTTTTTCTGTGTTAAAGGTGGTATATAAATGCAAGTTGCAGTTGCAACCATTCAAGCTTGAAAAGCTCATGTTTCTCCAGTCTTTCCTCCTAACTCAATCCTCTAATGCAGAGATTAGTCTTATGCCTCATTTGTACCACCTCCAGGCCTTTGCTGTGTCTCTGTAATCAGAACTGGACACAGTAATGAAGATATGGTCTAACCAGAGCATGGCACAGTTTAAGTATGACTACTTTCAATTGTACTCTACTACTTTCGTTATATAGTTTGGCATTTAATTTGCCTTGTTGATGCTTGCTCCACAGTGATTTGACATGCTGGTATAATAAAACCCGTAATCTCTTTCAACTTCATCCTTAGCTATTTCTTCAGTTGTGGGGTATTTGGAGTCGATTTTCCAAATTCATGCTCCCTGTATGCATTAGGAAATCATGGGGGTATTGTCTACAATGTTCCAATACATGTTGCTGGTGGGCAATGTACATCAATGCAAGAGCAGACTTTAAAAATTTAGCCTTTTATGGCACCCCTTTTTCTTCCTAGTGAAGTACTTTACACTTCTCCATAATAAATGTCATCTGCCATTGTTCTGCCCAATTACATATTTGTTCTAACTGACTCAGTAGTTTGCACGTTTCTTCTTCCAATTCAAATGTCTTCCTGGTTTGGTATATTTTGCAGATCTGAACAATTTGCATTGAGCTTCTAAAACCAAGTCTCCAGTTGAAGCAAAAAATATATATTTTCAAATCAACTGCTTGTGCAAATAGAAGTTTGCCTATTATCAGTTCTAACTTTTCAAAAGTTTTTCTTTTGCTCCCACAATTTCCCTAATTGCTGGGGGAGGCTTAATCGTGTAACTGATGGTGAAACCATCTCACTACATGCACAAGGAGGAGCTTGTGGGTCTGGAGTTTATGGCTTGGCCAACAATGTGGTAAATTTATATTAGTTGCTGTTGCTGATAGCAGCCTATCTAAATGTACTACACATATCTGGGCAGGACTCCAATAGTACATATCTGTATAAAGAGTGTGAATTTGGGTTCCTTTCCTTCTCTGATATTTTTAATTAAATGCAAGATTGGGACCAGCAATAAGGAATAGGGTTCTCTTGCCTTATTATTCAACAAGTAAAAGAAGATTCACAACCCACTCAAGTGTCAGAAGCAACTAATATGGATCAGTGGACTGTGATCTTCCCATAACTACAAACTATTTCATTTGCTATTATGTCAGGCCTTTGTAGACAGTGGAGCTGTGATATCTGTCCCAGCAGGGGTTTCTTTACCAGCTCACAGCTCTGCTTTATTATAGGAGGAGAATGAATGGCTGGAGACAGGCTCCTGAATGGGAAGGGGGGGGGGGGAGGGATGGCACGCATGCCCACGTATCTTTTAGTCTATTTTGTTGGTCAGTTGTGGGCACAAACTGCCTGAAATTGGATATACATCTGGTATGATTTTGCTAGTTCACCAGTTCTCTGTTAGCATGATATTTTGCCATCGGTTGTAAGAGATCAGGAGTGTATGGTGAGATCCTGTGCCATTTCCAATGTATACCTTAATGTAAAAAGGGTTGATTGTTCACCCTGTTTTCTGCTATCTCAGATGACTTTATGCATAACGTCACATGTAATTTACAGAGAGTGAGCGTTTACTCGGAAGGATGGACTTTTGCAATGAATGTGAGAAAAGGTATCTAGAGTGAACTTATGCCCTAACCATTGGCTTCAGCTAGTGGTATCATTTTTTTTGGATCCCATTACTTTTACTTTAGGCTACCACTGTTTACAGTGGCATAGAAATGTGTCTTATATGTTCAGAATTTTACCTCAGAAGGTATGTTTCTTGCAAGTCCAAGAGAACAAAATCACCATATTTAGAGTGGTAAACTATGGATTAATTCTGCTTCTGGGAACCATTACACCCTATGAGGACAGGAGACATTCATCCTATCAATCAGGAGTGAATTCAAATTCAGATCCCAGACATGAAAGGATTGACTGATAGGGCATTAAGGGATATGAAACCAAGGCAGGTAAATGAAATTGAGATATGGAGCAGCCATGATCTAATTGAATGGCAGAACAGGCTGGAGGGACTGAATGGCCTAATCCTGTTCCTATGTTCCTAAGGACAGTCTGTTAGCCCACCACACTGCCTGAGTTTAATTTACCTGAGCATTTCCAATCAGGATTAGGAGGTCAGCCTAATTTACTGGTTAAATTGAATCTATAGAACCAACAAACCTGACCTTGAACACAGGACCACGTCTACTGTGAACGTGTTTCATTGTCACAAAGTCCTCTGACTATTATTAGCTTTTTTTTTTACCAGTTGACTGTTGTATACCGCATCTCCAAGGAGCCCAAAGGGTAGGTCTATTTAAATTCTGAGAATGCGACTCCCGCCCCCACGCTGTCTCTTTCATCACACAGCTGAACAAGTTAACGTGTGTACATATTTAGCACTCTGGGGTATTCTTATTTCTGAGTGAGCATTAGGACGTTAGTTTAATTTCCAAATTCTCTACTGTTTGCTGATTTCATATTCAGTACATATGTTACTCGGTGTTAGAGGGTGTCTCCCCAATTAAGTACCTGCATGTTTTTTACAAGTTGCACGTCACAGTGGAGCCTTATTTTCTCCCTCTGTGGGCTCTGCGTGTAAATCTGTTAGTCTACCTCCTTCCGTGCCAGAAATACATCCATGCAGTGGAAGGAGGGGCACTTTACTTTAGATGCCTATAGACTTTAAGAACACCCCAACAGGGCAAATGAATGCAGGTCCCGTGTCTGTTGATAAACTGACACAATTATCTTGTGACCCATGATAATTGAAATAAAATGGTAACATTTACTTTGGGGGGAATTCGGAAAGTTTTGTACAATTACAATTTGATCGCTGCAATCATAGCACCTGCATTTGAACGCAAGCACGATATATTGTTATTTTACACTATTCCTTATTTTCCATTCATGAGTCAATTACGGGAGACAACACATTCGGGTCTATTTTGTTACCCTGCAAAGGCACGAATTGGGCAGAGTAAGAGTTTGTGCTGTACCTGTCTGTATATTTGTGTATTCACTTGCAAAAGGTGGATTTTTTGGTCACGGGTAGACATAAATCGGTTTTAATTTAACGCTGAAGATGGAACTTCTCAAAACACGGTCCGAGTTATTACATGACCTCCCTGGTAAACCGTCCGAAGTAGCAATTTCATTCTGTGCTTGAATACAGTTTCAGTGCGGATCATTTATTTTACACAAGTCCCCCACTCAATGCCACATTTCTCTAGTAAACTGGTTCATAAAGAGGTGCAGCTTCCAGTAGATTTAAATAAAGTTGTTCGATAACTGCGAAACTCAACTCCAAAATATTCATCCCAGATGTTTAGTTTGGGTATCCCTCTGGGCTAATAAACGAAACAAAAGCAAACCGTGCAAAGCTGCAGCAATGAAAACCAGGCTACACAAACCAAGGGAAGTTTACATGACTGTTGTGCAGAAGAAACAATTGCATGAAATTTTAAAGTTAAGCCTGTGGGCTTTCCAAACATTAACCGCACATTTCAATGGCTGTTATATCATTTCGTTATTCGTCACGTTAATCAGCTCTGGGTACAACCGCATATATGGCTTTAGGCTCGCATCTATTCCAATCTGAACAGCAACTTTGAATTATTTCGCTATATCATCTTCTTTTTTTGGTAATTTTACGACTGTACATATTCACGCTACAGTTCTTTAAAGGAAGCTTCTTAGTAGTTGAGAGAATTGTATTTAAAATAAAATAGCGCTTTAGTTTTGTTTTGGATAACAATTTATGACACCATTTCCTCAGTGCAGTTGGAAAGTTGCTGTACCAAGCAACGAGTGGCAGTGTTGTGGTTATGGTGCTCGAGCAGCAATCCAGTAATTTAGCAGTAATGTGAACTGTTTGATTCGGAGTAACTCCATTAGACATTAATAACGATAAGTAATAAAGCGAATCCTATGTAACCCCATGCTGTGAGAAACGCGTCTCACTGCAAGTCTAACTTTTAGAAATAGTATTTCCCAACAACCACGAGTAAATGTCAGAGTGTTCGTTTACAAGCTGCTTAACAGAACCCCAGAGCAAGGGAGAGGGAAGAAAGCATGCCTGCAGTGAACATAAAGAATGTTTTAACTTCTCCAAGCTGCCCCTTCCAGGAAAGAAGCTGAATAAACAAACCCTACCTCTTGTATAACACACAAGGCTGTCTGCCATGGGGGGAGCTCACAGAGATCCACTAATATAATGTCCCCCGCACAAATACACCAGTTATTGACCACTATTATTTCTATTTTATTCGGTTTGGTAGGGTGTGAATTTTTGCAATTACTGCTGCTAGTTTTGCTTATTTAACTTTCTAATGATATGTCACCACTGGAGAAGAAGAGGAGGAGAATTAAATTCTACAGAAACATCAAGCTTACATCAAACAAAACAAAAAACACCAGGGTATTTTAGAAAGTAAAATGACGAGAACGAAGACGGTATTTGAAGGTAAGGTATCTCCGAGTTTAATGAAGTAACCTTGCAGTCCATTAGCCATTTTATCCATTTATATATATAGTTATTGCATTGGAGTGTGGTGTTCCTTCGCTATAGCGGGGGACATTAACAGCTGTGGAAACTGAGTCTGTAAAGTCTATCGCATTTAGTTCTAGACTATTGCTTCATAGACAAGACAAAGAGGACTTAAAAGCAGTTTGAAAAGACTGGCCTTTGAATGGCTACTATTCAATTTGTATTTCATTCCCCGCTGGTCATGGAATTGAGATCAGAACAAAAAGTGAAAACACATGGTTGAGGTCAGCAGGATCAGAGAACCACCACATACAGCAAAGGCTACAAAAAGCAATGGGAACTTGTGTGAAGAAATAGATTGTATAAACAGAGCCTGCTATCGTCTGCACACTATTATCCTGTAATCTACACGGTATGGGAGCAAAGACATGGATTAAATAGTGAGATGTTTCATCACTTTTCAAACCCTGCTTCATGCCAGTCAACTTCAATATGCATCTGGGCATGTCTGAAATTCTTTCTCTAATGTGTTTATTTAAACTATCCGGGAGAAATTATTACATCACCAGTAAATCATGTTTATATATGCCGAATTTCCTTTCAAGTTTCCAATACTGCAGCATGATTTTAATTACATAATAACGTCAAAATTATATTTGTAAAATAAACGTTATGATTTATAGTAGGATGAAGGGATGGATAAACGGTCACAGAGGAATCTAACTTGATGGTTACTCCTTAACCAAAATACTGTCACGACAATAGGGAGGACAGGATTGGCAGATGATTAATCAATATGAGGTTTGAGTTACTTCTTATGGGCAGTGAGTAACACTGTTGTGCTTTGCTATTTTTTGAATTGTTTAAAATTACATGAATTACCGAAGTAATTCTGTTGATGGTTAGGAAGAGTCATCAAGTAGCATTGGACTATACTGCAACAACTCCCAGCTGGTATTTTATTAAATATTATTGTTCTAACCTCTTTCAATTAAAAAAAATGCTTAAAATAAAAAAGTAGCCGGGGGTGGGGAGGACGAAAGGACTTGAAATGATATATCAAATCCATCAAAAATAGTTGTGGATGAAAGGTTTGATCTATGACTGCAGTAAATGTTTCGTAAAATGTTTCATTAAATGACGGCGTAGTAAAGTATCCAAATAGCGAATAATAAACATCTGGTAATGCACTGACACAGGTACTAAATATCAGCTTGGCAATATCTTCAGCCATGGAACAGAAACTTCCCCAGACATTTTAAAACTATTTGGATCATCTCATTATATAGTGACATTTATAATAGTTGTGATATTTGAAGTATGTGAATAACTTTCTTTTTCCCAAAATAAAATCACAACCTGGAGGTAAGGACTCCTCGGATCGCACTGTGTAATCACGTTGTAAATGCGATCATGAACTGTTGGATATTTGTCCAAAATGTTAAAGATGTTAAGGGAATCGTTGCAATCCCCTTTACGATGTGGCTACACATAGATCAGGAGGATCCTTATAACCAGGTGTTCAACCCTGTCCGTTTTGAACCGACCCTGTACAGTACTTACAATCATACTGCTTTCAAAAATAAATACTCCAAAAGTCTGTTGGGAGTAACAACAACAGAAGTTGGAAGGAAAATCTGCATCTGGGCATGTCTGAAATTACTTGCTAGTTTATGCAATTCAATTTGCTGTTCTGCTAAGTGGTTCTTGAATGTATTGTTACAGACTCTTTCATCTCCTTTTCTCCGCCGTACGGCACATTTCTGAATCCGACGGTTCTTCATTCTGTGTTATAAATTCTCTCCTGGCCTAATGGGACTGAAAGTTTATTAGCGTTTAGCTACAGTGTGTTTGTACTATATGTTCTTACAGTAAAAATAAAAATACCAAGTCAGCAGTCTCTTTAAAAAAAATAAAGCTGGAAAGTAACCGCGTGTGACTGCTGAGGTATTCAAAAAGCAACAAAAAAATGGAAATGGTGCTCAGAGTGCAACATGACAGAACTCCGAGATCTTTGAAGTGGGGCCAGCAAATAATGTATAATGAAGCGGTGGTCGGGGAAATAAAACCAGACTTTTAAAAAAACAGGGCATGGCATTATAATACAGTGGAGGGGCACAGATCCAATTACCACTGCACCCCCCCCCCCCCACACCCCCGCCCCAGTCGGTGCCTAAATAATGACATATTTTCGGTGGTCCTGATTTTACAGTATAAAGATGACAGTAAATAGGATCACGAGTACTGAAGGGAGCTCCCACATTTTAATACAATTCAGTGCATCTGATAATTTGTTAACACGAGTTATTTTTTTAATGGTGCGTTGCTATAGTACTAATTATATTCTTATGAGGTATGATTTACACGTTGACAATTTTCAGTAATTGAAATAGAATTACTTATGTGAGATCACAAGCAGTATTTCTTGTATAAACAAGTATATTTTATACTTTTGTTCATAATGTTCTGTGTACGAGAGAGAAGGGTTGTTTCACGACCCTTTGCTAGTTTTGATTTTCTTAGATTATAGATTGGGAACTTGAAATGTGCAGTTATGACCTTTTCCCTTCAATATTTCTCTTCGACTCCACCAGTGACTCCCCTTTGCGCTATTGATGCCGAGGTCATGTTAACAGGCGCTGCTGCACCACGTCACCAGAACAGGAACCCGGGGATATATTTGAAGAGAGGTGGTTGGGACTCGTTCTGTTTATATAACAGTAATAAATATTTATAAATATGTTGCGCACACCCTGGATGGTCGCTTACACAGAATTCCTAATCTGAACCAAATTCCGAAGGTGTTTATGGTGCAAGAATTTACCTTGGTTTTAATACAGACGTGGCTTTGTGTCGTTTAGCTGTAAGAGGACATCTTAAAACTTAGTAGCTTATATCAATAGTTGGCACATTATTTCATTTGTTAACTTTGAACTAGATTGCCTATCTGAGTGTAACCCAGCGTGATCCTACTTGAGGATTTTCTTATCTTGGCTAGAGCTGGGGGCGGGGAAGGGCGGTCAGTTTTCGGCGCAAAGCTGAATTCAGCTTTATACAGTAAACAGACAGTCCATATATTGACAGCAGGGTACTTACAAAATTCCGAAGCCATTTTATGTGTCAATTTTGAGGTGAGCTGGCGAGCACACTTGTAGTTCGCTGTCTCGATCTCTCACTTAGTGTAATCTCTCGCTTGTCCCTCCAGTATCTCTGCCACTCCCGATCTGTTGCAGTGGGAGTTAAGACACATATCCCTCACCGCAATTATCTGATCAAATTTACCAAGGAGTCTAAGCGCCGACCCCGATGCTTCCCTTTGCATCAATAATGTCCGAAGTTTTACAACATAGCAGCTCTAACCCTAGAAACAGGAAGTCGACAGTTCAAACTTTCAGTGGTCAGGGGCTAACATTATTGCATTTATCAACAGCAAATAGATCGGAAAGAGGCAAGAACTTTGTAAGATGTGCAAGAAAGTAACGAGCCTTCATTCTGTGCATACTGCTGTTCACTCATTTAAAGGCATTCACAGAGCACCGGCAAGGTATTAGAGGATTACTTTTATAAATGAATTAACTGGTGGAATAATAAGATTTTCCAAAATTGTGGAAAATAGTGAAGTCCACTTAAACATGTATGCGAGGAGCCCATTGAAGAGAAATGTTTGGCTGTCCCATAGTGCGCGCTTTGGGTCAGCGGGAACGGGGAGGTGAAAGTTTCCTCAGTGAGTGGGGTGAAATTCCTACAATCCATCATTTTAGCGGAAAAAGTCTACCTGAGTACAAACGCGAGTGAGAAATGCATACAAAGCCCCACGCAATTAGCTGGTATTTTCCAGCAGGGTTTTTGTATTTTCGTCAACACAGCACGCGGAACTTGTAAAGGGATAAACTAACTGGTATAAATTAGATTTAGTTAGTTTAACGGAACAATGTTACTATTTAGCCCTGATTCCGCTGGGTTGAATAGCTCAGAATGTTACTCCTAATTTTTCTCCAAAGAAATGTAAGTGAGCGACTCAGTTTTAGGTAGATGTTGCCTCTTTTTAAAAAGACAATTATAGGGAAAGTGCTAAAACGTCAATTATAAATCAATATAAATATAACATAACTCAGATATTGGTAAGATTCTGCACAGCAAAAGGTCCACAGGAACATATTTAGGCTCCAGTCATCTATGAATGAATGCATGGGGTCGCCGATGCACAGTCTGTTCGTTCTCTGTTTAATTTTCTTATATGCTTTGCTGTTTCATTTTATGAAAAAATAAAGATAATCATCTAATTAAATTTATGATTGTGCAGTCAAATTTATGGCAAGGTCTGAACTGAAAGAGCAAACGTAGGCAGACAGATAAACAGCCAACTGGAAAGTTGTTTCCAGTGGGGTTCTGCAGGGCTCAGTGCTGGGTCCTTTGCTCTTTGTGGTAGATATCAATGATTTAGTCTTCAGTGTAGGGGGCATGATTAAGAAATTTGCAGATGATACAGAAATTGGCCATGTGGTTGATAGTGAGGAAGAAAGCTGTAGACTGCAGGAAGATATCAATGGACTGGTCAAGTGGGCAGAAAAGTGGCAAATGGAAAGTGTGAGGTAATGCATTTGGGGAGGGCTAACAAGTCAAGGGAATACACAATAAATGGTAGGACACTGATAAGTGTAGAGGAACAGACGGACTTTGGAGTGCATGTCCACAGATCCCTGAAAGTTGCAGGACAGGTTGATAAGGTGGTTAAGAAGCTATACGGAATACTTTCCTTTATTAGCCGAGGCAGAGAATATAAGAGTAGGGAGGGTATGCTTGAACTGTATATTACACTAGTTAGGCCTCATAGAATCATAGAAAGTTACAGCACGGAAGGAGGCCATTTTGGCCCATTGGCCTAGAAATTGAGTTTGCGCTGCGCCAGGGCTTTAGCACCGGAAGTTAGCGCCGGCGCTAAAGCCCTTTGCGTGTGCCAAAAATTCAGTAGCGCCGCGCCCAAATGGCTGCCGGCGCAACTGAAGGGTTTTAGCGCCTGAAAACTGGCGCAATGCGCCGCATTGCGGCGCTATTCCGGCGCTGCGGCGCCCGCTGCGGTGCGGCAGGCTCGGGAAGTGCAGGCCTCCTCCTTCCGTTAAGGAGGAGCTGCCTGCACCCGGCCGCGGCCCGCGCAAATCTCATCAAAAATGAGCCCGGCACCTCGGACAAGTGCCGGGCTTGCATCTGTTCCGGGGGGGGGGGAGAAGTCCGGGGAGGGAGCTGCGGGCAGGCGGCCGGCGGGAAAGCGGCCGGCCGCCGCGCCTCCTTAAAGCGCTGGCGCAGACTCCGGCAACACTCGTTTGCCGGAGTCTTAGTTGCGGCTGCCACTGGCGAGGCGGCCGCAACTGAATTTCGGCTTGGGGCCGGGTTACCACGGCAACCGGGATGCTGCGCACACCGATGATGTCATCGGTGCCGGCGCAGTGCTACCGGTCTACCGCCGTGGAAGGGCGCCAGGCAATTTAGGAACCGGCGCCAATTGCAGCGCTAGGCCCTCTAGCGCCGCAAAATTGGTGCTAAGGGCACTGAATTTCTAGGCCATTGTGTCTGCGCCGGCCGACAAAGAGCTATCCAGCCTAATCCCACTTTCCAGCTCTTGGTCTGTAGCCCTGTAGGTTACGACACTTCAAGTGTACATCCAAGCACTTTTTAAATGTGGTTAGGGTTTCTGCCTCTACCACCCTTTCAGGCAGTGAGTTCCAGACCCCCACAACCCTCTGGGTGATGAAATTTCCCCTCAAATCTCCTCGAAATCTCTAAATCTATGCCCCCTGGTTGTTGACTCCTCTGCTAAGGGAAATAGGTCCTTCCTATCCACTCTATCTAGGCCCCTCATCATTTTATACACCTCTCCTCAGCCTCCTCTGTTCCAAAGAAAACAAATCCAGCCTATCCAATCTTTCCTCATAGCTAAAATTCTCCAGTCCTGGCAACATCCTCGTAAATCTCCTCTGTACCCTCTCTAGTGCAATCACATCCTCCCTGTAATGTGGTGACCAGACTTGCATGCAGTACTCTAGCTGTGGCCTAACTAGTGTTTGATACAGTTTAAGCATAACCTCCCTGCTCTTGTATTCTATGCCTCGGCTAATAAAGGCAAGTATTCCGTATGCCTTCTTAACCATCTCATCTACCTGGCCTGCTACCTTCAGGGATCTGTGGACCTGCACTCCAAGGTCCCTTTGTTCCTCTACACTTCTCAGTGTCCTACCATTTAATGTGTATTCCCTTGCCTTGTTAGCCCTCCCCAAATGCATTACCTCACACTTCTCCGGATTGAACAGTAGAGTACTGTGTACAGTTCTGGTCGCCACATTACAGGAAAGGTGTGATTGCACTAGAGAGGGTACAGAGGAGATTTACAAGGATGTTGCCAGGGCTGGAGAATTTTAGCTATGAGGAAAGATTGGATACGCTGGGGTTGTTTTCTTTGAAATGGAGGAGGCTGAGGGTGACTTAATTGAGGTGTATAAAATTATGAGAGACCTAGATAGAGTGGATAGGAAGGACCTATTTCCCTAAGCAGAGCAGTCAATAACCAGGGGGGCATAGATTTAAAGTAATTGGTAGAAGGATTAGGGTGGAGTTGAGGAGAACTTCTTTCACCCAGAGGGTGGTGTGGGTCTGGAACTCACTGCCTGAAAGGGTGGTAGAGGCAGAAACACTCATCACACTTAAAAAGTACTTGGATATGCACTTGAAGTGCCGTTATCTACAGGACAACGGACCAAGAGCTGGAAAGTGGGATTAGGCTGGATAGCTCTTTTACGACCGTCACAGACACGATGGGCCGAATGGCCTCCTTCTGTGCCGTAAATTTCTATGATTCTATGAAATGGGACAATTCCAGGTAGAAACCGATGAACAGCGAGTACATTTATCTTATAATATGCAACCTTATTTCCCAGCCGCGGCACAGAAACATAATCTACCGTGTACACGTGCAGTATCCTATCTCTTCAAATTTAGGCCAAATTTCAATCCTCGCACTTGGTAATTTAGCACACTATTCCGAGTGCAATTTTAACAAAATTATCCAAAATAACTTCAGAGATATCAGAGACATGTTCAAATTAGTACGAATAAAATCTGCAGCCGCTTATTTCTGTAAAATGTTGACAATGGCCGATGTGCTTACTATTGTAGCTGTAAAATAGTCATTAAAAAATTAATTGAATTTTCTAAGCAGTTAAAATTACCTTAAACATTAAGTAAAACAAGGCGTGAAGGCCAAATTAATGCATACAATGCTTCGAGTTCACCTCTAATAAAACAGGAAGTGACTACTCTCACTTTGCAAACCAGGTTTGACGCCGCACTGAATTTACCCTCTGGTATCAAACCAAAGCAATTTGAGACTACCACTTTCAGAGTTTCATTCGATCTCCCACCAGAATCAGAGTCATGGCCTGATGTAACCATGCAATAAACTGCCATTTAACATTGGTGCAAAGCTGAAATCACTTTGCACTGATGCTAAACGTGCAATGTAAATGCTCTGTAAGGGTACATTCACACATTGGCTGTCCCTCCTGGGAATAATAGTAGAAGTCATTTTGACCATGCATTGTGACATCATCGCATAGATTTTTTGATGCAGAAGCATCAACAATCTTCACACTCTGTGAAATGCTGGGAGTAGAATTGGACTTGAGGTACCCTTATAAATCAGCTCACCAAACTCAAAGTGAATTTGGGGAAATACAAGAATACTGCATCCAACTTTGGTCTCCTCAAATGGTGGGTGATAGAGAGGCTTTGGAAATGGTTCAGAAAAGGACCACAATAATGATTCCCAATTTAAACAACCTTAGTTACTCAAATAGGGTTAAAAAGCTGTCTCGATTCGCTTTAGAGATGTACAGACAAGGGTGATTTAATAGAGGTATATAACATAGATTCTGTTCCTAATGATAGATTATTTCAATTTAATAGATTGGGGAAGGTCAGGAGTCATGCATATAAATGACTCAAGGATAGGACTGGGTTAGATGTTGGGGCTTCTTTTCCCAGAGGAAGTAGATCTATGGAACAAGTTGCTGGCTCATGCGGTGAGTGTTAACGCTGCATACTTTGAAAAAAGAGGTAGACCAGTTGCTGACTCGGGTGGAAATCACATCTTATAAAAGGTGGGTGAAATACCAGATAATATAAACAGGGCCAATGTGGTCCCATGGGCTATTTTGATCACCTAAAAAAGTTGAAGAGGAATTTTCAAGATTTTTTCCCCTTAATTGACTTTGGGTTTTTAACTGTGTTTTTGCCTCTCCCAGGAGATTATATGGTTGCTGGTGGGTAGGGGGTGCTTCAGGCATCATGACAGTGTGGGGCAAGCTTGGTGAACCAGAAGGTCTTTTCCTACCCATAATTTTCGTATGTTTGCTTGCTGGATTACAAACACACCTCAAGTAAATGTTCTCAGCAGGAGCTCTCCATAACTCCACCATTATGGTTTAAAAATCCAATCTGAATGATGATGCCAGGAAACCCATACCAATAGTTCCTTTCAGAAGAAACTGAATTTTGGTGAAACTGAAAAATCTCCAGACTGAGTGCGAGTCAGCAGAGAGTGCTGTGAGTTTGGGTAAGTGTGAGAGTTCTTTAATTGTTATTTCTCTTTAAATCATTCTTGATAAGATTACTTAAGCAGTTTAAGTAAAGGGGAAAAGTTAAATATTTGGGATTCTCTTGGTTTAAGAAGAGTAAAACAAGGTTACACTGCAGTAGGAGTAAATTGGCACAGCAGGCAGTGGAAACCAGTTTTCTAACCAATCAGCAGGGGTGACTCATTTGGCTGTAAACAAACAAACAGTATAAAAAGACCAGTGCTAGTGCGAGCAAGCACTGAGTGTGAATCAGCAGAGAGTGCTGTGAGTTTGGGTAAGTGTGAGTTAGGGTAAGTGGGGTGTTAGGTGCTCTTTTCAAACTTTAACTCTGTGGGTTGTAGTTAATAAGGCCTTTCTGGTGCAGAGTGACTGCTGGTAAACCATTTAACTGGTGTAATTAGAGGGATTGATTTAATTTAAATCCAATTAATTAAAGGGGATACTAGCATCTAAAATCGAGCAGAGGGTGTCCATAACTAACAATAACATTTTAATTAATTACATAGAATGGAGCAGGTGATGTGTTACTGTTGCAAGATGTGGGAGCCGGTGGACCCCATTGAGGTTCACGGTGATTATGTCCGTGACAAGTGTCTGCTGCTACAGGAACTCCAGCTCCGTGTTGATGAGCTGGAGTCTGAGCTTCAGACACTGCGACACATCAGGGAGGGGGAGAAGTACCTGGACTCTGTGTTTCAGGTGGTGGTCACACCTATGAAGTTAATTAATTCAGATGTAGCCCATGGTCAGGGACAGGACGGTGTGACTATGAGTGAGGCAGGTACGGGGATCCAGGAGGTAGTGTTGGAGGAGCCGCAGCCCTTGCTCTTGTCCAACAGGTTTGAGGTTCTTACTCCCTGTGGGGACAGGAGCAGGGACTGCAGGGAGGATGAGCAACCTGGCCACAGCACCGTGGAATGGGGGGCCATTCAAGAGGGGGGAGTAAATAGAAATGTTGTAGTGGTAGGGGATAGTATTATTAGGGGGATAGATAGAGTTCTCTGCAGCCAAGAGCGAGAGTCCCGAAGGCTGTGTTGTCTACCCGGTGCCAGGGTTAAGGACATCTCCTCTGGGCTGGAAAGAAACTTGCAGTGGGAGGGGGTGGATCCACTTGTCGTGGTCCATGTTGGTACAAACGACGTAGATAGGACTAGGAAGCCAGTTCTGTTAAAGGAGTATGAGCAGCTAGGGGTCAAATTAAAAAACAGAACCTCAAGGGTAATAATCTCTGGATTATTACCTGAGCCACGAGCGAATTTGGCTAGGACAAATAAAATTAGAGAGTTAAATGCGTGGCTCAAAGACTGGTGTGGGAGAAATGGGTTTTGCTTCCTGGGACACTGGCACCAGTACTGGGGTAGGAGGGAGCTGTTCCGTTGGGACAGGCTTCACTTGGCCAGTGCTGGGACTAGAGTCCTGGCAGATCATATAACTAGGGCTGTAGAGAGGGCTTTAAACTACCTAGTGGGGGGGAGGTTCCTAGAGAGCAAATAATAAAAATGACAACAGAGAAGGTCATAGACTTAGGTAGCAGTGGGGAAATTAAAAACCAGAGCGTGTCAGGAAGGGGCAGAAGGTATGGAGTAAAAGGTAAAGTAATAAAAAGGGCAAAAGCAGGAACTAAGCATCACAAAACATATTTAAAAGTTCTCTATCTGAATGCACATAGCATTCGTAACAAAATAGACGAGTGAATGGCACAAATAGCTACATATGGGTATGATCTTGTGGCCATTACAGAAACATGGCTGCAGGGTGACAATGCCTGGGAATTAAACATACCAAGTTATTTAACGATCAGGAAGGACAGGCAGGAAGGAAGGGGAGGTGGGGTGGCTATGTTAATAAAGGAAGGAATCACTATAATACAGAGAAATGATATTGGGTCAAAAGATCAGGATAATGAAACAGTTTGGGTGGAGATAAGGAATAATAAGGGGGAAAAAACACTAGTGGGCGTAGTCTATAGGCCTCCGAACAGTTGTAACTCTGTTGGACGGAGTATCAATCAGGAAACAGTTGAGGCTTGTAATAAGGGAACATCTATAATTATGGGGGATTTTAACTATCATATTAATTGGACAAATCAAATTGGGCAGGGCTGCCTTGAGGATGAGTTCATTGAGTGTATTAGGGATAGGTTTCTTGAGCAGTATGTAACTGAACCTTAGATCTGGTCCTGTGTAACGAGACAGGATTAATTAAAAATGTCCTAGTAAATGAGTGACCATAACATGGTTGAATTCCATATTCAATTAGAGGGTGAGAAGGTTGGATCTCAAACAAGCGTGCTAAGCTTGAATAAAGGAGACTATGAAGGTACGAGAGCGGAATTGAGTAGAGTGGATTGGGAAAATAGATTAAAGGGTAAGACGATACATGATCAGTGGTGTACATTTAAGGAGTTATTTTACAACTTCCAAAAAATATATATTCCACTGAGAAGAAAAGGGTGTAAAAGAAAAGACAGCCATCCGTGGCTAAGTAAAGAAATTAAGGATAGTATTCGACTAAAAACAAGGGCATATAAGGTAGCCAAATCTAGTGGGAGGATAGAGGATTGGGAAAACTTTAAAAGACAGCAAAAAATAACAAAAAGATTGATTAAGAAAGGGAAGATAGATTATGAAAGTAAATTAGCAAAAAATATAAAAACAGATAGTAAGAGTTTTTATAGTTATATAAAAAGGAAAAGGGTGGCTAAAGTAAATGTTGGTCCCTTAGAGGATGAGACCGGGAAATTAATGGTGGGAAATATGGAGATGGCAAAAACACTGAATGAATATTTTGTATCAGTCTTTACAGTAGAGGACACTAAGAATATCCCAACACTGGACAAACAGGGGGCTATAGGGGGGGAGGAGATAAACACGATCAAAATCACAAAGGAAGTGGTACTCGGTAAAATAATGGGACTCAAGGCGGATAAATCACCTGGACCTGATGGCTTACATCCTAGGGTCTTGAGGGAAGTGGCGGTAGGGATTGTGGATGCATTAGTAATAATTTTCCAAAACTCCCTGGACTCAGAAAAGGTCCCGGCAGACTGGAAAACTGCTAATGTAACACCCTTATTTAAAAAGGGCAGTAGACAGAAGGCTGGAAACTATAGACCGGTTAGCCTAACATCTGTGGTAGGTAAAATTTTGGAGTCCATTATTAAGGAGACAGTAACAGGACATTTGGATAATCATAATTTAATAGGACAAAGTCAGCATGGTTTTATGAAGGGGAAGTCATGTTTGACAAATTTGCTGGAGTTCTTTGAGGAAGTAACATATAGGGTGGATAAAGGGGAACCAGTGGACGTAGTGTATTTAGACTTCCAAAAGGCATTTGACAAGGTGCCACACAAAAGATTATTGCTTAAGATAAAAAATCACGGGATTGGGGGTAATATTCTGGCATGGATAGAGGGTTGGCTATCTAACAGAAGGCAGAGAGTTGGGATAAATGGTTCATTCTCAGACTGGCAATCAGTAACTAGTGGTGTTCCGCAGGGGTCAGTGCTGGGTCCCCAACTCTTTACAATCTATATTAACGATTTGGAGGAGGGGACCGAGTGTAACATATCAAAGTTTGCAGATGATACTAAGATGGGAGGGAAAGTAGTGAGTGAGGAGGACATAAAAAACCTGCAAAGGGACGTAGACAGGCTAAGTAAGTGGGCAGAGATTTGGCAGATGGAATACAATACTGGAAAGTGTGAGGTTATGCACTTCGGCAGAAAAAATCGTAGAGCAAGTTATTATCTTAATGGCAAGAAACTGGAAAGTACTGAAGTCCAAAGGGATCTGGGGGTCCTGGTGCACGAAACTCAAAAGGTTAGTATGCAGGTGCAGCAAGTGATTAAGAAGGCCAATGGAATGTTGGCTTTCATTGCTAGGGGGATAGAATATAAAAATAGGGAGGTATTGCTTCAGTTGTACAAGGTATTGGTGAGACCGCACCTGGAATAATGCATACAGTTTTGGTGTCCATACTTAAGAAAAGACATACTTGCTCTCGAGTCAGTACAAAGAAGGTTCACTCGGTTAATCCCGGGGATGAGGGGATGGACATATGAGGAGAGGTTGAGTAGATTGAGACTCTACTCATTGGAGTTCAGAAGAATGAGAGGCGATCTTATTGAAACATATAAGATTGTGAAGGGGTTGGATCGGGTGGATGCGGGGAGGATGGTCCCGATGATGAGTGAAACTAGAACTAGGGGGCATAGTCTTAGAATAAGGGGCTGCTCTTTCAAAACTGAGATGAGGAGGAACTACTTCACTCAGAGGGTGGTAGGTCCATGGAATATGCTGCCCCAAAAAGCTGTAGAAGCTACATCATTACATACATTTAAAACAGAAATAGACAGTTTCCTAGTAGTAAAGGGAATTAAGGGTTACGGGGAGCGGGCAGGAATTTGGACATGAGCCTAGGTTCGCATTGGACATGGCCCTGTGGGTAGCGGAGCGGGCCCAGGGGCCATGTAGCCTGATCCTGCTCCTATTTTGTGTGTCTAATTCTGTTAGATTCAGGAGATGGTTCTGTGATAGTAGATTGGCGGGTAGGATCAGATCAGCCATGATCTTATTGAATGGCGGAGCTGGCTTGAGGGGCCGATTGGCCTATTCCTATTCCTATTTCTTATGTTCTTATGTTCTTATAAACACCAAAATAAAAATCTGAAAAAATAAACACCAAAAGGCAGAAGGCCTATCACTTAATCCATCACTAAAGTACTTTCACTACTGATTGATAAGGGGCAGCAATTTGAGATCGTCTGGCCGGGGCTATGTGGGATACAACAAATGGTGGGCCTTTTTAATAGACAGCTATAACACATATACTAGAAATGTGAGTAGGAAGTGATGGAATGATGTAGGACCCAACTCCCCCACCCCACCACCCCCCAGCCCCTGCCATTTGCTGGGGTGTGTACAAGGAGGATTTCTCTTTTTGGCACTTAGGGCACCCTTTGCAGAGTGCAACACTGCAGCATACCTGGCAGGAGGTGGATGTCAGTGTCAATTCTGTGTACAACAGCTGCAAGACCTGTGAACAGATGTAGAAGAAAATGGCAACCTTATGAAAAATGCCAAGATACAACTATCCAGTATAGTACCATATACCAGGCAGATTCACCAAGCATGATGTCTGTCAACCAAGCATCAAGATTGGGCCAGGACAACTGCCAGCAAGGTGAGTTGCAGGGGGGGAGGGGTGGTGTCACCATCGCCGAGGGTGGGGTCCTGGTGTGGAAACAGCCCAGGATATTTTGTGGTAATAAAAATAATTCAACACTTTCCTCTGGTGGGCCTCTTCAGTTCCATTGGCAGTGTGCACAGTGCAGGCTCTGACCAACTCCAGCCTGAAATG
Source organism: Somniosus microcephalus (assembly GCF_052327205.1). Lineage (NCBI taxonomy): Eukaryota > Metazoa > Chordata > Chondrichthyes > Squaliformes > Somniosidae > Somniosus > Somniosus microcephalus. The sequence continues at coordinate 217,670,476 of NC_140987.1, forward strand.
GCAATTGGGGTCCTTTTTACATCATAGGGCCTCAATTTTCATATTAAAAGGGGCATATCACCTGAAGCAGGCCAGCACTCTGGACATCCGGCGGTAGGCCCCTTTTCAAAATGGAGCCGGCCACATTGCCTCTGAACGGGACGGTAAAGCTGCCAACCCCATTTTGAGGTCGTTAACACCCTTTTAATGCCAGGCAAAGGTAGTGAAAATTGACCCTTCCCTAGCAGCATGATGCATGCTTACTTACTAACACATAGGATGGCTGGAGGATGGGTATATATCTGTTACTGTATGTGCTCATTCAACAGGAAACATTTCAAGACACAATGATACCTAATATAATGGAATAGACCAGTACTGAAGGAAGGTCTAGATATTACAAGCTCTCGGCCCCCTTTCAGGAAGCATCCTGGGCATCCTTGCCTATAAGAGGATGGAAGTAATAAGGGAAGATTAAGCTGCAGGCCTCTACAAGCTCAGAGTTAATACAATCCTACTCTTGTTAGTTTTGTTCCCCTTCTTACTCTGACATACAAGCACACAACCACAAAAGGATTGCGCAGTATCGCAATGCAAGCCCTGTTTGAAGGTGTCTCTTGGAGCCGGCATTCTTAAGGCTATTCCTTTACTATTATTGTAGACCTGGAAGGGCAACCTACCAGTAATATCAATAATTTAGAGTGAGCCAGAACATCACAGCACCCTGCTCCTCTCTCACCAATGTTTGCAAGCACATCTATAGATATCATGAAGGATGCAGTTAGTATGCTTGCCAAGGTAGCACCGAGTGAATTACAGCACATAGGTGAGGAGGAGCAATTGGTGCTGCCAGAAGGGAAGGAATCTAATACTCAGATGTCCATATGGCCGCATCAATGACTTGCTGTACTGTGAGAAATGCAGTTGTATAGTAAAATTGGGCATCCGTGTCATGCTGCCGCCGCCATTCAGTGGTAAAGGAGATGAAATTGCTGACCAAGCTGATCAATGCATCAGTCACCTGTTAGACACATCTGTTGGCAGCACATTAGCTGATACTACAGATGATCCCTACACTGGCCTGGAAGGAGCTGGAGTTAGAAAAGTTGAGGGCTGAGGTGACTTTGACTGCCCTGTAAGTACCATTCCTATTTTTTAGGTTGGCTGCAGGTGTCATTGATAAATCATATCTGGACCCTGTTTTTCTGTAGAGCCAGATGTCTTTCCTTCTACTGTGAACTGAATTTGTACAATTAAGACATTTTCAGATTGACTCACAGTAAGGATTACTATCAGAGGAAATGAGTCATAGTCTGCTGTCACAACAAACCTACTTCTGGTCTTGGAGGTGAAAGTTGACTGAATTTCCTTTCTTACAAGTGCTATCCACCTGAAGAATTAAAATTCTCCCTTTACCAATTAGGCCAACAAATAACTATAGCAAAGATTGTAGCTTATTTCTACTGGAGACAAGTTATCTTGCATTACAATTAAAAATATTTATCTGTAACAAATGCAAATTATGCATCTGATGCTAAATTCACATCAGATTGCATTACATTTAAGCCGTTGACAGATTTAAGCTGATCCCTAAATTGCCCAATCCCACTCCCAATTTTTCCTGTTCTCACTCAACTTTATTTTACATGTTAGGTCTCCCTATCATACCCACAGTCTCCAGCTCAATATTTCGATTATGTGTGGACTCTGTCACTGCCAAGGCCATTTCCAAACACTTATATGTTTTCCTCACTATTTACGTTCCCCCCATCTGCACCAACCCTTCTACCATCACCCTTAACACTGGAAAATCTATGACCCAGCTTCATCTCCAGCATCATGTCCAACTCTCAACATGCTCTTCTCTACCCTTCGACTCGCCGGAATGTCATTGCCTCCATCAACTTGTTCAACAGCTCCCTTACCCCTGCCTTCAAAGCATTCATCTCCACCAGAATCTCATGGTATTCCCTTGCCAACCCCCAGTATAACATACACCTACCTATCTTCTAATCTAAGGAACCATAGGCTTGAATACATATAGTGAATTCTGTCCACAACTGGATCTGGTTCAAGCACCTGAAAAGTTGTATCTCTCTCTACAGCCAAATCATTTCAGTACCATAGGATTCAGCTGGAGAGCAAGGATAATTCCAAAGCCTTTTTCTCCACTACAAAATAACTTCCTCAAACCCCTCCTCTGCCCTCTCTATCCTCACATCTGATACAACTTATAAGGGTTGCATGGATTTATTTATTTCCAAAAATGTGGCCAGCTACTCAGCTGCCTCAACTTCCTTCAGTTTCTTTTGTCCTCTTTGACCACATTAGTGCACCTCGCTTCCACCTACACAATAATCTATAGCTTCTCCCCTATCTCATGTCCAGTCCTCACCAGTCTCTACTCTTCCATGAGACACGCCTCCTGTTCCCATCATTCCTCTCAACTCAATTCCTGACAATTAAGTTTTCCCTCCTTGTCCAAATGCCGCAACGTCAATGATTGCTCCCTATCCTTAGGTATTGTTCTACCCTTAGAAACTGCTGTAATTATCCCACTCTTTAAAAAGTCTATCTGCAGCCCTTCGATCCTCTTCAACCAACACCACATCTCCAAGCTTCCTTTCCTTTCTAAAATTTTGGAATGTATCATCACCATGCAACTCCATGACAACTCTCCCATCATTCCCTATTTGAAATACCATCATTCTGGCTTCTGCATTGCTCACAGCACTGTGACTACCCTGGGTAAAGTTACCAATGACATTCTGTGTGACTGTGGTGCAATATTCCTCTTCATTGTCCTTGATCTCTTTGCCTTTGACCATTTCTGTGGAGCTGTCTTAGTATGGTTCCAAACCTACCTATCCCTATATCACCAACACATTTCTACATATGTTGTCTACAGTGTCCAAATGTTTACCTCTGGTGTGCCCCAAGATTTCATCCTTGGTTCCCTTCTAGTTATCTTCTCCCTTCTTAGGCAGTCCCTCAGAACCGAGGATGACTTGCTTCCACATTAAAAATGAGTTTGCAGGTGACTGATGAGTCCAATGCGGGACCTACAGTCTCTGTCACAGGTGGGGCAGACGGTGATTGAAGGGGCGGGTGGGTGGGGTGCTTGGGTTGACGTGCACTCCTTGCGCTGCCTGTGCTTGGCTTCCGCTTGCTCCCGGCAAAGAGATTCGAGGAGTTCAGTGCCTTCCCGGATGCTTCTCCTCCACTTTGTGCGGTCTTGGGCCAGGTGTCGGTGGGGATGTTACACTTTTTCAAGGAGGCTTTGAGGGTGTCCTGGAAGCATTTCCTCTGCCCACCTAGGGCTCTCTTGCAGTGCCGGAGCTCCGAGTAGAGCGCTTGTTTTGGGGGTCTCGTATCGGGCATGCGGACAATGTGACCCGTCCATCGGAGCTGATCGAGCGTGGTCAAAGCTTCGATGCTGGGGATGTTGGCCTGAGCAAGAACACTGACGTTGGTGCGCCTATCCTGCCAATGGATTTGCAGGATCTTGCAGAGGCAGCATTGGTGGTACCTCTCCAGTGCTTTGAGGTGCCTGGTGTACATGGTCCATGTCTCTGAGGCATACAGCAGGGCGGGTATCACTGCTACTCTGTAGACCATGAGTTTAGTGCCGGGTTTGAGGTCCTGGTCTTCAAACACTCTCTTTCTCAGGTGACTGAAGGCTGCACTGGCACACTGAAGGTGGTGTTGGACTTCGTCATCGACATCTGCCCTTGTTGACAGTAGGCTCCGGAGGTATGGAAAGTGGTCCACGTTGTTCAAGGTCTCGTCATGGATTTTGATAATCGGGGAGCAGTACTGTGTGGCGGGGGCAGGTTGGTAGAGGACCTTTGTCTTACGAAGGTTTAGTGTAAGGCCCATGCTCTCGTACGCTTCGGGGAAGGTGTTGACGATGGTTTGGAGTTCGACCTCAGAGTGAGCACAGACGCAAGCGTCGTCTGCAGACTGTAATTCAACGACAGAGGGTGGGACGACCTTGGATCTGGACTGGAGGCGATGGAGGTTGAACAGTTCCCCATTTGTTCTGTAAATTAACTCCACTCCAGTGGGGAGCTTACTGAGGGTGAGATGGAGCATTGCAGCAAAGAAGATTGAGAAGAGCGTTGGTGCGATGACACAGCCTTGCTTGACCCCAGTTCGTACATGAATTGAGTCTGTGGTAGAATCGTTGGTCAGGATCACGGCTTGCATGTCGTCGTGAAGCCGGCGGAGGATGGTGACAATCTTTTGAGGGAAGCCGAATTTGAGGAGGACACTCCATAATACCTCACGGTTGACAGTGTCGAAGGCCTTTGTGAAATCAAAGAAGGCCATGTACAGCGGTTGGTGCTGGTCCCTGCATTTCTCTTGTAATTGACGTGCAGTGAAGCCCATGTCCATTGTGCCCCTTAGTGGGCGGAATCCGCATTGCGACTCTGGGAGGAGCTCTTCGACCACTGGGAGAAGGCGATTGAGGAGGATTCTTGCGATGACTTTCCCTGTGGCAGACAGCAGGGAAACTCCTCTGTAATTACTGCAATCGGACTTGTCACCTTTCTTGAAGATGGTCAAGATAACCAACACCTTGTTCCATCAGAGAGACAAGTACAAGGCTTCATGGCAGCACCCTCGCTCCAAGCACAGGCATCTGCTGGACTACGTCACCGTCCAAGCGAGGGACCGTAAGGATGTCCGCATCACCCGCTCCATGACTGGAGCTGACGACTGCTGGACAGACCACCACCTAATCCGCTCTGTCATCTCCATCAATGTAGCCCCAAAACAGCGGCGGCAACAGAAACAATGCTGCAGGAAAATCAACGCTGGAGCACTCAAAGACCCTGCTAAGAAAGCCCTATTCAGCCTGCGCCTCACAAACAACCTGATGACTCCCAGTGATGCAGTGACAGAGAGTGCCCACAGTGCCTGGTCTGCACTTAAGGACTCCATAATCAACACCTGTGAAGAGACGCTCGGTCACTCGACCAGGAAACTCCAAGACTGGTTCGACGAGAATGACCAGGAGATCCAGGGGCTAATAAGCCGCAAGCGCAAGGCATTCCTGATCTGGAAACAGCAACAGAACTTGAGAGCAAGAAAGCAACTCTACAGACGCCTGAAGGCTGAGGTCCAACAAAAAACTCGCGACCTAAAGAACAGATGGTGGGTGGAGAACGCAGGAGATCCAGCAGCTAGCCGACAACCATGACGTGCGTGGATTCTTTAGCGCAGTCAAGACCATCTACGGCCCAAACACCCAAGGCCCTACCCACTGTGGGCCAAGAACGGTGAGGTACTCATCAAGGACAGAGAGTCAGTCAGTGCCCGCTGGAAGGAGCACTTCGAAGATCTCCTTAACCAAGACTCTGTCTTCGACACGCATGTCCTCAACTCCATCCCGCAGCATGATACCTGCCACCATCTCAGCACAACCCCAGCCTGGCATGAGGTTGAAAAGGCCATCCGACAACTGAAGAACAACAAGGCCTCAGGAGCAGATGGAATCCCTGCAGAGGCACTAAAACATGGCGGAGAAGCAGTACTGGCACAAATTCATTAACTCATTTCTCTTATCTGGAAGGAGGAGAGCATGCCAGGGGATCTCAGAGACACTGTAATTGTGACCTTCTAGTTATCACCTATATGTTGTCCCTCAGTGACCTAACCATAAGCATTATGTTTGCCCTCATATGTTTTTATTCATTTGTTCCCTGGATGTAGGCTCTGAGAAAGTGGTGGTGGGCCCTCTCCCTGAACCACTGCCATCCTTGTAGTGGTGGTGCTCCCATAATGCTGTTAGTTAGGCAATTATAGAATATTGATCCAATGATAATAAAGGGATATATGCCCAAGTCAAAATGGTGTGTGACTTGGGTGGGAACTTGGAGGTGGTGGTGTTTCCACAACATTGCTGCTCTTGTCCTTCTTGGTGGTAGAGGTTGCAGGGAACTAGGTGTTGTTGAAGTAACCTTGGTGAGTTAATGCAGGAGGAATTCCTGTGGTGATGTCCTGGGACTGTAATGACTGGCCTCCCACAACCACAGCCATCTTCTGTTGCGTCAGGTGTGACTCCAGGCAATGAAGAGTTTTTCCTTTGACTCCCATTTACCTCAGTTTTGCTAGGGCTCTTTAGTGGCGTACTTGTTTGATTGCTGGCTTGATGTCAAAGACACCTCTCGTCTGCATTCAACTTTTGTTTCCATGGTTAGATCAGGGCTGTGATGAGGTCTGCAACCAAGTGGTTCTGGCAGAACCTGAAGTGAGCATCAATTAACAGATGATTGATGAGCAGGTTTGCTTGGTGGTGCTATGATTCTCCTTCCATAACTTTACTGATAACTGGGAGGATGGTAATTAGCTGGGTTAGATTTATCCTGATTTTTGTAGTTAGGATATACTTGGGCAATCTTCCACATTGTTGGGTAGATGCAAGTGTAATAGCTGTACTGAAATGGCATCCATAGGAGACTGCCTAGCCCTCTTTCATGAGTCTTTTGCATTACAGGGCCGAAATGTTGACTAGGCCCTTAGACTTTGCTTTGTCCAGTGCACATGAGTGAAGCAAATTGGCTGGACATTGGCATCTATGATGGTGGGGATCTCCCAAGGAGGACAAGAAAGATCATCCACTTGGCACTTTTGGTCAAAGACTCTTGTAAACATTCAAGTTGGCTCTTGCACTCATACGCTGGGCTCCAGCATGGTTTATATATACAAATGATATCCAACTTTATCTTTCTACTACGACTTTGATTCAACAACTATCACTGTGCTACCTGACTGTCTGTTTGACATGAAATGCTGGATGAGTGAGAACTACTTACAGCTCAACTTACAGATCAAAGCCAACCTATTTGTCCTCTACCAAAAACTCCACGTGTTACACTGACCCCATCCTTCTTCCACTTAACTTTTTTTTTATTCGCTTATGGGATCTGGGCGTCACTGGCAAGGCCAGCATTTATTGCCCATCCCTAGTTGCCCTTGAGAAGGTGGTGGTGAGCCGTTGCCTTGAACCGCTGCAGTCCGTGTGGTGAAGGTACACCCACAGTGCTGTTAGGTAGGGAGTTCCAGGATTTTGACCCAACAATGTGCAAACTGCTTGACCCCAAGCAGAGCTTTAATCCCAGCATTAATACATTAATATATTCATTCACTATGTGAATGCAAGTTGTTTTCTTTCTTTTCTTTAATCTGTCGGAGTCAGGCCACAGATCTGGGCCAGGATCTACTGACAGGATCACAGTTTGAAAAAGCACACTGGATTTAAGGAACAGCATAATTGATTTGAAAGAAATACTGGGAGAAGATGGAAGGCAAAGCAAATGTTTCTGTTTTGAGACATTTTACTATGGCTGGAGTTATATTGCACCGCTGATCTGAGACCAGTAACTGCACAGCGTGAAGTGCAGCCATCAACACTTATGATATACCCTGGGCTTTGAGTTGGACTCTGCCCACCATGAGAAACCTCCGGGCACATATATTTGCAAGCATGCACAAAGTTCTGCTCCCCAGCCAGTAATTTTTTTTATATTTTGAGAGCGTGGCTGAGTCTGTTTTCTCATAATATTAAAATGACCCTGCAGTAAGTTTATAAAGTGCCCAAGATGTCCCACAGACTGACTGAACATTTTTGAAACCTGTCTTTTCACCACACTAGAGTTATATCATACATGGCACCAAGCCCAAGTGGTGGGGTTGGCCTACCAGAGGGTATTTCACACTGCTTGCTTTTAGCTTGGGATCTGCCTCCAGAGTTACGTTACTACTTCCATATCATGCTCACCCAAAACCAATTTGCATTGACATGAAATTGGCAGTGTAACTGTACCCATAGAGTAATAGAAAATCTGTTAACTAGAATTTTCTGTCCAATTCAATGGAATGTTCTGATTCATTTATTATAGGAAAACTGTTTTTTACTTTTTGGAAGTCATAGGACAACATATGGAAATACTTTATTTCCAAACTTCTGTTATCACAAACACAGTCTGTTACACAAGGGCTATAACTGTAATGAGAGATAAACAACATCACAAAGTCATGAACTGTAGTTGTCCAAAAGGAAGTGTTTGTTAAGTGTGTATGATGGGATGATAATGTGACAGCAGATATCAGTTACACTGAACAACATTGTGTGTCTATTCCTGCATTATTAGGTATGGAAGCCTAAGGCCTCTAACACACCAAAAGCACCTAACACATGAAGGGTGTTTGGAGCCTGCACATAAAATGTATGCAAGGGTCATTAAGCCTCCAAAATAAATGTAAATAGGGGGTTTCCTGATAATCCAACTGGAGTGCTTGAGCAGTGTTCCAGTTGCACAGCACCCATTTGGAATGCACACTGAAAGAAGGCCCCAATGCAAAACTTTAAAATATATATTCCTATATCCCTGCCTGGTGTCACCCCATTCCTGTGGCACATTTGTGCCCCTGTTCTGTGCCCCATTCCATCCCCTGTACAATATCAGCACTCACTACCATGTGCCCCTCCCGTAATACCAGAAAATGCTGCCGGGGCTCTCAACATAAAGGTTACACCCCTATTCAAAAAAGGGGAGAGAGTTAAACCTGGTAACTACAGACCAGTCAGTCTAACATTCGTGGTGGGAAAACCACTAGAGGCCATTGTCAAGGACAACATTTATTAACTCTTAATTCTCCAAGTGAGAATTAAGTGCAGCCAGCATAAATTTGTTAAAGGCAAATCATGCCTGACTAACCTGATTGAGTTCTTTGATGCAGTAACAGAAAGAGTTGATGAAGGCATTTGACAATATACCACATAACAGACTTATTCGGAGAATAAAACCACGTGGGATGGTAGTAACTTAGGTGTGTAATTGCCTAAGGGTTAGAAGGCAGAGAGTGGTGGTGAACAGTTGTTTTTCTGACTGTTAAGAAGGATACAGTGCGACCCCCAGGGAACATTAATAGAACCATTGCTTTTCTAGTTATATATAAATGACCTGGACTTGGGTACAATTTTGAAGTTTGTGGCTGATACAAAGTTTGGCAATGTAGTAAACAGTGAGGACAATAGTAACAGACTTCAGGAGGACATAGATAGACTGGTGAAATGGGCAGGCATGTGGCAGATGCAATTTAATCTGGATACATGTGAAGTGATGCACTTTGAGAGGAAACATAGAAACATAGAAGATAGGAGCAGGAGTAGGCCATTCGGCCCCTCGAGCCTGCTCCGCCATTCAATGCCATCATGGCTGATCATCCAAATTCAGTACCCGGTGCCTGCTTTCTCCCCATACCCCTTGATCCCTTTAGCCTTAAGAAATATATCCAACTCCTTCTTGACTATATTTAATGTATTGGCCTCTACTGCCTTCTGTGGTAGAGAATTCCACAGGTTCACCACTCTCTGGGTGAAAAAGTTCCTCCTCATTTCTGTCCTAAATGGCCTACCTCTTATCCTTAGACTGTGACCCCTGGTTCTGGACTACCCGCCATCAGGAACATCCTTCCTGCATCTAGTCTGTCCAGTCCTGTCAGAATTTTATAAGTTTCAATGAGATCCCCTCTCATTCTTCTAAACTCCAGCGAGTACAAGCCCAATCAACCCAATCTCTCCTCATACGTCATTCCTGCCATTCCAGGTATCAGCCTGGTGAATCTTCGCTGAACTCCTTCCATGGCAAGAACATCCTTCCTCAGATAAGGCGACCAAAACTGCACACAATACTTAAGATGTGGTCTCACCAAGGCCCTGTATAACTGCAGCAAGACATCCTTGTTCCTGTACTCAAACCCTCTCGCTACAAAGGCCAACATACCATTTGCCTTCTTAACCGTCTGCTGCACCTGCATGCTTACCTTCAGCAACTGGTGCACAAGGACACCCAGGTCTCGTTGCACTTCCGCTTCTCCCAATCTATTGCCATTCAGATAATAATCTGCCTTCCTGTTTTTGCCACCAAAGTGGATAACCTCACATCTGTCCACGTTATATTGCATCTGCCATGCTTTTGCCCAATCACCCAACCTGTCCAAATCATCCTGGAGTTTCTTGGCATCCTCCTCACAGCACACACGCCCACCCAGCTTTGTGTCGTCTGCAAATTTGGAGATATTACATCTAGTTCCCGTGTCTAGATCATTAACAACATGGAGAGGCAGTATAATCTAAATGGTACTATTTTGAGGGAGGTTCAAGAGCAAAGGGACCTGGGGTGCATATTCACAATCTTTGAAGGTGGCATGGCAAGTTGATAAGGCAGTTAAAAAAGCATATGGGATGCTTGGCTTTGTAAATAGGGGCATTGAATACATAAACAAGGATGTCATGCTAAACATTTACAAATCACTGCTGAAGTTTTGTGTACAATTCTGGGCACCACACTTTAGGAAGGATGTCAAGGCCTTGGAGAGGTACACAGGAGGTTTGCCAGGATAAAACCAGGGATGAGGGACTTCAGTTATGTGGAGAGAATGGAAAAACAGGGATTGTTCTCCTTAGAGCAGAGAAGGTTAATAGAGGTATTCAAAATTATGAGGGGTTTTGATAGAGCAATTAAGAGAAACTGTTTCCTTTGGCAAGTGTGTCAGTAACCGTAGGTCATAGATTTAAAATAATTGCCAAAAGAAGTAGAGGGGAAATGAGAAGAAATTGTTTCACACAAAGGGTTGTTGAGATAATAATAATTCAACTTTATTGTCATTGCACAAGTACATGAACAACGAAATGTGATCTTGCAAGCTCCCATGACTGGGAGAAGCAAAGCCGCTGCGTCGGTGCGCGCCGCCATTCCATTTCCACCATTCCTCCTGTCCGACAATCTTCAGCCCAACGCCCGGGCCTGCTCACCAGCCGCTCCTCCTTCCGTGACCTTCTCACCAACCGCCCCTCCTCGGGGCTCCTGGAATGGTCTGGAATGCATTACCTGAAAGGAAGGTGGAAGCAGATTCCATATGAAATTTCAAAAGGCAATTGTGCATGTACTTGAAGAGGACTAATTTGCAGGGTTATAGGGAAAAAGCTGTGGTGTGGGACTAAATTGGACAGCTCTTTCAAAGAGCTGGCACAGGCACGATGGGCTGAATGGCCTCCTCCTGTGCTGTAAAATTGTTTGATTCTATGAACAGGCAGCCAGCAACCCTTGAATGGCTGCTGCCACCTGAAACTCCAGCCTTCTCCTAGTTTATCATACGCTACACACTGGGACTGCATACAATTATGTAAATTAACTGACCTTGGGTTACCAGGCTAGATAAAATCATTTCTGAACAGCGCTAGCGGCGCTATGTGAGGACTGTACTACTGACCCCATTCTGTGGCATATATCATGTATATATGATGTGGAGTATATCTGCACAGTATATGCATTGATATGATAGCAAAATACTGCGGCTGCTGGAAATCCGAAATAACAACAGAAAATGCTGGAAAAACTCTGCAGGCCAGGCAGCATCCATGGAGAGAGAAATAGAGTCAATGTTTCAGGTCGAAACCCTTCGTCAAGACTGAAAAAACACAGGAAATGAAACAGATTAAAAGGCCAGTTTGGGGGTTGGGAAATGGGGATGAAAGAACAAAAGAGAAGTGAAGAGACATTCAAAATGAGATGAGATGGTGATAGGGCTAGTAAAGAGACAAAAGACGGCTCTAGATTAGGTGTGAAATGCGCTGGCAGAATGAGAGACAGCTGCCATGTGGGAGAGAAAAAAAGGGGGAAGGGCACAAAACAAAGGTGTGGATAAAAAATATATATAAAAATGTAATAGGGGCCGAGGTTATGATCTGAAATTGTTGAATTCGATATTGAGTCCAGAAGACTGTAAAGTGCCTAATCGGAAGATGAGGTGCTGTTCCTCGAGCTTACGCTGGGTTTCCGTGGAACAATGCAAGAGCCCGAGTACGGTGAGGTCTGAGTGGGAATGGGGCGGTGAATTTAAATGACAGGCGACCAGAAGCTCGGGGTTACCCTTACGGACTGAACGGAGGTGTTCTGCAAAGCGGTCACCCAATCTGCGTTTGGTCTCCCCAGTGTAGAGGAGACCACATTGTGAGCAGCGAATACAGTATACTAGATTGCAAGAAGTACAAGTAAATTGCTGTTTCACCTGGAAGGGATATTTGGGGCCCTGGACAGTGGGAAGGGGGGAGGTATAAGGGAGGGTGTTGCATCTCCTGCGTTTGCACGGGAAGGTGCCGGGCGAAGGGGAAGGGGTGCTGGGGCTGATAGAGGAGTGGACTAGGGTGTCTCGGAGGGAGTGGTCCCTACAGAATGCTGAAAGGGGAGGGGAAGATGCGTTGGAGGTGGCAGAAATGGCGGAGGATGATCCGTTGAATGTGGATGCTGGTGGGGTGAAAGGTGAGGACAAGGGGAACCCTATCATGGTTCCGGGAGGGAGGGGCAGGGGTGAGGGATTGATATGTTTGCACTTAGTGTGATGTGTGCTGTGATTGAATCTGTGGCCTAGATTTTCCAGTTTTCATTATTTTAACACCAGTTGAGAGTCAAAGCTGCTTTCCCAGAAATTCTGTCATTTATACCAGAATTGCTCTGGACTGAAGCTAATAGAAATAAGGGTCAACTTATCTGCATGTATGTGAAAGCATGAAGCGGTTGAATTCACAGGCATGGAATGACCACAAATTTTGCCTGGAATATCAGCTTTGACTGAAGTGAATATAATTTTTTTTTCTCGTCTGTGCAACTAAGAAAGGATTCTACAGGCTGCCTTTCAGCGCTTTCAAGCATGAAAACCTTTTGCTTCCCACCCTTCTGTCATGGAGCCTCCTACCATGGGGCTCACTGTGGGCAATATCAGATATAACTTTATGGTGGATGCAAAATAGGAACAGGAGGAAGTGGAAATGAGAGAGGGATTCAGGATGAGGCTACACCAATGGAGAAGGCCAGATAGGGGCTATCCTTTCACCAGAGTCTGTGAACTGTTTCTAATTTACATAAATGAACTCAAATTTGCAGATGACATCAAATTGGAAGGGGCACTGGGATTAGAAATGGCTGCTTAGAAATTACAAAATGAATTAGACAAGATATGCAGGTGGGTAGAACAATGGGAGATGAAATTTAATACAGATAAATATAAAATACTATACATAGTAAGAAAAAACAAACAACACGCTTCATGATAGTCTTGAAGTAGCTAAGGATGAAGTTGAAAGAGACCTAGGAGTCTTGGTAGACTGAACAACAAGTATGTCCAACCAATCAGAAGCAGCGCTCAACAAAGCCGGCATAGACACAACGGGCCAAATGGCCTCCTTCTGTGCTGCATCATTCTATGATTCTACGTCGAACTACATAGCCAAAACAGTAGAATATAAGTCAGAGGAGATAATGATCAAACTTTTTAATGCTCTAGTTAGACCTCACTTTGAATTTTGCATTCAGTTTAGGTCATCAAGGAACAAGAGAGGCATTCAAGCACCAGAGGCAGTTCAGAGAAGAGCCATGCAGCTGATCCCCAGTATCAGGTGTCTGAGGTGTGAGGAGAAGACTGGAGAAACTTGGATTTTTCAACCTGGAGAGGAAGTGTCTAAAATGTGATCTTATAAAGGTATAAGCTTTTTAAAGTCATAGAAAAAAAGTGAAACCAGGATATTGATTTGATTATTAATGTTTCTAACAGTTACTTATTCCTCATTGGTATGATGTGCTACTTTAAATTTGTTCATATTGTGTCAATTGGATATTTTGTGATTTGAGCCAATTGTAATTTCTGCCTATAAAAATGTGACACGTTGAAGATGTGATACCCTGGGATGTGACACCATGGAGGCTACACTTTCAGGTGTGATGCTACAAATATATGTTAGACTTTTACTTATGTAGAAATTAGAGAATGTGCCTGTTTCTTGAACAGTTCAATAATTTTGTTAACTTCAGGAACAGGGTAAATGATGTTAACTACTTCATATGAGATTTACAAATAAAGTCTACCATTTTGATGCCAATTAAATGTAAGTTGGTAATCATATGGCTGATACAAAAGATGACAAGACTACATTTTACAAGTTAGCATTGCTGGGTGCACTGCTTACATGCAACCATAGAACAAACATTCTGTAGAGATATAAAATTAGTTGTAAAGCAAGTTTTTCCCAGAGGTTGTGATATATCAGAGTGACATCTGCTCCTTTTACATGCTGGTAACTGTTCATTTTTGTGGGGAGTCATCAGCTGTACACAGTTAAGTTGTGGTTGTGTAAACAGTGCAAAGATCCTGGCTGCCAACTTGCTGCGGAACAAAATCTCCCGCCTCCAGGGCATGATTTAATCTTGCATACAGCTTGTTGCCCTCCAATTGAACTACTCAGCCAGAGCGAATTGCACTAGCTGTGCTGAACATTGGTTTCTAGTTAGGTGGTGTCAGTGTGTAAATGTTGGGGTGGGAGGGGGTTATTAATATTCAATTCAAGTAAATGACCGCCAGTGCAAAAATCTGAAACATGTTAAAGTCATAGGCCTAGAAATTCGGTATCGCCACGTTTGGGGTGCTATCGTCGACTGTGCGCTAAATTTAATGCCCGACGCAAATTATCGCCACCTTCTGCAAAATTGACTTGCTTCGCCCCAAGAGGTTCTTGGTGCGCTAAATCAGGCGCTGCACCACTATCCTAAGGCGCTAAGCCGGAGAGGCGAGGCGCTACCATCGAGGGCGGGCGCAGCGCAGGTGCGGCCAGTTAGCGATTGCAGGCAGACACGCTGGTGCCGGTGACCTCTTAAAGGGGGAGGGTCTATTTGGCTTGCAGCCATGCCCTGCACATTGGAGCCCTGATTCTTCACCTGCACTGACCTGCTGCGACATTTTGTTGAGAACGACCATGGAGAGGGCCAGGGAGCGGGCGCAGCGGTTTTCTGAGGGGGCGCTGAACGTGCTGGTTGGCACAGTGGTGTGCAGGCGCCATATCCTCTTCCCGGACAGTGGCAGGAGGCCGCTGCTCACCGAGTACAGAGAAGCTTGGAGGGAGGTGGCACACAGAGTGACCTCCAGCAGCATGGTGCCTAGGACCCCAACGCAATGCAGGAAGAAGTTCAACGACCTCACTCGGGTTGTCAGGGTGAGTTCCCTTTCCAGTATCCTCTTCATCCCTGCATGTGCACCTCACTTTATGGCCAAAAGGGTCCTGAAAGCCCCAATGGCCAGCCTTCATCCAACACCTGTAGGCCTCTCATGAAACTCACATGCAGATTCGCGACTTCACACACTGTAAGGGCTATTTGACCATGGGAGGCAGTGCAGCCACAATCAGGGCTTCACACTGTAAGGGCTATTTGACCATGGGAGGCAGTGCAACCAAGATCAGGGCTTCACACTGTACTCAGAGCCTGTCCTTTCTCTTGCAGGGCAAGCTTGCCCCTAACAGGAGGCAGCAGCAGCGGACCAGGGGTTGCCATGCTGAACTGAAAGAGCTGAGCCATCTGGAGCTGCATGTCGAGCGGATTATGGCAGGCCGGCTGAGTGGCCCCGTCGCCTCTGGAGATGCCGACCCCGTTCTGGACAGCGATGGTACGGTCATCACCTTTTTGTCCTCTCTCTCTCCACTTGTGCCTCACACCAGCATCGTTTGCCACTATCGAACCAATGCAGTGCATTGCAGCACTCATGCCTCCCTCGCTGCCGCCCTGTCCTCACACTAAAGCAACTCTTGTACCTCCCTGCTTTCAGATGCTGAATCGCCAGGTGAGGAGGTGGGCCCTCAAGCTGCCATTGGGCCTGAATCGGAAGGCGAGGAGGAGGAAGAGGAAGCTGGAACTTCAGTGCCACCCTCAGCTGAGGCAGCCCATGGCCATGATGGGGACACGTCTTCCCTGGAGGGGAGCAGGGGGGGAAGGGTCTGAGCAGGGTGAAGCTCCGGGGCCCAGCGGGCTGCAGCAACGCAGGGGGGTAGGGAAGCTCGGCGACCTTCTCCCCGGAGGGAGAGTGTGACCTCCACTCCTGCCATAGTGAGCACAGAGGAGGTGCGGCTCCTTGAGGAAATGGGTGCCCAGGTGGAGCAGAGGCACACTGAGCTCATGGCTGCAGTGGCAAGGATGCCTGACTCCATAGAGTCACTGGCAAGGAGTGTACAGGAATTCGGGGCAGCACAGGCAGCTTCCAGCCAAGTGCTTAGTCATGCCATGCAGTCACTGGTTGGTCTGATGCAGACACAGATCAGGGCCACACGAGGATGAACTGCTGCCACCCTCGCTGGATCGGGCAGGATTCGCTGGGGCCCTCGCCGCGCCGCAGCACGCCAGCAGTCTGCGCTTCAGCCGATTGCTGCGCAGGCTTCAGTGCAGCCCCGTGCAAGTGCCAGTGTCTCATCCAACCAGGGAGTGCCTGTGCTCTGTCAGGTTGGCAGCATTCCTGCTGCCAGCACTGTCACTCCTCCACTGCAGCTGCCACCACCCGTAGGACAGACTGATGCCGCCCATGCAGAGTTGGAGCAGTCAGCAGCCGGATCCTCCAGGCCCAGAGCTGGTCCAGGCCGCCCCCCAAGGGCATCTGCCGACTCACAATCAGACACACAGCAGCCTTCCCCCAGCCTTGCTGCAGCCACTGGGGTCCCATTGCGGAGGAGCAGCAGGGTGGGAAGGGGCCAAACACGCAAGTGAGGCGGATTACCCCCGCAGGAGAGAAAGTAGGAGGTGCTGAAAAATTTTGTGTTTTTTTGTGTAGGTCGAGGATGATGGTCCTTTTTGATTACCTTGTTTGCTGATTGTCTCCAGGTGGTGAGAGCCAGTGATGTGTTTGACTGTTTGTTTAGGGGTTTGTATTTTTCTGTTTGTCATGCGGGAAGGGCACAGAGCTTGTTGAATAAAAATTTTCATTTAATCAGATTGTGGATGTTTGCTCTTTGAAATATTTGTTGCCTTGACCGGCTCAGGGTTTGCTGGCACAAACCATTCCCTCAGAGGGGGTGTAGAACTGTCTTGCAATAAGCCGCTGACGGACGGCCCTTGCACTTTGTGCCTCCCTCCCGTCTTGGTGCACCTCCTCCTCCTCCTCCTCCTCCTCTGGTGGTGCTCCAATGTCTGCTGACAGTGGCTGAGTCCTGAGGATAGCCAGGTTGTGCAGCATGCAGCACACTACCAGGAAATGGGAGACTCGCTCAGGCGAGTACTGAAGGGCTCCCCCAGAGTGGTCCAGACAGCGGAACCATTGCTTTAGCACGCTGATTGTGTGCTCAATGATGTTCCTGGTTGCCTGACGGCTTTCATTGTATCGTTCTTCAGCAGGGGTGCTGGACGCACGGAGCGGAGTCATCAGCCAGGTGCACAAAGGATAGCCCTTGTCCCCGAGAAGCCAGCCTCCTGGGTGAGCCGGTGCTTCGAAAAGGTCTGCCACAGAAGTCTGGTGAAGGATGAAGGTGTCGTGGCTGCTGCCTGGAAAGCGGGCATTGACAGCTAGTATCAGCTGTCTATGATCACACACCAACTGCACGTTCAACGAATGGAACCCCTTCCGGTTGCGGAAATCCTCGGCATTCTCTAGAGGCACCCGCAAAGCCACATGCATGCAATCAATGGCGCCCTGGACCATGGGGAAGCCCGCAATTGATGCAAATCCCATTGCGCGCTCTTGCTGCTTGTTAGCGGTCATGGGGAAGGAAATGTACTGATGTCTCTGATGTGCCTTCAATAACCACAAAACTAGAAGTTATAGACTTTAACAAGTTGGCTTTTAATCACTAAGATCAGAGCTAACATTTCAACACACTGACTGGCTCGCAGGAATGAGTCATACAGATCCTGGGATCTTTATGTAAGAGAAGTCAGGGGCGGAGCCAAGAGCCAAGACCTGGAACCTTCCAGGTTAGTCAGGAAAGAGGAAGTGAAACTATACACCGTGTGGGGGAGGGTAATATACATGAGTGCAAAACGAATACAGGCAAGAACGAATACAGGCAAGACAAACAGATTTCATTACAGTCTCCTTCTGAAGAGGGCATTCGTGATTTGGAGGATGCAGCAATGCACCGTGAACTGGGAGACATTGCCAATGTCCCCAGTAGCAGATTGGAAGGAGCCGGTGGCGTAGAAGTTGAGAGCCACTGTCACCTTCACTGCCACCGACAGAGACGTCCTGCTCCTCAGCTGAGGCTGCAGATCTCTCTGAAGCAGGTGGCAGAGCTCAGTGACCACCTCCCTTCTGAATCGAAGCCTCCGAATACACTGTTCCTCAGGCATGTTGAGGTATGAGAACTGCTGGCGGAATACCCTGGGAGGGTAAGGCCTCCTGTGCCGACGCCTGTTGGCCCTCCTCCGTCTGGCCATGATTGGCACTCTCTTGCGGCGTCTCCGAGCCCTCTCAATGCAATGGAGAAGTGCAACGTTTGCACCCATTGCAGCCCCCATATTATTTGGCCACTCAAAGCTGTGGCAGTGAAAAATCAATCCAAGGGCAAAGTTCTGGGCTGAAGCCAGATGTACCTGTGCGAGTGCTGAGTCAATGCAGGAAGCTCTCTCCCTCTGTCTCTCTGCAAATCTCTCTCTCTCTCACACAGAAGGAGTGGTCCAAAAATGGCTACCACCAAGAAGCCAGGAGAAGCCCCCTTTAAATAGCGCCCCTGCAGCCCCACAGTGACTGTGAACCGTTCCAGTGAACCAGTCGCTGGGAGCGCCAGGCGCTCAAGTGAATTTCCGGATCAGGGCACAACAAGGGCGTTGCACGATGAAATGACGTCAGGATCTGCGCGCGCAGCTGTGCGGGCATTGCGGTTTTGCGCCGCCGCTAAATATCTGCTCAATTTCACGAGAGGTGCAGGTCGCGCCGCACCCGGGTGCTAGCCACTTTGCGCCCCACTTATTGCTTCCTTAAGGCACTAGCGGCTGGCGCTACCAACTGAATTTCTAGGCCATACTGTTTTTCAAAGGTTAATCTTAATTTGAAGTTCATCCATCCTCCTTGTATGAAGTAGATATAAGCTCACCGCCCCCCTCCACCACCCCCTCCCCTCATTGCCATATAAGTGAATTTATCACTGGAACAAATAGTGAGATACTGCAATGGCACCTGTTAAAATGAATTCTTGGGTTGTGGACATCACTGGCAGGCCTGGCATTTATTGCTAATCCCTAGTTGCTGTGAGAAAATGCTGGTGGGCCTTCTTCTTAAACCATTGCAGTCAGTGTAGTGAAGGTGCTCCCACAATGTTAGGTAAAGAGTTCCAAGTTATAAAGGAGTAAATTATGAGGACAGGTTACATAAATTTGGTTTGTATTCCCTTGAGTTTAGAAGATTGAGAGGTGATCTACGTGAGGTCCTTAAAATGATAAAGGGATCCAATTGGGTAGATACAGAGAAGCTATTTCCTCTGGTGTGGGAATGAAGAACAAGAGGGCATAATCTTAAAATTAGAACTAAGCCCTTTAGGAGTGAAACCAGGAAGCACTTTTCCACACAGAGTAGTGGGAATCTAGAACTCTCTCATCAAATGGCTGTGGATACTGGATCAGTTTAAAGGTTCAAGACTGAGCTCGATAGATTATAGCTAGGTAAGGGTATCAAGGGCTAAGGAGCAAAGGCAGGTAAATGAAGTTGAGGTACATAATTGAATGGCAGAACAGTCTTGAGAGACTGAATAGCTTACTCCTGTTCCTATGTTCCAAGACTTTGACCCAGCGACAGTGAAGGAATGGTGATATATGTCCAAGTCAGGATGGTATGTTTATTGGAGGGGATCTTGGAGGTGATGGTGCTCGCATGCACCTGCTGCCCTTGTCATTCTAGGTGGTGGAATTTGTGGGGTTTTTTGTTAGTATTCCATCACAATCCTGACTTGTGCCTTGTAGGTGGTGGAGAGGCTTTGAGGAGTCAGGAGGTAAACCACTCAAAGAAAGAAAGAAAGAAAGACTTATAGTGCCTTTCATGACCACCGGACATCCCAAAGCACTTTACAGTCAATTAAGCACTTTTTGAAGTGTAGTCACTGTTGTAATGTAAGAACAAATGAATACCCAGCCGCTGTAGTAGCCATAGCATTTATATGGTTGGTGTGGTTGATTTCTGGTCAATCCCCGATATGTTGATGATGGGCACTTGGTGATTGGTGATGGTAATATCATTGAATCTTAAAGGGAGGTAGTTAGGCTGTCTCTTGTTGGAGATGGCCATTGCCTGGAACTTGTGTGGCATAGATGTTACTTGCAATTTATCAGCCCAAGCCTGGATGTTGTGCAGGCATGTGCAGGCATGGACTGCTTCATTATCTGAGGAGTTATGAATGGAACCGAACACTGAGCAATCATCAGCGAACATCCCTATTTTTGACCTTATGATGAAGGGAAGATCATTGATGAAGCAGCTGAAGATAGTTGGGCACTGTGAAACTCCTGCAGTGATGTCCTGGGGCTGAAATGACTAGCTTCCAACAACCACAACCATCTTCCTTTGTGCAAGGTATGAATCCATTACTGGAGACTAAACCCCCGCCCCCCCCCCCCCCACCGATCCCCATTGACTTCCATTTACTAGGGCTCCTTGGTGCCACACTTTGATCTCAAGAGCAGTCACTCTCTCCTCACTTCTAGAATTCAGCTCTTGTACCCATGTTTGGACCAAGGCTATAATGAGGTCTGGAGCCAAGTGGTCCTGGCAGAACCCAAACTTAGCATCGGTAAGCAGGTTATTGCTGAGTAAGTGCTGCTTGATAACACTGTTGATGACTACTTCCATCATGGCCAGGTTGGATTTGTCCTGCTTTTTGTGGACAGGAGATATCTGAGCAATTTTACACATTGTTGGGTAGATGCCAGTGTTGTAGCTGTGCTAGAACAGCTTGACTAGTGCTGGAGCACAAAAATTCAGCACTACAGCTGTGTCCAGTGCACTCAGCCATTTCTTGATGTCACAAGTGAATTGAATTAGCTGAAGACTGGCATCTGTGATGGTGAGGGCCTCAGGCGGAGGCCAAGAAGGATCATCCATTCGGCACATCTGACTGAAATGGTTCCAAGCACTTCAGACTTGTATTTTGCACTCACATACTGGGCTTAGCCATCGTTGAGGATGGGGATGTTTACGGAGCCTCCTCCTCTAAAAAATGTCTTAATTGTTCACCACGGTTCATGATTGAAAGTGGCAGGACTTCAGAGCATTGACCTGATCCATTGGTTGTGGGTGTTCTTAGCTATGTATATAGCATGCTGCGTTTGCTGTTTAAGTGCCTATCTATATCACACATATTGCAGATCCACTTCTACGTGAAAAAAATTCTGCAATAGGCTTAGTGGAGAGGAACACTTTGATTGACATTGCAGGGCTGATTCCACAGCATGGGTGGCAACTGAAGTTAGTTAAAAGTCACAGCTCATGGACACAGAAGGAAAGTACACATAAAAGGTGTTTTTTCCCCTCAATTTTCACACTCTCTCCCTCTCCTGAAGTTGATGACCTGCTCGAGCAACTTACTGACGTAGCCATTTTTGTGTGAAGCTAGACAGTGAACGTGGGAAGGCTATTCATCTGTGGAGTTAGCACGTGAACCCAGCTCTATCCTCGCCTGACATCCACGCACACTCAATAGCTGATTTTCTCCCCTCCCTAGTCCAGGATACTTTGGAAAATGTTAGTACCCCCACCAATGTCCTGAGATTAGATCATTCAGAAAAGGTCAAACGTGGGAAGGTCCGGATTTAGAGAGCGCGGTATCTCGCCAATAACCACTAATCCAATGGGTGGTCCTTGAGTAGTTGTATCTTTAGTCATAATTGATGTAGAGAGGACAGTGCGTTTTGATGTCAGCCATCCTTATGGAAAAGTCAACACAAAATGTTAGCAAGATCTCAAAGTAGGAACATGTCCAAATGACCCGACTCCGCCAAATAAGTAGTGCCAGAGTCTGGGACCAGCAGAGAGAGCAAAACTCATATATCTAGTGTGGAAACATGTTTGCTGAGACACTAGTGCCCCAAAAAGTTATTCCACTAGTTTAAAACAGCTCCGTGCTCATCACAAAATGCTTTGTAAATCTTTTTGGGGGCAAAAAAAGGCGCGGTGAGGTCATTTACATTGAGAGGGCCCAATGCGTTGTAAATAGCTGATTGTGTGACTTTTCTCCTCTCTCTCACTGTGGACAATGTCTAGGCCCCTTGAAAGACGTTCGACACAAAATTTGCAGTGGCGATTAGTGGTATAGAAAAAAAGACTTACATTCGTGTCTTTTTTCAAATGATGAGCTCGTTCCTAGAGTGAAAAAAAAATAAAGGCAGTAGTATGTAAGGGGAGAATGCAACAAAATGATCATTATTAGCTCCAAATCGTGAGTTGTGACCACTTATTATTTATTTAAATTACTTGATTGTGTATTCGTGTTGGCGGATATGTTTGCATTGATCGCAAATGAAGTCCACTTCATTTTCCAAAGCAGCGCCACTCATTCCCTTAAAAGGCTCGTCCATTGATGCTCAATCTGATGACCGCAGGATGATTAAAGATTTTCAGACTATAAATTGGCCCCTGTATGTCTTTATTATATTTCTCTTGTTTCCTCACATGGTAGCTGTTAATGTTGCTGCCATCATCATTCACACATCATCTAGAACCATCTTTTGTTTCTTATCGTGTCCCATTACCTCTCCTTTTGCCTTGCACCATCACCTCTTTTGTCATTCAATCTCTCCTGCCTTCCATCCTATCACAGACCTTCCCTTGTTCTTTCCTCCCCTCCTCCCTGCCCCTGCTTAAAAATCTCTCCTCCCTAACCTTTTCCAGTTCTGACGAAGGGTTTCTGTTTCTCTCTCCTCGATGCTGCCTGACCGGTTGAGTGTTTCCAACACTTTCTGTTGCTATTTCAGATTTCCATCATCCGCAGTATTTTGTTATTGGATGATTAAAGTACTTAGCTATTGCTTAATCCTTTAATAAGACACTAGCCATAAAGATTATTGCACATGTATGCAACTACTTATCTCATTTAGTAGAGCTCTAATAGTATATGAACGGGAATGGCACCTCTAAATTTCTAATACATAGCAATAACGTTATTTGGTTCCGGCATCGGTTATGAAGCGCCCTGGCTGCTGGTTACTATAGCGCTGACGCAATCAGGATTGTATTCCCCCATTACCTCATTAACACTGAACTTTGCATGCAGCCACAGCACTGACATTGAAGTAGGCCTGATTTGATGTCCTCTCCATCTCTGACTATCAGCCGGCCCTAAATTTTCATGAAAAATATATTTGAATTAATAAGTTTGCTATTTTGAGAGAAAATTCTATATATACACTTCTATATATACATAGCTCTCGGATTGCACTTTTATTCGGGCATTCACAGTCTGGGCTTACTTTGGTAGTTATGAAAACAGTTTTCCAAGTATTAAGGTACATTATTATTAGGTGGCACAAAACGGCGCAGCGGGAACCAACTGTTAGGAAACGGGCTCCGGCAGTTGCTGGAAACACAAACCAATGGAGAAATTGTACTAGGAAGGCAACAATCCACAGGTCAAATTTCCCTTGACCTACCGCCTTATCTGGCAACTCTCTTTCAGCAGGGAATACCTAACTACATGTGAACTTCTGCAGGCACGTGACAAGATTGCAGCCCACAAGGACAACGGATATTTTTATAACACCTTTAACGAAGTAAAGCGTCCCAAGGCTCTTCACAGAGGCGGTGTCATCTGTGAAGGTGCTCCACGGGTAAGAGAGGCCTGATATGATGAACCCTGGGTCCTGATGGTCCAAGCATGGATTTCGGTATTTATAGTGGAGTGGGGGGTGATGAGGAGCAGTTGCAGCTCCCCTTGCGTTCTTTTATCTAACCATGGATTGACGACTTAAGCCTCCGCACTATACTGGAACTGTCCCATTTTCTGGAGTCCCATTTTCCATAAATTGACAGTTGCTGCAAACGGCCACAGACGGTTCTGGTGGGCTCTGTTGTGGAGGGTGGGGAAGAAAGTTCTTAGTCTTCCACAAACACTTTAATACCGACAGCCGGACCACTCCCAAGGCCTTTAGTCACTTATTGTTATTACGTTCAAATCTGGTGACGTACCCCAGAGCAGGTCCTGTTTTTTTTGAAGTTTGGAAACATTAAAATAAATCTATTCCACCCCCGAGGCGGAGAAACAATTACTGCCGCTTTGACAAAATTTAGGAAAAATTTGAAAGCCACCGCTGAGGCAGGATTGTTAATTAATAACAGCCCTACACGTAAAATAACACATTGCTTTTCTCTCATATTTATTTTCAACCATGGCTTTCCAGACTCGCTGGCAGACTCGTTTGATGACTACCACTTGATTTATTGGAACTTCAATTTTCCAACGGGAAGAAAAAATTCTAATCAGGCCAACTTTATGGAAGAATGGAAAAGCAACCGGCGGTCGATAAGATGAGATGTGCATTCCGCCTCGAGCTGAGGAGATGCCTCGATTTTTTCAGAGGCGTCGGTTTTACTGCCACTGGGGGATACGTGAATCAAGAAGAACACATGAGAGCGTCTAACCGACTGTGATTCCGACAAAGAACATTAACTGATCAGTTGGTCTTCAATAAAACCCCTCTCTTGTCTTCAGTTGCCCCATTTATGAATATTGTGTAGACAATTACAGTTAAGAGTACTTCAGATTACCTTGAACCAATTTATACTAGGTTAGTTTTCCAACATCTATTATAATTGAAGTAAGCTTTCTATAGGCGCATTCAGTATCATAGAAGGTAGGGTGATCGATCTTAAATAAAATGTAAGGGGCCATATAGTTGCAGCACCTAAAAGCGCTACTCCTGCAACGGTGGATTTGTCTCGGTCCTTTCATCTAGGCTTGTAGGAAATGGGTCACTCGCTGGCAATGAGCACATTTTATATCAATATAACGCGGCAGTTTAAGAAAATCAATTTAACCTAGCTGCTATTATAAGTAAACAGTAGCCCCTGAATCTGTGTTCCTTTTGTAAGCGTTGTGATATTGCCATACATTTTCCTCCGGATTTTCTTTTATTGCTTAAAACGGCAAGGTTTATAGCAGCCTTTCCAATGACCTTTTATTAAACCGCTCGTTATTTGCGTCCAGACGTTTAGGATGAAATCATTGTTTTAAACAAATAAACCTCGCTTCATCTAGATCACCGCTTTTGGAGCGCAATAAGAACATAATTTTCGTCTGTCAAGCAAGAAGCGGCTGGAAAGCAGAAAGACAAATATTATTTTTACTACATTGTGTGAAATATTATTTTGCTGGATCTGTCAATGTGGGTATTTGAAGACTTTTCTGGCAGGGTTCTGAAATCCCAAGGGTCAAATTGAAATTGTTCTGTGTCTTCATAAACTTATCATGAAGTGTCGTAATAGCTTTAGACTGTTGGCTTTGAAAATAAGAAAGCCAGAAAAGTTACAGAGGCTGGTTGCCTTGTTTTAAAATATTTGTCTTTGACTTTTGCCGCTATTTGCACTCCAGTTACTATATTCAGTTCACACTTCAATTCATTAATATGCACTTCATGAAATTCCCCATCACTTTTACTAGCAAGCAACCCGCCGCACTCTTGTTTATCTGCGTTCTCTCTTTTCAGGTTAATGGCCGAATTGAGAATGGCTAACAGCTATTTCTGGATTTCAACGTGATTCTAATTTCCGCGGTTAGATTGAATGCTCGTGGAAAGTGTTATGCAGACGAGTCTACTATTGATTTTACATGTCTGATGAAGAAACGCGGGTGGTCTTGAAAGATGGGTGTCTATAGTTTTGACCTGTAAATATTGGGCATGTAGATCATTCACTCGCGTTTTCTTCCTTATTATAGGGTTTCCTAATTGCGTGGAAGTCAAGAATGAGAAAATTATTCAGCACATTTCCGCTTATAAGAAATTTCAGAATAACTCTCAACTGTTAAAATGCGTCCAGTTTGGTGTTATGACTCATCGCCCTCACTGCAGTCTAAAGATAAATAAAGCTGAACCCTCTACCTGTGTCCCTCATACTGTTTCCCAACATATACTCGCTCGCTTCCTTCCTCGTGCACCTGCTTACATTTTTGTATAAAATTTACCTACCGTTTTTATTCACTCAACCATCAACCTTCACTTTCATTTGGGATTTGCACAGCCTTCAGTTCACATATCAGAAAAAATGAAAATGATTAATCTTTTGATTTGGTTGGCATATCACAGTGCTTAATTGTGTTTCAGACTTTTCAATTAGTGTTTCAATTCTTCAATTTTCACTATTTGTATATATTATACTGATGCATATTTTTCTAATATATAATTTATTGTCATATGTAATGTTTATCAAATGAATACTATTGTGTTGACATATGTAATATTGTACTAACCTATGTTATTGCTGTAAGTAATATGCCTGTGTCCGTGTATGTATTTGTCTTTATTATTTTACATTTTAGATTTCTATTTAATACTGTGTTTATTTGTTCTGCTGCTGAGCTGCCACCAGGGCCTCACGGTGTACGAGTTGTTTCATTCCTACGGTTCCACTGGATAAAGAATTTTAACAAATGGAAATCTTATTTGATTTTTTTTAAAGAACTGAAACAAAAATGGAAAGGGCTGTTCGCAATAATGATTAACATATGATTTATTGATTTAGGTTTGGATTACAGGCTTCAGAATTTATGTTTATTTTACAGTTTTATGAACTTTTCTGCTAGGACCACACAAGTGAAGCTCACAGCCAGTGCTAATGGGAAAAGAACTGCTTTCCCCTGTGACATGGGCAGTGTGAAAAAGGATACTTTATTGTGTTTAGCTGAGATCATTTTCGCCTCTTTGGGAATTACAAACCTCCCCAGTAAGCCGTTTGTAGCAAAGGGGATAGGAAACCATTCCCCTAGTGTAAAGTTGCAACTTCAAGTAATTTGTAAATAATGTCCTTTCCAGACTTCAGTATCAGCAGTAAAGCCGCAATAGGCCTGAAACCTCTGCCCCTACAATTCCGTTTACGATCATTTCTGGTGAAATTACTGGGCTCGTGATCCCCAGACGTATTTTAAGTCAGCCACTGACAAAAACATCTGGCTGCTATGATCAGACTTTTATTTGTATATTTTTTGGAGATAAAGTGATCAAATTTCCTACATTACAACAAACACTTTAAAAAGTACGTCATTGGCTGTAAAGCGCTTTGGGACCTCCTGAGGTCGTGAAAGGCGCTATATAAATGCAAGTCTTTTTAAAAATTTAATGTTATATTTAAAGATCCGCGTTGATTTTTTAATAGCGCTGTTTTAGACAGAGGCTTGTGAATATAGGCTGTAATACCGTGCCGTGTTCGTATGTTCTGTGCAGACATGTATTCACATCCGCCGCTGTATCTAAATCCTGAAGTTTTATAAATCCTAAAAGAGTTTCATTCAGGTTTTAAAATTGAACCTCCCTTGAAAGAAAGCATTGACTAAATTTGTACTTTAGACTCCGTATAAAAACAGAACAAATTTATACTTTCCTTCCTTTAGTGCAAGATTGCTCAGCAGCTGTCCTAGCTCAGCTGAGTGAAGCGGACCCCCATGGCGTAATTTCTTGTTTTAACTTCCAGTCGGAAACCAGATATCAAAAACCCGCCCTCTTGTCTGCTTGGGCAGGCCAGGACTGTGTAAGTACTGCGTTTTTTTCTTCTTGTGGAACAGAGCTGCGCTCACAAACATATTCTCCTGGGATGCACATTGGGACCATTTAAGCTGGCAGAACTAGTCTTCTGAACTTGACCGAATAGTCAGTGGAAACATTACACGGCGGGCGCTCGGCCTGCTCGGCCTCCACTTTCACTTCTCTAGGCTCTGGGTTCCCTAGTCACACTGGCACAGAATAACAAATGTCATTGGGTTTCAAATATCACAACGATTTATTTTTAAACCAGGATGACCACATGCATTCGCTTTAAGAGCAACGGTTAAATTAGAATATTTCAATTAATTTAATTTAGTACTTTTTCTTGCATGTCCCTCAAAACGTGCCTTTAAAAGTGTTAAACACTCAGTTATTCTACTGAATAGAAAAGTAAAACTTCCTCACTGCATTAAATTCAACTTTATAAAGTATATTTATACAGAAAGAATAAGCTAGATGTATACATCAGGGAATATGAGTATTCAAATAACTTGCCTCCGGACCTGGTGAGTAATATGCTGCAGTAGTCACTGAACTAAATGTTTCCCATCGCAGAATGTGACCGAGGAACTGTTATCTCGATGATTACTGACTTGCATTATTTTAAAGTAGCTGATGCATATTCACAATTTGTATTTCAGGAGTTTATTCTGCTACGTTTTTATGTAAGTGGTAACGGGTTGATGGGAAGTGCATGGCGGAGCAAAACCCCGAACGTTCATTATTCCTATGTTCCTATTCGACTGCACTACATTAAAAAGAGGCGGAGATCACTGAAAACGAATTGTTCTTTTCAGGATGTTTTGAGATTTATATAAGCACAATACTTAAAAATGTCAATGAATCTCAGCTTCCCCCTTAACTGCTATTACATGTAATACCATCAAAAATAATGTTATGATTATTTTTTTTTAATCTATTCAGTTTACAATTACACAAGGTTGTAAATGGGCGAGTTCTCTATGGGTTAATTAATTCACCAGCATCCTCCTTCCAAAGAGTTGACTTGTGCTGAAAACGGTTTCCTTTCATATACGTGAAAGGTGAAGACCTTGGCTGATGCATTTCTTACACAGTTCTGAATATTACAGCACTGAGAATAGTTACTTTTCCACACTTGGGCCACAAGTGCAAAATAAATGTTCATTATCTGAATGCATGGTTTATGCAAGTTACCAGACCTAAAACCTACAACATTACGCTTTAAAAAAAAAGCATATAAAATGGAATAGACAATCCAAGTTAATTTTTTTAAATGAGTCATTTTCTCATTAACATATGAAATGCTTTATTGTAAGCATATGTTTGTTTAAATATTTAAGCTATTTACATAGTGAGAAGAAAGAACTTGCATTTATATAGCGCCGTTCACGTCCTTGGGACGTCCTAAAGCGCTTCGTGGTTGATGAAGTACTCGTGAAGTGTAGTCATGTTGTAATGTACCTATTGAAGTATGATTAAGTAATTTGGAAATACAGGTGTCGAACAAATTAAACAAATTCAATCTATCAACAGTACTTTGCACGAGATTTCCTTATTACATTTTGCGTGACACAACCATTCCAAAATTCAACCTAGTCACTAGGTTATACTTATTCCTATGATGTACACGTTTTTATTGGATTTTATGTATTATTTGGAAAATCTATATTTATCTACACCTACATATTGTATTTGTGTAATATAAATAATGTAATATAAAGCGATAGATGAACTGTCGTTATGTGCGGCTACAGTAAAGCATAAGAAGGTGCAATGGTTGATAATTGACTGCAAATAGTTAAAACATTTGTGGTACTATATCAAAGTGAGCCCCCCACACTCTCACAAAACAAAATACAAACCAGAAGCAGGCAATTTTCACTGCTCGGAATCCCACCAAGACTTGTGGAAGAATTTCCTTGTCTTCAGGCAAAACAGGCCTTCATAACAGTCGCTTGTCTGCTCTCCACATCCCACAAGAGCTTTTTTGTTGTATCTAATTCTCTAGGACTGCAGCACAACAAACATTTCCCTTGGCTTAAGGGTAATTTTCGTTTAACAGAAACAAAACAACTATTCATATGGGCAAGAGGAGGAAGCTGTTATGTATTAATGTTTGTACATTATGTAGCATAACAGTTTGCCAGAGGCTTACCACCAGAGTCGTGGAGCTGCCAAACCATGCCTCAAACAAATGTCAAAGACTGATTGCACCCTTGTAGATTGCAGGGTAGGTGATTTTTGACCAATTCCCCAATTACATTCTCCTGTGCCTATAGACCACCTTGGGCAGGAGCCAAGAACTGTGTCGATTTCTCAGCATTCACACAGGAACTTTGCTGCTCGTTCAAATCCCAATGATGTTATGATTTCATACTTCATTGGTTAGATTGTTTTTTAGATTATACTTAAGTAGAAGATTAGACCATGTGCTTTGTGGTTAGTGAGTTTTTCAGCTACATTTGTTCTGCTCTAATCTGGGGTAGGGTATTTACATTTATATTTGTTTGTGACGAAAGCCACACACAAATACATGTAGTCCACATATGATCACCATATGTCACATCTGGATATGAAGAGACTCTCTCCCTTTCTTCATTTAAAATGACCCCTCACAGACATAATCAACTTAGCGATTTTACCTTAACATGGGGGACTCCAGGGCCAGCTAGTTACCTATATGCTCTTCTTGTTATAGATAATAACACGTTTCCAATTTCCGCTAAGTACTCTCCAGAAGTTCGCTGCCAAAAACGCATAAGTCTGAAACTGCTCCCCTAGAGAGCATGGGTTCAGTTTTAATTCACAATTGTTTTATTTATAGTACTTGAAACCGCAGACTTGTAGATAGCATCAGTAAAAACGTCAATTTAGTTCAGCTGAAGTTAACTTGGAAGACTGGATATTGTTAAGCAATCAAATGTTACTCATTTCTCTACATATCTGTGTTTTTGTGACTTATTATCAGATAATTGAGAGTTTCTTGTACTGTTATTATAACTTGAGGGCACTGAAAGTTTCATGTTCCAGTTTTACAGTAAATGCAAATCTAATAGTGCGAAGAGTATCTTCCTGAAGGAAGGGAGAGGGCGCGATAAATCGCTGGACTTCGTATCAAAATCGTATCACCTGTAAACTAATTAATTTAGAATAATGTGAATGTCAACTAGCCAATTAAACGTGAGATTAAAAAATGGCATCTTCCCTCACAGTACTCCACATTTCTACACCAACTAACTAACTACCTTTGAATAGCGTCGAAAATGGTTCAGAATTGTCAATGAACGTTTGCGAATTTCACCCAGATCCCGCAGCAACCATCACGATC
This sequence comes from Somniosus microcephalus, assembly GCF_052327205.1. NCBI lineage: Eukaryota > Metazoa > Chordata > Chondrichthyes > Squaliformes > Somniosidae > Somniosus > Somniosus microcephalus. The sequence goes on from NC_140987.1 coordinate 217,701,313, forward strand.
AAGGTCTGTACACAAGAGATGCATCTCGATATTAAGGAACCATAGAGGAAAAGGAGCCAGAATATTGAAGGGTGTGAGTCACAATAGACTGAGAGAGAATGGTAATACATAAATAGGTAAATCATTCAGGAATATACACAAACCAAACATTTCTAATTTTTACATAATCGTGCGAGTTGCTTAAGAAAAACACAGGCTGGAAAACAGATGAATCATTTGCAATTGTCATGTGTGTTTATTCTAATTTGTCCCTTTGCTGTGTTTACGCTATACCGTTAAATATTGTTCATTTTCTGTTAACAATGATTGAAAAGATTTTCAGAAGCCATCATTAGAACGATTTAAATAGTGTCAATAACACTGAGCTTTCTGCTTCATATAAGAAAGGAAAACATCTCCGAAATGCAGTTAATCTATCCCAGGAGACAAGGTCATGACAGAACCACGTGCAAAAATATTGATGGTATTACTTTCAGATTTAAATTTCATAGTAGAACTGCTTGACCCAGAGAGAAAAAAACCCTCTTGTTTCTGTCATATTTGATGCCAAGAATATGACAGAATTCAATTGGTGACAAAATGATGACTCGGGAGTGGCAGGGTTTATCTCTGGGTCAATTGAGAGAAAAGTGGTGGCAATCAATGAGGCAAGTTAATGGGGCGGGCGCATTCACCTTAACTAAAGCTGCAGAATTCCGCACAGCAAAGCTTACGTTGTCACAAAGGATATATAAAGAAAACCATGAGTCATTCTGTCAAAAAACTCACAAAATAATCGTTCGATTCGGAACGTGTACTTTTCGATATCCATTTTAACACACAAAATATGTTAAGCGATACATGTTCTCCTGGTGGCCCGCATTCTGCTGCTACGGAATACCGCACTTCACATTTACACAATAATCCCGTATACCGATAATTGCAGCAATGTTTTATTTTACAGAACCCTAAAATGGCGCATTTTGTACCATTTGGTCTTTTATTTATTTAATTCCAAACGCCCTGAATAATATATGGAAACAAAGAATAAATTAAAATATGTTAACATAAGCTTACGGTAATGTTCAGTCATAATATTTATATCTTAAGGAAACATTGCTTAAGTAAGTTGTGCTCTTGAATGAGGAAAATATATTTGGATGTGTAATATTTGTTCGTGCAAATAATGAGCTAGTGACATGATTGTCTCCGTGCCTGATCCCTGTGTTCCAGATTCCCACTGAAACCGGAGAGTACTCAGATTATTTGCGTCCTGTAGAGTTATGTCAATATTCTAAGGCTGTGTACCTCACTGTCAAGTCTGAAGCCTTCCATGTATGAATTAAAAAATCGTTCACTTGTACATAGCGCACTTGCAGCTGGCCTCTTTTGCCATCTTATTAAAAGCACAAATAAATAGTGATAAAGAGTGAATTGCAAAATACACCGTACGGATTGTATGCTGAAACCCAGTTAATTCTGCAGATCGGAAGATTTATCAGTCCTCTAAGTAACAAGCTAAACAAACAATGCACGTTTAAATTAAACAGCAATTGGAACAGTTTACAGTCATAGATCTCTCTATATAAATATAGTCTCGCGCACAATTGTGTACAAGATACTATTGTACAATGCTTCGGTTAATTGTAGAAAGCGAGATTTGTGTTTTGAAGACACTGTAGCTTTTAGACTCTGGGTATTGAAAAGTTCACTCATGTTTTGATTCACCTTTGCCCTGACCTCGTATTAAACAATGGTTTTCTGGGTATACTAAATGACCACGTCTTGCCGTCTCTGCCAAATTAATGAGACCATGTCATTTTAAGTTTACAGTTCAGTCATGGATCAGCCAAGTGGAAAACTGAGCCAAGGGCCGTTAAGGAGCCTCACGCAACGTTCAGAAGAGAAGGTTTCCCCTCCCCTCCCCCAAACTGCTCTCTCTCTCTCTCTCTCTCTCTCTATCTATCTTTATTGTATATCCTTCTATTCTAATTTCTATTCTTACTGGCTCAAGTCTTTGCCATTTTTTTCATTTTCTCTCTAGTTCTATTTACACCCCACCTGCCCCCGCCCCCCACTCCAGCTACATCTATCGCCTCTCACGCACAGGTCCTGCTCCTCAAATCCTTCGCTTTTTTTTCTTTCATCTTTGTTCCCTATTCTATTTTCTCCACCTCAACTTCTTCCACGCATCTCTATTTTACTGTTGTCCTCCGATTTGTATTCCTGCCCACATTTAAATGTTGCTGTTTTTCATCAGCATTTTTTACGCATATAAATTCCCGCAGTTCGCGTGTGTGTGTGTGTGCGCCTCTCTCTTCATTCCTTTGATTTTTCTCACTGGGAATGGAGCCCCTGTTATTGGACTCAAGGGGGCCGCATAAAATTCACAGAAGAGTCGGTACAGAACGGTAGCAAATTCCTGGCCTCTGAATTATCCCCGACATCCATTTCTGGCCATCCCACATCAGAGCTCAGATTAGTCCCTGCCAAAGTTTGGGAATATAACAATTAAAGCAAACACCGCTTAAAAACTGAACTGCATAAACTCTCAACCGTGAAGCTAAGAATTGCTCCTGCCTGTAGCATCTTAATATAAAATTATACAGCTGTAACCAGGATCCTATAAAGTAACATCTTTTGTGGCCAGATTTTACACATGCTCGAGTCGTCTCCGCTGTGACCCTAAAGGCAGTCAGGTTCTTTCCTTCAGTACTCAGTCGACATGGTGCAGTGTTAACTGTAGCTGGGGCCTACATGCTAAATAGTTGTTGTTTTTGTACAGTATTTGTAGTGTTGGGAGAGTATTTTGTGTGCAGTTCAAAAAATGCTGTTTTGTTGCACGAGAACACTGTCAACCTGTCAATGTTTGGCCTTTTAATGAACCAAAACTGCAATGTACAGAAATTAAAAAGTTCAGTCTCACTTAGATCCGTGCAATTATTTCAGCTCCGCCATCGTTTGCCTTGTGGACGTTTTCAAAGTATTGCAGTCGCCTATTGAGTGCCAGTCGATCTTCGACATCACCTCGGGTACACACAGATCCTTGCTTCGTTGAGTTTGAACTTGGAGCAATTGGCGCATATGGTTGGTTAGGGAGTAGGCCAGGGGTGACCTCTTTTGTTACTTGCAACTGTAGGATAAAATGGGAACTCTGCAATAGTTCATGTTAAAGCATGTCAGTTTGTAACCAGTAGATGTTGATGCTGGCTTCAAGCTCTCTGGTCAAACCACCTCAGGGATTGAGGGGCTTGCTGTTTTTTGTTTTGCACTGAACACACAATTTTCCAAGTACCTATCTACGTTAGGAGTCATGAAATATGAATAAAATGAAGAAATCAAAATAAATCCCAGGTCTTAGAATGTACGTGTTGCCAGAAGCGGGCCAATAACGTAAATAATTTCATGTAACTCTTAGACATAAGAACGTTAAATCAACAAAATTGTAAACTGACAGCATTGTTACATCGAATTGTTCCATGTATCTTATATTGTGAGGCCGGTATCACTCTATGTGTAAATAGAGGCAGCAAGTGTTCTTTGTGTGTGTGTGGAGGCGTGGTTATATCAATGTGTGCCCGTGTGTATGTGTCAGGGGTTTGGTATTGCTCTGTGAGTTTATGTGTGGGGGATGTATTACTTTGAGTCTGGGTGTGTGAGGGGTTATTTCAGTCTGTGTGCATGTGGGTGAATTGTACCACTGTGTGTGGGGGCAGGTTGTTTCAACAACTAGTATTTATATAGCAACTTTAGCACAGTAAAACATCCCAAGGTGCTTCACAGGAGTGTTATAATACGACATTTGATACGGAGCCAAATAAGGAGGTATTAGGGCAGATGACCAAAAGCTTGGTCAAAGAGGTAGGTTTTAAGGAGTGCCTTAAAGAAAGAAAGAGAGGTGGAGAGGTTTAGGGAGGGAATTCCAGAGCTTAGCACCTTGGCACGGCCACCAATGATGGAGCGATTAAAATCCGGATGCACCGGAGGCCAGCATTAGAGGTGCGCAGATATCCCAGAGGGTTGTAGGGATGGAGGAGATTACAGAGATAGGGAAGGGCGAGGCCATGGAGGGAATTGAAAACCAGGATGAAAATTTTTTAATCAAGGCATTGCTTAACCGGAGCCAATGTAGGTCAGCGAGCACAGGGGTGATGTGGGAACAGGACTTGGTGCGAGTTAGGACATGGGCAGCCGAGCTTTGGATGACCTCAAGTTTACGGAAGGTAGAACATGGGATACCGGCCAGGAGTGTGTTGGAATAGTCAAGTCTAGAGGTAACAAAGACATGGATGAGGGTTTCAGCAGCAGATGAGTTGAGCCGGGGCAGAGTTGAGCAATGTTCTGGAGGTGGAAATAGGTGGTCTTAGTGGTGGCGTGGATATGTGGTCGGAAGCTCATTTCCAGGTCAAATATGACATCAAGGTTGTGAACAGACAGTTGCCAGAGAGAGAGATGGAGTCGGTGGCTAGGGAATGGAGTTAGTGGTGGGGACCTAAAACAATGACTTCGGTCTTCCCAATATTTAGTTGGAAGAAATTTCTGTTCATCCAGTACTGGATGTCAGACAAGCAGTCTGACAGTTTAGAGACAGTGGAGGGGTCGAGAGAGGTGATGGTGAGGTAGAGCTGGGTGTCGTCAGCGTACATTTGGAAACTGACGCTGTGTTTTCAGATGATGTCGCCAAGGGGCAGCATGTAATTGAGAAATAGGAGGGGGCCAAGGGGGACATTGGAGGTAACAGTGTGGGAGTGGTCAACCGTGTCAAAGGCTGTAGACAGGTCAAGGACGAGGAGGGATAGTTTTCCTTTGTCACAGTCACAATGGATGTCATTTGTTACTTTTATAAGTGTCGTTTCAGTACTGTGCCGGGGCGTAAACCTGTTTGGAGAGATTCAAACATGGAGTTGCGGGAAAGTGGGCACAGATTTGAGAGCCGACAACCCGTTCAAGGACTTTGGAGAGGAAAGCGAGGTTGGAGATGGGGCGGTAGTTTGCAAGGACAGAGGGGTCAAGGGTTGTTATTTTGAGGAGAGGGTGATGACGGCAGATATGAAGGTGAGGAGACAGTACCTGAGGAGAGAGAACAGTTAACAATATCAGCTAACATGGGAGCCAGAGAGGGAATTTGGGTGGTCAGCTGTTTAGTGGGAATAGGATCGAGGGAGCAGGAAGTGAATTTCATGGACAAGATGAGCTCGGAGAGGGCATGAAAGGAGATTGGAGAGAAACTGGAGAAAGATGCGAGTTCAGGGCTAGGGCAGAGGGAAACCTTAGAGGAAGTTTGGCCTGGTGGGCTAGGGAAAGGAAGGGAAGTGGCAGAGGCAACTGATCAGATGGTTTCAATCTTAGTGACAAAGCTCGTACTTGTTGTTGGCAGTGATGCTGGAGGAGAGAGGGGTTTAAGAAGATGGTTTGCAGTAGAGGAAAGAATCCAGGGGCTATCTTTGCATTCTAGCATAATCCTGGAATAGTGAGCAAATTTGACAAGAGCAGGACCTGATAGTGCTTTATATGGTCCAGCCAGATCTGGACGTGAATGTTATGGGGGAATTATATTAATCTGTCTGTGTGGCTTGGGGTTACATCACTGTGCTTGTGGGGATTATAGCTGTCTGCGTGGCTGGGGGTTATATCACTCTGTGTGTGGGGAGGTCATATCAATTTGTGTGTGTCGATAGTTACATTACTGTGTGTTTGCGGGGTGTATTATAATTCCATGCGTGTGAGGAGGGTAGGATCATTCTTGAATGTCTGAGGGAGTTGGATCACTATGTGTGAGGAGTTGGATCACTCCGTGTGTGAGGAGTTGGATCACACTGTGTGTAAGGGTGAAAGAGAGAGAGAGAAATGTATCACTGTGACTATGAGGGGTGTGTGTGTGAGAGAGAGGTTGTATCAGTGTGTGTGCGAGGGAGTGTGTGTGAGAGAGGTTGTATCAGTGTGTGTGCAAGGGAGTGTGTGTGAGAGAGGTTGTATCACTGTGTGTGCGAGGGTGTGTGTGTGAGAAAGGTTGTATCACTGTGTGTGTAAGGGTGTGTGTGTGAGAGAGGTTGTATCACTGTGTGTGCGAGGGTGTGTGTGTGAGAGAGGTTGTATCACTGTGTGTGCGAGGGTGTGTGTGTGTGAGAGGTTGTATCACTCCCCAAGAGGCCCTGTTTGGGGAGTACCAGGAACTAGAAGCTAAATTAAAGAACAGGATCTCAAGGGTTATAATCTCTGGATTACTACCTGAGCCACGTGCAAATTGGCATAGAGATAAGCTGGTTAGGAAAGTAAACAGGGGGCTAAACGAGTGGTGTGGGAAAGAGGGGTTCCATTTCATGGGGCACTGGCACCAGTATTGGGATAGGAAGAACTGTACCATTGGGATGGGCTCCTCCTGAACCGGTGTGTGACCAGGTTCCTAGCGGAAAGGGTAAATAGGACAGTCACAGGGACTTTAAACTAGTAAATAGGGGTGGGGGGGGGGGGAGGGTTCGGGGGAAATTGCAGTACAAATAGTACAAATAGTAGGTCAAAAACAAACGAAAGGGAAGAGAGTAGAGTAGCTGAAATTGTGCTTTAGGCACTACAGGTAAAGGGAAAACTAAAAGATGTAAAGCGATTAAACCGGGGGAGAGAAACATGTGAGTAAAACATCAGAGCTGAAGACAGGCTAGGGTGTGTGGCCCAAATAAGCGTTCGTTATACAAACGCACGGAGTACAAGGAATAAATTGTATGAAATGCAGGCACGAATTCAAATTGGAGGCTATGACATGGTAGCCATTATTGAGACATGGCTACAAGACAGTCAAAATCAAATCAAATCAAATCAAATCAACTTTTATTGTCATTGTTAGTGCACAAGTGCAGTACAACGAAATGTAGGCTTGCGGCTCCCGAGAGTGTACAATTTGGATTAGGACACTTAAACATTTCAACATACATTTGTACATATATATTAGCATAAATATGACCATAATAAAGTGCATCGGCAGATGTGCAGGCTTTAGTGTTTATTTGTGGAGTTCAGTAGGATGACAGCCCTGGGAAAGAAGCTGTTCCTAAATCTGGTCGTATGGGTGCGAATGCATCTGTAGCGTCTTCCAGATGGTAGGAGGGCGAACAGACTGTGGCTGGGGTGGGTAGGGCCTTTGATGATGGACCGTGCCCTCCGTAGGCAGCGTTTCTGATATATATGTTCTATGGTCGGTAGCCGGGTGCCGGTGATGCGTTGGGCAGTTTTGACTACCCGCTGCAGGGCTTTCCGGTCATGGGAGCTACAGCTGCTGTACCATACCGTGATACAGTTTGTCAGGATGCTCTCTATAGTGCAGCGGTAGAAGTTAGAGAGGATCGGGGGTGACAGATTACATCCCTTCAGCCTCCTCAAGAAATATAGGCGCTGCTGGGCCTTCTTCACCAGAGAGGAGGTGTTGAGGGACCAGGAGAGGTCTTCCGTGATGTGGACTCCGAGGAACTTAAAGCTGGCCACCCTTTCCACCTCCGCCCCATTGATGTGAATGGGGGTGTGACTTCCGCCTTTGGACTTCCTGAAGCCCATGATTATTTCCTTTGTTTTCTTGGTGTTAAGGGCCAGGTTGTTGTCGGCGCACCACTTCACGAGATGCTGGACCTCCTCCCTGTAGGACTGAGAACTAAATATACCAGGTTATAAAGTCTACAGGACAGATAGGTAAAATGGCAGAGGGGGAGGAGTTGCCTTAGTGATCAAGGATGAAGTCACTTCAATGATAAGAGAAGATTTGAAGAGAGGTAAACAGCCAGTGGAGTCCTTATGGGTTGAATTAGGAAATAGGAAAGGATCTTTCAGGAGTGTAAGTAGGAAACACTTCTACACACAAAGGGTGGTAGGAGTTTGGAACTCTCTTCTGCAAACGGCAATTGATGTTAGATCAATTTTTAATTTTTAATCTGAGATTGATAGCTTTTTGTTAACCAAAGGTATTAAGGGTTATGGGCCAAACGTGGACATATCGAGTTAGATCACAGATCAGCCATGATCTCTTTGAATGGCAGAACAGGCTTGAGGGGCTGAGTAGCCTACTCCTGTTCCTATGTGTGTGAGGGAGTGTGTGTGTGTGAGAGAGAGAGTTTGTATCACTGTGTGTGTGAGAGAGGTTGAATCACTGTGTGCGTGAGATGTTGTATCACTGTGTGTGTGAGAGAGAGGTCGTATCACTGTGTGTGTGAGAGAGAGGTCGTATCACTGTGTGTGAGAGAGGTTGTATCAGTGTGTGTGAGAGGTGGTATCACTGTGTGTGTGAGATGTTGTATCACTGTGTGAGAGGGTGTGTGTGTGAGAGAGGTTGTGTCACTGTGTGTGAGAGAGGTTGTATCACTGTGTGAGAGAGAGGTTGTATCACTGTGTGTGAGAGAGGTTGTATCAGTGTGTGTGAGAGGTGGTATCACTGTGTGTGTGAGATGTTGTATCACTGTGTGAGAGAGAGGTTGTATCACTCTGTGTGAGAGAGAGGTTGTATCACTGTGTATGAGAGAGAGGTTGTATCACTGTGTGTGAGAGAGGTTGTATCACCGTGTGTGTGAGAGAGGTTGTATCACTGAGTGTGAGACAGAGGTTGTATCACTGTGTGTGAGAGAGGTTGTATCACTGTGTGTGAGAGAGGTTGTATCCCTGTGTGTGTGAGAGGTTGTATCACTGTGTGTGTGAGAGAGGTTGTATCCCTGTGTGTGTGAGAGGTTGTATCACTGTGTGTGAGAGAGAGGTTCTATCACTGTGTGTGTGAGAGAGGTTGTATCCCTGTCTGTGTGAGAGGTTGTATCACTGTGTGTGAGAGGTTGCATCACTGTGTGTGTGAGAGAGAGGTTGTATCACTGTGTGTGAGAGAGAGAGGTTGTATCACTGTGTGTGAGAGAGAGGTTGCATCACTGTGTGTGAGAGAGGTTGTATACCTGTGTGTGTGAGAGGTTGTATCACTGTGTGTGAGAGAGAGGTCGTATCACTGTGTGTGAGAGAGAGGTCGTATCACTCTGTGTGAGAGAGAGATTGTATCACTGTGTGTGTGAGAGAGGTTGTATCACTGTGTGTGAGAGAGGTTGTCTCACTGTGTGTGTGTGTGAGGTGGTATCACTGTGTGTGTGAGATGTTGTATCACTGTGTGTGAGAGAGGTTGTATCACTGTGTGTGAGAGAGGCTGTATCACTGTGTGTGTGTGTGTGTGTGTGTGTGTGTGTGTGTGTGTGTGAGGTTGTATCACTGTGTGTGTGAGAGAGAGGTTGTATCACTGTGTGTGAGAGAGAGAGGTTGTATCACTGTGTGTGAGAGAGGTTGTATCATTGTGTGAACGAGGTTGTATCACTGTGTGTGAGAGAGGTTGTATCACTGTGTGTGAGAGAGGTTGTATCACTGTGTGTGAGAGAGGTTGTATCACTGTGTGTGAGAGAGGTTGTATCACTGTGTGTGAGAGAGGTTGTATCACTGTGTGTGAGAGAGGTTGTATAACTGTGTGCGTGAGAGAGGTTGTATCACTGTGTGTGAGAGAGGGAGGTTGTATCACTGTGTGTGAGAGAGGTTGTATCACTGTGTGTGAGAGAAGTTGTATCACTGTGTGAGAGAGGTTGTATTACTGTGTGTGTGAGAGAGGTTGTATCACTGTGTGTGAGAGAGTGGTTGTATCACTGTGTGTGAGAGAGGTTGTATCATTGTGTGTGAGAGAGAGGTTGTATCACCGTGTGTGAGAGAGGTTGTATGACTGTGTGTGTGAGAGAGGTTGTATCACTGTGTGTGAGAGAGAGGTTGTATCACTGAGTGTGAGAGAGGTTGTATCACTGTGTGTGAGAGGGGTTGTATCACTGTGTGTAAGAGAGTTTGTATCACTGTGTGTGTGAGAGAGGTTGTATCACTGTGTGAGAGAGAGGTTGTATCACTGTGTGTGAGAGAGTTGTATCACTGTGTGAGAGAGGTTGTATCACTGTGTGTGAGAGAGGTTGTATCACTGTGTGAGAGAGAGGTTGTATCACTGTGTGTGAGAGAGGTTGTATCACTGTGTGTGAGAGAGGTTGTATCACTGTGTGTGAGAGAGAGGTTGTATCACTGTGTGTGAGAGGGTGTGTGTGTGAGAGAGGTTGTATCACTGTGTGTGTGAGGGAGGTTGTATCACTGTGTGTGAGAGAGAGGTTGTATCACTGTATGTGAGAGAGGTTGTATCACTGTGTGTGAGGGAGGTTGTATCACTGTGTGTGTGAGGGTGTGTGTGTGAGAGAGGTTGTATCACTGTGTCTATGAGGGTGTGTGAAATGGCCAAACTCAATAAGCAATATTTTTAAACTAAGGAGACTTGACCAATTAGATTGACTTCGACTTTATACAGAGTAACTAATTAATAAGTAAAAAAATAAATAGCTCGGTAAACCGTGTTGAATCAGATTATCTGAGCTTGCAAAATATCTGCAGTTATTAACGAATCTGGATAATACATTTGTGGTTACTTGTTTTGTTAAAAATAAATCAATATGCCATTCTCAGACACAAAATCCCACGTCTGTGAATTTGGTTGACCTCGGTTGAGTGCTCAGAAAGGAAGTGAGGATTTGACCCAGAAGAATTCGGGAATTATTGCCTTTTTCTTGAGAACTCATTGGTGGTGTTAAGGAAAACTACTCAAGTGGAATTGCTTGTATTTCCCCGTGGAGCCTACCTTAATTTACTCATAATGTGGAAATATAGGTCCATGCAAACTTAACTAATGTGTGTTTTCTTTAGATACGCCCAGGCCGATGTGTATATGTGAATGTTTGGTCTACATTCAAATGTATTGCCTCAACACAAATAACAATGTACAAAAAAGCAGCAGGGAAGATAAAAACCTTTCTGTGTTTTTAGTTATACAGTATTATCAAAGCAAACCATTTGCATTACATTGAAACCATCGTTATTCTAAGGCGCTGTATTTTTGGAATCACTAGTTATAAACTATATTTATTAAAATGCCCCGACTACTCTGGTTCCAAAGGGGTACCATGCTATTTTTCGACTTCTGTTTGTAGGTATCTGTACATATATGTGTGTGTGCGTGAAAAATTCCAAACTTCATAAAATTTTGCAGTACAGAAGGAGGCCATTGGACCAGCCTTTGCCGCCTTTCTGAAAGAGCTATCCACTCTGTCCCATTCCCCAACTCCATTCTCATATCCTATTAAAGTATTTGAATTAAAAAGATGCAAAGTTGTAGCCTAATTAAAATACCAATAACACAAAATTCTTTTTGGTTGTTCTTTTATCAACATATATTTAATTTCTACTATTAATTGCACAATGAAATACATTTCTTGCCATGGTTACATAGAATCATAGAATAATTACAGCACGGAAAAAGGCCATTCGGCCCGTCGAGCCCGTTCCAGCTCGCTACAAGAGCACCTCAGCTAGTCCCACTCCCCTACCCTTTCCCCATAGCCTGCAAATTTCTTTCCTTCAGATACTTATCCGACTCCCTTTTGAAAGCCATGATTGAGTCTGCCTCCACCACCCTTTCAGGCAGTGCATTCCAGATCTTAATCACTCACTGCGTAAAAAAAGTTTTTTCTTACGTCGCCTTTAGTTCTTTTGCCAATCACCTTAAATCTGTGTCCTCTGGTTCTCAACCCTTCTACCAATGGGAACAGTTTCCCTCTATCTACTCTGTCCAGACCCCTCGTGATTTTGAACCCCTCTATCAAATCTCCTCTCAATCTTCTCTGCTCCAAGGAGAACAACCCCAGCTTCTCCAGTCTATCAACGTAACTGAAGTCCCTCATCCCTGGAATCATTCTCGTAAATCTTTTCTGTACCCTCTCTAAGGCCTTCACATCCTTCCTAAATTGTGGTGCCCAGAATTGGACACAGTACTCCAGTTGGGGCCGAAGCAGTGTTTTATCATAATTTCCACACTTTTGTACTCTATACCTCTATTCATGAAGCCCAGGATCCCATAACCCTTTTTAACTGCTTTCTCAACCTGTCCTGCCACCTTCAACAATTTGTACACACATACCCCCAGGTCTCTCTGTTCATGCACCCTCTTCAAGATTGTACCATTTAGTTTATATGTCCTCTCCATTTTTTCTACCAAAATATATCACTTCAAATTTTTCTGCATTAAATGTCATCTGCCACGTGTCCGCCCATTTCACCAGCCTATGTCTTCTTGAAGTCTATCACTATCCTCATCACTGTTCACTATACTTCCAAGTTTTGTTTCATCTGCAAATTTTGAAATTGTGCCCTGTACACCCACGTCTAAGTCATTAATATATATCAAGAAAAGCAGTGGTCCTAGAACCGAGCCCTGGGGAACATTACTGTATAACATCCTCCAGTCCGAAAAACAACCATTCACCACTACTCTCTGTTTCCTGTCACTTAGTCACTTAGCCAATTCCGTATCCATGCTGCCACGGTCCCTTTTATTCCAGGGGCTTCAACTTTGCTGGCACACCTATTATGTGGCACTTTGTCGAACGCCTTTTTGAAGTCCATGTACACTACGTCAACTGTATTACCTTCATCAACCCTCTCTGTTACCTCATCAAAGAACTCAATCAAGTTAGTTAAACACAATTTTCCTTTAACAAATCTGTGCTGGCTTTCCTTAATTAATCCACACTTGTCCAAGTGACTGTTAATTTTGTCCCTGATTACTGTTTCTAAAAGCTTCCCCACTATCAAGGTTAAAATGACTGGCCTGTAGTTGCTGGGTTTATCTTTACACCCTTTTTTAAACAATGGTGTAACATTTTCAGTTCTCCAGTTCTCTGGCACCACCCCCGTATCCATGGAGGATTGGAATATTATGGCCAGTACGTCCGCAATTTCCTCCCTCAATTCCCTCAGCATCCTAGGATACATTCCATCCGCTCCTGGTGATTTATCTACTTTAAGTACAGCCAGCCTTTCTAATACTGCTTCTTTATCAATTTTTAAACTGTCAAGTGTCTCCACTACCTCCTCTTTTACTATGTCTATGGCAACATCCTCTTCTTTGGTGAAGACAGATGCAAAGTACTCATTTAGTGCCTCAGCCATACCCTCTGCCTCCATGCCTAGGTCTCCTTTTTGGTCCCTAATCAGCCCCACCCCTCCTCTTACTACCTGTTTACTATTTATATGCCTATAGAAGACTTTTGGATTATCTTTTATGTTGGTTGCCATTCTATTCTCATATCATCTCTTTGCCCCTCTTATTTTCTTTTTAACTTCTCCTCTGACCTTTCTATATATAGCCTGATTCTTAGATGTATTTGCAACCTGACAACTGTCATACGTTCTCTTTTACTGCTTCGTCATATTCTCTATCTCTTTCGTCATCCAGGGAGCCCTGACTTTAGTTGCCCTTCCTTTCCCCCTAGTGGGAATGTACCTCAACTGTACCAGAACTATTTCCTCTTTAAAGGCAGCCCATTGTTCCATTACAGTTTTGCCTGCCAATCAAGTTTACCCGGGCCAGATCCATTCTCATCCCACTGAAATTGACCTTCCCCCAGTTAAACATTTTTACTGTAGATTGCTCCCTGTCCTTTTCCATAGCTAATCTAATCCTTATGATACTATGATCACTGTTCCCTAAATGTTCAACCACTGACACTTGCTCCACTTGACCTACCTCATTCCCCAGAACCAGATCCAGCAATGCCTCCTCCCTTGTTGGGCCAGAAACATACTGATCAAGAAAGTTCTCCTGAACACACTTCAGAAATTCTTCCCCTTCTCTGCCCTTAACACTATTACGATCCCAGTCTATATTAGGATAATTGAAGTCCCCCATTATTACTACTCTATAGTTCTTGCACCTCTCTGTAATTTCTCTGCAAATTTGCTCCTCCATATTTTTCCCACTATTTGGTGGTCTATTGAATACACCTAGTAGTGTAATGGCACCTCTCTTATTTCTTAACTCTAGCTATATAGATTCTGTCCTTAACCCCTCCAAGATATCCTCCCTCTCCAGCACTGTAACATTCTCCTTGACCAATACTGCCACACCACCTCCTATCTTTCCTTCCCTATCTTTCCTGAACACTTTATAACCAGGAATATGTAATACCCAATCCGGCCCTATTTTGAGCCAGGTCTCAGTTATTGCCACAACATCATATTCCCATGTGGCTATTTGTGCCTGCAGCTCACTTACCTTGTTTACTACGCTTTGTGCGTTCACATACATACACTGTAAACCCACCTTAGACCATCCTGTATTCTCTCTTAGTTTGACCCCACCTAATACCTTACTATTTCTTACTTTAGTGCTCTCTGCCTCTCCCAATCCTTTGAGCACTTTATTTCCCCCTTTCTAATGTTACATCCTGCTGCCCATCCCCCTGCCAAATTAGTTTAAACCCTTCCCAACAGCACTAGCAAACCTCCCCGCGAGGATATTGGTTCTGGCCCTGTTGAGGTGCAACCAATCCAGCCTGTACAGGTCCCACCTCCCCCAGAACTGATCCCAATGCCCCAGGAATCTGAAGCCCTCCCTCCTGCACCATCTCTCCAACCACGCATTCATCTGTGCTATCCTCCTATTTCTATACTTACTTGCGCGTGGCACCAGGAGTAATCCAGAGATTACTACCTTTGAGGTCCTGCTTTTAATATCTTTCCTAGCTCCCTAAAATCTGTCTGCAGGACCTCATCCCTCTTTCTACCTATGTCGTTGGTACCGATATGGACCACGACCTCTGGCTGTTCACCCTCACCCCTCAAAATGTTCTGCAGCCGCTCAGTGACATCCTTGACCCTGGTACCAGGGAGGCAACATACCATCCTGGAGTCATGTCTGATATTGGATTAGTGAGTGCACGAGCGCACTGGTAATACACCTACAGAGCTAATGAGGGGAAACTGAAAACTTGGTAGCTGATTAATGAACTTTTTAAATTACTGCCAAAAAGAACTACCGCATCCAAACCATTTAAAGGAGAAATGTATCTGTGGAGGTATTACTGAATGAACTTACAAACACGGCAAATCCTTCCCAGTGACCCAGGAATACTTCTCGTATCCAAACCTTAGAGTCCAAAGTCATGAAGTACAATATGGTTATTCTTTAGAGTTCACTCCCCATAGTTTCCATCTGCCTTTTTAAACTCGCTTTCATCTGTAAAGTTTGTCCTGAGGTTTTGTTTAAATGTTTTTCTTAATTACCAGCTTGGCTTTAAAATGTTCTCCTCTGGTCTGCAGGGAGATATTCCATCATTCTGCAATTATGAGACCTGTGAACTCACCCGTCAGGAAGGATTTTTTTGCCTCCTTATTAATGATCTGAACCATCAAAGTGACCTTTTATTTCAGCTTATGCTAAATCACCATATGTGAGAAAATTGTACCCAAAGGAATTCTCCTGATAGCCGGCGAAGCTGAGCAAAAAAGCGGCTTTTTAAAAGTTGCTGTTCGAGTATAGATGTTTATATAAATGGATACGCAGGTACAGGGACCTACATCGCTGACAGAGATAATAACACAACAGCTAGACTTCATTGTTCTCAAATAGGTTGTAGACGAGTTATATACAACATTTATATCGGACTTAATTTCAAGGACGTTTCTACTCAAGGCCCTTCAATAATACTTACATGTAAAAATATTTCATATAAAGATTGGGATTGGATAAATAATTAAATAGTTCCAGTTAATATATGATTCCTTAATTTTTAAAACAACACATATTCATTTTATTTAACAACAACAACTTGTATTTATATAGCGCATTTAACGTAGCAAAATTCAATTTTGAGAAAACAGCGGAAATGCAAAAACATGAAGCAAAGGTGCAGTGCTATTAACATTTTGGTTACCAGTATTGTTGGCTGTATGGAGAATTATAACACTGGTTAACAATATTTAGTTATAACTTGTCTTCTTGATTAACCATAATATAGCATATGCGTGTAAATAAATCCTTGAAATCAAAAATGTCATTTCTGAAACCTTTCTGTTGCTATGGGCATTTGATGCAAAGTAACAATGCTTTGCTGTGTAAATAATCAGTGTTAACAGGGGATCAAGCCATTAAATGTGTGTGTGTGTTTATAATTTTGATCGCATAACATAAATTCCGTAACCAGGGTTCAGTTTGGTGTTGTATTTTAAAGGTTACATACCGTTCACACAGCCACAGAAAGGTCATTCAATCATTTAATGTGTAATGTTTCCGTTTCGATTTTGATGTGGTCAGTACAGCTTTAAAGTTTAAAAAGTCATGTATAATGCAGTAACTAGTTGTGGCAGTTTTAAAGGAGGTAGTTGCCCTTTTCCACAGGCACAATAAAACTCATACTCGCCCGCTGTAGATAATTGCAGAGGGAATATTGCAGGTGTAGGTGACATCAAACGAAGGGTTTGCACATTAAAGATTAACTGGATTATTTACTTGCCTAATATTGGGAATTGTCAACTGTGTCTGGTAAGCAGCACTAAAAGGCAAGTGGTGTTTCCTTTCCGTGCAGTCACCTCTTGAGTGGTCTGTGCTTAATACAAAGCATAAAGGAATCGGGTTACTTGAAAAGGCTGGGTTTGCTTTGGGTCCACACTTTTTATGCACTAAGGGATTGTGCTGGATTTTATGGTGATTCACTTTAACTAGACAACGAGCTTCAATCTTATCTCGCCAAGCAGGTGAAGATCCTTAGTTTCTGGCTCTTTTACAAAATACTGTTTGTAGGCATGGCAGCCGACTGCAGGAGGCCATTCGTCTTCTGTCAATAGCCGCAGTGTTTGGAAACCTTTCAAAAGCAAGGAAACAGAACCAGCTTTCCAACTGCTCCCTACAGAGGGTGCTGAGCTCCAGACCTGAGCCCTAGTGTAACCCTCACAAATGTCACTGCCCTGTAATACTGGCCAAGGCATTCCACAACAGGTCAGCTCCTTATGTAACTAAATGTGGTCACTCTGAACCTGACACACAACTACAGTAGTACTTAAAGTTACAAAATAAAACAATAAAATGAAGGAATGAAACAAGGTGAGTGGCAATTTGTAAACTATGACCATGTTAAAGGCTGCAGACAGGTCGAGAAAGACGAGGGGGGGATAAATTTGTCACAGTCACATAGGATGTAATTTGTGACTTTGATAAGAGCTGTTTCAGTACTGTGGCAGGGTGGAAACCTGATTGGAGGGATTCAAATATGGAGTTCCGGGAAAGATGGACACTTCTGTGATCAGGGGATGGGTGGGAGTCAATCAAAAGGGTAGACAATGATTCTCACAAAAGGGATGGGGGAGAAGCTACAAAGTAAGAGAGCATTGCACTCGCATGAATGAGGGGTTGGGATATGGCTGGTGATGGTCTCAAATGTAGAAATCTGTGAGCTCCTCGCACTTGGTGTTAGAGGTGAAGGTGGAGGGGGTGAGGAAAAGAAGTCTAAGGAAGTGGTTTGCCATAGCAAAAAGGAGTTGTAGGATGTTCTTGCCTTCATGAATGATCCTGGTGTTATAGCAGGATTTGATTGAGGAGAGGGAAGTGTGGTAATGCTTGACATGGTCCAGCCAAATTTGGTGGTGAACAACAAGACTGGCCATGCACTAGTTGCGCACAAGTCTATAGCCCTCAGACTTAAGGGTTTGAAGATAGGAGCAGTACTAGGGTGAACAATGGGACTGGTAGATGTTGAATGACCTGTCGGGACAAGAGTGGCAAAGGCAAAGGGTGTCAGCTGTGGCTTAGTGGGTAGCACATTCACCTTCACCTCTGAGTCAGAAGGTTGGGGGTTCAAATCCCACTCCAGGGACTTGAGCACATAAATCTAGGCTGACACTCCAGTGCAGTGCTGAGGGAGTGCTGCACTGTTGGAGGTGCCGTTTTTCGATGAGACATTAAACCGAGGCCCTGTCTGCTCTCTCAGGTGGATGTAAAAGATCCCATGGCACTATTTTGAAGAGCACGGGAGTTATCCCCTGTGTCCTGGCTAATATTTATCCCTCAATCAACATCACACAAACACATGATCTGGTCATTACCACATTGCTGTTTGTGGGAGCTTGCTGTGCACAAATTGGCTGTCACATTGCCCACATTACAACAGTGACTACACTTCAAAAAGTACTTCATTGACTGTAAAGTGCTTTGAGATGTCCGGTGGTCATGAAAGGTGCTATATAAATGTAAGTCTTTCTTCTTTCAGAAATGAGGGAACCTTTCAGCAGGTGAACAGCAACAGTGGTGTCATAACAGGTGAAGGACCATAAGAGGGGGATTTAAGAGTTAGGGAGCAATTTTTTTCATGGAGAAGGCTTGTGTGTTGTAGATAGGCAGGGAGATGTGAAGACAAGAAAATTGACAGAGTGGCCATTTTTATGGTTAGGCCACGTGAGAATGTGAGGTCGAGTTGGTTTGGGTAAGTTGATGCAAAGTTGAGGTTAAGGGAGGACAGGAGGGCAAAGAGATCACAGTGGAGGTGTCAAGAGAAATTAATGTGGAGGTTAAAATCACCAAGGATAAATACTCACTTGGTGAATGAAGGAGGAGTACTCAACATGGAAATTGGAATGGATCTTGGGAGGATGTTAAACAACAAGGACTTCAAATTAAAAGTTGGAGTTGTAAAAGTAGATGAGATGCTCCATTGAGGAAACAGTGCTCCAGTAGTAGGGGAAGAGCCTAAAATGGGACTTGGTGATGAGAGCCAAGCCATTGCTGCAGTGTTTTAGGCAGGGGACCTGGTGAAATGTGTAGCCTGGTGAGGATGTTTCAATGAGGATAAAGACTCACCACCCATAAGCCAGGTTTCAGTCAAAGCCAGGATGTCATTTAATTCATTCATTATCAGGACATGGATGGTGAAGGCTTTGCTTACAAGGGAGCTAATGTCTGGAGAACAATACGAAGCCAGCAAGCGGTTGAATGTATACCAGTGGGGCTTGGGAAGACGGCAATGGGAGGTGAATGGGTAATGGGTGTTGTGCATGTACCTTTAAGGGAGTAACTGGTCTTAGACTGCAGTACCGGCAGTGACCACCCCTGTATAAAAGGCCCTAGCAGGCTTCTGTAGTTTCAGTTTCAAGCTGCCTCTTGTTCAGTAAAGTACCTGTTAAACTGTTCTCCCGAAGTCCGTGTATTATTGAGGCGCGGACTTTACAGTGGCGACGAGTAAGTTCAAACTCACCTGCAGTGTGGCATCATCTCACGGGGATCTCGCCTGAAAGGAAGGTCCTGGAAAGTCGTAGTCTGAGCAACGGGCGTCGACCGAGGGCAACCGCCCAAAGAATCCATCGGTGTTTGGAGAATTGCGGGAGAGACTGTGGTTCCAGCGAATCGTACTGGTAGCAGGTAGCGCGCTGACCCTTCCGGACTGCGGCGGGCTCAAGCTTGATCGAGCGGCTCTACAAATCGGGCCGCGCAGCGTCGCCGGGAAAAGAAAACAAGAGAGAGAGGGTGGAGCGCACAGGGCGCGGTCGGTGCTCAAGAACAGGACAGCGGAGAGAAACTAAGCGGGGGGGGGGAAGGAAAGCGAGACGCACCGAAGCTGCGGGTAGCCGCCATTACCCCATAGAACGCTAGGAGCAGCGTGGCAGTAAGGGGAAGAAGCAGAAGCGTGGGAGGCGCCATTTTATCCCGTTGGGGAAGAAGCAAAAGCGCGGGAGGCGCCATTTTATTCCATTGGGGAAGAAGCAAAAGTGCGGGAGGCACCATTTTAAAATGGCCCAAGATGCCGAAAAGTGGCAGTATCACTGCTTTTGACAACGAGGTAGAAGACTGGACCACGTATGTGGAAAGAATTGAAGTGTACTGCAAGGCAAATGAGGTGGCTGATGGAAAGAGGGCGTCGGTATTATTAAATCTGATGGGTGCGAGTACGTACGGCCTATTGCGGAATTTAATTACCCCAGCTAAACCAATGGAGAAAAGTTTTGAGGAGATTGTTCATATCTTACAGGAACACCTAAGCCCTACACCACTGCTGATAGCAGAAAGATTCAAGTTCCATAAAAGAAACCAGCACAAAGATGAGAGCAATGCTGACTATCTTACGGAACAATGCAAGTTATCGAAGCACTGCCAGTTCAGAGCAGGACTGGCAGACACCTTACGGGATAAGTTTGTCTGCGGGCTCCAGAGTGAAGGAACCCAGAAACGACTACTTTCAAAAAAGGACCTGACGCTAGAACAGGCTTTCAGCGTGGCAGTATCCTACGAAGCAGCAGCACGGGGAGCTGCGGAAATACAACAGAAACCACAAGAATACAGCGCTAACGAAATGGCGTATGGAGCCGAAAAGTGCTATCGCTGCGGCAGAACAACCCATGAGCAGAAGGACTGCTGGTTTAAAGACAAAATATGCAGGCAATGCGGGAAAATGGGACATATAGCAAGAGTCTGCAGGTCGGGAAAGAAGACCAACACGACAAGAACTACTAAGGAACAGAAAAGGAAAGTAAAGAAACTGACAGATAGTAGTTCAGAAGATCAGGAGAGTGATAAGGACTCCGGAAGCAGGCAACTAAGTTGTTTAAAGTTACACAACATGATCGCAAAAGAAGATCACCGAACCATTTGGGTCACCCTCATGATAGCAGGGTCCCCAGTGAAGATGGAATTGGACACAGGATCAGCCCTAACTGTCATGAATCGATGAGACTATGAGCGGCTATTTCCACACATACCCTTAAAGGACACGTCCATTGTATTGAAGACATACACGGGGCAAAAGGTCTACCCCAGAGGAAAAATAAGGGTGCCAGTTGAATATAACGGAAAGGAAACACAGAAACTATACATGTATATACTACGAGATGGAGGACCACCATTATTGGGATGTGAATGGATCCGAAGACTACAATTGGATTGGCATTCCATTCTGGCACTAACTGTGACTGGCAAAAAAGATGATGACGTCACACCTAGACGTCTGTCACAAATTCTATCTGATGCGGAAGAGGTGTTCCAACAAGGACTTGGGACTCTAAAAGGAGTAAAGGCAGCCATAAAGATTGAGGATAACGCAACCCCAAAATTTTTCAAGGCCAGACCGGTGCCATACGCGATACGCCCAGCTGTGGAAGCTGAACTGGAGAGTCTGGAGCATTCGGGGGTGCTGTCTAAGGTGGACTGGAGCGAGTGGGCCACACCCATCATTCCTGTAATGAAGAAAGCATTGAGCAGCACGCCTGGGGAGCCAAGGAAGGTTCGCATCTGTGGGGACTTCAAGGTGACTGTGAACCCAGTCCTGCACACAGTACAGTATCCACTTCCGCGGATAGAAGATATTTTCGCCTCGCTATCTGGAGGGAAACGTTTTACAAAGATTGACCTGGCTCAAGCGTATCTACAAATGGAGGTGGAAGAAGCATCTAGGAAATACCTCATGATAAATACTCACAAAGGCCTTTACCAGTACAATCGACTGGTATTTGGGGTAGCATCGGCCCTGGCTATGTGGCAGAGGGCAATGGAACAAGTCCTGCAAGGGATCCCGGGGACCCAGTGTTATTTGGACGACATCCTGGTTACGGGCGAAAATGACAATGAACACCTTGCCAACCTGGAACAGGTGCTCACGAGATTGCAGGAATATGGGCTACGAGCCAACCATCCCAAATGCGAGTTCATCAGGAGACAAATCTCGTATTGTGGCCATATGATTGATGAGGAAGGGTTGCATAAGTCGCCGGACAAGATTGAGGCTGTAGTCAAGGCTCCAGCACCAGAAAATGTGTCGCAACTGAGGTCATTCCTCGGGTTGGTGAACTACTACCATAAGTTCTTGCCGAATTTATCTACAATTCTGCACCCACTGAACGCCCTCCTTCAAACAGGTGTAACATGGAAATGGAGTGATGAGTGTAAGCGTGCCTTTCAGGAATGTAAATGCCAAATCACTTCAAAAGAAGTATTGGCCCACTACAACCCAACACTACCGATTCGGTTGGCATGTGATGCGTCACCTTACGGCATTGGAGCGGTGCTGTCACACAAATTCCGTGACGGTTCAGAGAGGCCAATAGCCTTTGCATCACGCTCGCTAACCTCAGCCGAGCGTAACTACGCCCAGATTGACAGGGAGGCCCTCAGCCTGGTGTGGGGGGTGAAGAAGTTCAATCACTATCTGCACGGGCAGAAATTCACCCTACTGACTGATCATCAACCCCTGGTCTCAATTCTTAACCCAAAGAAGGGTGTTCCGGTGATGGCGGCGCAACGGCTGCAAAGATGGTCACTTTTTCTAGGGGCACATCAGTATGACATAGAGTACAAAGGTACGAAACAACATGGAAATGCTGATCGGCTGTCGCGCCTACCGTTGCCTACGGTGGAAGAAGCACCTGCAGTGGACCCTGTGGAGATATTCTATGCAACCATAGTCGAATATTTGCCTGTTACAAACGCAAGTATTGAGAAGGAAAGCCGAAATGACCCAACACTCTCTCGGGTCTATGATTTGACGGTGAAGGGATGGCCAGCATATGGCGACTCACTGTTGCCAGCATTCTCGCCAAGGAGGGAACAGCTGTCAGTGTGCCGGGGAACCTTGATGTGTGGATCCCGAGTGGTAATTCCACCCAAGTTGAGAGATAGAGTACTGAATGAGCTTCACGAGGGTCATCTGGG
This sequence comes from Somniosus microcephalus, assembly GCF_052327205.1. Classification (NCBI taxonomy): domain Eukaryota; kingdom Metazoa; phylum Chordata; class Chondrichthyes; order Squaliformes; family Somniosidae; genus Somniosus; species Somniosus microcephalus. The sequence continues at coordinate 217,723,835 of NC_140987.1, forward strand.
AGGGGTAAAAATGAAGAGCCTAGCCAGGGCGTTTGTGTGGTGGCCGGGAATCGATAAAGAAATCGAGGATATGACCAAGAGATGCACAGGATGCCAGAAGGTCCAAAACGCTCCACCATAGGCCCCGCTACATCCATGGGAGTGGCCCTCATCTCCATGGCAATGGGTACACATTGATTTCGCTGGTCCATTTATGGACTCAATGTTTCTAATTGCTGTGGACGCCCATTCGAAATGGCCAGAGGTCATTAAAATGTCCTCCACCACCACGGAGAAAACTATTGCAGTCCTAAGAACCATCTTCGCCAGGAATGGGTTGCCAGAACAGATCTGTTCCGACAATGGCCCACAGTTTGTGTCTGAGGATTTCCGGAGGTTCCTGAAGAATAATGGGGTGAAACATTACACATCTGCCCCATATCATCCAGCCACAAATGGATTGGCTGAGAGGTTTGTTCAGACCTTTAAAAAGGCTATAAAGGCAATGTATAATGACGACATACCACTGCAACACAAGGTGGATAACTTCCTGTTTGCTTACCGGAATGCAACACATGCAGTAACCAACCAAACTCCCGCCGTACTGTTTTTTAACCGGAGACTAAGATGTCGCTTGGATTTGCTCAAACCAAACATAAGACGAGATGTTGAGGATAAGCAGTTCCAGCACATAAATGAGAAGCCAACCAGGAGCTTCAAGATAGGGCAACCAGTCTTGGCCCGCGACTACCGAACAGAAAAATGGCAGCCAGGCACGATATGCACACAGCAGGGACCACTAATGTACACAGTGGACGTTGGAGAGGGCATCGTGAGACGCCATGCTGACCAGATTCTAGAGTCACAGGAACAAGCCAAACCTGTACCACAAGCATGTGCACCTGGTAATGAGCCCGAAGTACAGATTGCGCCTACCTCAGAAGCAGGGGTATTGGAAGCTGACGAACCAATGACAATGAGCCAGAATTGACTCCACCGCCAGAACAGGATACTCGAGAAAGGCGCTATCCAGTCTGGATCAGGAAGCCTCCTCAAAGACTGAACTTATAAATGACTATTTCAGTTGATGTATATATTACTGAGAAAATTGTAATTGTAATTAGTTATTATTTAGTTGTTAAATGAATGTTATGTACTGTTTATCTAAAAGGGGAGGAATTGTTGTGTATGTACCTTTAAGGGAATAACTGGTCTTAGACTGCAGTACCGGCAGTGACCACCCCTGTATAAAAGGCCCTAGCAGGCTTCTGTAGTTTCAGTTTCAAGCTGTCTCTTGTTCAGTAAAGTACCTGTTAAACTGTTCTCCCGAAGTCCGTGTATTATTGAGGCGCGGACTTTACAATGGGGAGTGTTAAGTCTGTGGGTTGTATTATAAATAATCACAGACTCCACTGTTAACAAAATAAAACACGTCTTTACTATTCAGAGGCTCGGGCGATTCTGCCCTAGTTAACGTATCACAACCCTTATATACTGGTGTGGTCACTATCGGTATTACAGTATACATGAGCCAATAGATAGTGCCACCCTAAAGTAGTGCTCTTAAAGGCGAACGGTTACATTCTATAGTTCCCTTAAAGGTAAACGGTTACATACACAACACTCCTCCCTTCCTAGCTTATTACTTACAGAATCCCGTTAAACATACAATCTTCAACTTTATATAAACAGTTTGCAGATATACTCTCGATGGAGTCAACGTCATATAACAATTTACAGATATACTCTCAATGGAGTCAACGTCATATAACAGTTTACAAACATACTCTCAGTGGAATCAGTTTACAGGTTCAGTCTCTGTGGGAACAGTTCATAAATTCAGTCTCTGGTATTAATTCGTTCCAGACAGCATCCTCCATAGCCTTTTTTTTTTTTTTTTTTAACAGCTTGTACTTTCGTCCTGTTGAACCAGCAGTGCAGACTTATACAACCCACTGGCTGTCTTGATAATGTCCCTGGATTTTTTTTACAAATTTAGCACCTTTCGTAGTGTTCGGACTGAGGTAGTAGAAGTAATAATATTTTAAACAGTTATTATTTTCTGCTTCTTCTTTTTCTTTTCTGCCTTTTTGAAACTCTCCGAGCTCTTTTCCCGGCTGCCATCTGTAGCGCCACCAACTCTCTATGTTCCTTAGACCTTAAGTGCTTCCTCAGGATTTCAGCACTTTGGGAGTTCCCATCACAATTTGGGCAGACCACATCCTCATAACATTCGGTGTCACTCAACAGGTCAAAACCCTTCTTCAAGCAATCATATTCATCCTGCTCTTCCTCGGATGTCTGCCCTTCCTTCCCTCCTGGCCTCATTTGTGCGTTCAATCCTTTCCCTTCCTTCAGGGATTTCGTTATCAGGCTATTTAATCCTTCTACTGAAGTAGCTGTTTCCCCATTCTCCTGTTCCCCTGGACGTAATTCAGCGTACTCCTCCATTTCATCCATCATTTTCTCCAATGCTTTCATCTTCTCTTCCTCTTGTACTTTGGCTTCCAGTGCTTGGAGAAGTTGCGCCTCGATGCTCTCTAGCTCATGTTCAGGGCCCATTCCCAGTTGAAACTGTTCTTCAAGTCGGTCAACCTCGGTAATTGCCGCCTCATATTTGTCTTGGGCTTCCTTCCATATTTTTATGAGTTCTGCCATGTCTTTCACCTCTACATCCTCATCTATGTATGGAACTTCTACCGATGAGTCTGTCTTGGCCCTGAGCTCCTCAAGAATTTCCTGCAGCCTTTGGACTTCTTGCTCATGTTCAACCTTTAGTTGCTCATATACTTCCAACGAAACTAGCTTTTCGGAGGTTGCTGAGTTAACCCCCCCCAGAATTGTAGTCTGGGCCTGTTCATACTGTTTTTTCAACTTCTCGCACTCTGCTTGTAAGGAGTCGTAGAGAAGAACTGGAATAAAATCCTGGCTTCCTGAAGATTCCTCTTCATTTGTTTCTTTCGCAATTTCCTGTTGGAGTTCAGCCAAGGCTGCTATGCTATCTGCCTCTCGAAGTCTCACTGCCATCAACTCTTCTTTATTCTTGCAGTCCATCTCAGCCATTTCCCGTTTACTTTCATTTAACTGAGTGAGTAGTCCCTTATTTTGGGCTGAGAGATATTGCACCTTCTCATGTAGACCCTTGCACTCCTTCTCTGCTTGACATAGCTGATTACCGCTGATTTGGTTCTGCGTTTCAAGTTCCAACATCCTTTGCTTAGCTTCTTTCAGTTTCGCCCCTATAAGCTCCTCTTGCAACATGGCCACATTATTCTCATCAGGTAAAGAAGCGTTTCTCTTTTCCATGTCCAAGATTTGTTTCTGCATCTCCTTAAGAGCACCCTGTGATTCAACTTCTCTTAACTTTGCCTGCACTAGCTCCGTCTCTAATTGCAGAACAAAATCCTCAGTGCAGCGTGATTTGCCCTTCTGCTGTATCTCTAGATCATGCAAATATTCTAACCCCTGAACATCATCAGGGAGATGTGATCGGTAATTGGTCACGATGGCTCTATGGTCGCTCTCTGCTTGAGCCAGTAGGTTCTGTTGTCTTTCCAGACTCTCCCATTCGGTGTCATAGAACTTTTTCATTGTTTTCATCTCTTGTACGAGGCGGTAACTTAATTGTTCTAATTGTTGTTGTACTTTGAAATAGCGTTGAGTTCGAGCCCGGTGTTCCTCCGTAATGCATATGTCTGTAGCTTGAACAGACTCAGAATTCTCTGTCTTTATGCACGCCATCGATTTTCCAACCTTAGTCCGTGAGTTAATGTTAACCTTGTTTTTCATACATAAGCTGGACTTATCGTCTTCCGGCTCAGAGTCTGAGCTGTTTGTCTGCACCGAGTCCTCACTCGTCATTGCTTGTCGGTAGTGCCATTCCATGTCTATTTTCTTGATCCACTCCCGTCCTAGAAGTGGTGGTCCTCCCTCAGGTAGTACGTACAAATTCATTCTTGGGTGTACTTTACCCCTATCTCTCACCTTGACTCTTATTTTCCCCATGGGGTATACGCGATGCCCCGTGTATGTCTGTAATACGAACTTGGTATTTCTTAAGGGTATGTGAGAGAATAGTCGGTGGTAGTCCTTTTGGTTGATGACTGATACAGCTGATCCCGTGTCCAGCTCCATTCGTACTTGGACTCCAGCTATTTTTAGTGTGACCCAGATCGTCTGTAGATCAGTTACTTTACCCACATTGTGGATTCTCAGACTATCCAACTCCTGGCTGTTTGGGTCTGAGTCTGAATTTTGTTCGTCTGAACTCTTTTCAGCCACCTGATGCACCTTGTTGTACTTTTCTTGTGGTGGTGGCTTCCTTTGTTTGTTGGTCTTCTTTCTGGACCTGCATACCTTCGCGATGTGACCCAGTTTGCCACATTTCCTGCACTCTTGATTCTTAAACCAGCACTGATTCTGGTCGTGCGTTGTCTTTCCACAACGGTAGCATTTGGAAATGCTTGCAGTAATTTGATCCTTCAGCACTGCTACGATCTCTTCGAAGGTCTGGTCCACTGGTTTAACTGGTGCTATTAGATGTTTCAAGAGCCCGTATGTTTTTGCTCCCATCGAATTTAACAAAGTTATTGCCTTGGCGTATATGGCTACGCAATATATTCCTATGCGTTCCCCATACGTGGCCCTGTCTTCTATTTCAGCATTAAAATCATTAATATTTCCTCGCTTAGGCATCTTCTTCTCTTTCCGAGAACAGCACAAGTATTTCTTTACTTATTATTAATTTTCTTCTCTTCTTGAGAACACCACAAGTATTGCTTTACTTATTTCTTGTTTCTGAAAATTCTAATTAATTTTCTTCTCTCTTCTTGAGAACACCACAAGTATTGCTGTACTTATACTTATTTTCCCTCTCTTCTTGAGAACACACCAGCCTTTCTGAAAAATCTTATTACTTTCCTGAAATTCTTAATAATTTCCAAGATGGCGGTTTCCCGCTTCTTCCTTCTTCTTCAGCGGTTTCCCCGCGAAAAATGGCGGCTTTCCCGCGCTTCTCGCTCTCCCCGCCCACTTCGATGGCGGTTTTCCCGCGCTTCTCGGCGCTCTCCGCCCACTTCAATGGCGGTTATCACCCGTTCCCCGACGCTGACTTTCAGCCCGAGTGCGGCTCTTATCAGCGGATGCGATCGATGGCCCGGCTGCGCCTCGCACTTGAAAGCGGGCCCCGGCCTCTGGCTCACCCGCTCGCGCGGATCTTGCTCGCTCCCTCCCGGGCTCTGGCTTACCCGCTCGCGCGTTTCACCGCGGCTCTTATCAGGGATTGCGATCGCCCTGTCTTTGCAGCCAACGCTGCGGCTTACCCACGAGGTTATGGAGGCTTCAGGGTCCTAATGCCTGTCGCTTCCAGCCTGTCGGTTCCAGACTGGTGAGGATTGAAACCTCTCTTCAACGTCCTGTCTTCGGACGAAGCCGCCGTGGAACAACTGCCGCAGGGTTCGAATCCTGACTCGTCGCCAATGTTAAGTCTGTGGGTTGTATTATAAATAATCACAGACTCCACTGTTAACAAAATAAAACACGTCTTTACTATTCAGAGGCTCGGGCGATTCTGCCCTAGTTAACGTATCACAACCCTTATATACTGGTGTGGTCACTATCGGTATTACAGTATACATGAGCCAATAGATAGTGCCACCCTAAAGTAGTGCTCTTAAAGGCGAACGGTTACATTCTATAGTTCCCTTAAAGGTAAACGGTTACATACACAACAGGGAGGAGCTTAGAGGATGTAAGCCCTGAGGAATGAGCTGGGTGGTATGATTATTGTGAGTAAGGGATGAGGCAATTCTTTATCACTAAAGATGAGAGCAGCAACATTGTGTGAGTATAATCACCTCCAAGTTCCCCTCCAAGTCACATGCATCCTGACATGGGCATATATCACTATTTCTTCATTGTTACTAGTTCAGAATCCTGGAATTTCCAACCCAACACTTTTGTTGGAACATAACACCATCACCTCAAGGACTGCCGCAATTCAAGGACAAGGCCCACCACCACCTTCTTAAGGCAACTAGGGATGACCAATAAATGCTGCCCTACCAGCATTGCCCACAGCCAGAGAACACATTAAAAGAATGTGTAGCAGAGCAGTGTTTGTAGATACATTGCTGATATTACAATCTACTCAACTGCGTTACTTAATTCAAATTAACTTTTAATTCAAATTTTACAAGCAAAAAACAGCTCAAGTGTTGTTTAATTTTAATTACTGGATAATTCAAACTTTTATTTAAAGTAAAAGTAACTGGATTAACAGGAGTAGACTGTGTTTAGATAAATTGTTGATTGACATTAATGGGCTTCATGAAGTGTAGGCTGCAGTATGTGGTGCAGTATGATCTTACATCGATTGCAGCCATTTTCACTGTTGACGAAAGTGAAGGACATTTTCAGTGTCCTATATTTAACCAATTGTATGACACAAACTTCCTACCAATCTGTGTATTGTGTATGTGAGATGTGTGGTGCAAGCCTCCTTGTTTTTCTGCGTCCGGTTAATTCACCCTTCAGTGAACTCAGTCACGGATCCATTCCAGCACGCTTTCAGCCCTCTTCTCTACGCTTTCATTCAAGTTGTTTGCTTTGGCAAGTTCTCGATTCTTAAAAACAATTCACCCAAGAATACCAATCACTCTTTGCACCCAAACACAAACAGAGTTGTGATGACAAAATGAAATATATTGCAAGCAAAACATTTGGTGTGAGTGAAAAATATATTATGTGCTTTTGTATTTGTTTCTGTCAGGCAAGAAAGGTTCATATTAGGTTGTCAGGCCTTGTAATGTGAACTTTTTGCAATGACATTGTTAAAGAACAACAAACATAATTTCAAAAGAATACCAGCTGCTGAACTGTGACTGAGATAATTTTACTCTTATATTTATAATCAAACTTTACACTGTACTGCTGACTGTACGAGCAATTAGATCATAGGCCAACCCTGTAAGAGTGTTGTCAGTGAACTAAGGAAAATTGTCATGAAAAGCGAACATAAGAAATAAGAGCAGGAGTAGGCCATACGGCCCCTCGAGCCTGCTCCACCATTCAATAAGATCATGGCTGATTTTCGACCTCAACTCCACTTTCCTGCCTGATCCGCATATCCCTTGATTTCCCTAGAGTCCAAAAATCCATCTATCTCAGCCTTGCATATACTCAAAGACTCAGCATCCACAGCCCTCTGGGGCAGAGAATTCCAAAGATTTACAACCCTCCGAGTGAAGAAATTCCTCCTCATCTCAATCTTAAATAGCCGACCCCTTATCCTGAGACTATGCCCCCTAGTTCTAGACTCTCCAGCCAGGGGAAACAACCTCTCAGCAGCTACCCTGTCAATCCCCCTCAGAATCTTATCTGTTTCAATGAGATCACCTCTCATTCTTCTAAACTCCAGGGAGTATAGACCCAATCTACTCAATCTCTCCTCATAGGACAACCCTCTCATCCCAGGAATCAGTCTAGTGAACCTTCGTTGCAGCACCTCTAAGGCAAGTATATCTTTCCTCAGATAAGGAGACCAGAAGAGAAATGAGAAAAAAACTTACCTTCAACCACCAGAAAAACCATCAGGGAAAGACCATAGCAATGAAGAGTGCTCAAAAAGACCTGTTCACCTGACTGAACATATTAAACCATTATTAGAAACTGGTAAACAGCATCCACACCACCTGAAGGAGACAGTAAGGGGAAAAAATCAAAGGAAAAAAAATGAAACCCCTGAAAACGAGATAGCAAAAACTCACCCCTCCCCACCACAGAAATAATCCAGAAACTTTAATAAGATATTGAAGTTAAACAGAATACTTTGTAACTGTTTCATTTTTATGGTGGCTTTTTCCTTAAATAGTATCTGTTTCACTCATTCATCATTCACAGAATGTCATAAGGATGAGAGGTTGTATTAGCTTTCGCTGCAAAAAGCTGAAAGTGTCAAAGGAAACATAGAAGATAGGAGCAGGAGTAGGCCATTCAGCCCCTCGAGCCTGCTACGCCATTCAATGCGATCATGGCTGATCATCCAAATTCAGTACCCTGTCCCTGCTTTCTCTCCATATCCCTTGATCCCTTTAGCCTTAAGAAATATATCCAACTCCTTCTTGAATATACTTAATGAATTGGCCTCTACTGCCTTCTGTTTTCCAAGTGCTCTGCTATTACATCTTTTATAATGGACTCTAGCATTTTCCCCACTACTGATGTCAGGCTTGCCGGTCTGTAATTCCCCGTTTCCTCTCTACCACCTTTTTTGAACAGTGGGGTAACATTAGCTACCCGCCAATCCATGGGTACTGTTCCAGAGTCTATCGAATTTTGGAAGATGACCAGCAATGCATCTACTATTTCTAGGGCCACTTCCTTAAGTACCCTAGGATGTAGATTATCAGGCCCTGGGGATTTATCGGCCTTCAATCCCGTCAATTTCTCTAACACCATTTCCCTAAAAATACTGATTTCATTCAATTCCTCCCTCTCATTAGACCCAATGTTCACTGACATCTCTGGAAGGTTATTTGTGTCCTCCTTTGTGAAGACAGAACCAAAGTATGTATTTAATTGGTGTACCATTTCTTTGTTCCCCATTATAAACTCCCCTGATTCTGACTGCAAGGGACCTATGCTTGACTTCACCAATCTTTTTCTCTTCACATATCTATAGAAGCTTTAACAGTCAATTTTTATGTTCCCTGAAAGCTTACTCTTATATTCTATTTTCCCCCTCTTAATTAATCCCTTTGTCCTCCTTTGCTGAATCCTAAACTGCTCCCAATCCTCATGTTTGCTGCTTTTTCTGGCCAATTTATATGTCCTCTCCTTGGATCTTATGCTATCCCTAATTTCCCTTGTTAGCCACGGTTGAGTCACCTTTTTTGTTTTATTTTTATGCCAAACAGGGATGAACAAATTCTGTAGTTCATCCATGCGATCTTTAAATATTTGCCATTGCCTATCCACCGGCAACCCTTTAAGTAACGTTCCCCAATCCATCCTAGCCAACTCGTGCCTCATACCATCATAATTTCCTTTATTTAAATTCAGGACCCTAGTCTCTGAGTCAACTACTTCACTCTCCATCTTAATGAAGAACTCTATCATAATATGATCGCTCTTCCCCAAGGGGCCTCGCACAACAACATTGCTAATTAATCCTTTCTCACTACATAATACCCAGCCTAAGATGGCCTGATCTCTAGTTGGTTCCTCGACATATTGGTCCAGGAAACCATCCCGTATACACTCTAGGAATTCCTCCTCCACAGTATTGTTACTAATTTAGTTAGCCCAATCTATATGTAGATTAAAGTCACCCATGATAACTGCTGTGCCCTTATTGCACGCATCTCTAATTTCCCATTTAATGCCATGCCCAACCTCAGCATTACTCTTTGGGGGTCTGTATACAACTCCCACTAACGTTTTCTGCCACTTGGTATTTCTCAGCTCTGCCCATACAGATTCCACATCATCAGAGCTAATATCCTTTCTTACTATTCTGTTAATCTCCTCTTTAGCCAGCAATGCTACCCCACCTCCTTTTCCTTTTTGCCTATCCTTCCTGAATATTGAATACCCCTAGATGTTGAATTCCCAGCCTTGGTCACCCTGGAGCCATGTCTCTGTAATTCCAATTATATCATATCCGTTTACATCTATTTGTGCAGCTAATTCATTCACCTTATTATGAATGCTCCTCGCATTAAGACACAAAGCCTTCAGGCTTGTTTTTTTAACACTCTCACTCCTTTTAGAATTATTATTTACTGTAGCCCTGTTTGATTTACACCCTTAATTTCTCTGACTTCCACTTTTGCTTTTCTCCTTCCTGTCTTTTGTTTCTATCCTTGCTTCCCTTTCCTCTGTCTCCCTGCACAGGTTCCCAACTCGTTGCCATTTTAGTTTAAACCTTCCGCAACAGCACTAGCAAACACTCCCCCAGGAGATCGGTCCCGGTCTTGCCCAGGTGCAAACCGTCCAGTTTGTACTGGTCCCACCTCCCCCAGAACCGGTTCCAATGTCCCAGGAATTTGAATCCCTCCCCCTTGCACCATTCCTCTAGCCATGTATTCATCTGAAATATCCTTCTATTTCTACTCTGACTAGCATGTGGCACTGGTAGCAATCCTGAGATTACTACCTTTGAGGTCCTATTTTTTAATTTACCTCCTAACTGCCTATATTCAGCTTTCATGACCTCATCCCATGTTTTACCTATATCGTTGGTACCTATATGCACCACGACAACTGGTTGTTCACCCTCCACCTCCAGAATGTCCTGCAGCCACCCGGAGACATCCTTGACCCTTGCACCAGGGAGGCAACATACCATCCTGGAATCTCGTTTGCGGCCGCAGAAATGGCTATCTATTCCCCTTACAATAGAATCCTCTATCACTATAGCTCTCCCACTCTTTTTCCTCCTGTCCTGTGCAGCAGAACCACCCATGGTGCCAGGAAGTTGGCTGCTGCTGCCTTCCCCCGATAAGCCATCTCCCTCAACAATATCCAAAGTGGTATATCTGTTTGAGAGGGGGATGGCCACAGGGGACCCCTGCACTACCTGCCTGCACCTACTACTCTGCCTGGTGGTCACCCATTCCCTTCCTGCCTGTGCAGCCTTTACCTGTGGTGTGACCAACTCCCTAAACGTGCTATCCACGATGTCCTCAGCATCGCAAATGCTCCAGTATGCATCCATTCGCAGCTCCAGCACCCCAATGCGGTCTGTCAGTAGCTGCAGCTGGATACACTTCCCGCACACCTGGTCATCAGGGACACAGGAAGTGTCCCTGATTTCCCACATAGCGCAGGAGGAGCATGCCATGGGGCCAAGCTGTCCTGTCATGACTTACTCTTTAATTAATTTAAATTAATTAAATCAAATCAATACCACTAATTACACTACAATTAAATGATATACTCAAGGGCCCTTGGTTACTAGCACTCCCCGATACACAACAGAGACCTTAGAAACTATAACCACAAAAATTAAGACCTTCTAAATAGAAATACTGAATAACAATAAGGAGCAGGAACCCTAGCTGATTTTCCTCCTTCCTAGCCAAGGGTACTGTGGGCTAATTGTAGCACCCCTACTATCAATCTGGCTGATATCAGGTAACTCAGCACAGACTAAAGAACAGATCTGAGATCCTCTTGGCCTGTATGGCTCAGTGACAGTCCACCTAACCACTGTGCCATCAGTCAAACTTGTCCTTTTTATAATGTGTTCTGTTCTGTTGCCTTTCCTACTCGACGTGGGCTGGACCTGTATTCTGCCAGTTAGGATGGGATTATTCAACCCTCTGCCTATTGATTTTTCCTGTCCCTGAGAGGTGGCACTCGGCTATCATAAGATCCTCTGCCCAGTGGCCTGATTGAGAACCAGTAACATATGTCCTTTGTTGAGAGGTGAATCTAACATTCACTTTACCAGTAGAGCTACCAGGATGCCCTATCCTGGCAATTCCATGGGTTGGATTTTCAACTTGCTACCCAGGCATAAATCTGGGGTTGCAGATCAGCCACCCGCTATAGAATCTGCTCAATTATAATTTCCATTGTTTTACAAGTTGAGGCAAGTTGAAATCGACCTTCATGTCTTTATAGGTTCATTTTTTCATCCCCCTTAGTTATATCAACATAGTCTGTTACATTTACCTTGTGACTGTCAGCCTCTTCATATGAATGACACAAAGGATTCTGTACACAATATAACATCAAATCATCTATCTATTCTGAAAATAATTACCAGCTTGGTAATCTTAAATTGCAATGAGTAATTACTGCTAATTCTGCAATTGAGTGTTAGTTGGCAAGATTCTTTTTTACTGAAAGCAAACTAGGCATTATAATGAATTAAAAAGGACATTAACAAACTGACTTCAATTAGACAAATAATACCCGTTCCTTTAGTATTAACTTTTACATTCAGATTACAATTATATACCTCATGCTCAAAAATGTGTTTTTAAAATGTTTGCTTGGCAGTCTGTTATATCCATTTGGTTATGTCACCTAGTACATGCTGAGCAAAGGAAAGATCAAAATGTACTTTCCAGATATTTGCTTTGGATTCATGTTGCTGCTCCTGTAAGACCATTCTCCAAGTCACTTGAAGTCATAACTCAATAATCCTACTAAAATTAACATAAACAACACTTGCAGCATTGGATGCTGGCTGGCCAAGCCACATTAGCAAATTACAATGCACCACTGTCAAGCCACAGAGCTGTGTCCCGAGCAGGCCCAAGAGGACAGGCCTAAGAAGAACACTTCAGAATCAGGTTTTCAGCAGGTACTGAAGAATCCTATGTGGATTGGTAACAATGATAATATACAAATGACATAGAACATTGAAAAACACAACAAAATGAATGTACAAGCACTGTAGCCACATGTTGATTGCACTGCCCAATATCATAGATGGTTTATTTTTTTGAAATCCATCAGTTTACCAGTATATCTTCAATAGTTTTCTTTCTGCACTTTTTCAATAGGATTTAAGATACAAAGTGGCACTCTGTGATATAAAGCCCTGGGAGTAAGCATTCTATCCTATCTTTGATTCTAGGCAATTAAAAGGGTACAGGGAAAGGGTAGGGGAAAGGGAAATGGACATCACTTTCGGAGAGCCAAGACAGACACAATGGCCTGAATGGTCTCCTTTGGTGCTGTAAAATTCTATAACTCTAGTTCTCATAGTAAAGTAATGGACTCCAATTTTGAGGGTCTGTTCTAACCTAACATTGATATACAGTGACCCTTTGTGAGCTGGTTTCACATGTTCCCAGTCTCACTGTAATGAAACAAACTAGTTCAGACAAAGTAAATATTAGCTGGAAGACAAATGCCATGATGAAAATCAACCTCCAGTTCGCCAATATAGAATGGCAGTGCCATGCAGTCTATAGCCCAATCAAACAATAACAGTCTCCCAAATGTAGGAAGACTGCGTGGAAGTCGATAGTGGAGATCTCATGGAGAAATAAAGAAAAGGAAAAAAGCAATACAATGAATTGTTTAAAGGCTCCAATTATAACTCCAGGCGTGTGGGTGGAGAGGTGAGTTGGAAACTCACCCACTGCAACAGAGATCAAACCCAGGCTATTTATTCCTTGGCCTCATTAACATGCCAGGCATTAACTTTTTGCCTGGATCGGGGCCAAGGATTTTTAATTCAGTGGAGGAACAGAGAGTCAATGAATCTCGGAGAATTTAAGGGTGATAGGTGAGACGGACATAGGCCTCGATTTTCATTGAGCCGTGGAGGCGGGCTTGGAGGCGTGCAGGGGGTTAAAATCGCAAAAACTGGCGGGCGGAAACCCCCCCCCCGGTTCCCGGCTCCGAGCAATTGTAACTCAGTCGTGTCTGATGGTCTCGACTCTGTCCCGCATCCAACAGGCGGGACTGGTCATTAAGGCCCTTAACAACCACTAAATGGCCTCTATAATCCTATTTTGAAAGGCCCTTGCGAATTTAACCCTTTTCCCACGTGAAACACGCCTGGTGGGAAACACAAATGTGAAACCTGGCGGGAGCACTATTGGATTGCTGACTATCAACTGCAGGTCAACCATTAAAGTTGAGATTTGATCAGCCATGATTTGCAGGTGGCAGGACTTAGTGGTCTCAGGTCTGGGGCAACTTTTAGAAGGCTTAACCACACCTGTGGAAGGTTGGAGCCTCACACCCATCTCCAGTGTGACCTCCTGGGAAACCCCTTTCACCACCTTCACTCAGCGCTTCCTCAATGGAGACATATACCAGAAGCATGGGAGCTATTTATTTCCTTCCCATCTGGGCATTAGAGGAGCTTGAGCACCAGCCGCGGCAGCAGCAGAACCAGGAACAACAGCAGCAGCAGCAGGAGCGCCAGGTTGCTGCTCACCCACCTGAAGCTGCACAGGCCAGAAGGGGCCAGTGCCTGGAAGCCCGTCGGCGCAGGAGATACCCCCCAAACAGGGTCTACAGACGCAGGGCCACCTATCTCAACATGTCTGAGCAGCAGTGACAAAGGTGGCTCCAACTTTCGCGAGAGGTAGTGACTGACAGCTGCGCAATGCTACAGCAAGACCTGCTGCCCAGAGGACCAGGTGGACAAGCATTGCCAGTGGCCGTCAAAGTCACCACCGCACTCAACTTTTTTGCCTCAGGCTCATTCCAGGGATCAGCAGCAGACATCAGCGGCATCTCCCAGGTGGCCGCACACACTTGCATCACGCAGGTAACCGATGCCCTCTTTGCCCTCGCGCACAATCACATCCATTTCACCAAGGATCGAGCAAGTGTCGCGGCGCGAGCAGTTGGATTAGCTCATCTGGCAGGCTTTCCTAGGGTGCAGGGCGTCGTTGACTGCACACATGTGGCCCTTAGGGCACCCCATCGCAATCCAGGTATTTTTGTCAACCGCAAGGGCTTCCACTCCCTCAAAATTCAGCTGGTGTGTGACCACAAGAAGGAAATTTTGCATGTTTGTGCCATGTACCCTGGCAGTTGCCATGACTCCTTCATACTGCACCAGTCTAGTGTGACTCCGCTATTCAGTCCGCCAGACCAACTTAATGGATGACTACTTGGAGACAGGGGCTATCACCTGAGGACGTGGCTAATGACGCCGTTGAGGAGGCCAGCCAACGAAGCTGAGGAGCGCTACAACTCCATCCACATTTCCACCAGATCCATTATCGAGCAAACCATTGGTTTGCTGAAGATGCGGTTCAGATGCCTGGATAGATCAGGTGGAGCCCTACAGTACTCGGCAGCCAGGGTCTCCAGAATCGTCGTGGTTTGCTGTGCACTTCACAACATGGCACAGCGTCATGGCTTGCAGATTCCTGAGGACCAAGTGGCTCCTCACATATCCTTCTCAGAGGAGGAGGAGGAGTGTGAAAACAAACATCCTGCAGAGGCCCATCAACCAGCAGCAGCATTATGCGAGAACACTGCTGCCCGGGATGCAAGGAACGCACACCTCTTGGCCAGATTTGCTTAGCCTAGTCAATCAAACACTTTTGCCTTGTTGCGTCTTACCAGAGCTTTGACAATGGCCAAGAACCAGAGGATTCCTAGCACTCTGACCACCATACTGACAGTTGCAAGTATTCCTAAGGCCTCAATGTGGAAGTCCCAATAGCGGAATGACAGACGCCACAACTGCAACATTTGCCATCAGAATTTTTATGTTCAATAACGACGTGATGGCATTTTCACAATAAACACAAAATTGCACCCAAGTGACTACCCTTGTGACTATTTGTGCAGAATTTTCCTCTTACGCGTGCTCCTACGTCGTGCCTCCCCTGTGGCTTCAGCAGATGTGGAGGCCCCTTGCTCACTTTCCTGCTGCTCCTGTCTCGACACCTTTGGCGGGGGTCCTCTGGGGTTGCAAGCCTGTGAAGGCTCATCAACAGTCTGCTGCTCCTGCGGCTGTGCAGGGGTTGAGACGTCTATCTCACTTGGGTGTCGACTCCAGTGGGGCTCTGACCGAGGGCTCTGCAGTGGCATGGAAGTGTGAGCGTTGGAGAGGAGCCCCCACTTCCTTGAGGTCTGCCACCAACCTCCCTCTCATGGGTCAGTTCCCCCTCAGCACCTGCAAGTGGCTGGAGAGCACCTTGCTGCACATCAGGGGGGCCATGGGGACCCGTATCTGCACTGGCAGTCCTACTCAGAAGGACTTCCATGAAGGTCTGGTTTCTCTGTTCAATAGATGCCCATCGCTCCTCAAGAGATGTCATTCTATTCTGAACAATGACCATGTTTTCCATACCCTGGCGACTAAGCTCCTCCATGGCCGTAGCCATCCTCTCCTCTACCGTAGTCATCCTCTCCTCTACGGTAGCCAGCCTTACCACGGAGGTAGCAATCCTTTCCACGGAGGTAGCCATCTGTTCCGTGGTGATGCGTTCATGCGCCAATGACTCCACAAAGACTCTGCTCATGTTTGCTATGGACTCCTCCATTCGCTCCACACTCGCAGCGACCCTAGAGACAAAACCTGCCAGAGACTCCTGCATCTGTGCCTGGAGTTCCATCACCTCTGATCATATGGATGGACCCAGAGGCAGAGGGTCGACATGCTGCTGAGCCGAGCTGGCAGAGTCCTGCGCCCTCCGACTAGGACTCTCCACTGCTGTCCCTGTCTCCACAATCTGCTGATGCTCACTTGTGAGCTGTGATACACCAGGTGACAACACTACTCCATGTCCCGAAAGTCCCACCAAGGTGTGAGAGTCTGCGCTGGTGCTGGATGCGCTGAATTCTGCTGACGCTGCGCCCTCAGAGGTTGCAGCTTCCTCTGAGGAGTCTGGCTGCTCAGCCTCTTCTTCCTGGCTAGGGGGGACGGATGCTTGTGATGGTCCTGTGGGGGAGTAAAAGAAAGAGTCAGAGATGTGATGCAAAGGCTACATGCACATTGCATATTGCAGATGCTCATAAGTCCATCTGTGACAGCTTCATAATCATAATCAGCAACTCACGCAATGTCAAAGAGAGAGATGGGAAACTTTTCTGTCACCAGCTTGCTGTGTTACACCTGTAGTCCGTCCCCTGTTGTGTCCATGTATAATAAGACACAGACTGCAGGAGAACGGTACAACAGGTGTTTACTCAATGTGGCTCAAACTGGAACTGGTCTGTACAGATTACTACTCAGTGCTACATACAGGTGTAGTCACTGCCGGTACTGCAGTATACATGAGCTGTAAAAGATAGTAACCCCCTTAAAAAGGTATATACATTACAATTCCTCCCCTTTTAGATTAACAGTACCATAACACTCATTTAACAATTAAATATCAAACTAATTAAAATTAACACTTTTAACATGCAACATTAGCTGAAAATAGTCTATTTATATATTCAGTCTTTGGGGAGGCTTCCTGATCCTTTCTGGATAGCGCCTTTCCCGAGTGTCTTGCTCTTGGTGCGGAGGCAATTCTGGCCCCCTGTCATCAGTTGGTTCATCAGCTTCCGATGCTACTGTTTCTGGGGTAGATGCGACATGTACGTCGGGTTCATCACCAGGTACGTATGGGCAAGGCATGGGGTTGACTTGTTTCTGTGACTCTAGGATCTGGTCAGCATGGTGTCTCACGATGCTCTCCCCAACGTCCACTGTGTACATTAGTGGGCCCTGCCATGTGCATATCGTTCCTGGCTGCCATTTTTCTGTTCGGTAGTCGCGGGCCAAGACTGGTTGCCCTACATTGAAGCTCCTTGTTGGCTTCTCATGGATGTGCTGGAATTGCTTACTCTCAACATCTCTTCGTACGTTTGGTCTGAGCAAATCCAGGCGAGATCTTAACCTTCGGTTAAAGAACATCATGGCTGGGGCCTGGTTGGTGACTGCATGTGTCCGGTAGGCGAACAGGAAATTGTCCACCTTGTGCTGCAGCGGAATGTTGTCATTGTACATAGCCTTTATTGCCTTCTTAAAGGTTTGTACGAACCTCTCAGCCAATCCATTTGTGGCTGGATGATACGGGGCGGATGTGTAAAGCCTTACCCCATTCTTTTTCAAGAACCTCCGGAACTCTTTGGACACAAACTGTGGTCCGTTGTCGGAGCAAATCTGTTCTGGCAAGCCATTCCTGGCAAAAATGGTCCGTTGGACTGCAATAGTTTTCTCCGTGGTGGTGGAGGACATTTTGATCACCTCAGGCCATTTCGAGTGCGCATCCATGGCTATTAATAACATTGAGTCCATGAATGGACCAGCAAAATCAATATGCACCCATTGCCATGGAGATGAGGGCCACTCCCATGGGTGTAGAGGGGCCTGTGGTGGTGCATTTTGGACTTTCTGGCATCCTGAGCAGCTCTTGGTCAGGTCCTCGATTTGTTTATCGATTCCCGGCCACCACACAAGCCCTGGCTAGGCTTTTCATTTTTACCCCTCCCAGATGACCCTCATGAAGCTCATTGAGCACTCTATCACTTAATTTGGGTGGAATTACCACTCGGGATCCACACATCAAGGTCCCCCGGCACACTGACAGCTGTTCTCTCCTTGTCGAGAATGCTGGCAACAGTGAGTCGCCATGTGCTGGCCATCCCTTCACCGTCAAATCATATACCCGAGACAGTGTCGGGTCATTTCGGGTTTCCTTTTCGATACAAGTGTTAGTTACCGGTAGGTATTCAACTATAGTCGAATGGAATATTTCGACAGGATCCACTGCTGGTGCTTCCTCCGCAGTAGGCAGTGTCAGGCGTGATAGCCCATCAGCATTTCCATGCTGTTTCGTGCCCTTATATTCAATCTCATAATGGTGCGCCCCTAGAAAAAGTGACCATCTTTGTAGTCGTTGCGCAGTCATCACCGGAACGCCCTTCTTCGGATTAAAAATGGAGACAAGAGGCTGGTGATCAGTCAGCAAGGTGAATTTCTGCCCGTGCAGATAGTGATTGAACTTTTTCACTCCCCACACTAGGCTGAGGGCCTCCCTGTCAATCTGGGCATAGTTACGCTCGGCTGAGGTTAATGATCGTGACACAAAGGCTATTGGCCTCTCTGAGCCGTCCGAGAATTTGTGCAACAGCACCGCTCCAATGCCATAGGGTGACGCATCACATGCCAACCGAATTGGTAACGCTGGGTTGTAATGGGCCAATACCTCTTTCGATGTGATTAGTGTTTTGCTCTTCTGGAAAGCTCATCTACATTCGTCACTCCACTTCCATGACACCCCAGTTTGCAGTAGGGTGTTCAGTGGGTGTAGTATTGTAGACAAATTTGGCAAGAACTTATGGTAGTAGCTTACCAGCCCGAGGAACGACCTCAGTTGTGACACATTTTCCGGTGCTGGAGCCTTGACTACTGCCTCAATCTTCTCTGGGGACTTATGTAACACCTCTTTATCGATAACGTGGCCACAATACGAGATCTGTTTTCTAAAAAACTCGCATTTGGGGCAGTTAGCTCAGAGCCCATATTCCTGCAATCTAGTGAGCACCTGCTCCAGGTTGGCAAGGTGATCACTGTCAGTTTTGCCCATGACCAGGATGTTGTCCAAATAACACCTGGTCCCTGGGATCCCTTGCAGGACTTGTTCCATTGCCCTCTGCCAAATAGCCGGAGCTGATGCTACCCCGAATACCAGCTGGTTGTATTGGTAGAGACCTTTATGGGTGTTGATTGTGAGGTATTTTTTTGATGCTTCTTCTCCCTCCATTTGCAGATACGCCTGGGCCAGATCAATCTTAGTGATGCATTTCCCTCCAGATAGCGAGGTGAAAATATCTTCAATCCGCGGAAGTGGCTATTGTACGGTGTGAAGGACCGGGTTCAGTGTTACCTTAAAGTCCCCACAGATGCGAACCTTCCTTGGTTCCCCAGGCGTGCTGCTCAACGACTTTTTCATCACAGGGACGATGGGTGTAGCCCACTCGCTCCAGTCTACCTTGGGCAGTACACCTGAACGTTCCAGACTCTCCAGCTCTGCTTCGACGGCTGGGCGGATCGCATAAGGCATTAAAACATTTTGGGCTTGCGTTTTCTTCAATTTTAATCATTGCTGTCATGCCTTTTAATGTTCCGAGTCCTTGCTGGAACACTTCTTTTGCGTCAGTTAGGATCTTTGACAGTCGCCCAGGTGTGACGTTGTCATCCTTTTTGTCAGCCACAGTCAGTGCCTGTATGGAATGCCAATCCAGTTGTATTTTCCGGATCCATTCACGTCCCAGTAATGGTGGTCCTCCATCTTGCAATACATACAGGTCTAGTTTTGGTGTTTCCTTATCGTTATATATAACGGTCACCCTTATTTTTCCTTTGGGGTAGACTTTTTGCCCCGTGTACGTCTTCAAAATAATTTTTGTGTCTCTCAAGGGTATGTGTGAGAATAGCCGCTCGTAGTCCCCTCGGTTTATGACTGTTAGGGCTGATCCTGTGTCCAATTCCATCTTTACCTGGACTCCTGCTATCTTGAGAGTGACCCAAATGGTTCGGTGATCCTCCGTTGTGATCACATTATGTAGTTTCAGACAAGTCAGTTCCCTGCTTTCGGAGTCGTTATCACTCTATTGTTCGTCTGAACTATTCTCCGTCATCTTATGTACCTTCTTGTACTTTTCTTTGGTAGGTTTCTTATTGCTGGTTTTCTTTCCCGACCTGCAGACTCGTGCTATGTGTCCTACTTTTCCACACTGTCTGCACACTTTGTCTTTGAACCAGCAATCAGTCTGGTCGTGTGTTGTTCTGCCGCAGCGATAGCACTTCTCTGTTCCATATGACATTTCGTTTGTGCCATATTCTTGCGGTCTCTGTTGTATCTCTGCAGCGCCCCGTGCTGCTGCTTCATATGATATCGCAATGCTGAAAGCCTTTTCCAGCATAAGGTCCTTTTCAGATAAAAGCTGTTTCTGGGTTCCTTCACTTTGAAGCTCACACACAAACTTGCCACTTAACGTATCTGCCAGTCCCGCTACAAACTGGCAGTGTTTCGATAGTTTGTGCAGTTCTGTTAAATAATCAGCATTGCTTTCATCCTTATGCTGGTTCCGTTTGTGAAACTTGAATCTTTCTGCTATTAGCAGCGGTGTGGGGTTTAAATGTTCCTGTAGTATCGTTACTATGTCTTCAAAACTCTTTTCCATTGACTTCTTTGGGGTTACTAGATTTCGTAATAAACCATACATCTTTGCACCCATTAAATTTAACAATACCGATGCTTTTTTGTCATCTGACACCTCATTTGCCTTGCAGTATACCTCTATTCGTTCGACATATGTAGTCCAATCTTCGACTTCATTGTCAAACGCGGTGATACTGCCACTCTTCGGCATTTTGGGTGTGATTTAAAATGGCGTCTCCCAATGGCTTAAAATGGCGTCTCCCGCGCTTTCCTTCCTCCCCCGCTGCTGCCAACGCCGCTCCCGGCGGTTCTCATGGCAGTGGCAGCGCCCTGTAGGTTTCACGCGCTTCTCCTGCGCTGCTGCCAACGCCGCTCTCGGCAGTCCTCGTGGCAATGGCGGCACCTTGCGGGTTTCTGCGCATCTCTCTCTCCCTCTCTTCGACGCTGCTCGGCCCCTGAACACCGGCTGCGCCCTGTGCGCTCTGCCCTCTCTCTCTCTCCCCCGTCGACGCTGCTTGGCCCTTTGCTGTGCCGCTCGGTTGGGCTCTAGCCCGCCGCTGTCCAGGAAGGGGCTGCGCACTACCTGTTGCCAGCCCGTTTCGCTGGACCACCTTGACTGGAAAGCCAAGCCTGGCTCTCGACAGCCTCCCCCGCAATTCTCGAGTCTCTGCTGGATGACTGGGCGGTTGCCCGTGGTCGACGCCCGAGTCTCTGGCCTTGACCTCCAATCCACTGATCTCCAGGAACGACTCCCCGGGAGGTGATGCAGAGTTGCAGGTAGGTTCGAACTTGCCTTGTCGCCAATGTTGTGGCCGTGTATAATAAGACACAGACTGCAGGAGAACGGTACAACAGGTGTTTACTCAACGTGGCTCAAACTGGAACTGGTCTGTACAGATTACTACTCAGTGCTATATACAGGTGTGGTCACTGCCGGTACTGCAGCATACATGAGCTGTAAAAGATAGTTCCCCCCTTAAAGGTATATACATTACATCCCCCACGCACGAATCATCCTCTATTCCCATAATTTCCAGGACAGCCTCCTCCCAGGGGGTCAGGTGGGCTATTGAGGCTGTCCCTCCTCCTGTCCTGGCTCGCTCTCTTTTGTTCTGAGCTCTCTTTTCCTGCAATGAGGGAGACAAGTGGAGGTTGAGTGAGAATGAAGGAGTGAGTGTAGAGATTGCATAGCATAGATACTTAGAAGGAGACAAAGATGGAGTGAGGTTGCTAAAGCTGAGTGCTGGTGAGGAAAGGCAATGGGGATTAGATTGAGGGTGATGGGAAATTCACACTCACTTTTCCAGTGTGCTGAAGGTCATGAAATCTTTTCCTGCACTGTATCCAGGTTCTGCGGGTGACTCCCAAGGAGTTGACCTCCTCAGCCACCTGCATCCACACTGCCTTGGTCTGAGTGGGAGGCCTCTCCCTCCCTGAAGGGAAGAGCACCTCCCTGTTGGCCCTAGCCCCATCCACTAATGCCTGCAGTGCCACCTCGTCAAAGCGAGGAGCTGATCTGGCCCTTCCCTTGTCATATTTGCTGCAGCTCCCTCACACTGCAGTCAAGAAGCTTGGCAGTCTGCAGAAGAAGCAAGGCTTGCTGTGGACCTTAAATGCAGCAGCAATGATGACGTCATCGGAGGGGACTTTGTCATGAAAAACCCATTTGCAAAGGCTTCCCACACGTTGGAAATCAATTGGCCAATTCAGTTAAAATTGCATCAATCTCCCACATCCATTTAGATTCGTGTGGGAAACATGAAATTCGGATAACACGACACCATCCCGCACCTGAGTTAAAATCCCCCCCATAGTGTGGGATAGGATGTGGATGGTGGAGTTTTGAATGAGTTGGAACTTCAGTAGCAGGACCTTAGGCAGGCAGCAAGGTGATCATTGGAAAAGTGGAGCACGGAGGCATGAATGAATATTTCAGTGGCAGTGGAATTGAGGTAAGGGTGGAGGTAGGCAATGTTGCAGAGTTGGAAGTAAGTGGCCTTGGGATCACATAGAACCGTGGAGCTGCACTCCACCAAGTTCAGCTTGAGAGAGAAACCATGAAGGGGATAGAATCTTGTCTAGGGCACAGTACTTTTGGCAGGAGCTAAAAGGGACGTCTTCTGTCTAGCCAATGTTAAGTTGGAGAAATTCTGGTTCATCCATGATTTAATATTGGACAAGCAGACAGACAGCACAGTGGTGGTCACAGGTGTTGAGAGTGGAGGCAGAGTGGTAAAGCTGGGTGCTAATAAACAAGTCAAGAAACAACTACATTATTTTGCTAATAATAGATAACCACAATGTAGACAATTCAACATGAGAGCAGTTTTCTGTGCAACTTAGAGAAGAGGAGGGGGGTAATTTTGATTTTGTGCGATATTGTAAAATGGGCAATAGCAAATCGGCAGCCTGTATTAAATTTCTCACAAATGTTATTTCCATTGACTTCAATTGCAAGATGGGAAATGGCACAAAGCGATCAAATATTACCTCTGTACACAGTATCAGTATAAAGAAAAGAAAAATCACAAAAATATTGGAAAATACATTTAAAATAGCATGAGAAATCAACATTTTCTTGGGGGAATACACTCGCTCTCCAAAAAAATATACAATGGCCTAGAAATTGGATATGGCCCAAAAACGGGAGGTGTCATGGCCCAGTGCTATTTACTTGTGTTGCGTCAAACTGGTCTAGGTAGCACGCAAAATTTGTGCTGACTGAACATTTACATAATTATAGTGCTAATCTCAGCACTAAACACGCTGCTGATTGGCTTACCGCTCAACAGGTGGGCCAATATCAGGTGCCGTCTAATTGCAAGTAATGTTTGGCCTAGGCTTTCTCCACTACTTAAAGGGGAGGTGTTTTGATGCTGCAGCACCTCATTGTCATTGTACTTGGAGCTCCAATTGGATTTATAACTGAACTTGAAAGACATGGCTGAGCACCAGCAGAGAGAAAGAGACCAAAGGATGTCAGATGTGGCTCTGGAGGCACTGGTGGTGGCTGTGGAGAGGAGGTGGGCTGTGCTATTCCCACAGGGTAGCAGGAAGCCATCAGCCCATACATCAAGAAGGCTCTGGCAAGAGATATCTGGGTACGTGACGGCCAACAGTGTGCTACTGAGAACATAGATCCAGTGCCGAACGAAGTTTAATGACCTCACACGGCAGTTCAAGGTGAGTGAAGGCTTCAGCAAATGCCATATCTCACCATCTGCACCATTAGCCTCACACACTGCTCAATGCACCACACCCCATCACTCACCTACCAACAATCTCTAGCTATCACCACTCATAACTCACAATCATAGCTTCACTTTACCCTCCCAACCTTACCACAGCTGCAACACTCACACCTACATCTCACACCTTGCACACACTGACAGCTATTCAACTATGGCAGGCACATCACCCAAACACATTGCAGCACAGTCACTGACACTTTCTCTTGCAGGCCAAGGTGGCTCACGATCGCCGGGAGCAGCGGCAGATGGGAGGCGGCCAAGCCGCTTTACAGGCCTTGAACCAACTGGAGGAGACAGTGTTCGACATCATCGGAGGGGAAGTCACCGAGGCTGTGGCAACGGGCGAGGTTGAAACCCTTGGGGACAATAACGGTATGCTCATTCCTAATCCTTCTTCTCACATCCCACTTCCCCCTCATCCCACACTCTCTTCTCACTTACAAGCTGCTGATGCTATATGTATGAATATCTTGCTCTTCCCCCGCTCCCCTCAACATAACCCAACTCTTGTGCCTTTCTGCTTTCAGATGACCAAGAATTGCCACCCGCACAGCCTGTCCCCGAAATAATGGAGGAGAGTGAAGGAGAAGAAGGCGGCACACCATCACCGCATCTGACATTTGCAGACACCAACTCAGAAACTTGCACTGTGAGAAATTTAGTGGGTAGTGTAGAAGCAGGATCTGCACACGGTGAGCACTGGGCATGAGTGGGCTGCAGCAAGACCTGGGAAAGGGTAGCTCGGGGGCCAGCTCCCCAGAGGGCGAGTTCGTGCGCGAGTTCTGCTGCACCCGACTCAGATGAGGACCTTGATGGGGCAGCCTTCAGAATAAGGGTGATGTGCTAGGTGCAATAGCAAGCCTGCTATAGAGCCTCTTGGCAATATCAAGGAGCATAGAGGAGTCCAACTCCAACATTGTATGGGGTTTTGCGCAGAGCTTGGAGCCCATGATTTCCAGGCTGGAAATGATAGACACCTCCAGGAGAGACCGTGTCGACCCAGACATGATGCTGCGTGTGATGGGCGATGTTGCAGCTGTCATTGCAGCACAGGGGGAAGCGACCCAACATCTCAGTGCTGCAGAGCAAGTGCAGAGCGCTGTCATGCAGTCTCAGCTTGCTGCCATCGTGGCTGGGCTTACCAGTGTCGAAAGTGGCTTGCAAGGTGTCGCAGCAGGCTAGCAATCTGTCCTCCAACAGATTGCTAGGAATGCTTAGGCGCCGACCCATGAGAGTGGCAGTAGGTCTGTGGAGCAGGACACTGTGATATTCCGTGACAGAGGGATGGTATGATGGGGATGTGGTTGATGGGGATGTGGTGAGCAGCAGGGATCTGGGATTGCATTCACTCGAATAGGAGTCTGATGAGACCTGCCTCCTCTCTTCCTCCTCGTCCTCTTCCTCATCCTCCTCTTCGTCCTCCTCTCCCTTGTCCTCTTCCTGAGGTGGTCCCACTCTCCCTGCCATCAAGGGCTGCACCCTCATGGTGGCCAAGTTGTGGAGCATGCAGCAGACCATGAAATGGAACACCTGCACTGCCATGTACTGGAGGGCTCCTCCCGAACGGTCAAGGCAGCAGATCCGATCGTCTGCTTGATGATGTTCCTGGTGGCAGTATGGCTCTCGTTTTATGAGTGCTGGGCATGAGTGTTGGGGTTGCAGAGGGGAGTCATCATCAGCCAGGTGTAGAGCGGATAGCCCTTGTCTCCAAGCAGCCAGCCTCGGGTTTGACGTGGTGGCTGGAAGATTGCTGGCACATCGGACTGGTGCAGGATGAAGGCATCTTGACTGTTGCCAGGATAGCGGGCATTGACATCAGGATTCGCTGGGCATGGTCGCACAAGAACTACATATTAAGTAACATTTACAATTACGGAAGATCTCAGCATTGTTATGTGGCGCCTGCAAAGCCACATGGGTGCAGTCGATGGTGCCCTGCACCATAGGGAAGCCCGCTATCCTGGCAAAGCCACAGGCATGCTCCTCCTGCTTCTCTCTGCTCAGGGAAAAGACAATGTAGTCCCTTCTCCTGGTGTAGAGAGCCTCTGTGACCTCCCGGATGCAGGGATGGATGGCTAACTGGGAGATGTTAGCTATGTCTCCTGCTGCAGACTGGAAGGATCTGCTGGTGAAGCAATTGAGGGTCACGGTGACCTTGAGGGCCATTGGCAGCACTGGGGTCGCCCAGCTCTCAGGTTACAGGTCTGGTTGCAGGAGGTGGCAGAGTTCTGTAACCACCTCCTTGATGAAGTGGAGCCTCCTAATACACTGCTGCTCGGTTCAGTGGATATAAGAAGTACTCTTTGAAGACCCTAGGTGGGTAAAGCCTCCTGTTGAGAGACTTCCTGTCACTCCACCTCCTTCCTCTGCGAGCATCTTCTCTTCTTCACTGCTTCCGCTCCCTCTCCTAAAGATACTTAAGCGCGAGATCGACTGCCAGTAGAGCCCCCTTGACTGTGAGCAAGTGTTGTGAGCAGACACCTTTAAATAAAAATGAAGGCGTTCTCCACTTGCACCAACATTCTATGTCACCTTAGGACCTTGAAAGAAGTTTAGAAAGCTGCAAGAGTTGTAGAAAATTCCACAGAGCCAGTCAAACTGAACAAACATGTCAGCTGCAAGTTGTTGCAGATGATTCCTTTAAATAGCGCTGCTGGAGGCTCCTTCCTGCTGCTTGTGAACGCTTGCTCAGCTGGTCGTAATTAACACAGGCTGGTAAGTGGAGCAGCGCACTCCAAAATGGCAGATCAGGCATCAGGTGAGTGTTACACACTCACTGACATCACGACCTGCATAATCTCCATAACGCTAGTGAGTGCGGACATCGGCAGCACTGCCATCCAGCCAAAAATGGCAGCCGTTGCAGGACTCGCCAGCCGCGGGTGGAAGTGAGGTGGCCACCATTTTGTTTTCCCACAATGGGCCTTAACGGCCAGCGCAAATGCTACGAATTTCTAGGCCACAATATCTACATCTAAAACTGCCACTATGCCACTATTGAGAAGTGTAGATTCGGTGCTTGGCGGTTGATGCTATGCCCTCTGTTACAATGTGATCATTGCAAAGTCAGTCCACCGGAGCCATGTGCAGGTGGTAAAGAGCTTAAGAAGCAGTGCTGTAACCATCAGCAGCTGGTGTGCACATTTTTTTCTGCAGGTAAAATTGCAGACAGATAAACCAGTCACAAATGTATGGAAAAGTTAACTTGTAAGTGTGTCAAAACAAAGTCAGGGGACAGCAAAACTACATTATGGTGTCATGAAGACGTTGCTTTGACACCAGACCAGAGAAGTCATTGTGATCTCCTATAAAGACTGAGGCATAGAAATTTGTCTCGGGCAGCGCCGCAAAGCGGGCGGTATCGAATCGGCCGCCCGTTAAACACAGCGACTGATACTCAGTTCCCTTGCTGTCAATTGAACTAAATATCAGGTGCTGTGTATAATGGGTGGCCGTTCCAATACCGTGTGTTTTGCGCCGCCACCTGAGATGGATTTCTAGCCATTTGGTCACAGTAATTTAGAAGCTAATTAATTGTTTTAATCCCACATCGACTGATCAGCAAATAAATGATTCCAGGACTCACAGTTTTGCAAAAGATATGAATCTTTTTATCAAGCAATTAGTGTTCTTAAAATAGTAACAGACATAATGAAGTAGACAATCACAAACTCTTAAACAATTACCCTCATTACATGACTCCAGAAGCAAATCTTAGGCAGCTGGAATGTTAAAAATCAAGAACTTTGTAGCTCTTGGATGCAAGAACTGATGGAAATTGCTTCTATTGAGAGAATATTTTAAATTTCAGAAGGATTGACAAAGAAAGGGTGATTTATGCACATCTTCCTCCTATCCCCGCAAACATTACTCAGTTTGATTCCAGTTATTTTGAACGGGGAGGTATAATTCAGAGAATAAATTCAGGGCTTGGATATATGAGAGCTCGACAGTAGGGTGTGGGAGTGATGGGTTATATGTGCCTCAGAGAGCTCCCCTGATTACACAGTGGGCATGTTGCATGTTGTGGCACTGCACCACAGGTCCCAGACTTGATCACTGGCCTGCGTTGAGTTAACTCATCTCAGTCAGGCTAGCAGCAGATCACAGTGAAAGGGGGCACGGCCATTTGTCCCACAACGTTGGGGTAAGAAGGGAAAATTATTTGCCATTATTTAAATTAAAGTTTACTTTCCCCTTCAAAAAAGGATAAATTTCTTCTCAGACCAAATCACAATTCTGTTCCACAGACCATTTTAGGTGAGAAGCACTGACCCCCTTCACACTCAGGGTGGCACAGTTATGTGTTGGTACGGTCTGCTAGGCTAAGGAATTTAAAGGAGAGTCTGCCTGAAGTTCACAGCCATACTGCAATATACAAATCACCGAGGCTTCTGTTACTGAGCTCCTTAACAGAGTGAGAGTGCATTTTAAGCAAAATAATTGAAATTACTGGAAATTAAACTGAATGTGCTCGTAAACTGGCAATGAGGAATTTCACTGATCAAGTTCTAGAAAAAGCTTTGGAGATGCCAATTTATACTCAAAGTTAACATTTATGCAATGCCGCAAGTAATTACGTGGCAGGCTGTATTGTCTCCAAATGGGAAATCTAGGTTTTTGTTTATCAAAGAATTGGCAATGGGCTAAGAATTGATGATGAAAGCATATGTGATTGATTTAACCAGTTCCTCAGTGGTTCAGCAATCTGTACAGTAGTATTACAGTACTACTGAATAAGGGAATACACACTGTGGTGGTCTAATCTGTGTTGTAAGACACATGCTAAACAGATTAACATGCCATGCCTGACCCAAACTTAGCAAAGCAGGGATAGAGTTTCTATGGCTCCATGTGGAAATTAACCTATATATCAGTGAGGGGAAAACGATCAGCTGCAAGTTGGCTGTTTCAGCTTCATAAATCTGAACAACAAGATATTACAGTTGTTATTCATGGTATTTCCCGTTGTCTGGATTTACTTCTGACACAAACAAATTCATTTATTGAACATTAAGAAAGTAGCTTCAAAACCCTTTAAAGAACACAGACATTAACCTTTTGCAAAATGCAATGATATATAGATTCAACTTATCCTATCTTTAACTGAAAGCAAAATAGCATTGCTATTAGCTAATATAGCTTCCCTTTAAAATGATTCTCGCAAATATTCTATGTAATTGATATGGCAAAACATATTATAGCCTGGATTAAGAAATTTAAAAACATGTGACCATTTAGTTTATGTGTGGTCTCTGTTAAAGTCTGATGAAGATTAGAACAGCATCACTAGAACAGCACCAAGTATTGACATTCATTTAGTCAGCTTTTATCATCATTGCAAACTGCAGCCAGTATAAATCTATTTTATTACTGTAATTATGTGTTCTTAGAGCTGAACTGTTCAACCATTTTTGCAACAGGTCCAATTTATTTTATTAGCATCTTGGCTTAGATAGACACTGTTTCTAAGAATACTTCCAATATTATTCAAAGAAGTTAAAAAAAAGTGCTTGACTCATGTTATTTGTTGCTGTCAGAGTAATGAATACTAGTTCTCCTTCAGGAATTCCTAATCCTCCCAGTGTGGCTGTAACCCCATAGATAATGTTATTATAGGACTGAACAAATAAACATTTTCACCAATTTAAACAGAAGTTAAACGAGCAGTAACATCAATCCAGAAAAGAAAGATATGTGTAAATGTAACACTGATTCCTTGGCTTTTTGCCAGAACATAGGAATACTCATTCCATTAGATTAACCCGTCTTTCAATAGTGAGACTGACTACAACACTGTCCACCCCCTTTTTTCTTCTGTCAATGTGAAATATTCATCACACTGTTTCTTTTTAATTGCAGTGACCAGTACATTATCATACCAGAATCAAAGAACAAATTGCCAAGTAACACAAAGATGGGGACATTAACTCTGAATGCAAGACTTGGAATATCCTTTGATATTGTATCCTTTGCAACTATACGGTATCCATATGTCTGTTTATCAGCTGTACTTCTGGTTAGACAATGTCCCACTTGCCTACACATGGTTGATTCTACAGCTGTCAACCATTATGTTTAGGCATAACTTTCTTTAACGTATTCCAAACATGGCTTAATACTCAAAGGTATTCATAAGCATGCAGTAAAGTAAGGTGAAAGTAGAACCTCGATTGCAGGCTTTTATTAGCTGCATCAGTGAATTTAAGTGGAAAGTTTAAGGAAGTATCAGCAAGCATTTCAGAGTACTACAAAGTTTAATGATATCTGAAGGACTTGATTTGTCATAGTTTTGAACTCCATTTTACAGACTTAGATTAGTCCCAGATAGAGCTCTCCCAATAGTTCAGTTCATAAATGCCTTGTCTATAAGGCATACAGACCAGGAAGGTCCAGATTTGAAAGAAAAAAAAATAAAGAACTTACATTTATATAGTGCCTTTCACAACCTCAGAACATAACAAAGTGCTCTACAGCCAATTAAGTACTTTTGAAGTGTAGTCACTGTTATAATGTAGAAATGTGGCAGCCAATTTACACACAGCATGGTCCTACAAACTTCTTCTTGCTTGCTTCCACATTAAAAATGAGTTGTCAGGTGACTGATGAGTCCAATGCGGGACCTACAATCTCTGTCACAGGTGGGGCAGATGGTGGTTGAAGGGGCGGGTGGGTGGGGTGCTTGGGTTGACGTGCGCTCCTTCTGCTGTTTGCGCTTGGCTTCCGCTTGCTCCCGGCGAAGAGACTCGAGGTGTTCGGCGCCTTCCCAGATGCTTCTCCTCCACTTTGTGCGGTCTTGGGCCAGGGATTCCCAGGTGTCGGTGGGGATGTTACACTTTTTCAAGGCGGCTTTGAGGGTGTCCTTAAAGCGTTTCCTCTGCCCACCTGGGGTTCTCTTGCCGTGCCGGAGCTCCGAGTAGAGCGCTTGTTTTGGGAGCCTCGTATTGGGCATGCGGACAATGTGACCCGTCCATCGGAGCTGATCGAGCGTGGTCAAAGCTTCGATGCTGGGGATGTTGGCCTGAACAAGAACACTGACGTTGGTGCGCCTATCCTGCCAATGGATTTGGAGGATCTTGCGGAGGCAGCTTTGGTGGTACCTCTCCAGTGCTTTGAGGTGCCTGCTGTACATGGTCCATGTCTCGGAGGCATACAGCAGGGTGGGTATCACTGCTGCTCTGTAGACCATGTGCTTAGTGCCGGGTTTGAGGTCCTGGTCTTCAAACACTCTCTTCCTCAGGCGACCGAAGGCTGCACTGGCACATTGAAGGCAGTGTTGGACTTCGTCGTCGACGTCTGCCCTTGTTGACAGTAAGCTCCTGAGGTATGGAAAGTGGTCCACGTTGTCCAAGGCCTTGTCATGGATTTTGATAATCGGGGGGCAGTACTGTATGGCGGGGGCAGGTTGGTAGAGGACCTTTGTCTTATGGATGTTTAGTGTAAGGCCCATGCTCTCGTATGCTTCGGTGAAGGTGTTGACGATGGTTTGGAGTTCAACCTCCGAGTGAGCGCAAACGCAAGTGTCGTCTGCATACTGTAATTTGGTGACAGAGGATGGGACGACCTTGGATCTGGACTGGAGGTGACGGAGGTTGAACAGTTTCCCGTTTGTTCTGTAAATTAGCTCCACTCCAGCGGGGAGCTTACTGAGGGTGAGATGGAGCATTGCAGCGAGGAAGATCAAGAAGAGCGTTGGTGCAATGACACAGCCTGCTTGACCCCAGTTCATATATGAATTGGGTCGGTGGTGGAACAGTTAGTCAGGATCACGGCTTGCATGTCATTCTGAAGCAGTAATGAGATAATGACCAGTTACTCTGTTTTAGTGATGCCGATTGAGTGATAAATATTGGCCAGGAGAACTCCCCAGCTCTTCTTTGAAATAGTGCCATAGGATCTTTTACATCCACCTGAGAGGGCAGATGAAGCCTTGGTTTAATGTCTTATTCAAAAGATGGCACCTTTGACAGTGCAGCACTCCCTCGGTACTGCACTGGAGTGTCAGCCTGGATTACGTGTTCAGGTCTCTGGAGTGGGATTTGAACCTTCTGACTCAGAACCTTCAATTACAGATCTGTGCTAAATTAGCTGACCTCAGTTAGGTGTATTCTTTAGAGCAACCCATAAACAAATAAACTGTAACTCAACATAAATACATTAAATGAAACTTAATAAATTAAATTAAAATTTGGTTGGCCATGGTGATGATGCACCCCAGTCCCTGCTGTGCCCACCAGTTGCGGAAGGCCTCGAGCCTCAGTCAGGTGTATGGCAGGGAAGCTACTATTGATGATGGCACTGCTTGGTTAGGGAGGCTGGAAAAGAATCAATCAGGGATTCTATTGTTGATTGCTTTCCAGTGATCTGTGCTGGAGAGTATGAATATTTGGACAGGATTGGTCTCAGCTGTGAAACCAACCACAGTCAAATAGGCTGCTGATATGACTATCTAGACCTATGCATGAAAAATAGTCAGTTGAGCAAAGTCTGCTGGTATTTGTGGAAATGTACCACAGAAGGTTTCAGCACTTTCAAGAGAGATGAGGAGAAAATTGTAGAGGGAAATAAAAGCCCTAGGTAGGCCTAGAAATATTTTATTGTACCCTTCTGAAATTTTTTTCATTCGTTCACAGGATGTGGGTGTCGCTGGCAAGGCCAGCATTTATTGCCCAGCCCTAATTGCTCTTGAGAAGGTGGTGGGGGAGCCACCTTCTTGAACTGCTGCAGTCCGTGTGGTGAAGGTACTCCCACAGTGCTGTTAAGGAGGGAGTTCCAGGATTTGGACCCAGTGTCGATGAAGGAAGGTGATATATTTCCAAGTCAGGATGGTGTGTGATTTGGAGGGGAACTTGGAGGTGGTGGTGTTCCCATGTGCCTGCTGCCTTTGTAATTCTAGGTGGTAGAGATCGCAGGTTTGGGAGGTGCTGCTGAAGAAATTACAATATATTTATCTCCAATATGAAGTGCCACAATAAAAGTCAAGATCTTAGCTCCCCAATGGCTAATTAGTAGAAGGCATGTGTAGCTAAGTCATACAAACCAGCAGGTTCCAGGTGGAATTTCCATGTGTATTGAGTTAGCTCATCTCAGCATGGATGACAGTCTGGGCAGTACAATTGGCCTTAGTCTCCCTGGGCTAGGAAGGGGAAGATCATGTATAATTCTATGACTCTATGGCCTAGAAATTGGGCTGTTTGCGCCAGCGGTTAGCGCCTTAAGAGACCGAGAATTGGGGCGTTGCCTAATGTTGGGGTGGGCGCAATGAAGATAGCGACAACTCCCATATTGACTATACATTTAACGCCTGCGCTAAGTGTTTGCGCGCGCCCACGAGCGCAAGCACATAATGACGTCATTTCATCGTGCAATGCCTTTTAGAGGCGCCTGAGCGGATATTGGGTGGCGCCCGGAGCCTTAACGCCTAGCGCTATTAGTGACAGTTCCAGGGAGCGTTAGCAGGCCCTTCTCGGAGTCGGGGGGCGCTATTTAAAGGGGACAGCTCTAGTATAGAAGCTTCAGCCACTTGGCCTGTTCATTGCGATCGTTGGTGGAGAGATTTGGGGAGCTACTGTGGAGCAGAGTTTTTGGATTTTAGCATTAGAGTAATTGGGACCCTCAAACCTGTCCGGAGCAGTTGGAGCACTAGACCTAACAGCCTTCTGACCAACTGGCATCGGAATGGGAGATGCTTTGGAGGGCGACGGGCTCCTGGCTGAACACTATGAAGGGGCAGAAAGACGGCGGGAGAAAGGGCCGGGATTGGCCAGAAGGAGGAGGAGCAATGGAGGTTGCCCAATCTGAGGGTATGCTGCGAGGGTCTTTAGGGGGTCATACCTTGACATGTCGGAGGAGCAGTGTGTGCGAAGGCTCCGAATCGGGATGGACATTGTTACTGAGCTGTGCCACCTGCTTACTGAGGATCTGCAGCCGCATCAACGGTGCATGACCTCTGTCGGTGGCCGCTAAACTGACTGTTGGCCTCAATTTTTATGGCAACGGATCCTTTCAGTGAGCCATTGGGGACATTGCGATTATCTCTCAGGCTGCAGTCCACTGCTGCATCCGGCAAGTTACAGCTGCCCTTTATAGGAGAAGGCATCAATTCATCACCTTCCCTCTGACCCTGCAGAAGCAGGCGAAGGAGGAGCAGGAGGAGGAAGATGGAAGGGCTCCTGAAAGTGGAAGGGCCATCCGTCACTGGCTCATGAGGAGTCGTCTCGAGGCCCCTCTGGCGGAATGATGAGTGTCTTAACTGCTGCGCACTTTGGAGGTTAGAAAGCATCTGAAGGCCAGCATCACTGTAATTATTCACGTACACCTTCGCACATTTAAACTTCTCTTTATTGTCACAAAAGTCTTTCCTTACAGCAAAACAACGTCATGTAAACAGAAACCATAACAAACAAAATAACAATAAACTCTTCGGCAAAGCCGCCAAACTGAACAAACTTTTCCCAACAATTCCAACAGGTGAGGGTCTCCTTGAGTTTGGCCAAACAAACATCTCAGGACCTCCCTCTACTGCTGGCCCCTTGATGGAGAACGACTTCTCTTTCGCGCTCGGCCCCTTCCCTCCCTGCTGCTCCTACGTAATTGAACCCCAATGGCAGGGTGAAGGCTGGGGGACGCCTGTTGACTGTCTGGAAGCGCAGAAGCCCCTGATGGACGGTCTGGATGACCTCTGGGCTTGGAGGGTGCGGAGGCTGGCTGCTTGATCTGGCCATGGCTGGAAGCAGTGTGAACTGCAGGTGGCGGCAGCTGGACTGCAGACGTTCCAGCGGTGGCATGAGCAATGGTCACCTGCCGAGAGAGGACACCTGCACCATGGTCGGACGACACACTGGCTCTCGGAGGGGACTGGCTCGGCTCCACCGCCACAAGCGACTGCTCCACTGATTCCTGGCCTCGTGTGGTACTGGAAGGGCCCGGGGTGATCCTAGCTGAGGCAGATAGGGTGGCTGCAGTGAGAGTTCGCATTGCCTCAATCTGGGTGTGGACGAGGCCGGCAAGTGACTGCGTGGCAGCAGTGAGGACCTGTGAGCCAGGTGCCAGTGCTTCGGAGAAGCCCTGGACAGTTCTTTCCATTGCTTCGGACAAGGCCGGTGCTGACCGCTCCACTGCCTCGGACAAGCCCTGGACAGACCTTTCCTGGGATTGTCCGAAGCCCTGAACAGTCCTTTCCATAGCGGCCTCGAAGCCCTGGACAGTCCTCTCCATTGTTGGTGCAAAGCCCTCGACAGACCTCTCCATTGTTGCCCCGAAGCCCTGTCCATTGTTGCCCCGAAGCCCTGGAGAGTCCTGTCCATTGTTGCCCCGAAGCCCTGGAGAGTCCTCTCCATTGTTGCCCCGAAGTCCAACACACTTTTTGCCAGTGAATCTAGTGACTGAGGCATCCTCCCCACTGCAGTCATCAGCTCAGTGTGCCGGAGCCGGGCCTGGGTGCTCATTTCAGCCAGGCGACGCACCTCCTCTGCACTCTGTGCAGCAGTCATCACTACCTGCCTTGCCCTCCGGGGAGACGGTGGCCGAACTTGCCTACCCCCCCCTTGCGTTGCTGCATGCCGCTTGGTCCGGCAACTGCCTGATCATCAGAGCCGACCCCCCCCCCGCCCAGGGAACTACTATCCCCAGTCTGTACATGTGTATGCTCCTCTGAGATTGGAGCGGATGGGCCGGCTTCCTCCTGATCCTCAACTCCGGAGGCACTGGCACTGGCAGCTTCAGGGCGTCGATCCCCAGTTGGTGATGCATCATCTGAAAGCAGGGAAGTGGAAGAGTGGCTTTAGCAAAAGGACAGGTTGGTGGAAAGGTATGGCAGATTGCGGCAAGGCTCTGACATGGCTGCACACTGAGGAAGCATGCTGGCGGGGGGACCAAGTGGAAGGAAACAGCTGAAAAAGGAGAGCCTTACCCTCGCTGTCAGAAATGGGGTCGGCAGCTGCAGAGGTTACAGGACCAAACAGACGTCCTCCAAGAATCTGGTGCACTCTCTCCTCGAGATCCGTCTGAGTGATGACTTGTGGAGGTCCGCCACCGGTTCGACGCTGCTCCCTCCGCATCGTCGCCAGCTTGGACTGCAGGGGAAAGAAGGGGAAGTTCTGTAACATGATGCCTTGAGAGATCATCTCATGCCCCCATGGTACAACAGCCCTTACATGATGCCTTGAGAGATGATCTCATGCCCCCCATGGTGCAACAGCCCTTACATGATGCCTTGAGAGATCATCTCATGCCCCCCCATGGTGCAAGGGCCCTTACATGATGCCTTGAGAGAAATGTCCATGTGTGTGCCCAGAAAGGGCCATGGGTGCTTGCTGACAGATGGCCATTGGGGCATCATGGCAACAGGGTCCTCGAAGTTAGGTGCAGATGGAGGGAATCAGAAGTTTGCATAACCAACAC
Source organism: Somniosus microcephalus (assembly GCF_052327205.1). Taxonomy (NCBI): domain Eukaryota; kingdom Metazoa; phylum Chordata; class Chondrichthyes; order Squaliformes; family Somniosidae; genus Somniosus; species Somniosus microcephalus. The sequence goes on from NC_140987.1 coordinate 217,760,061, forward strand.
TCACCCCAACGACCCTAGTGAGGTCGTTGAATTTCTTCCTGCACTGAACAGGGGTCCTGGTCGCCAAGCTGTTGGAGTTGACCCTCTGAGAAACCTCCCTCCAAGATCGCCGGTATGCCTTTTGATTCGGCCTCTTGCCATTGTCAGGATACAGAACATCTCGACGGCGCTCAACTGCAGACACCAAGTGGTCCAGGGCCTCAGTGCTGAAGCGCTCTGCTCTCTGTCTCACCCTTTCCATCCTCACCAAGCTTGTTGCGCCAGAGAAGGGCGAGCGCTGATTCTGAGGCCTACAGGGCGTTGAGTGTAGCAGCTCAGGCTGACTGACCCACCCCTTTAAGAGCCGGCCGGCGCCTGGAAGTCTCGTGGTTTCCGGTAATTGAGATCGCCTGCGCTGCACCCATCCGCGACGATATTGGGTAGCGCCTGAACTTTTGCGCCTTAGGAGTCCCGTGCAACGTCTGAGTTAGCGCCTCAATCCCCTTTGGGGGCGATGCAACCCAATATCTCGCCAGGCAGCGATAAGTTTCGTCTGGCTATAAACTTTGTGCAGCGCCAGTTCTAACGCCTCCAGCGGGGCTATACCCAATTTCTAGGCCATGACTCTATCCCAGTCTTGATGCTATCCAGTGAGCTATGCTGGAAAGTGCACATGTGTGGAGGTTGGGTGGGAGCAGGAACAAGCTCAGCTGTGATGAACCACAAAATGGAATATGTTGCCAACACTCCCCACCGAGGATCACACTTGAAGAATGGCTATTTGGGTGAGGTACTGAAGTGTGCCTGGTACTCATGTTATGTACCTCAGTGGGTGTCAATGCCCTCAGGAGGGCAGAAAATTGACACAACTAATTTGAGATTTCCCAGGCTCATTTTATTACTGTATGCTCACAACCAACAAAGAGTAGCGATTTTTACCCATTATAAAAGACATATTTTGGCCTACAGGATCGAATACCAAATTAACTCCATCAGATCTGTTTAAATTCCACAATATTCTGAATCATTTCCTGATAGACTTATAAATACATGATTTACATACCATTTTTACAAGGCTTGAAATGGAGACTGAAGTAACTCTCAGATTTTATTTTCCTATGTTTTATGAATACCTTGAGTACTGAAGGGAAGTCATTAGGGAAAAGGAATGGAAATGCTTAATTTGTACAAATCTAACCAACGTCCATCCACACTATTAAGATTCATACTTAATTGTTCACTTCCTTCTCAATATATATGCAACATGCAATTGTTACTCACTATTTATTACCAATCATAGAACACAGCCTGGGGTTACATTAGGAACTGCTGTGGAGAACAGTAAAACCTCAATATTATTTGTGTACTTTCAAAATAGCATATGGTAGCTTCTAAAATCCAATAATTGCACTGAGCTGCCACAATTCATTTTTGTTTTTACACATAAGCAAAAACACATCATCATAAATTCAAATAATCCTGAAAAAACTGCAGATTTTTTGAAAATTTGTAACAATATTTCTTGGCTTGACTATTAGCTTTAACCCAGCAGCCTGGTTTTCTTTAATGAGCCCCTAACACTGGTCTTAATACACAAACCTCTTGGAGATACACAATACTTTGTAAATACTACATTCAGAAATGAATTGTGTTCAAGAAGTGTTTATCTATTCAAAGAACTGTCATAGTCTTAATCAATACCACAGAAGCCCTGAAATGATAATTAATGGAACTTTCCATGGATATGATTCACAGCTTTTAGTCATTGTTATATATCTGATATGTGTACTGTACTCCTGCTAAAAAATATATAAAGTATGTTACAGATTCTCTAGGCATATCTAATTACTAATACTACATATAATTCATGCTGCAGTACAATACTTCAATATTCACAAAAAGCTGTTTTATTATATTTAACAAAATGTAATGTGCATAGTCTCTGCCAATGTCTCAGCAAGTTTATGCATTGAATCCATACAGACATCGTTTCGAATCCTAACCTGTATTTAGTTGGCATGGCAGTAGGAATGATATAGTTGGTCTCAGTACCCCTACAATAGGAAGGGCAAATTGGTCAGGTTTCCTATTTCTGATTTCTATCGGTAGCCTCTGTTGGAAGTGTACTTTGGAAGAGGACAAGAGTGAGCTCAGCTATGATAACCACATAGTTGAATAAGCTGCCAAACTGCAAGGTAAAGGCTTACACATGTACACTGGCCACTTGAGTAAGGTATTAAAGGGGATCCAATGACCTGCAGATCCATGCCCAGCCATAAGCAGAGGGGAGAATGGAAGAAAAATAACAAATAAAATAAATGTTAAAAAATGGGGCCATATTCTTCTCGATGACACCAGTTTCCCACTGTAACTTGTGCAGGCAGAAACATAAAATGGGTGGGAACTCACTATGAAGGGCGACACCAAATTGGGATTGTAGTTACTACAAAAGGGAGATTGTGACAAAATACAAGAAGACATTAATAAACTTTCAGAATGGGTGTTCAATTGGCAAATGATTTTCAATATAGATAAGTGTGAGGTTGTGCATTTTGGTAGGAAAAATAAAGAGGCCACATACTGCTTGGATAATAAGGGCTCGAAATTACAAGCCCCGTGGAGGCGGGAGTGGGGGGAAAATTGCAGAATCGGGGGGTACAAATCATTCCCGCCCCAACCCGTCTCCATGCCCGTTTCCCAGAAGGCGTGTACCCGACCTGTGCTGGAAGCCACCTCCCTGAGGCGGGAAGGGGATTAGTGCCAATTAACTGCCTGTTAACAGGCAGTTTTTGGTCTAATCCCTATTTTTAGCCCTGAAGTGTGGGCTGCCCGACAGCTCCAAACCACGCCAAGCTAGCGAGGTGAACCGTCGGGCTGAAGGACTTGGAGGGTTTGAGATGTCAAAGTTAAAGCACATGGGATTGGGGGTAAGGTACTGACTTGGATAGAAAACTGGTTGGCAGACAGGAAGCAAAGAGTTGGAATAAACGGGTCTTTTTCCGAGTGGAAGGCAGTGACTAGTGGGGTACCGCAGGGATCGGTGCTAGGACCCCAGTTATTCACAATATATAGTAATGATCTAGATGAGGGAACTAGATGTAATATCTCCAAGTTTGCAGACGACACAAAGCTGGGTGGGCGTGTGTGCTGTGAGGAGGATGCAGAGAAACTCCAGTACAATTTGGACAGGTTGGGTGATTGGGCAGATGCATGGCAGATGCAGTATAATGTGGATAAATGTGAGGTTATCCACTTGAGGCAAAAACAGGAAGGCAGATTATTATCTGAACGGCAATAGATTGGGAAAAGGGGAAGTGCAACGAGACCTGGGTGTCCTTGTGCACCAGTCGCTGAAGGTAAGCATGCAGGTGCAGCAGGCGGTTAAGAAGGCAAATGGTATGCTGGCCTTCATAGTGAGAGGATTCGAGTACAGGAGCAAGTATGTCTTGCTGCAGTTGTACAGGGCCTTGGTGAGACCACACCTTGAGTATTGTGTGCAGTTTTGGTCACCTTATCTGAGGAAGGATGTTCTTGCCATGGAGGGAGTGCAGCAAAGATTCACCAGACTGATACCTGGGATGGCAGGAATGACGTATGAAGAGAGATTGGGTCGATTGGGCTTGTATTCGCTAGAGTTTAGAAGAATGAGAGGGGATCTCATTGAAACATAAAATTCTAACAGGACTAGACAGACTAGATGCAGGAAGGATGTTCCCGATGGCAGGGAGTCCAGAACCAAGGGTCACAGTCTAAGGATAAGGGGTAAGCCATTTAGGACTGAGATGAGGAGGAATTTCTTCACCCAGAGTGGTAAACCTGTGGAATTCTCTACCACAGAAGACAGTTGAGGCCAATTCATTAAATATATTCAAGAAGGAGTTAGACATATTTCTTAAGGCTAAGGGGATCAAGGGATATGGGGAGAAAGCAGGGACAAGGTACTGAATTTGGATGATCAACCATGATCGCATTGAATGGCAGAGCCAGGCTCGAGGGGCCGAATGGCCTACTCCTGCTCCTATCTTCTATGTTTCTATGTCCGGTGTTCAGGTGAGTGATGGGTGCATGAGTGCAGAGGTAAGTGTGTTTGGTGTGTGTAAAGTGTTTAAATAAGTTTTACTTACCTTTACTTACTAATGCGGGCTTCCTTCCTTCAGGTCTCGGGAGTCCCTCATCTCACCAGCACAGAAAGCAGAATGGCCGCGAGCTGTCAAAAGTTACAGCATTCTGCTTTCTGTTCTGGAGAGATTTCTAACTGAGTCTGTGGAGAAGGACTCGAGTTAGAAGTCAGATTGTCAGTGTTTGACAGCTTCACAGAGCTGTCAAACGTTGATACATCATCTGTCAAAAGCTCTTGACAGACGAAATGTCAATCCCGGACGTCACCTGTAACTGGCTGTCCCTTAATTGGCCTGCTGAGCCCGCTGGGCGGGCTCAACAAGATCAAGGGAAAATCGCGTGGGTTGGCCACAAATCGATGGAGGTGGGACTTCAACCCAAAAAGTGGGAGACCCGCCTCCATCACGTCCCCATTGACAAAATCCAGCCCATAGAGTCTAAATGGGGTAGAGGAACAAACGGATCTAGGGGTACAGATACACAAATCAATAAAAATAGTGGCACAGGTTAACAAGGTCATAAAAAAAGAGAAAATCAAGCACTGGGATTTATTTCTAGAGGGATACAATTGAAAAGCAGAGAAATCATGTTAAACTTGTATCGAACCTTGGTTAGACCATACTTGGAGTAGTGTGCACAGTTCTGGTCTCCATATTATAAAAAAGATATAGAGACATTGGTGAAGATGTAAAAAAAAGATTTACAAGGATAATACCAGAACTGAGAGGTTATAACTATCAGGAAAGACTGAACAGGCTGCGGCTCTTTTTTCTAGGAAAGAGAAGGCTGCGAGGTGACCTGATAGAGGTCTTTAAAATGATGAAGAGGTTCGATAGGGTAGACACAGAGAAGATGTTTCCACTTGTAGGGGATTCAAAAACTAGGGGCCACAAATATAAGATAGTCACTAATAAATCCAATAGGGAATTCAGGAAAAACTTTTTTACCCAGAGTGGTAAGAATTTGGAACGCGCTACCACAAGGAGCAGTTGAGGCAAATAGCATAGATGAATTTAAGGGGAAGCTGGATAAGCATGAGGGAGAACAGAATAGAAGGATATGCTGATAGGGTTAGATGAAGAGGGATTGGGGGAGGCTCGTGTGGAGCATATACACCGGCATAGACCAGATGGGCCGAATAGCCTGTTTTTGTGCTGTAGATTCAGTGTAACTCGATTTAAGGAGAACTAGTATGCCAGAATTATCAATTGAAGTCAAGGGGGGTGCATAATACATCTATGATGCCATACAACCTTTTAATGTTTTTTTTAAAAATACTTTGGCCTGGACTGTAGGTTCACTTACTTAGTTCCCTCCCTCCACTTGAGGTGGGTGCTCCTAAATGGCACCCAGCCAAAATATTTAAATGACCTTGAGCCTAGAAAATAGGCTGGGATCAGGTGTGCAGGGAAGGGACCTTGGATGATCTCTATCTTAACTCCATCTACCCACCATGGTTCCATAATGCTTAATACCCTTGCCTAACAAAAATCTATTTATCTCAGTTTTGAAATTTTCAATTGACCTAGCCTCAACAGCTTTTTGGGGGATGAGAATTCCAGATTTCCACCACCCTCTGTGTAAAGAAGCACTTGCTGACATCACCCCTGAACAGCCTAGCTCTAATTTGAAGGTTATATCCCTTTCTTCTGAACTTCCCCACCAGAGGAAATAGTTTCTCTCTATCCACCCTATCAACTCTTTTGATCCTCTTAAACACCTCAACAATTAGATCACCCCTTAATCTTCTATACTCAAGGGAATAAAAGCATAGTCTATGCAACCAGTCTGGTAAATAGACAATTAACAGATTAGAATCTGAAAGATGACATTGGGAAAATAGATTGAAAACTATATATGTAAAAGAAAATAATTCTTGTTATTGTAGATAGTTAACAGAAAAAGAGCTTCCATGGAGCACATTCCTTTATTCTTTTTAATTTTTTACTGTTCTTTGACTCTACGTAAAGTACCATGGGACATTTTCTACATTAAATGCTTTATACAAATGCAAGTCATTTTTGTTGTGGAATGGAGGAAAGTCTCAGTCTATGAAAAACAATGTATTTGAAAGAAACACGCACTTATTAAGCATAATTATGAATGGAGCAGACCCTATAACAGTGACATAAAATACAACAAAATGGTCGTAAGTACAGTATAAGTAGTTCAGCTGGTCAGTCGATCATTTACCAAATTTTTGGGATGTTGCATCTTTATAATTAAACAGTGACATATGGACTATTCAAGAATGCCCATATGTGCAGCATTTAAATTGAAATACACTGTGAAACCCAAGAGACTGTTCATTTTCCCTATATTGACTGGAATAAGTAAACACCAAGTCATAACAAGCATTTTGCTAAAAATTATTTAAGTTATTTTTGTTACAACAAGGTCAGTACATAAGAAATTATGCTCTAAAGTCGGTTTCTAGGTGTGTGCTGGGATGAAAATAAATCCTCTTATACCAGCTGGAAATATTCTAAAGTCCAAAGTGTAAAGTTTAAGCACCAATAACTTAATTACATTTACAGTAACATGTACCACAGAGAACACAGAACAAACATTTACTGTCAGTAGTGTTAATATTTAGCCTGAGAAAAATGATTTTGTGAAGAGAAACCAGCTTCATATCATTGTGATGATCGGTTCAGAACTTACTTGTGAAGGACCATACTACAGCAGCTGCCTGTCTGTGAACCCAATAGAGTTGCTGGTGGTGTACAGATGCTCCAAAGGGAAAATGAAACTAGGTCACACCTGAGTGAACTTTTGTTGCCTTTAGGACATTTCCCAGAGCAACACTGATTCAGAAGATAGAACAAAAGGTTTTCCATGCTCAAACATTCCACTCACCTTCAAGATAAATAACTTTATTTTTAAATTCAAACGTCTAATACATGAAAGGAATATCTTCTACTATACTGTATGGAGGTAGCAACAATTTACCTCTTTCACGCATACATCTAACACATTAGAAGCCTCTTTCTTATATCACTAACATCAGTGAACTTTGGTTTCTCAATTTTTTATGTTACATTTTATTCTGTTGTGGCGTGTTCATTTTACAGCAGGCAGCTGATTATAATCACTGGCTCCCAATGACCAAGTTGTGATGGAGTTGAATGTATTTGAAACATATTATTCCTCACTTGTACAGTAGACTACAAGTGGCAGTAAAACTAATCTATACATGTTTTATTGTTAGCACAGACTTAACACATTCTTTAAGCAAAATAATAAATTTAGTGTTGCATTAAGAGTAACTGAGATACAAATGATAAAGAGCCCACAAAAGTGTCATACTAACTTGAATTGCACTCGCTAAGCCTGTACAGCACTGAACTGCAATGCATTGTGACTGTACAACACTATGTTCTACCTAAAGAAAGAATCCGAGTAGGACTGGAACAAAGAATGTTCCACATATCCCATGAAAAGGCAGGCATAGCTAGGGCCCACGTGGATTCCCATAGCAATAACTCTGTTTCTCTCTCCACGGATGCTGCCTGGCCTGCTGAGTGTTTCCAGCATTTTCTGTTGTTATTTCAGATTTCCAGCATCCGCAATATTTTGCTATTGTAAAGAAAGAATCCATTTGATTCCCATATACATATCTTTAAAATAGGTGAGTAAATTATTTTATTAATATATTGTCCAAATATATCATCTTTGTTGCACTAAGATTTCAAAAATAATTTTTAGGAACTCACTGAAATAGGTCTAACAGTGCGAAAGAATGCAACATTTTTCACTTTTCACTCAGTAACTTAAGCATGGTCAAGGATATTGTGGCTTGGATCAGAAGCAATCAGAACTCTCATATGTTGCAATGCCAGTGTATCTGACACTTTAAGAAAGCACCCTTTATTGCACTAATGCTATACAATAGAGTTTTCATTTCCTGCACTCTCTATTCCTGGGGATTTGGAGTATAATATTTCAGCTAAATTCATGTGGCGGACCTTTTCCTTGGGCGTTGGATTGAGATAACTCAAATTGATTTTATTTTGTGACTCTTTACAGCCATCAGAAATAAGACTGACTGCCATCCATGCAGCAATCCGCAGTGTGAAGTGGATTCAAATCATGGTGGTAGATTTATTCACTCAGAGTTGGACTGACACAGCTTAAATTAATTTATTTGTGACCCTTACTGCTATCCGAAAGAGGCATTCATCCCTAAACACCATGCCTGCGTAGCCTTTTGCTGTGAAAATAAAATCCACTCCAAGTTTGTAGTAATAACCTTACTGTTGAACGCATTTTTTTGTATTAAAGCATGTGGACATACAGCCTTTTTTTTCCTCACAAAAAGTTTACTCACCAAAAGGTACCTCTTTTATTGTATATTTACTGCTGAGCTGTTAACACACCATATTACTATCCAATGTACCTTAAATTGGTGCCATGCAATAAGACATCCAATCAGATATTATTTGAAATTAGTCAAATTCAAAGCCACTTAATCACTGCAAATTATGTAACTTAATGCACTAGTGGTAGTAAATGATGAAAAATTGTGATCCAGATTACAACAGAATTTTTTTTAATTGTACTGGCTACATAGTCCAAAAGCAAACAAACATGCTTGCCCTTTATTAATAACCCTCTGTGGTCAGAAACAATGGAGAGAAATTTAACAATGGTGAACGGGTGGGAGTGGGTGCGAGTGGGGAGTCAAATGGGGTAACATTGGAAGAGAGTCGGGAAGCCGGCTCCAAACCGTTGACTTCCGACTTTTACTCAGGTGGGACAAGGGTCGGGCAGCCAACCCGCTCCCAGGAGGCAGGTTGCCACTTTAAATATGATAATGAGCAGGAAGCCTCAGATTTAACCTGCTTTGCAGGTTTTACTGTGGCCGGATGGGGTTTCCGGGCCTCAGGAATCCCGACAGCTGCAGCGAGGCGAGGACAGCATCATGGAGCTCCCTTTGTGGGCCAGGAGATAGCTCCTCTAGGCCCACAAAGAGTGGTCCCTGAGGCTGTCCTCACCTCACTGCAGCTGCCGGGATTCCTGAGTATATTCACTGACTATTTTGCAATTCAGCAAGTGGACGACTAAATACTGCATGAATTGTCTAATGTAAATGTGTGCCAGCAACCCCTCTGCAAATTTATACTTCAGTTCTACTGTTTGGATTGCTGGTTAAAGTGAGTGAGGTTGGCAATATAACTCCACAAATGGTCTGGTGGGAAAGGGCACAGTGCTTCCTCCCAGCCCCCCAAGCTCCCTCACCATCAAACAACCCCCCTGGGATCGGACCCCCCCAGGGTCAGGTTTCAGATCCCCTGGGGTTGGGAATCAAACCCCACCTCAGGATTGGAACCCTGCCGCACCACCCCCCCACCCCCCCATAGCATCGGGGATTGGAGCTACCTGGTCCTGCGGCCTCCTCTAGTGCGTTCTCTGCCCGACTGGAAACAAAATTTCCAGGAGGCGGGTTGGCACTTTAAATATGATAATGAGGCTGGAAGCCTCAGATTTAACTTGCTTTGCAGGTTTTACTGTGGCTGGCCGGGGTTTCCGGGCCGGAGGTTGGAGCCAGTTCCCAACACGCTTCCAATTTTAACCCCCCACCCGCACCCACTCCCACTCGCTCACCTATGTTAAATCAGGCTGACTTCCGGGCAGGGAACCTGTCAATGACAGCAGACATACGCTGTGGAGTTAAATCTCTACAGTGTGCGGGGAAACCTAGATGTTCGGGTTTCCCATACGCTACCAGAAACCCCCCACACTCCCAGTGGGTCTGCAGGTAAAAATGTCAGCTAATATCACTGACCACAGAGGGCCATCAAACGTTATAGACCATCATTGTTAAAATGTCAATTAGTATTCAAGAGGAGACATAACGGCCTAGAAATTCAGTTGCGTCCGCCAGCCGTTAGCGCCATAAGAGGGGTAGATTTCCAGCGCTAGGCACTTAGCGCCCGGGCGCAGGCTGATCTGCGCCTACGCCCAACTTCAGTTGACATTTAGCGCCGGCGCAAAGTGTTTGCGCCCGCTCAGCTGCGCGCGCAGCTTATGACGTCATTTCGTCGTGCAACGCTGTTTGTGCGCCCCAAACCGGAAATTCAGTGGCGCCCGCCCAATGTGGGCGTGGCACTGTTAAGAACTGTGAAGTGGAACGCAGCAGAGGCCCTGCGGGCCTCTGGGAGTGCTAATTAAAGGGCACTTACACTGAAGTATAAAGGCCAGCCATTTTGCTGCAATGACTTTAGTGCTTTGGATTTCTGAACAGACACCAAGGAACAGACCTTCCTGATTTGGGACAACATAGGAGAGGTATTTTTGGCTTCTGGCCAGAGCTTGGAACTTTCACTCATTGTGATTTCACTGTTTGCAAGTTTATTATGGGGGCTGCATGGGGTTCCAACCCTCAGTTCCAGCATTATGTGCGAAGGGCTCGCAGACGCTGTGTGAGAGGGCCAGCCATGCCTAGACGCAGAGGGGCCATCAGGCATCGGCAACGTAGGCCTTACCCACTCAGGGAATACCGGCAGCAGGTGTCCTATCTCACCATGACTGCCGCGCATTGTGTTAAGAGGCTGCGCTTCAGAAGGGAGGTGGTTGCAGAGATCTGCCAGCTGCTTCACAGAGATCTGCGTCCACAGCTGATGTGCAGGGCGTCTCTGTCGGTGGAAGTGAAGGTCACGGTGGCTCTGAACTTTTATGCAAGCGGATCATTCCAAGCCGCTGCTGGGGACATAGCGAACATTTCCCAGTTCGCCATGCATCGCTGCATCCGGCAGGTCACCGATGCCCTTTTCGCAAGGAGACACCAATTCATCTCCTTCCCCATGACCCTAGAGAGGCAGGAGCAGCGTGCAGTCGGATTTGCCAGGATCGCCGACTTCCCCATGGTGCAGGGCGCCATTGACTGCACGCATGTGGCTATGCGGGCACCTATCGACAATGCCGAGGATTACCGCAACCGGAAGGGCTACCATTCCCTCAATGTACAGCTGGTGTGTGACCACAGGCAGCGCATCCTAGCTGTCAATGCCCGCTTTCCAGGAAGCAACCACGATGCATTTATCCTGCGCCAGACTACTGTGGCTGACATGTTCGAGGCACAGCCTCCACCAAGGGGATGGCTTATTGGGGACAAGGGCTACCCTTTGTGTACATGGCTCATGACCCCGCTCCGCGCGCCCAGGACCCCTGCAGAGGAGGCATACAACGAAAGCCATCAAGCCACAAGGAACATCATAGAGCAAACGATTGGCGTCCTCAAGCAATGGTTCCGCTGCCTGGATCGTTCCGGCGGATCTCTACAGTATTCGCCGGATAGAGTCTCCCAGTTCGTCGTCGTTTGCTGCATGCTGCACAACCTGGCTATCCGCAGGACTCAGGCACTGCCACCTCACGTTGGACCACCACCTCAGGAGGACGAACAGGAGGACCATGAGGAGGAGGAGGAGGAGGAGGAGGAGGAGTACCAGCCCAGGAGGGAGCCACAAGGTCCAAGGGCCGTCCGCTTATTGAACGACACTTCGAGGCCCCCTGTCAGGGAATGGCTTGTGGCAATGAACGCACCTGAATGCAGCCGCTCCGCAAGCCCTCAGCCGGTTAACGCAACAACCACTTGAAACATGACACCTGGACAAGCTGAATAAATAAAAAGCTTTATTTAACAAACTCAGGGCCCTTCCCACATGAAACAGAGAAACAGACAAGACCCCCAAAAAACAGTCAAAAACATATCTCACTCCCACAACCTGGGGAGGAATAACAAAACTTGTCAATAACATTTGCCTTCATCTTCGGCCTTCCCAAAATAAGCCCCCCCCCCACAGAACACAAACACCCCCATATAAAAAAAAAGTTGGCAACACACTCTACTTGGTGTGCCGAGAGGGCGAGTCCTTGTGCAGGCTTCTCCGGCCCTTGCCCGACCTGTTGCTCCGCCTCAACCTGGGCCCTGTGGATGTGGCAAGGCTGGGGGAAGGCTCCTGAGGGGCACACTGCGTGACGGCAGATGCCCTTGGGGGTCGGCCTAGACGAGGTCCGGCCCTGGAGGGGCCGGCTGCTGACTGCTGCAGCTGTGGCTGGGCAGCATCAGTCTCTGCATCAGCTCGTCGCACCTTGGCTGGGGGAGTGGCAGTGGCGGCTGCAGCAATGGGGGCAAGCTGGCTGATGCCAGGCGCTCGCTGGTCACCAGAGACACTGGCACTCGGCCGGGCTGGCACTGCAGCAAGCGCAGCAATCTGGTGGAGGCCAGACCGCTGTGCTGCAGCAGGGCGGCGGGTGCCCTGGCGATGCTTCCGTGACACCGCGAGTGTGGCAGAAGTGAGTGCCCGAACTGCCCTGGTCTGTGCCCGCATCAGATCAGCCAGTGTCTGCACAGCACCACTCATGAACTCGCGACTCGCGTCCTCTGCTGCCGCGAGTTGGTCGACACCCCTGGCCTGTGAGTCCCCGAAAGCGGCCACACTATGAGCCAGGGACTCAATGGCCTGAGGCATCTGTCCCACAACCCCCATGAACTCGTTGTGGCGCCGCTCCGAGGCCGCGGACATTTCATCAAGGAGGCGCACCTCCTGGGCGAGGACCGTCTCCGGACTGGAGGGTGGACTCTCCCTCTGGGGAGAAGGCCGCCGAGCTGCCCGACCCTTCCCGCGTGCCTGGACGCCACTGGGCCCAGCAACTGCCCTCCCCTGCAACACTTCCCCCCTCTGGGGAGAAGGCAGCCGTGCTGCCCGACCCTTCCCGTGTGCCTGGACGCCACTGGGCCCAGCAACTGCCCTCCCCTGCAACACTTCCCCTCTCTGGGGAGAAGGCAGCCGTGCTGCCCGACCCTTCCCGCGTGCCTGGACGCCACTGGGCCCAGGAGCTACACCCCCCTGCAACACTGCCCCCTGGCTCTCCTCCAGGCAAAACGTCTCCCCTCCATTGCCATCCCCTGGCGCGGATGAGGGTTCCCCCGATGTGCTGCCATCCTTTTGGTCCTCATCGTCCTCCTCTTCCGAGGGACTGGCACTCTCAGCTTCATGGACCTCCTCCTCACCAGCTGAAAGCAGGAAGGCACAAGAGTAGCTTTAGAGTGAGGACAGGGCGTCAGCGAGGGAGGCATGAATGGTGGCATTATGCGCATTGGTCGGACAGTGGCAAAGGATGTAGATCTGAAGCGCAAGGGGAACGAGAGAGGTCCAAACGGTCATGTCCTTACCATTGGGGCCCAGCACAGGGTCCGCATCACCAATAGCAACGGGGCCAACCACCCGGCCACGCATGAGTCGAGCCACGCGCTCCTCCAGCTCACTGAGCTCCTGGAACTGGGCACGGCCTCCCCCGGTGACATTCCGGCTCTTCATATTCTGGGCCAGCTTGGCCTGCAAGAGAAAGGACGGCCTCTAAGTACAGTGTGGTGCCCTGTTGTTGTGTGCACTGCCTCCCATGGTGGAATAGCTTGGCCAGTGTGGTGCCCTGTTGTTGTGTGTACTGCCTCCCATGGTAGAATAGCTTGGCCAGTGTGTAAAGTGCAGAAAGTGCTATTGATGATCATGCCAGTGCCATAGCTGCGGGAGGAGGGATGGCCATTAGGCCTTTGAGGTCCCTTTGCCCATAATGTGAGGTGCACATGCAAGGATGAGGAGGACACTGGAAAGGCTACTCACCTTGACCAACCGAGTGAGGTCGTTGTACTTCTTGCGGCATTGGTCACCAGTCCTGGGGACATCGCTGGTGGCTGACACCCTGTGGGCGATTTCCCTCCAGGCTCTCCTGAACTGCCTCCTGGGAGCCTTCTTGCCACTGTCCAGGCACAAGATCTCTCTTCTCTTTTCCAAACCCTTAAGCAGCACCCTCAAAGCATGCTCTGAGAAGCGCTGCGCTCGTTCACGGGCCTTCTGCATGGCTTCAGGCGCTATTTGGGTCCACCAGCAGTGTTCAGGCCTAGCTGCAGGGCTCCACTATCCAGGGCGTGGCAGCAGACAAAGTCGACCCTTCCCCCTTTAAGAGCTGGTCGGCGTCAGGGTGTCTGCTGTCAATCAAAACATGACCGCACCTGCGCTGCGCCCGGCCTCGGCGTTATCAGTCCGCACCGCCAGCTTAGCGCCTAAAGATAGGAGTGCAACGCCAGTTTCAGCGCTCGCCCAAACTCCTTGGCCAAATCTACTGAATTTCGGCGAAGTGGCCTACACTTTCCGGCGGGCGCTAACTTTAGCGACCGCCCAACTTTAGCGCCCCAAAGGTGGCGCGACTGAATTTCTAGGCCAACGGGAGTTGAACCATTGATGTTGATAAAACCTATTAGTATTAACAGTTTCCCTGATGACTCAGTCGGTAAGTTCAATGCCTTGTGTAGGATTGAGCCATACTGACTAGGAAGGTTTTGGGTTTTATCTCCAGTTTGTGTTGAGTTAGTTTATTTAATTAGTTAGGTGGCAATAGAGACAGTGGGGGTTATTTTGGTGAAAGGGTAAAAACAGGCGCTAAATTGGTGTTGTGCTAACAAGACTCGCCTGTTTGAAAGTCTGGTTTTAGCACGCAAATTTGGTTCTAATTGCTGATTACCATAAATTGAACTTGCCTGCAGGTGCTAAAGCAGAGATTCCTGCAGGTTTAGCACTCAAGCGCTGATTAGAAGCAATTTTTGTGGAGCAGTATAAATGGGCTCCATGCACCCACTTCCACTGAAGGTGTGGAGTGGGCTGGCTGACTGACTGACTGACTGACACACGGCAGCAGGTTTCAGGATGGCTCAGGGACCGAGTAACTGGTAATTGGAAGTGCCATTGGGGGTCCTGGTGGAGATCTAGAGGAGGAGGGATGTCCTGTACCCGCACAGAGGAAGGAGTACACCTGCTCTCCTGTCCCTCCTCTCCCTCTCTGCTGCAACAGCTGGTGCTGCTCTACATGGCCTCATGTCCTCCTCCCATTCCTCCTGCAAGATGTCCATGACCAAGCACTCCCTTTCTCCTGGTGACTCCTATAAGGTAGAATAACACAGCACTCACTTTTTTTAGGTGAAGTCCTCAGAGAATTTCAGGAATAAATGTTAATAGAGTGTTGGTGAAGTCTTGACAAACTGTCCCAGAAAGTCTCCTGATGTGTTTCAAAAGTTCTCTTCAAACCTCCAGCAGCAAGTGAACAGTAAAAGGTGATATACCTTTAAGTAGCACTCAAAATCCTCAGCAAAGACTCGTTTACCACCTGGTTGCTGTTAGGAGAGGGCGTTAGTTCAAGCGCTATCCACAAAAATACCGTGCAGCCTCATTAATGAGTGCAAGCAGGCCATTTACATGGCAATCAGCCCCTTAACGATCCTCTGGGCGGCCGTTCCCAAGCTTCAACTCCTTTACCAAGATGGTGTCTTGCACTAAACTTGGGCTACACTGGCATTTCAACTCAAGACCCCATCTTTGCCACCTCGGAGGCACTTTAGCGCCTGAAGGAGCCATTGAAAATGGCTCCCAGTAGGACTTGGGAAGGCAGGGAGGTGAGCGATTGAGAAGGAGGAAGGGAAGCGATTGGGAGGGGAGCGATCGGGAGAAGGAGGGCAACAGTAATCAGTAGAGGGAAGGGGCACAAATCAACAGAGAACGAAGTGGGAGCCAGCCACGGTCTTCGGCACTGCAGTGGAACTGGGAGGAGCACTATTGCACCTCCCGGCTCCACATTCAGGTAAGCATTTTTTTTAAACTTATGTTTTTGGTGGCAGCCTCCAGTGGTTCCTTTAATAGGGTGACCATACGCCCCCGTTTTCCGAGGACAGTCCCCGGATGAGGGACTGTGTCCATGGGCAAACAATGTCCCCGGAAGAGTCCCCGGTTCAGGAAACTCGTCCCCGAATAAGCGCGGGTTCAAATCAGGAGCTGCCCTGTGGTTGGGCAGTAAAGTGGGCATTGCTGTGTGGTGGGGTGGGTTCCAATTGCTGGGAGGGATGTCAATCTCCTGTTTTCAACCAGTAGAAGGGGCGAACTCACTGAGGGACAATAATTTATGCAGAGATTGCGGCTGTGGCCGCAGTATACATGCTCCACGCCCCCCACCCACCAACTCCCCATCCGCTAGCCCTCCCCCCCCCCCACCCCCGCCACCAAATCCCCGGATAGTCCTGTGAAATTCAGTTGAAGAGAAATCGGCCCCGGAGCCAAAATTTCCGAGTAATGGGGGCCGCTGATAACCGGACTAATGAGCAGTGGCTGGAACCGGGCCGTGTGGATGCCCCAGGAGTCAGATCAGAGCACGCTTCGTGGCCTCGGATGGTGTGGGTGATTGTCGAGCTGCGAGGAGAGGGAGGAGCCGGTGATTGCGGCTGGCAGATGCTGTGAACAGCGGCCGCATTATTCAGGTGGCAAGTTCTGGTGCTGTTTTTTGCAGATTCTGTTTACATCAAAATAACAAAAAAATTTGCCTCGCTACGCTGCGCAACCTACATTTTCTGTCCTGGCTACTTTTACTGTACTCCCACCCTGTCTGTCCCCAGATTCGGTTAGAAAATATGGTCACCCTATCCTTTAAGGACCGCTGGTTAGGCCATATGTAGACCATGTTTTCATAAATGCAGCTGATCCGTTGCCAGCTGTGTTCAGGTCAGCTCAATTTGACAAAGGGAGCCTCAAACAGGTGTTAAGCCCCCTATTTGTGTGTACAAAAGGCCTAACACCTGTTTCAGGTGCGGTTCCTGGAAGCCTCTTTTTCTGCCTTTACTAACATGGTGAGCAGCACACTTTCAGCATGTAATGGGTGCAACGCGCCGCCCGCCATATTTGATGCTTAGGCACCCATTTTATGACTGAGAAGTGGCGCAGTGACATTGAATTTCTAGGCCTTCATATATGTACCTCAGTTGAGGACAAAATTGGGCCCTACTAGATCAAAATGCCTGCTGACATTCAGTAGCCGTGCCTGTGCTGAACAGATGACAGGGCACCCAGAACCACGCCCCAGTATATGTCAGCACTTTCAGGAGAGAAAGGGAGAAAATTGAGGGAAGGAATAACTATCACATGCACAAAAATATTAGCTGTAATCCCACTATTAATTCCAGTCTCCAGGTGTTATATATGTTGAAAGAAAAATCATTAGATCTGAAGAATGAAATTATGGTGGTCCATACTTGGACCAATCAAGTTTCTCTTCTTTGCATCTTTCTGCATCAAGTTTGTTGTCATAGATTCACAAAGAATGACAGCAAAGCACAATATTAAATATATACCGTTAGGATAATATAGTAAAGCATACAATACAAGCCACAAGATCATAGTAGAACTCGCTAGAACAAGAAATAATTCCACAGCAGAAAAGGGAAGACAATACACAGAAATTTACTCTAACAATACTCCCAGAATATCACCTCCCCTTTGATAATTCGACTGCTTTATAATCCCTGTTAGGTTACAAAATAATAAGTTGTAAAAATTTTGGATCAACATAAAGTTATACAGAAATTGAAAAATTACTATTATAACAGAGACATATAGAGACCCGAGTGTACAATCAAATTCAACTAGAAACCATACCAAGCATACTCTCTTTTGCTTTGCATTTAAAAATATGATTAAATAACTTATAATACCTATAGTAATGTATATTGCCTGTCATTCTTTGCTAATTCTTGCTTGATTGGCACAGACTCTTCCATACTGTGACTACAACAACACTCCAGCCTCTGGCCTTCATTCTACCCTAAGGCTTATTAAATTACTAGGGCCTGCTTATGATTTTCAGTTGTGTCAGATTTTGTGCTGCAGGAATCTCAGCCACTAATGAAAACCAGGATGCACCATCTTTTTACATTAGTAAAAGACAGTTGGTGGCTCAACTCCCATCACTGGCATATATGAAATAGATGGCTATCCAAAAAACAATTTCAGTCTATTTAACTAGGTGAAATAATCAACAAAATATTAAAAGTTAGGCAGTGTAACAGGTCAACAAACCGTTTGGAACTGGGGGTGAGTAGACTTGAGTAAATAATTAATGGTCAAATGCTACAAATTTACTATCTACAAGTTGATTCCCTCGTGGCATTGTACACAGGAAGTCAAGACCAGGGGGGTGATTTTAAATTGTTGCACCTGCCGTTAACTGGCTGATAGCCTCAAAATGGTGTCAGTAGCCTTACTGCCCCATAAACCCAATGATGTGGTCAGCACCCTTTTGAAAAGGGCCTATCACTGGGCATCCAAACCACTTGCCTGTTTCAGGTGCTAGACCACTTTTAATCTTCAAATTGCGATTCTAGAACCCCGACTGCCATTTTAGGTTGGAACTGGTTAGAGTGTGCACCCTGCACACTCCGACCAGTTCCACGGGTGATAGAGCCGAAGAGGCCCGGGCCTCAAAACTGAGTCTGTCTCTCCAACGTTGGTCATCCAAAAGTCAAAATTGACCCCAAGTGTAGTGTTCAGGTGAAGCGGGGTTAGATGGTGGGAATACTTGGGCCAGAGCACACAGACATAATTTAGTTGCCATTTTAAAGTCATCCATTCTGTCCTTATTGTTAGATAATTTTTAAAAAACATACAACAAGTCAATCTCACATAGCATTACACAGAGACAGTCAAGACAAAGTGTAGCCTTCAGGTGAAGTGGGGTTAAAGGGTGGTGGATAATTGAATCAGAGCAAGCAGATCTAATTTAGTCTGTATTTTAAAGTCATACATTTGGTCTTTATTTCACTTATTACTCTAATTTTGTTTTTTTACTGGTCACTGTCCTGTGGTGTTGCATGGGGAGTCAAGATCAAGCACAGTATTCAGATCAAGCAGCGTTAGAGGATGGGAACATAACTGGACCTAGATGGGAGAGGGGACGTGGAAGAAGAGGGGAGGAGGCAAATGGAAGGGAGTGGAGTAGGAAAGAGGAGGAGATGGAGTAGGGATAGAATGTGAGGGAGTGGAGGAGCGAGAAAGAGGGGGAAAGATAAGGAAATTGGGGGAGGAGGGGAAGGAAAGAGGAGCAAATAAGGGAGTCAACAGAGAAGAGAGAATGGGAGGATAGAGAGGAGAGGAAGAGAGAATGAAGAGGAGTAGGGAGAAAGGGCAGGGGAGGTGGGTAGAGGAGAGGGAGAGGTGGAGAGGAAAGGAGGAAGGGAAAGGGGATGGGAATGTGGATGAGAAACAGAAATGGGAGAAGAGTGGAAAAGGAGGAAAGGAGAGGGGCGGAGGAGGGGATGGAGGAGAGGGGAAAACAGGGAGAAGAATAGGGAGGGGGATAAGGATAGAAGGATATGGGGAGGAGGAGCAGGATGGGGAGAGGAAGAGAATGGGGTATATAGATGAGGGGAAGGGGAAAGAGGAACAGGGAGGGGAAGAAAAAGAGAGAGCAGGATAAAAGAGGAGGAGCACAAGGGGTGGAGCAATTGAATGAATGACCAGTTAATATGCTTTTTTTGGAGATAAATAGTTGGGGGAGAAATGTTAGTCAGGATACCAGGAGAGCTCCCTGCATGGTTAATTGGCCAGGGCGCCACAACTCTATTGGATCTTTAACATCCACCAGAACAGGCATAACAGCCCCTTGGCTTAACATCTCATCCAAAGCACAGCACCTCCAACGATGCTGTACTTCCTCAGCACTGCACTGGAGTGTTAGCCTTGACTATCAGCTTGAACCCCAGCATGATGCTTGAACTCACATCCTTGTGACTTAGAGGTCAGAACCTACTAACTGAGCCAAGCTGACATCATCTTAATAATCAAATTTTAATATTATTTGGAATACATGCAAAGATATTTTCTTACTTTTATGTTTTCAGCACCTAACATCTACTATTACTAATATGTATTTTAATATGAAACAGTTGTGTTCTGTGGCAGCATATTTGAAATAAAATGTAGACTTATTTCCTATCTGTTGCATCTTTGAGAATTAAAAAAAACAGAATTTTAACAAGTAGCTTGTCAAAGAAATGTTATTTGAATATTAGAAGATGATTGGTTGCAAAGTGCCCCCAGTTGACTGCTGAGGATACTTGACTTTGATTCGGCCTCTCCCGATGATGTCATAAAGGTGAGCCAAACAGTAGAGGAAGAGTTAAACTAAACAGCATTTAGTATAAAATGTAGAACTACTTAAAAAGGGAGAAGGCAACAGAAATATAACCGTGGCCGCATGGATTAATGCTTGGCTTAGGTTCCTGCTCCTGATCACTTTCTACTGGTCCCTGCATAAGTGTGGTTCTCAGGTGGCTTCACTATGATTCCATCAGTGGTCCAGTATTCTACTAACACTCAGGCCTAGAAATTCACTTGGGCGCGGGCAGCTTGTCGCGCCCAAAAGTTAGCGCTGGGCGGGGAGGCATTAGCGCACGCCGTATATTCGTCTTCTGCGCCCCAATTCGGAAGCGGGCGCTATACCAGGGTGTGCCCGCCTCCGTTTGGGGCGCTAGTTGCCGCAGCGCCACCCGATGCAGTGCGGCAGGCTGCGGTACTGCAGGCCTCCTCCTTCTCTTAAGGGGGAGGTGCCTGCAACGGCCGGAGCCCCGATCGCGAGTGCCGGCAAAAGAGCCCAGCACAACGGAGAAGTGCCGGGCTCCACGGAAACCAGCCGGCAATGCCGCGGGGGGGGGGGTGGAGGAGGCCGGGGAAGGAGGTGCGGGCAGGCGGCCGCCGAAAAAGCGGCCGGCCGCACCTTCAGCTTTAAAGCGCCCCACTACGGCAGCAGGACGGCCCCGTTTTCTGTTCGCTGTTTGCGCCCGCTTCGGAGGAGGCGGGCGCAAATAAATATGGGGATCGGCGCGGTTTCGGGGCGTTACGGGCCACCACGCACACCGATGACGTCATCGGTCCCGGCGCAGCGCTAACGGCTACCGCCGCCAATACCGCTGCACTCAATTTCCGCGCTACCACCCCGCCAGCGCAAAAGACCTCTTTAGGCGCTAAGTGGGCGCAAGGCCCACTGAATTTCTAGGCCTCAATGTTTAAGTTTGCATATGAAGAGTGACATTTTCAGCGAGGAACTTGAGGGATGCCAACAGTTACATTATTATAGTCTAGAATGAGATAGAGGAGAAAACTGGGTGAAAAAGAAATGTAAAAAAAACTTAAGGTGTGACTGTAAAACAATATTAGACTTTGTACATACTGTCTTGCCAACATTTCTATAACCTTGTAAAACTCCAATCTAGAACACAATATGCAGCACACATTTTTCAAGACAAGAGATGCCCAAATACATTATGAAGTATGTGAAATGAGCCTTCAATAATATTTGGTGGAGCTTATTGCCAAGTAATGACAGAAATAGTAAGCGTGCACTCTCTTTGTTTATTTATAAATAAACCGACAAACATTTATCTCTAGGCACAAAAAATTACTTGAATAAGACAAAAAGTGAAACATTCTGTAACAATGTGAAGCTGGGGATGAGGGGAGGAGCAGGGACAAAGCAAATTTTCTGCCAGGAATGTGGAGACCTCTATGAAACGTGAAGCACTTGACAGGCCGGCCAGCCTGATGACAGCCAGAAGATTAATGGATTTAAACTTCACTCTCATCTTCCACTTCTACAGCTTATCCGCAATTTAGCAAACTAGTGAATGCATGTGTACATATGTCCACTACTGATTAACCCGCCAGACAAAATGCTTTGAACAACTAAGACTGCATGTTTTATATGTGGAAATATACAGTAACATAAAAAGGCCAGTCATGCCATACCTATATTTCCTCCCAAATAGTACAAATACTGACGTATGAAAGTTGCCAAAATGACTAAGAACAAACTTGCACTTATATAGACTACCAGCTGATTGAAGGAAACAGGCTCAGGAAATAGGCTCAGGAAATCAATATTTTTAATTAGCTATGGGGCTCCTTTAGGAACATAAGAATAGCTGGACGAAAAAGGACCAAGGTCCACCTATTTCATCTTCTACCATCCTGGTATTTGCATGATACAATGAAAATTGAGTTGTTGACCAATCATGGTAATCAATCTCTATTAATTAGTCTACAACAGACCCAGACATGAGGCAAGGAGAATAACCCAGTGGCGGAAAGCTTTGGAAATAAGTCCAAAGTCACCTGTTGCTTCCAAGTAAGCTACACTTACCATATGCCATGTCTCAAATTAACTCATATACTGTATCGCAAAATATTATTTTCTGAAAGAAATCTTTATTTGCATTTTAATGAATCAACACTATCTTCTTCCACCGTCTTCCTAGGGAGCTTGTTCCAGAGTTTTACTAGTCGATCACAGAAATAACGGCCCTGATATTTACGGGGAGGCAGGGATGATGCAGGGGAGCGGGGGGGGGGGTGGGGGGGGGGGGGGAGCCGGAAAGTCCGGGGACTCGGCGGTCCTGCTGAATTTAACAGCAGGAATTCATTATAATTTTCTTCTTCCATTTCCCATCCTGCAGCCAGCCATATTGACAGGTGGGTTGAGGACACCTTCCCTGATTTTTAATTTTTACCCCCACTTCCCCCCTAAACCGACCCTCTCCCATCTGTTGTGGAAGGGGCGGGGTAGGAGGTTAATATCAAGGCCAATGTTTCTGCAGATTAGTGTTGAATTTACCTCCCCTCAAGCGCAGAGCATGTGCTCTGGTTTTACTGTTCTAGACAAAGTGAAAGAGCTTGTCATCATCTACATTATCTAGACCCTTTAGAATCCTAAAAACAGTAACCGTATCAACTCTAAACCTTTTCCAATGAGAACATGCCAATTTAGGTAATTGCTCCTCATAACCCAATCCCTCAATCATTCTCTTCTGTATACTTTCAATAGCTGCCATATCCTTTTTGTAATGCGGTGACTAGAACTGTACACAGTGCGGTTGCACTAATTATTTATAAAGTGGCCGGATTACCTCATTTTATCATCTTACTATTGACTTTCTAATATATCCCAACACTGATTTGCTTTACTTACTGCCACAAATCATTGTTGTGATGGCTTCAATTTGTTGTCAATCAGAACCCTGATAGCTCTTTCATTTTACATAGACATTATTTTCTTTCCATTTAAATAATAGTCCCTTCCTCGATTTTTTTGTTCCCATGTGAAGCACTTGCATTTTTCTCAAAAATAAGATTCTCCATTTTTTTTATTTCCCAGGATTTTGTTTCATTTTTGTATTAATATGATTCCATTGAAAATCAGAGAGCAAAATGACTGCTGGGTAAAAACTGCAGGGAAAATTCATTGTGACAAAAAACGCAGCAAAAACATTTTTTAAAATATATTTGTCTACTTTTATTTTATTTAATCTTTATTTTATTTTTATTTGACTTATTTAGCAGATAGTGATAGGAGGTAAGTCCATGACAAACAAAGAAAATAAAGAATAATTGCATTTACAGAGGGGGAGAAAATTCAATTTCTGCACTCCCAGCACACGCCAGGAGAGCTTATGGCAAAATTGTATAACCCCAGCTCATCATTTACTATCCATTAAAATTAATGAAAGAAAAACTACAGCTTAGGAGTGCAAGATTTCCCAACATGTGTCTTATGTCCCTGCTATAAACATTTAAGGATGATTTTACGAATACTACTCCCAGATGAAAGCTCACCCACTGGGAACACATATTGGGAAATCACAGGTATGCTCCCCACAATTTTCCAATAGATGAAGATCATGGGGAGCATATCCACGAGTTCCCTGTGTGCGCTCCCAGTGGGTGTGCATTTGAAAAATGATCTCTAATATTTTTGATGGTGTGTTGGTCAAAGAGATGAGAAAGAAACCAGATAACAGCTCCTAATGGAGTCGCACACAACAAAATCTGGCAAGATTCAGGGAAATCATAAAGTTTGGGGAAAGTTACAGATAGTTAAGTCTACTGATTCCAAACAAGAATCAAAATTGGAAATCACTTTAAAGCCCAATTTTTTTACAGTTGAAAATAGGTAAAAGCTGAAAACAGAATCTTAAGTACAAATTTACAACATAAAGCATTATATACTTATAAAAAATTATGTTTATAAAATGGAGAGAGGCACTGGAACAGGTTGGTCCACTTTGCTAAGGAAATGAAGCTGTTCTAAGTAACCCATACAATGTGTGGTTTAGCTAATGAGATATCCTGTGGGAGTTTCCTTACAAGTAGAAAGATTCAGTGGTGGGAAACACGGCCACCTCAAAGATTCCATACACAAATTGTTTCCATTTGGTTAAAGCAAGGTCATCTTATAATGGAAAGATTACTAAAAGTGAACTGCTTTGAATTGTACCTTCATTCCCACACATGGTACTGTAGTAAAACTGTTATATTCACAGTACCCCCTCTGGCTGATCATATGACACACAGACATTGTACTCTTTATCCTGAATCAGCCTACAATTACACTTCAACCATCCAAAATGAAATCAGAGCTTTTACATTAAACTTATGTCCGTTCATACATTTGACAGCTTTAACACAATGCTGTTGTTTTGTTTCCTCACTCAAAATTGTGAATGTATGTCATTCCCTTGCACATTATATAATCCTACGGATACTTCTTTAATGCAGCTATCCATAAAACCATGCAATCTTAGAGTGCTTCCCCCTAAGAAAACTTAATGAATTTATTCAACTTTTTTTTTAATAAAGCACAATTTTGTTAAAGTGTGAAACCAGTGCTGTATAATGTTGCTACTTACACAGTCTCAAACTCCACAACATTATAAATGTGGTATGAACATAAGAATTAGGAGCAGGACTAGGCCATACAGTCCCTCGAGCCTGCTCCACCATTCAATAAGATCATGGCTGACCTTTGACGTCAACTCCACTTTCCTGCCCGATCCCCATATCCCTTGATTCCGTTAGCGTGCAAAAATGTATTGCTGTAGCCTTGAATATACTCAATGACTGAGCATCCACAGCCTTCTTGGGTAGATAATTCCAAAGATTCACAACCCTCTGAGTGAAGACATTTCTCCTCATCTCAGTCCTAAATGGCCAACCCCTTACCCTGAGACTGTGGCCCCTAGTTCTAGACTCTCCAGCCAGGGGAAACAACCTCTCAGCATCTAAATTTTTCCAGTTCTGACGAAAGGTCATCGATCGATATGAAACGTTAACTCTGTTTCTCTCTCCACAGATGTTGCCTGACCTGCTGAGTATTTCCAGCATTTTCTGTTTTTATCTCAGCACCTACCCTGTCAAGCCTTCTCAGAATTTTATATGTTTCAATGAGATCACCTCTCATTCTTCAAAACTCCAGAGAGTATAGGCCCAATCTACTCAATCTCTCCTTATAGGACAACCTCTCATCCCAGGAATCAATCTAGTAAACCTTTGTTGCACCACATCTAAGGCAAGTATGGTCTCACCAAAGCCCTGTACAATTGCAGCAAGACTTCCTTACTCTTGTACGCCAAACCCCTTGCAATAAAGGCCAACATACCATTTGCCTTCCTAATGGCTTGCTGTACCTGCATGTTAACTTCGTGTGTTTTGTGTACAAGGTGGTTTACAGAAATATAGGACCTGGGTGCAATTAGTAGACTGCAGTTAGCTACAGAGCAGCAAGAACCTCACCAATAACTATCAGACAGTTTAAAACACTATTTACTTGTTGTCATGAGGAGACCAAAAAATGATTTGCAGCCTCAGCTAAAATTCTCAGATGGGGTTGGTCACTGGGCAGTTGCAACAAGTGGAGGTGAGGTGCATAACTGACAATAGGGAGGGAAAAAAATCATCAAGAATGCCTCTTTGGTCATACTTTGGCATCACTTACCAGCTGACGACAAAGCAACAATAATGGGGGAGCATGGAGCTATCCATTCATATGTCTCGTTTCTCAATTAGAGTATGGTTGCAGAATCTGAAATTATATCAAAGGGAGAAAAGACAGGGGAAATCCATTTAAGCAAAGTGCTGTTTTTTGTTTGATAGTGCAGGCATTTGTACTTTTACACTGTTATGGACTGCCATTACATCACCTTCATGTAACAAAAAGGGAAGACTTGCATTTATATAATGCCTTTCACTGCCTCAGAACACTCCAAAGCACTTTACACTGTAGCACTGTAGATTCCACAGGAGTGGGATATACTTCACTATGCTGTGCACCATATTATAAAAAGGATATAGAGGCACTGGAGAAGGTGCAAAAAAAGATTCACAAGGATGATACCAGAACTGAGAGGATATACTTACCAGGAAAGGCTGATCAGTCTGGGGCTATTTTTTCTAGAAAGGAGAAGGCTGAGGGGTGACCTGATGGAGGTCTTTAAGATAATGAAAGGGTTTGATAGGGTAGACGTAGAGAAAATGTTTCCACTTGTGGGGAGTCCAAAACTAGAGGTCATAAATGTAAGATAGTCACCAATAAATACAATAGGGAGAAACTTCTTTACCCCAGAGAGTGGTAAGAATGTGGAACTCACTACCACAAGGAGTAGTCTTGAGACAAATAGCATAGATGTGTTTAAGGGGAAGCTAGACAAGCACATGAGGGAGAAAGGAATAGAAGGATATGCTGATGGGGTTAGATGAAGAGGGGTGGGAGGAGGCTTGTGTGGAGCATAGATCAGCTGGGCCGAATAGCCTGTTTCTGTGATGTAGGGGGAAATTTTGCCAGCCCTGGGGAGGCGGGTTTGGAGGTCGGACTGCCGGGAAAATGGCAGAAACTGGGAGTGGGTACCGAACCTGCTCCCAACCCACCTCTGTGCCATCTTCTCGGGAATTAACAGGCAGTTAAGAGGCTTATCACCATTTTACCCCTCCAAGTGCGAGGCAAGCAGTGGATCTGCGGGGATGAGAGGGATCGAAAAGTCCGCTGTAGAGGTGAGTGATGGGTGCAAGTGTGGAGAGGTAAGTATGAGAGGTGAGTGTAAAGTGTTAGAAAAAGTTTCCTTACCTTTGCTTCTTCCTGCAGGCTTCAACCCTTAGGGATCCGGAAGTGCCTCATCTCAACAGCAGAAATGACAATGGCTGCTGCATTCTCAGATGCAGCAGCCATCTGATTTCTGCTGAGGAAATAGGTTAACTTGGTGAGCCTTCAGTGCAATGACTCACCACAGAACAGAGAATGTCACTGTTTGACAGCTTCTCAAAGCTGTCAAACGCTGACAATTCACCTGTCAAAAATTTTTGACAGATGAAACGTCATCGCTGACATCCTCTGTCACCGGCTTTCCCGGCTGGCTAAGCCCACAAGGCGGGCTTAACAAGGTCAATCAAGGGAAAATAGCGTGGGTTGGCCAGACGTCGTTGGGGGAGGGACTGAAACCCAACAGCCATCAGTCCCGCCCTCAACGCGTCCCCATTGATAAAATCCAGCCCGTAGACTCCACGTAACTATGATGATCCTTCCTGTTGAAAATAAACAAAACTTGCAGGTAAGACCCATTTCTAAGCTTTGGTGCCTCTGAAGACTGAATGACTTCTAGGAAATGATACACAGTCAAAATATAGATTTGGCCCACATATTACAGTGAAAGAGAAGCTTTATAATTAGCCCCTGCTGGAAACAGGATATTTGATTGAGAGACCCCTGTTGTATCCTGCTAAACAATATAGATATTTTGCATGGATATTTCCATCAGCATAACACAATTTTTGTTTAAATTTCAAACTGTGGCTTCATAGGTGGCATCATAGTACGCCATTATCTAAACAGATTTGGCCATTCTCGTCAATTTCCTTCTGTCATCGGCAATGAGCTCTGGCTTTTCATATGCATCATTCTTTAAAATCCCAGCGGCACTTCCTCTGCATGCGACGGTGATGAGGTGTCTGTCATTTTTATCACTGAATTTGATGTTGAACAGATTTTTACTGTTCAGCAGGTCAGTTTTCTGAGCCTTCTAGGTATTTTTGGTTATTGTCTATTAGCAGCCAAAATAGACCGCAGTAATGTATTCAAAAGACTAATACAACCCTTTGTGTTAAACAACAGTAATACTGTAACTAGCTAACAGATCTTTGTTAACCAATTGGCAGTGTGTGTTCACTGTGTGGTCATGATCCGACATTATCTGTAATCTACATATTAAGGAATAAAGGACATAGCAACTCCGTATCTATCAGTTTTATTTAATAATAAATCTGCAGTTGTTCACATTTTGCTTTACTTAAAATAAATGCTGTCAAATATTGCTTATGATTAATAAAATAAAGAAAGCTTGATGATAACGTGCAATCATTTGCAAAAAAAAAATTAATCTGATTATGAACTTGTTTATTCTGTTGACTTGTTTTTGTGAAATAAACTAACTGGGAGGAACTGTGTTTCCGCTCACATTTTTAATTGTATTTTCAAGAGTTGACATTCACATTCATATTTGTGCTGGTGATAAAACCGAGGGAAGTAATGAAGAGGAATTTATTGTGGTCATTAGTTTGAAAGAGCTGAGTTAACATACACAGTGCAATTATAAGAACACTAAGCCACCCTGGGTTAATGTTTGTATCTATTGATGTTAATTGCACTTCCTCACATGATCAGTAGCTCCTCCAGGACAGCTAGCCTGTTCCCCTGCTGTCATCATGACTTATTTTTTAAGCAGAAAATCAACAGAAACTAAACAAAATTACAGCTATGAAGCCACCACCACCACCTGGGACACAGGGAAAATGGAAGACAAGCCAAAGAAGGAGAGGTGGGTTTATAGGAGTGTCTTAAAGAAGGAGAGGGAGGTAGAGAAGCACAGAGATTTAGGGAGGGTATTAATGAGCACCAGCTGAAGAACATATGCAACACATCACATATGCTCCACTAAATTCACTCTATGTCAGACAACTTTGCATTTATATAGCACCTTTAATGTAAAAGAAATATCTCAAGGTGCTTCACAGAGGGGTAAGGGAAAATGGATGACAAGCCAAAAGAAGGAGAGGTGGGTTTTAAGGAGGGTCCTAAAGGAGGAGAGGGAGGAAGAGAAGCGCAGAATTCAGGGAGGGTGACTACTTCCCTGGGAGTATACAAGACAGAATCGGTCCAGGTTAGCAGACTGCTAGTGTCTCCCAGATCGGTGATGTATGATCTGTTTATGTCTATCAAATAAAGTTTACAGAAAGACCTTTGGTGGTGAAGTGTCTCATTGTAGAGTCTCAACCTAGAGATTGCCTAAGTCTTGTCCTGGAGCACTGCTGAAAGGTTTGTACCATTGTTTGCTTATTATTGAACTTTGTAGTGATTGTTTACAACTTTGTGGTTTACCATTGTTGGAATATTCAAGTTTGAGGCTAATGACTCTTAAATTTAAATTGTAATTTAGGTTGAGACTCTACAATGAGACACTTGTATACTCCCGGGGAGATGCCCTGGCTATGTTTGGATAGTTATGAGTGGAACTAAGCAAGGGTACTCCCACTGAGCTGGTCAACAGAATAGAGACATTGAGGAGGATAGTGTGGTCGACTATGTCAAATGCTGTAGAGAGGTTGAGGAAGATGAGGAGAGATAATGCACCATGGTTACAGTCACAGAGTATGTCATTGCTGACTTTGGTCAGGACTGTTTTGGGACCGTGTCGGGGAAGAAACCTGATTAGAGAAATTCAAACAGGGAGTTGTGGGAAAGATGGGCAGAGAATAGGGAGGTGACAATTTATTCAAGGACAAAAAGGAAAGGACGGTTAAAGATAGGGCAATAGTTTGCAAGGACAGAGGGATTGAGGGTATTTTTCTGAGGAGGGTGGCTTTGAAAGGAAGGGGAACAGTACCTGAGGAGACAGAACCATTTACAATGTTAGCTAGCATGGGGAGCCAGGATGGAATTTGGGTGGTCAACAACAACAACAACTTTTATTTATATACATCTTTAACGGAGTAAAACGTTCCAAGGAGCTTCACAGGAGCGTTACCAAATAAAATTTTGACACTGAGCCACATAAGGAGATATATGGGCAGATGACCAAAAACTTTGTCAATGAGGTAAATTTTAAGGAATGTCTTAAAGGAGGAAAGAAAGGTAGAGAGGCAGAGAGGTTTAGGAAGGGGATTCCAGAGCTTAGGGCCTTGGCAGCTGAAGGCACGGCCTCCAATGGTGGATCGATTAACATATGGGATGCTCAAGAGGCCAGAATTGGAGGAGCACAGATATCTTGGAGGGTTGTAGGGCTGGAGGAGATTAGCAATAGGGAGGGTGAGGCCATGGAGGGATTTGAAAACAAAGATGAGAATCAGTTTAGTAAGAATGGGGGTCAAGGCAGCAGGGGTGGGACTTATGAATGAGATATACTTGGAGATGGCATGAAGTGAGATGGGAGATAAACTAGAGAGAGATGCAGGTTCAGGGCTAGGGCAGGAGGGAACCTGAGGAAAGTTTGGCTTGGTGGGAAAGGGGAAGGGGGAAAGCAGCAGAGGCAGCTGAATGGATGGTCTCAATCATAGTGTCAAAGAAGTCAGTGATCTCCTTGCACAGTTTTGAAGGTGAATGGGGCAGGAGAAAGAGGTTTAAGGAGACAGTTGGCCGTGGAGAAAAGAAGCTGGAATCAGCCTGGAGTAGTGGGTAGTTTTGGCAGAGGGGAATGAGCCCTAACAGCACTTGATGTGGTCCAGCCAGATCTGGTAATGGATGACGAAACCATTTGTGCAATGTATATACTCAGGCCTGAGCCCCTTGGTCTTGAAGCAGTGAAGACCGGGGCCATACCAGGGAGGAAAACCAGAATGGGAGAGAGTTAAGTTTTTTCTGGGGCAAAGAGCATCACAACTGGAGTTTGAGCGAACTGACAGTTGCAGAAGTATCGTGGTGAATGGAAGGCCATATGCCAGACAGTTGGGAGTTTGAACATGCAGTTGTAAATAACTTAGCAGAGATGTTTTCCAGGGGCGAATGCAGAAGGAAGTGGGATTGAAAGGGGTAGGGAGTTTTGGATGGTAAGGGATACAAGGAAGCGGTTGTGGATAGTCTTATCAGTGATCAAGATCACAAAAGTAGACAGGCCACTGGAGATGCTAAGGTCAAGGAGGTGGCCATTAATATGGGTAGGAGAGTGGCTGGAGGGGCTGGTACCAGAAGGACACTCTCTAGCACATAAGCTGGTTATTTCCCTGCATTCAGCAGTCAGGGAAACACAGAGATCATGTGGCTTTGTAGTTCTAAAGGACCCAAGGTAATGCTTGTCCGTACTACTCCCCAGTCAACATGGGCCAGTACAGTATGCAAACCAGTACTGCTGTCCATGCTAATTGCAAGAATGTTCATCCTCTCCTCACTGCAGCAGAAAGCAGGCCCCAACAAACATGTGGTTGAAGTACCTATGGCGCATATCCTAATGCAAACAATTGATATTCAGCCTCAGCCTGGGGGAATATCAAGCAGTACAGGGTCTATTTTTAGGGACTATTTGGAACAAGCTTTCCTCCCACATTGAAACCATTTATCGGGAGGGGGAAGCAGACCAGCACAGGAAGGGAAATAAGCCAGCAGCCATAACACATCCATAGATAAGCCAGGATTGAGATTACGACCAATAATACCACCATTATATCACAGAATCACAGAAACCCCACAGTGCAGATATAGGCCATTTCGGCCCATCAAGCCTGCACCGACACATATCCCACCCGATCCCCGTAACCCCGACACCAACACATATCCCACCCTATCCCCGTAACCCCACATATTTAATCCCCCTAACACTAAGGGTCAATTTATCATAGACAATCAACCTAACCCGCACATCTTTGGACTGTGGGAGGAAACCGGAGCACCCGGAGGAAACCCACGCAAACACAGGGAGAATGTGCAAACTCCACACAGACAGTCACCCGAGGCCGGATTCGAACCCGGGTCCCTGGCGCTGTGAGGCAACAGTGAGGCAACAGTGCTAACCACTCTGCCACCATATCCCTTAATTTTCTTTTAATCTTCTGGTTCTGCCCAATAATTCTATATAAGATAACAGACTGTTACAACACAGAAACAAGCCATTTAGCCCATCAGGTCGGTGCTAGTGTTTTTCTCCACATGGGCCACCCAAGTACCCTCCTGCTCATTCCCTAAACTTTTTAATATTCTTCTTTTTCAACCAACTATCTAATTCATTTTTTTTTAATTTATGAGTTCTGCTTCCGCAAAGACTTATGACAGAGAATTCCATATTTTAAGCACCTTCTCTAAGATTCCCCTTTAATTTTTCTTGTAGATATCTTAAATTTGTGTCCTCTTATTACCATCTAACCAACCAGTGAAACAATCTACCCCTGTTTACCTTATCATAATCCTTCATAATCTTGAAGACTTCATAGAATCATAGAATCTTACAGTGCAGAAGGAGGTCATTTGGCCCATCATGCCCGTGCCGGCTCTTTGAAAGAGCTATCCGATTAGTCCCACTTCCCTACTCTTTCCCCAAAGCCCTGCAAATTTTTCCTTTTCAATTATGTATCAGTTCACTCCCTCAGATCATCCTTTTACCTTCTCAGTTCTAGTGAAAAACTCCTCAAGTCTCTCTTTATAACTGTAATTTATAATCCCTCAGACATCCGAGTGAATCTACGCTGCAACTTTCCCATTGTTTTTAATACCCTTCCTACAATGGGTGTCCAAATCTGCACACAATACTCCAAATGTGACCTAACTAAGGTTTTGTACAAGTACAACATTAACTCCTTGCTTTTGAATTCTATGCCTCTAGATACAAAACCAAGGATTCCATTTTCTTTTATATACTTGAATTTATCAGCACATCAAAGTTTCCCTCCTCTTACTGATTCTCAACCTTTCTCTTTTTGTCTGACAGCTAATGAAATTCTCCTTGTTTCATAGCTTTAAAACTTGGAACCATCCTTGTTGTCCTATTTGAACCTTTTCCAATGCTTCCGTCCTCCTTTAGTAAATACAGTGATGTAAGCAGAACACAACACTTCAAGGGTTTCACTCACTATGGCCGTGATCCCAACACTGGACAAACAGGGGGCTCTAGGGGGGGAGGAACTAAATACGATTAAAATCACTAAGGAAGTGGTACTTGGTAAAATAATGGGACTCAAGGCAGATAAATCCCCTGGACCTGATGGCTTGCATCCTAGGGTCTTGAGGGAAGTAGCGGTAGGGATTGTGGATGCATTGGTAATAATTTTCCAAAACTCACTGGACTCAGCAAAGGTCCCGGCAGATTGGAAAACTGCTAATGTAACACCCTTATTTAAAAAGGGTAGTAGGCAGAAGGCTGGAAACTAGACCTGTTAGCCTAACATCTGTGGTTGGTAAAATGTTAGAGTCCATTATTAAGGAGACAGTAACGGGACATTTGGATAAACATAATTTAATAGGACAAACTCAGCATGGTTTCATGAAGGGGAAGTCATGTTTGACAAATTTGCTGGAGTTTTTTGAGGAAGTAACATACAGGGTGGATAAAGGGGAACCAGTGGACGTAGTGTATTTAGACTTCCAAAAGGCATTTGACAAGGTGCCACACAAAAAATTATTGCTCAAGATAAAAAATCACGGGATTGGGGGTAATATTCTGGCGTGGGTGGAGGATTGGCTCTCTAACAGAAAGCAGAGAGTTGGGATAAATGGTTCGTTCTCAGATTGGCAACCAGTAACTAGTGGTGTTCCGCAGGGGTCAGTGCTGGGTCCCCAACTCTTTACAATCTATATTAACGATTTGGAGGAGGGGACCGAGTGTAACATATCAAAGTTTGCAGATGATACAAAGATGGGATGGAAAGTAGTGAGTGAGGAGGACATAAAAAACCTTCAAGGGGACATAGACAGGCTAAGTAAGTGGGCAGAGATTTGGCAGATGGAATACAATATTGGAAAGTGTGAGGTTATGCACTTTGGCAGGAAAAATCACAGAGCAAGTTATTATCTTAATGGCAAGAAACTGGAAAGTACTGTAGTGCAAAGGGATCTGGGGGTCCTGGTGCACGAGACTCAAAAAGTTAGTATGCAGGTGCAGCAAGTGATCAAGAAGGCCAATGGAATGTTGGCTTTTATTGCTAGGGGGATGGAATAAAAAAAACAGGGAGGTATTGCTGCAGTTGTACAAGGTATTGGTGAGACCGCACCTGGAATACTGCATACAGTTTTGGTGTCCATACTTAAGAAAAGACATACTTGCTCTCGAGTCAGTACAAAGAAGGTTCACTCGGTTAATCCCGGGGATGAGGGGGTGGTCATATGAGGAGAGGTTGAGTAGATTGGGACTCTACTCATTGGAGTTCAGAAGAATGAGAGGCGATCTTATTGAAACATATAAGATTGTGAAGGGGCTTGATCGGGTGGATGCGGTGAGGATGTTCCCAATGAAGGGTGAAACTAGAACTAGGGGGCATAATCTTAGAATAAGGGGCTGCTCTTTCAAAACTGAGATGAGGAGAAACTTCTTCACTCAGAGGGTGGTAGGTTTGTGGAATTTGCTGCCCCAGAAAGCTGTGGAAGCTACATCATTAAATAAATTTAAAACAGAAATAGATAGTTTCCTAGAAGTAAAGGGAATTAAGGGTTACGGGGAGCAGGCAGGAAATTGGACATGAGTCTAGGTTCGGAATGGTCATGGCCCTGTGGGTAGTGGAGTGGGCCCAGGGGCCGGGTAGCCTGGTTCTGCTCCTACTGTGTTCTAATTCTGTATTAGATTTCAGGAGATGGTTTTATTCCTGTTCCTGGCTGGGGTGGAGATCGCCTTTACAGAAGGTAAGTACTGTAGAAAATATAGGGACAGAGTGATCTCCTGGAAGAATTTCGATCGCCTAGATGGGTCGGAGAGGAATTTCCCAGATTTTTTTCTCCCAAATTGGCCATTGGGTCTTTATCTGGTTTTTCGCCTCTCCCGGGAGATCACATGGGTTCGGGTGGATGCAGAGTGATAGAAGATTTGAGGTTAGGATCAGATCAGCCATGATCTTATTGAATGGTGGAGCAGGCTCGAGGGGCCGATTGGCCTACTCCTGCTCCTATTTCTTATGTTCTTATGTTCTTATGTTATCAGAGGCAGAATCGTGGCAGGAGAGGTGGTTGGTGGGTTCCAGTTGTATTCCCGGCTGCAGCCGCTCTGCAAAATTTTTTTCCCGTTGATTGGGCTTGTTAAGCCCGCCCTGCAGGGTTGCCGGCCAATTAAAAGGAAGCGGGTCTGATGATGTCATTTGATGACGCATCATCAGCCGGACTCCTTAAAGGGTCCATGGCTGCATTCATTTTGACAGTTGTGCTGTCAGTGTTCTGCAGCATTGAGGTGCTGCAAACACTGACAAGCACTGCACAAAGGTGTAGGGCTGCACCCAGGCTCTCACATGACTAGGGAGTCACAGCACACAGGGAGGTTCTCTTCCCTTCCCATGGGCGGAAGATACCTTCCCAGGACACCAACGCAGCCTGGTTGCACATTGCACAGGAGGACAAAAGCAGGGATGTTGTCAGGAAGACCAAGCTGCAGTGGCGCAAACGTTTCAATGATCTCATTAGATCATGAAACGTTACTACCAAGCCATACTCAACCTCATCCTGCTGTGCCTCTCATCACATCCCCAACACTTTGCCTTCCCTACCCTACTCATGCACATCTTTACTCACACCAACTTACTTTGCACCTCCACCCATCCCTATCTACATTTACACTTCCCCATCTCACTAGCCACCCCTCACACTCACCCTCATCCTACTGCAAGCATACCAACTAAGAACACACAAGGGTAGGCACTTGGGTGGTTTATCCAATGGTCATGTGAAGTTTCTGGTAATGTGCTGTCAAACATTGAAATCTTTAGTTTGAACACTTTGCATTCTTGGACAGATTTGTGCACACCTTTGAAAGTGGTTTAGTGAGTTGCAGTGAATGGTGAGACATAACATCCCCACCCCCAATGGCGATGAGTGTGGAGTGTGAAAGGAATGGCTTGGACATTGTAGGGATGCTTTATGGTGCTGGTGTGGGGTGTTGCCAACCTGGTGCATCATGTGGCAGCCAGGGTGTACAGTAAAAAGTGAGCAAATCTGGACATGGTGAGGCCATTGCAATGTGCACGGGTGATGATGCCCTGTGTCCAGTGCAGTATCAGTTGATTGCGGAGAGGTTTGGTGCAGATGTTGGTGATGTTGGTGTGCCTGGTGATGTTGGTGTTGGGGCTGATTGTGTTGGGATTCTGAGGACCAAGGTGAGATTTTTTCAAGGGCACCGATGTTGCTGGAATAGATGGCAGCTGAAGTTGAGATAACAGAAGCGATCTGTCAATGGTGAGAGAGCTTGCTCCAAGGAGGTGACAGTGGATAGAGAGTTTACTCCAAACACTTCCAAACTGCATACAGCTCAAAAGTGTCTTCCAAGTCATGAAAACTCAAGCTTCTGACATTGGAAAGTGACCAGCTGTGAAATAGAAGCTTTCAGACCACTTTTGCAGCTGTCACCTATTCACAGCAATGGGGAGACATAGAGAACCCGACCTACTTACCTGATGTGATCTCTGAACAATGTGAACCCCATTAAAAATGTAGTAAACAAGCACTTAACAAGCAGTTAACTATCTTAAATGCCTCCCCCGCCGCTTGGTGTCGGGTCTGTTCTGAAATCGCAGACCCAACACTCTGGAAACTTGCATGGAGGGGGGTTTGCAGTGGGTTGCCAACCCGCTGTCAATCATTTTGATTTTGACAGCGAACCCGCCTCCAAACCCGCACACTGAGCACTGGCAAAATTCTGCCCCATGTTTCTCTCCTTGCTCATCTCTCCTGAATGTTGTAGCTCATGCTGGAGTACAGTTTGCTGGATGCTTGCAGCTATTTGCTACTAGTGCAGCACAAACACTACAGCACAAACACTGCAAGAACTGTAATGGTACTAACATTTGTAGTTATCTCCTCATGCCCTAAAGTAGTAGTAAATGAGTTAGGGAGGGTGATAATAAAATAAGTCAACACAATATTCAGCCCATTCAAAAGCACCATGTAAGAAGTCAAACTGGATACAAAATTGTCCTTTTGCATGAAACTGACATTTACAATGGTAATAAAACAAATAACTATCTGTAGAAAAGCATAATTTAAAAATAATTTTAGATAGGTTTGCAAAATAAACCACAACTGTTCATAAGTTCCTCTATTCATAACCTACATATTTTCTGATGTATTTCAGATAGAAATTGATTTGGACATAGTCAACCATTCTGTAAGCCCATAACTTCCTAGCACAGTCTTGATGAAGTGAAGATGTGACTAGAAAGGACAAAAGAGAAAGTTTTCTTCTTCAGGCCTGAGATTTTTCTTGTGTGTGTGTGCCTATCCTCTGGCTGCTACAATTACTCCAACCCAACATTACCCACTAGTTTAAAAAAGGACCAATGAGCTGGGGTGAAAATTCATTTCTAAGACTCTATATTAATGTACATCTGTTGGAGCCAGCAGACAATTCACACTATGAACTAGAGCAGATGCTACAAGCACCAGGTATTGCATCCAGAGGTGGTTAACAGCTGTGCCTCAAAATTAAATAGCAGATGTTGACTGCCCTATCCTTTAGCAAGCATCTTTACTTATTTTCTCACCAATGTCTCCCCTTCTCTTCCTTACTTGAGGTGTTTGAACCACTGCTGGGTATGCCTCTACAGAGTCAGTCACCTACATAACCATTATTTATGTGGGAGCCTTGACAGTAAACATCAGCAGGTTATTCAAACTTAGGGCATCACAACCAAACTCATTCATATTGTCACCTGGAATCCACACACATGCATTTTGCAGCATGGATTTCTGAATAGCAATCAGGAGCAGAAACCCTAACCATATTCCCTCTTCTCCATGGACAATTATAATACCCCACCACACTGGCTGGGACCAGTCAACTCAGCACAGACCAAGGATCAAACCTGGGACTTTCCTGATTTGTTTTGCTCAATTACTTGCTCATGCTTTCTATTTTTGAGTGTGAATTTTGTGCTAATTTTGATGAGGGATCTTGGTGTTGCCTTTGAGAAAGATTGCTAATTGAGTGCCAGTTAATACTAAACAAGGATTTTGTGCTATGGATTAATGCCCACCAGAAACAGGATTGAAACTGCCTAGACTCATTTCCCACAGCATTGTTGCAACCAACAGACAGAGGAATCTTTCATCTCATCAGTCTGAGGCAGATTTGAACCCAGGTCCCAGAGGTGAAAGGACAGTGCCCAACTCACAAGACCACTGAATCCCCAGAGGAAGTGGTTCTTCAGTAAAAATGCACAATTAAATGTGATTTCATATGAATACTACATCAGTCTAACATGTTCTACATACAAAGTGGTGCACAAAAGTCTAATCTCTCAGGTCATAATGCCAACTCTTCACATGACAGCTGCATTCATTTTATGAGTTATTGCCATAGAATGATCATAATCAAATCAGGTAAACATAATTAACTTTTTATACACTAAAAAAATATAAATATGCAACAATATAGAGTAAGTATATGAATTTGTAAACATAAATAATCAGAAATTACCAAAGACAAATATTCTTAAAATGCAATTCTGGAATAATATTAATTTAAAAATCTGGCTAGTTGACCAGAAGTCTTAATAAACTGCATCATATTCCATGGATTAATAATATAAAACCAGGTTCCCTTTCCAGATTTTACTGGTGTCTTGATTCAGTTCCTCTATGGTTCCTATATAGCAATAGTAAATAATACTGATAAGATAAAGTGGCATAAACTCACATGATTAGGTCAAAATGATGAAAATGCTGATTTAAAACAAAAATACATTCGTTTTTAGAATGCTTACTGATATTGATAACTACTGGAGAAAACGCAAAATGGGTTGAAATAAATATGAAGAATTTATTAAAGATGTAAAATACTTTCAGTCTTCTTGCTTTCAGTACAATGTTATATAGATTCTAGGCAAAGAGGGATTTGTTGTCTTTTTAGTAATGTAATATGACCTGTAACATGATTTCAGACTAAGCTCATTATGTCACCAGTCGTTAAACAGTAAAATGTGCCAATGTACATATAGAATAATGGACAGCAGTAAATTGAAATACAAGGAGTTCAGTGACACTCTTGCATTTCATGACATCATCTTGATGCCATTCTAACATTACAGCCTTGAAACTATTCCCTATTATATGTTATTTAAAAGGAATGTACCTGACAATTTTAAGTGCAACTATATTTGAATTTTTTTTTAAACTATTTTTGGCAGATGGATTGCTTTTTTAGTATATTCCGTGACTGTGATGTAAACTGTCAGCTCTATGTAGTGCAGTGCGGGATTCACAGAAAAAAATCAACCTTATTGTGACATTTTTACTGCTGGTTTATTAATCATTTCTGATGGACTACAGGGGAATTCTCTGACCAATATGTATTACAGAGATAATTGTGGGTGGACAGCTGGGAGTGAGCTACAGTAACTGAGGGTTTATATGAAACTGAAGTGGTTTACTGTCATCGTCTGAATTCAAGAATAAATTATAGTCATTTATATATTATAATTCATATATGTATATTTAGAATTTATACCATGGTACAAATTGATTCAACCCTCAAACTCATATTGTCCCCAAAGCATGCACAGCCATGCCAAAAAAACTCTAATGCAACGTACTTCCCCTGCAATCACCATTTTAGCAAAATGTATAATGGAGTCAGAAAGTGAATATGCAAATGTAAACTTTTGAATTCAATAAGAAATTAGGGAGGGAAAAGTGAAACCGAAACTTGGTGTCTTCTAAAAAAAATACCGTGCTCCCAATAAATTGGAAACAGTGAGAGTTAAAAGTAGCGTTGGAATTATATTGATGAAGTTGAGTACTATGATATCAGCGATCATCGCCACAGAATAATCCTATCATATAATTCCCAGGAGTGTATACTCTGTGTCATTATGGAAAGTTAGGATAAAGTAATAAGGCTGTAATTTAAGACAGGGATTTAGATGTCAGCATAAACCATGAGAGCAAAGCTGGAATAGTTTGTCTGTAGCCCGGAATTTAATCATAGCCTTTAAATCCACTGTCTGCCCTTGATTGTACTTTATAATGTGTGCTAAAGACTCAATAAAATGACATTTATGACAGTTAAAAGCAGTGCTGAAGTGACTTTACCATTACAGAATAGCGCTGGTATTTGACGCATAGGGGATATAATGTGGATATTATATTAAGTTCTAAACCACAATTATTGGGAAATCAACAGCTTGGCACATATTAGAATGAAAATTGTTTTACAATTTGGAAGCAAAATCGTTTGCAGTAACGAGACCAACGCATACGTTATATAAGCTTTTTAAATTAGTTTTATTTTCCTAAATTCTGCTCTGAAGCATTGTGCTCCATCCCTATTGTAATCAACCGATGGTCCCAAAAAGAATGCTTTATCAGAACACTGCGTATTATACACATTAACAGAGTAAGGATTAAGTTAGTTCTTGCGTGCAGTGCAAACGTGTTTAGAAATCTGTCCCTTATGAAGATTGCTTGCAAATTACCCCTTCGTAATACCTTTGAGGTTTACTCAGTTTCTCAATTTCTCATTGACGGATTATACACCGCTACTGCAACAAGATAGATCTCAGCACAGGTCTGGAAATATAATTGGAAACGTGAAATTAGATATAGTTGATGTAAAGGATACGTCTAATTTCTCTTGTATATATGGCTAATTGTACCACAAATTGCAGAAACTTAATCACCCAATGTATATTTACCAAGAGTACATGGAGTAAATTTAAGTCGTATCTGAGTGATTATAAAGCAAATAAAATACGATATATTGCTAATATACAAACTATACTGCACAGAATATTAAAATGTGCCTGGAATACACTAACGAGTTAAACATGGAGCACAATGATTTGAAATAAGGATGAATGAAAAAGCCGCATGGTGAAAATACAGACGAACTATCTGGTCCACTGTGCTTAAATAACATCATTTATTTATTATAATAAACGAAATAATGTTACTTAAAACAGTATCAAATAAAATATTTTGATTTGTCCCTTTCTTAATGGAACTTAGTTTTGACTGATTATTTTTGGCCTGGTGTTACTATATTTATATCTATATCTATCTATCTGTCTATCTATCTATCTATCTATATATATATATATATATATATATATATAAATAATATCTTTGTCTGTTTATATCTCTACCTAGGTATATCTATCTATCTATCTATCTATCTATATATATATATATATATCTTTGTCTGTTTATATCTCTACCTAGGTATATCTATCTATCTATCTATCTATCTATATATATATATATATATCTTTGTCTGTTTATATCTCTACCTAGGTATATCTATCTATCTATCTATCTATCTATATATATATATATATATATATATCTTTGTCTGTTTATATCTCTACCTAGGTATATCTATCTATCTATATCACTACCTATTTATATCTACCTCTATCTGTCTATACCACTATCTATATACCTCTATCTATCTATATCTCTATCTATATCTCTTTCTATCTATCTTTATCGTTCTATCTATACCTCTATCTATCCCTCTATCTACCTCTATCTATCTATACCTCTATCTATCTATATCTATCTTTGAAGGTGGCAGGACAGGTTAACAAAGCAGTTAATAAAACATATGGGATCCTGGGCTTTATAAATAGAGGCATTGAGTACAAAAGCCAGGCAGTTATGCTAAATCAATAAAAAAAACACTAGTTCAGCCCCAGCTGGAGTTTTGTGTCCAATTCTGGGCACCACACTTTAGGAAGGACATGAAGGTTTTGGAGAGGGTACAGAAGAGATTTACTAGAATGGTTCCAGGGATGAGAGATTACAGTTAAATGGATAGACTGGAGAAGCTGGGGTTGTTCTCCTGAGAACAGAGACAGCTAAGAGGAGATTTGATAGAAGTGTTTAAAATCATTGAAGTGTTTACATACAATAAATAAAGAGCAACTGTGCCAATAGTTGAAGGGTCGATAATGAGAGGGCACAGATTTAAGGTGATTGGTAAAAGAACCAGAGGTGACATGAGGAAAAACGTTTTTACGAAACGAGTGGTTAGGATTTGGAATGTACTACCTGATAGGGTGGTGGTTACAGATTCAATAGTAGCCTTCAAAAAGGGAATTGGATAAATATTGAAGGAGAAAAAATTGCAGGGATATGGGGAAAGAGCGGGGGACTAACTGGACTGCTCTTCGAAAGAGCCGGCGCAGACTCGATGGGCCGAATGGCCTCCTTCTGTGTTGTGCTATTCTATGATTCAATGCTATGTCTATCTACAGTATATCTCTGTCATAGACTGGCATTGGGACTCACACGAGAGTATGCAAAGCGACATTTTGTCTTTTAGAAATCTAAATTTGAATGGCGGGGAAATCGATATATACATCAGTATGGAAATTATTTTGCAGTTTGTATCTATTTATTTGAACTACTGAAAGTATAATTAGTGTACATGAGCCATCTTCATGCGATCTTCTCTATCTGTTAAGTTTTTGTTCATCCAAATTGGTTTCGGGTCCTGGGCTCCCTATAAACTTGCTTTTCAACGGCTTTGAATTTATGCCTCGAGATACCAACTCTTAATCCATGCACCTGAAACTCCTTCCTCGGTATCACATGAGCCTTTAACCTATTTGAAATAAATGGTTGAACCTCCCGCTAAAATGCAGCACAGGAATCTCGGAGGGACACGTCAAACATTTGTACCCTGGGATCTCATGCATTATGTCACGGTCCTTGTTTGTAATGTTACGACAGTGTTCACACTCTCAACTGCTTTCTCTTAACATTAAACTTGGCTAACTGGGGAGTGGAGTGGAGTGGAGAGGAGGGGAGGGGAGGGTGGGGTGGGGAGTGAAGGGGATGATGAGGTGGGGAGGGGGGGGCAGTTTTGAGTACCTTACGAGCAAGTTTGGGTGGAGCTTCTTTGTCACTGACTTGCGTGGGACCTACAGGAAGGGTAGTCGGGGTATAATCGGGGTCAGCCAACCACACACTGCAGCCCACTCATTGCAGATAAAACCGGTAGCTGCAATATAATTGCCGCCTGTGCTAAATGATATGGAACTTTAACTTTCTGGTAAGGTTTATAATGTGGCGTTTTCGATTAATATTCACATTATTTTAACTAGTCCGATCGATCGATCGAGATAGACGTAAACATTCTAACAGCTGTGCAGAGATTCTTTCGAGCCCCAAATGTCCCGAAATATCTTGTGCAGGATTGACGAAAGAATTAAGAAGCAGCCAAGGTGGGGCAGTTTGAGGTTGTGCGTGCTGAGTATAAATTGAAAACCAGATGAAGATTCTCTGCTCGGATGAGTATCCCGGGTGGGATTAGTTCCCAAACTTTTAAATAGAGAGTAAATCGGAGCCCTTTTCAGTGACAGTAGATAAGTGTAGCAACTGTTACAATGAATGAATGACAGATATAAAGATTTTCCACCACCCATGGCGTGTATTCAGGCCCCATTGTACAAACTCCAAGCCAACGTAATACCAACAATCTATAGGCACAGTAACACTCCAAATTTCTTCTAATTACTCTAATTAGGGAGCCGGGTTGAGAGCTGCTTGGGAAGGATACCTTCTTATCAAGATGTTTTATGCTGCCAATCAGTACTGGATAAATGCTCATTCTCTCCGACAGCAAGAGAGCGGAGGAGGCACTAAAGGTTATCTCACTCGTTAAAGATTTGTCTTCTCCAAAAAATCTTTGGCGTAATGCTCGGAGAATGGCATATTAATGAAAAGATGCTGCATGACACATTGGTTGTCCATCCGCCCATCGTATTGTTCGATGAAGCATTGAACTGATACTCCAGTATAGGTGCAAAAGTACAAG
Organism: Somniosus microcephalus; assembly: GCF_052327205.1. NCBI lineage: Eukaryota > Metazoa > Chordata > Chondrichthyes > Squaliformes > Somniosidae > Somniosus > Somniosus microcephalus. The sequence goes on from NC_140987.1 coordinate 217,803,781, forward strand.
TAATATACCACAAATAGATGATTTACATATGGGCCAAAAAGGCTCTATACGCGCAATCCTGGAAATAAACACAATTGAATTTTTCGATTTGGTGCTGACACTGGTCCCGTTGCAATACCTTTCACAAGTCTTTGAGCTGATTAAATATTTCTTCCGTTATTACGGACACCGATGGTTCAGATGGAGCCTACGGAATGCATGCATATTCAAATAAAAAGTATTTTCAACCGTTTTATCCTGTCGACAAGGTACACGGGATGTAATTACACTTTAGTTCCACAAAATTACAGTAAACAATATTATTACAACTTTTTGAACTTTGTAATTTTTGAATAAAGTGGAGCCGGACTTCTAAGAGGGGGAAGTGATTTGGTTTATTATGGAAAACATTCTGCTTAGGGAACAGCAATTTGCTATAATTGTCTGGAGCAAAGAACAAGTAAAAGCGTATTCTTCTTTTAAAGATGGGACACATCGAATTTCTTTCCGTCATTATAAAGCAGTTACACCCGATTTTTATGAAATTCTGCTATGCATTGGGAATAGTCGTGTATTATTGTTCAGACTAGAACTGTATTACAAAAAGTCATTGGTGTTAATTGTAAATTCGCACGAAATGGAAAATGTTGTTATACTGTGCGCTAAAAATTAGAACACATCTGAATAGCGGGGACTCGAAGAGCCCAATAAAATGACCCTCTGCGTGTGGTTTACTGGGAGTTAAGCTTTTAATTGGTCAATAAATTATAAAGGGAGTGCGTTAGTAGGTGCAGGTGTAAAAACAGAGTGAAGCCTTGTATTTGGCTGGGCTTATAGGGTAGGTCACCCCACACCCACACTGTCACCATCAGGTCAACTGACAACAAAACAAACAGCAGTCACACACAGAGCACAGCAGATGGGAACAGCACCCGTTTAAAGAGACAGTATCCTTGTGTTGGTCTAATTAGACAGTAATTCAAAACTCCACAAACCAGGACTGCAAACCCCATCCTTTTAACGTACCGCCATTGGATTGATGAGGTCCGTGTAGCGTATTGAGAATGCAATCAGATTTTACACGTTTGGACCCGGCCTGCCATTGCGAATCTATTTTTAAATAACTCGGTGTAATTAAAATTACCTTTACTTGTCATAGCTGTAAAACCGGCTGTTCAGCACTGTGCTGTCCCAGCTTTAAGTATAAAATATACACGTTAAAAATGGGTAGATCCTGTGTCGAGCAGCCTTCATTCAGTCCGTGATCAGGATACTCAAGTATCGGTGGAAAGTTTACTGAATTACTTACACTGGTGAAGACCAAAATATTAAAAGAGGGAGCTATTATATTGGCCAGGGCTTCTAGAACCTCGATATTTTATATAAACATCACCTTAAATCTAAAACGATCTATTTATTTAAATAATATTTTCATGTCACTTTTTTTCTTGAACATCAGGCGCCTTAATTCAAAAATCGAGAGCTCTGGCACTATCGGAATGAAGTGCCTGGCGCTGTGGGTGCTACTTAATTGACAGATATTTGGTAAAACTAAGGCGGGACGCTGGCGGTCCCAATCCCCACCGAAAAGGCTCAAGTGCCGCCCGGCACCAACCTGTAGAGTAAGCCCTTCAGCTTAAAGCGGCACTTCGCCACTTTTACTGGTGCATTATATAGGATTACATAGGATATACGGCACAGAAATAGGCCTTTCGGCCCAACCAGTCCATGTCGGCGTTTATGCTCCACTGGAACCGCCTCCCCTCTTTCCTCATCTAAATCTATCAGCATAATCCTCTATTCCCGTCTCCCTCATCTGCTTGTCCAGCCTCCCCTTAAATGCATCTATACTACTCGCTTCAACCACTCCCTGTGGTGGCGAGTTCCACATTCTCACCACTCTTTGGATAACTTCATATAACTTCAACACTGAACCAAAATATAACAAAGAAAAATCACCTAATAAAAATAGTGGTTAGAAACTCTCCACTAATAACACTTGTTGATTACTAGTGTTATCTTAAAATAGGTCTCTGGTGGATCGTAAAGGCGAATCGATTCATTTCCGATGACTTGTATATCATGCCTTGGTTGGTCTAAAATTGACCTTTCCCAACAAAAAAAAGGATCATCAGTATCAAATAGGTTTAAGCAGTGCGTCAGCATCGCGCTCTGCCTCACTTCCTAGGATAGCAACGTTTTGTCACGCAACGTTTACACACACACACGGGCACACAACCCTTTCCCGATTTGCACATTACTGTACACCGTGTAATATAATCAGATACATGATCCACAGACCTAAACAAAGGTGCGACTGCTGATTGTAACACAAATACTGTCAGACGCCTTCCAGACATGTGTAGTCTTGAAGAAGGAGACCGTGGCCTTTAGTGACTTTCTACAGACTGCATTAATACGGTTAAACATTACATGCGGGCAGCATTCGCTTTCTCTGCTTGTTCAAAGCAATTCAAAGGAAAATAAGTGAAGAAAATGTCATGAAGTCTACAATCAGACTCCATTTTGTTTACAGAATCTTGGACATTATGTTGTAAACTCGATATAAAATGAAAGAGAGAATTAAAAAAACTATATTAAACTTTTAAGGACGTCAAATTATTTTCCAAAGGCGTGTTGTATAGGGGCTGACTTTGTGTGGTTTTTTAGGTTAAATTAGATAGGTTAGCACGAACTTCCCTTTTAGAGTTTCATCAGCCATCCCTTTAAAACAATGAAATAGAATCAAAAATTTTCTTGGATTACAGAATAATATTGTCATTTTAATTATTATATAAAGAAGCTCATCATTTTCGTTGGGAATACTCCGTAACCAAGTAACGAGCACATGCTTTGTCATATAAGAATATTGAAAAGTTTGAATAGTTTTTTTTTGAAAACGTGGCCTCGATTGAATGCGCCTACTAATCCGTTTGTTTTCTGATTGATTACACACAAAAACCGCCTGTTTAAAGATTGTTAATAAAGTCAGGGCAAGTATCCAGACAATAGATTAACATTCTTTCACTGAAAGAGCCTAAGCAATAAGTGATCAAATAAGGCATTTCAAAAGTTAGTCCCTTCACCTATATATAGCCCAGTTACACTGAACGCATTTGAGCAAACATGAGGCTCCACAGCACTGGAGATTTTATCTAAATATAAAGTACGCTCTGGGGGGAAGAAGTAACAAGGGAAAGTGATGTGGTTAATACAGCAAGACAAACATAGGCTATCAGAGCAGATAAGTGGGCCTTGTGTATCTCAAAGCGGGATAGCTATAAACAACCTAAGTGTTAATGCTGACAAAAGTTTGACAGTAATGCAGGTGCATTTTGAATACTCTTATTGTGCTGCACCAACAAAAGCCCAGAAATCTTTAACGTTATTTGACAATTGAAACAGCTTAGTACCTTTCCAATCCAACATTGTAACAAAAGAAGCCTTTAAATCCAATTCAATTTGCCTTTGTTTTGATGTTTATAGTTATAAGGTCAAACCCAGTTACCAAAACACATTCTAACCTACACCAATTGCTGTTGTATTCTGTCCTAATTGATTCATTATTTTGTATTTTCCCCCTTAAATCACTTCATATTTCAGGTTTGCTTGTCCGCTAGGTGGGTATATCTTGCTCTGTGTATAAAATAAAAGAATAAATATTTTACTTAAGTGGAGAAGTTCATAATGACAGTTTAATAAAGAATGTTCCTTTGAGTTTGTGCACAGACCTAGCAGTGAAACTGATTGATACAAAGTCCTACGCTTGTAACTTATTCAGCCAAGGTTATATATTTATTTCGAATCGTAAACTATTAATCTGAAGACACGTGTCTTTCTACAGGCATGTGCGGATAAACGAGATTTTATAGAGATGGAGACCGCGTGTTTTTATAGGCAAATGCATCTCCAGTTTCTTATTTTCGGTTGCAACTACCTTTTGTTGCTTAAAATTCCTTGTGTGGCTTATGGATAATGTAATCATCCACCGCTATTTATTCAAAAAGCTCTGCCAAACAAAGAAGATATCTTGAGATAGCGTGAGCCCTGTCACGCAATGTATTACAAAGCTGCTGAGTGCCATTGTCCAGTCTACCTATTTTAAGTTAGCTGATGTACGGCTATAAATGTTACATTTCACCGTCGCGTTCTCCCAGTGCAGTCCCCAGAAAGCAATGCACCTCATCTTTTAATTTTGATCTGCTTGATTATATCTTCGCAAAATGTTAAACCTTCTCGGAACAAACATTAAAATGTAGAATTGGCTAGAAAGAAATGTGCAATGATTTTAAAGTGATATAATATTTTAGAAATATCTGTTTTCTCACGATCTGATCAAGTGATTGTCTTAAATCTGATCAGGGATTTCCTCGTTCTCTTGTCCTGAAGTCAGCTGCGTGTAGTCCCGACCCGGATGGGACTAGTGTCCTCTTGTGGCCTGTGAAAATTCAATATATAGTTCCAGTGCTTGCCTGTTTTATGTTTCATTCAGTGTGAAGCCAGATTTTAATTTTCTTCATTTATTCTGCTTGCCGAAAACTTTTAAAGCACAGGCAACATTTTCCACAATCCACAACATTCACAGTTGCTCTTAAACCCTTCTGTAAACGATTCGCGGACCTAGCTTAATAATGGGGATTGAAATGATTTTAAGTCAAGACCTTTGCACGGTTTGAACCGTCATGGGACGTGTTCAAATAAGAAGATACTGCTAAAAACGTCGGTGCGAAAGTGCAGGCAAAACGATAAAGAACAAGTACATAACCGGCAAAGTCGATCAATACAGTAAATCACGCCACGTATTCTAAAATGGAACAGGCCCTCGTTATTATTGCATTGGCCCTTAGATGTGTAACATTCATTAGAGACTACACACGGGGATGAGGGTAATTATTGAAAATTCAAACAGAATTGAACCAAATTGAATAAACTAGGTTAAGCATTGTCAGATGGAGTGGTCTCTTGGAAAAGTGTGATTCTAATAGAGTCTTTGGGGTCGTCACTAAAAGCCTACTCTCCCTGAAGTGTGGGTTGTTCACTTCATTTGAATTTTCTCTTTTTAAATTTAATGTTATCTATATTTTCCCGCTCGCCCTGTAACCTGCAGCTGCACAGAGGATGAGATGGAAGATGGAAGCTAGAGTGAACCGTATTAGTACAGGTGGAAGTGTGTTCTGACCCACCGCACGCAAATGCAATTTGTTCCTCATGTCCTTCGTTAATCATGTCATGTACCCCTATATTACCCTTACATTTTTCACAGGCAAGAAAATAAGTGGAAACACATCCCAGCGCGCCTGGACAAATGGGATCTCTAACTCAAGTGTAATATCCCTCTTTTAAGCTGACACTGGGTTTTGAACACGGCTGTACTTTTGGTCAGTCTGCAGTCACTATTTTGTTGCTTTGTTTCCTTACAGCTGAGTGAAACATGGCCAGCACTAACCACATTGATCTACGTGAATCTTTGCAAGTGGATACAAAGTTAATTTCAAATATAAAACAAAGCTCACCAAGCTTTCAATGAACATATATTCTAACAATACAATCTCTGCATTGATTTAAAGCCCCTACTCGTTTTATGCACATCGGCCTGACCATTTTGAAACATGTTTACACGGTGTGAAAAACGTTTGAAGCGATCTTTACAAAATAAATGGAGACTATTGTTTTTATATTCCTTTCCCACCATGGTGTTTTAAGATGTTCTATGATTTTTAAAGGGAATTTACAGTCGTTCTGGGCCATTCTGTAGGCATCAAGGAATCTAAACGACATAGCACATGGCCAACCGACTAAAACATAAATTAATATATGTTTCCTCCGTTTCTTACAGCAGTAAGTGATGTAAAACGAATTAAATATTTGGCTTTGTAATTTGTTACAGTGACTCAGTAACATGAGTTTTTAGTGAATTTTAATTAATTCAGTTTATGCTAAACACCCGCAGCAAAAGTAGTGTCTGATTGATTATTGCTTCAGAAATGTATTACAGATGCCTTGGGCCTACAGGTTAGAATGGTAATGTAGTAACATGGATTTTATTTTTCTTATCTATTTTGCGAATTGTATACATTCTGTGTATACATAGATATATATATGGGTAAATAAATATCTAGATGGATGGTACGATTAAATAATGTCTATTCGATTACATACTTTTAAGGACCGTAATCAAATGATGTTCGACTTCTAGCTCACAGCTCCTGGTTTACAGCAAGAGGGAGTGCAATACTGGAAATGGTGATTGTTGTTACAAAAGTATCTGCAATATTTTAACATTAGAGCACATTAAACGGAAATCGAAGGATGCTTCATAAAACGTCACACTGAGTGTAAAGCGCGTTCGGCTTTCTGATATTTCTGTGTTGTCATAACATGGAAGGAAGGACCAAGTGGACGAGTAGGCAGACACAACAGATAGAGAACCTGAAAGGCAGATACCGAAGCTCTTGCGACTCTTGGCGCGGCAAGAAATGATTCTGGCACAAATGTTTGTATTTAGTTTTGATTTTTAACGAACCTCACAAAAGGCGAGGACTTCCCCCTTTCCAAATCTTGTCCAACTTTATTCTTGGCACAGGGCCGCATTAATGATAGTTATTGGAACTATGGAAAAAGGCGAACTTAACTATTGCTATGTGCGGTTGAAATTAATGTATTCCTCCATCTCTCCCAAGCACACACACGCGCACAATAGCACGAGTAAGAGCTCAAGTTGCAAAATGTTTCCGAAAAAAATGTTGCAAAAAGCTCAGAAGATAGCTTACAATTTTCTACGTAAGTCTAATTACAAGATATGCATGTGTGTGCGTGTGTATTTAGTAAACCGTCAGGATAGTTTCAACCTACTAATAGCGCCAATAGCCTAATTTATCTTTTTGTAATCTTTCCGTGCCCCTAGTAATTCTGTTCCATGTCGTGAGTGAACCGTGGTGTGATTTGTCTATAATGGCGGTTTAAATCAATTTACTTCCAGCTCCTGGCACTTATTCTACCCCGCCCCCCCCCCCCCCCCCCACCTCCTCAAATGGGGCTTGAGAAGCAGAACTCTACAGATTTCCAAAGTGCAAGTATAAAGCCTCAGCAACCTAACGCGCTAATTGTACTCCTGGTTGTTGGGAAGATAGCAGTGCTGATTTCTCTGCGTTTATAGCAATTGTCTATTTGTTGAGACTTGTCCTCCAAAGTGTAAAACAATTACTACAAACAGCCCCATTGTGCTTCAAAGAGTAGGTGAGTTATTGACATGCGAAAGGAAATCCCTTTGCAAGAAATATTGACGTTCTTTGTTGTCACACCTGCAATGTACTAAATAGAAAGGCCGTCACGATTGTCTTCTACAATTCCACTCTTCATACAACCGTTCACGACTTTGGATTTACTTGCACATAGTGCATCTGCTCATTCTTGCTGGCTATAAAGTAACGACTGTTAACTTTTTGTAGTACATTAACTGTAATGAAAACTGATTTCGTCGTGTTTCTTGTGTGAAATGAAATCCAGATATTACTCGTAGCAAGTTATTTGAATGTGAAATAATATAGCGTTGAATGATGCATTTATTGATTGGTTCTACTTTCTCCTTGCCTGATGACCTCGATCTGTTTCACTACATTTCACTGGGGGTTGTCACTTTCAGTGGGTGGAGCTGCCCGTTTGTTATTATTTGACTATTAATATTGACGCTTAGTGTTATCAACCGGTCCCCACCCCGTACTTTAATATTGCAGGTGGAGGGGAAATCACGCGGCAATATCTGAATCTATTATTAAATTAAATCTAGGTTTAAGGTCACAAATTATATTCCCGCTAAACAAACTCTGTAATAATCGACTACTTACTCCACTTAATTGAATGTGTGAATAGAAATCTCTGAAGATTATTAGCATTTTTAGCACGCAATAGAACCAATTTACTCAAATCAGGTTAATAATCCCAGATCTCGTCCAGTCAGAACATTAGCAGTGGACTCAGGATTTTGCCGGGTCTAGCTGATCAGTTCTTGCTAAATGTCGAAATGATTATTTTTACTTGCTATAAATTATGTGTTTTAAATGCAGATACTTTGTTTGGAAGGTTATTCAATATAATTATACCGCATGGTTTCCTTGTCTAAAATATTTCTATAACAAGTCTACTAAATGTTATATTTCAAATAAGAATATTGAAAAGCACGACACATTACTATGTAGGCCAAATCATTTTTAGGCCAAATTATTATGCAGTTCTGAAATCAATGTTGCTAGGTATGTCATAATTAGACTAAATGCCAGTGTATATTTACTGAGCGATCAGTCAAGGTTCTAACAGAGCAGACTGGGGAAAAACTTATTTCCTCCCGTTTCAATTCTTACCTCGAAGCTTTTAACATTTTGTTAGTTTTGCTTTCATTTATTTCTTGAAGTCACCACTTGGAACAACGATTCAATAAAATGTTTGATGTATGCGAACCTTATATCATAGAGCACGAAATTGCAGAGGTTATAAAAGTTTCCAAAATCTTGCATTACATGAAGTACACAATGTGCACACGGGGTTGTTGAAATTAGGTGCACTAACATTCATTCAAGTTAGGGGCAATGCCATATCGCTATCACCGCCCAACAGAGAGTTGGTAAAACTGGCTCTGCTCGTCAAGTAGACAGGGGGTTCTTTCTTGAGTATTGGCACTTTGAAACACAAAAAAGAGTCTCAAAATGGTGCAGCAAACTCCGAGCACAATAACTGGTTCCTTAGCTCTTTTTAGCTTAAATAAAGTAATGGAATTATATTCATGTCTGGTACTTTAGGTTCAGACAGTAATATAAGAGGCACAAGAGTATAACCTCGAACTTGAAATAGGTAATAACCAAAGTATACGTTCAAACTGAAATCAAATGTGTTTCCTATATCATTGTCCGGCATTTAGCATTTTCTTAAAATATCAAAATGTTCTTTTCGCTTTCACAATGTTTCATCTTTCTGTATGGGCCCTCCAAGTAAAACAGTGCATTGTGTACAAGACAAACAAAAGTTTTACATTCCCCAAACTATATTATTCCATATAATATTATTGATAACTTCTTTTGCATTTCAGAGGCCTATCAGTTCGATTTGGAAATGCACATTTTAATGATAAGCTATTTTTGTTACAGACTGTATTAGCAATCTATGCTGCAATTTAATTGTACGAGGGAAATTGAGCTTAAATATTTAATTCTTACCCGCTAAAATCTTGTTACATTTAAACAGCATCGCATTTCAAATATCAGATAATCCAATATGCCGACACTGAAATTTACCTTTCTTACTAATGAATTCAAGCAAACACACCGAGAAATATTTTAAATTATAGATTTTATTTTTTAAGAAAAGTGTGAAAATATTGCATTAAAATAATACAGGAATGTTCGCCAGTATCCATTTCTTAAACAATTTTTGCCTTAGAGAGGTACAGAGTCTATAAAACGTAATATCCATATACAAAACACAGGTTAAAAATATCAGCTGAATAGGCGTTTCAGAATCTTCTGTTTCACAGCTTTAAAAATCTGTTCTGTTTTTATTTCCCCATTACATTCTTTAAAGAGAAGGTTCTTACACTGTACATAGTGAGCGGTCGATAAACCATTAGATGGCTTCATGTCGTCCAAAAACAGATTTGCTTTGTATTGCCTTCAATGGACTATTTAATTTTCTGCGTCAAGTTGAATTTCTACACCTGAGATGCCCTACACACACCATCACGAAGGTTTAGAAACAGTACCCAGTTAACATGTTTATTTCCTTCACATAACGCTTTACAGATATGTCTGCAATCCAACCCAAGTCTTTGGAAATGTACATAAATATATATACAAGATTTATGCTGAACTGCTGAACTCTTGACTGTCCGTAATTCTGCTGACATATAGGAAATGTACAAAAATAATCCTACCTTCAGATAGGCGTGCATTATATTTTATTAACAGCCGTTAACATTTGGAATCCTACCATTAAAGTTCCCTGCATTTTGTATCACAGTCTCTTGGTGTAGACTTGGCAGAACCGATGAAGAGGACGGTACAGATGATAATAGAGGAACGGCTGGAGACTGGGATGAGCAGCTGGCTGGACTGGCGTTGCCCCCTATGATATTTTCTATGGAGAAAGGGGACCTTGATATGGCTGAGTTGTGTTTGACAGATTGCACTGAGGGGAGAGTAGGGCTAAGCTGCGGGTAGAAAGAATTCCTGGCTAGTTCGTTTGCGGGCAGCATGGACGGCGGGGGGATGGAATGGGCCTGCCTTGGAGGATGCTGAAAGGCAAAAACGGCAGAATGAGGGTGGTAAGCTTGGATCTGAAGCCCGTATCCACAGCCGTAAGGTCCGTAACCATAAGCAGGAATATAATTACCGTGCTCCCGGAGCAGATCCGCCGATTGCTGTCTTTTGAACCGTTTTCTTCTCCGTAAAAAGCTGCCATTGTCAAACATATCTGCAGATTCGGGATCCAGAGTCCAGTAGTTGCCTTTGCCCGGATTACCGGGCTCCCTGGGAATTTTTACGAAACAGTCGTTTAAGGACAAATTGTGCCTGATGGAATTTTGCCAGGCGGGGAACTTCTCTCTGTAATAGGGGAACCTATTACTGATAAATTCACAGATCTCACTCAGAGTCAGTCTCTTTTTTGGACTTTGGAGGATTGCCATTGTGATTAAGGCTATGTAAGAGTAAGGAGGTTTTACCAGAGGGTTTTTGCTGGCTGGTTTGTAAGGGTCCCGGTTCGATGAGCTGTCCACACAGGAAGGCGATCGGGGCGTTAGGATCTCAGAGTGCATTTGGCTCACCACTTCCCCAAAAGAGCTGCCCCCCTGGGCCTCCTCTTCCTCTCCTTCCGCTCCGTCTCCCACCACATCTATGTCGGTCTCTTCTGAAACGATGGACGCATTGGACATTTCAGAGCTCAGAGTCATAATACAAACAGATCCAGGGGCTCAAGAGCTGATCTGAGAGGCTCTGGGGCGATTCTCAGCAACCTACTACCAGCTTTCCACATAAGGAATCCATGCAAAAAAAGGCAACTGAAACAGGAAATTGTCCCTCCTGCCAACTTTCTCAATTCCTTTATAGCCTCGGCTCCAAAGATCAATCGGGTCTCGAATAAACTGAAAGAGATCCTCTTTCAGCCTTTCTTAGGGAATGTAAAAATCACCAAAAAGGCGAGAACTCAAACACAAATTGTAAGCAAAGGAGCGAGGGCGGGTCTTTCTGGAGCCTTATATTACAGCAGAGATCACATGGCTCCAAACGTCACCAAGGAATTAGAAAATCTTATCACATTCCTCCTTCAGAGTATCGAACGGCGCAGTGCGATAAATAAGTAATGGACAGTGCGCTCAGCTCGCTCTCTATGAGTTCAGTGTTCTTTATTATATATATAAATCTTTAGTCTTATTATCATAAGGTTTCTTTATCCAGGCCGTGCACTTTTAGCTTTTTATTTTAAAAAAACAAAATAAACGCTGTGTAAAAGAGAGGTGGTTTAGAATATTTCTCCAAGTCCATGTGAGGAAATATAATTCATTGAATGTAAACTTTAACAGGATGTAATGACAAATGCAGGAATTGTTTCATCGATTTAACCGAAACCAGGAGTATTTTAATGAGTGGCCGGCGGCGAATTGCAACGATGAATCCAAACGTTTAGGTTTCCTTTCTCGGCTGCAATTTGCTCAGAAAGAAACATTTTTCTTTTAACAATAAAGTTTTAAGGTCCCCGGAGAAACTGTGGCGAATACAAACATTGCGCATTCCTAATTGCCGCCGTCACCTTTGAAGTTTGCCTGAAATGAAATGGATTTTGTAACTAGGTTGGAGGTCTATTAAAACCGACTGTCGCGCTTTTCATTTTTTTCTATGAAGTTTGCGCAATATATAAAGCAAAGACCCGTCCCAAGGGGGATTTACCATAACATACCAGGTAACCATTTCCTTTCCATACTTCAATTTTAATTAATTTTCTCACTTTGTGAATTTCCATAGCAAACTTTGTTGGAGCACATTCAACATTTACATTTAACGTACAGATTCAGAAAGAGTAAGGCAAGCGGAACTTTTTGCAACTATGCCTAACCTCGGTGGCAAATAACAGGAACTGTGCGGTGCAGGGTAGCGAAATTATCCGCAATAGTCATCTAGCGAGATATAGCAAACGGCCCGAGTACTGTGTATAACGCCACAGAAATTCGTCTTACATAAGTTTGCGTCCCTTTACCCACGTTTAGTAATTTCACCAAAAAATGTTGATAAGAAGAAATACACCATCGTCTTCTACCAATAAGCCGGGTTATTAACTAACGGGAGAATCGCAGAAAGTGAGTTATGAGCTAACATGAGAGCGACTTTCGACCCTGTGCCAGTGTATTCTGTAAGGCAAATCGCTGCAATTGCTGCCAATAGCATAATTCCTTGTCATGTATTTCGCCTTAAATCTTGTGAAGACCAACCTGTTGAAAATTGTTTCTGCTTTTAACTAGTTGGCCTTTACTTTTCTTCAACACGAATAAATGCAAACGGAATTGGTAAGGAAAATGGGCGATAAATGTACGAAATCATTATGGGATAACCTATACTGATTTCTATTTGTGCTACATAAACGAAACACAAACGTCATATTTTTGACTAAAACAGTTCCTATTACAATACAGTCTGGTGGATTGATTATAGTGTTGTTATCCAGGTGTAGACTTGTGTTATCTCATTTATAAATGTAGCGCTACCTGACCTCGAGCACAAAGGGAGATCCAGGAAACACCGGTCAATGAAATAAGAGGCTGTTTCAAACAAGGACATTGCTAATTATAGCAGGTAAATATATAAAATGTTCCTCTTGAAGACACATTTAAACTGTATGTTAATTGTGTGGAAAAAGTACTTGGTAGAAATAAATATAAGCAGCTTTGCACAGTAGACATTTTTATTAGTTTGTACTGAAATATAAAGTTGTGTGAGAACGGACATGTTGAATGCAACAAAAAACTCCAAAGCTGTACAAAAACCAACAGAAATATAAGTACAAACTGGAAACACGGCCACAGCGTAACATTAGGCAGAATGAGCTTCGCGGCATAAAAGGTCGGCATTAAAAGTAAGAAATAAGAGACGTTGTCAGGAGAAAGTTGACAGATTTTCTTTCGAAAGAAAAAGAACCACAGCTCCCCATAACATCATCATTCATTATATGCTAGACTATAAGATTAGTAGAAGCTGGTTCATACAAAGTTAACATAAATATTGTTCTTTTCATGTTTCATTTGGCAAGAGAGAGAAAAAACAACTGTGAGGAAGTGCTTTTCAAAAGTCGTATTTTAAAATATGGTATGTTAGCAGAGAATTGTTTGAGTGAGCTTCGGGTTGTGCTCTCTTACCTACTTCTCTGCGTTTTAGTACTTGATTGATGTAAGATGTGAAGAATTTTTTTGTCATTTTACGTTTGTTCTGGTAAAATCCCGTTATTTGTGGTTTTACCGGTGCTTGGTAAGTAATTTTCTTCATGAGAAAGTACGTGAACCTCATTCACTTTTTGCCTGAACGAATGGAATCCACTACATTGTGCGCTGAACTGAAAAGAACGTATTCCTCTGTTTCTGCAAAATCAAAGAGAAACTCATCTTTGAATTCAGTCTTGTGTTAAGATTACATAATGGTTTGGAACGAATACAAGTATTTGAAAAGATTCTACATGACAGTGTGTAGTGGACTAATTCATATAATGTGATTTTAAAGATCCAATCATTGAGCAATTTTAATTGCTATTTTTAAGTCTCAATGGTATTTCATTGGGAGTTCGAAACTGCACGATTTGGCGTATCGTTTTGATAAAATAAGTTAATACGGTCTATATTAAGATTTATCGAATGCCATGTGTTAATGCTTAGATCCTAATCTATTAGGAGATTGCGATTTACTCTGTGTTATAATTTACCTAAATAAATTGAAATGTCTGATCCGAAAAGAAGTCTAGTGTACTTTCCCATGAAACACATTTGCTGACCGCTCTTGTGTTCAGTTCCACTGAACCTCCTACTGTCCAATGACCCAACGCATCGTGCTCCGGAGCGCCACCTATCACGGTCACAGCACCATCAGTTCTTCTGTATGTTTTTCGATTGTTAGTGTGTGACTAGGCGTATACTGCATATGCAATTGTTAAGACCATTCCTTATTGACTTGCAGAAGGGACTTCGAAGATAGACAAGTTACTATACGCACATATTGGACGAGGGAGCTCTTTAGCAAACTTTTAACTATATTGTTCGGCCTTTTCCGGCACCAACTTGATCATGTTAAGAGACGCCATTGTTAACGAAAGATGCCCATTCTGGTTAAAGCATCAAATGCATTGATCAGATTTCCGTGATGTTTAGATGAGCGTCGTGCAAACAAAAGTCGGGAATGAACATTCCTTATTTTGTATAGCGGAAAAATATAGTGTTCCTCTTGGAGACTATTTCGAGCTGCACACTGATTAGTGCCCCCCTTCATCATGTTATTGGGAATCCTTAGCCTCGAATTACAAGAATCTTCATTTTTTGAAAGAAGATTATTATGTATTCCGTTGATTCTAATTCATTTTTATTTATCCCTCCCTGTCTGTCTCAATGTCCTTTTCTTGTTTCTGTCCTGTTTTTAATGCAACTGATTTATTTCAATATCCTTGAGGAAACGCTGATTATTTAAGATACCCTTTACTTTCTATCAGTGATACAAACTAAAAGTAAACCTTTAGCAGTTTAAATGAGCCCCACTTTCTGTGTGCTATCACATATACACATCACTCTGGGACAAAACTTCCCGGCTAGACTTCGTGGCTCTGTTATTCTTCAGTTCACTCCATATATCTTTTAAAATGCATATGTATTAATGACTAACTTTTAGCTAAATTGGAATTCATCATACATGTGAGAGTGTGTATTCCTGCTAATGAAGGAGCTTGTCCGACATCCAGTACTGGATGAGCAGAAGTTTCCTCCAAATAAATATTGGGACGACCGAAGCCATTGTCTCCGCCCCCTGCCCCAAGGCATCGATTCTAACCCCTTCCCTGGCCACAGTCTCAGGCAGAACCAGACTGTTCACAACCTCGCTGTCCTATTTGACCCTAAGCTGGCCTTCCGACCCCATATCCTCTCCATCAACAAGACTGCATATTTTCACCTCCATATTATCATCCGTCTCCGCTCCAACCTCAGCTCATCTGCTGCTGAAACCCTCAGCCATGCATTTGTTACCTCCAGATTCAACTATTCCAACGTTCTCCTGGCAGGCCTCCCACCTTCCACCCTCCGTAAACTTGAGCTCATCCAAAACTCTGTTGCCTCTTAACATAACTGCACCAAGTCCCGTTCAGCCATTACCCCTGTGCTCGCTGACCTAAATTGGGTCCAGATCCAGCAATGCTTCAAATTTAAAATTCTTATCCTTGTGTTCAAATCCCTCTATGACCTCACCTCTCCCTATCACTGAACCTCTTCCAGCCCCACAACCCTCAGAGATCTCTGCGCTCCTCCAATTCTGGCCTCTTGTGCATCCCTAATTTTAATCATTCCACCACTGGTGGCTATGCCTTCAGCTGCTTAGGCCCTAAGCTCTGGAATTCCCTCCCCAAACCTCTTGGCCTCTCCACTTCTATCTCCTCCTTTAAGATGCTCCTTACAACCTGCCTCTTTGACCAAGCTGTCTTAGTATCTCCTTATGTGGCTCGGTATCCAATTTTGTCTGATGATGCTCCTGGGAAGCTCCTGGGTCGTTTTACTATGTGAAAAGCACTATATAAACACAAGTTGTTGTTTTTGTTGATATCACCACCAGTAATTTCTAGGCATGAAAAGGTATAGCGGTATGGCAAGAAACAAATAATAAATGATTCCATTATAATTGTTTTCTGCTTAATGAGGTATAGTGTCACCTATCAATTAGTATACATAATCAGAATATTTCATATACATAAAAAGATCTATTGTCAAAATGCTGGAAAATACATCAAGTACAGTACCAACATTTTTTGGGAGGTAGGGAAGGTTACAGTTCTGTATCCCTTAAAAAATAAAACTCATGCAGGCTATATAGTACACCCATTTCTACAATTGCCACTACACCACTGACTCAACACTGATCACTGTAAAACATTCTGATATATCCCCACCCCTCACTTAACATTGTCTGACATACCCCATACTGTTCAAGGTACACTTTGTGAAGCACATCTCTCTGTAAGAGTTTGACTCACCCCGCAGGACTTACTTTAAGGGCTCAATTTTCCCAGCCCCAAGGAGGTGGGTTTGGAGGCGTGAGAGTTGTTAAAATCATCAAAACTGACTGGCGGGCGGGCGGGCCCATTCCCACCTCCGAGCAATTTTCCCAAGTGCGTGTTTTCTGACCCGCTCTCCATCCCGCCTTCAAGAGGCGGGATAGGCCCTTAAGGCCCTTAACAACCACTTACCTCTATAATCCCATTTTGAGAGGCCTTTCCGATTTTAACACATTTCCCCCATCCTACACATGCCTCCTCTGGAACACGCTAGGTAATCCTGGTGGCCTCACTATTGGATTGCTTACTGCTGCAGCTCCACCATTACAAAAGGAGTTTTCACTGATGATCATTTGCAGGTGGCAGAACTTTGTTGTTTCAGGTCTGGGGGAGCTTTAGAGGAATCCGCAGCTTCTTGTCCACTGTCGATGTTCTGGTAAGAAGGTGTGAGGCTAAACTGTTTGATTGTGCAGGCTAAGCAAATGTGACCAACATGAGTGCGTCCCTTGCATCCCGGGCAGCAATATGGTGGTGCTCTGGTGCCTTCTGGCCTGTACATCTTCAGGTGGGTGACTAGCAGCTTGGCGCTCCTGTTGATGTTCCTGGTGTTGCTGTTGCTCATGGTTCTGCTGCTGCCACGGCTGGTCTTCATCCGAATTAGCAGGCATACTCAGTGTTGTGGAAGTTTGGAGCCTGACACCCATCTCCAGTGTGACCTCCTTGGAAACCCCTCTCCCCACCTTGACTAAGCACTTCCTCAACTGAGGCATACACCAGAAGCATGGCGACCATTTAATTCCTTTCCTCCTGGACATCAGATTTGGATGAAGACCAGCCGCGGCAGCAGCAGAACCATGAGCAACAGCAGCACCAACAGCAGGAACATCAACAGGAGCGCCAATCTGCTAGTCATCCACCTGAAGATGTACAGGCCAGAAGGCACCAGAGCACCACCATATTGCTGCCTGGGATGCAAGGGACACACTCATGTTGGTCACATTTGCTTAGCCTGCACAATCAAACAGTTTAGCCTCGCACCTTCTTACCAGAACATCGACAATGGACAAGAACCTGCGGATTCCTCTCACTCTGACCACCATACTGACAATTGCAAGTTGCCCTAAGCCCTCAATGTGGAAGTCCCATTAGTGAAATGACACATGCCACAACTGCAACAGTTTGCCATCAGAATTTTTTAAGACAATAAGCAACTGATGGCTTCTCAAAATTAAACATAACATTACACCCAAGTGACAACCCTTGTGCATTATCTTCCTCTTACATGTGCTCCTATGTGGTGCTTCCCCTGTGGCTTCAGCAGATGTGGAGGCCCCTTGCTCACTTTCTTGCTGCTCCTGTCTCGACACCTTTGGCAGGCATCCTCTGGGATTGCGAACCTGTGAGGGCTCGGCAACAGTCTGCTGCTCCTGCGGCTGTGCAGGGGTTGAGACACCGATCTCAGTTGGGTGGGGACTCTGACTGAAGGCTCTGCAGTGGCATGGTCATGTGAGCGCTTGGAGAAGAGCCCCCACTTCCTTGTTGTATGCCATCAACATCCCTCTCATGGGTCAGCCCCACTTCAGAGCTAGCAAGTGGCTGGACAGCACCTTGCTGCACTGCAGGGGGGCCATGAGGACCCGTTTCTGCACTTGAAGTCCTACTCGAGAGGACTTGCATGAAGGTCTGGTTTGTTTGCTCAATAGCTGACCATCGCTCCGAGAGATATCAGTCTATTCTGAACAATTACCATGTTTTCCATACCCTGGCGACTAAGCTCCTCCGTGGACGTAGCCATCCTCTCCTCTATGGTAGCCAGCCTTAGCATGGAGGTAGCCATCCTTTCCACGGTGATGCGTTCATGCACCAATGCCTCCACAAAGGCTCTGCTCATGCTCGTGATGGACTCCTCCATTCGCTCCATACTCACAACGACCCTAGAGACAAAACCTGCCAGAGACTCTTGCACCTGTTCCTGGAGTTCAAGCACTGCTCTCATTCTGGATGGACCGGAGGCACAGGGTCGACATGCAGCTGAGCCGAGCTGGCAGAGTCCTGCATCCTCCGACGAGGACTCTCCACTGCTGTCCCTGTCTCCACCATCTGCTGATGCTCACTTGTGAGCTGTGATACACCAGGTGACAACACTACTCTATCTCGTGAAGGTCCCACCGAGGTGCGAGTGCCTGCGCTGGTGCTGGGTGCTCTGAATTCTGCTGACACTGCGCCCTCAGAGTTTGCAGCTTCCTCTGAGGAGTCTGGAAGCTCAGGCTGTTCCTCCTGGACAGTGGGGACGGGGGCACTCGATGGTCCTGTGGGGGAGTAAAGGAAAGAGTTAGAGATGTGAGGTCAAGGTTACATGCACATTGAATAGTGCAGATGATCAGAAGTCAATCTATTAGAGCATCAGATTCATTATCAGTGACTCATGTAATGTCAATGAGAGAGATGCCAAACTATTCTGTCAACAGCTTGCTGCGATGCACTCATCCGTCTGTCCCCCACTTGGGAATCCTCCTAGATTCCGGTGATCTCCAGGGCCGCCTCCTCCCAGGGGGTGAGCTGGACTACTGAGGGTGGCCCTCCTCCAGTCATGGCTCTTTCCCTCTTATTGTGGGCTCTCTTTTCCTGCAATGAGGGACACAAGTGGAGTTTGAGTGAGAATGTAGGAGTGAGTGTAGAGAATCCATAGCATAGATGCTTAGAAGGATACAAAGGACCCTCCCTGTGTGCTGAAAGTTGTTGTTGTCATGGCATCACAGTGATAGGGATTGTGAGGGCTGCATGGCCAAATAGTTAAGTGAATGTGACCTTAGAGAGAGGGAATGGGTAAGGGTGCAGGGATGTAAGTGTCAAGTGGAATGTGGAGGAAGAGGTTGGCAAAGTGGAGTGCTGGTGAGGAGAGGCGATGGGGATCAAATTGAGGGTGATGGGAAAGTCATACTCACTTTTCCTGTTCGGAGAAGATCATGAAACCTCTTCCTGCATTGCAGCCAAGTTCTGCAGCTCAGCGAGATGGAGCTGACCTCCTGGGCCACTTGCAGCCACACAGCTTTTGTCTGCTGGGGTGGCTTTTTTCTCCCTGAGGAAGGGAACAGCACCTCCTTCCTGGATCTCGCTCCCTCCACCAGAGCTTGGAGGGAGGGCTCATCGAAGCGTGGAGCACACTTTGGCCTACTGCTGACATAGTTGATGAAGAAGGCGAAGACAGCAATGGTCATAAAGGTTGCAGTCTCCAGGAGAAGCAAGGCTGCTTGCAGGCCTTAAATCCAGCAGCATTGATGACGTCATTGGAGGCGACTTTCTGTCTGAAAAGATTCATTGGACCAGGGGTTCCCACACACGGTGTGGTAAACCACTGTTTGTATTCCTGTTTGTCCTGTTTGTATTCCACTGTGTACATGCCTGGACATGCCTCGGCTGACTCCTCCCACAGGTCCTAGTATAAAGGTGACTGCTCCCCAGCCCTTTGTATCCTGGACCGGTCGACCACTCGAGGCAGACCTCCATTCTGTTGTTAATAAAAGCCTTTAGTTACTCTAACTTTCAGTCTTTTATGAGTAATTGATAGCGCATCACACGGGAAATCAATTGGCCAATTAGGGGAAAATCCCACTTTTTCAGCACCTCAATTAGGAGACGGGGTCCTGGCACGATTTCCACCTGACACGCTCCAGCCCGCCCACACTGACAAAATCCAGCCCGCCCACACTGACAAAACCCAGCCCGCCCACACTGACAAAACCCAGCCCGCCCACACTGACAAAACCCAGCCCGCCCACACTGACACGCTCCAGCCCGCCCACACTGACACGCTCCAGCCCGCCCACACTGACACGCTCCAGCCCGCCCACACTGACAAAACCCAGCCCGCCCACACTGACAAAACCCAGCCTGCCCACACTGACAAAACCCAGCCCGCCCACACTGACACGCTCCAGCCCGCCCACACTGACAAAACCCAGCCCGCCCACACTGACATGCTCCAGCCCGCCCACACTGACACGCTCCAGCCCGCCCACACTGACAAAACCCAGCCCGCCCACACTGACAAAACCCAGCCTGCCCACACTGACAAAACCCAGCCCGCCCACACTGACACGCTCCAGCCCGCCCACACTGACACGCTCCAGCCCGCCCACACTGACAAAACCCAGCCCGCCCACACTGACAAAACCCAGCCCGCCCACACTGACAAAACCCAGCCCGCCCACACTGACATGCTCCAGCCCGCCCACACTGACACGCTCCAGCCCGCCCACACTGACAAAACCCAGCCCGCCCACACTGACAAAACCCAGCCTGCCCACACTGACAAAACCCAGCCCGCCCACACTGACACGCTCCAGCCCGCCCACACTGACACGCTCCAGCCCGCCCACACTGACAAAACCCAGCCCGGCCACACTGACAAAACCCAGCCCGGCCAAACTGACAAAACCCAGCCCGGCCACACTGACAAAACCCAGCCCCAACTCTCTGTGATGCAACACTCTCTGATATTACCCACAACCCTAACTGTAACTGTCTCCGATATATCTCACACCATTCATTGTAACATTTTCTGATTTATACCACACCCCGCAGCTTAATTCCTACATTAAAATAGCACACAGGGGAGTATCAAACTTATATCAGCAAAAGTAATTTCCAGGCTCAAAAAGAATAATGGCATACTAAGAAACAAGGGCCAAGAAATAAGTATATTATTCAGTTAATAATAGATTACCACAATGTATATGATTCACCAATACAACTGTTTTCTGTCCAGCTTTGTGGTGTATTTTCTCTCATAATAATTAGTATATACATCAGAAAATATATTTACGTATATATAAAAAGCCAACTCCTAAAATGCTGGGAAATACACCAGATAAAGTATCAATAATCAAATTTTTCTTTGGGGTGGGGTGGGGAGAATGGCCTTGAACTCCTCAAAAAATAATTGCTGTGCATGATGTATAATGCACTCACCTTTACAATTACCACTATACCATTGAGACCATCTGCAGGAGGTAGTTTTCACACAACAGATCTGGTACAGCTGCACAAAATAGAAACCAACTTGAAAAGAGTCCAGGTAGTCTACTGGATCACATTTGGGTTCTTAACAGTAAGAAAGAATGGCCTATCCCATCAGCTCTTTGCTGACAGAAGAAATGTCAACAGCAGTTGGAGGCCAGTGAGCAGGAGAGTATAATTCAATACTGGCTGCTCATATTGCTCCAAAATGCTATTGGTGTCAAATCTGCAGTATAACTGCACCATTTGTTTTGTTAGAATTATAGTCATATCATGTAACCGATGTTTGTCGATATGTTACAAGAGCAGTCCTTTTCATCAAACAGGAATCCGCAACCCTGCTGAATATTTATGAGTGAATGTTGCAGTTAGTAGAATTTTCCATGGAGGTCTGACATTTTTATCAATTTGGTGAGGTTAGTTTGAATTCGTTTTGTGGAAATTCATCTATTTTCCCTTCAGGTTTAATGTTCAAATGTAATGCATTGTGCTGAAAGCAAAAGAGGAAGACAATCAATGTAACAAAAGCAAATATGGAGATAATTCCTTCCCAACATGTAGTTCAACAATAATAAACCTTCAATGTAACTCAAAGTGTATATAAACATCACTAGTTAAACTCTCAAGGCCAAGTGATTTATTAAGGGCTCATTTCTTGAGCACTCTTTAGTTAAACTCAAGAGTTATTACATGTCTTGAGCTAAAGAGTCAATTTATGGTGTTTTATTTTCTAAGAAATTTGAATGGTCACATAGTTTGGAAGATTACCTTCTTTGGAAGATTAGAAATGAGAAGAAATTATTCCTCCCTTGGAACTCAGTAAGCTGTAAACTCATTATGGAATAATTTATATAACTGTTTTTCATAGCTGTTTTCCACCAATAGAAATACGATGCATTTCGGACAAAATACTCAATATATTGAGATTGACAACAAGTTCCAGCTTTGCCTTCATGGGAATGTGTCCTGCCCTGAATTAAAATAATGTTTAGTTTCTTGGTTGGAAATTAATTGTTACTTAGCAACACATTAAAAAACAAAAGAGAAAAGCACCACCTACATGGTCCTGGAAATATGACAGTGAGAAATGAAAAATGTTAAAGTACAGCAAGTTCAGCCAACATAAATGGCTTGAGATCTATTCCTGTGTACCGTGTAAGACTGTATTTTCAAAACTGTGCTAACAATAGCAATGATTATTGCTGAAAAGAAGAAACAGCAGTGAATGCAAAGAAGGAAAAAAGGTACATATTCCATCCTCTAAATGTGGGCATCTGTCTATTTAATGGTTTAAATTGATTCAATGTATTAGTATTAATTGTACTTGTATTCATTAAACCTTGTATTTCTATTGATAAATTTGAATCTTTATTGTATTTTAATGCACATTTAAGTAGTGTTATTATTGTCCCCTAAGCATTTCTAATTTTTCTCTGATTATCCAGCTAGATGGTTCAACATGAATTTTCATCCTTCTCGAACTCTTGCCAACTTTGATTCTTCTGATGCATTTCTACATAATTGATTATAAGATAAAAAAGCAACATTTTTATAAAGTGTTTTCTGTTATAAGAACTCAGTGTGGCTTTTATATGATTCAGAACAGGATAGTTTTCAATTAGAGAATGTAATATTTTAATTGCTATAAATACAGATACGTTTAATCAGATCTCCCTACTGAACATTATTCCTTATTTCTTGGTTTGTCAATATGTCCTTGCACAAACAGTTTTATTTATAATATAGCAGAAGTAAGATCAATTAATGAGTCTTAAAATATAATACATGTTCATATTCAAAGTTAAGAAATTAGAAAAAGGGAACTCTTTAATAAGTAGATGATTGTGATCATGAAACCCAGAACATTATGGAGATCCTTATCAATTGATGAGATAGTAGTTCAAATTCACAGCAAGATAATGGATTGAAGACCAAATTTCATGATGAATCGACTCAGAGGATCTCTGAAAAATAGATCATAATGTAAAAATTACTGTTGGTGATATCAGCAGATAAATTTGTATGGCACTGCTTTGTCGACTATTTTAATGGCGGTGTTAACCTATTTAAAATGAATTGGGTTAAGCATCCATCTACTGATATCATCAACAGTAAATTCTAGTCTCATATCTTTTAGAAAATGAAATCCTTTTTGCTCTGGTGTGAACTGGTTATTTGGCAATGACTCACCTCCATCATATTGGAAAATTTGCACCATGCTAGTTTTTCCAAACACTTCTCTGATGCTTTTCAAGGCCAATGCAAGAACCAACAAACCACCATGTGCTGAAGAAGCTTTATTAATTTTATTACATTTTGACATCAATGTAGTATGAAGATAATGGCCCGGATTTTCCGATCGGTGGCCTCCTGCGTGCGGAAGCCTCCAATCTGGAGAAAATCTACGAACTTACCTGCTGGCTCCGTAGGTCCCGACACTTCCGCTTCTGGGCCTCTCCTGATGCGCGCGCAGGGGCCCAGGTATCCCGGGGCGCAGGAAGTTCGCAAGCGTCCCTGGGATCATGTGAGCCATGGGGAACCAATGGAAGAAGGGAATCCCCCCTGCACAGGTCTCTGTGAATGGGGATCACTCAAAAAACACTAAAACATTAAATAATTTTTTTTAAATTACGTATTTAAAATTAGTTAAAATTACATTAAATTAAATATTTTAAACAAAAATTAATTTTTTTGAAAAAAATACTTTAAAGTTTTTTATGGGGCTAAAAATAAACTTACCTTTTTAAAAGTATTTTTAAATTATAAATGAGTGAAATGTTTTAAATTTTTTTACTTTTTTTTTTAAAACTGCTTTTACCAGGTGTAAGATTTTTAAGTGATTTCAGCGGGCGGAGGTTCTGCAGAAAGCGGCACTTTCCACCCACAGAGGCCCTTCTCCAGGGCAGGCGTGCGATCTGCCAAGAGAATTCTTAACAGATTGGAAATGCCGGTTTTCAGTGCATGCACTTTGCATGCCTGAAATCAGCACTTGCAAGACCCCTACGGGTGTGTACATGGCTCGTACACACCCGTAGGCATCGGAAAATAAGGGTCAACATTTCTCAGTCTAATATATTTTTATGCTTTGCTTTGCAGATGGCAGGATTTTGGCATCCTTTTCAACTTTGAAATGGAAGATTGGGCAGGGTGTATAACAGGTGGCTGATCTGCTACCACCCATTTGGTGCCCCTGCAGAAATTGAATTTCACCCCCATACTCTAACCTGACACTTAAGTGCAGTAGAGTCAATGCTGTATTGCTTGATGAGATGTTAAACAAAGGCCCCATCAGATTGACCTTTAAAGCTCTAATAGAACTTTTTGAAGAAGAGCAAGAATTTCTCCAGGCTTGGTGCCCAACATTCATCCCTCAACCACCATCACTAAAAACAAAATAACTTGTCAATTCCTTCATTGAATTTGCTGGGCCTTGTGTGTAAATTGGCTTCTGTGTTTCCTACATAACAACTTTAACCCAAGTAATTCACGTAAAGCACTTTGTAAAGTTTCTCAGAGACATAATAAAGTGTTATCTAAATTTAAGTCTTTCTTCTTAAAGTAACAAGATTTTGGAAGATAAAATATGTTAAACAGCTCATAAAGCCAATTAAGTTTAAAGTTAGGGATAACATGAAAAATGCAAATGCTGAAAATATGAAATGGAAATTCTGATGAAGAGCCCCACCTGAAATTTAACCAACCTTTCTATTTCAGATGCTGATCAACCCGCACTGTACTTTCCAGATTTATTTTTGTTTATAACTTAAAGTCAAACATGTTTGAAATATTATGGCTGCTGACTGCATTTTGCACAACCCATGTGAGAAAGAAAATATTACTTTATTAGTTAATCTAGTGGATGGTCTTAGAAGAATCGCAAAGTAAATGTGCCTCGAAGTGTTCATCATTTTGGAGCAAGGCTGAGGAAGTCTGGACTAATTGCAATCACATATGGGACATATTAGGCTTATTATACATTAAGCTTAGAAATGTACATGGCCAAGATACTGTACATCATTTCCATCAGTAAAAAAAGTGGCTATTAATGAAACATTATAATTTCTATTCTGGCTTTACTTCAATGTGCACATCCTAGCAGAGCAGTCATAGAGGTTCTGTATCACCGTTCATTGAGGAATAAATTACAGCATTCTACCTTATGAACAGAATGAAGAAGATAAGAACATAAGAAACAGGAGCAGGATTAGGCCATTCAGCCGTTTGAGCCTGCTCCGCCATTCAGTAAGATCATGGCTGATCTTCTACCTTAACTCCACCTTCCTGCACTATCCCCATATCCCTTGGTTCCCTTAATATCTAAAAATCCATCAATCCTCAGCCTTGAATATACTCAACGACTGAGCATCCACAGCTCTCCGGGGTAGAGAATTCCAAAGATTCACAACCCTTCAAGTGAAGAAATTCCTCCTTATCACAGCCTTAAATTACCGACCCCTTATTCTGAGACTGTGACCCCTGGTTCTAGATTCCCCAGCCAGGGAAAACATCCTCCCTGCATCTACCCTGTCAAGCCCCTTAAGAATTTTCTACATTTCAATGAGATCACCTCTCATTCTTCTAAACTCTAGGGAATACAAGTCTAGTCTACACAGTCTCTCCACATAGGACAATCCCTCCATCCCAGGAATCAGTCTAGTGAACCTTTGTTGCACTCCCCCTAAGGCAAGTATATCCTTCCTTAGGTAAGGAGACCAAAACTGTACACAGTACCCCAGGTGTGGTCCCACCAAAGCCTTATATAATTGTAGTAAGACTTCTTTACTCTTATATTCCAATCCTTTTGTAACTAAGACTAACATACCATTTGCTTTCTTAATTGCCTGCATGTTAACTTTCTGTGATTCATGTACAAGGACACCCAGGTCCCTCTGAATACCAACATTTCCCAATCTCTCAACATTTTAAAATATGCTGCTTTTCTATTTTTCCTACTGAAGTGGATAATTTCACATTTCTCCACATTATATTCCATCTGCCATATTCTTGCCCACTCACTTAACCAGTCTATATCCCTTTGCAGCCTCTTTGCGACCTCCTCAAAATTTACTTTCCCACCTTGCTTCTCCAGTACCATTTCCTTATTAATACTAATTTCTTAAAGTTCTTCATTCTCACTAGACCCTTGGTTCCCCACTATGTCCGGAATGTTTTTTGTGTCTTCTTCTGTGCAGACAAATACAAAGTGTTTGTTTAATGTCTCTGCCTGTAAGGGACCCATGTTTACTTTCACTAATCTCTTTCATTTTACATACCTATAGAAGCTTTTCCAATCTGTTTTTATGTTTCTTGCTAGTTTACTCTCATTCTATTTTCTCTCTTTATCAATTTCTTCTGCTGGCCTGTGCTCATCCCCTCCCATTGTTTAGAGTCCTTGATTGGCCACCTCTATATTGTTGATTAGTAAAACAAACCTCTTGGGTGTCACCTTCACCATCTCTTTCACCCTCTTAGGAATACATCAAAATTTGCTGATAATACTAAATTTGGAGGTAACTGCGAGGAAGAATGTAAGTAAAAATTAGGGGAGTAGCCAGATATGTAGTGACTGCAGATCAAAGTAGATAAATGTGAATGAGTACATTTAAGGAAAAAACACAAGAGAAAGGTAAATTATCCTCGATGGTAAAACTCAATGGAGCAGAGGGCGAGGGAGATCTAGGGGTATAGATATACAGGGGGTGAATATGTTAGTAAGGGACTTCATTCCTTTTTAAGGACCTTATCCAGAAATTCAGTGGCACTGAACAGAGCAGGTTCAGGCATGCTCCACTCAGTTTTTGGGTTCCTAATGTGGACTAACTAATGATCCTTAAAAGGACTGCTGGAGGCCGGCACCAAAAAAGTAAGTTTTGTTTTTAAAACACCATTATGTGGAGCTGGGGGGTGGGGGGTGGGCGGAGGGGCAGCGGAGGTGCAGTGGCACGAGTATTCCTCCTGGCTCCATTCCTCCTGGCTCCATAGCACTCCGTCCATTGCCGGCCTGCCCTCATCCCCTCCTGTTCGCCTCTGCTCCTTCCAAAACCTACCTGAGGGCCACTGCCAGTGAGGCGGCCAGTCCAACTTGGTCTTCCAAAGAGGCGCACTGCCTCTGGATGCTGGAATGATGTCCACAACTCATCGGCAATATGCTAATGAAGCCTGAGGCCCCATTTGGAACAAGCCTCGGGTCTTTGGCTTCTGGCATGCTCTCTGAGTGCTCTTAGCACACTGCCTATTCCAGGCCCAAAATTAGGTCTTGGCTTGCAACTGACCGAAGTATGCGCCATGCATGCAACGGCCAGTTTTCTCAGGCCTAAAGCAGGCAAACCAACAGTCCTTAAAGGAACCATCGAAGTGTTGCCAAAATGGTAAGTAAAAATTGTGGAACAAGGAGGAGCAGGAGCCTCGCATGACCGGTACCGGCATCCCATTTCCAACTGGTCCTCTTACGCATCCGTTTCAGTACCACCACTCGGTTTGCGTCTGAATTCAGGCGGTTATCAATTTCTAAACCACAGCTTCCCAACAATCATCGACGCTCTCTGTAAGGAATGTTCCATTGATCACTGTTTTAGAATCAGAAATTCTGAAACAAAATGAAGATTTTTGTAGGTTTGATAAAACATGGGCCTAACATAAGGACTTGTGAATGACAGATTAGCCTTATTATAATCTATGTAACATGTTTACATTAGTACTGTTGAGATATGACCACAGTGTCCTCTATTTGTAATTCTTAACTTACTTCTAAAGTTGCTGAGAAAATGGATCCTGCTGCTAGAAAATTCAAAGGATAAGCATGTCAGTGAAATTTTGAATTAATAGGTCAACCAACATTAAATCATACGGACGAAAGGTCATCAACCTGAAACGTTAACTCCACAGATGCTGCCTGACCTGCTGAGTATTTCCAGCATTTTCTGTTTTTATTTTAACTCATACAATATCTTAGTACTAAAAATTCATTTTGGCCTGTTTTTTGACGGAGAATGGTTGGTATGCTGGGAGTGCACACTAGAAGCTGGGGGCCCCAAATCTCGGCTGAACTTGGGCCTCAGGCCTCATCACCATATTTCCGTTGAGCTGCGGATACCATTTCAGCATCCAGAGGTAGTTCGCCGGTGTGAAGAGGACCAATTTGGGCCAGCTGCCTCACTGACAGCAGCCCTCGGGTAAGCCCTGAAAGGGAGGGGAGGAAATCAGGATGGAGGCTAGCGTAGTCCACCAGCAGCCCACAATAGTGAATAGAGCAGGTGGGGCACTCTTACTCCCACCCCCAGCTTTCTGAAGACAAGTTTAATAGAAAATACTTACTTGTTTGGTAGAGTCTACAGTGGTCCCCTTAAGGACTGCTGGCTAGGCCCTTGAAGAACTCATACACGTGGCACATGCTTTGCTCAGTCCTACTGAATTACCAGGAGAGGTCCTGAAACAGGTGTTAGACCCCTCATTAACAAATGCAAGGGGTTTAAGCGGCCACCAGGGTGCCTGACTATTGCCCGACCCAATATGGTGTTGGACGTATTTCGGATGTATTTCAGACACCTTTAGGGTGTGGGAGACAGCATCGGAAAATTGCTGCTTTGTGACCCCGTTCTGAGCCTGAAAAATGGGCTCAGCGTTGTCCAGTTTCACCCCATTCATTTTCACGTGTCCTTAGCTATAAATGGCTCCTGATCTTTAGGTAAACTAAGACTGCAGGCTCAACATTTAATTAGTGCAGGAGCAGCTTATTGTCTTACATTCATGACAAATGGAATATCACTTAAATAACATTTTGCTGGATTGAATTAAGTTTGATTGTATAGAGCTATGAGTAAATTGTATGATTTGAAACTGTGGTTATAAAATCACTAATTATTTGGAACTTTATGTAATTAAATCAACATGTGTAGCAGAGTACCTTTAAGCAAAGTAGAACGCTGTTTTACATAATGAATGAAGTTTCTACATTGAGGCTGTTGCATAGAGGATTGTGTAATCTGATTTTTTTCCACTACTGGGAGGTATTTTTGACTTTGGGCAATAATGTAAAATAGGCAATATCAGATCAGCACTGGTAAGCTTCCCCGCTGTTTGTCCAATTACGATCACTCTACTCATATGGAGGGCAGAGCTATCTGCAGCCAAGTGGGATGAATCCCAACCCCAGTGCCTGTTCTCGTCCTGTCAATTTGCCAGACTTGATGGTCAATCACAATCAATGCCCTGGAGTACTGTGGTCATTAGGCAATTAATGAGCATGGGTTTCAGCCCTCGTGAGATAAATAGCAGGTACCAGGAACTCTTCCTGAGTGACATAGTGAGCAGAACACTATGAAATGTGTGACTATAATCCATCAGGCAATGGTTCCATCAGGCAAGAACAGCAACTGCTCGTCTCTCTGGAACCCAACCAAATTCATGGATTTGTGATAATGTGTTTAGATATCCAGTTTCTCACTCTTGTCACAGCCTTGGGGCTTCCTCATCAGCTACAGACAAACATCTCCCTTCAGCATGATGGAAGGATCTGCACAGGACATCTGAGGTATGTCAGCTATGCTGATGTTCTAGATGCCTGTCTTGAGTCATACACAGTCACAATACAACACTTGTATCTCACTGGTTAGCCCATTGTTTAAGTTGCTGAAGAAACACAGTAGATCACCAATAGAGTCTACCAGCAGCACAAAATCATTGAAGATAGGCCACATGACCCATAAATGAAAACAAAATTAGAGGAATTCCTGAGCAAAAACTTTACCACAATTATGAGGAGATCAGAGAAAGAGATTTAACAATGTATTGCACATAGAATACGTATTTTTCCTCTTCACTTTATTTGAAGATGGTGACTCCTGCTGGAGTATAATTATTTGGGCAGGGAATACTAAACTGTCATTCTTCATGTGTGCAACTAGGCAATGAGAGTTAATAGGCTATTTGATCATGTGGGGTATGCAGTCAAGTCCAATCCTGTTGTCAGCCGACAGTCACACAATACACACTTTACAGTACCATCAGGAGTGAGAATGCAGGCTCATTTTCCTTTATTCTAGCCAAGGAATAATGAGATCAATTGTAGCATCAACATTACCATAATCACTTCAGTCAAGTTAGGATAACAGACCTGAGATCAAAGCTATAATTATCCTGGTCTATTTGACTTAGTACCTCATCATGCAAAAATGTCATATTCATTCTGGTGAAAATAATTACTAAATAAGGTATTAGTATTCAAAAATATTATTGTTGTCGATTTACCAGTAATGTTGTAGTAAGGAATTAATTATTTCATTCGTAGAGGCAATATCAGTTCTTCAGGTCACTGAACAACAATGGAAGCTGACAGAGAATCAACTTAATTAAAAATAAACTGCGAAAATGGTGAGCACCATTCTTCATATTTCTGTTAGAAAAACAGGAAATATCACTTTACCTACCAATTCTCAATTAATGTTCGGTAGATCATTGAAACAAGGGCTGGATTTTTCCAACCTCGGCAGGTCTGTGGCGGGCGACGTCCATGGCGTGTGGGGACCCTGTATCTGTCTCGATCCCAGTCTCCAAAAAGATTTTCCATTGATGGGGCTTGTTAAGCCCAGCCTGCAAGGTTCCCGGCCAATTAATAGGAAGCAGGTCTGATGATGTCATTTGATGATGCATCATCAGCCGATTTCCTTAAAGGGATCATGTCCACAATCATTTTGACATAAAAACAGAAAATGCTGGAAATACTCAGCAGGTCAGGCAGCATCTGTGGAGAAAGAAACAGAGTTAACGTTTCAGGTCGATGACCCTTCGTCAGAACTGGAAAAAGCTGGAGATGGAACAGGTTTTTAATCATTTTGACAGTTGTGCTGTCAGTGTTCAACAGCATTGAGGTACTGCAAACACTGACAAGCACTGCACAGAGGTGCACGGCTACACCCAGGCTCTCTCATTACGCACAGCACGCAAGGAGGTTCTCTTCCCTTCCAAAGGGCAGATGAGACCTCCCCAGGAGAACAACACAGCCTGGTTGCACATTGCACAGGAGGGCACAAGCACGGATGTCATCAGGAGGACCTGGCTGCAGTGGTGCAAACCTTTCAATGATCTCAGTAGATCACAAAACGTTACTGCAAAGCCAGACTCAACCTCATCCTGCTGTGCCACTCATCACATCCCCATCACTCTGCCTTCCCAACCCTACTCCTGCATATCCTTACTCACACCAACTTACCTTGCACCTCCACCTATCCCTCTCTACCTACATTATCACTTCCCCATCTTACTAGCCACCTCTCACACTCACCCTCATCCTTGTCCAATCATACCAACTAACAACACACAAGGGTAGGCAGTGGGTCTTATCGCCAATGTTTATGTATAGTTTCTGTTAATATGTTGTCAAACATTGAAATCTTTATTTTCAACACTTTGCCTTTTTGGACAGATCTGTGTGCACCTTTGGAACTGGCTTAGTGAGTTGCAGTGAATGGTGAGATGTAACAGTACCCTCCCCCAATGGTGATGAGTGTGAAAGGAATGGCTTGGGCATTGTAGGGATGCTTTATGGTGTTGGTGTGGGGTGGTGCCAATCTGGCGCACCATGTGGCAGCCAGGGTGTACAGCGTCAAGTGAAGTAAATTTGGCCATGGTGAGGCCATCCCTGGCCTCCTGGGCAGCAATGTACTCAGGTGCTGATGCCCTGTGTGATAAAAATGCTAACTTCCGGGAAGTTATGTCATCACTTCCTGTGAACTATGAACTATGAACTATGAACTGTGTAATTACCTCACTTCCTGTAAATGTCACTTCCTGTTGGACTGGTATAAATACTGGTCTGTTCAGTATTGTAAGAGGCTTCTACCAGAGGCATGGTAAAGACCTCTCTTGTATATAGTGTGTTTATAAGTTACTTAAAGCTTACTTTAAAGTTACTTGATGGTAAGTCTCCTTTTTCTTACATCAATTTAAGTAACTTAGTATTTACACTGACAAATACTAGACCTTCAGACAAACTCGGAAGTTAAGGATCCAGGGAACCACCCATCATGGAGAAAATCCTTAGACCTATTCGTCTGGACTTGGACCCGAATACACCAGCAGCTGGCAGGGTATGGAAGCATTGGTATCGTACTTTTGAGAATTTTCTGGATGAATGTAAAGTGGATGCTCCTGCTAAATTGAAGATACTTGTCAATTATGTGACCCCAAAAGTGTTCGAATATGTTGATGACTGGGATAATTACGAAGAGGTGATTCGGGCACTTAAGAAACTGTATGCGAAGACCCCAAATGAGGTCTATGCTAGACATCTACTGGCCACAGCCCGACAAGGGCCAGGGGAATCAATTGACGAATTCCTGCAAGAACTTCGCAGGCTCAGCGTAGATTGTAACTTTCAGGCAGCCTCAGCTGAGCTGTACCGCCAAGAAATGATTCGTGATGCTTTCATCTGCGGGATTGCCTCTCCATTTATACGCCAGCGTCTACTAGAAAGTAAAACACTTGAGCTACAAAAAGCTTTTGAACTAGCTTGTTCACTGGATTTGGCAAAGAGAAATGCAGACCTCTATCAGCTGCCCAGATCTCGATCTGCTGCTGTAGCTGCAACCAGACAATTCAAGCGGTCTCAGGTGAACCCTATCATGGGGGAATCTAATTCTGATAATTCTGATGAAGAAGAGGAGGACGACCCCACTTTAGCAGCCTCTTGGCAATCTAGGAAGGAATGCTTCTTTTGTGGAGATGCTTTTCACCCTAGGAAAACCTGCCCTGCTCGCAATGCAATCTGCAGTTATTGCGGGAAAAAAGGACACTTTGCTAAAGTTTGCCTATCAAGGGCCTCTACGAGGGCCAATCCAGCTAAGGCCTACCGAACTGCCCCAATTAGGGCCTATCAAGATGCTCCAGCTAGGACCTATCGAGCTTCTTCTCGAGCTCTCTCCCGAAGAAGCACACCGAGAGTTTTAGCCACTCTCTGTGCAACGACACCAATTACAGCTGCTTGCCCACAGAACCTGTCTCAGGCAGCCACAAAAATTTCAATTAAAGGGCATACCTTAGATGCCTTAATTGACTCAGGAAGTACTGATAGTTTCATTAAGGAACAGATTGTTGCGAAATTGAAACTACATGTCTTCCCATCGGACCAGGCAATTGCGATGGCCCAGTCATCACTTAATACCAGAATCTCCGGCTTTTGTGTTGTTGATATGACACTTCATGGTCGTATGTATCCCTCCACCCGACTTTCAGTGCTCAAAGACTTATGTAGTGATCTCCTCTTAGGGCTGGACTTCCAAAAACAGCATAAGAAACTCACCATTGAGTTTGGTGGATCCAAACCCGGACTTACTATTTCTAATATACCATCTAAATTACCATTTTGTGCATTATCAGCAGCTTCACTTGATGAACCCTCATTATTTGCCAGTATTCCGCCTCAATGCCAACCGATAATAACGAAATCGCGGCGCTTTAATCAGGGAGACCAATCTTTTATTGCGGCTGAAATCTCTCGACTTCTAGCAGAGGATATCATTGAACCATGTTCGTCGCCCTGGCGGGCTCAAGTCGTCATTGTCAAGAACCCTCTAAAACCTCACAAACAGCGACTATGCATCGATTATTCGCAAACCATCAATCAATATACCGACTTGGACGCCTACCCATTGCCACGCATTGATGATATGGTTAATAAACTGGCCGAATACAAAGTGTTCTCAACTTACGATTTAAAAAGTGCCTATCATCAGTTACCCTTGAAGGTCTCAGATAAGCAGTACACAGCCTTTGAGGCTAATGGACGGCTGTACCAATTTCGTCGCCTCCCATTCGGGGTTACTAATGGAGTGGCTGTCTTTCAACGGGCAATGGATGGCCTGGTTAAGCAGGAAAACCTAAGGGACACTTTTCCCTATCTTGATAACATTACCATTGCAGGTCACGATCAACAGGAACACGACTCCAACCTCCAAAAATTTCGGGATGCCCTCCATCGCCGTAATTTGACCCTGAATGAATCCAAATCTGTTGAGTCGCAACCGACCATCAACATCCTTGGCTACTGCGTAGGCAATGGTATCATTAAGCCAGACCCAGAAAGACTTCGCCCGCTCCAAGAGCTCCCGTCACCTAAGAATCCGGCTTCTTTACGTCGGGCTCTCGGTCTGTTTGCATACTACGCTAAATGGATTCCTCATTTTTCGGACGAAATCCAACCCTTGCTGCATGCTAGATCATTTCCACTGGGAACAGCGGCTGTTGCAGCCTTTAACCTTCTCAAAAAACAGTTGGAGAAAGCAGCTCTTCACTCCATTGATGAGAATCTCCCTTTCGTGGTTGAATGTGATGCCTCGGAGGTGGCGATCTCGGCTACTCTGAATCAGGAAGGTCGTCCTGTAGCATTTATGTCCAGGACCTTACAAGGTGCCGAGCTACATTATCCTCCGGTTGAGAAAGAAGCCACAGCCATCATAGAGGCAGTACGGAAGTGGAACCATTTTCTAGCTCGCCAGCACTTTACATTGATCACGGACCAACGATCAGTCGCCTTCATGCTCGATAATCGAAAACGAACCAAAATTAAGAATAATAAAATACAACTTTGGAGGATGGAACTGGCCTCTTTTGGTTATACCATTCTCTATCGGCCTGGCAAGGAGAATGTGGCCCCGGACACCCTCACACGGGCATTCTGCTCCACTATGTCATCCTCCACTCTCATGGATGTCCACAATGGTTTGTGTCATCCTGGCGTTACGCGCATGCTACATTTCGTACGATCACGGAATCTCCCTTTTTCCACTGGAGATGTAAAGAAAATATGCTCAGAATGCCGGCTTTGTGCGGAATTAAAACCTCAGTTCTTCCGCCCCTCAGATGGTATACTCATACATGCAACCCAACCGATGCAACGACTTAGCATCGATTTTAAGGGCCCAGTGCCCTCTTCAACTCGGAACACATATTTGCTCACCATGATCGACGAATATTCACGTTTTCCGTTTGCCTTCCCCTGCTCCAATATGCTGGCGTCCACAGTAATCTGCTGCCTTGAGCAGGTATTTTCTCTCTGTGGCATGCCGGCTTATATTCACTCAGATCGGGGTCCATCCTTTATGTCAAGGGAACTCAAGGACTACCTCTCAGAACGGGGAATTGCTACAAGCAAAACAACACCATACCATCCCATCGGAAATGGGCAGGTAGAGAGGTATAACGGTATCATCTGGAATTCCGTACGTCTCGCTTTAAGATCTCGGGGCCTACCAGACCAGCAATGGGAAACAGTGCTTCCGGATGCATTGCACTCTATACGGTCCCTGCTTTCTACAGCCACAAATACTACACCTCATGAGCGGTTCTTTGGATTCCAGCGTCGCTCATCTCATGGAACATCACTCCCGTCATGGCTAACTACTCCTGGACCTGTATTACTCCGAAGATACGTTCGGACGTCTAAAAATGACCCTCTTGTAGACGAGGTCGAACTAACCGATGCCAACCCCACCTATGCAAACATACGATATTCCGACGGCCGAGAATCTACCGTATCATTACGGGATCTGGCTCCCTGCCCACCAGGACCTAGTGGGACATCGGGTGATGGCATTTCACCAGGAAACTCTTGGGACCTATCGGGTACCCCTCTCCAGGATCCTGATCGGACACCAACTAGCTTGGTGCTGGTAGAACCCCGTGCTCAAGGTTACGACCCTCCCAGTACCGCGCATGAAAGTACTGATCCGCCACAGACCAGCTCTGCACCTCCCTCTGAACAGAGGCAGTCCGACTTTGAACCTATTGGGGCTCGTACTCGAAGCCATGATCTCCCCGACCCTTCACAGGGCAATCCAGGCCACACAGACTCTGACCAATGGCCAACCGCATGTAAGCGGACCAGCGACCCTCTACGACGGGAATCCAAACGGGTGCGACTCTTCCTTGTTCGGCGGCTACGGACCAAAAGGTAGACCACAGCCTCCTAATCCTGCAGGAGGGAAGAATGTGATAAAAATGCTAACTTCCGGGAAGTTATGTCATCACTTCCTGTGAACTATGAACTATGAACTATGAACTGTGTAATTACCTCACTTCCTGTAAATGTCACTTCCTGTTGGACTGGTATAAATACTGGTCTGTTCAGTATTGTAAGAGGCTTCTACCAGAGGCATGGTAAAGACCTCTCTTGTATATAGTGTGTTTATAAGTTACTTAAAGCTTACTTTAAAGTTACTTGATGGTAAGTCTCCTTTTTCTTACATCACCCTGTGTCCTGTGCAGCATCAGTTGATTGCGGAGAAGCTTGGTGTTGTTGTTGGTGCTGCTGGTGTGCCTGGTGTTGGAGCTGGTCGTGGTGGGATTCTGAGGACCAAGATGAGATTTTTTCAAGGGCACTGATGCTGATGGAATAGATGGCAGTTGAAGTTGAGATGACAGAAGCAATCTGTCAATGGTGAGAGAGGTTGCTCCAATGAGGTGACACTTCAAACCTCCAAAAAGCTGAAAAGTGTATTCCAAATCCTGAAGGCTCAAGCTTCTATGATTGGAAATTGAACAGCTGTGAAATGGTAGCTTTTATACCATTTTTGCAGCTGTCAACTATTCACAGCAATGGAGAGTCATTGAGAACCCAACACACTTACCTGACGTGATCCCCAATCTCAGGGAGCCTCGTAAAAAAAATGGAAAAATTGTTAGGGCCTGGTAAAATGCTGCTTAAATACCTTTAAGCAGCTTCTTAAGTATTTCAATTGCCTAACCCATCGCTTAGTGCCGGGTCTGCAAACCGCAGGCACTTGGGAAATTAACAAGGAGGCGGGTTCAGAGCGGACTTCTGCCCCGCTGTCAATCACTGCCATTTTGACAGCCGACCTGCCTCTGAACCCACCCTCTGAGCGCCGGCAAAATTCAGCCCAAAGGAGACAAGCAATCACAATAAAAGTGAAGACCATCTGTGAGCACAGCCAAAACCAGGTTGTTCATCAAACAACAGTTGGATAAATCTTTTGTTAAACTCATGTCTGATTACTGTATGGCAACTATGGTGGCCTGTTACACAGATTACAATGCTGTCCAGTGTATTTGTGATGCTGTCATAGGCAACGAGGTGTGGATGCGAAACCTGATCCTCTGAACAGTGGCAAAGATATAAAGGTTATGTCATGGCTAGCTGTGAAATATTATTTCAAATTCCACAAGTGGAGGTAACAAGATAACTCATGAGTAATCATGTTGTAAGGTTGGCCATTATTCACTTACAACATTATTGTTCATAAATTAGCTTGTTAACTCACTGTGGAATTAGAATTAAAAAGCTGACAATGCTTTACAATTTATGCTTAAAAGTAGATTCCTATTAATTTTATTTAATTTTTAAAGAATTCTACAGTCACAATAGACGTTTCAGCTGAAGGTTTAATCAAGAACTAAATATATATTAGAAAGAAATATCAGAAGAAAATACCTAATTAATTTAGTATCTATGTAAGCAAGTTAATTTATTATACACAATACTAACTCAATGCAATTCAGTTCTATGACAATAAGCTAAGCAAAGTCAGAAATTATCTCCTGAGTGTTCTGTAACAGTTATGTCTTTCTTCCTTTCCAACTCTGGCGTTAAAGTCTCCAAGGAGGATCAGCTTGTCGCCCGTTGGGACTCGGGACAGGGATTGTTCGAGACTGGAGTAGAATTCCTCTTTGGTCACTACTGTGGCTTCCA
This sequence comes from Somniosus microcephalus, assembly GCF_052327205.1. Lineage (NCBI taxonomy): Eukaryota > Metazoa > Chordata > Chondrichthyes > Squaliformes > Somniosidae > Somniosus > Somniosus microcephalus. The sequence continues at coordinate 217,841,750 of NC_140987.1, forward strand.
GTGTTGGGGCGTACACACTGATGACTGTAGCGCACTGGTTCCGGGCTAGGGTGAGCCGTAGAGTCATGAGGTGTTCATTTATTTCACAAGGGGAGTCTCTGAGACGTTCAACTAGCTCGTTTTTTATGGCGAAGTCGACCCAATGGAGGCGGCGTTCTTCAGGTTTGCCTTTCCAGTAGAAGGTGTAACCACCGCCTTGCTCCTTGAGCTGGCCTTCCTCTGCCCGCCGGGTCTTGCTTAGGGCAGCGATGTCTATGTCGAAACGTCTGAGCTCCCTGGCAACGTTAGCAGTACAGCGTTCCGGTCTGTCGCTGTTGGAGTTGTCCATGAGGGCCCTGATGTTCCAGGTCCTGAACTTCATTTTAAAGGGTGGAAGATGCCTGTGCGTGAATTCTTTTAACGTGGGGTGGCCGTTGCCCACCAGCTACCACACAGACTTGACAGAGCAAGGTCTTGGTCCAATGGCAAGGGGATCCAAGATGATTGGAGACCAGGCTCTGCTACATGGCCTAGCACACACACACACACATACTCCTACTGTCCTCCTCCCTCCTTCCCACAAGTCCTCTCTGCCTGGGTTTCATAGGCTGCAGTGTGATCCTCCCGACCCCACTGCTGGTCCACGCTGCGCCACTCCTGGGCTTCGACCTCGCTGCTGGGCTCGTTCTCGCTACTGGGCCTCGTCCTCGCTCCTGGGTCCCAACCTCGCCCCTGGGCCCCGACCTCATTCCTGGGCCTTGTCCTCACTCCTGGGTCCCGACCTCGCTCCTGGGCCCCGTCCTCACTCCTGGGCCCCAACCTCGCTCCTGGGCCTTGTCCTCGCTCCTGGGCCCCGTCCTCGCTCCTGGGCCTTGTCCTCGCTCCTGGGTCCCGTCCTCGCTCCTGGGCCCCGTCCTCGCTCCTGGGCCCCGTCCTCGCTCCTGTGTCCCGACCTCGCTCCTGGGCCTCGTCCTCGCCCCTGGGCCCCGACCTCGCTCCTGGGCCCCGTCCTCGCTCCTGGGTCCCGACCTCGCTCCTGGGCCTCGTCCTCGCCCCTGGGCCCCGACCTCGCTCCTGGGCCTCGTCCTCGGTCCTGGGTCCCGACCTCGCTCCTGGGCCTCGTCCTCGCCCCTGGGCTCCGACCTCGCTCCTGAACCCCGACCTCGCTCCTGGGCCTCGTCCTCGCCCCTGGGCCCCGACCTCGCTCCTGGGCCCCGACCTCGCTCCTGGGCCTCGTCCTCGCTCCTGGGTCCCGACCTCACTCCTGGGCCTCGTCCTCGCTCCTGGGTCCCGACCTCGCTCCTGGGCCCCGACCTCGCTCCTGGGCCTCGTCCTCGCTCCTGGGCCTCGACCTCGCTCCTGGGTCCCGTCCTCGCTCCTGGGCCTCGTCCTCGCCCCTGGGCCCCGACCTCGCTCCTGGGGCTCGTCCTCGCTCCTGGGCCCCGACCGCGCTCCTGGGCCTCGTCCTCGCTCCTGGGCCTCGTCCTCGCCCCTGGGCCCCGACCTCGCTCCTGGGCCTCGTCCTCGCTCCTGGGCCTCGTCCTCGCTCCTGGGTCCCGACCTCGCTCCTGGGCCTTGTCCTCGCTCCTGGGCCTTGTCCTCGCTCCTGGGCCTTGTCCTCGCTCCTGGGTCCCGTCCTCGCTCCTGGGTCTCGATCTCGCTCCTGGGCCCCGACCTCACTCCTGGGCCTCGTCCTCGCTCCTGGGTCCCGACCTCGCTCCTGGGCCTCGTCCTCGCTCCTGGGCTTTGTCCTCACTCCTGGGCCCCGACCTCGCTCCTGGGTCCCGTCCTCGCTCCTGGGCCTCGTACTCGCTCCTGGGTCCCGACCTCGCTCCTGGGCCTCGTCCTCGCTCCTGGGCCCCGACCTCGCTCCTGGACCTCGTCCTCGCTCCTGGGTCCCGTCCTCGCTCCTGGGTCCCGACCTCGCTCCTGGGCCTCGTCCTCGCTCCTGGGCCCCAACCTCGCTCCTGGGCCTCGTCCTCGCTCCTGGGTCCCAACCTCACTCCTGGGCCTCGTCCTCGCTCCTGGGCTTTGTCCTCACTCCTGGGTCCCGACCTCACTCCTGGGCCTCGTCCTCGCTCCTGGGTCCCGACCTCGCTCCTGGGCCTTGTCCTCGCTCCTGGGTCCTGTCCTCGCTCCTGGGTCCCGACCTCACCCCTGGGCCCAGACCTCACTCCTGGGCCCCGTCCTCGCTCCTGGGCCTCGTCCTCACTCCTGGGTCCCGACCTCGCTCCTGGGCCCCGTCCTCGCTCCTGGGCCTCGTCCTCGGTCCTGGGTCCCGACCTTGCTCCTGGGCCCCGTCCTCGGTCCTGGGCCCCGTCCTCGGTCCTGGGTCCCGACCTCGCTCCTGGGTCCCGACCTCGCTCCTGGGTCCCGACCTCGCTCCTGGGCCTTGTCCTCACTCCTGGGACTCGTTCTCGCTCCTGGGCCCCGTCCTCGCTCCTGGGCCTCGTCCTCGCCCCTGGGCCCCGACCTCACTCCTGGGCCTTGTCCTCACTCCTGGGTCCCGACCTCGCTCCTGGGCCTTGTCCTCACTCCTGGGCCTCATCCTCGCCCCTGGGACTCGTTCTCGCTCCTGGGCCCCGTCCTCGCTCCTGGGCCTCGTCCTCGCCCCTGGGCCCCGACCTCACTCCTGGGCCTTGTCCTCACTCCTGGGTCCCGACCTCGCTCCTGGGCCTTGTCCTCACTCCTGGGCCTCATCCTCGCCCCTGGGCCCCGACCTCACTCCTGGGCCTTGTCCTCACTCCTGGGTCCCGACCTCGCTCCTGGGCCTCGTCCTCGCTCCTGGGCCCCGACCTCACTCCTGGGCCTCGTCCTCGCCCCTGGGCCCCGACCTCACTCCTGGGCCTTGTCCTCACTCCTGGGTCCCGACCTCACTCCTGGGCCTTGTCCTCACTCTTGGGTCCCGACCTCGCTCCTGGGCCCCGTCCTCGCTCCTGGGTCCCGACCTCACTCCTGGGCCTCGTCCTCGCTCCTGGGTCCCGTCCTCGCTCCTGGGCCCCGTCCTCGCTCCTGGGCCTCGTCCTCGCTCCTGGGTCCCGACCTCACTCCTGGGTCCCGTCCTCGCTCCTGGGCCTCGTCCTCGCTCCTGGGCCTCGTCCTCGCTCCTGGGCCCCGACCTCGCCCCTGGGCCCCGACCTCGCCCCTGGGCCCCGACCTCGCTCCTGGGCCTCGTCCTCGCTCCTGGGTCCCGACCTCGCTCCTGGGTCCCGTCCTCGCTCCTGGGCCTCGTCCTCGCTCCTGGGTCCCGTCCTCGCTCCTGGGTCTTGTCCTCGCTCCTGGGCCCCGACCTCACTCCTGGGCCTCGTCCTCGCTCCTGGGTCTTGTCCTCGCTCCTGGGTCCCAACCTTGCCCCTGGGTCTCTTCCTCGCTCCTGGGTCCCGACCTCGCTCCTGGGCCCCGTCCTCGCTCCTGGGTCCCGACCTCGCCCCTGGGTCTCGTCCTCACTCCTGGGTCTCGTCCTCGCTCCTGGGCCTTGTCCTCACTCCTGGGTCCCGACCTCGCTCCTGGGCCTCATCCTCGCTCCTGGGTCTCGTCCTCGCTCCTGGGCCTCGTCCTCGCTCCTGGGCCTTGTCCTCACTCCTGGGTCCCGACCTCGCTCCTGGGCCTTGTCCTCACTCCTGGGTCCCGACCTCGCTCCTGGGCCTTGTCCTCGCTCCTGGGTCCCAACCTCGCTCCTGGGCCCCGTCCTCGCTCCTGGGTCCCGACCTCGCTCCTGGGCCTCGTCCTCGCTCCTGGGTCCCGACCTCGCTCCTGGGCCTCGTCCTCGCTCCTGGGTCCCGACCTCGCTCCTGGGCCTCGTCCTCACTCCTGTGTCCTGACCTCGCTCCTGGGCCTTGACCTCGCTCCTGGGACCCGACCTCGCTCCTGGGTCCCGACCTCGCTCCTGGGCCTTGTCCTCACTCCTGGGTCCCGACCTCACTCCTGGGCCTCACCCTCGCCCCTGGGCCTTGTCCTCACTCCTGGGTCCCGACCTCACTCCTGGGCCTCATCCTCGCCCCTGGGCCTTGTCCTCACTCGTGGGTCCCAACCTTGCCCCTGGGCCTCGTCCTCGCTCCTGGGTCCCAAACTCACTCCTGGGCCTCGTCCTCGCTCCTGGGCCTTGACCTCGCTCCTGGGTCCCGACCTCACTCCTGGGCCTTGTCCTCACTCCTGGGCCTCGTCCTCACTCCTGGGCCTTGTCCTCACTCCTGGGTCCCGACCTCGCTCCTGGGCCTTGACCTCGCTCCTGGGTCCCGACCTCGCTCCTGGGCCTTGTCCTCACTCCTGGGCCTCGTCCTCGCTCCTGGGCCTCGTCCTCACTACTGGGCCTTGTCCTCACTCCTGGGTCCCAACCTCGCTCCTGGGCCTTGACCTCGCTCCTGGGTCCCGACCTCGCTCCTGGGCCTTGTCCTCGCTCCTGGGCCTCGTCCTCACTCCTGGGCCTTGTCCTCACTCCTGGGTCCCGACCTCGCTCCTGGGCCTTGTCCTCACTCCTGGGCCTTGTCCTCGCTCCTGGGCCTTGTCCTCACTCCTGGGCCTTGTCCTCACTCCTGGGTCCCGACCTCGCTCCTGGGCCTCGTCATCGCTCCTGGGTCCCGACCTCGCTCCTGGGCCTCGTCCTCACTCCTGTGTCCCGACCTCGCTCCTGGGCCTTGACCTCGCTCCTGGGCCCCGACCTCACTCCTGGGCCTCACCCTCGCCCCTGGGCCTTGTCCTCGCTCCTGGGCCCCGACCTCACTCCTGGGCCTCATCCTCGCCCCTGGGCCTTGTCCTCACTCTTGGGTCCCAACCTTGCCCCTGGGCCCCGACCTCACTCCTGGGTCCCGAACTCACTCCTGGGCCTCGTCCTCGCTCCTGGGCCTCGTCCTCGCTCCTGGGCCTTGACCTCGCTCCTGGGTCCCGACCTCGCTCCTGGGCCTCATCCTCGCTCCTGGGTCCCGACCTCGCCCCTGGGTCTCGTCCTCACTCCTGGGTCTCGTCCTCGCTCCTGGGCCTTGTCCTCACTCCTGGGTCCCGACCTCGCTCCTGGGCCTCGTCCTCGCTCCTGGGTCTCGTCCTCGCTCCTGGGCCTCGTCCTCGCTCCTGGGTCTTGTCCTCACTCCTGGGTCCCGACCTCGCTCCTGGGCCTTGTCCTCACTCCTGGGTCCCGACCTCGCTCCTGGGCCTTGTCCTCGCTCCTGGGTCCCGACCTCGCTCCTGGGCCCCGTCCTCGCTCCTGGGTCCCGACCTCGCTCCTGGGCCTCGTCCTCGCTCCTGGGCCTCGTCGTCACTCCTGTGTCCCGACCTCGCTCCTGGGCCTCGACCTCGCTCCTGGGCCTCGACCTCGCTCCTGGGCCTCGTCCTCACTCCTGGGCCTTGTCCTCACTCCTGGGTCCCGACCTCGCTCCTGGGCCTTGTCCTCACTCCTGGGTCCCGACCTCGCTCCTGGGCCTCGTCCTCGCTCCTGGGTCCCGACCTCGCTCCTGGGCCTCGTCCTCGCTCCTGGGTCCCGACCTCGCTCCTGGGCCTCGTCCTCACTCCTGTGTCCCGACCTCGCTCCTGGGCCTTGACCTCGCTCCTGGGCCCCGACCTCGCTCCTGGGTCCCGACCTCGCTCCTGGGCCTTGTCCTCACTCCTGGGTCCCGACCTCACTCCTGGGCCTCACCCTCGCCCCTGGGCCTTGTCCTCACTCCTAGGTCCCGACCTCACTCCTGGGCCTCATCCTCGCCCCTGGGCCTTGTCCTCACTCTTGGGTCCCAACCTTGCCCCTGGGCCTTGACCTCGCTCCTGGGTCCCGACCTCGCTCCTGGGCCTTGTCCTCACTCCTGGGCCTCGTCCTCACTCCTGGGCCTTGTCCTCACTCCTGGGTCCCGACCTCGCTCCTGGGCCTTGACCTCGCTCCTGGGTCCCGACCTCGCTCCTGGGCCTTGTCCTCACTCCTGGGCCTCGTCCTCGCTCCTGGGCCTCGTCCTCACTCCTGGGCCCTGTCCTCACTCCTGGGTCCCGACCTCGCTCCTGGGCCTTGACCTCGCTCCTGGGTCCCGACCTCGCTCCTGGGCCTTGTCCTCGCTCCTGGGCCTCGTCCTCACTCCTGGGCCTTGTCCTCACTCCTGGGTCCCGACCTCGCTCCTGGGCCTTGTCCTCACTCCTGGGCCTTGTCCTCACTCCTGGGTCCCGACCTCGCTCCTGGGTCCCGACCTCGCTCCTGGGCCTTGTCCTCGCTCCTGGGCCTTGTCCTCACTCCTGGGCCTTGTCCTCACTCCTGGGTCCCGACCTCGCTCCTGGGCCTCGTCCTCGCTCCTGGGTCCCAACCTCGCTCCTGGGCCTCGTCCTCACTCCTGTGTCCCGACCTCGCTCCTGGGCCTTGACCTCGCTCCTGGGCCCCGACCTCACTCCTGGGCCTCACCCTCGCCCCTGGGCCTTGTCCTCGCTCCTGGGCCCCGACCTCACTCCTGGGCCTCATCCTCGCCCCTGGACCTTGTCCTCACTCTTGGGTCCCAACCTTGCCCCTGGGCCCCGACCTCACTCCTGGGTCCCGAACTCACTCCTGGGCCTCGTCCTCGCTCCTGGGCCTCGTCCTCGCTCCTGGGCCTTGACCTCGCTCCTGGGTCCCGACCTCGCTCCTGGGCCTCATCCTCGCTCCTGGGTCCCGACCTCGCTCCTGGGTCCAGACCACGCTCCTGGGCCTTGACCTCGCTCCTGGGTCCCGACCTCGCTCCTGGGTCCCGACCTCGCTCCTGGGCCTTGTCCTCGCTCCTGGGCCTTGTCCTCACTCCTGGGCCTTGTCCTCACTCCTGGGTCCCGACTTCGCTCCTGGGCCTCGTCCTCGCTCCTGGGTCCCAACCTCGCTCCTGGGCCTCGTCCTCACTCCTGTGTCCCGACCTCGCTCCTGGGCCTTGACCTCGCTCCTGGGCCCCGACCTCACTCCTGGGCCTCACCCTCGCCCCTGGGCCTTGTCCTCGCTCCAGGGCCCCGACCTCGCTCCTGGGCCTCGTCCTCACTCCTGTGTCCCGACCTCGCTCCTGGGCCTTGACCTCGCTCCTGGGCCCCGACCTCACTCCTGGGCCTCACCCTCGCCCCTGGGCCTTGTCCTCGCTCCAGGGCCCCGACCTCACTCCTGGGCCTCATCCTCGCCCCTGGGCCTTGTCCTCACTCTTGGGTCCCAACCTTGCCCCTGGGCCCCGACCTCACTCCTGGGTCCCGAACTCACTCCTGGGCCTCGTCCTCGCTCCTGGGCCTCGTCCTCGCTCCTGGGCCTTGACCTCGCTCCTGGGTCCCGACCTCGCTCCTGGGCCTCATCCTCGCTCCTGGGTCCCGACCTCGCTCCTGGGTCCTGACCTCGCTCCTGGACCTTGACCTCGCTCCTGGGCCTCGACCTCCTTATAGTGTGTCTCCTTCTAGTGAGTGATTATAGTATGCAGATGATGCTTGCATCTGCGCACACTCTGAGGCCGAACTCCAAACCTTCATCAACACCTTCACCGAAGTATACGAGAGCATGGGCCTTACACTAAACATCCGTAAGGCAAAGGTCCTCTACCAACCTACCCCCGCCACACAGTACTGCTCCCCGATTATCAAAATCCATGACGATTTGGACAATGTGGACCATTTTCCATACCTCGGGAGCCTACTGTCAACAAAAGCAGACATCGATGATGAAGTCCAACACCGCCTTCAGTGTGCTAGTGTAGCTTTCAGTCGCCTGAGGATGAGAGTGTTTGAAGACCAGGACCTCAAACCCGGCACTAAGCTCATGGTCTACAGCGCAGTAGTGATACCCGCCATCCTGTATGCTTCAGAGACATGGACCATGTAGAGCAGGCACCGCAAAGCACTGGAGAGGTACCACCAACACTGGCTCTGCAAGATCCTGCAAATCCAGTGGCAGGATAGGTGCACCAATGTCAGTGTTCTCGCTCAGGCCAACATCCCCAGCATCGAAGCTTTGACCACGCTCGGTCAGCTCCGATGGACGGGCCACATCGTCCGCATACCTGATACGAGACTCCCAAAACAAGTGCTCTACTTGCAGCTCCGACACGGCAAGAGAGCCCCAGGTGGGCAGAGGAAATGCTTCACGGACACCCTCAAAGCCTCCTTGAAAAAGTGCAACATCCCCACCGATACCCGGGAATACCTGGCCCAAGACCGCACAAAGTGGAGGAGAAGCATCCAGGAAGGCGCCGAACACCTCAAGTCTCTTCGCCAGGAGCAAGCAGAAGCCAAGCGCAAACAGCGGAAGAAGCGCACGTCAACCCAAGCACCACACCCACCCGCCCCTTCAACCACCGTCTGACCCACCTGTGACAGAGACTGTAGGTCCCACATTGGACTCATCAGTCACCTGAGAACTCATTTTTAGTGTGGAAGCAAGTCATCCTCGGTTCCGAGGGACTGCCTAAGAAGACTGCCTAAGAAGATGTCTTTTATACAGGCAATAATGTATTCAATCAGTTGAATGTTCAATGTTAAAATTAGGCTTTTTTTTCTTGTGATAATGCAGCAGTGAAGATTCAGCAGAACAGTTGCAGTCTGTACATGGCTGCCATTGTTGTATAAGTGAATATGCATCTAAAGCCTGTGTGATGTTTATTGATATGGAAATGCCGGTGTTGGACTGGGGTGGACAAATGTAGGAAGTCACACAACACCAGGTTATAGTCCAACAGCCTTATTTGAAATCACAAGCTTTCAGAGCGCTGCTCCTTCGTCAGGTGAAGTGAAGAGATGCATATAAGCACAGCATATATAGTCAGAGAACACTGCCAGATGATGACAGGTAATCTTTCTAACTGCCCTTTATCACACCTCAGCAGAGAGATAATCACAGCAATCAAAGGTGTGAATGGTGTCCAAACAGGTCAGTCAGGAAAACATTACATCAAAGAACAATGAGGTGGGGTCACAAGGGGTCAAATGTGATGTTTATTGATATACAAGTATGAAGTTTGAAATTTAAATAAACTCCTATTGAACTAATTTCTTATCTCTCCTTCTCTAAGTACAGTCATCAATTTAACTTCACCCACATTTTTATTCACTGATAATGTCCCAAATTAAAAAAATAATCTTACTTTATATTTTTTAAATCAACTCATATCTGCATGAGCAGGCTGGGGAAATGTATCTTGCTTTAAATTCTGGTGTATTACAACACCTTTAAATTCTGGTATATACGCCAAACACCTTGAGTCTCTTCACCGGGAGCAAGCAGAAGCCAAGCACAGGCAGCGCAAGGAGCGCACGTCAACCTAAGCACCCCACCCACCCGCCCCTTCAACCACCGTCTGCCCCACCTGTGACAGAGTCTGTAGGTCCCGCATTGGACTCATCAGTCACCTGAGAACTCATTTTTAATGTGGAAGCAAGTCATCCTCGGTTCCGAGGGACTGCCTAAGAAGATTACAGCAATAGGCAATATTCCATGGCAGACTGTAGCCCTGGGCTTGGTGCTTTCTTGACTTGCAATTGAGAGTTCGCAACAGTTGGAGCAGTAGTAGCATGTGTCAGTTCTCTGCTGAGCTTTCAACAGGGATGTTTTCTGACAGTACTTGGCATCGCCTTCTAATGATGGTAGCGTAGTGGTAGCAATGGGAATAGTAGCAGTTGGTTTGGGATTTGCTGCCAGTGAGTCAGCCTTAATAGAAACGGTTGACTGCCATATCACAGAACAGTCACCTGCAATTTTCAGCAATGTGGGAATTTTACTGGTTGCTGCATCTTGGAGAGATTAGGGCCTAGAAATTCAGTATCGCCACGTTTGGGGCGCTACAGTCGAGCGTGCGCTAAATTTAGCGCCCGGCGCAAGTTAGCACCACCTTCACCGAAATTTAGTTGCATCGCCCCAAGAGGTTGTTGCTGCACTAAAGCAGGCGGTGCACGACTATCCTATGGCGCTAAGCCGGCGAGCCGAGGCGCTACCACCGAGGGCGGGCACAGCGCAGGTGCGGCCAGTTAGCGATTGCAGGCAGACACGCTGGTGCCGGTGACCTCTTAAAGGGGGAGCATCGATTTGGCTTGCAGCCACGCCCTGCACATTGGAGCCCTGATTCTAGGCCTGGACAGACCTGCTGCAACATCGTTACACCTACGACCATGGAGAAGGCCAGGGAGCGAGCGCAGTGTTTCAGTGAGGGGGCCCTGAAGGTTCATGTTGGCACAGTGGAGCGCAGGTGACCTATCCTCTTTCCTGACAGTGGCAGGAGGCCGCTGCCCAGCGAATATAGAAAAGCTTGGAGGGAGGTGGCACACAGAGTGACCTCCAGCAGCATGGTCCCTAGGACAACCAACGCAATGCAGGAAGAAGTTCAACGACCTCACTCGGGTTGTCAGGGTGAGTTCCCTTTCCAGTATCCTCTTCATCCCTGCATGTGCACCTCACTTTATGGCCAAAGGGTCCTGAACGCCCCAATGCCCAGCCCTCATCCAACAGCTATGGGACTCTCATGAAAATCACATGCACATTCACCACTTTACACACTGTCAGGGCTATTCAACCATGGGAGGCAGTGCAGCCAAGATCAGGGCTTCACACTGTCAGAGCTATTCGACCATGGGAGGCAGTGCAGCCAAGATCAGGGCTTCACACTGTCAGGGCTATTCAACCATGGGAGGCAGTGCAGCCAAGATCAGGGCTTCACACTGTCAGGGCTATTCGACCATGGGAGGCAGTGCAGCCAAGATCAGGGCTTCACACTGTCAGGGCTATTCGACCATGGGAGGCAGTGCAGCCAAGATCAGGGCTTTACACTGTCAGGGCTATTCGACCATGGGAGGCAGTGCAGCCAAGATCAGGGCTTCACACTGTCAGGGCTATTCGACCATGGGAGGCAGTGCAGCCAAGATCAGGGCTTCACACTGTACTCAGAGCCCGTCCTTTCTCTTGCAGGGCAAGCTGGCCCATAATAGGAGGCAGCAGCAACGGACCGGGGGAGGCCGTCCTGAACTTAAAGACCTCAGCGATCTGGAGCAGCAAGTGGAACGGATTATGGCAGGCCAGCTGATTGGCCCCGTCGCCACTGGAGATGCCGACCCCGTTCTGGACAGCAATGGTAAGGTCATCACCTTTTTGACCTCTCTCTTTCCATTTGTGCCTCACACCAGCATCCTTTGCCACTATCGAACCAATGCAGTGCATTGCACCACTCATGCCTCCCTCGCTGCCGCCCTGTCCTCACACTAAAGCAACTCTTGTACCTCCCTGCTTTCAGATGCTGATTCGCCAGGTGAGGAGGTGGGCCCTCAAGCTGGCACTGTGAGTGAATCGGAAGGTGAGGAGGAGGAAGAGGAAGCCGGAACATCAGTGCCACCCTCAGCCGAGGCAGCCCATGGCCATGATGGGGACACATCTTCCCTGGAGGGGAGCAGGGGGGAATGGTCTGAGGAGGGTGAAGCTCCGGGGCCCACTGGGCTGCAGCAACGCGGGGGGGGGGGGTAGGGAAGCTCGGCGGCCTTCTCCCCGGAGGGAAAGTGTGGCCTCCAGTCCTGCTACAGTGAGCGCAGAGGAGGTGCGGTTCCTTGGTGAAATGGGCGCCCAGGCGGAGCGCAGGCACACTGAGCTCATGGCTGCAGTGGCAAGGATGCCTGACTCCATAGAGTCACTGGCAAGGAGTGTACAGTGTAATGTATATACCTTTAAGGGGGGAACTATCTTTTACAGCTCATGTATACTGCAGTACCGGCAGTGACCACACCTGTAGATAGCACTGTGTAGTAATCTGTACAGACCAGTTCCAGTGTGAGCCACGTTGAGTAAACACCTGTTGTACCGTTCTCCTGCAGTCTGTGTCTTATTATACACGGACACAACATTGGCGACAAGGCAAGTTCGAACCTACCTGCAACTCTGCATCACCTCCCGGGGATTCGTTCCTGGAGATCAGTGGATTGGAGGTCAAGGCCAGAGACTCGGGCGTCGACCACGGGCAACCGCCCAGTCATCCAGCAGAGACTCGAGAATTGCGGGGGAGGCTGTCGAGAGCCAGGCTTGGCTTTCCAGTCGAGGTGGTCCAGCGAAACGGGCTGGCAACAGGTAGTGCGCAGACCCTTCCCGGACAGCGGCGGGCTAGAGCCCGACCGAGCGGCACAGCAAAGGGCCGAGCAGCGTCGACGGGGGAGCGAGAGAGAGGGCAGAGCGCACAGGGCGCAGCCAGTGTTCAGGGGCCGAGCAGCGTTGAAGAGAGGGAGAGAGAGACACGCAGAAACCCGCGAGGCACCGCCATTGCCACGAGGACCGCCGAGAGCGGCGTTGGCAGCAGCGCAGGAGAAGCACGCGAATCCTACAGGGCACCGCCATTGCCACGAGAACCGCCGGGAGCGGCGTTGGCAGCAGCGGGGGAGGAAGGAAAGCGCGGGAGACACCATTTTAAGCCATTGGGAGACGCCATTTTAAACCACACCCAAAATGCCGAAGAGTGGCAGTATCACCGCATTTGACAATGAAGTCGAAGATTGGACTACATATGTCGAACGAATAGAGGTATACTGCAAGACAAATGAGGTGTCAGATGACAAGAAAGCGTCGGTATTGTTAAATTTAATGGGTGCAAAGACGTATGGTTTATTACGAAATCTAGTAACCCCAACGAAGCCAATGGAAAAGAGTTTTGAAGACATAGTAACGATACTACAGGAACATTTAAACCCCACACCGCTGCTGATAGCAGAAAGATTCAAGTTACACAAACGGAACCAGCATAAGGATGAAAGCAATGCTGATTATTTAACAGAACTGCGCAAACTATCGAAGCACTGCCAGTTTGGAGTGGGACTGGCAGATACCTTAAGGGACAAGTTTGTGTGTGGGCTTCAAAGTGAAGGAACCCAGAAATGGCTTTTATCTGAAAAGGACCTTAGGCTAGAAAAGGCTTTCAGCATTGCGGTATCATATGAAGCAGCAGCACGGGGCGCTGCAGAGATACAACAGAGACCGCAAGAATATGGCACAAACGAAATGTCATATAGAACAGAGAAGTGCTATCGCTGCGGCAGAACAACACACGACCAGAATCATTGCTGGTTCAAATACAAAGTGTGCAGACAGTGTGGAAAAGTAGGACACATAGCACGAGTCTGCAATAACAACAGAAAATGCTGGAAAAACTCAGCAGGTCAGGCAACATCCGTGGAGAGAAATTTGAGTTGACGTTTCAGGTTGGACCCTTCTTCAAAACTGGAAAGAAAAGAAACTAGATCGGAGGCAGGGCTGCGATCGGACAAAAGAATAAAAGAAACAAAAGAAGTAAAAGAGATTAGAAGCTAGACGAGATGGTAATAGGCTGGGATTAGATGTAAAGTGTACTGGCAGGGCAAAAGATAGCTGCCAGGTGTGAGAGAGAAACAAAAGGAAAGGGGGGGGGGGGGGAAAGGACTGGAACAATTACAAGAGAAAATGAAATGGGGGCCGAGTTTATGATCTGAAATTGTTGAACTCGATATTGAGTCCGGAAGGCTGCAGACTGCCTAATCGGAAGATGAGGTGCTGTTCCTCGAGTTTACGTTGAGCTTCCGTGGAACAATACAAGAGGCCAAGGACGGTGAGGTCCGAGTGGGAATGGAGTGGTGAATTAAAATGACAGGCGACCGGAAGCTCGGGGTCACCCTTACGGACTGAACGGAGGTGTTCCGCAAAGCGGTCACCCAATCTGCGTTTGGTCTCCCCAATGTAGAGGAGACCGCATCGTGAGCAGCGAATACAGTGTACTAGATTGCGAGAAGTACAAGTAAATCGCTGTTTCACCTGGAAGGGGTGTTTGGGGCCCTGGACAGTGGGAAGGGGGGAGGTATAGGGGCAGGTGTTACATCTCCTCCGCTTGCACGGGAAGGTGCCAGGCGAAGAGGAAGGGCTGTTTGGGGTGATAGAGGAGTGGACTAGGGTGTCTCGGAGGGAGCGGTCCCTGCGGAATGCTGAAAGGGGAGGGGAGGGGAAGATACGTTTGGTGGTGGGATCACTTTGGAGGTAGCGGAAATGCCGGAGGATGATCCGTTGAATGTGGAGGCTGGTGGGGTGAAAGGTGAGGACAAGGGGAACCCTATCGTGGTTCCGGGAGGGAGGGGCAGGGGTGAGGGCAGAAGTGCGGGAGATAGAACTGACACGGTCGAGGGCAGTGTCAACCACAGTAGAGGGGAATCCTCGGTTGCGGAAAAAGGAAGACATGTCTGAAGCACTGGTGTGGAAGGTGGCGTCGTCAGAGCAGATACGGCGGAGGCGGAGAAACTGGGAGAATGGAATAGAGTCCTTACAGGAAGCGGGGTGGGAGGAAGTGTAGTCCAGGTAGCTGTGGGAGTCAGTGGGCTTGTAGTAAATATTGGTCGATAACCTATCCCCAGAGATGGAGACGGAAAAGTCGAGGAAGGGAAGGGAAGAGTCCGAGATGGACCATGTGAAGGTGAGGGAAGGGTGGAAATTGGAGGCAAAGTGAATATCGAGTTCAACAATTTCAGATCATAAGCTCGGCCCCCATTCCATTTTCTCTTGTAATTGTTCCACTCCTTTCCCCCCCCCGCCCCCTTTCCTTTTGTTTCTCTCTCACACCTGGCAGCTATCTTTTGCCCTGCCAGTACACTTTAAACCTAATCCCAGCCTATTACCATCTCGTCTAGCTTCTAATCTCTTTTACTTCTTTTGTTTCTTTTATTCTTTTGTCCGATCGCAGCCCTGCCTCCGATCTAGTTTCTTTTCTTTCCAGTTTTGAAGAAGGGTCCAACCCAAAACGTCAACTCAAATTTCTCTCCACGGATGTTGCCTGACCTGCTGAGTTTTTCCAGCATTTTCTGTTGTTATTTCGGATTTCCAACATCTGCAGTATTTTGCTATAGCACGAGTCTGCAGGTCGGGAAAGAAAACCAGCAATAAGAAACCTATCAAAGAAAAGTACAAGAAGGTACATAAGATGACGGAGAATAGTTCAGATGAACAAAAGAGTGATAACGACTCCGAAAGCAGCGAACTGAGTTGTCTGAAACTACATAATGTGATCACAACGGAGGATCACCGAACCATTTGGGTCACTCTCAAGATAGCAGGAGTCCAGGTAAAGATGGAATTCGACACAGGATCAGCCCTAACAGTCATAAACCGAAGGGACTACGAGCGGCTATTCTCACACATACCCTTGAGAGACACAAAAATTATTTTGAAGACGTACACGGGGCAAAAAGTCTACCCCAAAGGAAAAATAAGGGTGACCGTTATATATAACGGTAAGGAAACACCAAAACTAGACCTGTATGTATTGCAAGATGGAGGACCACCATTACTGGGATGTGAATGGATCCGGAAAATACAACTGGATTGGCATTCCATACAGGCACTGACTGTGGCTGACAAAAAGGATGACGATGTCACACCTGGGCGACTGTCAAAGATCCTAACTGACGTGAAAGAAGTGTTCCAGCAAGGACTCGGAACACTAAAAGGCATGACAGCGACGATTAAAATTGAAGAAAACGCAAGCCCAAAATTTTTTACGGCCAGACTGGTACCTTATGCGATCCGCCCAGCCGTCGAAGCAGAGCTGGAGAGTCTGGAACGTTCAGGTGTACTGTCCAAGGTAGACTGGAGCGAGTGGGCTACACACATCGTCCCTGTGATGAAAAAGTCATTGAGCAGCACGCCTGGGGAACCAAGGAAGGTTTGCATCTGTGGGGACTTTAAGGTAACAGTGAACCCGGTCCTTCACACCGTACAATATCCACTTCCGCGGATTGAAGATATTTTCACCTCGCTATCTGGAGGGAAACGCTTCACTAAGATTGATCTGGCCCAAGCGTATCTGCAAATGGAGGTAGAAGAAGCATCAAAATAATACCTCACAATCAACACCCATAAAGGTCTCTACCAATACAACCGGCTGGTATTCAGGGTAGCATCAGCTCCGGCTATTTGGCAGAGGGCAATGGAACAAGTCCTGCAAGGGATCCCAGGGACCCAGTGTTATTTGGACGACATCCTGGTCACGGGCGAAAATGACAGTGATCACCTTGCCAACCTGGAGCAGGTGCTCACTAGATTGCAGGAATATGGGCTCCGAGCTAACCGCCCCAAATGTGAGTTTTTTAGAAAACAGATCTCGTATTGTGGCCATGTTATCGATAAAGAGGGGTTACATAAGTCCCCAGAGAAGATTGAGGCAGTAGTCAAGGCTCCAGCACCGGAAAATGTGTCACAACTGAGGTCGTTCCTCGGGCTGGTAAACTACTACCATAAGTTCTTGCCAAATTTGTCTACAATACTACACCCACTGAACACCCTACTGCAAACTGGGGTGCCATGGAAGTGGAGTGACGAATGTAGACGAGCTTTCCAGAAGAGCAAAACACTAATCACATCGAAAGAGGTATTGGCCCATTACAACCCAGCATTACCAATTCGGTTGGCATGTGATGCGTCACCCTACGGCATTGGAGCGGTGCTGTCGCACAAATTCTCGGACAGCTCAGAGAGGCCAATAGCCTTTGCGTCACGATCACTAACCTCAGCCGAGCGTAGCTACGCCCAGATTGACAGGAAGGCCCTCAGCCTAGTGTGGGGAGTGAAAAAGTTCAATCACTATCTGCACGGGCAGAAATTCACCTTGCTGACTGATCACCAGCCTCTTGTCTCCATTTTTAATCCGAAGAAGGGCGTTCCGGTGATGACTGCGCAACGGCTACAAAGATGGTCACTTTTTCCATGGGCGCACCACTATGAGATTGAATATAAGGGCACGAAACAGCATGGAAATGCTGATGGGCTATCATGCCTGCCACTGCCTACTGCGGAGGAAGCACCAGCAGTGGATCCTGTCGAAATATTCCATTCGACTATAGTTGAATACCTACCGGTAACTAACGCTTGTATCGAAAAGGAAACCCGAAATGACCCGACACTGTCTCGGGTATATGATTTGACGGTGAAGAGATGGCCAGCACATGGCGACTCACTGTTGCCAGCATTCTCGACAAGGAGAGAACAGCTGTCAGTGTGCTGGGGGACCTTGATGTGTGGATCCCGAGTGGTAATTCCACCCAAGTTAAGGGATAGATTGCTCGGTGAGCTTCATGAGGGTCATCTGGGAGGGGTAAAAATGAAAAGCCTAGCCAGGGCTTATGTGTGGTGGCCGGGAATCGATAAACAAATCGAGGACCTGACCAAGAGCTGCTCAGGATGCCAGAAAGTCCAAAATGCACCACCACAGGCCCCTCTACACCCATGGGAGTGGCCCTCATCTCCATGGCAATGGGTGCATATTGATTTTGCTGGTCCATTCATGGACTCAATGTTTTTAATAGCCGTGGATGCGCACTCGAAATGGCCTGAGGTAATCAAAATGTCCTCCACCACCACGGAGAAAACTATTGCAGTCCTACGGACCATTTTTGCCAGGAATGGCTTGCCAGAACAGATTTGCTCCGACAACGGACCACAGTTTGTGTCCGAAGAGTTCCGGAGGTTCTTGAAAAAGAATGGGGTAAGGCATTACACATCCGCCCCGTATCACCCAGCCACAAATGGATTGGCTGAGAGGTTCGTACAAACCTTTAAGAAGGCAATAAAGGCTATGTACAATGACAACATTCCACTGCAGCACAAGGTGGACAATTTCCTGTTCGCCTACCGGAATGCGACACATGCAGTCACCAACCAGGCCCCAGCCATGATGTTTTGTAACCGAAGGTTAAGATCTCGCCTGGATTTGCTCAGACCAAACGTACGAAGAGATGTTGAGAGCAAGCAATTCCAGCACATCCATGAGAAGCCAACAAGGAGCTTCAATGTAGGGGAACCAGTCTTGGCCCGCGACTACCGAACAGAAAAATGGCAGCCAGGAACGATATGCACACGGCAGGGCCCACTAATGTACATAGTGGACGTTGGGGAGAGCATCGTGAGACGCCATGCTGACCAGATCCTAGAGTCACAGGAACAAGTCAACCCCATGTCTCGCCCATACGTACCTGGTGATGAACCCGACGTACAGGTCGCATCTACCCCAGAAACAGTAGCATCGGAAGCTGATGAACCAACCGACGACAGGGGGCCAGAATCACCTCCGCACCAAGAGCAAGACACTCGGGAAAGGCGCTATCCAGAAAGGATCAGGAAGCCTCCCCAAAGACTGAATATATAAATAGACTATTTTCAGCTAATGTTGCATGTTAAGTGTTAATTGTAATTAGTTTGATATTTAATTGCTAAATGAGTGTTATGGTACTGTTAATCTAAAAGGGGAGGAATTGTAATGTATATACCTTTAAGGGGGGAACTATCTTTTACAGCTCATGTATACTGCAGTACCGGCATTGACCACACCTGTATATAGCACTGAGTAGTAATCTGTACAGACCAGTTCCAGTGTGAGCCACGTTGAGTAAACACCTGTTGTACCGTTCTCCTGCAGTCTGTGTCTTATTATACACGGACACAACATACAGGACTTCGGGGCAGCACAGGCAAGGAGTCAGCAGGACGTCGGGGCAGCACAGGCAAGTAGTCTGCAGGACTTTGGTGCTGCACGTGCGGCTTCCAGCCAAGTGCTTAGTCGTGCCATGCAGTCACTGGCTGGTCTGATGCAGACACAGATCAGGGCCACACGAGCACTAACTGCTGCCACCCTTGCTGGATTGGGCAGGATTCGCCGGGGCCCTCGCTGCACCGCAGCAGGCCAGCTGTCTGTACTTCAGCAGATTGCTGCGCATGCTTCAGTGCTGCCCCGTGCGAGTGCCAGTGTCTTGTCCGACCAGGGAGTGCCTGTGCTCTGTCAGGTTGGCAGCATTCCTGCTGCCAACACTGTCACTCCTCCACTGCAGCTGCCAGCACCCATAGGACAGAGTGCTGCCGCCCAAGCAGAGTTGGAGCAGTCAGCAGCCGGGCCCTCCAGGCCCAGAGCTGGTCCAGGCCATCCCCCAAGGGCATCTGCCGACTCACTATCTGACCCTCAGCACCCTTCCCCCAGCCTTGCTGCAGCCACTGGGGCCCCATTGCGGAGCAGCTGCAGGGCGGGAAGGGGCCAATCTCGCATGCGAGGCAGATCACCCTCGAAGGACAAAAAGTAGGAGGTGTGACAAAATGTTTTTTTTTTGTGAAGGCTGAGGATCATGGTCATTTTTGTTTAACTCTTTTGTTCATTGTCTCCAGGTTGTGAGAGCCAGTTATGTGTCTGACTGTTTTTTTGGGGGTTTCTCTGTATTTGTTTGTCATACGGAAAGGGCACAGAGTTTGTTAAATAAATAATTGTCTTTATTCAGATTGTGCATGTTTGCACTTTGAACTATTTGTTGCCTTGACCGGCTCAGGTTTTGCGAAGCGGGTCCATTCATGTTCTTTCAATGGCACAAGCCATTCCCTGAGAGGGGGCCTAGAACCGACTTGCAATAAGCCGCTGATGGATGGTCCTTGCACTTTGTGCCTCCCTCCCGTTTTGGTGCTCCTCCTCCTCCTCCTCTGGTGGTCCTCCAATGTCTGCTGGCAGTGGCTGAGTCCTGAGGATAGCCAGGTTGTGCAGCATGCAGCACACTACAACAAAATAGGAGACTCGCTCAGGTAATACTGAAGGGCTCCCCGGAATGGTCCAGACAGCGGAACCATTGCTTTAGCACGCCGATTGTGTGCTCAATGATCTTCCTGGTCGCTTGATGGCTGTCATTGTATCGCTCTTCAGCAGGGGTGGTGGGCGCATGGAGCGGGGTCATCAGCCAGGTGAGCCGGGGTTTCAAAAATGTCTGCCACAGAAGTCTGGCACAGGATGAAGGCATTGTGGCTGCTGCCTGGAAAGCGGATATTGACAGCTAGTATCAGCTGCCTGCGGTCACACACCAACTGCATGTTCAACGAATGGAACCCCTTCCGGTTGCGGTAATCCTCGGCATTCTCTAGAGACGCCCGCAAAGCCACATGTGTGCAATCAATGGCACCCTGGACCATGGGGAAGCCCACTATTCTTGCAAATCCCATTGCACGCTCTTGCTGCTTGTCCAGGGTCACGGGGAAGTAAATGTACTGACGTCTCCTTTTGAAGAGGGCATTTGTGACCTGGCAGATGCAGCAATGCACCGCGAACTGCAAGACATTGGCAATGTCCCCAGTAGCGGATTGGAAGGAGCCGGTGGCATAGAAGTTGAGAGCCGCTGTCACCTTCACTGCTACCGACAGAGACGTCCTGCTCCTCAGCTGAGGCTGCAGATCTCTCTGAAGCAGGTGGCAGATCTCAGTGACCACCTCCCTTCTGAATTGAAGCCTCTGAGTGCACTGCTCCTCAGGCATGTTGAGGTAGGAGAAGTGCTGGCGGTATACCCTGGGAGGGTAAGGCCTCCTGTGCTGACGCCTGTTGGCCCTCCTCCGTCTGGCCATGATTGACACTCTCTCTCGGCATCTCTGAGCCCTCTCAATGCAATGGAGAAACCCAACGTTTCCACCCATTGCAGCCCCCATTATATGTGGCCACTCAAGGCTATGGCACTGAAAAATCAATCCAACTGCAAAGCTCTGGGCTGAAGCCAGAAGTACCTCTGCGAGCGCTGAGTCAAAGCAGAAAGCTCGCTCCCTTTGTCTCTCTGCAAATCTCTCTCTCTCTCACACAGAAGGAGTGGTCCAAAATGACTACCACAAAGAATGCAGGAAGAGCCCCCTTTAAATAGCGCCCCCCCAGCCCCACAGCGACTGGGAACTGTTCCACTCAACCAGTCGCTGGGAGTGCCAGGCGGAAAGAAGGGTGGCGCCACTGAAGTTCCGGTTCGGGGCGCACCAAGGGCGTTGCACCATGAAATGACGTCAGGATCTGCGCGCGCAGCTGAGCGGGCGTTGCGGTTTTGCGCCGCCGCTAAATCTTCACTCAAGTTCGTGAGAGGCGCAGATCGCGCCACGCCCGGGTGCTAGCCGCTTCGCGCCCCACTTAGCACCCTCTTAAGGCGCTAGCGGCTGGCGCTACCAACTGAATTTCTAGGCCTAGATGACTAGTGGGTTAGTCATTGCACAAATATTACTTGTCACTGACAAACCGAATAAAATTGAGTTTATTTTTGTTTCATTTGGTGCCAGTCAAAATGGGCTAGGCTGCCTACATTGTGATGGGTTTTGGCATGGCTGAAGCAGCTAAACAAGGTTTATCATCTCTTATGCATGAAGTTTATTAAGAAGTTAGAGATTTTTGTGTGTGAGAGCTGCTCAAGAGTTCAGTAGACCGTCAGTGGTCAGAGCATCTGTAGCCATTGGCTAGTCACAGGAAAGCTGTGACAAACCTGCCAGTAAAAATCTAAAAAAAGATCCAAAGACCCTAATACCTAACAGATTATTCAAGCACCTAATTTATAGCAGTTGCTTATGAACTGTACATGAAATTTTAACCAATTTAGAATATGAGCTCGCACGGTCCTTAGAGTTGAGAACTCTACTAAAAGCACATTCATCCCTCTGGATGTCTGTCATAGTGTCCTCTTGGTCACTAGCCAAAGGGCTTGTACTCTAACATTATCAAACCCCACTGCCTATATAAACTAGCAATTTTGTACCAAACTGAAGGGTACAATAATTCCTCTGGAATTAGTACCTATGTTTTCTTTCTGCTCTTACTATTCAAAGAGAGGGGTAAAACAGGTTGTGCTGAGACAATAGCCCCAATTTTGCCAAGCCCTACTAACAAGGAATTCACTGCAGGCTCTATTGTATTTCCTGTGGGTATTTTGAAGGTTGTGTATTACAAATATTTTTTCAGATTCCCGGGGCTAAATTAATACCAATCATCAGTTTTGCTGTACTGTACTTGCATTTGAAGTTGCGCACAGGTGCAGCAATATGAGTAGCATGCACCATGTATGGAGCATCCATAATACTTTCTTTCTGCAGCAGTCCAAGGTGCCTGCAATGTTTCAAATACCGAAACTGACTGACTGACTCGTTCTTGGGTGATGATTCTTGGCTCCTGACTGTTGTGTATGTACCTTTAAGAGAATAACTGGTCTCAGACTGCAGTACCGGCAGTGACCACCCCTGTATAAAAGGCGCTAGAGAGCCTCGGTTGTTTAGATTCGTTATGTACTTCCACCAGTAAACATCTGTTTGTTTCTCTCCTGCTAGTCCGTGTCTAAATCATTCATGGACTTAACACTGGCGACGAGTAAAGAAACGAACTTACCTGCAACTCAGCAGCAGCTCTGACGACGTTGTTGAAGGTCGGAGCCAGAAGAAAGAAAAAAAATAGAGGCCATTGAAACTTGAGAAACGGGCGTCGACCGTCAATCATCAGGTTCAAGGCTTTGCAGGAGCGACTTTCCAGAGCCAGGCTGGGTTCCTCGGTCCGTGGTTTCCCAGCTAATCGGGCTGGTGGCAGGTAGTGCCCTGATCCTTCCTGGGCTGCGGCGGGCTGAAGCTCGATCGGCTGGCCTTTCAACGGGGCCGGGCAGCGAGTCGGGAAGCAAGGAGAGAGAGAGAGAGGGTGGAGCACACAGGGCGCCGGTGTTTCGAAGCTGGGCAGCGTTCGGACCTCAGAAGAGGGAGGGAAGTGTTCCAGAGGGTCCGCTCCACGACGGGAAGATAATAAAAGAAAACGAATTAATATTTAACGCGCAGGAAACAGTGGAAAGCAGCGCTAACAACAGCGGGGAAGAAGACAAAGCACAGGAGGCGCCATTTTGTTAAATCGGAGAAGAAGGCAAAGCGCGGGAGGCGCCATTTTAGATTTGCAAGATGCCGAAGACTGGCTGTATCACTGCTTTTGATAATACATTAGAGGACTGGACCACGTAGGTGGAAAGAGTCGAGGTATATTTCGAGGCAAATGAAATAGCGGAGGGGAAAAAGGCATCAATATTGCTAAACGTAATGGGCGCTAGAACGTACGGCCTATTGCAGGATCTGATTACTCCAGCCAAACCGAAGGCGAAGAGTTTTAATGAAATTGTTGCTGTTCTACAGGAGCACTTAAACCCTGCACCGCTGTTGATAGCAGAAAGATTTAAATTCCACAGGAGAACTCAGCACAAAGATGAGAGCAATGCTGAGTACCTTACGGAACTACGCAAGCTATCAAAGCACTGCCAGTTCGGAGCAGGACTGGCAGATACCCTACGGGACAAATTTGTCTGTGAACTCCTGAGTGAAGGAAAACAGAAGAAGTTACTCGCAGAAAAAGAGCTGACACTAGATAAGGCTTTCAGCGTGGCAGTATCGTATGAAGCAGCAGCCAGGGGAGCTGCAGAAATTCAACAAAAACCACAGGAATACGGCACCCACGAAATGACACGGGGATTTGCAAAATGTTATCGCTGCGGCAGAACTAACCATGACCAGAAGGACTGCTGGTCCAAAGACAAAATATGCAGACAATGCGGGAAGATTGGACACATTGCATGAGTTTGTAGGTCTGGGAAGAAGACCAGCGACAACAAAAAGGCTACTAAGGAACCGTACAAGAAAGTACAAAAGATGACGGACAGTAGTTCCGAAGACCAGATGAGCGATAGTGAATCCGAGAACAGGAGATTAAGCTGTCTCAAACTTCACAATGTAATCGCAAAAGAGGATCACCGAACCATTTGGGTCACCCTCACGATAGCAGGGTCCCAAGTTAAAATGGAATTGGATACAGGATCAGCGCTAACCATCACGAATCGACGAGACTATGAGCGGCTATTTTCACACATACCCTTGAGAGAGACATCCATCGTCTTGACAACGTATATGGGGCAAAAAGTATACCCCAGAGGAAAAATAAGGGTGCCTGTCGAATACAATGGCAAGAAAATACGGAAATTGTATCTCTACATACTGCCAAATGGTGGACCACCGTTATTGGGACGGGAATGGATCAGGAAGATAAACTTAGATTGGCATTCCATTCATGCAATGACGGTGGACGGCAAAAAACATGAAGACGTCACTCCTGGACGATTGTCAACAATCTTAGCTAACGCCAAAGAGGTATTTCAACAAGAACTGGGCACGCTTAAAGGCGTAACCGCCTCGTTAAAAATAGAAGAGAATGCAGTTCCCAAGTTTTTCAAAGCGAGACCGGTACCATATGCAATTCGTCCAGCCGTCGAGGCAGAGCTGGAGAATCTGGAGAAGGCGGGCGTGTTGTCTAAGGTCGACTGGAGCGAGTGGGCGACACCCATCGTTCCTGTCATGAAGAAAACGTTAAGCAATAAGTCCGTAGAGCCAAGGAAGATTCGCATCTGTGGGGATTTCAAGGTGACGGTGAACCCTGTCCTTCACACAGTACAATATCCTCTTCCAAGGATAGAAGACATCTTCGCCTCACTGTCTGGGGGGAAGCGTTTTACAAAAATTGACCTAGCACAAGCATATTTGCAGATGGAGGTTGAAGAGTCCTCTAGGAAGTATCTCACGATAAACGCTCACAAAGGCCTTTACCAGTATCATCGATTGGTATTCGGAGTAGCATCGGCTCCGGCGATATGGCAAAGAGCGATGGAACAAGTCCTGCAAGGGATTCCGGGGACTCAGTGTTACTTGGACGACATCCTTGTAACAGGTGAAGATGACAGTGAACACCTTAACAACCTAGAACAGGTGCTCACTAGACTACGGGAACATGGGCTGCGAGCCAACCGCCCCAAGTGCGAATTTTTTAAGAAACAGATATCGTATTGTGGCCACGTGATTGATGAAGAGGGGTTACATAAGTCCCCTGACAAAATTGAAGCGGTTGTTAAGGCCCCAGCGCCTGAAAATGTGTCGCAACTGAGGTCATTCCTTGGTTGGTGAATTAATATCATAAGTTTTTGCCGAATTTGTCGACAATTCTGCACCCACTGAATGCCCTGCTACGAACGGGGGTAGCATGGAAATGGAGCGATGATTGTAAACGTGATTTTCAGAAGATTAAGGACTTAATCACTTCGAAGGAAGTATTGGCTCACTACAACCCAGCACTGCCAATCAGGCTGGCGTGTGATGCGTCTCCCTACGGCATTGGGGCGGTACTGTCACATAAATTCCTTGATGGTTTGGAGAGGCCGATAGCTTTTGCGTCACGCTCGTTAACTTCTGCCGAGCGTAACTATGCCCAGATTGACAGAGAGGCCCTCAGCCTAGTGTGGGGGGTGAAGAAGTTCAATCACTATCTGCACGGTCAAAAATTTACTCTACTAACCGATCATCAACCTCTTGTCTCCATTTTCAACCCTCAGAAGGGCGTTCCGATAATGACAGCACAACGGCTGCAGAGATGGTCCCTTTTCCTAGGGGCACACCAATATGACATTGAGTACAAAGGAACTAAACAGCATGGAAATGCTGATGGATTGTCACGTCTACCGTTGCCGACGGTGGAAGAAGAAGACCTTGCAGTGGATCCAATGGAGTTATTCCACTCGACCATAGTCGAATGTCTCCCTGTGACGAATGCAAACATAGAAAAGGAAACACGGAATGACCCGACACTATCACGGGTCTATGATTTAACGGTGAAGGGATGGCCAGCACATGGCGAACCACTGCTGCCAGCATTCTCGCTGAGAAGAGAACAGCTGTCAGTGTGCAGAGGAACCTTGATGTGTGGATCCAGAGTAGTAATTCCACCTAAGTTGATGGATAGAGTGCTCAATGAGCTTCATGAGGGTCATCTGGGTGGGGTAAAAATGAAGAGCTTAGCCAGAGCGTTTGTGTGGTGGCCGGGAATCGATAGAGAAATCGAAGAGATGACCAAGAGCTGTGCAGGATGCCAGAAGGTCCAAAACGCCCCACCACAAGCTCCTCTGCATCCATGGGAGTGGCCCTCATCTCCATGGCAAAGGGTGCACATTGATTTTGCTGGTCCCTTCATGGACTCGATGTTTTTAATTGCGGTGGATGCACATTCAAAGTGGCCAGAGGTAATAAAAATGTCCTCAACCACCACGGAAAAAACTATCACAGTTTTACGAACCATATTCGCCAGGAATGGGCTGCCTGAACAGATTTGCTCTGACAATGGACCACAGTTTGTGTCTGAAGAGTTCCGGAGGTTCTTAAAGAACAATGGTGTTAAGCATTACACATCTGCCCCATATCATCCAGCCACTAATGGATTGGCCGAGAGGTTTGTCCAAACATTCAAGAAGGCTATCAAGGCAATGTGTAATGAAGATATACCCCTACAACATAAGGTGGACAACTTCTTGTTTGCCTACCGGAATGCGACACATGCGGTTACCAACCAAACTCCAGCCATGATGTTCTTCAATCGAAGACTACGATGCCGCTTGGATTTGGTTGAGCCAAACGTCCGAAGAGATGTGGAGAACAGGCAGTTTCAGAATATGAGTGAAAGGCCGACCAGGAGTATTAAGATAGGTCAACCAGTTTTGGCCCGGGACTACCGCACTGAGAAATGGCAGCCAGGAACGATTTGTACACGACAAGGACCTCTCATGTATACCGTGGACGTTGGGGAGAGCATTGTAAGACGCCATGCTGACCAGATTCTAGAGTCACTGGAAAACGTCAACTCCACACCACGATCTGATACACCTGGTAATGAAATCGACGTTCCAATTGCAGCTACCGCAGAACCGGTAATATTGGAAGCAGATGAACCAAACAACGACATTGATTCTGACTCAACATTGCCAGAAGAATCTGTTACCCCAAAGAGGCGTTATCCAGACAGAATCAGGAAGCCTCCTCAAAGACTGAACTTATAATTGCTTAAACTTAACCACTGTATCTAGTAACAGTAATTGTGATTGTAATTCGTTATCATTTAGTTGTTAAATGAATGTTATGTACTGTTTATCTAAAAGGGGAGGAATTGTTGTGTATGTACCTTTAAGAGAATAACTGGTCTCAGACTGCAGTACCGGCAGTGACCACCCCTGTATAAAAGGCGCTAGAGAGCCTCAGTTGTTTAGATTTGTTATGGACTTCCACCAGTAAACATCTGTTTGTTTCTCTCCTGCTAGTCCGTGTCTAAATCATTCACGGACTTAACACTGACCTGAATTAGAAATCCCCACTCAGCAGTGAAGCTGCTATAATGAAGCCCATTCCACCTTCCAAGTCACTGTAGAGCACACCATTGGGTGCTGAAGCAGTGATTCTGCTGCTTGGACTGCCTGGATGGTATGCTGCTGCTCAATCCATCTGAGATGTGCAAAATCATTACTGTCACAGAATCTTTCAATTCAAAGAAGGTAGAGCATGCAGCTGGAGAATGAGGAAGGCATGGCGGCAGTAGGCCTACAAGATGAAGGGGACCAAAAGTAGGAGGCAGAGATGGATGGTCATGACATTCAGGCAAGGAGCAGGGCCTGAAACATTGTCATTCAGAACTACTTCCAGTAAGCTACACCTACTCCCACTGGGAGCGGGAGATTCACTGAGTATAGAGAGCGGGAGATTCACTGAATATAAAGAGCGGGAGATTCACCGAGTATACAGAGCGGGAGATTCACTGAATTAAAAGAGCGGGAGATTCAGTGAGTATACAGAGCGGGAGATTCGCTGAGTATAAAGAGTATTTCTCTTTCTCTTTTATCTCTAAACTTGGGCATTGGTTTAAATAAAGAGCCGTGATTATAGATTAAAACTATATATAGACAATTGAGTGATATTCCAAAACTTGAAAACCTAATTACTTAAATAAAATACAATAGAGATGGCAGGGCAGGTGATGTGTTGCAGCTGTAGCATGTGGAAGCTGGAGGACCCCAGTGTGATCCACGGCGACCACATTTGCAGTAAGTGTCTGCAGCTCGAGGAACTTTGGCTCAGAGTTGATGAGCTGGAGTCCGAGCTTCAGACACTGCGATACATCAGGGAGGGGGAGAGTTACCTGGACGCTGTGTTCCAGGAGGCAGTCACACCTGTTAGGTTAAATACTTCAAATCTGGTCCGTGGTCAGGGACAGGAGGGTTTGACTATGAGTGAGGCCGGTATAGGGAATCCAGAAGGTAGCATTGGAGGAGCCTCGGCCCTTACACTTATCCAACAGATACGAGGTTCTTGCAGCCTGTGTGGATGAGAGCAGGGACTGCATGGAGGATGAGCAAACTGACCACAGCACCGTGGTACAGGGGGCCATTCAAGTTGGGGGAGTAAAAAGGAATGTAGCAGTGGTAGGGGACAGTATAGTTAAGGAGATAGATAGGGTTCTCTGCAGCCGAGAGCGTGAGTCCCAAAGGCTGTGTTGCCTGCCCGGTGCCAGGGTTAAGGACATCTCCTTGGGGCTGGAGAGGAACTTGGAGTGGGAGGGGGAGGATCCAGTTGTCATGGTCCACGTAGGTACCAACAACATAGGTAGGACTAAGAAAGAGGTTCTGCAGAGGGAGTATGAGCAGCTAGGGGCCAAATTAAAAAGCAGAACCACAAAGGTAATAATCTCTGGATTACTACCTGAGCCATGTGCAAATTGGCATAGGGTCAATAAGATCAGAGCGATCAATGCGTGGCTCAAAGATTGGTGTGGGAGAAATGGGTTTTGATTTATGGGGCACTGGCACCAGTACTGGGAAAGTGGGAGCTGTTCCCTTGGGACAAACTTCACTTGAACCATGCTGGGACCAGTGTCCTGGCGAATCAAATAACTAGAGCGGCAGATAGGGCTTTAAACTAAATAGTGGGGGGGAGGGTTCAGGTGAAGGGGAATTTAGAAAGTCAAAGAGAAAGGAGAAGGCAATAGTGCAGGGTAGCGATAGGGGTAATGATAACCAGGGTGTGACAGGAGGACACAGAGCATACGAACATAAGCATGCACCAGCAAATAGAGTCAGAGTAGGGAAAAATGGTAAAAAGACAAAATTAAACACACTTTATCTGAATGCATGCAGCATTCGTAACAAGATAGATGAGTTGACGGCACAAATAGAAATAAATGGGTATCATCGGATAGCCATTACAGAGACGTGGTTGCAAGGTGACCAAGGCTGGGAACTGAACATTCAGGGGTATGTGACATTTTGGAAGGATAGGCAGAAAGGAAAAGAAGGTGGGGTAGCTCTGTTAATAAAGAAGGAGATCAGTGCTGTGGTGAGAAATGATATTGGTTCAGAAGATCAAGATGTAGAATCAGTTTGGGTGGAGATAAGAAATAGTAGGGGAAACAAGTCACTGGTGGGAGTGGTCTATAGGCCCCTAACACTAGCTACACTGTAGGACAGAGTATAAATCAAGAAATAATAGGGGCTTGTAAAAAAGGTATTGCGATAATCATGGGTGATTTTAATCTTCAAATAGATTAGACAAATCAAATTGGCAAGGGCAGCCTTGAGGATGAGTTCATAGAATGCATTCGGGATGGTTTCTTAGAACAATACATTGTGGAACTAACCAGGGAGAAGGCTATTTTAGATCTGGTAATATGTAATGATCTCATAGTAAAAGATCCTCTAGGGAAGAGTGATCATAGCATGATTGAATTTGAAATTCAGTTTGAGGGTGAGAAACATGGGTCTGAAACTAGTGTCCTAAACTTAAATAAAGGCAATTACAAAGGTATGAAGACAGAGTTGGCCAAAGTAAACTGGAAAAATAGATTAAAGGGTAAGACGGTAGATAAGCAGTGGCAGACATTTAAGAACATAAGAAATTGGAGCTGGAATAGGCCATTCGGCCCTTTGAGCCTGCTCCGCCATTCAATGAGATCATGGTTGATCCTCTGACTCAACTCCATTCACTGGCCCTATCGCCATATCCCTGATGCCCTTACTAGTCAGAAATCTATCAGCTTCTGTTCTGAATATACCCAATGACTGAGCCTCCACAGCCCTCTGGGGTAGAGAATTCCAAAGATTCACCACCCTCTGTGTAAAGATATTTCTTCTCATCTCAGTCCTGAATGGCCTACCCTTTATCCTGAGGCTGTGGCCCCTGGTTCTAGACTCCCCAGCCAAGGGAAACATCCTCCCATCATCCACCCTATCAAGCCCTGTAATAATTTTGTATGCTTCAATGAGATCCCCTCTCATTCTTCT
This sequence comes from Somniosus microcephalus, assembly GCF_052327205.1. Classification (NCBI taxonomy): domain Eukaryota; kingdom Metazoa; phylum Chordata; class Chondrichthyes; order Squaliformes; family Somniosidae; genus Somniosus; species Somniosus microcephalus. The sequence continues at coordinate 217,871,579 of NC_140987.1, forward strand.
GAATTCAAGAGAATACAGGCCTAGTTTACTCAATCTCTTCTCATATGACAGTCCCGCCATCCCAGGAATCAATCTCGTGAACCTGCGTTGCACTCCCACTATGGCAAGTATATCCTTACTTGGGTAAGGAGACCAAAATTGTACACAGTACTCCAGGTGTGGTCTCACCAAAGCCCTATATAATTGGAGTAAGACTTCTTTACACCTGTACTCAAATCCTCTTGTAATGAAGGCCAGCATACCATTTGCCTTCCTAATGGCTTGCTGCACCTGCACATTCACTTTCAGTGACTCATGTACAAGGACATCCAGGTTCCTTTGAGCATCTGCATTCCCCAATCTTCCACCATTTAGGAAATACTCTGCCTTTGTTTTTTCTACCAAAGTGGATAACTTCACATTTATCCACATTATATTCCACCTGCCATGTTCTTGCCCACTTACTGAGCCTGTCGAGATCCCCTTGAAGCCTCTTCACATCCTCTTCACAGCTGACACTGCCACCTAGCTTTGTATTATCAGAAAATTTGGAAATGTTACATTTAGTCCCCTCATCCAAATCATTGATATAGATTGTGAATAGCTGGGGCCCAAGCACCAATCCTTGCGGTACCCCACTAGTCACAGCCTGCCATCCTGAAAAAGACGTTTATCCCTACTCTTTGTTTTCTGTCTGTTAACCAATTCTCAATCCATGCTAGTATATTACCCCCAATTCCATGTGACCTAATTTTGTTCACCAACCTCTTGTGCGGGACCTTTTTGAAGGCCTTCTGAAAATCCAAATACACCACATCTACCAGTTCCCCTTTGTCTACTCCACTAGTTACATCCTCAAAGAACTCCAATAGGTTTGTTAAACAGGATTTCCCTTTCATAAATCCATGTTGACTCTGCCCAATTTTACTATTTGTTTCTAAATGTCCAGTTATTGCATCCTTTATAATAGATTCCAGCATTTTCCCAACTACTGACGTGAGGCTAACAGGTCTGTAGTTCCCCGTTTTCTCTCTCCCTCCTTTCTTAAATAGTGGGATTACATTTGCTATCCTCCAATCTGCAGGAACCGTTCCAGAATCTATAGAATTTTGGAAGATGACAACCAATGCGTCCACTATCCCAATGGCCACCTCTTTTAAAACCCTAAGATGTAGGTAATTCGGTCCTTGGGATTTATCGACTTTTAGCCCCATTAATTTTGCTAGTACTGTTTTTTTTCACTAATAATAATAATGTGTTTAAGTTACTCATTCTCACCACACCCTTGGTTTTAAGGAGATATTTAATAACTCTCAGCAAATGTTTATTTCAGTGAGAAAGAAAGACTACGAGAAGGATAAACCATCCATGGATAACTAAGGAAATTAAGGATGGTATCAAATTGAAAGAAAAGTCATACAGTGTTGCGAAGATTAGTGGTAGGCCAGAGGATTGGGAAATTTTTAGAAACCAGCAAAGGATGACTAAAAAAATAAAAAAGGGAGAAGATAGATTATGAAATTAAACTAGCAAAAAATATAAAACAGACAGTAAGAGCTTCTACAGGTATATTAAAAAAAAGAGTAGCTAAAGTAAATGTTGGTCCCTTAGAGGATGAGATTGGGGAATTAATAATGGGAAACAGGGAAATGGCAGAGATTTTGAACAAATATTTTGTATCCATCTTCACGGTAGAAGACACTAAAAGCATTTCAATAATGTGATAATCAAGGGGCTATAGGGAGGGATGAACTTAAAATAATGACTATCACTAGAGAAAAGGTACTAGGCAAACTAATGGGACTAAAGGCTGACAAGTCCCCTGGACCCGATGGCCTACATCCAAGAGTCTTAAAAGAAGTGGCTGCAGAGATAGTAGATGCGTTGGTTGTAATCTACCAAAATTCCCTGGATTCTGGAGAGGTCCCAGCGGATTGGAAAACCGCAAATGTAACGCCCTTATTCAAGAAAGGAGGGAGGCAGAAAGCAGGAAACTATAGGCCAGTTAGCCTAACATCTGTCATTGGGAAAATGCTAGAATCCATTATTAAGGAAGTAATAGCAGGGCATTTAGCAGATCAAAATAAAACCATGTTCACTCTGCTTGATTGTATGAATGGGAAATCATGTTTGACAAATTTACTAGAGTTCTTTGAGGATGTAACGAGCAGGGTGGATAAAGGGGAACCAGTAGATGTAGTGTATTTGGATTTCCAGAAGGCATTCGATAAGGTGCCACATAAAAGATTACTGCGCAAGATAAAAGCTCACGGGGTTGGGGGTTATATATTAGCATGGATAGAGGATTGGCTAACTAACAGTAAACAAAGAGTTGGGATAAATGGGTAATTTTCAGGTTGGCTAACTGTAACTAGTGGGGTGCCACAGGGATCAGTGCTGGAGCCTCAACTATTTACAATCTATATTAATGACTTGGATGAAGGGATCGTGTGTACTGTAACCAAATTTGCTAATGATACAAAGATAGGTGGGAAGGCAAGTTGTGTGGAGGACACAAAGGGCTGGATTTTCTCAATGGAGATGTGCTGGAGGTGGGACTTCTGGTTTCCGGGTTTCAGTCCCACCCCCAGCAACGTCTGACCAACCCACGCTATTTTCCCTTGATTGGTCTACTGGCCAATTAAGGGAAAGCTGGTGACAGATGCTGTCAGCGTATGATGCTCCATCAGAAAAAAAAACTGACAGCTGAATTGTCAGCGTTTGACTGCTTTGAGAAGCTGTCAAACACCGACAATCTCTGTTCTAAGGTGAGCCCTTGCACAGAAGGTTCACCAAGACATCTCTCCTCAGCAGAAAGCAGATGGCTGCTGCATCTGAGAATGCAGCATTCGTTCTGTCATCTCTGCCATTGAGATGAGGCACCTCCGGATCCTCAAAAGTTGAAGCCTGCAGAAAGAAGCAAAGGTAAGGAAACTTTTTTCCAACACTTTACACTCACTTCTCATACTTGCCTCTCCACACTTGCACCCATCACTCACCTCTATAGCTGACATTTCGACCTCTCTCACCCCCACAGACCCACTGCTCACCTCGCTGACCCTGGTGAGGTTTGCAGCCATCGGAAAGCTCGTAATTGCAGGCATAAATGGGGAAAAGCCTCAAAACTGCCTGTTAACTGGCAGTTAATTGGCTCTAATCCCCTTCCCGCCTCGAGGAGACGGGTCCCTGCGCAACTCGGGGACCTGCCTCCCAGGAAGATGGCACGGAGGCGGGTTGGGAGCGGGGTCGGTAGCCACTCAGTTTCTGCCATTTTCCCAGCAGTCATGCCTCCATACCCACCTCCCTAGGGCTGGGAAAATTCCCCCCCCCAGGGTCTGCAAAGGGATATAGATAGACTAAGTGAGTGGGCAAAAATTGGCAGATGGAGTATAATGTGGGAAAATGTGAGGTTATCCACATTGGTAGGAAAAATAAAAAAGCAAATTATTATTTAAATGAGAGAGACTACAAAATGCTGCAGTACAGAGGGATCTGGGGGTCCTCATACATGAAACACAAAAAGTTAGCATGCAGGTACAGCAAGTAATTAGGAAGGCTAATGGAATGTTGGCCTTTATTGCACGGGGGATAGAGTATAAAAGTAGGGAAGTCTTGCTACAACTGTACAAGGCGCTGGTGAGACCACACTTGGAGTACTGCATGCAGTTTTGGTCTCCTTATTTAAGGAGGGATATACTTGCATTGGAGGCAGGTCAGAGAAGGGTCACTAGGTTAATTCCTGAGATGAAGGGGTTGTCTTGTGAAGAAAGGTTGCGCAGGCTGGGCCTATACTCATTGGAGTTTAGAAGAATGAGAGGTGATCTTATTGAAACAGAAAAGATTCTGAGGGGGCTTGACAGGGTAGATGCAGGGAGGATGTTTCCCCTCATGGGGGAATCTAGAACTAGGGAGCATAGTTTCAGAATAAGGGGGCACCCATTTAAAACAGAGATGAGGAGGAATTTCTTCTGAGGGTCGTGAATCTTTGGAATTCTCTACCCCAGAGAGCTGTGGAGTTGAGTCATTGAATATATTCAAGGCGGAGATAGACATATATTTGAGCTACAGGGGAGTCAAGGGTTATGGGGAGCGGGCCGGAACGTGGCGTTGAGGCCAAGATCAGATCAGCCATGATCTTATTTAATTCCGGGGCAGACTCGAAGGGCCAGATGGCCTACTCCTGCTTCTATTTCTTATGTTCTTACCATGTTTCATCCAACTATGATATCGCAAAGATTGGGAGCTCCACAAATAGCATATTCCTTATTTGCATGATGACCTGGCAGGTTGCCAACCATTCCCAACTTTTAACGCCTTTAAACCGCCCCCCCCACATAACATTGAAATACCAAGCAAAGGGGAAAATAAAGTTTCTTCATTTATTTCAGTGCCAGCACAAAACTGAACAAATATATTTCCTACACCCGTGCTTCCCATTGGTGCCTGTTTAAGGTGTGCATGATCTACTTCTAAACTTTAAACTGTGATGAAATACACCACCGCCACCCCCCCCCTCCCCGAGTTGGAGGAGCAAATGTGTAGAGAGAAGAAGAGTACTTGATGCACTATCAACAACACCAAAGACTACGAGTTGAACTTATACGAAGTAGGCTTTTGTTGACTAAGAACTGGAGCATGCCTCTGCTAGTGGATCCATCCTAAGAGCTCCCAGGGGAAGGGTGGTGAGTCACCTTTATACCCGGGCTTAGGGGTGGAGCCAGGGGCGGAGACATGCCCGGACCTGTACAGAGTTAACAGTGGTTTACCACACAGACATGTACAGAGTTAGCAGTGGTTTACCACATTCACCCCTCGTTTAAAAAAGAGTCCGGCGGGGTGAAGTGTTTCAAAAGTTCGTATACGAAAGTCTCTCCGGGGGTCTTGTCTGCCGTAATGATCTTCGTGGTGCCGGTTGCGGCGGTTCTTTGCCCGCGGCCGCTTCTCGCGTGGGACGGAGCACTGGCGTGTCGTCCTCTCGGGGTAGGGATGGCACCGGCATGTCGTCAGTTCGTGGTAGACACCCCGGTGGTGCGTCGTGGGTAGTGGTGGTGGGTGGAGGTAGTGGATGGTGATCGATGGTGTTTCGGGTGGTACCTGAGGGTGCGAGGTCTCAAATTGAGACTGTGTCCTCCCGCCCATCAGGATACGCCACGTAGGCGTACTGTGGGTTGGCATGGAGGAGGTGAACCTTTTCGACCAGGGCTTCCGTCTTTTGGCTCCTCACGTGTTTCCTGAGCAGGACGGGTCCCGGAGACATCAGCCATGGCGGTAGTGATGTCCCCGAGGTGGATTTCCTGGGGAAGACGAACATCTTCTCGTGAGGGGTGGCGTTTGTGGCAGTACAGAGCAGTGATCGTATGGAGTGGAGCGCATCGGGGAGGACATCGTGCCAGCAGGAGATTGGGAGGCCCTTGGATTTTAGGGCGAGCATGGCGGTCTTCCACACCGTTGCGTTCTCCCTCTCTACCTGCCCGTTACCCCGGGGGTTGTAGCTGGTAGTCCTGCTCGTGGCTATGCCCTTCTCGAGCAGGTACTGGCGCAGCTCGTCGCTCATGAACGACGAGCCCCTGTCGCTGTGGATGTAATTGGGGAAGCCAAATATGGCAAACAGGTCGTTGAGGCACCTGATGACTGTGGCGCTGGTCATGTCCGGGCAGGGGATGGTGAAGGGGAAATGGGAGTACTCGTCAATAATATTGAGGAAGTACGTGTTGCGGTCAGAGGAGGGAAGGGGCCCCTTGAAATCGACGCTGAGACGTTCGAAGGGGCGGGTGGCTTTAATCAGGTGTGCCCTGTCTGGCCTATAAAAATGCGGTTTGCATTCGGCGCAGACCTGGCAGCTCCTGGTCATGGTCCTGACCTCCTCGATGGAGTAAGGCAGGTTGCGAGCTTTAATAAAATGGAAGAACCTGGTGACCCCCGGGTGGCAGAGATCATTGTGGAGGGTCCGTAGCCTATCGACTTGTGCGTTGGCACATGTCCCACGGGATAGGGCGTCTGGGGGCTCATTAAGTTTCCCGGGCCGGTATAAGATATCGTAGTTGTAGGTGGATAACTCGATCCTCCACCGCAATATCTTATCATTTTTGATTTTCCCCCTTTGTCTGTTGTTAAACATAAATGCTACTGACCGTTGGTCAGTGAGCAGGGTGAAACGTTTACCGGCCCGGTAATGCCTCCAGTGCCGTACAGCCTCCACTATCGCCTGGGCCTCCTTCTCAACTGAGGAGTGTCGAATTTCGGGGCCCTGGAGGGTCCGTGAAAAGAAGGCCACGGGTCTCCCCGCCTGGTTAAGGGTTGCGGCTAGGGCGAAGTCGGATGCATCGCTCTCCACTTGGAAAGGGATGGACTCATCCACTGCGTGCATTGTGGCCTTCGCAATGTCCTCTTTTATGAGGGTGAAGGCCGCACGGGCCTCTGCCATCAGGGGGAAGGAGGTTGACTTGATGAGGGGCCGGGCTTAGTCCGCATAGTTGGGCACCCACTGGGCGTAGTAAGAGAAGAACCCTAGGCATCTCTTCAGGGCTTTTAGGCAGTGGGGGAGGGGTAGTTCCAGGAGGGGGCGCATTCGGTCGGGGTCGGGGCCGATGACTCCGTTTTCCACCACGCAGCCAAGAATAGCGAGGCGCGTGGTGCGGAACATACATTTTTCTCTGTTGTATGTCAGATTCAGCCGTTGGGCCGTACGGAGGAATTTTTCTAGGTTGGCGTCGTGGTCATGCCGGTCATGGCTGCAGATGGTGACGTTGTCTAGATAGGGGAAGGTGGCCTGCAGCGCGTTCTGGTCAACCATCCGGTCCATCTCCCTTTGGAAGACTGAGACCCCATTGGTGACGCCGAAGGGGGCTCGGAGGAAGTGGTAGAGGCGACCGTCAGCCTCGAAGGCCGTGTACTGGCAGTCCTCAGGCCTGATGGGGAGCTGGTGGTATGCCGACTTCAGATCAATCGTCGAGAATACCCGGTATTGTGCTATCTGGTTGACCATGTCAGATATGCGGTGTGATAATAATAATAACTTCCGGGAAGTTATGTCATCACTTCCTGTGAACTGTGAACTATGAACTATGAACTTGGTACATACATCACTTCCTGTCATATGTCACTTCTTGTTGGACTGGTATAAATACTGAACTATTCAGTATTGTAAGGGGCTTCTACCAGAGGCATGGTGAAGACCTCTCTTGTATATAATGTGTTTATAAGTTGCTTAAAGCTTACTTTAAAGTTACTTGATGTGTGAGACTCCTTTTTCTTACATCAATTTAAGCAACTTAATATTTACACTCACAAATACTAGACCTTCGGACAAACTCTGAGTTAAGGATCCAGGGAACCACCCATCATGGAGAGAATCCTTAGACCTATTCGTCTGGACTTGGACCCGAACACACCAGCAGCTGGCAGGGTATGGAAGCATTGGTACCGTACTTCTGAGAATTTTCTGGATGAATGTAAAGTGGATGCTCCTACTAGACTGAGGATACTTATCAACTATGTGACCCCAAAAGTGTTTGAATATGTTGATGAATGGGATAATTACGATGAGGTGATTCGGGCACTTAAGAAACTGTATGCCAAGACTCCAAATGAGGTCTATGCTAGACATCTACTGGCCACAGCCCGACAAGGGCCAGGGGAATTGATTAACGAATTCCTTCAAGAACTTCGCAGGCTCAGCATAGATTGTAACTTTCAGGCAGCCTCAGCTGAGCTGTACCGCGAAGAAATGATTCGTGATGCTTTCATCTGCGGGATTGCCTCTCCATTTATACGCCAGCGTCTACTAGAAAGTAAAACACTTGAGCTACAAAAAGCTTTTGACCTAGCTTGTTCTCTGGATTTGGCAAAGAGAAATGCAGACCTCTATCAGCTGCCCAGATCTCGATCTGCTGCTGTAACTGCAACCAGACAATTCAAGCGGTCTCAGGTGAACCCTATCATGGGGGAATCTAATTCTGATAATTCTGATGAAGAAGAGGAGGATGACCCCACTTTAGCAGCCTCTTGGCAATCTAGGAAGGAATGCTTCTTTTGTGGAGATGCTTTTCATCCGAGGAAAACCTGCCCTGCTCGCAATGCAATCTGCAGTTATTGCAAAAAAAAAGGACACTTTGCTAAAGTTTGCCTATCAAGGGCCTCTACGAGGGGCCAATCCAGCTAAGGCCTACCGAACTGCCCCAATTAGGGCCTATCAAGATGCTCCAGCTAGGACCTATCAAGCTTCCTCTCGAGCTCTCTCCCGAAGAAGCACACCGAGAGTTTTAGCCACTCTCTGTGCAACGACACCAATTACAGCTGCTTGCCCACAGAACCTGTCTCATGCAGCTACAAAAGTTTCAATTAAAGGGCATACCTTAGATGCCTTAATTGACTCAGGAAGTACTGATAGTTTCATTAAAGAACAGATTGTTGCGAAGTTGAAACTATATGTCTTCCCATCGGACCAGGCAATTGCGATGGCTCAGTCATTACTTAATACCAGAATCTCCGGCTTTTGTATTGTTGATATGACACTTAATGGTCGCATGTATCCCTCCACCCGACTTTCGGTACTCAAGGACTTATGTAGTGATCGCCTCTTAGGGCTGGATTTCCAGAAACAGCATAAGAAACTCACTATTGAGTTCGGCGGATCCAAACCTGGTCTTACTATTTCTAATATACCGTCTAAATTACCGTTTTGTGCATTATCAGCAGCTTCACTGGATGAACCCTCATTATTTGCTAGTATTCCGCCTCGATGCAAACCAATAATAACGAAATCGCGGCACTTTAATCAGGAAGACCAATCTTTTATTGAGGCTGAAATCTCTCGACTTCTAGCAGAGGATATCATCGAACCATGTTCATCGCCCTGGCGGGCTCAAGTCGTCATTGTCAAGAACCCTCTAAAACCTCACAAACAACGACTATGCATTGATTATTCGCAAACCATCAATCAATATACCAACTTGGACGCCTACCCATTGCCATGCATTGATGATATGGTTAATAAACTGGCCGAATACAAAGTGTTCTCAACTTACGACTTAAAAAGTGCCTATCATCAGGTACCCTTGAAGGTCTCAGATAAGCAGTACACGGCCTTTGAGGCTAATGGACGGCTGTACCAATTTCATCGCCTCCCATTCGGGGTTACTAATGGAGTGGCTGTCTTCCAACGGGCAATGGATGGCCTGGTTAAACAGGAAAATCTAAGGGACACTTTTCCCTATCTTGATAACATTACTATTGCAGGTCACGATCAACAGGAACACGACGCCAACCTCCAAAAATTTCGGGATGCCCTCCATCGCCGTAACTTAACCTTGAATGAATCCAAATCTGTTGAGTCGCAACCGACCATCAACATCCTTGGCTACTGCGTAGGCAATGGTATCATTAAGCCAGACCCAGAAAGACTTCGCCCGCTCCAAGAGCTCCCGTCACCTAAGAATCCGGCTTCTTTACGTCGGGCTCTCGGTCTGTTTGCATACTACGCTAAATGGATTCCTCATTTTTCGGACAAAATCCAACCCTTGCTGCATGCTAGATCATTTCCATTGGGAACAGCGGCTGTTGCAGCCTTTAACCTTCTCAAAAAACAGTTGGAGAAAGCGGCTCTTCACTCCATCGATGAGAATCTCCCTTTCATAGTCGAATGTGATGCCTCGGAGGTGGCGATCTCGGCTACTCTGAATCAGGAAGGTCGTCCTGTAGCATTTATGTCCAGGACCTTACAAGGTGCCGAGCTACATTATCCTCCGGTTGAGAAGGAAGCCACAGCCATCATAGAGGCAGTACGGAAGTGGAACCATTTTCTAGCCCGCCAGCACTTTACATTAATCACGGACCAACGATCAGTCGCCTTCATGCTCGATAATCGAAAACGAACCAAAATTAAGAATAATAAAATACAACTTTGGAGGATGGAACTGGCCTCTTTTGGTTATACCATTCACTATCGGCCTGGCAAGGAGAATGTGGCCCCGGACACCCTCACACGGGCATTCTGCTCCACTATGTCGTCGTTGACTCTCACGGATGTCCACAATGGATTGTGTCATCCTGGCGTTACGCGCATGCTACATTTCATACGATCACGGAATCTCCCTTTTTCTACTGGAGATGTAAAGAAAATATGCTCAGAATGCCGGCTTTGTGCGGAATTAAAACCTCAGTTCTTCCGCCCCTCAGATGGTATACTCATACATGCAACCCAACCGATGCAACGACTTAGCATCGATTTTAAAGGCCCAGTGCCCTCTTCAACTCGGAACACTTATTTGCTCACCATGATTGATGAATATTCACGTTTTCCGTTTGCCTTCCCCTGCTCCAATATGCTGGCGTCCACAGTAATCTGCTGTCTTGAGCAGGTATTTTCTCTCTGTGGCATGCCGGCTTATATTCACTCAGATCGGGGTCCATCCTTTATGTCAAGGGAACTCAAGGACTACCTCTCAGAACGGGGAATTGCTACAAGCAAAACAACACCATACCATCCCATCGGAAATGGGCAGGTAGAGAGGTATAACGGTATCATCTGGAATTCCGTACATCTCGCTTTAAGATCTCGGGGCCTACCAGACCAGCAATGGGAAGCAGTGCTTCCGGATGCATTGCACTCTATACGGCCCCTGCTTTCTACAGCCACAAATACTACACCTCATGAGCGGTTCTTTGGATTCCAGCGTCGCTCATCTCATGGGACATTACTCCCGTCATGGCTAACTACTCCTGGACCTGTATTACTCCGAAGATACGTTCGGACGTCTAAAAATGACCCTCTCATAGACGAGGTCGAACTAACCGATGCCAACCCCACCTATGCAAACATACGATATTCCGACGGCCGAGAATCTACCATATCATTACGGGATCTGGCTCCCTGCCCACCAGGACCTAGTGGGACATCGGGTGATGGCATTTCACCAGGAAACTCTTGGGACCTATCGGGTACCCCTCGCCAGGATCCTGATCGGACACCAACTAGCTTGGTGCCGGTAGAACCCCGTACTCAAAGTTGCGACCCTCCCAGTACCGCACACGAAAGTACTGATCCGCCACAGACCAGCTCTGCACCTCCCTCTGAACAGAGGCAGACCGACTTTGAACCTATTGGGGCTCGTACACGAAGCCATGATCTCTCCGACCCTGCACAGGGTAATCCAGGCCACACAGACTCTGACCAATGGCCAACCGCATGTAAGCGGACCAGCGACCCTCTACGATGGGAACCCAAACGGGTGCGACTCTTCCTCGTTCGGCGGCTGCAGAACAAAAGGAAGACCACAGCCTTCTAATCCTGCAGGAGGGAAGAATGTGATAATAATAATAACTTCCGGGAAGTTATGTCATCACTTCCTGTGAACTGTGAACTATGAACTTGGTACATACATCACTTCCTGTCATATGTCACTTCCTGTTGGACTGGTATAAATACTGAACTATTCAGTATTTTAAGGGGCTTCTACCAGAGGCATGGTGAAGATCTCTCTTGTATATAGTGTGTTTATAAGTTGCTTAAAGCTTACTTTAAAGTTACTTGATGTGTGAGACTCCTTTTTCTTACATCATGCGGGGAAGTGGGTATGCGTCTAATTGCGTGTATTGATTGATCGTCTGGCTGTAATCAATAACCAGGCGCTGTTTTTCGCCGATCTTCACTACCACCACTTGGACTCGCCATGGGCTGGTGCTGCCCTCGATAATCCCTTCCCTCAGGAGTCTTTCTACTTCTGATTTAATAAAGCTCCTATCTCCGGCACTGTACCGCCTGCTTTTAGTAGCAATTGGCTTGCAGTCTTTGGCAAGGTTAGCGAACAACGGGGGGGGTTTGACCTTCAGGGTGGACAGGCTGCATACTTTGCGTGGCGCCGTGTTTAAATTCTGCCGGCTGCAGACTGTAAGTGGGGGCAGGGGCCCGCCGTATGCCATCGTGACGCTCTCCAGATGGCACTGGAAGTCTAATCCTAGCAGTACGGGAGCGCAGAGCTGTGGCAGGACGAGGAATTTAAAATCTCTGTACTCCACGTCATTCACTGTCAGAGTCGCTACACAGTAGCCGCCGACGTCCGCCGTATGGGACTTTGAGGCCATAAAGACCTGGTGGCGTGTGGGCATAACCGATAGGGAGTAGCGTCGCACCGTGTCGGGGTGGATGAAGCTCTCCGTGCTTCTGCAGTCGAAAAGGCAATTTGTGGCATGGCCATTTACCTTTACGTTCATCATGGACCTGGCTAGTTGATGGGGCCTAGATTGGTCCAGGGTGATGGAGGCCATCGTCGAGGTCGGCGGGTCGCTGTAGTATTCGCCCGCACCGGGGGCCTGGCCCCGAAATGGTGTCCAAGATGGCGGCTCCCCCGCGGCTGGTGGTGCCCAAAATGGCGGCCCGCACGGCTCACACGTGGTTGGTGGGGTCCAAAATGGCGGCCTGCCCAGCTCACACGCGGCGCTGCTGGAATTGGGGGTCGATTTCGCCCTGCACACTCTCGCGTAGTGGCCTTTCTTGCCGCATTTGGAGCAGGTAGCGTCCTTTGCTGGGCATTGCTGTCTGGGGTGCTTGGCCTGGCCGCAGAAGTAACATTTCTGGCCTCTGGTCATTGCAGCTGTAGTTGGGCTGCTGGCAGCTTGTGGCCTTACCGGGTCCCAAGATGGCTGCTCCCGTGACATCCACGTGGCCATCCGGTCAGGGGGGTAGGCGTCCATGTTCTGGAGGGCCACGTCTAACGAGTTAGCGAGGGCCACCGTCTTCTGCAGGTCGAGCCCCCTCTGTTCCAGCAGCCTCTGCCGTGTATAGTTGGACCTGATGCCGGCTACGTAGGCGTCTCGGATCAGGTCTTCCGTGCATTCCTTGGCCGTCACCGCTTTGCAATTACAGGCCCGGCCGAGGACTCTCAGTGCCAGTAAATATTCGGCGCCCGATTCCCCAGGGCGCTGTTTTCGGGTAGCCAGGAGGTGTCTGGCATAGACCTCGTTAACAGGCCTCACGTATTGTTCCTTTAGCGTCGCGATGGCGGCTGCGTAAGTTGTGGCGTCTCGGATGATCGAGTAGACTCGGTGGCTCACCCGTGAGTTCAAGACAAGCCGTTTCGCATCATCTGTAGTGACGGTAGTGCTGGAGGCCTCCAGGAAGGCTTCGAAACAGCTCAGCCAGTGTTCAAAGTTACTGGCTGCATCTGCTGCTTGAGGATCCAGGTCTAAACGTTCCAGCTTCAAGATTTGCTCCATGTCAAAAATTTAGTCAATAAAATTGATGCACTATCAACAACACCAAAGACTACGAGTTGAACTTATACGAAGTAGGCTTTTGTTGACTAAGAACTGGAGCATGCCTCTGCTAGTGGATCCATCCTAAGAGCTCCCAGGGGAAGGGTGGTGAGTCACCTTTATACCCGGGCTTAGGGGTGGAGCCAGGGGCGGAGACATGCCCGGACCTGTACAGAGTTAACAGTGGTTTACCACACAGACATGTACAGAGTTAGCAGTGGTTTACCACAGTGCTCTATGCCTCTGGATGTTCGTTGCCATGATCCTCTAGGTAATCTCTCTGCCACAGCTGGAGCCATGTGCATTACTTGCTCAATCCTTTGCAAGGCCTGGCTTGAATGGAAGCTTGTGTGGCCACCTTGAGGGAAAACCATGCCATTGCAGTTTTCTGCAATGGCGCTACTGGTGCTGCGCACAAACTGATGGACAGCATGAGAACAGTCCATAGTGTGTCTCTGAAGTGGATAAAGTCTTCCGTCCCTGCTCTTTCCAAATTATTTCCAATTCAACAATGACAGTGCTGTAACTGGGTGTCTAGGTCTCAATGGCAGCAGTCACAGCACTGATGAGAGACCACTGTTCTGTGCTTGGTTCTTTGCCACTTTGGGGGTCCCTGCAGGTATTTACGAAGATGCCACCTGCTCCATGGTACTGTGTATTTGAAGGTATCACTACTGCAGCACTGCCGTGATGTCCGAGGTATTTGTTTTGCACACTCAGACAATTGCTTCATGCTGCTTATGGTGGATACTAAGGTTTAACCTCATGCCTTGTGCTCTAGCACCAACTCAAGTCTGAAGGCAAGCCCAATATCAGCCCCCCATGCCTACTTAAAAAGTATGGAGTCAGGGGATGCAAAAGATAGGGATTGTGGGAAAGATATCAATAAAAGGACCATGCTTGCTGGGTGGTGATATCATGCTTCCAAACTCTGCCTTGCCAATACCTTCAACAGTTATATGTCAGAACAGACCAAGGGCCATGTCCTTGTGTGCAAGGTTGCAGAGTCTTAGGCCTCGATTTTCATTGGGCCGTGAGGTGGGCTTTTAGAGGGCGGGGTGTTTAAAGTCACAAAAAATGGCGAGCTGGACCCCTCAGCCGCCCCCCCCCCCCCCGCCTGGTTCCCGACTCCAAGCAATTTTAACTCGGGCGTGTCCGATGGTCCCGACTCCGTCCCGCATCCAACAGGCAGGACAGGTCTTTTAGCCCCTTAATTACCACTAAATGGCCTCTATAATCCTATTTTAACAGGCCCTTGCAACTTTAACCCTTTTCCCACATAAAACACGCCTGGTGGGAATCACGAATGTGAAACCTGGCGGGAGCACTATTGCATTGGTGACTATCAACTGCAGGTAAACCATTAAAGAGGAGATTTGACCAGCCATGATTTGCAGGTGGCAGGACTTAGTGGTCTCAGGTCTGGGGCAAGCTTTAGAAGGCATAACCACACCTGTGGAAGGTTGGAGCCTCACACCCATCTCTAGCGGGACCTCCTGGGAAACCCCTCTCGCCACCTTCACTCAGCGCTTCCTCAACAGAGGCATATACCAGAAGCATGGGAGCCATTTATTTCCTTCCTTTCTGGCCATTAGATGAGCTCGAACACCAGCCGCAGCACCAGCAGAACAACAGCAGCACCAGCAACAGGAGCGCCAGGCTGCTGCTCACCCACCTGAAGCTGCACAGGCCAGAAGGGGCCAGTGCTTGGAAGTGTCTTCAGAGCACTTTGCTGCACATCAGGGGGCCATGGGGACCCGTTTCTGCACTGGCAGTCCTACTCAGAAGGACTTCCATGAAGGTCTGGTTTCTCTGTTCAATAGATGACCATCACTCCTCCAGGAAATGTCATTCTATTATGAACACTCACCATGTTTTCTGCACTCTGGCGACTTATCTCCTCCATGGAGGTTGCCATCCTTTCCATGGTGATGCGTTGATGCGCCAATGACTCCACAAAGGCTCTGCTCATGTTCGCTATGGACTCCTCCATTCGCTCCACACTCGCATCGACCCTGGAGACAAAACCTGCCAGAGACTCCTGCATCTGTTCCTGGAGTTCCAGCCCCGCTGATCTTATGGATGGACCCAGAGGCAGAGGGTCGACATGCTGCTGAGCCGAGCTGGCAGAGTCCTGCGCCCTCTGACTAGCACTCTCCACTGCTGTCCGTCTCCACAATCTGCTGATGTTCACTTGTAAGCTGTGATACACCAGCTGACAACAGTACTTTATGTCCCGAAGGTCCCACCGAGGCGCGAGTGTCTGTGCTGGTGCTGGGTGCGCTGCATTCTGCTGATGCTGCGCCCTCAGAGGTTGCAGCTTCCTCTGAGGAGTCTGGATGCTCAAGCTGTTCCTCCTGGCTAGTGGGAACAGCTGCTTGCGATGGTCCTGTGGGGAAGTAAAGGAAAGAGTCAGATGTGATGCCAAGGTTACATGCACATTGCATATTGCAGATGACAAGTCCATCTGTTAGAACTTCAGAATCATTATCAGCAACTCATGCAATGTCAGAGAGAGATGGAAAACTATTCTGTCACCAGCTTGCTGCGATGCACCCATCTGTCCGTCCCCCACTTGCGCATCTTCCTCCAACCCTACGATCTCCAGGACCACCTCCTCCCAGGGGGTGAGGTGGGCTAGTGAGGGTGGCCCTCCTCCTGTCCTCGCTCTCTTTTCCTGCAATGAGAGAGACAAGTGGAGGTTGAGTGAGAATGAAGGAGTGAGTGTAGAGATTCCATAGCATACATATTTAGAAGGAGACAATGATGGAGTGAGGTGGCAAGACCAAGGGCCCTCCCTGTGTGTTGTCAGTTGTGTTCAAACCATCAGAGTGATAGGGAGTGTGAGGGCTGCATAGCCAAAGTGATGTTTTTGTGACCATAGAGAGAAAGGGAATGGATAATGGTGCATGGATGTCAGTGTCAAGTGGGATGTGGAGGAAGAGATTGCTAAAGCTGAGTGCTGGTGAGGAAAGGCATTGGGGTTCAGATTGAGGGTGATGGGAAATCCGTACTCACTTTTCCAGTGCGCTGAAGGTCATGAAATCTCTTCCTGCACTGAATCCAGGTTCTGTGGGGTACTGATAGAGTTGACCTCCTCTGCCACCTGGATCCACACAGCCTTGGTCTGCTGGGCAGGCTTCTTCCTCCCTGAAGAAGGGAAGAGCACCTCTTTGAGCTCCTGCTCCCTCAACTAAAGCTTGCAGGGCCACATCATCAAACCTGGGAGCAGACCTAGGTGTCTCGATGGTCATTCTGCCTCCAGGTCCCTCTAGCATGAAAGGGCAAAAGGTTGGCAGTCTGTAGAAGAAGCAAGGCTTGTTGCAGACCTTAAATGCAGCAGCAATAATGACGTCATCAGAAGGGACTTAGTCATGAGAAATCCCTTTGCAAAGGCTTCCCACACGTTGGAAATCAACTGACCAATTGAGTTAAAATTGCATCAATCTCCCACATCCATTTAGATTCGTGGGGGAAAACACGAAATTCGGATAACATAACACCATCCCGCACCTGAGCTAAAATCGCCCCCTTAAGAGTTGTGGTCCCCTCGCAGTGGTTATGTGCAGCTTTCACCTGCAATGAAGACTATTAGAGGAACTCATATTCCAAGCAACATTTCTGAGACCACAAGATCTTCTTCCCCAGTTAACACTTTGCCAAAGGGATAGGCTGGTCTTTGAGTCGAAGCAGATTTTACAAGTACTTAGTGAAAAGTGTTAGTGCCTCCCTGCAAATGTGCCCTGCCCCTTCTATCCCATGCAAGAGTGATGGGGAAAGGGATGCATGTTGTCCTCATCCTGTATGACTGAGAGGGCAGGGTAGCACCAAATCCTTTCTGCTACACTTTAGAGACAAGAGGCAGTAAGAGTGAAAAGGAGGATTCACTTATCTTGGCACTTTGGAAGATGTTTGAACAATGCTTCTACATTTTTCAGTTATAGTAAATTTACTAGCTCATCCAACTCCTTTTGATTTAATTTGCTGTCAGAATGGCCACACTTACTGTCCAACCATAGTTGTCCTGAGAAGGTGGTGGTGGGTCTTTTTCCTTGAACCACTACAGTCCTTGTGGTGATGGTACTTCCATAAATGGTATTTAGTAGAGAATTCCAAAATATTGAACCAGAGGTGATGAAGGATACAAGTCCAAGTCAGGAGGGTGTGTGTCTTGGAGGGGATCTTAGAGGTGATCACATTTCCATGATATTGCTTTACTTGTCCTTTTGGGTGATAGAGGTCGAAGGGGCAGGGGGGTGCTGTTGAAGTAACCTTGAGTTTCTGTGGTGCATCCTGTAGTCATAGTGCACTGGTGATGAAGGGGATGAACATAGTATCCAGTGACATTGATCAAGAAAATTGCTTTGTTGTGTAGGACATGAGTTTCTCAAGTGTTATGGTTGCACCCATCCAGCCAAGTGGTGGTTATTCCATCACACTCCTCACGTGAGCCTTGTAGATGGTAGAGAGAATCTGAGGAGTCAGGAGTTGAGCCATTTATCACAGAATACCCAGCCGCTGTACTGCTGTTATTGTTGGTGTTGATATGGCTGCTCAAATTCAGTGTCTGATCAGTGGTGACCGCTAACATATTAATGGTGGGGGACTGCTAACATATAAAATGGTGGGGGACTCAGTGATGATGGTTGGGATTTCACTTGTTTAAGATAGTTATTATCTATAATTTACATGATGCGATTAAGAACACAAGAATTAGGAGCAGATGGTCCCTCAAGTCTGCTCTGCCATTCAATAAGATCATGGCTGATCATCATCCTCAACTCCACTTTCCTGTCCAATCTCTATATCCCTTGATTCCCCTAGAGTCCAAAAATCTATCTATCTCAGCCTTGAATATACTCAACAATTCAGCATCCACAGCCCTTTGGGCTAGAGAATTCCAAAGATTTACAACCCTCTGAGTGAAGAAATTCCTCCTCATCTCAGTCTTAAATGGCCAACCCCTTATCCTGAGACTATGCCCCCTAGTTCTAGACACTCCAGCCAGGGGAAACAACATCTCAGCATCTACCTTGTTGAGCCCCCTCAGAATCTTATGTTTCAATGAGATCACCTCTAATTCTTCTAAATTCCAGAGATTATAGGCCCAATCTACTCAATCTCTCCTCTTGGGAACAACCCTCTCATCCCAGGAATCAATCTAGTGTTTATTACCTGCCAGTTATCAATCCATGCCTAGATATTATCCAGGTCCTGTTGTAGGCTGAGCTACTTCATTATTAAAAGAGTTGTGAATGGAGCTGAGCATTGTGGCATCATCAACAAACAGCACCACTTCTGACCTTATGATACAAGGAAGATCATTGATGAAGCAGCTGAAGATGATTGGGCTGAGATGGTGTCCTGTTGCTGCAAAGATTGGCTTCCAACAAGCAAAACCATCTTCCTTTGCGTCAGGTATGACTATGACTCAAACCACCATAGTGCTTTCTCTTCGACCTCAGTTTTGCTAGAGCTCCCTAGTGCCATAAGTCAAATGTTGCCTTAATGTTAACTTCTCCTCTCCCTGGCATTTTTTAATGACAGAGTGAATCGAATTGAATGGACATTGTCACTTATAATGGTGGGACCAAGCAAGATCATATATTCAGCACTTCTGGAATTCCCTCCCTAAACCCCTATGCCTCTCTCCCACTCTTTTCTCCTTTAAGAGGCTTCTTAAAACCTAACCTTTTGGTCTTCTCCCGAATATCTCCTTATGTGGCTTGGTATCAACGTTTGCTTTGATAACGCTCCTGTGACACGCCTTGGGACATTTTGCTACATTAAAAGGCGCTATATAAATATAAGTTGTTGAAGATGCTTGCACACACTTTAGCCATGTCTCTTGCACTCACATGCTGGGTCCATTATGGTTGAAGATGTTCATGGAACTTCCTCCTCTGTTAGGTGCCTGGCTGTCCACCACTATTCCAAACTGGATGTGATGGGGCTAGATCTATTGGTTGTGAGACCACTTACCTCTGTATAACCTGCTGTGTTTGGTATTTAGTATGCAGGTAGCCCTATTTGCACAGTTCATCTTTCGGATAGCCAAAATGTGGAATTCGCAATAAGGAGTATTGTAGATACAAATGTAAATTGAGCTGACACCAACACTACTCAACATATGAATTGAAAGATTAATAATTTATAAGCCTTTATAAGTGGGATGAAAAAAATGACAGTGACATTCAGGACAGTAAGATGCAGAGCTAAGTAATTTGCAGCCCATACAGAAGATCATTGAGACACAAATGTAACCAGTAGTACACTAGGCTGCCAAGGCACCAGTTAATCAATCTTTTTGCATAAGATTCTTCATCTTCAATGCAGCACAAAAAAATAGAAGACCACAGAAGTATTTGCTGGGTGCATTTCAGACCATAGTACCTGCTGGAAGCATTTCCTTATTCTTCTGATGCTCAATTCCTTTAACTGAACCTTTGAGGTCTGTGAGCATCCTCTGCTGGATGGATGTGAGATTAACTTTTAAAAAAGAGACAAGCAAGTTCCTGAAAGGAGAGAATATATAAATAAATGTCTCAAATATCAACTTCTGGGAAGGAAGAAAGTAAATCTATTTGCAGATAATTACAGGGAGACAGGTTAAAAAGGCTTAACATTTTGCCACTGACAACAAGCTGATGGAGGAGAGAAATAAAAAGCTAAGAAAAGGAGAAAAAGCAGAAAGGAGGAGAAGGGATAAACAGGGAGGATGTAGAAAGGGAGGTAGGGTCAAGTTAGGGAGAGGAAGGAGTCAAGGGAGAAGGGGGAAGATGCAAAACAGGGACAGGAGCACTGGGATACAGTAGTGTAATGGCTATGTTACTGGACTAGTAATCCAGAGAATGAGAGTTAAAATCCATGGCAGTTTGAGAATTTGAATTAAGTTTTAAAAAACTGGAAATAAAGCTAGTATCAATAAAGGTAACCATGAAGCTGTCAGATTGCCATAAAAACCCAACTGGTTCACTACTGCTGTTTAGGGAAAGAAAGCCAACATCCTTACTTACCTTGCCTATATGTGACAACAGTTCCACACCAATGTAGGACTGCTCTCCGAAGTGGCTTAGCATGCCTGTCAGTTGTATCAAACCCAGAAGGCGGCACACCACCACCCTTTCAGGAGAAACTACTTTACCTAGAGAGCAGTTAGAATGTGGAACTTGCTACCACAAACAGTAGCTGAGACCAATAGCTTAGATGCATTTAAGGGGAAGCTAGATAAATACATGAGGGAGAAAAGAATAGAAGGTTATGCAGATAGGGTTAGATGAAGAGGGGTGGGAGGAGTCTCAGATGAAGAGGGGTGGGAGGAGTCTCATGTGGAACATAAACAATGGCATGGACCTGTTAGAATGTACAGCATAGAAACAGGCCATTCAATCCATGTAATTAACAGTCCTTGTGGAGGCAAAATCCCATCTTCACACTGAGGACACCCTCCATCATGTTGTGTGGCACTACCACTGTGCTAAATGGGATCGATTCAACAGATCTAGCATCTCAAAACTGGGCATCCTGTGGGCCATCAGCAGCAGCAGAATTGTATTTTACCACAATCTGTAACCTCATGGCCTGGCATATCCCTCACTACCATTAGCATCAAGCCAGGGGACCAACCCTGGTTCAATGAGGAGTGTAGAAGAGCATGCCAGGAGCAGCACCAGGTGTACCTAAAAATGAGGTGCCAACCTGGGGAAGCTGCAACACAAATACTGTGACTACAAGAGCAGGTCAGAGGCTAGGTATTTTGCAGCGAGTGTCTCACCACCTGACTCCAAAGCCTTTCCACCATCTACAAGGCACAAGTCAGGAGCATGATGCAATGCTCCCCACTTGCCTAAATGAGTGCAGCTCCAACAACACTCAAGAAGTTAGACACCATTCAGGTCAAAAGCAGCCCACTTGATTGCTGCCCCATCCACTACCTTAAACATTTACTCCCTCCACCACCGGCAGTGTCTGCAGTGTGTACCATCTACAAGATGCATTGCAGCAACTAGCCAAGGCTTCTTTGGCAGCATCTCCCAAACCCACGACTTTTACCACCTAGAAGGACAAGGGCAGCAGGCACATGGGAACTCCACTGTACGGATAACCGTAGCTGTCGTAAAGACAGTGGGGTTTGATTGACAGCTGACGTCATATCCGGGGGTGGGATCCGACGCCATCTTGGCCATGCTTGAAGTACTGTATTAGGGGACACAGAGTCAAGACTGAATAAATGGCACTCCACTACAACTGCTTGGGAGACTCGTAATTATGTTATTAAGATAACATTACATGGTACCAGGATTTATAGAACTCACGATAAGGACATACTACAACAATGGAAGGAATAAAAGCTCCGGCTAGCCTGCAACTAGAAGGAAATGTGGATGAAAATTGGCGTGTCTTCAAGCAACGCTTTCTTCTCTACCTCACAGCGATTGACGCTTCAACTAGCTCTGGAACACATAAAGTAGCTTTGTTGCTAACAGTGGCTGGCTTGCAGGCAATCGAGCTGTTTAACACATTTACGTTTGCAGCCGAAGATGATAAAAATGATCTGGACAAGGTGATAGAATGGTTTGAAGAATACTGCACTCCAAAAAAGAATGAAACGTATGAGATTCGTGTTTCGCTCCCGCGTGCAAAAGCAAGGAGAATCCTTTTTTTTTTGACGGACTTGAAAATAAAAGCACAAACATGCAACTTTAGGGACCTGAAGGAATCGATGATACGCGATCAAGTCATTTTTGGAATACTCGACAAGGTGAGGGAGAGAATGCTTAGAGACAATTACCTAAATTTGGATGCAGCAGTGAAAATATGTCATGCTAGTGAACTCTCAGCCATGCACACGAAAACTTTTGAAGGGAGCAGCATAGAAGAGAGTGCCCTGGGGCTAAAAAACCTGCCGGTGGATGTGGTACACAAAAGGGCCCACGGAGTTCAAGACTATGACGCCTTACGAATGCAGACGGTGCGTTAATAAACACATAGCCAGGCAGTGTCCTGCTTATGGGAAGAACTGTGCAAAATGTAAAGGCAGGAATCACTTTGCCACGATGTGTTTTTGGGAAGAGAAAACTGAAGGTAAAAAGACAGTGCATGCTATTGAGACTGAAGAGACAGGAGCAGAGACTTTGTTTGTTGGAATGGTGCAAAATGAGTCAAAACAAGGCAAAAATGCTAATGATGAAGTGCACTCTGTAGGACTACAGACTGAAGTTTGGATAGCTCCCTTGCTGGTAAATGGCACCATTGTTCCCTTTAAGCTAGATACAGGTGCTAAGGCAAACCTCATAAGTTGGAGTGATGCACGGAATCTCAAAGTGCGACCTAAAATACTGAACAAAAGTGTCTTTGAAGGCATACAATGGACAAAGCATTGAAACAAAAGGAACGTGTAGGCTGAATGTTAAGGTAAAAAATCACATTCATCCTTTGACCTTTGTTATAGTGCCTGAAGGACATGAGTCACTGTTGGGGAATAAGGCCTGTGTGGATTTGGGCTTGGTAAAACCAGTCTATACTATCAATGAACTGAACTGTGTGCAGAGTGCCCCCCAAGATAGTACAAATCTGACTCATGAGACTATAGCACACAAATATGCAGATTTATTTCAGGGTTTCAGAGCACTGCTCTTTACATACTCCATCAAACAGAGAGGATGCACAACCTGTGATTCACGCACCCAGGAGAGTTCCAGTGGCTCTCTGTGAAAAACTGAGGAAAGAGCTAAACCGCATGGAGGGACTAGCTGTCATAAAGAAGATTGAGGAACCGACTGACTGGGTAAATTCTATGGTCTGAGTCAATTCAAAGAAAGCTGATAAATTGCGTGTCTGCATGGATCCCAAGGACCTTAACGCCAATATCAAAAAGAGAGCACTACCAAATTCCAAAGAGAGAGGAAATAGTCAGCGAAATGACAGAAGCGAAAGTCTTCTCCAAGATGGACGCCTCGCATGGTTTCTGGCAGTTGAAACTTGAAGTGCTAAGCTGTGCACTTTTAACACCCCGTTTGGTTGATACTCCTACCAGCGTCTGCCCTTTGGTATTAGCTCCGCCCCAGAAATCTTTCACAGAGCAATGGAGCAAATCATCGAGGGCCTGGAGGGAGTGCGGGTGTACATGGATGATCTGGTAGTATGGGGCTCCACTCAGGGGGAGCATGACACCAGACTGGAGAAAACACTTCAGAGGATACAGCAGTATGGACTCAAACTAAATAAAGACAAATGTCAGTTCAGTGTCAATGAAATCACATTCCTCGGAGACAAGATCTCTACAGAGGGGATTCAGCCAGACAAGTCAAAGGTAAAGGCTATACATGACATGGAGAAACCAAAGGACAAGAAAGGGGTTCAGTGGGCCCTTGGCATGGTTAACTACCTAGGAAAATTCATTCCAAATCTAGCAGTGAAAACTGTTCATCTGAGAAAACTGCTGCACCAAGAGACAGAGTTCCAATGGGGGCATGAACATGAGAGAGAATGGAAGGGGCTGCTACACATTCTAGCAAGTGAACCCCTACTGAAGTTCTTCTGCCCTAAAGAGAGGACAAAAGTGTCCACAGATGCCTCCAAGAATGGATATGGGGCTGTCCTTCTACAGGAAGATGAAAGAGAATGGCAACCAGTGGTGCATGCGTCACGCTCCATGACGGCTACAGAGTGCCGGTATGTGCAAATCGAGAAGGAGTGCCTTGGCTTGGCATTTTGGGTGTGAAAAATTTCATACCTACATCTATGGTCTTCCCAAGGTTATCCTAGAAATGGACCATAAGCCACTGCTAGGGATCGCAAAGAATCATCTGTGTGACATGTCACCATGGATACAACGCCTAATGATGAGACTTCAACGTGACGATTTTGAGCTAACATATGTGCCAGGGACACAAATGTTCATTGCAGACACTATCCAGGGCTGCGCCTTACGCCACACAAAACAGTGAATCAGAAGAGGATGTGGCTCTTCATGTAGATATGGTCTACGCAGCATTGCCCGCCACACAGGAACAACTATCAGTGATAGTCACAGAGACATCAAAGGATCCAGTCCTGAGTAAAGTAATGAGAAATCTTCAAGAGGGCTGGAAGAAAGGGTCATGTAAACAATATTATCACATTCAGTCTGAGCTCTCTGTGGTCAATGGACTACTGCTTAAGTGTGACAGGATAGTAGTGCCCACCTCTATGCGACGAGAAATGCTCAACAGGATACATGAAGGGCACCTGGGTGCAGAAAAGTCAAAAAGGAGAGCACGTGAGGCACTCTACTGGCCAAACATGAACTCTGATATTGACCAGTTGATCAGCGAGTGTGCTACATGTCAGGAGTATCACTACAAGCAAACAAAAGAGCCCCACATTACCACAGAGCTCCCATCACAACCTTGGGAAAAGGTCGGAACTGATATTTCACTATGAAGGAAAAGACTATTTGTTAGTTATTGATTATTATTCCAATTATCCAGAGATGGTACTCTTGTCCAGTACCACATCAAGAGCTGTGATAACTCACCTGAAGTCAATCTTTGCCAGGCAGGGCATCCCTCTAACCCTGGTCTCTGATAATGGCCCTCCCTATGCCAGTCATGAGTTTCAGTCATTTGCTTCAGAGTATGAGTTGAATCATGTAACCTCCAGTCCGCTCTATCCTCAGGCTACTGGAAAAGTGGAGAAGGGGGTACAGATTGTGAAAAGACTATTAAAGAAAGCAGCACACAGCAACACTGACCCATATCTGGCCCTGATGTCGTACAGGGCGGGCCCGCTAGCAAGTGGCAAGTCTCCAGCTGAGCTCTTACTGGGTCAGAAAATCTGTACACGACTTCCCAGTTATGTCACACCTGACCACAGAGATGAGGTGTGGGCAGACAAGGCTCGGAAACTACAACAGAAACAAAAAACACTTCATGACCGCACAGCCACTACACTAGTGCCTCTACAGGAGAAGGATATAGTTCACATTGAAGGGTCTGAGTCATGGCCTAAAAGAGCCACCGTTCTACAACAGGTCGCCCCCAGGTCATACAGCGTCATGACAGAGAACGGCAATGTGTTTCGCAGAAACAGGAGGCACCTACTGAAAACCACAGAGACCTTTCAGCCTCAGGAGGACGGAGAGGATGACGAGATGAGGGAAATGCTACAAAGAGACGAGATGAGGGAAATGCCACAAAGTGACAAAGGACACAGTAGTGATAATGTGACAAGGGACCTGTGTGGTACAGACATGAACTTAAAGGATACAACTGGGGTGGTTCAGCAAACACCCGTTCAGCCACGCAGGCCACAGTGCACCAGAAAGCCTGTAGTTAAACTTGACCTGTAGACAGGGATTGATAAGACTGTAAACAGTTAATGGACTCCTGGGTGTGGGTAAGGTTTATACCTACTTGCAATTAGTTCAACGGTGTAGTTACACTGACTGTTTCTATATGATGTTAACAAGTGTTCTATGTGTTATGTCGTTACTGTGTTATGTCTTCATTGAAGGGGGAAGATGTACGGATAACCGTAGCTATCGTAAAGACAGCAGGGTTTGATTGACAGCTGGTTGACGGCTGATGTCATATCTGGGGGCGGGATCCGACACCATCTTGGCCATGCTTGAAGTACTGTACTAGGGGACAGAGTCAGGACTGAATAAATGGTACTCCACTACAACTGCTTGGGAGACTCGTAATTACGTTATTAAGATAACATTACATCCACCACCTGCAAGTTCCCCTCCAAGTTACACACCATTCTGACTTGGAAATATATCACCATTCTTTCATCGTTGCTGGGTCAAAATCCTGGAACTCCCTCCCCAACAGCACTGTGGGAGTACCTCGGACTGCAGCGGTTCAAGAAGGCGGCTCACCACCATCTTCAAGGCAAATTAGGGATGGGCAATAAATGCTGGCCCTGCTAGTGACGCCCACATCGCAGAAACTAAAACATTTTTTTAACTAGGGATGGGAAATAAATATTGGCCTTGACAACATCCACATTCCAGGAATTAATTTTTATTTATTTATTTATTTATTTTTAAAAAGGGGGTCAGGAAAGGAGCAAGAAAGAGACAAAAGTGAAGAGGGGATGGAGAGAGGGAGGAAGAGGAAAGGAGAAGAGGGGGACATGGGAGAGAAGGAGAAGTAAAGGAACAGCAGAGTGTTGCACCTAGGAGAAATTGAAAATAGGAGAAAGAACACATTGAGATACCCAGAGGAAGCACAGTATGAGGAAACAGCTTGTCACTTTTGAGTTTGTTGCAATAATAAAAAAGAGATGAACTTAGCTTCTGCTCAGTTATTCATTGAGATTATATTTATACAGGAAAGGGCCTACTTACATCATGTTCAGCTATTCACTCACATTCATATTTGCACAGTCATGTAGGCAAAAAGGTTTAATATGATGCGCTGTTCTTGGATGGGTACTGAATTGAAGAATTTGTAATTTATATTCTGGGGGATAAGAAGTTACAGCAATGTTGACAAACGGAGACCGTTACAGATGAGAGCGCTTCATTGATAAGGTGACTTCCAAAGCCCCTTACAGCTGTCATTGAGGAGTCCTCCGAGTAACTATCCCTCCTCGTCCTTCTCAGTTATGCAGCACAGAAAGAGGCCCTTTGGCCCATCATGTCCGCACCAGCCATCAAGACCTGTCTATTCTAATCCCATTTTCCAACACTTGGTCTGTAGCCTTGTATGCTATGGCATTTCACATGCTCATCTAAATGCTTCTTGAATGTTCTGCAGGTTCCTGCCTCTACCACCCTTTCAGGCAGTGAGTTCCAGATTCCAACAACCCTCTGGGTGAAAAGTTTTTCCTCAAATCCCCTCTAAACCTCCTGCCCCTTACCTTGAAACTATGCCCCCTCTACTAAGGGGAAAAGTTCCTTTCTATCTACCCTCTCTATGCCCCTCAATTTTGTACACCGCAATCAGGTCCCCCCTCAGCCTTCTCTGCTCTAAGGAAAACAACCCCAGCCTGTCCAGTCGCTCTTCATAGCTGAAGCACTCCAGCCCAGGTAACATCCTGGTGAATCTCCTCTGCACCCTCTCCAATGCAATCACATCCTTGCTATAGTGTGGCGACCAGAACTGCACACAGTATTCCAGCTGTGGCCTAACTAACATTTTGTACAGCTCCATCATAACCTCCTTGCAATTATATTCCATGTCTCGGCTAATGAAGGCAACTATCCACTATGCCTTTTTAACCACCTTATCCGCCTGTCCTGCTGCCTTCAGGGATCTATGTACATGCACACCAAGGTCCCTCTGATCCTCTGTCCTTCCTAGGGTCCTACCATTCATTGTGTATTCCTTTGCCTTGGTAGTCCTCCCAAAATGCATCACCTCACTTTTCAGGGTTAAATTCCTTTAGCCACTGTTCTGCCCATCTAACCAACCCGTCTATATCGTCCTGTAGCCTGAGGCTTCCCTCCGCTATTTACCACTCCACCAATTTTCGTGTCATCTGCAAACTTATTGATCATACCTCCTACATTCATATCTAAATTAATGTACACTACAAACAGCAAAGGACCCAGCCCCGATCCCTGCAGTACACCACTGGACACAGGCTTCCAGTCACAAAAACAACCTTCGACCATCACACTCTGCCTCCTGCCACTAAGCCAATTTTGGATCCAATGTGCCAAATTGCCCTGGATCCCATGGGCTCTTACCTTCTTGACCAGTCTCCCATGTAGAAATTTGTCAAAAGCCTTACTGAAGGCCATGTAGACTACATCAACTGCGCTACCCTCATCCACACACCTAGTCACCCCCTCAAAAAATTCAATCAAATTGGTTAGACACGATCTCCCCCCGACAAAGCTATGCTGACTATTCTCGATTAATCCTTGTCTCTCCAAGTGGAGACTAATTCTGTCCTTCAGAATTTTCCAATAATTTTCCTACCACTGATGTTAGGCTCACTGGCCTCCAATTCCCTGGTTTATCCCCATGACTCTTCTTGAATTATGGTACTACGTTAGCTGTTCTCTAGTCCTCTGGCACCGCCCCTGTGGCCAGAGAGGTTCTGAAAATTTGTGTCAGAGCCCCTGCAATCTCCTCCCTTGCCTCACAGCAGCCTGGGATACATCTCGTCTGGGCCTGGGGATTTATCCACTTAAGCCTGCTAAAACCGCCTCCCGCTCAATACTAATTTGTTCAAGTAGATCACAATCCCCCTGCCTGATTTCTATGCCTACATCATCCTTCTCCATAGTGAATACAGATGCTAAATATTCATTTAAAACCTCACCTACATCTTCCAGCTCTACAAACAGATTGCCACTTTGGTCCCTACTCTTTCCCTGGTTATCCTCTTGCCCTTAATATACTTATAAAACACCTTGGGATTTGTTTATTTTTTCATGCCCCCTCTTCACTCTCCTAATTTCTTTGTTAAGTACCCCCTGCACTTTCTATACTCCTCTAGGGCTTCCACTGTTTTGTCTTTTGTATTGCCAAAAGCCACCTTTACCTACAACCCCCCCCCCACTCTAATCCATTCTTGTATATCCCTTGACATCCAGGGGTCCCTGGGCTTGTTGGTCCCACCCTTGACCTTTACGGGAACATGTTGACGTTGTACTCTCGATTTCCTTTCAGAAAGACTCCCACTGCTCTGATATAGATTTTCCTACAAGTAGCTGATCCTCGTCCACCTTGGCCAGATCCTGCCTTATATTAAAAATCAGCCTTCCCCCAATTTAGAACCTTTATTTCCAGTCCATCTTTGTCCTTTTCCATGACTACCTTAAATCACACCGAATTATGGTCACCGTCACCAAAATGCTCTTCTACTGACCCTTCTATCACTTGCCTGACTACATTCCCAAAATTTAGGTCCAGTACTATTATGTCCGTGAATGATTGAGACACGGACGGCAGGAGTTGAACAAAACAAGTCTTTACTGATTGAAGTCAACCGGGAAACTGAAACTACAGAGGCTCACTAGCGCCTTTTATACAGGGGTGGTCACTGCCGGTACTGCAGTCTGAGACCAGTTATTCTCTTAAAGGTACATACACAACAATTCCTCCCCTTTTAGATAAACAGTACATAACATTCATTTAACAACTAAATGATAACTAATTACAATCAAAATTACGGTTGCTAGATACAGTGGTTAAGTTTAAGCAATTATAAGTTCAGTCTTTGAGGAGGCTTCCTGATTCTGTCTGGATAACGCCTCTTTGGGGTATCAGGTTCTTCTGGCAAGGTTGAGTTGGGATCAATGTCGTTGTTTGGTTCATCTGCTCCAATATCACCGATTCTGCGGTAGCTGCAATTGGTACGTCGATTTCATTGCCAGGTGTATCAGATCGTGGTGTGGAGTTGACGTTTTCCAGTGACTCTAGAATCTGGTCAGCATGGCATCTTACAATGCTCTCTCCAACGTCCATGGTATACATGAGGTCCTTGCCGTGTACAAATTGTTCCTGGCTGCCATTTCTCAGTGCGGTAGTCCTGGGCCAAAACTGGTTGACCTATCTTAAAACTCCTGGTCGGCCTTTCATTCATATACTGAAACTGCCTGTTCTCCACATCTCTTCGGACGTTTGGCTTAACCAAATCCAAGCAGCATCGTAGTCTTCGATTGAAGAACATCATGGCTGGAGTTTGGTTGGTAACCGCATGTGTCGCATTCCGGTAGGCAAACAAGAAGTTGTCCACCTTGTGTTGTAGGGGTATATCTTCATTACACATTGCCTTGATAGCCTTCTTGAATGTTTGAACAAACCTCTCGGCCAATCCATTAGTGGCTGGATGATATGAGGCAGATGTGTAATGCTTAACACCATTGTTCTTTAAGAACCTCCGGAACTCTTCAGACACAAACTGTGGTCCATTGTCAGAGTAAATCTGTGCAGGCAGCCCATTCCTGGTGAATATGGTTCGTTAAACTGTGATAGTTTTTTCTGTGGTGGTTGAGGACATTTTTATTACCTCTGGCCACTTTGAATGTGCATCCACTGCAATTAAAAACATCGAGTCCATGAAGGGACCAGCAAAATCAATGTGCACCCTTTGCCATGGAGATGAGGGCCACTCCCATGGATGCAGAGGAGCTTGTGGTGGGGCGTTTTGGACCTTCTGGCATCCTGCACAGCTCTTGGTCATCTCTTCGATTTCTCTATCGATTCCCAGCCACCACACAAACACTCTGGCTAAGTTCTTGATTTTTACCCCACCCAGATGACCCTCATGAAGCTCATTGAGCACTCTATCCGTCAACTTAGGTGGAATTACTACTCTGGATCCACACATCAAGGTTCCTCTGCACACTAACAGCTGTTCTCTTCTCGGCGGGAATGCTGGCAGCAGTGGTTCGCCATGTGCTGGCCATCCCTTCACCGTTAAATCATAGACCCGTGATAGTGTCGGGTCATTCCGTGTTTCCTTTTCTATGTTTGCATTCGTCACAGGGAGACATTCGACTATGGTCGAGCGGAATAACTCCATTGGATCCACTGCAAGGTCTTCTTCTTCCACCGTCGGCAACGGTAGGCGTGACAATCCATCAGCATTCCCATGCTGTTTAGTTCATTTGTACTCGATGTCATATTGGTGTGCCCCTAGGAAAAGGGACCACCTCTGCAGCCATTGTGCTGTCATTATCGGTACGCCCTTCTGAGGGTTGAAAATGGAGACAAGAGGTTGATGATCGGTTAGTAGAGTAAATTTTTGACCGTGCAGGTAGTGATTGAACTTCTTCACCCCCCATACTAGGCTGAGGGCCTCTGTCAATCTGGGCGTAGTTACGCTCGGCAGAAGTTAACGAGCGTGACGCAAAAGCTATCGGCCTCTCTAAACCATCAAGGAATTTATGTGACAGTACCGCCCCAATGCCGTAGGGAGACGCATCACACGCCAGTCTGATCGGCAGTGCTGGGTTGTAGTGAGCCAATACTTCTCTTGAAGTGATTAAGTCCTTACTCTTCTGCTCCATTTCCATGCTACTCCCGTTCGTAGCAGGGCATTCAGTGGGTGCAGAATTGTCGACAAATTCGGCAAAAACTTATGGTAGTAATTCACCAATCCGAGGAATGACCTCAGTTGCGACACATTTTCAGGCGCTGGAGCCTTAACTACCGCTTCAATTTTGTCAGGGGACTTATGTAACCCCTCTTCATCAATCACGTGGCCACAATACGATATCTGTTTCTTAAAAAACTCGCACTTGGGGCGGTTGGCTCATAGCCCATGTTCCCGTAGTCTAGTGAGCACCTGTTCTAGGTTGTTAAGGTGTTCACTGTCATCTTCACCTGTCACTAGGATGTCGTCCAAGTAACACTGAGTCCCCGGAATCCCTTGCAGGACTTGTTCCATCGCTCTTTGTCATATCGCCGGAGCCGATGCTACTCCGAATACCAATCGATGATACTGGTAAAGACCTTTGAGAGTGTTTATCGTGAGATACTTCCTAAAGGATTCTTCAACCTCCATTTGCATATATGCTTGTGCTAGGTCAATTTTTGTAAAACGCTTCCCTCCAGACAGTGAGGCGAAGATGTCTTCCATCCTTGGAAGAGGATATTGTACTGTGTGCAGGACTGGGTTCACCGTCACCTTGAAATCCCCACAGATGCGAACCTTCCTTGGCTCCTCAGACTTATTGCTTAACGTTTTCTTCATGACAGGAACGATGGGTGTCGCCCACTCGCTCCAGTCGACCTTAGGCAACATCCCTGCCTTCTCTAGATTCTCCAGCTCTGCCTCGACGGCTGGGCGAATTGCATATGGTACCGGTCTTGCTTTGAAAAACTTGGGAATTGTATTCTCTTCTATTTTTATCAAGGCGGTTACGCCTTTAAGAGTGCCCAGTTCGTGTTGAAATACCTCTTTGGCGTTAGCTAAGATTGTTGACAATCATCCAGGAGTGACGTCGTCATCTTTTTTACCGTCCACCGTCATTGCATGAATGGAGTGCCAATCTAAGCTCATCTTCCTGATCCATTCACGCCCCAATAACGGTGGTCCACCATTTTGCAGTATGTAGAGATACAATTTCCGTATTTTCTTGCCGCTGTATTCGACAGGCACCCTTATTTTTCCTCTGGGGTATACTTTTTGCCCCGTATACGTCGTCAAGACGATGGATGTCTCTCTCAAGGGTATGTGTGAGAATAGCCGCTCGTAGTCTCGTCGATTCATGACGGTTAGCGCTGATCCTGTATCCAATTCCATTTTAACTTGGGACCCTGCTATCGTGAGGGTGACCCAAATGGTTCGGTGATCCTCTTTTGCGATTACATTGTGAAGTTTGAGACAGCTTAGTCTCCTGTTCCCGGATTCACTATCGCTCATCTGGTCTTCGGAACTAATGTCCGTCATCTTTTGTACTTTCTTGTATGGTTCCTTAGTAGCCTTTTTGTTGTCGCTGGTCTTCTTCCCAGACCTGCAAACTTGTGCAATGTGTCCCATCTTTCCGCATTGCCTGCATATTTTCTCTTTGGACCAGCAGTCCTTCTGGTCATGGTTAGTTCTGCCGCAGCGATAACATTTTGCAAATCCCCATGTCATTTCGTGGGTGCCGTATTCCTGTGGCTTTTGTTGAATTTCTGCAGCTCCCCTGGCTGCTGCTTCGTACAATACTGCCACGCTGAAAGCCTTATCTAGCGTCAGCTCTTTCTCTGAGAGTAACTTCTTCTGTGTTCCTTCACTCAGGAGTCTACAGACAAATTTGTCCCGTAGGGTATCTGCCAGTCCTGCTCTGAACTGACAGTGCTTTGATAGCTTGCGTAGTTCCGTAAGGTACTCAGCATTGCTCTCATCTTTATGCCGAGTTCTCCTGTGGAATTTAAATCTTTCTGCTATCAACAGCAGTGCAGGGTTTAGGTGTTCCTGTAGGACAGCAACAATTTCATTAAAACTCTTCGCCTTCGGTTTGGCTGGAGTAATCAGGTCCCGCAATAGGCTGTACGTTCAAGCGCCCATTAAGTTTAGCAATACCGATGTCTTTTTCTCATCGGCTATTTCGTTTGCCTCGCAATATACCTCGACTCTTTCCACATACGTGGTCCAGTCCTCTATTGTATTATCAAAGGCAGTGATACAGCCAGTCTTCGGCATCTTGAAAATCTAAAATGGCGCCTCCCGCGCTTTGCCTTCTTCCCCGCTGTTTCTAGCGCTGCTTTCCGCGGTTCCCGTTGCAACCTGCAGCTCCTCGCGGTTTCTTGCGCGTTTAATATTTCTTTTTTTTATTATTTTCCCGTCGTGGAACAACCCTGTGGGACTCTTGCCTCCCTCTTCTCGGGTCTATACGCAGCCCGGCTTCGTAGCACCGGCCGCGCCCTGTGTGCTCCACCCTCTCTCTCTCCTCTTCCCGACAACGCTGCTCGGCCCCGTTGCAAGCCACCCGCTCGAGTTCGCGAACGCCGCAGCCCAGGAAGGATCAGTGTACTACCTGCCACCAGCCCGATTAGCTGAAGCACCATCGACAGGAACCAGGCCCCGCTTTCGACAGCTTCTCCAGCAATCTTCAACTCCGCTAACACAGGGGCGGATGCCCACGGTCGACGCCCGTTTCTACTGCTTCTTTCTTCCTTCTGGCCTCGACCTCTGCTCACTTCGCTGCAGGAATGGATCCCAGGAGGTGGTGCAGACTGTAGGTAAGTTCGTATCTGCTCGTCGCCAGTATTATGTCCGTGAATGATTGAGACACGGACAGCAGGAGTTGAACAAAACAAGTCTTTACTGATTGAAGTCAATCGGGAAACTGAAACTACAGAGGCTCACTAGCGCCTTTTATACAGGGGTGGTCACTGCCGGTACTGCAGTCGGAGACCAGTTATTCTCTTAAAGGTACATACACAACAAGTACCACCCCCTGTCTTGTAGGACTTTCTACAGGCTGGATCAAAAAGCTCTCCTAGATGCACTTTAAGAATTCCAAACCCTCCAAGCCTTTCACACTGACTACCCCAGTTAATATTGGGGAAGTTGAGGTTTGCCTACATATCTTCTGAGATTTGCCTACATATCTGTTCCTCTATCTCCCCCTGACTGTTTGGGGGCCTATAGCACACTCCCAGCAAAGTGCTTGCCCCCTTTTTTTTTTTAAGTTCTACCCATATGGCCTCATTAGAGGAACCTGCCAAGGTATCATCCCTCCTTACAGCAGTAATTGACTCCTTGATTTATATTGCAACACCCCCTCCTCTTTTACACCCCCCTCTGTCTCGCCTGAAGATTCTATACCCCGGAATATGGAGCTGCCAGTCTTGCCCCTCCCTCAACCATGTCTCTGATAGCAACAATATCATACTCCCCAGTGTTCATCAACACCTTCAATTCATCTGCCTTACTCGCAAAACTCCTTGCATTAAAATAAATGTCATCCAGCCTTGCCATACTTACTTGTGCCATTACATATTTGCTCGGCCTTCCAGGCTGACTTATTTTTTCCTCTATATTTGGCTGTGCATCACCTCTTACTATAGTGCCACTCTGTATCCCCCCCACAAACAGTACTAGCAAACCTCCCCGCAAGGATGTTGGTCCCGTTCCGGTTCAGGTGCAACCCGTCCGACAGGTCCCACCTTCCCCAGGAGCAGACCCAGTGATCCAGGAAACTAAAGCCCTCCCTCCTGCACCAACTCTTTAGCCACGCATGCATCTGCTCTTTCCTTCTATTCCTATACTCACTAGCACGTGGCACCGGGAGTAATCCAGAGATTACAACATTTGTGGTCCTGCTTTTTAATCTGCTACCTAGCTCCCTAAATTCTTGTTGCAGGACCTCATCCTCTTTCTACCCATGTCATTGGTACCAATGTGAACCACAACCTGACTGTTCACACTCCCCCTTCAGAATGCCCTGCAGCCGTTCAGTGACATCCTTGACCCTGGTGCCAGGGAGGCAACATACCATCCTGGAGTCATATCTGCAGCCACAGAAACATCTATCTGTTCCCCTTACGATCGAATCCCCTATCACTATTGCTCTCCCACTCTTTTTCCTCCCCTCCTGTGCAGCTGAGCCACTCGTAGTGCCAGACTTGGCTCTTGCTGCATTCCCCTGAGAAACCATCTCCCCCAGCAGTATCCAAAACAGAAAATCTGCTGGAGAGGGAGATGGCCCCAGGGGACTCCTGCACTACATTCCTAGTTCTTTTACTGTCTGGCAGTCACCCATTCCCCAGCTGCCTGTGCACTCTACTTGTGGTGTGACCACCTCATTAAACATGCTATCCACGAAGATCTCAGCTTCGCAGATGCTCCACAGTGACTCCAGCCGCAACTCCAGCTCCAAAACGCGGATTGCAAGTAGCTGCAGCTGGAGACACTTCCTGCACATGTGCTCGCCCTAGATACCGAAAGTGTCCCTGACTTCCCACATAGCACAGGAGGAGCAGTCCACGCTGCCGAGCTGCCCTGCCCTACTTTTAATTTACTCCCTTTACATTAAAGAATATTAAATACACTAGGGACCTTACTTCCCTTTAAACACTACTTACTCTAAACTAGAGACCTTACTTTTACATTAACGACTGGACTGTAGAAATACTCACCAGGTCCTACTTACCAATCAGCTCCTTCCCTGGTTATGACATCACTTTAGCAGTTTCACAGTTGTTGTTGGACTGCTCCCAGATTCTTTCATTGGTGTACTCTTTTAGTTTGGACCAAAAACAAATTGTCTGTAAATTAATCAAATTTTAAATGAACCTTAACAAATCAAATTAAAATTGTGTTGGCCTGGCTTTCATTGGTGTAAAGTAAGAACCAATTTGCAACACACTGTTTAAACTGCACTTTTATTTTTCTCCAGATGCAGTTGGGGGTGTCACAGAACCGCTGGTTCTCTGTCCCCTCTTGTGCAGCTTTTTAGCTCCTGCTCTCCTGGAAGCTGACTAAGATTAGAAAAAAGAAAGGAACTCACAGCTTAACACTCTGTTCCAATCTGCACTCTCGCCTCCCTTACTTATACTGCTGAGATTTAAATAAGTGAGTTCTCTGGTGGGTACAGAACTCGATTCGACCAGTTAATTAATTAATTACTCTCACCTGCTCTCCAGCACAGAGCTTGCTGAGCCCCGCCCAAGCATAGAAGAAACTTAAAACTTAAAACAGTAAATTGAAATTTAAGTTAAATGTTAATTGCAAGCACACAAGACTAGATTTTATTTTTAAAAAGAGATTAACCTTTAAGATTCACTCTCTCACTCACCAAACTCGCAGCTTAACACTCTGTTCTGATCTGCACTTCGTGACTTCTTGACTTGTCTGCAGTCTTTGACACGGTTGACCACTCCATCCTTCTCCAATGCCTCTGCACCATCGTCCAGCTGGGTGGGACTGCAGTCGCCTGGTTCCATTCTTATCTATCTAATCATAACCAGAGAATGACCTGCAATGGCTTCTCTTCCCGCTTCCACATCGTTACCTCTGGTGTCCCCCAAGGATCTATCCTTGGCCCCCTCCTATTTCTCATCTACATGCTGCCCCTTGGCAACAGAATCCAAAAACATAGAAACATAGAAGATAGGAGCAGGAGTAGGCCATTTGGCCCCTCGAGCCTACTCCGCCATTCAATGAGATCATGGCTGATCATCCAAACTCAGTACCCTGTCCCTGCCTTGTCCCCATATCCCTGGATCCCTTTAGCCTTAAGAAATATATCTAACTCCTTCTTGAATATATTTAATGAATTGGCCTCAACTGACTTCTGTGGCAGAGAATTCCACAGGTTCACCACTCTCTGGGTGAAGAAATTCCTCCTCATCTCTGTCCTAAATGGCTTACCCCTTACCCTTAGACTGTGACCCCTGGTTCTGGACTCCCCCACCATCGGGAACATCCTTCCTGCATCTAGTCTGTCTAGTCCTGTTAGAATTTTATGTTTCAATGAGATCCCCTCTCATTCTTCTAAACTCCAGCGAGTATAAGCCCAATTGACCCAATCTCTCCTCATACGTCATTCCTGCCATCCCAGGTATCAGTTTGGTGAATCTTCGCTGCACTCCCTCCATGGCGAGAACATCCTTCCTCAGATAAGGCAACCAAACTGCACACAATACTCAAGGTGTGGTCTCACCAAGGCACTGTACAACTGCAGCAAGACATCCTTGTTCTTGTACTCGAACCCTCTCGCTACGAAGGCCAACATACCATTTGCCTTCTTAACCGCCTGCTGCATCTGCATGCTTACCTTCAGCAACTGGTGCAAAAGGACACCAAGGTCTCGTTGCACTTCTCCTTCCCCCAATCTATTGCCGTTCAGATAATAATCTGCCTTCCTGTTTTTGCCACCAAAGTGGATAACCTCGCATTTACCCACATTATACTGCATCTGCCATGCATCTGCCCAATCACCCAACCTGTCCAAATCATACTGGAGTTTCTCAGCATCCTCCTCACAGCACACACGCCCACCCAGCTTTGTGTCGTCTGCAAACTTGGAGATATTACATCTAGTTCCCTCGTCTAGATCATTAATATATATTGTGAATAGCTGGGGTCCTAGGACTGAACCCTACGGTACCCCACTAGCCACTGCCTGCCAATCAGAAAAAGACCCATTTATTCCAATTCTTTGCTTCCTGTCTACCAACCAGTTCTCTATCCAAGTTAGTACCTTGCCCCCAATCCCATGAGCCTTAACTTTACACGCTAATCTCTTATGCGGGACCTTATCAAAAGCCTTCTGAAAGTCCAAATACACCACATCCACTGGTTCTCCCTATCTATTCTACCAGTTACATCCTCAAAAAATTCCAGTAGATTAGTCAAGCATGATTTACCTTTTGTAAATCCATGTTGACTTTGTCCGAGCCTGTCACTGTTTTCCAAGTGCTCTGCTATTACATCTTTTATAATGGACTCTAGCATTTTCCCCACTCAGGCTTACTGGTCTGTAATTCCCCGTTTTCTCTCTACCACCTTTTTTGAATAGTGAGGTAACATTACCTACCCTCCAATCCATGGGATCTGTTCCAGAGTCTATCAAATTTTGGAAGATGACCAGCAATGCATCTACTATTTCTAGGGCCACTTCCTTCCCGTCAATTTCCCTAACACCATTTCCCTACAAAAACTGATTTCATTCAGTTCCTCCCTCTCATTAGACCCTATGTTCCCCGACATCTCTGGGAGGTTATTTGTGTCCTCCTTTGTGAAGACAGAACCAAAGTATGTATTTAATTGGTCTGCCATTTCTTTGTTCCCCATTATAAATTCCCCTGATTCTGACTGCAAGGGACCTACGCTTGACTTCACCAATCTTTTTCTCTTCACATATCTATAGAGGCTTTTACAGTCAGTTTTTATGGTCCCTGAAAGCTTACTCTCATACTCTATTTTCCCCCTCCTAATTAATCCCTTTGTCCTCCTTTGCTGAATCCTAAACTGCTCCCAATCCTCAGGTTTACTGCTTTTTCTGGCCAATTTATATGTACTCTCCTTGGATCTTATGCTATCCCTAATTTCCTTTGTTAGCCACGGTTGAGTCACCTTTTTTGTTTTATTTTTATGCCAAACAGGGATGAACAAATTCTGTAGTTCATCCATGCGATCTTTAAATGTTTGCCATTGCCTTTCCACCGTCAACCCTTTGAGTAACATTTCCCAATCAATCCTACCAACTCGCGCCTCATACCATCGTAGTTTCCTTTATTTAAATTCAGGACCCTAGTCTCTGAGTCAAGGAGCGTCAGTTTCCACATGTACGTTGATGACACCCAGCTCTACCTCACTACATCTTCTCTTGACTCCTGCACGGTGTTTACATTTTCAGACTGCTTGTCCGACATACAGTTCTGGATCAGCAAGAATTTTCTCCAATTAAATATTGGGAAGACCGAAGCCATTGTTTTCGGTCCCCACCACAAACTCCGTTCCCTAGCTACTGACTCCATCCCTCTCCCTACCATCTGTCTGTGGCTGAACCACACTGTTCGCAACCTTCGTGTCATATTTGACCCTGAAATGAGCTTCCGACCACATATCCGCAGCATAACAAAGACCACTTACTTCCACCTCCGTAACATCACCCATCTCCGCCCTTGCCTCAGCTCATCTGCTGCTGAAACCCTCACCCATGCCTTTGTTACCTCTAGACTTGACTATTCCAACGCACTCCTGGCTGGCCTCCCACATTCCACCCTACATAAACTTGAGGTCATCCAAAACTCAGCTGCCTGTATCCTAAATCGCACCAAGTCCCGTTCGCCCATCTCACCTGTGCTCGCTGACCTACATTGGCTCCCGGTTAAGCAGCACCTCGATTTCAAAATTCTCATCCTTGTTTTCAAATCCCTCCACGGCCTCGCCCCTCCCTATCTCTGTAATCTCCTTCAGCCCCACAACCCCCTGAGATATCTGCGCTCCTCTAATTCTGCCCTCTTGAGCATCTCTGATTATAATTGCTCAACCTTTGGTGTCGTGCCTTCTGTTGCCTAAGCCCTAAGCTCTGGAATTCCCTGCCTAAACCTCTCCGCCTCGCTACCTCTCTTTCCTCCTTTAAGACGCTCCTTAAAACCTAACTCTTTGACCAAGCTTTTGGTCACCTGCCCTAATTTCTCCTTATGTGGCTCGGTGTCAAATTTTTTGTCTTAAAATACTCCTGTGCAGCGCCTTGGGATGTTTTACTACGTTAAAGGCGCTATATAAATACAAGTTGTTGCTGTTGTTGTTGTTGAGTGACAGTCCTCCTGATGCTTCACTCCATTCTCCAAAGCAGATGGAGCTAGCTGCTCAGGAATCTCCATGTCCAGGCCTTTTTGGGGCACAGCAATCTACAACTATGTGGGATACATGCTCTAGAATGTATTGCAGAGCCCTTCCTGATCTATCAAGGGATCAGAAGCACTGTTGTAAAAATCCTATGGTTATCTCTATGATAACTCTGTGCCTCACTGTCGTGCTGCTTAGGTGTTGTTCTAGCAAGTCTTACTGGGGCCATTATCCGTGGCAGCAAAGGTATCGCCTTGTCACCCTCAAACTTTCTGTTCACTTGACTATCATCTGTGAAGAGTCCAGGGAAGGCAGAATTCCTGAGGATGAATTTATCATGGCAACTTCCAGAAAATCTGGCATTGACATGAAGGATTTTTTACATGTGGTCAAAACAGTATGGACCTTCTTCAAATGATACCCTTATCTATTAAGAATGTTGAGGAGGTTAATAGTAGAAGCTTGCAATCCTACGTGGGCACCATCTATTGTAGCCTGCATTTTGGGAAACTCAATAATGTCCTTTCACACTGCTGTCTTGCTGTCATGCCAAACTGGATGATTTCCCCAGAAAAGTGTGCCGGCGACCTGACAAATGCATTGGGAGGAATTTTAACCACACAGGTTGGGTGGGAGAGGGACAGGGTAATGGGGGGAGTTGAAAATTCAAAAATGGGAAATACAACCCCAACCCACCTCCAACGTGCCCACCTCCAGTTTTAATGGAGGCGGGTTGGGGGTTGGGCGACTCATTTGCTCTGCAGAGGCGGGTCCCTAATTTAAATAGTTTAATGAGGCTGCATGCCTCAGATTTGAGTTGTGTTTTAAAATTAATGGCTGCTGGCTGGGTTTCCCAGAGCTCAAGAAATCCGGCAGCTGAAGGGAGGCGAGAGCGGCCGGCTCCAACAGGTAAGTGCCTTTCCAGCACTGCTTGTGGGGCAGGAGAAGGAGTGCTTCCTCCCGGCTCACCAAGCAAACCTGTTTCCCACTCCATGTGATCGAACCTCTGCGATCGGACTCCTCTCTTCCCGCGATCAGATCCCCATGATCTATCCATGCCTCCCCCCCATCACCACGATGTGCCCTGACCCACGATTTCTCCCTTCCTCTTCTCTGTTCCCCAGCTGCTGTCTGGCGCCGCAGGCCTTCCTGCCCAGCAGCCAGTCAGCTTCTAAATCTGTGAAACGAGATGAGGAAACAAAGCCCAAAAATTTAAATCAGGTTACATTTGACCCGTGCTTTCAGGTTTCCCAGCTGCTACACCTCCCGTCCCCCCCTGCTCCCCCCCATTAACCCCCCACCACCCCCGCTCTCTCCCTGCCTCCCCATAAATATCAAGGCCACTGTCTCTGGGTGATAATACACATAACCACTGTGGCTCCTTAAATGAGCCAGTAGCATAAAGATTGAGGGCGGTTAGACTTTTCACAGCCGCAGGCAAACGGTTTGTGGAAGCTTGACTACAGGTCTTCATGTAATAGCTGTCACAGTTCCCCACTGAGACCTTCATAGTATTTGCATGTTCTATACATTTTTACATCATTCATGTCCGAGGCCGGGACCCAGGAGCGAGGACGAGCCCAGCAGTGAGGTCAAGGCCCAGGAGTGGCGCAGTGTGGACCAGCAGCGGGGTCAGGGCCCAGGGAAGGTGCAGCACGGGCCAACAGCGAGGTCGGGAGGACCACAATGCATCCTACGAAACCCAAGCAGAGAGGACCTGCGGGAAGGAGGGAGGAGGACAGTAGCATTATGTTTGTGTGTGCTAGGCCGATGTAGCAGAACTGGTCTCCTGGTCTCCAATCGTCTTGGATCCCCTTGCCATTAGTCCAAGACCTTGCTCTGTCAAGCCCATGTGGTAGCTGGTGTGCAACGGCCACCCCACATTAAAATAATTCACGCACAGGCATCTTCCAGCCTATAAAATTAAGTTCGGGACCTGGAACGTTAGGACCCTCATGGACAACCCCAACAGTGCCCCTTCAACCACCATCTGTCCCACCTGTGACAGAGACTGTAGGTCCCGCATTGGACTCATCAGTCACCTACGAACTCATTTTTAATGTGGAAGCAAGTCATCCTCGGTTCCGAGGGACTGCCTAAGAAGGAGAAGTTATTATCTTATAGAGTGCATTATCCTCAAACGGTGCCTCATGCTCCTTTCTTCCATCCTGTACTGCTCCTCCTCCTTCTTCTCCATTATAATTGCAAACAAGGGAATGCCTGTTGGGAATCCCATACCATATATTAATTTAATTTAATGACCTCTCAGGAGCATCAGAGAGTTCACTTCAAAACGTCCCCAGATTGAAATTACAGCGCTACCATTATGGGGGAAAAGCCTGGCCCAGAATCTACCTCAGAAAATGTCTATCTCATTTTAAGCCCCAAACTCACCAGAAATCACAAATAAACTCAGGCCCAATGACTTTGACATCATCGTGATAGAGGTCCTTGATAAACTCCAAACAAATAAATTTCAAGAGGTAGACACCAGGATGGAAGTTAGGTAGATTGCTTATTGGGTCTGGAATTTGGGCTCCACAAGAATAGGAAATGTTGGTGGCAGGGAATGTGGGCAAGCCTTCCACCCATGCCCTTGTCATGTCAATGGGTGAGTAGGTGGAGAGTTCCTGGGATGCCTATGGAATTCCTTCACTTGTGTCCCGTTAGGCCCAATGGAACTCTCACCAGCTGAGAGCTGACAAGAGCATTCAGAGCCTAATAAAGGCCCTATGACCTCACTGGGAACAGGTCCAAAAAGTGGCAATGTGCTCCTTTAGTAACATTTTTTCATTTTAATCGAAGTTCCTCTTTTGACCTTCCTTGGCCATTCTTGGAGTGAGTGCCTTTGATACACCCTTACAGGTGCAGGCCGCCCACTCCAAGTATTTAAATAATTGTTGGCATCATCTTCTAGGTAGGGTAATGAAGGTAAAAACTCTGGAATCAATCAGGAGACCATTTAATGCTACGGAGGAGGACTATGGGTTCATGCTCTATAGGTTCAATGACCCCCCGACCCCTTTTCTACACTTAGTTGTCAGAGGAAAGGAAGCGCTCACCTGTTATTGTGATTATTTGATGAGCTCCAATGAAATTAAACCAGAGACAGGAGAAGTGTGTTTTATTTTCTTACGATTAAGCCCAAATGTGAAATAACGGTGCGAGGATGTGGTGTATTTGGACTTTCAGAAGGCTTTCGGTAAGGTCCCGCACAAGAAATTAGCGTGTGGGATTGGGGGCAAGCTACTGACTTGGACAGAGAACTGGTTGGCAGACAGGAAGCAAAGAGTTGGAATAAACGGGTCTTTTTACGAGTGGCAGGCAGAGACTAGTGGTGTACTGCAGGGATCGGTCCTAGGACCCCAGCTATTCACAATATATATTAATGATCTAGATGAGGGAGCTAGATGTAATATCTCCAAGTTTGCAGACGACACAAAGCTGGGTGGGCGTGTGTGCTGTGAGGAGGATGCCAAGAAACTCCAGTATGATTTGGACAGGTTGGGTGATTGGGCAGATGCAGTATAATGTGGGTAAATGCGAGGTTATCCACTTCGGTGGCAAAAACAGGAAGGCAGATTATTATCTGAACGGCAATAGATTGGGAGAAGGGGAAGTGTAATGAGACCTGGGTGTCCTTGTGCACCAGTCGCTGAAGGTAAGCATGCAGGTGTAGCAGGCGGCTAAGAAGGCAAATGGTATGTTGGCCTTCGTAGCGAGAGGGTTCGAGTACAGGAACAAGGATGTCTTGCTGCAGTTGTACAGGGCCTTGGTGAGACCAAACCTTGAGTATTGTGTGCAGTTTTGGTCACCTTATCTCAGGAAGGATGTTCTTACCATGGAGGGAGTGCAGCGAAGATTCACCAGACTGATACCTGGGATGGCAGGAATGATGTATGAGGAGAGATTGGGCTTATACTCGCTGGAGTTTAGAAGAATGAGAGGGGATCTCATTGAAATTTATAAAATTCTAACAGGACTAGACAGACTAGATGCAGGAAGGATGTTCCCGATGGCGGGGGAGTCCCAAACCAGGGGTCACAGTCTAAGGATAAGAGGTAAGCCATTTAGGACAGAGATGAGGAGGAATTTCTTCACCCAGAGAGTGGTGAATGTTGAGTCTGTGGTTTCAATTGCAGTTATACTGAATAACAGGACACAGACTACAGAAGTAAGTAAACAGGTCTTTAGTGATTGAGGGGGAAATTATCCAATACCAGGCCCAAGGGAACATATTGATCTGTGGTGACCTCAATTCAAGAACTGGCGAAGAACCAGACTTCACCAATAATCAGGGAAACAATTACATATTCGGGAATAACCACTTCGATATCCTTTCCCTTCCATACAGGCATAACTGCGACAAGCAGACAAATACCAACGGAAAACAGCTCCTGCAGCTCTGTCGAAGCCTGGGTCTGTACATTGTCAATGGTAGGTTCATAGGAGACCTCCTAGGAAGATCGACCTATTGCTCACCTCTTGGCTGCAGCACCGTAGACTATATGATTACGGATTTGGACCCATCCTCTTTCAGAGCATTCACAGTCAAACCACAAACAACACTGTCAGATCACAGTCAAATTACTATGTATCTTAAAAAGACAGAAACAAACAACACAGAAGCACAACCCAGTAAACTGTACAACACCAAAAAATCGTACAGATGGGCCAAAAACGACACGGAAAAATACCAGAAAGCAATTAGCAATGAATCAACTCAAGCTCTCTTGGACACCTTTCTGGATAACATATACACTCACAACAAAGAAGGTGTAAACCGGGCAGTGAATAACCTAAACAATATTTTTGATAATTTGGCAACAAGGTCAAACTTGAAAGCTCGCAAGAACAAACCCAAAACAAAAAACTATGAAAAATGGTTTGACCCAGATTGCCATAACATGAGGAAAAAACTTAGAAAAATATCAAACCAAAAACACAGACATCCAGAAAACGAGGAATTATGCCTTACTTATTGTCAGACACTAACACAATACAGAAACACACTCAGAACCAAAAAAGAGCAATATATTAAGAAT
This sequence comes from Somniosus microcephalus, assembly GCF_052327205.1. Lineage (NCBI taxonomy): Eukaryota > Metazoa > Chordata > Chondrichthyes > Squaliformes > Somniosidae > Somniosus > Somniosus microcephalus. The sequence goes on from NC_140987.1 coordinate 217,916,539, forward strand.
ACACTCAGCTCCATTGAGGAATCCATTGATTCCAATTGTTTCTGGGACAACTGGAATACATTACACAAAAAACAACACGACGAATTGGCCATTCAAAATGGAGACACATGGGAAAACCACTTTGAAAAATTATACCAGAAAAACACACTAAGGCCAGAGCAACACCAAATATGCAAAAAACTGGAAAAGCTCGAAATGGCCATAAAAGATAACCAAAACCCGCTAGACTCCATAATAACAGAAAAAGAACTTTTGGAAAAACTCAAGGACCTGCGACCAGGAAAAGCTTGCGGGGCAGACGGCATACTAAGCGAGATGATTAAACACACAGACGATAAAATGAAACTGGCTATCCTAAAACTCTTCAACTTGGTTCTGAGTGTCGGTTACTTCCCTGATATCTGGAACAAAGGACTCATAACGCCCATATACAAAAGTGGGGACAAAGTCAACCCAAATAACTATCGAGGCATCTGTGTAAACAGTAACCTGGGGAAGGTATTCTGTAGTATCATAAACAAAAGACTTATAAACTTCCTTGAGGAGCACAATGTCTTGAGTAAAAGCCAAATTGGATTCCTGCCAAACTATAGAACATCAGATCATATCTTCACCCTACAGACCCTAATTGACAAACACGTTCATCAAAACAAAAGCAAAATCTACGCATGCTTTATAGATTTCCAGAAGGCTTTTGATTCCATCTGGCATGACGGTTTATTCCTGAAACTTATCGAAAGCGGGGTAGGGGGAAAAACATATGATGTAATTAAATCAATGTATACAAACAACAAATGTGCAGTTAAAATTGGAGACAAACAAACAAAATACTTCCCACAGGGGCGGGGGGTGACGCAGGGCTTGCCAATCTCACCGACACTCTTTAATATTTACATAAATGAATTGGCAAAACTACTTGAACAATCTACAGCACCCGGCCTCACCCTATATGAATCCAAGGTTAAATTCCTCCTCTATGCAGACGACCTGGTTCTGCTGTCACCAACTAAGGAGGGTCTACAGCAGAACCTGGATCTGCTGGAGTCGTACTGCCAGACTTGGGCCCTGACAATAAATCCCCAAAAAACCAAAGTCCTTGTGTTCCAGCAAAGATCCAGACATCAGGGACCCAAAATAAATTCCACACTAGGAACAACCAAAATTGAACAAACCACTAACTACACATACTTGGGCTTAAAAATCAGTTCTACGGGAAATTTCAAACTGGCTGTGAATGAACTGAAAGAGAAAGCAAGAAGGGCTTTCTATGCCATTAAAAAATCAATCCAAATAGAAATCCCAATTAGCATTTGGCTCAAAATTTTCAAATCAGTAATTGAACCAATTGCACTCTATGGCAGTGAGGTGTGGGGACCGCTAACACAACAAGAATTTGCAAAATGGGACAAAGACCCAATTGAGATCCTACATGCAGAATTCTGTAAAAGTATCCTCCGGACTCAAAGGAAAACCGTAAACAATGCATGCAGGGCAGAACTAGGCCAATATCCATTAATAATCACTATCCAAAAAAGAGCCACCAAATTTTGGAAACACCTAGAAATGAGCAACCCCCAATGCTATCATTACGAAGCCCTGAAATGCCAAGAGAGGACCATAAAGAAGAATACCCTCAGTCAACTAGTCCTGGGACTCAGTGAAGTAACTACTAACACTACTAACAATAACCAGCCCCAGGACAGTGACAGCGTAACACAAAGAATTCGACCCAACACCATCGTCGCTAAGCAAAAGGAAAAATATCTGTCATATTGGGCAGAAACAACAAAAACCCAAAGCAAACTCAATTGCTACTTGGCCCTAAACAGACAATACAACATGGCTGATTACCTGACCATGGTAAAGGATAGCAAACTGAGAAAAACTTTGACAATGTACAGACTTAGTGAACATAACCTGGCGATCGAAAAAGGTAGACACAGGCAGACCCGGCTACCAAGAGAGGACAGGATATGCTCTCACTGCAGTCAGGGAGTGGTGGAGACAGAGATGCACTTCCTCACAGCTTGTAGAAAATATCAGGGCATAAGGGAGAATTTCTACCCAAAATTCACAAAAATATGCCCGGAATTCAGAAATTTGAATGACGACCAAAAACTCCCATACCTACTAGGGGAAGAGAGAAATTGTGTAACACTAGCGGCACACTATGTTACAGCTTGCCATAAACAGAGGGACAACCAATAAATATAAGAAAAGAGTACATATAAATTATATGAAAGTATCTGTTTATACACTGTATGGATAGATCTGTATTTTTGTGAACAAACATGAATGTTTTTCGATGCTTTGGCAACATAAGATGTAACTTGTCATGCCAATAAAGCGATTTGAATTGAATTGAATTGAAAATTGATTGAGGGTCCTCTTTTTAATTTGAACCCAAAAAAAAAACAAAAAAAAAAACAATTATCTGTAAATAAACAAAAGTTCAACTAAATCTTAACAAATCAAATTAAAATTGGGTTTTCCGAATTGATGATGCACTCCAGTCCCTGCGGCACCCACCGGTCGCGGAAATACTCAAGCGTACCGGCGGACACCGCGTGCTCCATCTCCAGGGCCAGCCGAGCGCGAACATGGCCGCGGAAGAGAGGCAGGCAATCCGGCCGGACGACCCCCTCGACCGCCCGCTGCCTGGACCAATTGATTGCTCTTTTAGCCAGGCCCAGGAGCAGGCCCACAAGGAGGTCCTCCAGCCTGTCCGCTCCCCTCCGCACCGGGTGACCGTAGATCAAGAGCGTGGGACTGAAGTGCAACCAAAAATCAAGGAGCAGCCCCTTCAAGTAGTGAAAGAGGGGCTGCAACCTCTCATACACCATATAAACGTGAAACACGGACTCCTCCAGGCCGCAAAAAATGCAGGCGGCCTGGGAGTCCGTGAACCTACTTAAAACCTTATTGCACGGGACTGCTCTGTGCAACACCCTCCAGGCCAAGTCCCCAATGGAACAAGGGAGGACTCCCGTGTAGAGAGCCCTCCATTGGGGACCTCCGCCACCGCCAGTCGGCAAAACGCCACGCCAAGGCGTGTCCGGACGGCAGACGAAGATGGCAAAGTGGAGAGTGTGCAGGAGCAGCCCGTACAGGAAACCCCTCCGCGCGGAATGAAAAGGCACGGAGGGTATTTCCTCGAGACGGCTCAAGTTGTGAGGCGTCGGCTCCCGAGGGGAGTTTCGGGGCCGGGCGCTGATGAGGAATTCCGTCCGGACGGGGGTAAGCTCAGACGGGATCGCCCCACGTGCTTGAGCCGCCTCGATGGCATAGTGGTTAGCACTGTTGCCTCACTAAGGAAGTGATACTTGGTAAAATAATGGGACTCAAGGCAGATAAATCCCCTGGACCTGATGGCTTGCATCCTAGGGTCTTGAGGGAAGTAGCGGTAGGGATTGTGGATGCATTGGTAATAATTTTCCAAAACTCACTGGACTCAGCAAAGGTCTCGGCAGATTGGAAAACTGCTAATGTAACACCCTTATTTAAAAAGGGTAGTAGGCAGAAGGCTGGAAACTATAGACCTGTTAGCCTAACATCTGTGGTTGGTAAAATGTTAGAGTCCATTATTAAGGAGACAGTAACGGGACATTTGGAAAACATAATTTAATAGGACAAACTCAGCATGGTTTCATGAAGGGGAAGTCATGTTTGACAAATTTGCTGGAGTTTTTTGAGGAAGTAACATACAGGGTGGATAAAGGGGAACCAGTGGGCGTAGTGTATTTAGACTTCCAAAAGGCATTTGACAAGGTGCCACACAAAAGATTATTGCTCAAGATAAAAAATCACGGGATTGGGGGTAATATTCTGGCGTGGGTGGAGGATTGGCTCTCTAACAGAAAGCAGAGAGTTGGGATAAATGGTTCGTTCTCAGATTGGCAACCAGTAACTAGTGGTGTTCCGCAGGGGTCAGTGCTGGGTCCCCAACTCTTTACAATCTATATTAACGATTTGGAGGAGGGGACCGAGTGTAACATATCAAAGTTTGCAGATGATACAAAGATGGGATGGAAAGTAGTGAGTGAGGAGGACATAAAAAACCTTCAAGAGGACATAGACAGGCTAAGTAAGTGGGCAGAGATTTGGCAGATGGAATACAATATTGGAAAATGTGAGGTTATGCACTTTGGCAGGAAAAATCACAGAGCAAGTTATTATCTTAATGGCAAGAAACTGGAAAGTACTGTAGTGCAAAGGGATCTGGGGGTCCTGGTGCACGAGACTCAAAAAGTTAGTATGCAGGTGCAGCAAGTGATCAAGAAGGCCAATGGAATGTTGGCTTTTATTGCTAGGGGGATGGAATATAAAAACAGGGAGGTATTGCTGCAGTTGTACAAGGTATTGGTGAGACCGCACCTGGAATACTGCATACAGTTTTGGTGTCCATACTTAAGAAAAGACATACTTGCTCTCGAGTCAGTACAAAGAAGGTTCACTCGGTTAATCCCGGGGATGAGGGGGTGGTCATATGAGGAGAGGTTGAGTAGATTGGGACTCTACTCATTGGAGTTCAGAAGAATGAGAGGCGATCTTATTGAAACATATAAGATTGTGAAGGGGCTTGATCGGGTGGATGCGGTGAGGATGTTCCCAATGAAGGGTGAAACTAGAACTAGGGGGCATAATCTTAGAATAAGGGGCTGCTCTTTCAAAACTGAGATGAGGAGAAACTTCTTCACTCAGAGGGTGGTAGGTTTGTGGAATTTGCTGCCCCAGAAAGCTGTGGAAGCTACATCATTAAATAAATTTAAAACAGAAATAGTTTCCTAGAAGTAAAGGGAATTAAGGGTTACGGGGAGCGGGCAGGAAATTGGACATGAGTCTAGGTTCGGAATGGTCATGGCCCTGTGGGTAGTGGAGTGGGCCCAGGGGCCGGGTAGCCTGGTTCTGCTCCTACTGTGTTCTAATTCTGTATTAGATTTCAGGAGATGGTTTTATTCCTGTTCCTGGCTGGGGTGGAGATCGCCTTTACAGAAGGTAAGTACTGTAGAAAATATAGGGACAGAGTGATCTCCTGGAAGAATTTCGATCGCCTAGATGGGTCGGAGAGGAATTTCCCAGATTTTTTTCTCCCAAATTGGCCATTGGGTCTTTATCTGGTTTTTCGCCTCTCCCGGGAGATCACATGGGTTCGGGTGGATGCAGAGTGATAGAAGATTTGAGGTTAGGATCAGATCAGCCATGATCTTATTGAATGGTGGAGCAGGCTCGAGGGGCCGATTGGCCTACTCCTGCTCCTATTTCTTATGTTCTTATGGACCCGGGTTCGAATCCGGCCTCGGATGACTGTCTGTGTGGAGTTTGCACATTCCCCCCGTGTTTGCGTGGGTTTCCTCCGGGTGCTCCGGTTTCCTCCCACAGTCCAAAGATGTGCGAGTTAGGATGATTGGCTATGATAAATTGACCCTTAGTGTTAGGGGGATTAAATACGTGGGGTTACGGTGATAGGGTGGGATATGTGTTGGTGTAGGGGTTACGGGGATCGGGTGGGATATGTGTCGGTGCAGGCTCGATGGGCCGAAATGGCCTCTATCTGCACTGTGGGGTTTCTGTGATTCTGTGATACACCTAGTGGAGTCGGGGCCCAGTGCCGCTTTCACCGATTCGATGGCTTCGGCCGCGAGCCAGACGTTGGCCCAGGACAGGCGCCACGCCAGCTCCTCCGGCGCCATCCAGCCCGCTCCTCCGCCATCGAGCAGGTCCCCGACCCTGGTCACCCCGCCAGGCACAGCCCTGCCCTCCACCAGCCGCCCGAACCCGCGTTTGTGGAGGTGCGGATTCCTGAGCAGCGGCTCCCGAAGGAGAGCCGCCGCTCCTGACGGGGGAGAGCTCCGCCTGGAAGCGACGTAGTTCCAAACCCATAGTAGTTCCTGGTAGAAGACAGGCAGCTCCCGCAGGTCGGCACGCCTGCCGCCCACTTTCACAAACAGGAGCTGCGTGTCGTAATTGAGGCCGTGCAGCTGGCGGAAGAAAAATGTCGCCAGCGCACACCATCTCGGAGGATTCTCGACGTACAGGTATCTCTGCAGCGTCTGAATACGGAAAGTCACAGCCTGGGTGCGAAGGCACACCAGCGCCTGACCGCCCTCCCTAAGCGGGAGCCACAGAACCGCGGCAGAGACCCAGTGCTTCCTTTTGTCCCAGAAGAAGTCGATGAGCTTCTTCTGCACCTTGGTGACAAACGCAGGGGGAGGCATCAAAGTGACCAACCAGTACCACAACATGGCGGCCACCAGCCGGTTTATGACCAGCGCTCGACCCCTGTAGGACAACACTCAGGACAGTCCTGTCCAGCGTCCTAGGCGAGCGGTGACTTTGGCCTCCAGCTCTTGCCAGTTCGCCGGCCAGGCGTCCTCGGCAGGGCTAAGGTAGACTCCCAAATAGAGGAAGTGCGTGGTGCTCCAGGCGAAAGGCCCGAACTCCTTCGGCAGGGAGTCCACCCGCCACTGACCCACCAGGAGTCCGGAACATTTCTCCCAGTTGATCTTGGCGGAGGATGCGTCCGAGTAAATCTGCTGGCATTCCCGCATCCTCCGCAAGTCAGCGAGATCCGTGACCGTGAGGAGCACGTCATCGGCGTAAGTCGAGAGGACCACCTCCATGCCCGGCCCTTGCAGAGCCAGTCCCGTCAACCTCTTCCGCAAGAGGCGCAGGAATGGCTCCACGCAAATGGCGTATAACTGACCGGACATGGGGCATCCCTGACGCACCCCCCTCCCGAAGTGAAGGGGCGCCGTCAAGGACCCGTTAACTTTAATCAGACACTCTGCGGCGGCGTACAGAAGTCGGATCCAGGTGACGAAATGCGTCCCGAACCCGAATGCGCGCAGAGTCCCGAAGAGATACTCGTGATCCACCCTGTCGAACGCCTTCTCCTGATCCAGGGAGAGGAAGGCGACCGACAGACCAGCCCTCTGGGAATGGTGGACCAGGTCCCGGACCAGATGGATGTTATCGTGGATGGTCCGACCCGGGACCGTATAGGACTGGTCGGGGTGGATCATGTGGGCCAGCACGGCGCCAAATCGAGCAGACATGGCCCTGGCAAAGATTTTATAGTCCGTGCTGAGGAGGGAGACCGGGAGCCAGTTTTTAAGGAGGCGGAGATCGCCCTTCTTAGGCAGCAGGACAATGACCGCCCTGCGCCAAGAGTGGGGCATCTCCCCGGTCGCCAAACTTTCCCCCAGGACGCGCGCGCAGTCGCCCCCCAAGACGTCCCAGAACATCCTGTGGAACTCCACGGTCAGCCCGTCCAGCCCCGGGGACTTTCCCCTAGAGAGCTGGCGGAGGGCACCGGTCAGCTCCGCCAGGCTTAGCGGAGCGTCCAATTTTTCGGCGCCCTCCGGACTGACCTTCGGCAGGTCCTCCCACAAAACTCTGCGCGCATCCTCGCTGGACGGATCCGGAGAGAACAGAGCCCCGTAGTAGGCGTGGGTCTCCGCGTTGATTCCCTCCAGATCCGAGACCAGAGATCCGTCGTCGGCCAGCAGCCCCAAGAGCTGCTTACGGACCCCCCGTCTTTTTTCCAGCGAGTAGAAGAAGGGGGAGCCGCGGTCCAGGTCCCGCAGGAGCTGGATCCGCGACCTCACGTACGCGCCTCGGGACCCGACGAGCTGCAGGTCCTTCAGCGCGCCCTTCTTCTCTTCGTACACCTTCCACAGGGCCGAGTCCCCGACGACTTGACCGAGACGGGACTCCAGGTCGAGCACCTCCTTCTCCAACCGCCCGACCCGGGCCTCCCGCCTCTTGGTCGACCCCTTCGCGTACTCCTGACAGAAGAGACGCACGTGAGCCTTGCCCACGTCCCACCACAGCCTCAAGGAGGGGAAGCCCCCCTGCTTCCTTCTCCAGTCGGCCCAGAAACGACAGAACGAATCCCGGAACCGCGCGTCCTCCAGCAGCAGGTTGTCAAAGTGCCAGTACGCGGACCCCCCCCGAGCGCGCAGCGGAACGAGCTCCGCCCACACCAGGTGGTGGTCCATGCACGGCACCGGCCGCATGGAAGCCGCCGGAACGCAGGAGACGTACGCCCGGGAAATGTAGAGGCGGTCGATTCTGGACCCTCCTCCTCCAGACCTCACGCTAGTGAAGGCGCTGGAGTCGGGTTGAAGATTTTGCCAGACGTCCACCAAGTCGAAGGAGCCGACCAGGTCCCTCAACTTCTCCATCGCCGGCGGGCATCGCGGGGGACCCGGACGGTCCCTCGCCTCGAGGTTGCAGTTAAAATCCCCCCCGAGGATGACGCACTCGCCCACGTCGATGGAGCCCAGAAGAGCGGACACTTCTTGAAAGAAGCGCACTTGCTGTGCACCGGCCTGAGGGGCGTACACGTTCACTAGATGGAGCGGCACGCCCCCCAGGCGAACAGTGACCTGGAGCAAGCGGCCCGGCACATGCTCCTTGACCCCCAAGATCTCCGGCTGAAAATGCGGGGCCAGCAAGATAGCCACCCCGCTGGAATTGTTGGAGAGGCGACTCATGCTGATCCCTCCTTGCCACTCCAGGAGCCACGTGGCTTCGTCTCCCAGAACGGTGTGGGTTTCTTGCAGGAAGCACACCGCATACTTCCAGTCCCGAAGGACCGAGAAGTTATTGAATCTGCGGCGCGCCTCCCTGCTGCCGTTGATGTTGAGGCTGGCTATGGTTATCTTCATGTCAGAAGCATAGTGCAACCTCTACCTACACCTAACGGGGGGAGGAAGCGCAGCCGCTGGTCAGCCGCCACTTCCTCAGCAGCCCAGTGAGAAACGTTCTGAGCCGACGCAGCTCGAGCGGGTTCACACCCTCGTCCGCGCCCATGATCTTAACGGTGGCGCGGACGGATACGATGAGCAGCGCCAGCTCCGACCACCTGTCGAGGGCCAGCCGGACCTTATTGCGCCGACCCAGGTGCATGGCCATAAAATCCCAGAGTTCCCTTACGGGAATGAGGGGAGATTCGGCAAGGGGCACGAGGTCATCCATACGCCTCGTCGGCGCTGGAGTCCGAATCGTCCTCCGTGCCCATCACCGAGTCCACATCCTCCTCCAGGGGGTCGTCACCAGCGGCCGACCCGTCCGCCACGCAGTGCGCAGCGAACAGCTCAGCCGCACCAGCCAGCCCCGCCTCCGCCCGGATCCTACCCCCAGGATCGGCGGCAGAGGATTCCTCCCTGGGCTCCTCTAGGCGTGCTGGGCCAGAAGATGGCGGCGGTTCAGAGCTCCCCTCCGCCCCAGACGCCGGAACAACCGGAGAAACTGGGGAGGGAACAATTCCCAGCTCCTCCAGTACGTCCGGCACCAGAGACGCAGCCAGGGGGCCATCCTCCTCCCCGCCACCAACCTCCGACTCAGCGGATGGGGTGTTTTGAATAAAAACCTCTACCAGGTCGAGCAGCCCCTGGGAGATGTCCGAGTCGCATTGGGCGAGTTCATTATCCCCGAGCTCGCCCGACCCAGAACCCAGGCCGCCCGACCCGGCGAGGGGTAATGGCACCGATAGAATGGCAATTTCATTTTCCGCCGCGGGTTGTTCCGCGACCCCCCCCCACGGGCAGGGTCTCGTCCCCATCCCCGGGAGGCACGCGCCGGACAGACACATCTGCCTCAGCCTCCCGAGGGACAGGCGACCCCTGCCGATCGCTGGTGATGACGACAGCGGGGGGGAGGGGGCGCAGTACCCGCGGCGGGCGACGACTCCCCCTGCTCGGAGGGACCTTCCTCCTCCTGGTCCTCCTCCTCTTCCAGGGGGTCGCGCCTTCTTTTTAGCACGGAGGGAGCGAGGGAGACCTCCATGTCTGCAAAGGCCTCCTACTCAGCTCCCTCCGGCGGAGCAGGTTTGTCGGGTTCCTCGGGCCCGAGCCCGGCCGCAGGTATCGGCATTACCGCTGCGGCGGTTGCGGCCACAGGTTCGGGCACGAGGCCCCTCCCGCTCGCGTCTGCCCCGATTAACTCCGCGAGGAGCGCGGGTGTAAGGGGCTCAAGGGGCAAGGGCTGGCCATCCACGGCGGGACCTGCCTAAGGTGTTTATTTTTTCCCCGCACCTTCTTTCCGTCCGGACACACTCCCTCCCCCCCGCCGGAGGCCTTGGTGGCATCGGACCCCGACGTCAACCGCGCATCAGACGTTCTCGATGCGCGGGCAGATCCGGGGGGAGGAGCGGTGGCGGCACCAGCCTCGGCCGCACGAGATGATCCGGCGGCCTTGGAGGCGGGGCAGTTTTTCCTAATGTGCCCCACCTCCTTGCAGGCATGGCACCGCACACCGTCCGACGTCCAAAAGACGCGATAGGCGGTCCCCTCGTGGAGGATGACGAACGCCCCATCGGTGTCCTCCTCCCGTGCCAGCTGGATAAACAGCTGGCGCCGGAAGGAGAAGACGTGGTGAAGGCTGGCCTCCCGGAAGCCGAGCGGGATGGGTGTGATCCCCGACCTCACCTCCCCAAGTTGACGTAAATGGGGAAGGAGGAGCTCACCAGGAACATAGGGCGGGACGTTGGAAATGATGATCCTCTGCGCGGTGGCCTCGAGAGGATCCACCGGCAGGAAGGTCCTGCCCACGGTGAGCCCCTTGGTGACGGCCACGGACACCGCCCGCTCCGACCCCAGGAAGAACACAGCCTTCCCATACATTTTTGAGGCCGCGATGATGGCTGAGGGGCCGACAACCCCAGCCATGGCTTTAACGCAGGCCTCAATGGTCATAGTGGGGTGAGTGTAGCTCTTCACCCCAAACTTTTTTGTTATTAATCTGAATGGTGACGGGGCAGCAGAAGCAGCGGGAGCAGCTGTGGCTGTGGCTGCCACTCCCGCATAAGTCCTGGCTTGCCCCGCCACCGGCGAAGATGCAGTCGCCATTCTGGGGTGCTTTTATAAGGGCTACACTCACCCCAAGTCACAGGCCTGGAGGTTTTAATGGCCTCAGGTATTTTTTTGGACCGCTATTGAGCAGAGGGAGCTGTTTAAATTGAAGGCACACCTCTCCCCCTTATTGATTGAAATTGGGAGAGGGGTCTTCTCCCCTCTGCTCAATAGGCAATTAATAAAAAGAGATGAAAATGAGGTGCCTCAGAGAAACAGGCAGAGAGAGACAAAGAGAGAGAGAGAGGGGGGTGGGAAGGAGGGAGGCCGCAAGGGCAGTGTTGCCACTCAGGATGGTGGGTGGGTGTTGGCAGGGGTGCACTCTCCGATGGGATTTAAAAAGTCTTTGGTGGTGGTGGTCTTCTGGCAGGGGGAGAAGATGTCTTCACCTGGGAGAGCTGGAGATGCCCAGGCTCAGTCCTGCAGCAGGTCTTAACGATGCAATTATTGAAATTAAAGACTTCACCTAGGCAGCTCCAGCTGTCCCAGACCAGGCAATAGAAAGGGGTGCTTAGGGGGTCGTCCAGCCAGATTGCCTCCCTCTCTTCCGCAGCCATGTTCGTGCCCGGGTGGCCCTGGAGATGGTGCACGCGGTGTCCGCCGGCGCGCTCGAGCACTTCTGTGACCGGTGGGCGCCGCGGGGACTGGAGTGCATAATTGGATTGGACAACCAAATTTTAATTTGATTTGCTAAGGTTTATTTAAAGTTTTAGAGGTTTAATTACAGTTTATTTGTTTAATTTACTTGGTTCTTTTAAAAGAGAGAAAGGGGTGCTTAGGGGGTCGTCCAGCCAGATTGCCTCCCTCTCTTCCGCAGCCATGTTCGCGCCCGGGTGGCCCTGGAGATGGTGCACGCGGTGTCTGCCGGCGCGCTCGAGCACTTCCGTGACCGGTGGGCGCCGCGGGGACTGGAGTGCATAATTGGACTGGTCAGGTCCTGCTGTTCTGCCCTGCAAGGGCTGTGTGCAAAATTCCCTGCCCAAAGAGTCCAATACACAAGAGAAAGCTGTGATTGGCTAACTCAAAGTGGTTAGACTGGGTTAATGTGTCTTCCGGAGCTCCCTGGGCTGAAACAAAAGAGAATGCAACAGCCCTATTGTCCAGAATGCTAAGTGATTTAGGCCCATTCAATTGTTAAACGTTTCCCAATTCAAGGTACAAAAGTCTCTTCTGCAGTTTAGATGTATCCACTCGATATACAAACAAATGCTAATAGCATTCAATTGCTTTGTAAACAAAGCATTGTCCTTTGCCTTCGGCCATGTGGTGACAGCCATTTTTTTATCCCTGGAAATTTAAAAGCACAATGCCCAGGGATTCTTTAATCAAAAAAATTGATCTTCAGAACTGTAAATTATTGCAAATTCTTACACAGTGGACACCGCAGGGCATAGAGTGTAAACATCAATAATAAAATCCTGATTTAGTTGGGAAGGTGTCCTTTTGTGTTGGTGCCACTTGATGCTTATTTTGGCACCTTTTTAGTTTGATTGGGCCGTCCCATAATAGAGGTGCCCTAAAAAGGGCACAAGTTGTGATGATTTTGGTTTGGTGGAGCCCCTTATTATTGGTCCATCCAGCTCCACCCCCCTGCACTTGGCCTGGAAGGTGTTGCACGGGGCAGTCCTGTGCAATAAGGTTTTACGTCGGTTCACGGACTTCCAGGCCGCCTGCATTTTGTGTGTAGAGATGTTGTAGCCCTTCTTCCACTACTTGAAGGGGCTGCTCCTCGATTTTTGGTTGCACTTCAGTTTCACGCTCCTGATCTTTGGTCACCTGGGGTGGCCGGGCGGGGGGGGGGGGGGGTGGGTGGGGTGCGAGTGGGCTGGTTGGGGGACCTCCTTGTGGGACTGCTCCTGGGCCTGGCCCGATTGCCTGTCTCTCTTCCACGGCTACGTTCGCGCCTGAGTGTCCCTGGAGATGGAGCAGGCGGTGTCCACCGGCACGCTCGAGGCCTTCCTCGACAGGTGGGCACCGCAGGGACTGGAGTGCATCATCACCCCCGGAAACCAAATGTTAATTTAATTTGTTAAGTTTCATTTGATTTTTAAGTTACAGTTAATTCACAGTTAATTTGGTACACCAAAAGAGGACCACCGGTAATGGAATATTAATTTAATTGGTTAAGGTTCCTTTAAACTTGTTTTTTTTGGGGTTCAGTTACAGTTTTTATTGGTTGTGTCCCTTTTAATAGGCAATTGCCTGTGACACGAGTCAGCCCCGATCCCTGCCCCCCCCCCCCCCCCGGTGTTATATGCCGCGCCGTCACATCCGCTCTCCCTTTGGCCGCCATTTTGCTGGCCGCCTCGTGTGTGCCTGGCTGTCCCGCCGCTCGCTCACCGCCACCGCGCAAGGTAATTTAGCGGCCCACCGTCCCGCGAGGGCGATGGTTTTATTCAGGGAGGTCAAGGGCTGCGCTGGTCCGGTCTACGTGCCGCTGTGACGGGCCCAGGCGTTGCGGACATGTCCCGCGGCCTCGGCTACAGCGCGGGCACCGGATCGAGCAGACCCGCTCTGTGTGGGGAAACCTTCCCACACCCGGCTACAGGGCTGAGGCCCGGTCCCTCATAACTCGAGATCATACAGGCCGGGGTGGGGGGATCGGGCCCGCACTCTGCGATCAATGGGGAGCGGGCCTTCACGAATCACGGTTTAAGTTCAACGTAAGAAGTTTTTTTTTAAATCGTGCGACGAATTTCATATTCTTCCCACTAAAGATTGTTTTACGGAGTTGAGCGCGATTCTGCTGAAATTGGCCCCTCGCTGGAGAGCTGGAGCAATTGCACTTCTGTATTTCGTTGCCTGGTGCGATTTTAGCCGCAGTGTTAACTTCCCAACCATTTATTTTTGATGTTCGGTTCTCTCTTCACCTTCCGCCCAACAAACATGAGAAAATTGTAGGTTGGAAACCAGTTGAGACAAATATATCCGATTATATCTGCTCGCTTTTCTAATTGAATTATCGAATAAGTCCGATCCTGCCACGAACAGGTTGAGTTCACGTTAAAATTCTACTTGGATAATCAGAGCATTTTTGTGTATGCTCTGTTTTCCTGTGATTCTCTTTGGTGGATGAATTGTGTGCATTGATGGGAAACCACAGCTGCATTAACTTGACACAACCTAAAATTGACTCTGGAAAACAGTATGGTGTACGTTTAGTAGTTTCACCATAAAATATTTGGTGTTTTTATGTATTCGCCTTCAATTACTGACCTAGTCTTGTATGCACTTCAAACGCAGGGTTTGAACTTTGTGTGACATATATAAAATTTATATGGATGTTTTATTTGAAATGGTATAAGTGGGGTGGTGTCAAGAATGATTATGGTTAGTTATCTACTTAATCATGTGTGCATGTTGGAACAAAACTAAGCATTCAAGTTAAGAAAGTAAGATTTCTGACTTCACAACAACCTGAGTGGTGGTGCTTAATTGATTTGACACTACCCTTTGCCCCAGGAACAGTAAAATCTGTACTTGTCTCAGCAGTTTTGCTTGTTTTGGATTTCAGTTTGAGTGAAGAGTTAGTTCATGTCCAAGCATGAGGTGAACATAAAGGTGAAATTTTGTAGCTGTGTGACGAAGGCTAATTTTTTTGAATGTTGAACCTTAATGTTTTTAGATGTTATGTTATTTCAGATGAAAGAAACAATCATGAATCAAGAAAAACTAGCCAAGCTCCAAGCCCAAGTGCGCATTGGTGGTAAGGTAAGCAGTTTCAGAAGAAAGTTTTCAGTTTTAGCTTAACTTTTTTTTGAATGATTGAGAAACCAGTGCATGGTATCTGATAACTGATATTGTGAGCATGACAAAGTTCTGTTCCCAAAATAAAGTTGGCAACAGAATTATTTTAAATTACCTAAAATTAACACTTGGGGTAGAAATTACAGTAATTCAGAAAAAAATTCTTATGAACAATTTGCATTTATATAGTGCCTGTAATGTAGTAAAATGTCCAAAGTGCATCACAGGCGTAATCAAACAAAAATTGACACCAAGCCAAAATTGGACATATTAGAACAAGTGACCAAAAGCTTGGTTAGAAGTAGGTTTTAAGGAGTTTAAAGGAAGATAGCGAAGTTTGAGGGAATTCCAGATCTTAAGGCCTAGGCAGATGAAGGCACAGCTGCCATTGGTAGTGATGAAAATCGGGGGGGTGCACAAGTGGCCAGAATTGGAGGAGTGCAGAGATCTCGGAGGGCTGGAGGAGATTGGAGATAGGGAGGGGCGAGGCCAAAAAGAGATTTGAAAACGAGGATAAGAATTTTTAAATTGAGGCGTGGTGGACCGGGAGCCAATATAGGTCAGCGAGCACAGGGGTGATGGGTGAACAGGACTTGGTGCAAGTTTAGAGGAAAAGAGCCTTAATATACTGGGAATATACAACAGGTCTGTCAACATCTGTTAAGAATAAAAAAGTTAGCATTCTGTTGTTGACCTCTAGAAAAAGATTTGTTTGTATTCTATCTTTTCCAAAGTGCCAAGAAGCTTTGTATCTGATGATTAAGAAGTGCAATAATAGCACAATGAATTTACTTATGCAGCTATAATTCACATCTGTTAAGTGTAGATAATCTGTGATGTGACCTGAAATATTGTTTACCTGGTGCATTTAGTTGATGGAGTGGTGATTGGTTTGCCTCAGTATGATCTTGGAATAACTTCCAGCAGTTAATGAAAGGAACAAGCATTTGTATTATATGCAGCTGATTAAATTGTATGCAATCACATTTTTCTAAAGTTTTATGTAGCTAGATTGCATAATTCAGCAGCTGTTTCTAGCCTTGTAGTTAAATTTGGTTTGGAGAAAGTGTCTGGTATTGGTTTGTAACAGAAAGTTAATGCTGTGCTAACTATTTTGCTATGCCTTTGATCATGATGGCACTCTAGTCAGAATCTTAATCTTAAATGCAGTAACTTTAAAAATTGCATAGCAGCCTGGAGCCCTAATATACACAAAATCATAGCATATAGCTTTGTGCTATTGTCACTGCTTTGCCTTGGAGGTCTCACATTGAGACACAAGTTAGCTTATTTTGGAGCAACGGTAGAGGTGGTTTGGTAGCTAGGGTGTCTTTGATAGTTGTTACACAGGGAGACCCAGGGCCAAGTTGTTATACAGGGAGACCCAGGGGCAAGAACTTCCAATACAGTAGCATTTTCCTAAACGATGTACTTTTATGTCACCAATTTTGTCAATATTCTAAAGTGATTAATATTGTTTGCCTCCAAGTGGTTGGCACCTGAAATCATGGGCAGGATTTTCTGATTGGAGGCTTCTTGCGTGCAGATGCCTCTGATCGGAAAAAATCTACGCACTTACCTGCTGGCTCTGTAGATCTCGAGGCTTGCGATCCTGGGCCTCTGCTCTACGAAATGTGCAGAGGCCCAGGGACGCATGCGGTTCGCAAGCGCCCCATGGATCACGGGCCATGGGGAACCAATCAAAGAAGAGAATTCCCTTTCACACTTTTGACAGTTCTCTACGTATGGATCTGTCAAAAGTATGAATGGGGATCTCTTTTTAAAAGTTAAACCTAAAATACAATTTTTTTAAATCACGTATTTAAAATTACATTAAATTTTAAAAAATATATATTTTTTAAACACATGCTGGTAGATTTTTTTTTTTTAAGTTTTCAGCGGGCGGAAGTTGTGCAGAATGCGGAACTCTCTGCCCGCGGAGGCCTTTCTCCCGGGGCAGGTGGATGATCTGTCAAGAGGATACAGATCGGACGTGCCGGGTTTTAGCGCATGTGTTTCGCATGCCTAAACCCGGCACTTGCAAGGCCCCTATGGGTGCATACACACCTCATACGCACCCCTGGGGGTCGGAAAATCTGTCTTGTAATTGTATTCTTGTCAAAGGAAGGCAGGACATATGGGTATGATCTTGTGGCCATTACAGAAACATGGCTGCAGGGTGACCATGACTGGGAATTAAACATACCAGGTTATTTAACAATCAGGAAGGACAGGCAGGAAGGGAGAGGAGGTGGGGTGGCTATCTTAATAAAGGAAGGAATCACTATAATACAGAGAAATGATATTGGGTCAAAGGAGCAGGATAGTGAAACAGTTTGGGTGGAGGTAAGGAATAATAAGGGGGAAAAAACACTAGTGGGTGTAGTCTATAGGCCTCCGAACAGTTGCAACTCTGTTGGATGGAGTATTAATCAGGAAATAGTTGAGGCTTGTAATAAGGGAACAGCTATAATTATGGGGGATTTTAATTATATTAACTGGACAAATCAAATTGGGCAGAGCAGCCTTGAGGATGAGTTCATTGAGTGTATTAGGGATGGGTTTCTTGAGCAGTATATAACTGAACCGACCAGGGGGCAAGCAACCTTAGATTTGGTCCTGTGTAATGAGACAGGATTAATTAAAAATGTCCTAGTAAAGGATCCCCTTGGAATGAGTGACCATAACATGGTTGAGTTCCATATTCAATTAGAGGGTGAGAAGGTTGGATCTCAAACAAGCGTGCTGAGCTTGAATAAAGGAGACTATGAAGGTATGAGAGCGGAATTAATTAGAGTGGACTGGGAAAATAGATTAAAGGGTAAGACGGTACATGACCAGTGGTGTACATTTAAGGAGTTATTTTACAACTTCCAAAAAAAATATATTCCACTGAGGAAAAAAGGGTGTAAAAGAAAAGACAGCCATCCGTGGCTAAGTAAAGTAATTAAGGATAGTATCCGACTAAAAACAAGGGCATATAAGGTAGCCAAATCTAGTGGGAGGATGGAAGATTGGGAAGTCTTTAAAAGACAGCAAAAAATAACAAAAAGATTGATTAAGAAAGGGAAGATAGATTATGAAAGTAAATTAGCAAAAAATATAAAAACAGACAGTAAAAGTTTCTATAGTTATATAAAAAGAAAAAGGGTGGCTAAAGTAAATGTTGGTCCCTTAGAGGATGAGACCAGGAAATTAATGGTGGGAAACATGGAGATGGCAAAAACACTGAACAATTATTTTGTATCAGTCTTTACAGTAGAGGACACTAAGAATATCCCAACACTGGACAAACAGGGGGCTCTAGGGGGGGAGGAACTAAATACAATTAAAATCACTAAGGAAGTGGTACTTGGTAAAATAATGGGACTCAAGGCGGATAAATCCCCTGGACCTGATGGCTTGCATCCCAGGGTCTTGAGGGAAGTAGCGGTAGGGATTGTGGATGCATTGGTAATAATTTTCCAAAACTCACTGGACTCAGCAAAGTTCCCGGCAGATTGGAAAACTGCTAATGTAACACCCTTATTTAAAAAGGGTAGTAGGCAGAAGGCTGGAAACTAGACCTGTTAGCCTAACATCTGTGGTTGGTAAAATGTTAGAGTCCATTATTAAGGAGACAGTAACGGGACATTTGGATAAACATAATTTAATAGGGCAAACTCAGCATGGTTTCATGAAGGGGAAGTCATGTTTAACAAATTTGCTTGAGTTTTTTGAGGAAGTAACATACAGGGTGGATAAAGGGGAACCAGTGGACGTAGTGTATTTAGACTTCCAAAAGGCATTTGACAAGGTGCCACACAAAAGATTATTGCTCAAGATAAAAAATCACGGGATTGGGGGTAATATTCTGGCGTGGGTGGAGGATTGGCTCTCTAACAGAAAGCAGAGAGTTGGGATAAATGGTTCGTTCTCAGATTGGCAACCAGTAACTAGTGGTGTTCCGCAGGGGTCAGTGCTGGGTCCCCAACTCTTTACAATCTATATTAACGATTTGGAGGAGGGGACCGAGTGTAACATATCAAAGTTTGCAGATGATACAAAGATGGGATGGAAAGTAGTGAGTGAGGAGGACATAAAAAACCTGCAAAGGGACATAGACAGGCTAAGTAAGTGGGCAGAGATTTGGCAGATGGAATACAATACTGGAAAGTGTGAGGTTATGCACTTTGGCAGGAAAAATCATAGAGCAAGTTATTATCTTAATGGCAAGAAACTGGAAAGTACTGTAGTACAAAGGGATCTGGGGGTCCTGGTGCACGAAACTCAAAAAGTTAGTATGCAGGTGCAGCAAGTGATTAAGAAGGCCAATGGAATGTTGGCTTTTATTGCTAGGGGGTTGGAATATAAAAACAGGGAGGTATTGCTGCAGTTGTACAAGGTATTGGTGAGGCCGCACCTGGAATACTGCATACAGTTTTGGTGTCCATACTTAAGAAAAGACATACTTGCTCTCGAGTCAGTACAAAGAAGGTTCACTCGGTTAATCCCGGGGATGAGGGGGTGGTCATATGAGGAGAGGTTGAGTAGATTGGGACTCATTGGAGTTCAGAAGAATGAGAGGCGATCTTATTGAAACATATAAGATTGTGAAGGGGCTTGATCGGGTGGATGCGGTGAGGATGTTCCCAATGATGGGTGAAACTAGAACTAGGGGGCATAATCTTAAAATAAGGGGCTGCTCATTCAAAACTGAGATGAGGAGAAACTTCTTCACTCAGAGGGTGGTAGGTTTGTGGAATTTGCTGCCCCAGAAAGCTGTGGAAGCTACATCATTAAATAAATTTAAAACAGAAATAGATAGTTTCCTAGAAGTAAAGGGAATTAAGGGTTACGGGGAGCGGGCAGGAAATTGGACATGAGTCTGGGTTCGGAATGGTCATGGCCCTGTGGGTAGTGGAGTGGGCCCAGGGGCTGTGTAGCCTTGTTCTGCTCCTACTGTGTTCTAATTCTGTTAGATTTCAGGAGATGGTTTTATTCCTGTTCCTGGCTGGGGTGGAGATCGCCTTTACAGAAGGTAAGTACTGTAGAAAATATAGGGACAGAGTGATCTCCTGGAAGAATTTCGATCGCCTAGATGGGTCGGAGAGGAATTTCCCAGATTTTTTTCTCCCAAATTGGCCATTGGGTCTTTATCTGGTTTTTTGCCTCTCCCGGGAGATCACATGGGTTCGGGTGGATGCAGAGTGATAGAAGATTTGAGGTTAGGATCAGATCAGCCATGATCTTATTGAATGGTGGAGCAGGCTCGAGGGGCCGATTGGCCTACTCCTGCTCCTATTTCTTATGTTGACCCATGCATGTTTTATGTGCTGTTGTCAGCTGCATAACTGTTAATGATAACCAATGTAGATGCTGTTTACATGTTAGCTTATGAAAGATTCTGGATTGTACACCTCGGTAATGCTAGTGATTGGGATGTTGCGTCTTATTCCTCTTGCAAATTAAACATCCTTCAAAATGTGCATGTGACTGCTGTAATTTCTGCATAGGAGATTAAATACCTGTTAATGCTGCAAAGGACTAGTTTGGGCACTTACTTTTTCAATCCAGTATCTTTCAGTTTTGAGATATCTGGCAATGCTGGTGCCCTAGATAAAAGAGAAGTTTTCTGTTCAATCTTCTAAAGTTTGAGGGTTGGATCGTTCCACTTCTTACATTCATGAAATTGAATTTTCAGGTGATATCATGAAAATTAAATATGCAAGTAAAGTATACTTGTCTAGCTTCAGAAAAGGTTTTGCAATTCATTTGTAGATATTGTTTAGAAATGTCTTATTACAGTTGGCAAATAGAAATTGTTAATGGCAATTAGCCACATGCACTAATTTAGTAGAAAATGCCTTGCATACGCTATCATGATACAGGTAAATGTACTTCACGGAGATATAGATATATAATATATCTATCTAAATAAATAACTAAATAACACTTACTGCCATATCATTTTACCAACAAACACACAAAAAAGTATAATGTACACATGCATACGATGTGAGAATTGAGATTCCATACCTAACAATGGTGTCTATTACTCATTCATTATTTACTAATCAGACTGCAATGAGCCACATCTGGATTCCCAATTAGCCACTAGTGGCTAATGTATTGGTCAACATTGGTTTAGTGGATGGTTTGAGACTGGTTGTTGCTTCATATATGGATGTAAGGGCCTTTAATATGTAACATTTATTCAGTCCTTGATACTGATGTTTTGTAGCTATTACAGAACACAATCGGCAACTGCACTAAGCTGTTCACTGAATCCTTTGTGAACAAGTTCTTTAGCTGTCAAAAGCTTGCACAAAAAGCAAGTGTAAGTGACTGTTTTCACTAGTCTATTGTATCATTTATACTTCTATTGTCAGTTGTCGTAGTGTGGCGGAGAGACTGATTATTTTGTCAGTTATATCCTGCGTTAACTGACAGGAAAGCATCGAAATGAGTTAGATGTGAGCTCTTGTACCCATTGTAATGGAGCTTCAGCCAGGACCAGGTATGGGGATTTTACTACATTGTTTATGCTGCAAAAGTGAACTGAGCCACTGTTAGAAACAGTATCTCCACTGACTGGGTTGACTTCAGCATTCCCAAGAAAGACGAGTTAACTTTCTTTGCTTATGCATACCTCATTGAACACTGACCAAGCTGAGAGCCTTGTAGTTGTTGTAGCTCTTTGGGTGGAAGTGAGATTGTGGAAATGTACATGGAAAAGAAGGGTGCCAAAACTGAATTATAGTAGAACCAAAATGGCGTTCTAAGAATACTAGAACCAGCAATGGCTATCTCTTATTCCAAATCTCAATTTGATCCTTGGCCACTTGTATAATGAAGTATTAATGTGCGCCTTGGACTAGTAAAGTTCAGACTTTTTTCATAATTTATCCTGCTCTAGGTAAGTAGGTAAAACTTAAGAAGGCGAACGGCTGGCACAGAATCTGTTCACTTATCTTTAAATCTATTTCTACACTCATGGTTGATCTGGCAAATGCAGCACTTTGAACGCCACCGCAGCATGGAAGAAATAAGAATCATTTGGTCCAGCCAGTGGTGTACCTGTTTCGAATTGAGAGTTGATTTTCAGCAAATAAATTGGGTATTTTAGGTGCAATGTTTCAGTAGTTATTATATTGGAATTTAAATTTAAGTGTTAATTTAGATCATTGTATAATTTTTTTCTGTTTTTGTACCCAGGGTACTGCCCGCAGAAAGAAGAAGGTTGTACATAGAACAGCAACAGCAGATGACAAAAAGCTCCAATTCTCCTTAAAGAAGCTTGGTGTGAATAATATTTCTGGTATTGAAGAGGTATTCACAAAAATATATTTGTGTATCAAGTGATCCTCACTTGATTGGACCCTGTGGTACATATTGGGACTTTAGTCTTATTTTAGGGGAGAAAACAACACAGTTCCACTGCCCCCTAAAAACTAATAGTGTGAAAATTTAAGTATATATCTTGAAGATGAAATGGTGCCAATTTTGACATCGTTTTGATATTAATTCTTTTTCTTTTCCCCCGCCCCCTTTCCTTCGGTTTTGGGCAGTAGGTGCTGGTACAATCATGGGGGGGCGGGGGGTTGACTGATTTAATATGCACACAGCTGAGATATCTTGGCTAATGTTGGTATGGTTTAATAATTAAAGCTCCCTAGTGTTAATCAGGATATAACCTGAGATAGTACTCTTTTGTTGAAAAAACAAAAACTTAATTCATATATTTAAGGCACTAATGATGCTGCTTTTCTAATTAAGGGAAATTGGGTTTTTTACTTGAGATGCCTTTGTTATGGTGCTAGAGAGCAGGATGTTGAATGATATTTCAACTCTTGCACTAAAGGATACCTGCATTGTGGTAATTACTATTGAGGAATAAGCTGATACATCCGCTGAGTGGATTTAGTGAGTCACCATGTAAAGCAGTTTTCTCACCTAGGTTGTTGCTTTGAATTCTGCCCAGTGATTGCCTGGAGCTGTCTCCCCTCCAGTCGTAGATATTTGACAAAAATATGGGCAGTGAGTTCAATGTTAGTTGTTTTCTAATAGCTGCAAAGATTGCTGGAGGAATTGGAGAGAATGTTATGGTTTAAAGACCATGGTTAAAATTATTTTAAAATTCTGAATGGGTTTGATGGAGTAGATGTTTCCACTTGGGAGTCCAAAACTAAGGGTCATAAATGTAAGATAGTCACTAATAAATCCAATAAAGAATTAAGAGGAAACATTTTTACCCAAGAGTGGTTAGAATGTGGAACTTGTAACCACGTGGAGTAGTTGAGGTGAATAGCATAGATAACATAAGAAATTGGAGCAGGAGTAGGCCACTTGCCCCTCGAGCCTGCTCCGCCATTCAATAAGATCATGGCTGATCTTGGGCTCAAAGCCACTTCCCTGCCTGCTCCCCATAACCCTTCACTCCCTTATCTTGCAAAAATGTGTCTATCTCCACCTTAAATGTATTTAATGACCCAGCCTCCACAGCTCTCTGGGGCAGAGAATTCCACAGATTTACGATCCTCTGAGAGAAGAAATTCCTCCTCATCTCGATTCTAAAAGGGCGTCCCTTTATTCTAAAACTGTGCCTCCGAGTTCTAGATTTCCCCACGAGGGGAAACATCTGCTCTGCATCTACCTTGTTGAGCTCCCTCAGTATCTTGTATGTTTCAATAAGATCACCTCTCATTCTTCTAAATTCCAATGAGTATAGGCCCAGCCTGCTCAACCTTTCCTCAAAGCCAACCCCCTCATCTCTGGAATTAACCTAGTGAATCGTCTCTGAACTGCCTCCAATGCAAGTATATCCTTCCTTAAATAAGGAGATGCCTTTCAGGGGAAGCT
Source organism: Somniosus microcephalus (assembly GCF_052327205.1). Lineage (NCBI taxonomy): Eukaryota > Metazoa > Chordata > Chondrichthyes > Squaliformes > Somniosidae > Somniosus > Somniosus microcephalus. The sequence continues at coordinate 217,939,983 of NC_140987.1, forward strand.
AGGTAAGTAAGTACGTGAGGGAGAAAGGAATGGAAGGATATGCAGATAGGGTTGGATGAAGTTGGATCGGAGAGACTAAACACCGGCGCAGACCAGTTGGGCCAAATGGGCTGTGTCTGTGCTGAAAAGTATCCATAATTAACTTATTTTGGGCTAAAATCAATTGACATTTTAAATGCTAAAATTTAAGTGTTTTACCTTTGAAAGGAGAGTCATGTATGAAATATTTTTTAGCAATTCGCTTAAAGTGCTTAAACATGCTTTGAAAAGGACCCTGTTGATGAGAATGTTCATTGTAGCAACTACATAATGAAAATTCTGTTTTCTCAACTGATGTGAATGTTCTTGCTCTTATTTTGAAGTCATTGTTTCTACTATAGTTACAATCTAATTGGAATCACTTCTAATTCATGAACAATAATAAAATACAGCTTCCATTAGAAACTAATGACAATCTAGAATATAGCAGTACAATTGAAATTGTGAGAAAGTGAGGAGTTGCCAGTGAAATTTTACAATCCATATTAGAATCAATGACTGAATCCAGGTGTACAAAGACTGACTTAAGTTGCATTGTACAGCTGTTAAAAATTCTTGCAATTTAGTGAATAGCTTTAAATCTCTTGCAGGTGAATATGTTCACAAACCAGGGAACAGTCATCCATTTCAATAATCCTAAAGTTCAGGCTTCACTTGCTGCAAATACATTTACGATCACAGGACATGCAGAGACTAAGCAGCTGACTGAGATGCTGCCCAGTATCCTGAATCAACTTGGAGCTGATAGCCTGACCAGCTTGAGGCGGTTGGCAGAGTCACTGCCTAAACAACGTTAGTATACTGAACTTTGTACCTCCTTGTGAATGTTTTTAAGCTATGTTAATTTTATGTTTAAATGCATACACTTTTCATTAATTCTCGTAAGTTAATTTGTGTATGGTCACCCCATGTTGCAGAAATTCAACATAGAAGATAGGAGCAGGAGTAGGCCATTCGGCCCCTCGAGCCTGCTCCGCCATTCATTGAGATCATAGCTGATCATCCAAACTCAGTACCCTGTCCCTGCTTTCTCTCCATATCCCTTGATCCGTTTAGCCTTAAGAAATATATCTAACTTCTTGAATATATTTAATGAATTGGCCTCAACTGCCTTCTGTGGTAGAGAATTGCACAGGTTCACCACTCTCTGGGTGAAGAAATTCCTCCTAATTTCTGTCCTAAATGGCTTACCCCTTATCCTTAGACTGTGACCCCTGGTTCTGGACTCCTCCACCATCGGGAACATCCTTCCTGCATCTAGTCTGTCTAGTCCTGTTAGAATTTTATAAGTTTCAATGAGATTCCCTCTCATTCTTCTAAACTCCAGCGAGTATAAGCCTAATCGACCCAATCTCTCCTGCCATCCCAGGTATTAGCCTGGTGAATCTTCGCTGCACTCCCTCCATGGCAAGAACATCCTTCCTCAGATAAGGTGACCAAAACTGCACACAATACTCAAGGTGTGGTCTCACCAAGGCCCTGTACAACTGCAGCAAGACATCCTTGTTCCTGTACTCGAACCCCCTCGCTACGAAGGCCAACATACCATTTGCCGCCTTAACTGCCTGCTGCACCTACATGCTTACCTTCAGCGACTGGTGCACAAGGACACCCAGGTCTTGTTGCACTTCCCCTTCTCCCAATCTATTGCTGTTTAGATAATCTGCCTTCCTGTTTTTGCCACCAAAGTGGATAACCTCACATTTATCCACATTATACTGCATCTGCCCAATCACCCAACCTGTCCAAATCGTACTGGAGTTTCTCTGCATCCTCCTCACAGCACACACGCCCACCCAGCTTTGTGTTGTCTGCAAACTTGGAGATATTCCATCTAGTTCCCTCGTCTAGATCATTAATATATATTGTGAATAGCTGGGGTCCTAGGACCGATCCCGGCGGTACCCCACTAGTCACTGCCTCCCACTCGGAAAAAGACCCGTTTATTCCAACTCTTTTCTTCCTGTCTGCCAACCAGTTCTCTATCCAAGTCAGTACCGTGCCCCCAATCCCATGTGCCTTAGCTTTACACGCTAATCTCTTATGCGGGACCTTATCGAAAGCCTTCTGAAAGTCCAAATACACCACATCCACTGGTTCTCCCTTATCTATTCTACCAGTTACATCCTCAAAAAATTCCAGTAGATTAGTCAAGCACAATTTACCTTTTGTAAATCCATGTTGACTTTGTCCGATCCTGTCACTGTTTTCCAAGTGCTCTGCTATTACAGGAAACTCGATTTACCGGCACCTAAATAACCGGAAATCTCTGTTAACCGGCAAAATGCAGGAGTAGGTTCAGGTAAGTTTTGCTTCATATTAGTGGCCGTTCCTGGATCTGTGGCTGTGTAACTGGGGTTCCTGCACCTGTTGCTAAGCAACAGGGATGCTTGGATCTTGTGGCCGGGGTTCCTGTACCTGTTGCGAAGCAACAGGGACGCTTGGATTTTGTGGCTGGGGTTCCTGCACCTGTTGCTAAGCAACAGGGAAGCCTGGATTTGTTGCTGTGTACGGAGCTCTCGTACCTTTTACTATACCTCTCTGTAAGCCGGACTTTTTGATAAACCGGCACCACGCCGGTCCCGTCGGTGCCGGATAAAAGAGTTTCCTGTACATCTTTTATAATGGACTCTAGCATTTTCCCCGCTACCGATGTCAGGCTTACCGGTCTATAATTCCCCGTTTTCTCTCTACCACCTCTTTTGAATAGTGGGGTAACATTAGCTTCCCTAAAATCCATGGGAACTGTTCCAGATTCTATCAAATGTTGGAAGATGACCAGCAATGCATCTACTATTTCTAGGGCCACTTCCTTAAGTACCCTAGGATGTAGATTATCAGGCCCTGGGGGTTTATCGGCCTTCAATCCCGTCAATTTCCCTAACACCATTTCCCTACAAATACTGATTCCTTTCTGTTCCTCCCTCTCATTAGACCCTATGTTCCCTGACATCTCTGGGAGGTTATTTGTGTCCTCCTTTGTGAAGACAGAACCAAAATATATATTTAATTGGTCTGCCATTTCTTTGTTCCCCATTATAAATTCCCCTGATTCTGACGGCAAGGGACCTACGCTTGACTTCACCAATCTTTTTCTCTTCACATATCTATAGAAGCTTTTACAGTCAGTTTTTATGGTCCCTGGAAGCTTATTCTCATACTCTATTTCCCCCTCCTAATTAATCTCTTTGTCCTCCTTTGCTGAATCCTAAACTGCTCCCAATCCTCAGGTTTACTGCTTTTTCTGGCCAATTTATATGTACTCTCCTTGGATCTTATGCTATCCCTAATTTTCCTTGTTAGCCACGGTTGAGTCACCTTTTTTGTTTTTATTTTTATGCCAAACAGGGATGAACAAATTCTGTAGTTCATCCATGCGATCTTTAAATGTTTGCCATTGCCTATCCACCGTCAACCCTTTGAGTAACATTTCCCAATCGATCCTACCCAACTCGCGCCTCATACCATCGTAGTTTCCTTTATTTAAATTCAGGACCCTAGTCTCTGAGTCAACTAATGAAGAATTTGATCATTACATAATACCCAGTCTAAGATGGCCTGATCTCTTGTTGGTTCCTCGACATATTGGTCCAGGAAACCATCCCGTATACACTGCAGGAATTCCTCCTCCACAGTATTACTAATTTGGGTAGCCCAATCTATATGTAGATTAAAGTCACCCATGATAACTGCTGTGCCCTTATTGCACGCGTCTCTAATTTTCTGTTTAATGCCATCCCCAACCTCCGCATTACTGTTTGGGGGCCTGTATACAACTCCCACTAACGTTTTCTGCCCCATGGTATTTCTCAGTTCTACCCATACAGATTCCACCTCATCAGAGCTAATATCCTTCCTTACAATTGTGTTAATCTCCTCTTTAACCAGCAATGCTACCCCACCTCCTTTTCCTTTTTGCCTGTCTTTCCTGAATATTAAATGCCCCTGGATGTTGAATTCCCAGCCTTGGTCACCCTGGGGCCATGTTTCCGTAATCCCAATCATATTCTATCCATTTACATCTATTTGCGCAGCTAATTCATCCACCTTATTACGAATGCTCCTCGCATTAAGACACAAAGCCTTCAGGTTTGCTTTTTTAACACTCTTGGACCTTTTAGAATTATTATTTACTGTGGCCATGTTTGATTTAAACCTTTGATTTCTCTGACTGCTACTTTTGCTTTTCTCCTTCCTGTCTTTTGCTTCTATCCTTGTTTCCCTTTCCTCTGTCTCCCTGCACATGTTCCCAACCCCCTGCCATTTTAGTTTAAACCCTCCCCAACAGCACGAGCAAACACTCCCCCGAGGACATCGGTCCCGGTCCTGCCCAGGTGCAAACTGTCCGTTTTGTACTGGTCCCACCTCCCCCAGAACCGGTTCCAATGTCAGTCAGTCAGTTTTTATGAATCCCTCCCTCTTGCACCATTCCTCTAGCCACGTATTCATCTGAAATATCCTTCTATTTCTGCTCTGACTAGCACATAGCAATCCTGAGATTACTACCTTTTTGAGGTCCAATTTTTTATTTACCTCCTAACTCCCTATATTCAGCTTTTAGGACCTCATCCCGGTTTTTACCTATATTGTTGGTACCTATATGCACCACGACAACTGGCTGTTCGCTCTGCAGCCGCTCCGAGACATCCTTGACCCTTGCAAGAGGGAGGCAACATACCATTCTGGAGTCTCATTTGCGGCCGCAGAAACTCCTATCTATTCCCCTTACAGTAGAACCCCCTATTATTATAGCTCTCCCACTCTTTTTCCTCCCGTCCTTTGCAGCAGAACCACCCACGGTGCCAGGAAGTTGGCTGCTGCTGTCTTTCCCCCGATAAGCCATCTCCCTCAACAATATCCAAAGCGGTATATCTGTTTGCAGGGGATGGCCACAGGGGACCCCTGCACTATGTGCCTGCGCCTAATACTCTGCCTGGCGGTCACACATTCCCTTCCTGCCTGTGCTGCTTTTACCTGCAGTGTGACCAACTCATTAAATGTGCTATCCACGACGTCTTCAGCATCGCGAATGCTCCAGAATGTATCCATTCGCAGCTCCAGCACTGCAATGCAGTCTGCCAGCAGCTGCAGCTGGATACACTTCCCGCCCACATAGTGCAGGAGGAGCATACCACTGTGCCGAGCTGTACTGCCTGAATACCCTTTAATTAATTAACATTTTAAATCAATCCCACCAATTACGCTACAATTAAAAGATATACTCAAGGGCCCTTGTTTACCAGCAGTCCCTGCTACACAAGAGACCCTAGAAACTATAAACCACAAAAATTATAGCAAACAATTATGAAACATACTATTGTCATCTTGGCTCAGTTGACAACTTCTGACTCGAGAGGCAAGATTGCTAAGCTCCACTATGAACTTGAGTACATAACTAGACTGACACTTCAATGGGTTAGTAAAGGAGTGTTGCATTGTTGGAGGTGCAGTGTTTTAGCAGTGACATTAAACTGGGGCGATATCTACCAACGCTCTTTTTAAATAAAAAAATTGCTGCATGGCCACATGCGCGGTATCTTCCAGCAGCAGCGGCCTGCGTGGTGCCTCCCGATTGTTTTAGGGGTAACATTGCTATCTACCTGCTGCCAGTTAAACATAAGATCACTAGGACTGTTCAAAGAGAAGAAACGGCATCACAGAAACGGATTATCTTGGTGTTCATTTATTTACCTTTTGTGGGACTTTGCTGAGTTCATGCTGCATTTGCCTATCTCCTTTGAGTAACTCAATGGCTGTAATCTGCTTTTCTTTAAAGAAAGTTGTTCTGAAGTTTGCACGGTCTCTTTTGCTTTTGGCTTGGTTGTGGGAAAATAAGCCATGTTGCCAGGGATGAAGGACTTCAAGTATGTGGGGAGACTATAGAAGCTGGGATTGTTCTCCTTGGCGCAGCGACGGTTAAGAGGAAATTTAATAGAGGTGTTCAAAATTATGAAGGGTTTTGATAGAGTAAATAAGGAGAAACTGTTTCCACTGGCAGGAGGGTCAGTAACCAGAGGACACAGATTTAAGGTAATCGGCAAAAGAACCAAAGGGGAGATGTGAATTTTTTTTATGCAGCGACTTATGATCTGGAAAGCACTGCCTGAAAGGGTGGTGGAAGCAGATTCAATATTACCTTTCAAAACTGAATTGGATATATACTTGAAATGGAAACATTTATAGGGCTATGGGGATAGAGCAGGGGTGTGGGACTAATTGGACAGCTCAACCAAAGAGCTGGCACAGGCATAATGACCGAATGGCCTCTATGTTCTGTATGATTCTATGTCTATCAATTTTAGTATCTAGCAAATTTAAGTTGCACTTTAGTGATTATCTATTTGCTAAATGAGAGTTTGCTTAAAAGATAAATAGCTGAATTGCGATTGAAGATTTTTCACAAAAATAAATTATTTTGTTTGCAGCTGTGGACAGCAAAGCACCACTTGCTTCTGGTGAGGATGATGATGATGAAGTTCCAGGTAATTAAAAATTGAGTTCATATTGAAGCCAGTGGAGTGAAGCTGAAGTCATAACGAGAACTGTTATCTCAAATGTAGTCTTTATTGTTGGAAAGAGCAGAAGTACTTCATAGGCCTATACATGCTACCCAAATTTATTTGAATTCCACCACAGCACTGTACATAATATCCTAAGTAACAGAATTAAAATACCAACAAGTAAATTGAGAGAGAATTGCAGAAGGCAGCATTTCATAGTCAGTGTAATAAGTCAGACATTAAAATTTTGGATAAACACATCTTACTTATATGTATGGTACTATAGAAGTTTCATTAATGTTTGGAGGGTGAAAAGTCCATGTGGCTGGTACAATATGCAAGTTCTGTACACAATGCTTGGTTTCTGTTACTTAAATGATGACTTGTTTCTTGTAGATCTTGTTGAAAACTTCGATGAGGCTTCAAAGGATGAAGCAAACTGAACTGAAGTTTAAACCTGAAGATGATGCGAACTTGAAATGGCTTTAGCAAGCTGCTCTTTTAGTTTTTTTGCTTTTGTAATCTTGCATTTTTGTACTGTTCTGATATTTCATGGTTTTGCAATCATGGTGGCAGAATTATCCTATTGTTTTTGTTACCCATGGCAGCTCTTCTAATGCTGAGTCATGCAAATGGAATGTTTACTAGCTGCAACCTGGTTAAAATGAACAAGTCTGAACTGAATCTAGCACTGTGGATTGGAGTGGAAATAAAGGCGAGAAGCATCTAAATTTTGGTCTATTTAATTACAGGTTATAAAAATGTATGTTTCAGCTAGAAAATTGGCTTTTTTCTTGTGGGAAATACTTAAGTATTTATTTTTTGATTTGATTCACATTTCTGAGATGTCTACAGAAATGTGGGCTTACTGATTATGATCAGTCACCTGTGTAAAATTTCTGTTGCCAGGCCTCCAGGTTTGGGAAGTCTATTGACTATATACTAGCATTCCTGTTCACAAATTACTCTAGACCTAAGTGGATCAATTATGTGGGGGAGGGGGGGGAACCACTAGAGTGTGAGATTTGAGTATTGAGCTGTGAACTATACTGGATTCATAGCCTAAAATCACCAGGATTTAACAAACTGAAGTAAATTTGTAACAAGTGATTTTTATTTGTAATGTGCTTTGAAAATAACATCATTAGAATTCATAAATGTTTAAAATTTAAGCGTTTTAAATATAGCTCAACTCTAACCTGATACAGCAACAGTATTTCCGCATGCAAACTTGTTAAAGTGCTGTCAGAAGCCACGGGATGGGTCAGATTGGGTGTAATTACAATGCAAGAGCAGCTTTAAGGAATATGGAACAGATGCACTAAAATTCAGTATTCTTTCTCCTCAACCCTGCATGAATCGTAATGCAGATTATTAAGCTCTTGCATCTGTTAGCTTTCTATTTCCTTTTGTGTCTCCTCCCTAAAACCCAGTTCACTTTACTACATGTCAAGTGAAACTTAATTTTCCTGGAGGCGTACTTCAGACTTGAAATGAAATATATCCTTCAGGAAAGTTTGACATGACACAATTGCTCTTAACTGGAGTTTTTTCCCCGATCTTTTTGGGAGGAGAATTACAGACCAGATGTGAGGTTCTTTGACCATGTTCAGACGTTTAAAAGGAAGTGAATTTTGCTTACGTTGTGATGGATACCTGGTATCCATCATCCTATGTTACTGTGCTTCATGCATAAACTGATCACTAAAAGTAACCTCTTAGCAACCATGTTGTGTATAACTCCCTTGATGTGTCATAAATTGGTGTACCAGTGACCAAGGAGAATGGTGAATTGTAGGTGACATTTATGGCAATAGTAAGCATACAGATATGTGATAATTGAGCAAAATATCTGGAAATAAAAATGAATTCCCCTTGTGGCATCAAAGGAAGTTTTTCACATGAGCTCTTTCAAAGGTTCCAACAGCTATTTTTTTCTAATACAACTTGGTAACGAGGGCTGAGTAGGAGCTGCCAACTTTTATATATAGATGTTGTCCTTCAATGTTTTAGAATATTTGACAATTAATATCTGCTTTCCCTTGTGTATATAATGGTCACATTTTTGCCAAAGCACATGAAAATCTAGTGTTTAGTTGGTACATAAAACTAATGGGGTTTCTCTATGTAACTTGGCATTTGTTCAGTTCACAGTGTAAACTTAATAGTTACTGTTCTATGACGGCAGCTATTCTATACAGCGTATATATGGTATAAGTTCACTGCAATAAAAACATTGGACATCTGTTTGCAACCCAAAAAATGTAATCATTTAACATGAATGTGAGATATGCATGTGATAGTCTAAATGTTTACTCACCTTTTTTTTAATCCAAAGTTTGAGTCAATATTTATGGTGCTTGAAAGTATTAAATTGTACAAAATAGGAATTTAAAATTATTTGTCCAGTTTTTTTTTTATTTTTTAAAAGGCTTGTATAATCTCTCCCTGAAATCTATTCCATGTATTTTGACACCCTATATATGTTTACAGTGATGCTGCATGCTGAGTAAAGAGTATATGTAAATGATTCTGTTCTCCGGGTGGAATTCAGAATAAGATTATTTAAGTTATGGACATTGAGGTACATTGCTAGCCCGTGACTGTGGCGAGGCACCTGGCCTGCCATGAATTTAGATGAAATTGCAGGCAGCAGACCTAGTTTTCTGATCTGCACTTGTGGTAGGCCAGGTCTTGGGAAATCTGTACAAATACATTGAAGAGGTAACTTGGATAGCTTCAGATTTGACTGATTATATTTAAAATCTAAATTGATTTTTTTTTATTAATGCTTAGGATGGCCACTACTGTCCTTGAGATTTTTGGTATGGATTATTTTGAGAAAGTATTTTATTTTTAATAAAGTCCAGTTGAGCTATAGATAGTTCTGTACCAATGAGGGAACTGCAGTAAGCACAGCCTTTTCTAAACCTCCAGGCCCACACAATTCAAAAGGGGGGAAAAAGGCATCTAAGAAATATAAGCATGAATGGAACTGATTTTGCTTGGGCTTCGCTCACTGGATTGTCGGTTTGGGGGCTGTATAGCTCCAACCACGGATGAATCAGCACATAGACCAAATCAATGTTAATGCAGAGTCTGTAAAACATTTTTTTGTTAAAAGTGACAATAAAGCCAGTATACCAAACCATTTTAAGTACAAGTAGTAAATGAGCAATCATTGTTTAAGGAGTGGGTGCAAAGCTTTGTAAATGCACTGTCATTAGAAATTTGTGGATTCTGGTATTTAAAAGTTTTTTTTAACAGTACTCTGCCAGAATTTAAGCATCTTGTAATTAAAAAGCTCCAGAAATGTATCAAATTAGACATTCAGCTGGACAATTGAGGGCTGCTGGTTTAGTGTAATTGATAACTGGAATAATGTTTAATTTGAGGAAAGTCCACTTGGGCTTTCTCAGCATAAGTTCCTGCTCTTTTCAAGAGTCCTGCCAGCAATTGGCACTGATGGATACAAAAGGGCTTCTATCAGAATGCAACAACAACTTGTATTTATATAGCACCTTTTAATGTAGCAAAACATCCCAAGGCTCTTCAAAGGAGCATTATCAAACAACTTGACACTGAGCCACATACGGTGATAATAGAGGAGGTGGCCAAAATGTTGGTAGAGATAGGTTTTAAGGAGGAACTGTTTGTGTTTTGGGTGGCGGGGGTGAAATTCCAGAGCTTAGGGCCTTGGCAGCTCAATAGTTGCCAAGGGTGGAGTGATTGAAATCAGGGATGTGCAAAAGGCCAGAATTTGGGGAGTGCAGATATGAGAGTTCTAGGAAGGTTACAGAGATGGGGATGGGCAAGCCCATGGACGGATTTGAAGGATGAGAATTTTAAAATTGAGTCCTTGCTCAACCGGGAGCCAATGTAAGTCAGTGGGCACGGTGATGGGTGGACGGGACTTGGTGCAAGTTAAGATATGCAGCAGAGTTTTGGATGAGCTCAAATTTATGGAAGCTGGGAGGCTGGCCAGGAGTGCATTGGAATAGTCCAGCCTAGAGGTAACAGGCATAGATGGTGGTTTCAGCGGCAGGGTCAGTGCCGAACTATGTTACGGAGGTGGAAAGTGACAGTTTTAGTGATGCCATGGATATGTGGTTGGAAGCTCATGTCAGGGTCAATTAGACCGTCAAGGTTGTGAGCGGTCTGGTTCCGCCTCAGATAGTTGCCAGGGAGAGGGATGGAGTTCGAGGCTGCGACTGAAGACATTGGGTTTTAGTCTTCCCAATGTATGGTTGGAGGGTTTTAGTCTTCCCAATGTATGATTGGAGGAAATTTCTGTTCATCCAGTATTGGATGTCAGACAAGCAACTCATAATTTAGAGACAGTGGAGCGGTTGAGAGGTGGTGGTGAGGTAGAACTGGTGCCATCTGCATGCAGGTGGATCCTGACGTGTTTTCGGATGACATGTAGATGAGAAATAGGGTCAAGGATAGACCCTTGGACTCCAGAGGTAATGGTGCAGGAGTGGGAAGAGAAGCCTATGCAGGTGATAATGGAACCAGGTGATTACAGTCCCACCCAGCTAGACAACAGTGAAGAGCTGGAGGAGGATGGTGTGGTCAACCATGTTGAAGGTTGCAGAAAGGATGGAGAGGGATAGTTTACCACGATCACAGTCACACAGGATGTCATTTGTGACTTTGATAAGAGCCGTTCAGTAGTGACAGGGTGGAAAACTGATTGAAGGGATTCAAACATGGAGTTCCGAGAAAGGCATGGATTTGGGAGGTGACAACACGCTTAAGGACTTTGGAGAGGAAGGGGAGGTTGGAGATGTGGCGGTAGACTGCAAGGACAGAGGGGTCAATGTTTGTTTTTTGAGAGGTGATGGCAGATTTGAAGGGAGGGGGACAGTACCCGAGGATAGAACCGTTAATATCAGCTACCTTTGAGGGCCAGGAAGGGAAATTGGGTGGTCAGCAGTTTGGTGGGAGTGGGGTCGATGGAGCAGGAGATGGGTCTCATGGACAAGCTGAGCTCGGAGAGGGCATAAGGAGACAGGAAAGAAACTAGAGAAAGATCTGAGTTCAGGGCTAGGGCGTGGGGGAACCTTGGAGGAAGTTTGGCTTGGTGGGCTATGGGAAGGGAGGGCAGAAGCAGCTGAACGGATGGTCTCAATCTTAGTGACAAAGAAGTCCAGGAGCTCCTCACACTTGTTCGAGGGGAAGGTGGAGGAGACAGGAGAGAGGGGTTTAAGAAGATGGTTTGCAGTAGAGAAAAGAAGTCTGGAATAAAGAGCAATTTTGGCAGAGGAGAACACACCTCATAGTGCTTTATCTGGTCCAGCCAGATCTGGCGATGAATAGCTAAACCAATTGTCCACTATAAACTTTAAAATCTGCGTCCCTTGGACTTAAGGGAGTAGAGATGAGGGCGGGGGAACTGCCAGGGTTGGAGAGAGTAATGGTTTTAATGGAGACTAGCGCATCAAAGGTGGAGGTGAGGGTGTGATTGAGCAGATCGGTAGCTGCAGAAATGTCATACCGAATGGAGGGCCAAAGGCTAAACAGTTGGGATTTTGAAAGTGCAGTTCTAAGTGAATTGGGAGAGTATTTTTTCCAGGGGGGAACACAGAAGGAAGTAGGGTTGGGGGTGGAGAGCGATACAAGGAAATGATGGGAGTAGAGAGGCTACATGAGATGGCAAGGTCAAGGGGGTGGCCATGAATATGGGTAGGGGAATTTATATGGAGGGAAAGATTAAGGGAGATAAATATTGGCTTGCACGTGCAGGCCAATGAAGTCATTGTGTATGTATGGGTGTTGCGCTCAAATTTTATATTCAGAAGCATATTTACTTCTCTATAACCCATTCTGGGATTAAAATCTTCATTTGATTAGAAATATCATTAATAAAATTATTGCTAGACCTGCATTGCACATTCGCGGACCAATGACATCACTGTACACGAGCTATGCAGGGTGCCCGCAGTGTCGATAAAACTTCATTATCACAAGACATTAACTTCTAAATTAAACATCCAGGAGAATTTAATTTTGTTTTTTTTATTTTTGGGTGAATGTGTGACTTGCATGGCGCATGCGCATTGTCAACATCGCAGGTTGGTGAGGTCACTGCATATGTGCAATGCAGTTGCTCCATGGTGTCAATACTCAATCCATATAAATTTATGATGCAGGTACTTTTTTAAGTGTATTCGTTCTCGGGATATGGATGTCTCTGGCAAGGCTGGCATTTATTCCCCATCCCTCATTGCCCTTGAGAATGTGGTGGCAAGCCTTCTTGAACCGCTGCAGTCCGTGTGGTGAAGGTACTCCCACAGTGCTGCTAGGTTGGGAGTTCCAGGATTTTGACCCAGCGACGATGAAGGAATGGTGATATATGTCCAAGTTAGGATGGTGTGTGACTTGGTGGGTAACTAGGTGATGCTGTGCCCATGCACTTACTGCCCTTATCCTTCTAGGTGGTGGAGGTCACGGGTTTGGGAGGTGCTGCCGAAGAAACCTTGGCACTAGGTGGGAGAACCACTGCTGCGTAGCTACTTAAATAGCGCAAGCCTCAGATCAGCTGACACAGCCGTGATGCTTCGATGTATCAATGGAGTGCATGGGTGCAACACAATCTGGGGCCAGGCACAGCCAGTGGGGCTCTCATCACACGATAATTGAAAATGTAAATAATGGATACATTTACAAACGGCAACTATTCTGGACCAGCAACTGAGACAGGCCCCAGCAGTGGGCAAAGAGCAGCAAAAAGAAAGTAACAAGCAGGATGCCAATTTTATTTTTTCACTTTAAGTAGAGATATGAGGCAAAAGGCTGAAAGTAAGCCCAGGAATTTTTTTGCATTGGAGTCAGAGGCTCTGAAAATTTTGAGAGGGTCTGTGACGATGTTAATAGACTGGGCACAAAGTCACTAAACAGCCAGATTGTGTCATTACAGTTGAATGCAAGTCTACATAGGCAATTCCCATGTTACATGTGGACAAAGGAAATTATAACAGGAAAAAATTTAACACAAAAAGTGTAGCTAAAATTGGATAATAGAAAGTCAAGTGGTGCCAACAGGAAGTAAGAATTTTAATATGTAATCTTATAATTAGTAAAATATCCCATGGAGTTACACATAAAGAGTCAAGATTGAATGCGCTCTTCGGGTGAGATAGGATTAGAGCCTGGGGGATAATTGTAGCAGAATGTTCAGATGTAATTCAGACTCCATTTTAAAATCATACATTCTGTCATTTTTATATGATACTTTGACAAAACTTGTAGCAGCTTGGAAAGCAGAGGTAAGGTTGGTTGCAGTATAGGAGTTTATCTTCAATACAAGATGAGGAGCTGAGAAATGCATAATTGAGGTACTACAGTGCCACCACAGTTGGGAGTGTGTAATTACAACATGACCAAGGCAGTTTCCATTATAAATATGGACAAAGGAATTTACAATGGAAATGTTGGCCCAGGAAGTACATACAGATGTAAGATTTTGAATGTAGATATCTGACAAAATTGCTCATCATTTAAATAAAACAAATTCAGTCTAATCATGTTTTGCTGAATGCAGTTAGAAACTGGGCTATTTCACAGCACAGTAAATATAGCATCTAACCCAACCTGATCTGATGTGTGTGTGTGTGTGTGTGTCACCCTTCACCTTAAAATAGCACAAAGTTTATGGAAGAATATATGTAATCCATGTAGCATTGTAGAGACAAATGTCAAGTTTAAGGTGAGCAATTCATTCAACTGTCATTTTGTACAGTCATTTTCGTCGCTCAAGTCACTGCAGTCCTGAATGTCGTCTTTGCAGCGACTCTTAGGTATGCAGTCGCAGTCACTGAAGAAGACAGTAGCGCATTTCCATCCAGAACAGGCAGGGCACTGCAATTCTTTAAAACAAGCATTTGTTTCAGTCGTTTTTCCAACAAATTGATTTTTAAAAGTTCAAATTATGTAATTTTTAAATCTATTGTTTTGTGATGCTCAATAATGCACTGTTTTAATCTATCTGTGTATTATTAAAAACCAATGAATATCTTGTGGCCTTGCTCACAGTTAGTTGGAAGAAATTGTACATCTTTTAGCTGTGTTTGTTGGAATAGGGATCCTGGTCTAAGTGCTACCAACCCTGGCCTTGATGTTCTTGCTTCCTGGCTTCATTCACCTTTACTGTCTCCAGCCCTGCTATTCCTGCTCCTTAGCTTTTATGGTTGTTCACTGGGGAGATCCAATGTACTAACATTCAGTACACAGCACGCTGCATTTACTACCGAGTTCCCTCTTGAAATAGTGGCATTTTCAATTCTACTCGATCATTTATTAACTTAGAAGCTATATAGATTGCAGTAACTTTTCCCGCCACAAAGTTAAATACAGATGAAGAAGGTTTGGCACACCTAACTTTTCCTCCCATAGAAATCTATAACCCTCCCATCATGAAATCTAACTGCCTCTTGAATGATTCCAGAGCTTTTGCCTCCACTGAAGACCACTCCAGGTATTAATCACTTTGTAGTCAAGTGCTTCCTGACATCAGTCTTGAACTTGCATTTTACCAGTTAGTATTTGTGGCCTGCAGTCTTGATTTATCTTGAAAATAGTTCTCAGGATTAACTTTTCTAGTCCACTTAGTGGGGAGCTGATGAAAAACTACACATGGTCTCCCTGTGTGTGCTAGTTCACCGAGAACTTGCCAGTTAATGTCATCAATCAGACGATCGAATGCCCGAAAGCGGCCTCCTGGTTTGAAAAGCATGAAAGCATCGAACATGTCAACCAAAGGTCCCTTTCAGGACCAACCAACCAAGATAATCGGCCTGGCACTCCGCATTTATCAACTCAATATTGAATCTAGAGCGAGTTGTGAGGTCTTGTCAAGGGAACTTAGAACGCAAATGATCAACGTTCCTGCCCTCCAAGAAACCAACCTTCTTGAACCCAACCAACACCGGATCCATGGATTCAACATGATAGTGTGACGATACCATGCAAAATATGGTATGGCCACATACATCCAGGCCGACCTAATTACCAAAGCTGAAGAAATCCCGCCGGCAGACAGCTCACCGTTTTCCATCTAATCAGAGTGGGCAAGCTGACCGTCATGAACGTCTACAAGCCGCTGATGGAGACATGGCCAACCATCGCCCTACCAACCGTTAACCACCCAGCCATCTACATCGGCGATTTCAACAGCCACCACTACATGTGGGGCTACCAAAAAGTAGACCGAGGGGGTGAACCACTGGAAGACTGGGTGCTGTCCTCCGATGTCCATCTCGTCTACGATGCCAAACTCCAGGCACCTTTTTTTTCCCGCTGGCAGAAGGAATACTCACCGGACCTCTGTTCATGACCAGTGACAGCAAAGGATAGCCACTCAATTCAATTCAATGTTATTTGTCATATATGCAGCAGACGTGTGTACTGCACAATGAAATGTTGATTTTTACAAGTCCTCCCAACATTGGAATAAATATGGCATAACAATGATAAAATACTAATAGAAATACAGTAATAATAAATAAAACAGTAATAAATAATAATAAA
Organism: Somniosus microcephalus; assembly: GCF_052327205.1. NCBI lineage: Eukaryota > Metazoa > Chordata > Chondrichthyes > Squaliformes > Somniosidae > Somniosus > Somniosus microcephalus. The sequence goes on from NC_140987.1 coordinate 217,956,053, forward strand.
TTATACATTCATGAGTCTTATGGCCTGGGGGTAGAAGCTGTTTCGAAACCTGCTGGTACGAGACCGTATGCTTCGATATCTCTTACCGGACGGGAGCAGGGTGAAGAGGTTGTGGCTGGGGTGGCTCGCGTCTTTAATGATTCTCAGGGCCTTCCCCCGGCACCTCTCGGGGTAGATATCCTGGACAGCAGGTAGTTTAATTCACCTGCTCCTGGAAGATTCTTAAGAACTTTACCCACTCACAACACCGAGCCAGCATCGCACATATAGGGACCGAGGTGCCGAAACCAAGGTGGAACTTCCGTAAGGCTTCATGACCCACCTTCACGAACATTGTCAAGGACACAATCCAGTGAATACCATCGTCCCCAAACAACTACGACTGTTTTGCTCGATTGCTGAAAGTGGGGGCCGCCAGAAGCATCCCGCGCGGCCAGAGGAAAGAATACATGCCATGCTGGTCCCAGGAGAGCGAGAGACTACTGGCAGAGTTCAATGTCGCTCAAGACCCAGATACAGCAACAGCACTCATGGATTCCCTAGAAAACGGCAGATTAGCACGATGGCAAGAAACCACCGAAAACCTGGATTTCTCACACTCCAGCAGGAAACCCTGGAACCTGCTCCGTCGGCTTGGCGCCACCTCACTGCCCCCACATGAAGCACCAAAGGTCCGTGTAGATGCCTTTGTAACCTGCCTCCTAACCAACTCAAAGTCAACGACTACCACCAAAAACAAATGCTGAGTGAGAAAGCAGCTTAAGCTCTCTCTGCAAAAACCCGCTCCGGACACCACCTATTCGGCAGCCTTCACCACCGAAGAGGTGGACACAGCACTGACAGCCACGAAGTCTGGAAAGGCTGCTGGGATCGATGGCATCTACCCAGAATTGCTCAAGAACCAGGGCCCAAATAGACGGATGTGTCTTGCCAAACTCACCTCCAATATCCGTGACACTGGGATAATCCTGGAAGTCTGGTGCCATTTCAAACTCGTTGCCATCCTAAAGCCAGGAAAACCAGCCAATGATCCCAAAAGCTATTGGCCCATTGCCCTTCTGTCGAATGGCTCATACGTAACTG